>NC_064575.1:26155700-27405700 GCF_937001465.1 Orcinus orca
TTTCTGCTGGTAGTTTTCAATTGGGGAATGCACGTTAGACTTACGTATGGAGTTTTGCAAAAATATAAACTCCTAAGACCTATTCTGAATACTCTGAATTTCTTATTTAGATTCTTATTATATTATTGGTATGTACTTGGAATCAAATATCATATTGTAATTTATGTATAAATCTGTACTATATATATATATATATACACACGCAAATATGTATATATATATATAATATATATATATATATGGTCTCAGGATTGTATGTTTTACATCATCTTTTTCCACTGTAAAAATTATTTTTTCCATTTTTATAAATCAGATTAAATACTCACTACATTCTTTGAAATGAAACTTACTATAATTTGAGACATTATTTCCTAAAATGTCTTTTGAAATGGCTTTATTATCTTCTTTAGCATGCCACAGAAGCTAGTAAATTTTCTTGTCACAAGAGTCTTGTCATGAACTCTCATCAGACCTTTTACATTTGAATATTACTACTAATAAATTAATCACAGGCATCTTAAGTCTCTGTCACCTGAAGATAGGTTTTGTTTTGCTCTCATGCTTCAACAAAGATTCTGAAATCAGCTACAGATTTGTTTTTGTCTTAAACAAAGAAAAGGAGGACTGTGGGAATCTCACACTCCGAAGACTAGACTCTTGGTGTAGGCTATAGACAGCTTCACTTAGAAAACTTTCATACTGTTCCACGGGACAGTTTCAGGATTTCCCAGAACTTTTTTTTTTTTTTTTTTTTTGGCACAGGCCTCTCACTGTCATGGTCTCTCTTGTTGAGGAGCACAGGCTCCAGACGTTCAGGCTCAGTAGTTGTGGCTCATGGGCCCAGTTGCTCCACGGCATATGGGATCTTCCCAGAGCAGGGCTTGAACCCACGTCCCCCACATTGGCAGGCAGATTCTCAACCACTGCGCCACCAGGGAAGCCCTTCCCGGAACTTTTTATTCAAGAAGTAGACAGATGGAACTTCAAAACGGCAGAGGAGTAAGATGTGGAGATCACCCTCTTTCCCACAAATACATCAAAAATACATCTACATGTGGAACAACTGCTATAGAACACCTACTGAACGCTGGCAGAAGACCTCAGACTTCCCAAAAGGCAAGAAAATCCCCACATACCTGGCCATGGAACTGACAGGGTCTTGGTGCTCCAGCAGGGTGACAGGCTTGAGCCACTGAGGTGAGAGGGCTGAGTTCAGGACATTGGTCCACCAGAGGCCTCATGACATCAATCAGCGAGAGCTCTCCCAGAGATCTCCATCTCAATGCTAAGACACAGCTTCAATCAATGACCAGAAAGCTCCAGTACTGAACAACCCATGTGAAACAAATAGCAAGACAGGAACACACCACCACCCATTAGCAGAGAAGCTACCTAAAATCATAATAAATTCACAGACACCCCAAAACACACTACTGGATGTGGTCCTGCCCCCCAGAAAGAAAAGATCCAGCCTCATCCACCAGAACAAATGCACCAATCCCCTCCACCAGGAAGCTTAAACAACCTTTGAACAAACCTTAACCACTACAGGCAGACACCAAAAACAACAGGAACTATGAAGCTGCAGCCTGCGAAAAGGAGACCAAAAACATGGTAAGTTAAGCAAAATGAGAAGACAGAGAAACACACAGCAGATGAAGGAGCAAGGTAAAAACCCACCAGACCAAACAAATGAAAAGGAAATAGACAGTCTGCCTGAAAAACAATTCAGAGAGTAATTATAGTAAAGATGATCCAAAATCATGGAAATAGAAGGAGGAAAATGCAAGAAACGTTTAGCAAAGACCCAGAAGAACTAAAGAGCAAAGAAACAATGATGAACAACATAATTAATGAAATTAAAAATTCTCTAGAAGGAATCAATAGCAGAATAACTGAGGCAGAAAAAAGGAGAAGTGACCTGGAAGATAAAATAGTGGAAATAACTACTGCAGAGCAGAATAAACAAAAAAGAATGACAAGAACTGAGGAAAGTCTCAGAGACTTCTGGGACAACATTAAATGCACCAACATTCAAATTATAGTGGTCCCAGGAGAAGAAGAGAAAAAGAAAGGAACTGATAAAATATTTAAAAGATTATAGGTGAAAACTTCCCTAATATGGGAAAAGAAACAGTCAATCAAGTACAGGAAGTTCAGAGAGTCCCATACAGAATAAATCGAAGGAGAAACATGCAAAGATACATATTAATCAAATTATCAATAATTAAATACAAACAAAAATATTAAAAGCAGCAAGGGAAAAACAACAAATAACATACAAGGGAATCCCCATAAGGCTAACAGCTGATATTTCAGCAGAAACTCTGCGAGCCAGAAGGGAGTGACAGGGCATATTTAAAGTGATGAAAGGGAAAAACCTACAACAAAGATTACTCTACCCAGCATGGATCTCACTCAGATTTGACAGAGAAATTAAAACCTGTACAGACAAGCAAAAGTTAAGAGAATGCAGCACCACTAAACCAGCTTTACAACAAATGCTAAAGGAACTTCCCTAGGCAGGAAACACAAGAGAAGGAAAAGACCTACAATTAGAAACCCAAAGCACTTAAGAAAATGGCAATAGAAAAATACATATCAATAATTATCTTAAATGTAAATAGATTAAACGCTTCAACCAAAAACATAGACTGGCTGAATGGATACAAAAAAAGACCTGTACATATACTATCTACAAGAGACCCACTTCAGACCTAGGTACACATACAGACTGAAAGTGAGGGGATGGAAAATGATATTCCATGCAAATGGAAATCAAAAGAAAGCTGGAGTAGCAATTTAAAGTAGACTTTAAAATAAAGACTATTATAAGAGACAAAGAAGGACACTACTGAATGATCAAGGGATCAATCCAAGAGGAAGATATAACAATTGTAAATATTTATGCACCAAACATAGGAGCACCTCAATACATAAGGCAAATGCTAACAGCCATAAAAGTGGAAATTGACAGTAACACAATAAGAGTAGGGGACTTTGGGCTTCCCTGGTGGCGCAGTGGTTGAGAGTCCGCCTGTTGATGCAGGGGACATGGGTTTGTGCTCCGGTCCGGGAAGATCCCACATGCCGTGGAGCGGCTGGGCCACTGAGCCTGCACATCCGGAGACTGTGCTCTGTAATGGGAGAGGCCACGGCAGTGAGAGGCCAGTGTAACACACACACACACACACAAAAAAAAGAGTAGGGGACTTTAACACACTACTTTCACCAATGTACAGATCATCCAAAATGAAAATAAATAAGGAAGCACAAGCTTTAAATGACACATTAAACAAGATGGACTTAATTAATATTTATAGACTTTCCATCCAGAAACAACAGAATAAATTTTCTTCTCAAGTGCTCATAGAACATTCTCCAGGATAGGACATATCTTGGGTCACAAATCAAGCCTTGCTAAATTTATGAAAATTGAAATTGTATAAAGTATCTTTTCTGAGCACAATGTTATTATCTTAACTTATTATCAATTACAGGAAAAAAAAATGTAAAAAATACAAACACATGGAGGCTAAACAACACACTACTAAACAACCAAGAGATCACTGAAGAAATCAAAGAGGAAATCAAAAAATACCTAGACACAAATGACAATGAAAACATGATGACCCAAAACCCAGGGGATGCAGTAAAAGCAGTTCTAAGATGGAAGTTTAGAGCGATACAATCCTACCTCAAGAAACAAGAAACATCTCAAATAAACAACTGAACCTTAAACCTAAAGCAATTAGAGAAAGAAGAACAAAAAATCCCTAAAGTTATCAGAAGGAAAGAAATCATAAAGATCAGATCAGAAATAAATGAAAAAGAAATGAAGGAAATAATAGCAAAAATCAGTAAAACTAAAAGCTTGTTCTTTGAGAAGATAAACAAAATTTGTAAACGATTAGCCAGACTCATCAAGAAAACAAGGGAGAAGACTCAAATCAACAGAATTAGAAATGAAAAAGACTCAAATCAACAGAATTAGAAATGAAAAAGGAGAAGTAACAACTGACTCTGCAGAAATACAAAGGATAGAGTACTACAAGCAACTATATACCGATAAAATGGACCACATCAAAGAAATGGACATATCTTAGAAAAGTACATCCTTCTGAGACTGAACCAGGAAGAAATAGAAAATATAAACAGACCAATCACAAGCACTGAAACTGTGATTAAAAATATTCTGACAAACAAAAGCCCTGGACCAGATGGCTTCACAGTTAAATTCTATCAAACATTTAGAGAGGAACTAACACCTATCCTTCTCAAACTCTTCCAAAATATAGCAGAGGGAGGAACACTCCCAAATTCCTTCTACAAGGCTACCATCACCCTGATACCAAAACCAGACAAAGATGTCACAAAAAAAGAAAAGTTATGGTCAATATCACTGATGATCATAGATGCAAAAATCCTCAACAAAATACTAGCAAACAGAATCCAACAGCACATTAAAAGGATCATACACCATGATGAAGTGGGATTTATCTCAGGAATGCAAGGATTCTTCAATATATGCAAATCAATCAATGTGATACACCATATTAACAAATTGAAGAAGAAAAACCATATGATTATCTCAAGAGATGCCGAAAAAGCTTTTGACAAAATTCAACACCCATTTATGGTAAAAACCCTCCAGGAAGTAGGCATAGAGGGAACTTACATCAACATAATAAAGGCCATATATGACAAACCCACAACCAACATCACTCTCAATGGTGAAAAACTGAAACCACTTCCACTAAGGTCAGGAAAAAGACAAGGCTCCCCCCTCTCACCACTATTATTTAACACAATTTTGGAAGTTTTAGCCACAGCAACCAGAGAAGCAAAAGAAATAAAAGGAATCCAAATTGGAAAAGAAGTAAAACAGTCACTCTTTTCAGATGACATGATACTCTACATAGAAAATCCTAAAGATGCTACTAGAAAACTAATAGAGCTAATCAATGAATTTAGTAAAGTAGTAGGATACAAAATTAATACACAGAAATTTCTTGCATGCCTATACACTAGTGATGAAATATCTGAAAGAGAAATTAAGGAAGCACTCCCATTTACCACTGCAACAAAAATAATAAAATACCTAGGAATAAACCTACCTAAGGAGACAAAAGACCTGCATGTAGAAAAATATAAGACACTGATGAAAGAAATTAAAGATGATACAAACAGATGGAGATATATATCATGTTCTTAGATTGGAAGAATCAACATTGTGAAAATGACTCTACTACCCAAAACAATCTACAGATTCAATGCAATCCCTATCAAACTACCAATGGCATTTTTCAAAAAACTAGAACAAAAAATTTCACAATTTGTATGGAAATACTAGCACAGAAACAGAAATATAGACCAATGGAACAGGATAGAAAGCCCAGAGATAAACCCATGCACATATGGTCACCTTACCTTTGATAAAGGGGGCAAGAATGTACAATGGAGAAAAGACAGCCTCTTCAATAAGTGGTGCTGGGAAAACTGGACTGCTACATGTAAAAGAATAAATTTAGAACAGTCCTTTAAACCATATACAAAATAAACTCAAAATGGATTAAAGACCTAAATGTAAGGCCAGACACTATAAAACTCTTAGAGGAAAACACACGCAGAACACTCTATGCCATCAATCACAAGATTTTTTTTGGCCTGCCTCCTAGACAAATGGAAATAAAACCAAAAATAAACAAATGGGACCTAATGAAACTTAAAAGCTTTTGCACAGCAAAGGAAACCAAAATCAAGATGAAAAGACAACCCTCAGAATGGGAGAAAATATTTGCAAACAAAGCAACCAACAAAGGATTAATCTCCAAAATATACAAGCAGCTCATGCAGCTCATTATCGAAAAAACAAACAACCCAATCAAAAAATGGGCAGAAGGACTAAAAAGATATTTCTCAAAGAAGATTTACAGATTTCCAACAAACACATGAAAGAATGCTCAACATCACTAATCATTAGAGAAATGCAAATCAAAACTACAATGAAGTATCACCTCACAACAGTCACAATGGCCATCATAAAAAATCTACAAACAATAAATGCTGGAGAGGTTGTGGAGAAAAGCAACCCTCTTGCATTGTTGGTGAGAATGTGAACTGATACAGCCATTATGGAGAACAGTATGGAGGTTCCTTAAGAAAACTAAAAATAGAACTACCATAAGACCCAGCAATCCTACTACTGGGCATATACCCTGAGAAAACCATAATTCAAAAGAAGTCACATCCCACAATGTTCATTGCAGCACTATTTACAATCGTCAGGACATGCAAGCAACTTAATTGTCCATTGACAGATGACTGGATAAAGAAGATGTAGCACATATATACAATGGAATATTACTCAGCTGTAAAATGAAACGAAATTGAGTTATTTGTAGTGAGGTGGATGGACCTAGAGTCTTTCATACAGAGTGAAGTAAGTCAGAAAGAGAAAAATAAATACTCTGTGCTAACACAATATATGGAATCTAAAAAAAAAAAAAAAAAAAAGAAAATGTTTCTGGAGAACCTAGGGGGACAGGACAGGAATAAATACACAATCATAGAGAATGTACTTGAGGACATGGGCAGGGTGGGGGAAGGGTAAGTTGAGATGAAGTGAGAGAGTGGCATGGACATATATACACTACCAAATGTAAAATAGCTAATGAGAAGCAGCTTCATAGCACAGGGAGATCAGCTCGGTGCTTTATGACCACCTAGACGGGTGGGATAGGGAGTGTGGGTGGGAGGCGCAAGAGGGAGATGATATGTGGACATAAGTATCCATATAGCTGACTCACTTTGTTATACAGCAGAAACTAGCACACCATTGTAAAGCAATTATACTCTAATAAAGATGTTAAAAAAAAAAAAGAAAACATATCTACCCAAACAACAAAAAATAGTAGAAAAATTCATTAAATTATTAGTCCAAGATGCAGCTGAACAACAATTAATTACCTAGGATTGCTTGAACTAGTAAGAGTTGATTATATTTATTCATTTGGAATATTGCTTATATTTCTTTAGTCTTGTATTTTCCCAAAATATATGGAATCCCTTTGCTTTTCAAGCTTTTGGGAAGTCATAGAAAACTAGTAGTCTCAGTTTTAAATATTGAAAAAAAAATTTGTTTTTGAAATTTATTTTTCAATGAATGAAACATTTTTAAAATTTTACTGTGCTTTACAGTTTTCAAAATTTCACACACATGATTTTATATAATTGCATTGCTGACTGAAAAAAAATGCAGTGTGAGAGTTGTGAGTTAAGTTTTATTTGGGTCAAAATGAGGACTATATCCCGGGAGACAGCATTTCAGATAGGTCTGAGAAACTGTTCCAAAGAAGGGGGGGTTGGGAAGGTCAGTATATATCTGATTTTGGTGAAGGGGGAGTACATACCATCGAGTAATTTATTGCAGAAGTTTTCTACTAGTCACAAGGAGCAGACGTCACCATGAACGATTTTAGTGGTCTTCTAGATATGAGGAGATGGAAGAATTGGGCTCATAAAATCATCTCCTGAAAATATTTAACTATCTGAAGACCTGTTCTGCCAGTTTTTTCCAGAGCACAGAGTGCCTCATTTGTGTTCTCCACCTTGAACTCCTTTCAGGGGGTGTTGAAGGTCAGCAGCTGCAGCAGCTCATAAGTTAATCCTTGTAGAGGTAGATGGCAAGTGCCAATTTGTAGGTGACACCATAATAACCCTTTTTTTTAATCCCTTACCTCTATATTGCCCCTACCCCCTTACCTCTCCTCACTGGTAACCACTAGCTTGTTCTCTATATATGTGAGTCTACTTCTTTGAAACAAAACTTCTTTAAGTGACATTTTATTCTAACTGACCTCCCCTTTCCCAAATCAGAAACTATTTGGAGTCTCTTTGCTTTCTATGGCAACATATTTACTTACATAGATTCATTAAATCTGTCCTCTTTTTATCAGAATATAATGAAAAATAATAATGCAACCAAGGTCTTGTCTGTAATATCATATTTGAGAATGATTATTTAATCAGTTAGGACAAACTATTTCAAGGAGCTAAAGTCTGCTATATGAAGCCAATACTTATAAATCTCTCTTACAGAAAGTGGCCTGACTGGAAGTGTTCCAGTTTTGTAAGTGATAAGGAGTATCACTTTCTACTGAGAAAGGAAACTTGGAGTATTTTAGGGACCTTGAGAAGAAAGGAATTCTCCTAAATCCATAGGTATCACAGGTAAAAAATTGATAGATTTTCTTGGACATGGCTTCCTGTAATCAAGTGAGTAAATAATGGAGATTTTTATAAGCCCAATCCATTTCCTTATAAAATCTTCCAGCAAAGCAAATTTAAGAAGACTCATCTAGTAAATAAACATTCTGGCTTCACCTATATAAATAATGATGAGTCCAGGTTTAACTTATAAACAAGAGTAATCTTTCATTGATTTTTTTAAAAATCACAATGTTCATTTCAGTGAAAACTGAAATGAGAAAAAAAAATCTAGATATATTTAATGGAAAACTTCATTGCTTACAGCACAACTTTATAGATGATTCTATCCTTTCTATACTGGTGGACTATTTTACACCTCTTTATGGTGCAGATAGCCTGTAGCAATGCAAAATAATTCTCATCTATGGACATGCAAATAAATTATTTCTGATAGATGTTCAATTGACTTTTACCTGCATAAAGAAAATCAGTTTTATGTCAATTTTAACATCATTTCAGCTTTCCTTAATACATATAAATCTGTGCTTCTTGACTTCTTTGAACCTATTTTTTCATCTTCCTGTTTTCCCCATTAAAATTGGGTTAAGTAAAATCTTTAACTTGTGATTGGAAGTAATTTTATGTTTTCTTATGCAAATTAGAAAATAAAACAAACAAATGTTTCAATGACTGAGATTTCAAGTCCCATATTCTTCTTAGTATAGCAGAGCTGCCTCAAAATTCAATGAGCCTAATATTATCATAAGCATGGTGTTTATTTTGTGATAACTTTAAATCATTCTCATCTAAAGTATGTATCGTTATGCCTACTGCTGCACACTAATTTCCCAGGTTTGTTAGCTGTCAACTTCTCAAGTGATGGAGTTTAAAACTCCGTAGGCAAGGCTATATTGATGATAGTAAGACCCAGATACAGGGATTTATTCATTCAGCTTCAGTCCCATGTCAGATTCTAAGGCATCCTTTGTCAAGTTCTGAGAAGGAATAGAACTTCATACAGGTGAGACTACTCCATTATCAAGAGCATGAAGCTTGACAGAGCATGGCATATTTAAGGGAATTGTGTTACTGAAGACTAGGATACATGTGGATGGGAAGTAAGGAATTAGTTGAAAGGTAGATCATGAAATATATGTAATTTTTTCTTGTCTTCCAAAATTAAAATACATCCTCTTAATTTTAATGGTTATCTCAATATTCACCTTTCATTTATTTTAAAATGCCAGAAACCTCTAGCTAAAGTAATATAGTATATTGACAATAGGTAGCTAGTTCTCAAATCACCTAATGGGTATATCAGTTCTGCAAGGTTTTTCTTTTTTTATTTTACTGATTTAAAAGAAATTTAAAACAATGTTTAGTTTGTTAAACCAGCAAACTCCTCTATTTGCAATAAAAATTCCATTTTACCTCCCACAAACATAAATGCTAAATAAGTAAATAAGCCTATTTACTTCCCAAGCCTTGTGAATATTACTATATCTCTGAATATAGCTTGTTGTTAAATTGTTTTTCAAATCTAAATTTAATCTGAAAGTGATGAGTAAGATTTCACAGGATGTTCTGAATAATTCTATACCTCAGCTGGACCTAATGCCATTTTACTGTTTTGCATTGTTTTTAATGCATATTTTAAATGACTCATTTCTTGACCTTTCACTCAATGATTTCTAAAAGAGTTCAAATTATGCACAGTTTAAGTTCTTAGTGTTCCAATTACTTTTCCTCAGCAGTTTTAAATTTCATAACATTTATAGAAAAAAGTTAGATTGAATTGATCTGCATTATTTTCCATGAAAGCTGAATTTTATGTCTTTATGTTGCTTTTGTAGTTTGTTTAATTCTATTTATGACCAGAGAAGCACTTTCTTGTCATCAGAAAATAACAACAGTCCAAGAAAACATCTATCAGTTTGCAGATTGTCAAGGCATTTTGATCACTGGAGTGTGAAGGTTGACGGAAGGAGGAGGCATGATTGCTGGTTACATCAATATCAAATAGTGAGAACTATTTTAATATTGAGAATCACAGCTGAAATACAAGTCAGTTAACTTACTAAATTTAACTCTAGCTTTTGGGTTCAGTAGTGGAGAGAGAATTGTTAAATGCTTGCATTGATTCTGTGCTTTTAATTAGACTTGGGACCACTTTTCTAGATTCCCTGGTTAAGAAGTGGTGGTCTGAGTCAAAGCTGATATGGTTGGTCTACTTTCCTCATAATTATCTGAGGTGAGCTGATATTGGAGCTTCTGTTATTTTGTTTCTTTAGTTATTAAGTAGAGCTATGTAATAATGTTCCCTCTGTATTAGAATACATGATGCTTGCCTGTCAGTTAAAACTAAATGTGTTTACTGTAATCTATTTGTCTGAGATACTTTGTATAAGCTATAAGGAAGAAATCAAGAAATACTCATATACAAAAATTACTGGCTGATTCTACATTAATAATAACCTTTTTTGGTTATGTAAGGTCAAAGTAAGGAAGGAATTATAAAATTTATAGCTGGCAGAGTGTCTTTTATAAACTTTGTTTAAAAGTACTTGCAATGGCTTTGATAACTACCCAGAATCAGGGTAAACTTCATAGGCTAATGGCACAGTCTCTACAGGAGTACTGCTTTAACTTCAGATACAAGCCACCAATTTGGGTGGTTCCAGGGCCATCCTCATTTCTAACTAACTGACTTAAGTTTGGGTGTTTTCACTACCCACTCAGGTTGGTTAACTCACTAGGACAACTTACACAACGTAGGAAAGCAATGTGCTAATAATTATAGTTTTATTATAGCAAAATAATACAAATTAGAAGCAGCCAAAAGAAGAGATATATAGGTCAAAATCTAGGAGGGTTCCAAACATAAAGGTTTCCATTGTCCTCCCTCTGTGGAGTCAGGATATGTAACCATCTTGTCATATTGATATGTGACAATATGCAGAGGATAGCCAAACAGAAAAGCTCACTCAAGTCTCAGTGTTTAGAGTTTTATTGGAGTTTGATTACATAGACATGTTCAATTGAATCACAGGCCACACTGTTGAATTTGGTCTCCATATTCCCCTCCTCTCCCCAGAGATCAAGCTGTTATCACATGGCTAAAACACTCAACCCCTAATCACACAGTTGGCCTTTCTGGCATGACCAGCCCCCATCTTGAGTCATTTTTTGCCATAAACTATTTTCGAGGGACCCGCAGTGAGTTACCTTGGTAGCATAAGCCACTATGAATAAGAAAGACATCCTATCACTCAGGAAATTCCAAGGATCTGTAGGCTACCTCCAAGGAATTGGGAAAAAAAGCTGGCCAAATTCTTGATTATACAGGAATATCTATTTGAGCTAAGCCAAGGGAATTCATACTATGGCTTTTATGATGCCTTAAACTTACTAACATCAATAAAATCTCTAAAGCCTTTAAGACATACCAGTGTCTGTATCATTTATGTGATTCCAAAACTGCAGTGGTCAAACCACTTAATTAGATGTTTGGTATGAGGACAGACAACTTCAGCTTCTCTCTCTTATATATCACTTAAGCATCTAAATGAAAGTGAAAATAATAATGTAAAAAATAGCAACCTAATGTGTTTTCTGGCAATGTGTTCACTATAAAATGAATCTATGGCTCTTCTTCTTTGGCCATTACCTGCAGCTGATGTTCTAAAGATAGAACCGACATGACTGCAAGGCAACCAGAACTTCTTCCCAGAAACAGCCTTGACCGAGTTTCTGTAGTTCCTAGAGATATGTTCAGATACTATTTTTACAAAATCTGCATTATATACAAAAAAGAAGCAGACTCACAGATATAGAGAACAAATTGGTGGATACCAGTGGGAAGAGGAAAGTGGAGAGGAGAAAGATAGGGGTGTGGGGTTACAAGATACAAATTATGTATAAAATAAATAAGAAACAAAGATATATTTTACAGCACAGGGAAATATAGCCATTTTAAAAATAACTTTAAGTGGAATATAATTATAAAAATATTGAATCACTTTGCTGTACATTTGAAACTAATATAATATTGTAAATCAACAATACTTCAATAAAAATAAAAGATAAGAAATCAATTTAAACATTTGACAAATGACATATTATACATATTATACTGTTTTATATTTGTGGATCTCTTTTCCATTGAAATTATCAATTTTCTGAAGACAGACTATATATTAGAATTTAGTGTTCTTCATGGAAGAATAACACAAAACCCATGCAAGGAATTGCATAAATATGTATTTACTTCTCCAGGCTATTATTATTTAGTTTGTCTATTTCTCTGAGGCAAAATTTTTTCATAATAACCCTTATTGTGCTATGGGAGACTCAAGAATATCTTATGGTCACTAAGATCCATGCTTATAGTTTCATGTGGATTATATCCATTGTTTACTAGGAAATTTCTCTTGGGATTGTCAAAGCTACAATCTGTTTCTATATATAGCTGAGTGAATCAGGGGTATGAAAGGGGATATATGTAGACAAATTCTCTATGGTTGCATGTATTTGTTTAGGGAAGATGAGAAGATAGATCAGCTTCTCTTAAAGGATTATATCAGTTCATAAATCTGATATAGAAGCTCTATGTGGTTATTGCTCCTGTTTGTCATATAAGAAAGCATTCAGAGACTGAACTTTGAGGAGTAATGTCCTCCTATTAGGTTTTTCTACATCTTGTTTCTTGCCAATTTACTCTGTAATTTTTATGGTTTATTATCCTAAAGGAGATCACTTCTCAACTCAAACCCTTTATAATTTCCCTCTTTCTACAAAACAAAATACAATAGGGATATTAAAACCCTCTAGAAATTGCCCAAAAGCCAACTTTGAGCTTGCAAGCATGCATACTTTTTGTGTATGAAAGAGTTTAATAAATTTACTAGTCTTCATTCCTGAATGCATATGGGAGGTATTGTTCATTTGTTTACCTCTCTCTGTAATGTCCCTGCTACCATATTTCATCTCCATCTGCTAAAATACTAGCTTTCCTTCAAGATCCAGTTCAAACATTACCTTTCTTCATCCACCTTTCTATGACCCCTGGCCTGTTCCTTCAAAGAATAAGAGGGGCTTCTGGAATGTTGGTAATAATCTTTTTTTTTTAAATCTAATGCTGGTTACATGTATGTCCCTGTTTTGTGAAAATTCACCATACATATACTTAATATGTGTGTACTTTTCTGCATTTATTTTGCTTTTAAATAAATAAATAAACTGACCCAGATTTATATATTGAAATGTCAGTGTCACTAACTATCAAAGCACTTCATAAGCAAAAACGAACTGTTCTTCACACTCTCTTGGAAGTATTTTGACATACTATTCAAAGTACTAATGATAATATTTCATTGAAAAATGTATATGTCATCAATAAATGCTGTAAAATTTCTAAATATAAGCAATATTTTCACTAGCAGCCACACGTTTTCTCATTCCTCTCTGAAGTGGAATATAATTTATTAATTTTATGACTTTTTTCATGCCTTCTTTAATAATAATATACCAGCTCTCAGTTTCTCCTATTTTTTCATTCCCTTATTACAGTATTCCCCTGTTACATTAATATGGTACATTTGTTACAATTAATGAACCAATATCCAGACATTATTATTATGTGAAGCCTGTACATTATTCAGAAATACTTACTCTCTACCTAATGTTCTTTTTCTTCTCCAGGGTCCTATCCAGGGTATCACTTTACATTTATTTGTCATGTCTCGTTAGGTTCCTCATGACTATGACATTTTTCTCAGACTTCCCATGATTTGGTGACCTTGAGAGTTTTGAGGAGAATTGGTCAAGTATTTTGTCCCTCTATTGGGAATTGTCTGAAATTTTTCTCATGATTATACTAGGGTTATGGTTTTCTAAAAGGAAGACCACATAATAAAACTGCCAGTCTAGCACATCACACCTCGGATGTATACTATTAACATGACTTATTACTGTTGATGTTAATCTTGAGCACCAAGCTAATGTAGTCTTCATCAGATTTATCCATTGTAAAGTTATTTCTTTTTCCCTTTCCATACTGCACTCTTTGGAAAGAAGTCAAGATGTGCAGGACACATTTAAGAAGTAGGGAGTTATGTTCCAGAATATCTACTGGAGCAGAAGATCTTAAATTACTTGAGATTCTTCTGCATGGGGTATTTTTCTTTCCCCCCATTTCTTTATTTACTCATTTATTTATGTTAAGAGGGACTCATGGATATTTATTTTTTACTCTACACTACGTTATTTCTTTTGCTCAAATTTTCCCAGCTTTGACCATTGCAAGTTCTTTTGTTGACTCCTTAATATACCCCATTTGTGTGTGTGTGTGTGTGTTTATTTAGCACTTCCTTACTTCCCAGCATGCTCTAGGCTCATCTTGTATATTACTCTTGCTTCAGATTAAGAATTGGTCATTTATCAAGGAGCTCCATTTCATTTTATCAGAGAATGGCATTAGAAACCAAAATCTTGGCACCAGGTATGCTCATTGCAGTTACCATGTTGTTGCTTCTAGGCTTTTGCTGCTGACAGATCAAAGAAATATATGGGTGTGTATTACCCCAAGTATATACACACATATATAAAAATTTCCATATGTTTATTTGGAATGTAAACGTATGTATATGCATTATGATAAACATGAATTAATACTGATTTCTCTAACTCTAATCCATGTGGTCATGTATCACTGTTACCATTTTTGCATGATTATCTGTAACCTCATTCCAACATTAGGAAACATAGCCTTCACTATCTGTCATCCATTTATTTAATTGTTCAAATCCATTATATATATATATATATATATATATATATATATATATATCCATTACATATATAATGGTTTCAGAATTGTTAATATATACCATAAGGGAAACAACTTTATCAACTAGGGGACATTGCTTTCTGCTAACTTAGGTCACTACCATTTCTCTCCACCACTTTCAGTGAAATTGATTTGTATATTTGTAATGCAGTTAGATTGTTTTCTCACAGTTTGCACTCTATCTTGGGAGTCCATGGCTTTATGAACAATCTTTTTAATTTGAATGAATTGATTTACTCTTTTTTATGTAAAGTTCTATGGATTTTAATAAATACAATGTTACATATTCACCACTACAGTATCAGACAGAATAGTTACAGTTACCTTAAAAAAATCCCCTGTTCTTCACCTATTCAACTGTCATCTGCCAGGGTCCTGAACTCCTGGCAACCACTGATCTATACTGTGTGTCTCTATAATTTTGCCTTTACCCAATGTCATATAAATTGAGTTATATCGTAGCCTTTTTAGGTTTGCTTCTTTTATTTAGTGATATGCATTTAAAATGTATTCATATTTATGAATAACTTGATAGTTCATTTTTATTATCACTGAATAACATTCCACTGTATGAAAAGAAAACACACAATTTGCTTATGCATTCACCTATTGAAGGACATCTTGGTTACTTCTAGTTTTTGTCAAATATGAATGCAAATATGATAAACATTTGTGTTCAGGATTTGTGTGGTAAATGTCTAGGGACAGAAATCAGTTTGTTAAATACCTAGGAACACAATTGCTGGATCATATAATAAGATTAGATTTAACTTTGTATGAAACTGCTGAATTATCTTGCAAACTATCTTTCTATTCCCATAACTCAGGAGTGAAATTTGCTGTTGCTGTGTATCTTTACCAGCAATTGATATTTTCAGGTTTTTAAAAATGTTTTCTATTCTGATATGTGTGCAATATTATCTAATTATTTTAATTTCCCTAATGATGAATAACGTTGAATCTTTTAACTGGCTTATTGCCATCTGTATATTCTTTGGTGAGGTGTCTCTTAGCTCTTCTGCCCTTTTACAAATTGAATTTTTGTTCTTGTTGAGTTTTAAGAGTTCTTTATATCATCTAGATATGTGTCCTTTATCAGCCACATGCTTTGAAATATTTTTCTCCCCATTTGTAGCTTGTTTATTCATTCCCATAACAATGTCTTTCCCATTGCAAAAGTGTTTACTTTTCATCAAGTTCAATATAACACTTTTTTTTCTTTTATGGATCTCAATTTTAGTGTTGTATGTAAAAATTCATTACTAAACTCAAGGTTTTATAGATTTTATCTATAAAATAGAATTTTTATAGTTTTGAATTATGCATTTATGTTTAGGATCCATAAGACTTGTTGATAATTTCATTTTTTTTTTTGCATATGGATGTTCACTTGTAACAGCACAATTTTTATTTGACTACACTTTCTCTATTGAACTCCTTTGCTCCTTTGTCAAATAAATTAACTACATTTGTGTAGGTCTATTTCTGCACTCTTCATTCTTTTTCACTGATCTATATGCCTATTTGTTCCCCAATAAAATATTGTATTGAATAATATAGTTTTATAGCAAGATTTGTAATTAAGTAACATGATTTTTCTTTCTCTGTCTTCCCCTCATCCTTCTCCTGCTTCTTCAGTATTGTGTTGTCTATTCTAGGTATTTTACCTTTCCATAAAAATTTTTAAATCAGTTTGTCACTATCTGTAAAATGTTTGCTGAGATATTGATTGAGATTATTTTTAATCTATTGGCCAATTTAGGAATAATTGACATCAATAATATTGGCTCTGCATGTAGGTTCTGCACATGTTTTGTTAGATTTATGCCAAAATATTTCATCTTTATTATTGCTGTTATTTCCTTTATTTTAAATTTAAATTTCAATTTTTCATTGCTGAGGTATAGAGAAACAACTGACTTTTCAATATTGACCTTGTATATTGCAACCATGCTATAATTACTTATCAATTCCATGAATTATCTTGAAGATTCTTTGATTCATAGACAATTATGTAGTTTGTAAATAAACACAGTTTTATCTCTTTCTTTCCGATCTTTATCCCTTTTATTTCCTTTTCATGTCATATTTCATGAGCTAAGACTTCCAGCATAATGTTAAATAGGAGTAGAGAGAGAGAGGGTACATTTGCCTGTTCCCAATCTTAGTGGGAAAACATTTAGGTTCTCATCATAAGCATGATGTTAGCCATAAGGTTTTTGTATATGAGATTTCACTGTAGTTTTTTTTCTCCCTCCCTTCTTTCCCCCCTCCCTTTCTTCCATCCTTCCTTCCTTCCTTCCTTCTTTCTTTTCTTGGTGGGATTATTTACTACATTGAAGAAGTTACCTCTATTCCAACTTTTCTGAGAGTTTGTATTATTAATGGGCTTGGAATTTTGTCAAATTTTCCTGTATCAATTGACTGTTTGCAAGGTAGATTATAGTGATTAATTTTTAGATGCTGAACCAGCCTTGCATAACTGGAATTGATCACACTTGATTGTGGTGTATAATTCATTTTATACATAATTAAATTTGATTTGTTAATATATTGTTGAAGATTTTGAATCTACAATTGTGAGAGATATTGGTCTGTACTTTCCTTGTAATTTCTTAACCTGTTTATGGTATTAGTGTAGTAGTGGACTCATAGAATGAATTAGAAGAGTTCCATCTGCTTGTACTTTCTTGAACATTTCATGGAAAACTGGTATTATTTCTACCATAATTTGGGGGTTAGAATTCACCAGTGAAAACATCTAGGCATAGTAATTTCTACTCTGGAAAGTTGTAGATTATTGATTTAATTTCAAACAATAATGCAGGCCATCTACTTATCTTTATGTAAGTTGTGATAATCTGGGCCTTTGAATGAACTTGTTGCTATTACCTAAATTATCAAATTTGTGAGCATGCTGCTATTCATAGTATTCTTTTATTATCCCTTTAATGTTTGTGGCATCAGTAGTGATGAATCTTTTATATATATATATATATATATATATATATATATATATATATATATATATATATATATATATATATATATACACCTTAACCCAGCCTCTGGCAGACTTCTTTAGGTCAGAGCTGTAAGTAACAAAGAGTTCTGCATCCCATCCATCTGTGTGTCATTGTGTTCTGTCCTATCATGCAAAAAATCTTTTTTTTTTCCTGTCTTCATTTTTCTTTCCTCTCTTTCTGAAACTCCAACTAAATACATACTGTACTGTTTTATACAATTTAACAGGTCTCTGAGGCTCTGTTCAATCTTTTCAAACTTTTTCTTCTTGGTGTTTATCTTCAAGCTCACTCCTTTCTCTGTTATCTCTTATTTGTTTTAAAATTTATACAGTGTATTTTATATTTCATATAGTGTACTTTTATCTCTAATTTTAATGAATTTTTAAATAATATTTTCTATTATTTTGATATTTTCTATTTTTATTGAGATATAATTGATGCATAACATTTTATTAGTTTCAGATGTATTATATAATGATTCAGTATATGTTTACATCGCAAAATGATCACCACAATAAGTCTAGTTAATATCCATCATCAGACATAGTTACAAATTACTTTTCTTGTGATGAGAAATTTTAACCTCTTTGAGCAATTTTTAAATATACGATATGGTATTATTTACTATAATCATTATGTTGTGGATTACATCCGCAGGATTTATTTATTGTATAACTAGATGATTATATCTGTTAATCACCTTCACTGATTTCATACAGCTCCCATGCCTGCCTCTGGCAGCCACCCATCTGTTCACTGTATCTGTGGAGTTTTATTTGTTTGTTTTGTCTGTTTGTTCTAGATTCCATATATTGGTGAGATCATACTGTTTTTGTCTTTCTCTCCCTGATTTATTTCACTTGGCATATTGCCTTCAAGGTCAATAGGTCCATTCATGTTGTTACAAATGGCAGAATTTCTTTCCCTTTATATGGCTGAGTTATATATAGTATATGTTATATATAATATGCAATCACTTTTTTATTTACTCATCTATGGATACTTAGGTTGTTCCTATGTCTTATATATTGTAAAGAATGCTGCAATAAAGATGAGGGCATAGATATCTTTTCGAGTTTTTGTTTCCTTTGGATAAATATTGAAAAATGGAACTGCTATATCATATGGTAGTTCTATTTTCAATTTTTGAGAAACTGCTATATTATTTTCCAATGTGGCTGCATCAATTTACGTTCACACCAAGAGTGTACAAGGATTTTCTTTATTCCACATCTCCACCAACGTTTGTTTCTTGACTTTTTGTTAATAGCCATTCTAACAGGTCTAAGGTGACATCTCATTAGTTTGATTTGCATTCCTGTGATGACTAGTGACGTTGAACATCTTTTTCTGTACCTGTTGTTCATCTGTATATCTTTGAGAAAATGTCTATTTAACTCTTCTATCCATTTATAATTGGATTTTATTTATTTGCTTATTTATTTTTATTATTTATTTTGATGTGCAAAAATAGTTTGATGAAATTCCACTTGATTTTTACTTTTGTTACTTTTGTTTTAGTTGATGAATCTAAAAAATCATATTCAAGACCAATGTCAAGAAGTTTACCACCAATGTTTTCTTCTAGGAGTTTTATGTTTCAGGTCTTATGTTCAAGTTCATTCTTAGTTAATTTTATGTATGCTGTAAGAGAGTGGTCCAGTTTCATTCTTTTGTATGTGGCTGTCCTGTTTTCCCAACAACGTTTATTGAACAGACTGTCCTTTCCCCATTGTGTATTCTTGGCTCCTTTGTAGTAAATTCATTAACCATTTATGCATGGGTTTATTTCTGTGCTCTCCAACCTGTTTCCACAGATCTTTGTGTCTGTTTTTATGCCAATACTGTACTATTTGATTACTATAGCTTTGTAATATATTTGAAATCAGGAAGCTTGATGCTTCCAGCTTTTAGTCTTCTTTATCAAGATTGGTTTGTCTATTTCAGGCCTTTTGTGGTTCCAAAAAATCCTTTGGTTGTAATTAATGTGGAAAGATCATTGTCCAAAATACACACCTTAAAACCCTCAAAGGGTTCAAAGTAGATAGAAACTCTACCTATGCAATATATGTGGGAAAGTATTTAATCTAAAATCTAATGTAAATAAACACGAAAGGATTCACACTAGAAAGTACTAAGACACTAACACATTTTAGAAATTACTATAAATCAGAGTATTTTAGAAAATAATCCAAAGTCAAAACAATCATATACATGTGCCACATCTTTATCCATTCATCCCATGATGGGCACTTAGGTTGTTTCCATCTCTGAGCTATTGTAAATAGAGCTGCAATGAACATTTTGGTACATGATTCTTTTTGAATTATGGTTTTCTCAGGGTATATGCCCAGTAGTGGGATTGCTGGGTCATACGGTAGTTCTATTTGTAGTTTTTTAAGGAAACTCAATACTGTTCTCCATAATGGCTGTACCAATTCACATTCCCACCAGCAGTGCAAGAGTGTTCCATTTTCTCCACACCCTCTCCAGCATTTATTGTTTCTAGATTTTTTGATGATGATCATTCTGACTGGTGTGAGATGATATCTCATTGTAGTTTTGATTTTCATTTCTCTAATGATTAATGATGTTGAGCATTCTTTCATGTGTTTGTTAGCAGTCTGTATATCTTCTTTGTAGAAATGTCTATTTAGGTCTTCTGCCCATTTTTGGATTGGGTTGCTTGTTTTTTTGTTAGACCTAGAGTCTTTCATACAGAGTGAAATAACAGAAAGACAAAGACAAATACCGTATGCTAACACATATATATGGAATTAAAGACAAAAAAAGTCACGAAGAACCTAGGGGTAAGACAGGAATAAAGACACAGACCTACTAGAGAATGGACTTGAGGATATGGAGATCGGGAAGGGTAAGCTGTGACAAAGCGAGAGAGAGGCATGGACATATATACACTACCAAACGTAAAGTAGATAGCTAGTGGGAAGCAGCCACATAGCACAGGGAGATCAACTCAGTGTTTTGTGACCGCCTGGAGGGGTGGGATAGGGAGAGTCAGAGGGAGGGAGACGAAAGAGGGAAGAGATATGGGAACATATGTATATGTATAACTGATTCACTTTGTTTTAAAGCAGAAACTAACACACCATTGTAAAGCAATTATACCCCAATAAAGATGTTAAAAAAAATCGGATAATTATATATTAATGTGTTTCAATCAGTAAGGAGATGAAGGTTTGACAGGTATAATTATATTCAATGTACACATTTTTTGTGGACAATATTTAAGATTTTTTGAAAAGAATATTGTTGATATTTCAAAAATATTCCAGACCTGTTCAGTAACAAAATGCAGTTATATCTAAGAATTTAGTTATATTCTGAAATAATGATACCTGGTTTTGTATAAATTTAATGTAAATGATTTTATCTTTTCGCTATACCTGATAAGCTCTCTTGAATAATGATTACTATACTTGGCTTATTTTACCAGATCAAGCATAGGAGAGTTGATAATTGTTATTCCAGGTGATGCTGGAGTATAAAAAATTAGTGGGTTGTTTTTAAAACTGAAGTGTAGACCTGAAGAAGTTAAGTACAGAAGTTTAACAGCATGAATTGTAATCGACTAAAATATTCTGCCAAAGAGTTTAATATTAGAGCTACATGAGCCTTGACTACTTCCATTCATAAGATATTTGTAGAAACTTTCCCCTTATTCACAAGGAAGAAAATCCTTGAAACTCTGATTTAATTTCGAGCTTCAGTTAGACTCCAAACAAAGTATGAAATTGAAGGGACATCATCTTCTTACTGCTGAGATGCTCACACAGTGAATATCCCACATTCCCCTAACTATTTTGGGGGGAAATCCCTACAATCTATATTCTATCCATGTAATATCTCTAGTGATATGTGCCCACTAGGTTTCTGATTACAAGGATTTGGTATTAGGAATTTTTATTATGATATCTCTGAGTTTTATGTCATTTTTGATGACTTAAAGTAATATCCAACTGATTTCTTGTAAAATTTTCATGATTGTCTAAAACATAGTAAACACTCAGTGAAAACCCTTTGAAAGAATAAATAAATATATGCTTAGATATCAACAGAAAGGTTTCATCAATATCCCTGCTGTTTCCAAATTAGCTGACAAAGAGATTTGATTCTAAAGAAAAATTTATTTGAAGGTACAGAGCTGATGCTAGAATGTCCAGTAAGGTGAAACCTTATGTTTCTGTGTGATTCTGTACAAAGGATAAAGAATGGGATCTGCAAGTTATTAGATTGAAATAATATCCAAAACTTATGAGTATACACAATATTTATAGGAAAAAAATCCCATAACTTTTATCAAATTATGAAACAGATTATGAAATATTAAAAAAATCATTAAGAACCATATATCCATGGAATATTTCCTATTTCTCCACTTCACATTATATTATTTTATAAATGTCAATTAAAGATTTTGTTTTTGATTGAAGAGGAACATATGTGATGATGCATAGAACATTAAACAAAAGAGGTTGGAAATAAGATTTGTATTTTCCCCAAATTTAATTCTATTATTTGAAACCCAATCTTAAGTTTTTAAATGATTTTATTTGTAAAACACACATTATTGTTTTCTTGGAGTTTTTACTCTGACATCCTATAATTTTGATGTTGGCAAATTTTTAACAGTAAATGGAAAAAAAAAGAATAAGAGTACATTATAGTGTGAATAAACAAATATTCCAAGAGATTTTATAGTATATTCATATAACACTTACCACTGTCCCCAGAAGTGAACAGCAATGATGATTAATGTTTATCTACATATGTTGGGCTTCTGTTTATCTCTGGTGTTTGCTGCAAAATATCAGCCTTTAAACATCAGGGAAAAAAATACTAACAACTTGGACAAATTATCTTAAATAACAGATAAATTATTTTAACAAATTAAAGTAATTAAAGGCCTTTACAAAATGCTACAATCAACACGGTGGTTCTGAAAAATAATCTAATTACAGAAATAAACTAAATTAAAAAAAAAACTCAAAAGATATTTTCAAAATGTTTGGTGAGATGCTATTTTCCTACATAAGGTAAATAAGACAAATAATCTACATGAATTTCAAGGATGTTTTGAATTCAGAATCATAAACATGGTTAATATATCATCATTTTCCCACATCCTGAACACTTTGTTTCCCCTGTGTAGATCTTTATAACTTTAAATCTATAAATGTATTTCATTGTTATGAAAATCTGTGAGGTAAACAGTAGGGGAATTATTTCTCTCACACTTTCTTTCCTATTTTTATTGATCAGGAGATCAGAACTCAATGAAAATATGTAACGTTTTTATTGTCAAACAGTAATGAAGTAGCATTAAAATTAAGCTTTCCTAGTTTTTTTAAGTTGAACAATAATAGGAAATTAGCTTGAGTTTTGTATAATTATTAAAAATATGATTATCCAGGTTATGGTTATCAATCATATAAATGGCTCACTGAAATTCACACATTTAATCTTATTTTCCTTCATTAGTGATTGGGTCAGAGAGTCTTTGTAACTTATACATTGCCAAAGAGATATAAACAGTGTCAGATTTGTGGTGTTTCCTAAAAATACTTTATTTAACTCTTTTAGAGGTGCAGGCTTATAGCATGATCCTTTGTCCTATGTCCCTTTGCTCTTCCCACCTCTTTCTACCTGAAATGCAAATGCAAAGCCTGATATGAAGCAACCTTTTTGTGACCACAAGGATGGGTATGAAAGCCAGTACATTAAATGTGGTGAAATAGAAACATTAAAATTTAGATGACTTACCCTAAGTAACCATTAGCTTTTAAGTAGAAAAACATTGCAGAAATAAGGGCCAGAAACTTCCAAAATTTAGTAAAGTACATCAAATTAAAATTCTAGAAGCTCAGTGAGCCCAAAAAGTGTAAATAAGAAGACAGCTATACCTGAGACATCATAGAAAAACCTCTGAAAATAAAAGTTATACAGGAATTCCTGAAGCAGCCAGAAAAAGAAAAGGATACGTTACATAAGTAGCAATGATTTGAATGAGCATAGATTTCTCATCAGAGATGATGAGGCAGAAGACAAATGTATAATACTTATATAGTGCTGAAAGAAAATAACTGTCAACCCAGAAATCTATATCCAGTGAAATTATCTATCAAGCATGAAAGTAAAATAAATTTTTTTTTCTGATAAAAGCAAAGTACAACAACACATCATCAGTATAAATATACTACAAGAAAAGTAGAGGAAGCTCTTCAGGTTGAAGGGAAATAATATCAGGTAGAAATTCACATGTTCAAGAAGGAATGAAGCACACTGAATATGGTGACTATCTGGGCAAATTAATTAAATTGAAGGGAATTAAATAATTCCTTTCAAATCTAAATGAATGTTTAAAGAAAATATATATAACATTTTCTTGTGAGACTTATAGGTTAAGACAGGAATAAAGACACAGACCTACTAGAGAATGAACTTGAGGATAAGGGGAGGGGGAAGGGTAAGCTGTGACAAAGCACGAGAGAGGCATGGACATATATACACTACCAAACGTAAGGTAGATAGCTAGTGGGAAGCAGCTGCATAGCACAGGGAGATCAGCTCAGTGTTTTGTGACCACCTGGAGGGGTAGGATAGGGAGGGTGGGAGGGACGGAGACGCAAGAGGGAAGAGATATGGGAACATATGTATATGTATAACTGATTCACTTTGTTATAAAGCAGAAACTAACACACCATTGTAAAGCAATTATATTCCAATAAAGATGTTAAAAATATAAAAAGAAAAAAAAGGAAAGAAAATGTAATACTAGTGACAATTCAAGCATAAAATTATGTCAGAGTGCATAGGTGAATGGACCTATATTGTCTTTTTTATTTCCAGTTTATTGAAACTGTTGACAAAAAACAAAGAGACTGCTAATATTTCTCCAACAAAATTGGATCAGTAGAGAACTGTAGTTCAAAGTCTACAACCATGGCATGCCAAGTCTAAGTCCTCATCGCAGCAGAGAAAGGAGAATGCTTTTATTGAGGGGAAAAGTAAGTTGGGAAACCAAGAATAAACAAAGTTTCCACGACTTTTTATTGGCTTTGTCTGTGCCAGGAAAGAAGAGTCTTTCTTCTTCCTGTTGGGCTCTACTATCCTTGCAGGGCACGAGAGCTCCCCTTTCTGGTCTCTCATTATTTAATTAAGGTTTCTGCTTGTTAATTATTTTACATTTCCCCTTTTTGATCAATATCTTTCTCTGAATGCATCACTGATCAAGAGTCAGGCTTTCTAGTTTCAGCAGATTTTTGTCTCTCAATGCCTTTAAGGATGTTTTCTGGGTGTAATGTCTCATGCTGGAGGGATAGTGCACAGATTGGTAACCTATGAGGTCACATTCAAGTAACAAGGAGGGGTAGGAGGGAGAATTTACAGGCACTTTTTATCCAAAGTCCATATGTTACCAAAATGAAAGACATTGGATATTATCTGAAGCATTACATCATTATCAAAGGTTTTGTGATAAAACTTCTAACAGTCCTGGTCCAGTTATCTGGATGTCATGTACTTCAATTATGGGAAATCTTTACATTCAGGTCAACAGACGATGTGCTGATCCAGTCAAAGTTTGGTGATTTCTTTAGGTGTGTCATGTGAAGCCATGTCTATTCCTTGGAGTTTGACAGCACAAAGTTTGGTTAGCAGTACTCAATAGGGACCTCTCCAGTGAGGTTGAAGAAAGTTTTTCTGTAGATGTCTTTGTCAGTAGACAAAATCTCCAGGTTGCAAGGTATGATTATTAAGGACTTCATCTCCCAAGAGTTCACAGTAAACAGTCCTCTACTGAAACATGGTTATTTTTAATAAAAGAAATTAGGCCTTTGTAATATTGAAATATACCCCTTTTTATTGGATGTGGGTGAAAATAAGAAGGAGCCAAGTGCAGTGGACATCCTGTGAATGTTTCAAAGAGTGAGAGTTTATGAATTTCAAGAGGGGCAGATCTGAGATTTAGAAGGACCAACAGCAATGCTCTTGACCAAAGTATTTGAGTCTACAAATTTTGAACATTTAATTGACTTTAAATATTGCCATTAGTGTGTTCAACTAAACCAGAGTATTGAGCATGGTAAGCACAGAGAAAGTGTTGAAAAACTGGCAAAACAACTCAGACCTGTGAAGATATCTGGCTGGTAAAATATTCAAAAAGAGTTCAGCAGGTAGGGATGGCCTTTCCAAAAAGGACTTTAGCCACTGAAGAGGCAGTAGCCTATTTGCAAGGGAAGGCTTCAGTCCAGTATGAAAAAATACATAACGAATATTTATATCCATTAGACAGAGGAAGTTAATTGTCCACTTAGTAGTTTAAAATGTATGGAACCAGTATGAATAAGGTTTTTTGGGTTGTATTTTGGAGAGGTGGAACAAGTGAGGTAGGCATATTTTGCAGCCTTTTTAATGTTTCCCCACTGATATCGATTCATGAAGGCTATCATTTTGTCAGTAAACCAATGGTTTAATGCATATACAGTGGTGAGGAGTGGAAGTTTTAGAGTCACCCGTAGGACTGGGGTGTTATTTGGTCCAAATCAGAGCTTTCCCTTTTTATTAAACAACAATTTTTGAATTTCAAATTGTTTCTTTTCTTCTCTGAGGCCAATTGTTGGGCCTCTCTAGTCAGTTTTTCTAAATTATTATTTGGGAATATAACACTTTGGACCATGACAGGGGTATGGCTGCTGTTGGTCCCTGTAAGGGAAGCATTTGTTGTGGAAATATGAGCAAGGCGACTTCATTTAGCTTCCAGAGAGTCAAGTTTAGAATACACCATAATCTTAATGATAGCTAAAATGACAGGTAAAAGTATTGCGTCTAATTGTTCCTAAACAACAGGGCAATATTTAATTTCATTTCCACTGGAAATAAGGAAGCCACATTGTTTCCACAACATTCCAAAATTATGATTTACTCCAAAAGTACGTGTACTATCAGTATATATATTGGCAATTTTGTCCTTGGCTAAAGTGCAAGCCCATGTGAGAGCATGTAATTCTGCCTGTTGCACTGAAGTAGTTATAAGAGTACATGCTGCCTCGACAACATCAGAAACAGTTGCAATAGCATGACCACCACAATATTTGTCATTGCTACCTTTTAAATAAGAGCTATCAGTGAACCATGAGAAGTCAGTGTTACCCAAAATAATTTCTTGTAGATCATCACAATGAGTCAGGAGGTGGTCAATCCATGTTAAACAGTTGTCAGGGACTTCACTGGTGATGGAGGGGAAAAGAGAGACAGGGTTAAAGTTATTACAACATAAAATACTTACATGAAAAGCAGTTGATAAAAGGACTTCATAGGAAATAAGGCTGCTGACTGAAAAATGTTGAGTGCGGTAAGAATTCAGGAGAGCTTCTACTGCATGAGGTACAAGCATGGTTAAAGGGAATCCTACAATGATTTTCTCTAAGGCAAGGGGTATATCCTCATGCCACAGGGTCCAAGTTACTGGATATAGTTCTCTGTGGATCTATGGTACTACCATAGTTTGTAATGAGTACCCAAGGACATTCCCTTCCTTTTCATAAACAAAAAGGAAAAAGGGAAGACTCTCAGTAAAATCCTGAGGCATTACTCTTCAAGTGAATTTTTTTCTTCCCAAGTGAAGGCAAAAATGCATTGGCTAGCTTCATCAACTGGAATGTTAAAGAACACAAAGCATACATCAGTTACAGTATAGAATTTGATTCTGGTGGGAATGAATGTTACTAAGGTAAGATGGTTAAGAACAACATCGTGTCAGGGGATAACAATGTTGTTCATTGCTTCAAGGTCCTAGAAAAACCCATGGTCCTTAGATTTTCTCACTGGTCAAATAGGGGCACTACAGGGGCTAGTACAAGTGTTAATGAGGCCTTGAGCCTTGTAATCTTTTATAGATTTTATGCTTTGAAGGAAGGGCTTATTTATTTATATTGTAGTTAGTAATTCTAGGAAGAGATTTTGAGGGATCTGTTTGAATGTATTGATTAACTTTAGGAAGAGGTTTTGAGGGATCTATATGAATATTCATGGGAGGTGTGCTGTGAATTTTGCCAAAGTCAGTCGGAGATTTTGCCCATAAGAAAGGTGGTAGCTAATTCAACAGGGACAAATTATCAATGTTTCCAGTATCAGCTCTACTAACCATCAGAGATGGAACAAATAAAAGATGTTAAAGTGTCATTTAATTTACCTGGTTTTCCCCTTTTGTGAGGAAGAAATTCCAGCATGATAGTTCCCTAAGAAATCTTACCCTAATAAATGGGTAGGAGGAGAGGAACAAAGAAGAGTAAGGTGTGTACCTTTCAAAGAGCCTAAACTAAAGGGAAGAGGATCAGAGATAAGACTTCTTGAGGTTCATTATTGATCACACTATTTGAATTATTTTAGGACTCTGAAGCAGGGGTTATTTTAATAGTAGTGGGATTGACCCCTGAGAGTGTAGCTCAGGTGTCAATTAGGACTGGAAGAGATTCATCCACAATCTGGAGAAATGTTTCTCCAAGTTGATTAAGAGAGAGGATTCAGAAGAGTTCCTGTGGTTCCTCAGAGCCCTATAATTGAGCATTGGGAAGACATAGGAAGGGCTGGTTAGAGGGTTGAAGACATCGAAAGTATGTAAATTTGAAACAGTCTCTTCCAATGTCCTAGCTGTTTGCAATAAGAAACAGGAGGATTTTAGTTTTGTTTAAGACTCTTTATTTGCTGGAGTTAAAGCTTAAGAATTCTGGTGGTCTTCCATTAAGGTGACTCAAATAGAGTTTTAGAGCTAGTTTTCCAGATTAACTAAATCTGGAGTAAGATATAGTTTCCCATTCCATCCTGATCCTTTTTACTAACGAAAAAAATTCCCAGTTTAGCCCATTAATAAACAAAGAGTTAAAAGCTGCCTAGGTGGAATCAACATCATAATGAAGACCAGAATTCTCTTTAAAAACAATCTGAATTTGACTGTAATATTCATAAGCAGTTTCATAAGTTTTTTATGTCAAAACCAGAATTTTGTTCCAATCAACAGGCTTTGGACAAGCCCTAGGAATTGTTTGATGTAGAAATCAATCACCACCTAGCAATTACTCATGCCTGATTATATAATGAATTTGCAATTTAGTCTCCCAGTTGTAATTCTAGAAAATTTACAGGATTTTACCAGTGAGCTGTTCTCATCCAGTCCTGGGCCTGGACCTCACCAACAAGCATATGTACTATCTAATATAAGTCCATGAAATCAGGTTGATAGTTTGAATGACTATGTTAAATTCCTCAGCAAATCTATGAGAATCTTCATTTACTTTGGGAAAGTCTTTGACTATGGATTGCCATTCAGATTTAGTTCAGGGAATATTAAAAATTAAGGGTTTAGCCTCTGAATTCTTAGAAGACTTAATTTTAAAAGGAGAGTTCCTGACAAGTTCAGAGGAAAGGGGAGTGGGGAGAGTTTCGCAGAAAATGGGACACTTGGTAAAATAATTTGTATGAGGAATTGAGGAGGTAGAGGAGGACTTAGGGGGCATAGACGAGAAAGAGGAATATGGCACCAGAAGAGGATGGATTCCAGGAAAAGAGATAAGATGGTACAAGAGGCAGAGCCTGAGACAAATAAGCCAAAGAAGAGCATGAGGTTCTGAGAGACATTTTATTTTTCTTTAATCATTTGTTTGCTTCTGTTAATCATAAAATCTTAATTTACAGAGAGGCAATTTTAGACTCCTATAACATTGGGAACCTCAATGTACCAATCAAAGTAAACACTCCACTCAGAGCTTTTAAGCTATTGTAGTCCAACTCTGTTTTAAGAAAATTAAGCTTGGGTATTTCAAAAGTTCCCCTATAATGACCACTGATATTCTAAACTGCCTTTGGTCAGGTCAGTCCATTTAGTTAGAAATCCACATAAGGAAAGATCTGAGATTTTAAACATAAAAATGATCAGAGACCCTGGGCAGTGGGGTGCCCTCAAAATATTTAGATAGCAGATTTCATTTCTCAGAAGTTTTTCTCTAGAGTGAAAGAATAATTTTGAAGCAGATTAAACAGCTTACAACACAAACAGCTCAATTCAAACAACTTTCAAGCTAATACCAGCTAGTTCTATGAAAACAGAATGTTCCTGGAGGATCTAGACCACAGGCTTTTCAACTAGTTTCCATAGAATAGCCCTATTCTGATAGAATGGTTCAATGGAAGAATTAGCATAGTTTCAGTGACACAGCCACTGACCCTGAAGGAATGGGTGAAGGAATGGCTTCTTAGCAAGCTTTGAAAAATGCTGATCTTAAAAATTAGACCAAAGTGCCACAAAAGTACTTACATACAGAACAAGGCCTTAACTAAAAAGACAGAACCCTAAAATAGATCCTGAGTAAAGCCTGCAGAGCTTTGAACAGAGAATGCATGAGCTTTTTCCAGGAGAAACATATACCTTCAAACTCTAGTTTGGTGAGAAAAGCAGTGAGTGCAATGAGATCAACTGTGGGTACCACAACGTGTTTGGTCACCAGCCTTGGAGCCATGGAAGATCTTCTCTGGTACTAGTACTGGCTACTAAAATCTTGATCTGAAATAGTAAGATATTTCCCTTGAAAAGATGTGTTTATAATTGGGATCAGCAGAAAATTGTAAATCAGCATAGAACAGCAACCATGGCAAACCATGTGCAAGGTCCAATGCACTGCAAAGGAAGGAGAGGGGAAATAAGTTAGGAGGGCAGTAGGAAACAAAAATTCCATGCATTTTCATTGTATGAGTCCTTGCCAGGAAAAAATATAAGTCTTTCTTCTTTTTGCTGGTCTCCTATATCAAAACAGGACATGAGAGCTCCCCCTTCTGGTCTCCAAAATTTACTTAATTAAGGTTTCTGTTTATATAATTAGCATATAACATTGTTTAAGTTTAAGGTGTACAATATGATGATTTAATATACTTATATATTGTAAAAAGATTACCTCAGTAAGGGTAGTTAACATCAACTCACATAATTAGTTCTGTGTATGTGTGTGTATGTATATGTGGTGAGAATTTTTTAGGATCTACTCTATTAGCAACTTTCAAGTGTGTAGCAGAGTATTTTTTTTTTGTAGCAGAGTATTTTTAATTACAGACATCATGCTATAAAATATATTCCAACATCTTTATAAATGAAAGTTTGTACCCTTTGACCAACACCTTTTTACATTTTATAAATGTGTTTTATGGAATATTACTCAGCCATTAAAAAGAATAAAATATTGCCATTTGCGGCAACATAGACAGACTTAGAGATTGTCATACTGAGTGAAGTAAGTCAGACAGAGAAAGAGAAATATTGTATGATATCACTTATAAGCAGAATAAAAAAAATGATATAAATTAACTTACAAAACAGAAACAGACTCACAGACTTAGAGAACAAACTTACAGTTACTGGGGGGGAAGAGTGGGGGGAAGCTCTGTGGGTAGTTAGGGATTGACACGTACACACTGCTATATTTAAAATGGATAACCAATAAGGACCTACTGTATAGCACAGGGAACTCTACTCAATATTATGTAACAACCTAAATGGAAAAATGATTTGAAAAAGAATTGATACATGTATATGTATAACTGAATCACTTTGCTGTACACCTGAAACTATCACAACGTTGTTAATCAACTATACTCCAATATAAAATAAAAAGATAAAAAAAATTTAAAAATAAATGTGGTTTAATATTAATTTTGAGCACATGCCAAAAGGGTAAGAAATTATATCATCTTGTTTAGAGCAATCACTCTCAGTCTATTATAACAAGGTAAAATAAAAACTCCAATACACAAATTAAAAGAAAATTTTATGAGGCCACCATCACCCTGAAACCAAAAACAAAGACACTTCAAAAGAAGAAAATTGTAGGCCAATATCTCTGATGAATCTAGATGCAAAGATCCTCAACAAAATGTTAGGAAACAGAATTCAACAATATGTAAAAATGATCATAAACCATGATCAAGTGGAAATTTTTTCAAGGATGCAAGGATGGTTCAATATTTGCAAATCAATCAATATGGTACACCATATTAACAAAAGGAAAGATAGAAATCACGTGATCACAATAGATGCAGATTTGACAAAGTTCAACATCCATTCATCATAAAAACTCTCATCAAATTTGGAATAAAGGGAAAATATATCAACATAATAAATGCTGTTTATGGCAAACACAGTTAATGTCATACTCAACAGTGAAAAGCTGAAACCTTTTTGTCTAAAATCAGGAATGAGGGTATACCTACTCTCACTACTTCTGTTTAACATAGTATTAAAAGTCCTAGCTACAACAAGAATAAAGACAGAGACATAGAGAATGGACTTGAGGACAGGGGGAGGGGGAAGGGTAAGCTGGGATGAAGTGAGAGAGTGGCATGGACATATATACATTACCAAATGTAAAATAGATAGCTAGTGGGAAGCAGCTGCATAGCACAGGGAGATCAGCTCGGTGCTTTGTGACTATGTAGAGGGGTGGTATAGGGAGGATGGGAGGGAGATGCAAGACGGAAGAGATATGGGGATATATGTATATGTATAGCTGATTCACTTTGTTATAAAGCAGAAGCTAACACACTATTGTAAAGCAATTATACCCCAATAAAGATGTTAAAAAAAAAAAGTCCTGGTCTTCCCTGGTGGTGCAGTGGTTGAAAGTCTGCCTGCCGATGCAGAGGACACGGGTTTGTGCCCCGGTCCAGGAAGATCCCACATGATGTGGAGTGGCTGGGCCCATGAGCCATGGCCACTGAGCCTGCGTGCCCGGAGCCTGTGCTCCACAATGGGAGAGGCCACAACAGCGAGAGGCCCGCATACAGCAAAAAAAAAAAAAAAAAAAAAAAAAAATTCCTAGCTACAGTAATCAGACAAGAAAAAGAAATAAGAGTCATCCAAATTGGAAGGAAATAATTAAAAATATCATTATTTGCAGAAGACATAATACTACATATAGAAAATCCCAAAGTCTCCACCAAAAACTATGAGAAATAATACATGAATTCTGTAAAAATGCAGGGTAAGAGACTAATATACATAAATTTATTCTTTTCTATACACTAATAATGAACTATCAGAAAAAGAAAGCAAGAAAACCATATCATTTAAAATCTCATCAAAAATAATAAAATGCATGTTGATAAACTTAACAAAGAAGGTGAAAGACCTATACTCTGAAGACTATGATACATTGATGAAGGGAATTTAATATGATACAAATAGATGGAAATATATCCTGAGTTCTTTAATTGGAAGAGTTAATAATATTGTTAAAATGTCCATACCACCCAAAGCAATCTACTGATTTAATGCAATACCTATCAAAATACCCATCTCAGTTTTCATAGAACTAGAACAAATAATCCTAAAATTTATATGAAACCACAAAAGGCCCCAAATTGATAAAGTAACCTTGAGAAAAAAGAACAAAGCTGGAGGTATTACGTGTCCAGATTTTAGACTATACTACAAAGCTATAGTAATCACAACAGCATGGCACGGGCACAGAAAGACACATAGATCAATGGAACTGAATAAAGAGCCCAGAAACAAACACACATATATGGTCAATTAATTTATGTCAAAGGAGGCAAGAATATACAATAGAAGAAAGGCATTCTCTTCTATAAATGGTGCTGGGAAAACTGTAAATGAATACATGTAAAATAATGAAATTAGAACATTTTCTCATGGCATATAAAAAGATAAGCTCAAAATGAATTAAAGATCTAAATGTAAAACCTGAAAACATAAAACTCCTAGGAGAAAACATAGGCAGAACACTCTTTGATGTAAATCATAGTAAATATTTTTTTTTTGGATCTGTCTCCTAAGGCAAAAGAAATAAAAGCAAAAATAAACAAATGATACCTAATTAAACTTAAACACTTTTGCACAGCAAAGGAAATTGATAAAACAAAAAGACCACCTACTGAATAGGAGAAAATATTTGCAAATGATATATCTGATATGGGTTATTTTATAAAATATATAAGCAGCTCACACAACTCAATATCAAATAAACTACCCAATTAAAAATTGAAAATCTGAATGGACATTTTTCAAAAGAAGATACACAAATGGCCAACATATGAAAAGGTGCTCAGCATTGCTAACCATCAGAGAAATGCAAATCAAAATCACAATGAGATATCATCACAAACCTGTCAGAATGGCTATCATCAAAATGTTTACAAATAACATGGTAGTGATTTTGTGGGAAAAGGGAACCCTCATACACTGTTTATGGGAATGTAAATTGGTGCCATTTGAATGTATAAGAGTATGGAAGTTCTTCAAAAACCTAAAAGCAGATCTACCATATCATTCTAAGAATTTCACTCCTGGGTGTATATTTGAGGAAAATGCACCCAATGCTCATAATATTATTATTCAAAAGACACATGCACCCCAATGATCATAACAGCATTATTTACAATAACTAAGATATGGAAACAACCCAAGTGTCCATCAACATATCAATGCATAAAGAAGATGTGGTATACACACACATGCAAACACACACACACACACACACACATTGGAATATTACTCAAACATAAAAATAATGAAATTCTGCCATTTGCAACAATGTGGATGGACCTAGAGGTTATTATCCTTAGTGAAATAAATCAGAGTAAAACATATACTGTATGCTATCATTTGTATGTGGAATCTAGAAAATAGAACAAATGAATGATTTTAGTAAAACAGAAACAGACTCACAGGTAAAGAGAACAGACTAGTGGTTACAACTGGGGAACGGGAAAGAGGAGAGGCAGAGTTAGGCATATGGGATTGAGAGGTACAAACTGTTATGTATAAAATGGACGGGCTACAGGGATATATTATACATCACAGGGAAATATAGCTTTTATTTTATGCTTACTATAAATGGGAGTATAATGTATAAAAAGGTTGAGTCTCTTTTATGTACACCTGAAACTTATATGATTTTGTAAATCAACTATGTTTCATTTTTTTTAAATTCACATAATCCAGGAGAAAACATGAAATTCTTTTTGTGATTAGTTTGGTTTTCATGTATACAAGCATATCTGAAGAGGATGATAATTTGCCCTCTCCTTTTCTGATAGAAATATTCCTTAGAGTTTGTCTTGGCCATTTACTAAGGCTAGTATTTTTAAAAATATAAAAATAACATGATGATAGTAAATATCTTTAAGTAGAGTGAGGAATGATTAGTAGTTCATCTTTCAAAGTATTTCTATTTTTTAAATTGTTGCATGTATGTATGAAATTTGGATACATATTCCTTTGTCCTGTTTCCTTTTATAATCAAGATGTTGAATTTTATAAGCTGCCTTTTAAATGTATAAATTTGAATATAAGATATACTTCTTTTGTCCTATCAATATGTTAAATGATAGAATAAATTTACCAATTTTGTATTAACATTGCATTTCTGAGGTAAAATTCACTTGTACATTGAGAATTTTCACATTTTACTGTTCACTTTTAGCTAATTTTGTCAGATATTATTTTTAATAATATTATACCATGTTCCTTTAAAAAAATATATATACACCAAATATGTTACCTTGTGATCTGATGTTTAAGCCCTTGAATTTCTTCTTTGAACTTTTTATTTCTAAAGGTCATATTTTTACAAATTTATTGAGCAAATATTTATCCAACTGCTTAGTTAAATTATATAATTATTTTGTTTTATGCTTTAATTTTTTTGATGTATATTCTTCCCCTCCCCTTTGTGCATTTTTTCTTTCCTTTGTTTTTGCATTATCTATGGTATAGTGGCATTGTCATTGCTTTATTAGTTATTTTTGAATGATGGTCATGCCTTATTGCATGGCTCTTAACCAAAATTTGTTCAGAGAAAGGGGTCAGAAGTTTGAGCAAGGATTTGCTAGGATCACGTGTATTATTTCAATGCATGTTCTTAATGCATTTTGTCATATAGGTCTACATCTGCTTCATACTAGTTGACAAGTCTTCTTGTTCATGGCATAACCCTTTTGTCAAAGTCTTTAAGTGTCTTAACTCTACTTCAGCTGTTTAGCAGCTGCAATGTGAATTTCTACTTCACATCTTCTCCTTTTATACCCTGTCACCTCAGTTAAATTGAAGGGTTTAGCAAAACTAGTTGCCACCATCCAACCCACAACTCCACACAGAACAACAAGAGTTTATTTGTTTCTATCTTCAGGCTATTTTATCAACATATGGAGAACTCTGCTATATATAACCAGCAGAATAATGTATTTATACTCAACATTGTCCGTAGATTTTGTTCAAATAGCAGTGCATTTAAAACCTAGTTTTATTAGTTTATAGTTTGACATTGTGACTGGTTCCTAGTTTTATTGAACCTTAAACTCTACTTTTTCTGTCACCATTTTATTTAATTTATTATTTGCTTGGTATTCAGGTTGGTAAATACATTAAAATTGTTTATATCTTGAAATTTTAACCACATTTTTTTCTGTGCATATTTGTGTGTGTGCGGTATGTACTAATTTCTTTCTTATTTTGTATTTGTGTATGCATTTGCTAAAAAAGGAAATGTTTGCAGCACCATCACAATTATCTCTTTTCTTAAAATTTGCTGGACTCTTTTATATAGAGATAGATAATATAGATACAAAATTATTTTATGTATTTTATCTTCCCTACCAACTATTGTGCTCCTTTTTTTTAAATTTAGAAATACAGGATTATATTTTGGATATTTACGGAAAATACATAAATAAATAGACTTGTTTTCTGAGTTTCTTGCTTGAGGGAAAGCCATGTCATTCCATTAAATGCCATGGGGGACAGAGAAGTCCAAGTTAATGTTGTTGTCATGTCTAAGATCATAATTTCAGGTATGATCCCTCACAGTGGTGAAGCATCCAAGAACAGCGTCTACTTCAACAAATGTCTTAAATGGCCTTAGAACTTATAGCCAAATAATTGGTATCAAAATTCACTATAGTCAGATTCTGACAAATATAAAAACATCAAGAGACAGATCTATGGAAGTCAGACAGGCACTTCCAAATGCACCCCAAGACAATATTCATTACTCACCAGGACTCCCTTACTTGTCCATCTCACCATACAATCTAGAACTCCACCTTGACACATATTTATAGCTTTAGTGTTCACAAAAAAGTCTTACTTAATTTGAATCCATATTCATTCACTCATTTAAAATATATTTATAGTGTTACTGTGCATCAAGTCCTGTTCTGGGCAAAATGAACAGAACAAAAGTCCTACCATCATAGAGTTTATAATCTGGTAGGGGAAGGAAGACAGTAAGCAACCAAACAAATACATAATATGTCAGATGATAAGTTCTATGAACAGCAAAAAAGCTGAAAATAAATCCATAAAGAATGCAGGGACTCCTATTTTCTAAAGAGTGTTCAATGAAGACCTATTTGATAAGGTAACATTTGAGCAAAGATTTGGAAGAATTGAAAGTATGAGTGATGAGAATATCAAGGGATGACCTTTAAAGATAAAAAAAACAACAGAATTAAAAGTTTTAGAGTGTTTAGTATATTTAAGGGGTGATAACAGTAGTATCATGGAGCCAGAGTGGAGTAAGAACTTTGGATTTTATTTTGAGAGAGATGAAAAAGCACTGGATATTTTAGCAGAGATGTTGGATGGTATCAAGTATTCACCCTCATTGCCATGAGAACACCTATTGTGAGTGAGATACAGAAAATATTGTGTGTGTGTGTGTCTGTGTGTTTGTGTGTGTGCAGTTATGTGGGCAATAGGAAGACTATTACTATAATAACTCAGGAAAAGGAATATAGTGATTTGGAATGTGGAGGTGATGGTGGTTGATAGATTTTAAATATATTTCATAGTAGAACTGTCAGAGATTTGTTTTGAAGAATTCTTTATAGAAGAAAAAGAGTCCTCAAAAATGACTAAATAGTGTTGAAACTAAACAACTAAAGTAGTAGGCTGCCATTAATTAATGTGGAAGGCTGAGGTTGGAGCACATTTTAAGAGTATGAACCAAACAGTCATGTGGAGTAAAGATATAAAAGTTGGGAGTTAGGCAAAGGTCTGAGATGAATACATTGGTATTGATCAGTAACTTATATGATATTTATTGTCATGAAACAAATGAAACTACCTATGAAAGTGTATGTATATAGAGAAAATAGGAGGTCCACAGTGGGTTCTAGAGTGTGCCAAAATTTAGTTAAAAATGATGAATAAGGTCCAAAAAAGGGCATGAAAGTCCAGTGGGGTAGAAGGTTAAACAAGAGAGAATGGTGTCCTCAAATTGAAGTCTGTTCCTAAGACAATGGAAAGATAAAGAGTAGAATGATTGTATGCAGAATACTCAGAAGAGTTTTGCTGGAAAGGGAACATGGAGGTGTGAGAGTACCCAGAATAGAAGGGGGATCACAAAAGGCTTTTATGTTTTGTTTTGTTTCATTTTCAGTTGAGTGACATCAAGCCCTGTTCATATCCTGATGAGAATGACTCAGTAAAGAAAGAGAAAAGCAAATTATAATACAGAAAACACTGAGCAATCACAAATACAAAGTCAATTAATATCTTGGCTATTGTGAACAATGCTGCAATAAATATGAGAGTGCAAATATCTCTTCAATATAATGTTTTCATTTCCTTTGGATAGGTACCCAGAAGTGGGGTTTCTGGGTCATATGGTATCCTATTTTTAAAATTTTAGGAACCTCCAAAGTGTTCTCCATAATGGCCGAACCAGTACACATTCGCACTAACAGTGCACAAGGGTTCTCTTTTCTCCACATCCTCAACAATGTTTGTTATTGTCTTTTTGACAACAGTCATTCTAACAGGTGGATGTCTCATGCACAGCATAGTAATTATAATCAACAATACTTCAAAGTTGCTAAGAGATCAGATCTTGGTTATTCTTACCAAAAAAAAAAAAAAGATAATTAATGTGACTTAATAGAAGTGTTGAATAACGCTAAGGTGGTAACCACATTGCAATATATAAATGTAACAGATCAACACATTTTACACCTCAAACTTACAAAATATTATATGTCAATTATATCTCAATAAAAAAAGTGAATAAATAGGAAGAAAAGAGTCAGATGTAATGTACATATATTTCCTCTGTATTCTCAACATACCTGGAAACAAATCCACCAGCTATAGCTGGGTAGAGGCAAGGGACAGGAAACACTGTGTGGGGGGGAAATTTTCCATTCTAAATGTAGGAAAGTTAGTTGACTAAAAAAAGTATTAGATTGCTTCCATGGCCTGGCTATTGTAAATAGTGCTGCAATAAACATTGTGGTACATGACTCTTTTTGAATTATGGTTTTCTCAGGGTATACACCCCATAGTGGGATTGCTGGGTCATATGGTAGTTCTACTGTTAGTTTTTTAAGGAACCTCCATACTGTTCTCCATAGTGGCTGTATCAATTTACATTCCCACCAACAGTGCAAGAGGGTTCCCTCTTCTCCAAACCCTCTCCAGCATTTGTTGTTTGCAGATTTTCTGATTATGCCCATTCTAACTGGTGTGAGGTGATACCTCATTGTAGTTTTGATTTGCATTTCTCTAATAATTAGCGATGTTGAGCAGCTTTTCATGTGCTTCTTGGCCATTTGTATGTCTTCTTTGGAGAAATGTCTATTTAGATCTTCTGTTCATTTTTGGATTGGGTTGTTTGTTTTTTTTTAATATTGAGCTGTATGAGCTGTTTATATATTTTGGAGATTAATCCTTGGTCTGTTGATTCATTTGCAAATATTTTCTCCTGTTCTGAGGGTTGTCATTTTGTCTTGTTTGTAGTTTCCTTTGTTTTACAAAAGCTTATAAGTTTCATTAGGTCCCATGTGTTTATTTTTGTTTTTATTTCCATTACTCTAGGAGGTGGATCAAAAAAGATCTTGCTGTGATTTATATCAAAGAGTGTTCTTCCTATGTTTTTCTCTAAGAGTTTTATAGTGTCTGGTCTTACATTTAGGTCTGTAGTCCATTTTGAGTTTATTTTTGTGTATGGTGTTAGGTAGTGTTCTAATTTCATTCTTTTACATGTAGCTGTCCAGTTTTCCCAGCACCACTTATTGAAGAGATTGTCTTTTCTTCATTGTATATCCTTGCCTCCTTTGTCATAGATTAGTTGACTATAGGTGCATGGGTTTATCTCTGGGATTTCTATCCTGTTCCATTGATCTATATTTCTGTAAATGCCCATCGACAGATGAATGCATAAAGAAGATGTGGTACATATATACAATGTAATTTCACTCAGCCACAAAAAGGAATAAAATTGCGTCATTTATAGGGATGTGGATGCATCTAGAGACTGTCATACAGAGTGAAGTAAGTCAGAAAGAGAAAAACAAATATCGTATATTAATACATATATGTGGAACCTAGAAAAATGGTACAGATGAACCGGTTTGCAGGTCAGAAATAGAGACACAGATGTAGAGAACAAATGTGTGGACACCAAGAGGGGAAAGTGGCAGGGGGTTGGTGGTGGTGGGATGAATTGGGAGATTGGGATTGACATATATACACTAATATGTATAAAATAGATAACTAATAAGAACCTGCTCTATAAAAAAATAAATAAAACAAAATTCAAAAAAAAAGGAAAATATTAGAAGTTCAGTCAGAGCTGAGGTTTATGGGAATGAATTTAATGTAAGACAAATTAACATGATTTCATTTTTCTCTGACCACTTTCTGTTATTTGAATGCTGACTTAGGCAGACAGATGATAGATAGATTGATTGATTGATTGATAAAAATTCCATGGTACTGCTGCCCAAACTCTACTACTTTGTCCCTTCCTTAAGGTCATATTTGACTCTGTCCCACATAAAGCACTTTTCCCAAGCTGCCCTGTTTTCCAGATATTTCAAAGCAGTTTCCAGCTCAGACTCTTCTATTACCCTCACTGGTTTCTCTGTGGCATTGTCAAAGGCCTTTCAGACCACATCTTTCTAATTCTACAATTATCTCAAATCTTATGCAGATTTCAGGATAAAACAGTTCTTTTACCTCATCCATGCTGTTAGGTCTGATCTTTCAAATGAGACCATAATGAATACTAAAAGGAAAGTTCTATTTTATAGATTTGTTTTTCCAGTTGAAACCAACATTACACATCAGAATTACCTTATTTTCAATCAGTAAATATAGTAATATCATTGACATATTTTTATTAAATCACCTAGTGCTCAGAGGATTCACTGTGGATATTACACTTTAGGAAGATGGTTTGGACATGAGATATTACTTCTCTCTTTCTTTCTGTATATATATATATATATATATATATATATATATATATATATATATATATATATATATATATAAAAAATATATGGAAGGAACCAGTTTTTAAAAAACATTTGCAATATAGAAGAGAGGTAAAGTATTCTATATTAGTGATTATTATTAATAATATTCCAATTTTTAAGCAATTTAATTTTGGGCAGTGTGAAAAATTGTATCTGAATAATTCAAATAAGTAAAGATAAAATCATCTAGACTTTCTTAAATTAAAAATTATCTGAAGCAGATGTGTTTGAATATGTTCTTTCAACTTTGTTAAATTGCACATTTAGAAAATAAATTATTAGCACTATGAGCAAATGAAATAATGAGAACATTTTACTCAATAAGATGAATATCAGTTAAATATGAAATTGATGTTATTATTTCTGCTAATAGAACCTTGGGACCCAGTGATATTAAACTATAAAATACCTATTACTGCAGCCCCTATACTTATGGATATGTTTAATTCTATGTCAAGAATAAAAGACCAAAATTTGTTTTAGAAGCATGCGATTTATGATGTTGTGAACTGGAGAAATGGAATAAAAAGAATATTTTTAAATTTTGTTTTGTTTTATTTTTAGTCTTGTGACATTCAGCAGAAACATTTAATTGTTTTAATAGTTACATTTTTAAATAGCCTGACTCTTTTCTTTATAATGGCATCCAAATCATTGGAAACCAGTCAGGTACAAATGATTATAATTGCTGGAAATGAATACTTTAAAATGTAGAAAGTAGGTAGCTAAGGAGAAAGGCAATGAAAGTATCTTGTAAGAACATTTGTTTGTGTGACAACAAATGCTGAAACTAAATTTCAATTATTTTGTAATTTAACTACAAAATTATTGTAGTAATGCTATAATAGGTGACCTGTCATTGCAACTCTTTAATTGCTAAAAATATGTGACCTTCTGTAGAATTCATTTTGTCAGCCACTTTACACAGCAGGCAGATTAAAAAATGAGCTTTATAATGTTATTTAAAAATTTCAACTTCTTTGACAGGTCAGAAATATAAAGATCCTTCTTTTCATAAGAGAATTCCTCATAATCATATTCCAGGTAATGAGCTTTCAATTAATCATATGTTTTTAAACACCCCTTAATGAAACCTCCCTCCATCATTTGACTTTATCACTGTATATTCAAAAATTAAAATATTTCAATTATTTTTAAACTGATTCACTTTATAGAGACTTGAGAGAGAAGCTAATTTTCGTATTCTGGTTTTATTCCATTGTGATCATTGAAATAATTACATAGGAGCAGTCCCAGGACAGAGGTGTTTCTTTGGTTGTGAGAAGAAATAAATGATTTTTGTCTATTTGTGCCACGTTAGCCTAAAGTTAAACATCTGTGGGGTGATATACAAATGTGCATACTTTTAGAAAGAACCTTGGTCCTTGGATCATAGGCCTCACTCCATAAGTAATTAATTTGACTTAAACACCACACAGTGCTGTTACATAATGAAAATGCATTGTATATTTTTCTTAATAAAATATTAAAACAGATTGAATCAATTTATTTGCTCTACATTATATGTCTTCACTGATTTTAGTATTATATCATAAAAATTATCTTCTGTAAACTATTTTGTGTTTTTTTTCTGTAAGATTCCTTTAAGTATTTACAAATTTTTTATTTGAATTAAGGAATTGTCATATTTTTCTGACAAGACACATAAGCAGATGGTTGGTTTGACAATGAGCACTTTTTTATCTATCATTCATTTTCCATGATGCATAATACATACAAATAGCATATAAAGAGTTTCAAATTATATTTATTTTCCCTGAACTGATCCATATTCCTAAGTGTGATTATAGCTGAATCTATAGCTTCAAGCTTTTGTTGAATTGAAATTATGAGAAAAAGCGACAATCATGAAAACAATATTGTATTTAATATTTATAATAAATTTTAAATATTTTTATTTTTCCAAGTCTATCAGATTATATCAAGTTAAATAATTATAATACATTGTCATTTAAAGGTTTTGGTAAAATATTTTTGCTATATTTCTCAGGTAGAAAACAGTGAATAACCCTAAAGAGATAATATGTATTCTTTTGAAAATCAGGATAGTTTTAGGTCTTTTCTTTCAAGAATAAAAAGATAAAAAGACTGATTTTGTTGTCATCTTATTATCAAAAGTAAATAATGAATTTTGACTTAACACTACACTGAATTTTTGGAGGGAGGAAGGCATAAATTGAAATGGGTACAACATTGACTGCTACTGCTATCATGGAAGTTATTTAGTTCCCATCAACTGATACACATAAATGAAATTACTAACTAATAATATCTAACAAAAACTAAAAATGAATATACTGAAATTTTTATTCTAGCAACAGGTAATAGTGATCCATAAACAATCCAATCACCTCATTCAAATAAGCATTTAAAATAAAACATATTTTTATATTTAATTCTTATTAATATTTGCTCTATTTTATAATATTTTGTTCAAATATTTACTAATAGTAATAGTAATGATAACTCAATCCAGAAGAAATTCTTTAAATACTAAATCCACATAATAACAAGTATTAAAAAGAAAATATTAATAAATGAATTTCCAACTCTTTACATATTTTTGCAAGAAATATAATGGGGAGACTAATTAATGGTTTATCATCATAAAAATACATTAAATAAATATAAATTTCTATGAAGTAAATGAAATGAAAATAAAGTTTAAGTAGTATATTAATGAAGATATTATTTTAAATAAGTTTTAGTGATATGAAGTCATTATTGTATATGGCCTTCAATATAATTTAAAAAGTCAATATTGATAGTATATCAGGTACTATGTTTTTTCAATAATATACATGTTTGATGAAATATTTTAGAAATCAATTTGAAAATTTCAAAAAAATATTTTTTGTGTTTATGTAAGTAAAGGAAATTTGAAAACAACAGGTATAAAGTGACAAATTTAATTAGCTATCTACTTTTAGTTGTGATAGAAAGTTGTCTCAGTTGATATTTAAATATCACATGAATTTAAATTCTTAAATAAAAATTATTACATTTGGTAGAAAACAGGCTAAAATGCAAAAATTATGTATGGCAGGGAATGCTAATACTCTTCAATATCTATGTTAGCTGAACTTTCCAAGTCTTGCAGTTTTGTGGGGACCAAATGATTAGTTTTGACAAATGAAATATAAGTGCCACTTCTGGGCTGAAGGTAATAAAGGGCTGAGTTGCTTTTTTCCATTTCATACTTTCCTTTTTTCACTGACCTTAAGGGCCATTTGTCAGAGATGGCATAGCTTCATTTTGGAGGAGAACCTACAACCTAGAGAAAACTTTGTGCAAGAAATAACATTTGTGATATTAAGCAACTTTGAGTTTAGAATGTTTATTACAGCTGTGTGCATTATTTTGACTAATATCAACAACGGTAATTTGAAGTGGACTATCCAAATAGGAGAACTGTATTTAGTGTTTGATCAGTGAGCAGCAAGGGGAATGTTGTTATAGCCTGGAAATATGAAAATCCATATTACTTATATTAAATTATTTGGTAAACATACCATTTATCATAACTGGTGGAATTGAAAGTCTGATATGGAATGTGAAACAATGAGAAGAGTTACTGATGACTTGGAGTTTCTTAGCTAAAGCAGGATGTAATACCTATTTATTGAAACCAGAAACACCAAAGGATACACAGTTTTGGTGTTTGTGAATATCAGGAATTAAGTCTGGGTATACTAGGTTTAATGTATTATTTAAAAACCCAAAGAAATAAAGTTCAGGGATTACGGCTTAGAGCTTTCAAACATGTAGAGGTTGTAATATGAAGAAAAATCAGTAAAAGAGACTAAGAAGGGACAGTCAGTATGATAGGAGGAAAAAACAGAGAGAGAAAGAGAGAGAGAAATAGGAGACAGTGTTATGGACGTATATTTTAACGATTTTTGATGCAAAATCAGTGAGAGAAAAAGGGTCTTCTTTGAAATTGGAAGTAAGAGACAAAGAATTTCATATATATTAATGTGAGAAAAATAGAAGTATGTCTGTAGTCTGGTAGGAATATTCCAGTAGAGAGAAAAACATTAGAGATTCATAAGAAAAAAAAGTATTAGAGCAATTCCTAGTGTAGCCTGAAGTTTCAAATATAAGGATTTGCCTTAACTACATGCATGGGAAGTTTATAATAATATAGAGTAGGTAAAGTGTCTGGATGAATGCAGCTGAATATGGGAAATTCTGGAAACACTATTATGGTCTTCAAACTTGATTTTAGTTTAAAGATACCTTAAATGCTTAAATATTTGACTCTGGAGTAAATATTTTCACACATAGTTTGCCCATGTGGAAGGCAAAACAATTCACTGAGGCCTCAAAGGAAGCAAAGAGTAGAAGGTATATTAAGAGAAATTTCAGTAAAACATGCAAAAGAATATTATACTAATTAAAACTGATATGGAATTCATTGGCTTTGGAAATAATTTAATGCCGTGTGTTACAATGAGATTTGTGCTTAATGATCTTTATAATTCTTTCTTATGCACTAAACTCTTTCTGTGATTTTGATACATGGGAAATATTTAATAATTTAAATATATTACCAGTAGTTTTGTCTAGGTTGTTGCTGAGTGCTTTGCTATGCCTTATTGGTTTCCTTAATCCTATATTCATTTTTAAATAGTTCCTTTATTAATGGTTCTTTATTGGAATATTTGGGTGTTCCAAATATCTTTTTTATCAGGAACTTAACAGTTACATCCTTTATCTCTTAATTTTAAAGAATTCTCAAGTTTTTCAATATTTTCTGCTCTTCATTCTTTGGTGTTTTCAATAACATGGTAGGTTAATGAACTGAAAACATTATCAAATTACGTAGCTCCATACACGATGGCAATGTTGAGGCCTCTGAGACACTGATAGTCCCTCACTTGTAGTATACTAAATTGCATTACCACAGCAACCCAAACCTATATTTACTTTCCTCTGAACATTTAAACTAGAGAGATTTCATCAAAAAAATTTTAAATTGAAATTTGGATATATATATTCAATAATAATTTTAATATTTCCTTTGTGAATTACAATATAAAACAAATTAATACAATAAGATAAGGATACATAGTCAATTGATTCATTCTATGTTGATATTATTATTCCCTTGATGTATATGCTTTACATAGAATTATCAACAAGGTAATAATTTAGGTCATTTTTTAAGTATTTAATCTAAATTATTCTCTTTTTTCTCACTAAAAAAAGGATTTGATATTACCAATGTTTTGCTGCTTACCTACATAGTATCAAAAATAATGAAGCATAGGAAAAAATGCATTTTACTGGATTTTATAAAGCCTTCTGTCAGGTTGAGAGGGAAAACAATGTTAACAATTGCTATTCTATTCTTATAGTATTCATTTCCAGTTCAGAACTTTTTAACTTGATGCATTTTATGAAAAGAATTTGAAGAAAAGTTTGGTGATAATATCTCTTCTAACTCTAAAGCAGAAAAGCCACATGCAACTTATGGTTACTTCTAACTCAGACACTTATTTTTTTATTCTTAAGTTATTCAGTCCAGAAACATTACCATAAATAAACAGTAATAAGCATAAAATAAAGATTTTTGTGTGTTTTTCCTGACATAAGAAGGGTGGAATACTGTATTCCTGGTGATGATGCTAAAAAAATCAGTTTTTCTCACTCCCAACAACAGCAGATAAGTAGAAAAACATAGACTCAATACAGTGAAGAAAATTAAAATAAATGAGCTAGAGAGAAATTAATTGCCAGAAAGTTGGGAAATGGAGGTTAACAGAGAAAAAAATGCCATACAATTTAGCAAAGTAAAATCATAGAGAGTAGAAAGAAAGAAGTGAGTAAATTCAATGAAAACCTTAAATTAAGGTCAATAAACCCTACAGTGAAAAGGCTAAAATGAAAAACGACTCTCTTTCAGACAGAGTTTGTGAATAACCTCCAAAATACATAATGCCTAGACAGTAACACTTTGGGTAATCTCCAAACATGGGATAAATAAGGGCAGTCTTAATGTTGCTTTAGAAGAGAACAATTAAACCGAGAATGAGACAGGAAATTATATGAATGGAATAGATTCATTCCTTTCTCCGGAATTAATAATCAAATCCCTATGAGATGGAACTAGAGATCAACAATCATATAAATACATATAAGGTATCCTTGACATACTGGAAATTATGTTTATGCTTAATCAGCTTAGGAAAATCTGGTTATGTTTTATCAATATTATATATATATATATACACATCTATCTATCTATCTATATCTATCTATCTATATATATATATAAACTAACTTTAAAAATGTCATTTTGAAGTACATTTCTAGTGGGAAAAAAGAGCAGTAGATAACAGTAAGCATTGTCTGTTTCTGAAATCTCTGAAAAGACGATGGTCTTATCTTTTGCTCACTGCCCTTGTGCTCAAGCAGGATTCTTTCATTACTTAATAGATGATTCTTATAGAAAACTTTAATTACTTAACAAATTAAGAGAAAGATAGTCATCAATTACCTAATTATCCAGCAGGTAGAAAAAAGATAGGTATGGAGTCCTCCTGGATGTAAGGATATTAACTCTGTGTCTCAGTAGATATTAAATCAAAGGGGAAACAGGTCAAATCAATTTTGTGAGCATGCAGTTTTATTTTGGAATCTTATTGTAAACAATGGTTAATAAAGTCCAGCATCTCCCCAAATATGTGGATTTCTTATAATAAAAAAAAATCTCTTTGAACTCTGAGAATATTTTTTCTGAGACTATATGCAGTGTGGGTTCTATATATTTTAGTTGGACACAAGCCAATCTGTAGTAAATTGAACATTTAAACAACTTATTTACAAAAATGTCAGGACTGCAATACAAATAAGTATAAAGCAAACAAAATATTTACTCTCACTTTCATCATCATGATAGGAAAATATAATATACTATCATATTCATATATGCAAATATATTCATTATATGAATTATATCAATTAGTAAATGCAAAATTAATAAATTCCACCCTATGTTTTCTGTATTAGTCTCTCGGATTCTAAATCGATATGACCTCATCTTTAAGACAAGGCTTTACTCTCATTCTGTTGTTAAACAATGTTAGTGTGCCATGAAGACTGACTCAGAACCTGAAGTCATTTCAACAATGTGATGCTAACATTGGAGACTTCTTGAAGGGCCATCAGTCCTCTCTCCTGGAGGCACTCACTTCAGCATCACTTCAAATTCAAAATGATCTAAAATTTAACCAGTTTCTGAAAGTCACAAATTAGTCATGAGAAAATATGGATGAAATTGTATCTATTACTATTGACCTATTCAGTCTACTCTTGCTTTCTATTTTCATATTCTATTTTTTTCTCCTTCATTCTATATATCTATTTCCTATAATGAAACAGAAATTATTCTGAATAAATGGATTTGGTGATCTGATTTGGGTCAGATTTGCATTTTATGTAACACTGTGGTGGAATTTTTGTAATAGAACACAATGAAATTAGATTTGTTTCCTTTAGTGGATTTATAATTTGTTAACACTGGTATTTCTTCCCTGATAGCTACTGCAGAAATCTCATATATGCAGAGCTAGCAGGCCAATCTGAAAAATACCAAATATCATGACAGGAAACTTTGAAACATAAACATTCTCTGCTCCATTAAATTATCCTTCAGGGCTTCCCTGGTGGCGCAGTGGTTGAGAGTCCGCCTGCCGATGCAGGGGACGCAGGTTCTTGCCCCGGTCTGGGAAGATCCCACATACCGTGGAGTGTCTGGGCCCGTGAGCCATAGCCGCTGAGCCTGCATGTCCGGAGCCTGTGATCCGCAACGGGAGAGCCACAACAGTGAGAGGCCCGTGTACCACACACACACACAAAATTATCCTTCAGTAAAAAGTAATATTTTGCTCTCATGCAAAAGCAAGTGAGATATATTTAATTCTGCCTTGCATATCTAGCAATACTGATCAGAAGGCAGTCAAAAACAATGAGGAAACTATTTAGATGAAATAAGTAAAACAAATTCAACTATCATTTTTCTATTGTCTCTCAAGTTCATCAAAGAACGTTAGGTATTTTAAATGTAATTCCTTAAATTTCAATAGATCGCATAGGATGGTAATACAGATTCACATTGATGAAATCACAAAGTTTTATTAATTTAGTTTATTTCACCCACATGACCAGTGTTTTGAGAAGATTTCACTTCAATACGAATCTCAGAATTTCAAAGTTTTAGATTTGAAAATAGGAATATATATATATATAAATATATACATATATATATACATATATATATATATATATACACACACAAACACACACACACACACACATATTCTAACTGGTGTAGTCAAGTGAACTATTAAGACATCAGTAAAAAATTGACATTGGCCTTGCTTGCCAGTTAAAATTAGAAATATATAACTTGCAACATTTTTCATACTGAGTAGTTATCTTGGCCTTTAAGATATGGTTAGTCATAGTTGATATGGAGTACTATTAAGTAGTTGTCTGATCTTGAAAGATAAGCTTGAGAAATACTAGCAACTATGCAAAGTTACACTTTTCAATGTCTAAGAAAGTTTGGTAATGAATATTATTATTTCATATAAACATATTTGCCTTTTTCATTTATAATATAAGCCTATTTCAAAGACTGGCTATATTGAAGAAACTGGGATCACATTTTTTTGACATTCTCAATACACATTATAATTTTACTTCATTTTGTTTTCTGGTTCATCTTAGATTGTTATGGACTTGGAATTTGCCCAAAACCTGTATTCCACAAGAGTCTTGCCCCTTTCTGATGGCTGCCTATCTCTGCTGGACACTTTTCTCTCTGTATCATTTCCCAGTAGGCCGTAGATCTGCTACAGCACAGTGCTAAAGCTGTGTTTCATTGCATCCTTAAAGTTTGGCCCTCTGCCTCTCCTATCCATGAGCATATTATTTTACTGAACTGGATAGTAACTATAGACATTGAAAATGCATAATTTTATCCAAGCTTGTTATTGTAATAACATAATACACCTAGTCAGCCTATGTTATATGTTAAAGTATTTTTAAAGTTTTTATTGAAGTGTCAAAGGTTTCTCTTCAAAGGTATTGTGAAGTTAAGAACTGAAGGCCAAAATAGTTTTTTATTCTGAGCATCAGTCTTTTAAAACCCTGTTATCAGCAAGTTCTCTTCTAAAGAATGTATTATATATAAATGTTTCAATCATGGTACATTTGTAAAAATAAAGATTGAAGTTCACAAATGCTATTTGATTGTGCTGGAAATATAGAACAGTGTATGATTGGGAAATTTTTTCCCTCTTCATTGCAGTTTGATATACTTGTAGTCTTGAAAAGCCTGTTCCCACAAGATATAAACGACTATGTCTTCAAGGTCATTCAAAGAATATTTAGTCTTTAGTAATGAAAACAAAAGAAATACACACAAAAACAGAAGCATATTTCAAAATAACTTTACAATCATATTCAACTACTGTATTAAATAGCAAGCTGTGTTTATTGTTGACAAAGCTAATATCCCTTACTATTGAAAGACAAAACTTGTTCACACTTCCATAGGTCCTTTACATAGTATTTTTACAATATAAGAACTGAAGCATTTTCACCTCTGTAAGTTGTTAATCAGAAATATTGATGCCTAGAAATGTTACTATCATCATTGTAACTACAAAATTTAATTTCTGACTATAAAATTAGTAATGAAACAAAACCATTAATGATTAGACAACTCAGCTCTCACATTTCTTTTCAAATTGGTTGACACAGTCATTGAGTAATAGTGTTTTTCTGCATGAAATGGATTGAATATAAATACAATTATTTCAAGAGGCAAATTGCATTTCCAACAGATAGTTTTCATCACTATACATCAATATTTTTCTATATGCAATAATATTTTCGAGCACTGTATACCAAAGATGATTGTCTTAAATAAAATTAATATTTTTGTTTGTGCAATTGAGAAAATGTAATTTAATATGTGTAAGTGACATGGCAAAAACACATAGAAAATGAAAGACCACATCTTAAATAGAATTCCATATCTGGAAATTCTTGATCATTTAATTTTCTACTAGAATCCATTGACTTGTATCTCTCTAACTCAAAATAACAAAATAAATATGACTGAAGTAAAACTCCATTTACTGGTATTTAATAATTTAGAATGAAATACTTCAAAAATTGTTGATCTATTCAATGAATATTTCCTCAGTGAAAGGCTTATTTCATATGAGTGAAAGCAGATTATGAGATATTAAAATAATACACTGTGCATGATGATAATAGATACTTCACAAGAAGGTACTGAAATATTGAACTGTAAAGTAAGTAAAAGAACTTTCCCATCACTCATTCTTTCATTTAATCATCAAAAATTACTGGGTGTCTTTCATGTACTAATCACAGTGTTTTTGATACTGAAAAAACAGATAAACAAATGTTCATTATCATTAATGTTTATAATCTAGAAAAAGAGACATATATAAGAATCAATACAACTAATGCAATGTGGTAAGTATCTATACGGTTTTTTTGGGGGAAAAAAGAAGGGTGAAAACAACTTGGGATTATCCAAGGATCTTAAAAATAGAAGAGTTGGATCATGCAACATGAGCAGGTTTTCTACACACTGATGGGGTTATTCAGATTTTTAGAGACCACTATCATGTATCAAATAAATTATAACATGTAAAATCCAGTTTAAAAAAGAGTAGCTATAGGCAAACATGGGAAAGAGAAATGGCATAATTACACATTCCTTTAACAGCTCATCCTAGATCCAAAGAGTAAATTGACAAAGCAACAAAATCCTCTGTGAAGGATGTGGTGAGAAAGAAATGTACCACTGAGGACCCTTCATGACTGTGATTTGATTGCTCCCAAACTTGTCATTTAGACATTGCTTTTCAACAAAAGCATAGAAAATTTGAGTTATATTGTAAAGTACCATCTAACCAAGCAATTTATAACAAGGTTTGCCCTCTTAGGCTACAGCACACTTCACATTTATCAATCAGAAGCATGCATATTTGAGATAGCTCAATTTCTCTCAAGATTTCTACCTGAGAATTGGAGTTTATTTCCTCCTAGCAGCTAGTTAAAGTAGTGAGGGTCATATTTTTATTAACCAATACTGAACAGAGAAAGATATTAGTTTATCTGAAATCAAAACATTCTTCCAGGAGGCCTACTCAAAAGTTACCAATTTTTTTATTTGTAGATTCTTTTTTATTTTATATTGGAGTATAACTGATCAACAATGTTGTGTTAGTTTCAGAAGTACAGCAAAGTGATTCAGTTATTAATATACATGTTATCTATTCTTTTTCCAAATTCTTTTCCCATTTAGGTTATTACAGAATACTGAGCAGAATTCCCTGTGCTATATGGTAGATCCTTGTTGGTTGTCTATTTTAAATATAGCAGTGTGTTTCCATACAAGTTGTAAAATTTTTTGTTCTAATTATGTGAAAAATTCCATTGGTAATTTGATAGGGATTGCATTGAATCTGTAGATTGCTTTGGGTAGTATAGTCATTTTCACAATATTGATTCTTCCAATCCAAGAACATGGTGTATCTCTCCATCTGTTTGTGTCTTCTTTGATTTCTTTCATCAGTGTCTTATAGTTTCTGGGTACAGGTCTTTTACCTCCTTAGGTAGGTTTATCCTAGGTATTTTGCTCTTTTTGTTGCTATGGTAAATGAGAGTGCTTCCTTAATTTCTCTTTCTGATCTTTAGTTTTTAGTGTATAAGAATGAAAGAGATTTCTGTGCATTACTTGTATCCTGCAACTTTAAGAAATTCATTGATTAGCTCTTGTAGTTTTCTGGTGGCATCTTTAGGATTTTCTATGTAGGGTATCATGTTATCTGCAACCAGTGACAGTTTTAATTCTCCTTTTCCAATTTGGATTAATTGTATTTCTTTTTCTTCTCTGATTGCCCTTGCTAGGACTTCCAAAACTATGTTGAATTGTAGTGGTGACAGTGGATATTTTGTCTTATTCCTGATCTTAGAGGAAATGCTTTCACTTTTTCACCATTGAGAATAATGTTTGCTATGGGTTTGTTTTATATCGCCTTTATTACGTTGAGGTAGGTTCCCTCTATGACAACTTTCTGGAGAGTGTTTTATCATAAGCGGGAGTTGAATTTTTTCAAAAGTTTTTCTGCAACTATTGAGATGGTCATAAGGTTTTTACTCTTCAATTTGTTAATGTGGTGCATCAAAATGATTGATTTCCATGTATTGAAGAATCCTTGCATCCCTGGGATAAACCCTACTTCATCATGGTGTATGATCCTTTTAGTGTGTTGTTGGATTCTGTTTGCTAGTATTTTGTTGAGGACTTTTGCATCTATGTTCATCAGTGATATTGGTCTGTAATTTTCTTTTTTTGTTATCTTTGGTTTTGGTATCAGGGTGATGGTGGCCTTGGAAGTGTTCCTTCCTCTGCAATTTTTTGAAACACTTTGAGAAGGATGGGTGTTAGCTCTTCTCTAAGTGTTAGATAGGATTGTCTGTGAAGCCATCTGGTCCTGGACTTTTGTTTGTTGGAAGATTTTTAATCACTGTTTCAATTTCATTACTTGTGATTGGTTTGTTTATATTTTCTATTTCTTCCTGGTTCAATCTTGGAAGGCTGTACCTTTCTAAGAATTTGTCCATTTCTTCCAAGTTGTCCATTCTATTGGCATATAGCTGCTTTTAGTAGTCTCTTGTGATCCTTTGTATTTCTATGGTGTCTGTTATAATTTCTCCTTTTTCATTTCTAATTTTATTGATTTGAATCCTCTCCCTTTTTTTCTGATGAGTCTGGCTAAAGGTTTATCAATTTTGTTTATCTCTCAAAGAACCAGATTTTAGCTTCATTGATTTTTGCTTTTGTTCTTTATGTTTCTATTTCATTCATTTCTGCTCAAACCCTGAATAACCAAAACAATCTTGAGAAAGAAAAATGGAGCTGGAGGAATCAGGCTCCCTGACTTCAGACTATACTACAAAGCTATAGTAACCAAGACAGTGTGGTACTGGCAGAAAAACAGAAATATAGATCAATGGAACAAAATAGAAAGCCCAGAGATAAACCCACACACCTATTGTCACCTAATCTATGACAAAGAAGGCAAGAATATACAATGGAGAAAAGACAACCTCTTCAATAAGTGGTGTGTGGAAGACTGGACAACCACATGTAAATGAATGTAATTAGAACACTCTCTAATGCCATACACAAAAATAAACTCCAAATGGATTAAAGACCCAAATGTAAGACAGGACACTATAAAACTCTTAGAGGAAAATATAGGAAGAACACATTTTGACATAAATCGCAGCAAGATATTTTTTGACTCACCTCTGAGAGTAATGAAAATAAAAACAAAAATAAACAAATGGGAGCTAATGAAACTTAAAAGCTTTTGTACTGCAAAGGAAACCATAAACAAGACAAAAAGACAGCCCTCAGAATGTGAGAAAATATTTGTAAAGGAAGCAACTGACAAGGGATTAATCTCCAAAATATACAAACAGCTCATGCAGCTCAATATAAAAAAAAAAAAAATCAAAAAATGGGTGAGGGCTTCCCTGGTGATGCAGTGGTTGAGAGTCCACCTGCCAACACAGGGGACGTGGGTTTGAGCTCCGGTCCGGGAAGATCCCACATGCTGCAGAGTGGCTGGCCCCGTGAGCCATGGCCACTGAGCTTGCGCATCTGGAGTCTGTGCTCCACAACGGGAGAGGTCACAACAGTGAAAGGCCCACGTACCACAAAAAGAAAAAGATGGGTGGAAGACCTAAATAGACATTTCTCCAATGAAGACATACAGAAGGTCAAGAGGCACATGAAAACATGCTTGACATCACTAATTATTAGAGAAATGCAAATCAAAACTACAATGAGTTGTCACCTCCCACCAGTCAGAATGGTCATTATCACAAAATCTACAAACAATAAATGCTAGAGAGAGAGTGAAGAAAAGGGAACCCTCTTGCACTGTCGGTGAGAATGTAAATTGATACAGCCACTATGGAAAACAGTATGGATGTTCCTTAAAAAACTACAAATAGAACTGCCATATGACCCAGCAATCCTACTACTAGGAATATGCCCTGAGAGAACCATAATTCAAAAAGAGACATGTACCACAATGTTCACTGCAGCACTATTTACAACAGCCAGGTCATGGAAACAACGTAAATGTCCATCAACAGATTAATGGATAAAGAAGATGTGGTACATTTACACAATGGAATATTACTCAGCCTTTAAAAGGAATGAAACCGAGTCTTTTATAGAGACATAGATAGACCTAGAAACTGTCATACAAAGTGAATTAAGTTAGAAAGAGAAAAACAAATATTGTATATTAACACATTTATGTGGAATCTAGAAAAATGGTACAGATGAACCTATTTGCAAGGCAGAAACAGAGACACTGATGTAGAGAACAAATGTATGGATACCATGGGGGGAAATGGTGGGTGGGATGAATTGGGAGATTGGGATTGACATATACACTACTGTGTATAAAATAGATAAGTAATATATTTATATAGCACATATTTGCTTTATAGCACAGGGAACTCTACTCAGTGCTCTGTGGTAACCTCAATGGGAAGGAAATCCATAAAAGAGGTTATATATTCATACATATAGCCATTTCACTTCACTGTATAGCAGAAACTAACACAACATGGTAAAGCAACAATACCTCAATAAAAACATTTTGAAAATAAATAAATAAATAAAGCAGTGTGTACATGTCAATCTCAAACTCCCAAACTTCAAACACTCCCAAGTTACCAAATTTTAAAAATGGTCAATCTACTCTCATTTCCTGTTCAGATGGGTATGGTCATATCAATATTCAGTAGAGATATTCCCAAACTCTGTCTTGTTTTTCCTTATTCCAGTCTCTCCCCACAATCATCTCTCAAAGAAAAATTATCACATAGAAAACTCTAAAATCTTATAATTTATCCTTTACAATCAAGTTAAGAAATATGGAATTTATCCTATAATAAAAAGAGTAAGAATCAATGGAGGCTTCTAAAAAAGGTAACACAGCAAATTGCTTATGGAAAGTGTCACCAGGGAAGTTTTCTCTCATGTGTAGTGAATGATTTTGACTTTCATTTTACATGTTATCATGCTTAAAATTATGTATAATGTGCACACATTACATATAAACAAACATGTAAATAAACAAAAATTATGTGAATACATAAATTTAATGTCTGCGTCCTTTACATCAAATTCACAAAACAAATAATTGATTGGTTAACAGTAACCAAAATGGATGATATCTCTGCATCTTAAGGGGACCATGAGTTATAAATACAAATAAGTAGTTCCTGTTTCATTAGAATCTGTAAAACAATGGGACCAAGCAGCCTCGTTTTAGGAACCTTGAACAGAGAGCCAGTGAACAAAGTGAGTTTTGTGTATCTAGGTCTCAGGAATGTCAAATGACAGAGGCAACCAGCAGATGTGGATGCTCAATGGTGTTAAGGAAAAATTAAAACAGAAAATATTGTTGCCATAGGGAGTTAGACTAGTTTTTGTTTGTTTGTTTCTTTGTTTTGTTTAAATTTTAACATTATTGTAGTATAATTGCTTTACAATGTTGTGTTAGTTTCTGCTGTAAAACAAAGTGAATCAGCTATACGTATACTTATATCCCCATATCCCCTTACTCTTGTGTCTCTCTCCCACCCTCCCTATCCCACCCCTCTATGTGGTCACAAAGCCTCAAGTTCATCTCCCTGTGCTATGCAGCTGCTTCCCACTAGCTATCTGTTTTAAATTTGGTAGTGTATATATGTCCATGCTACTCTCTCACTTCGTCCCAGCTTACCCTTCCCCCTCCCCGTGTCCTCAAGTCCATTCTCTACATCTGCCTCTTTATTCCTGTCCTGCTCTTAGGTTCTTCAGAACCTTTTTTTTTTTTTAGATTTCATAAATATATGTTAGAATACAGTATTTGTTTTTCTCTTTCGGACTTACTTCCCTCTGTATGACAGACTCTAGGTCCACCCACCTCACTACAAACAACTCAATTTCATTTATTTTTATGGCTGAGTAATATTCCATTGTATATATGTGCCACATCTTCTTTATCTATTTGTCTGTCGATGGACACTTAGGTTTTTTCTATGTCCTGACTATTGTAAATAGTGCTGCAATGAACATTGTGGTGCATGTCTCATTTTGAATTATGGTTTTCTCACGGTATATGTCCAGTAGTGGGATTTCTGGGTCATACGGTAGTTCTATTTTTCATTTTTTAAGGAACCCCCATACTGTTCTCCATAGTGGCTGTATCAATTTATATTCCTACCAACAGTGCAAGAGGGTTCCCTTTTCACCACACCCTTTCCAGAATTTGTTGTTTTAAAATATAAGTTAAAATACACTCTGTGGATGCCTGGAAATATTTCAAGGATACATTGAAGAGGATACAAGTCCTCTGCTCATAGGCAGGATTAAGAGAGAATTTTGAAAATTACTATTATTGACCTAATTTTACTCACAGCTTGCTGAGGCCTGCTAAAACTGGATTGTTTATCTAATCTCACAATTTTTTTAAAAGGATAAGCATAGGAAAAAATGACTAAACATCAATTCAATTTGTCCCCCTCTAACTGTAACAATATTGACTCCTAATATCCTTCAGGAGAAAATATGAAATATAGCACTTCCCAATATGCTCATCTCTGTTCTGTCTTTGATCACTTTATTTAAACATCTCATGGTATCACAGTCATCATAATCCTAACAAACAATATGTCATCATATTAATTTAAAAATGATAGTGACCATTTTATACAAATAAAAGACCACACTTTTTGCAACACCATGGCTCTTAACAAACTTGGATTTGAGAAATAACTGAATAACAGTCTTGTACCATGATGCAGTAGAAAACAAACATGAGTTTTGAGATCAAAGGAACCTATTTTCAAATAATGACAGAAAAACTTGCTAAATCTGTAAATATATAAAAATTAGCCATCTGGAAAATGGTGATAATAATAGGAAATTTCTAAAGTGGTTGTAAAGGTGAGTGTTGAGACACACACATATGCACATAGCATCTATCACTGTGTTGGCCACCCAGTAAATATTCAAAAACCTACTGTGCCTTATAGTCTTTCTTAACTTAAGCATTAGCCTCAAATGGATTCTTAAGGCTGCCCACCAAATGTGCAATATTTTCCTGGTACATTCCTACCCCAACTCTCCTTTCTCTTCAATCCACAACACCTCTCCCCCATCCTCAGAGCTGATGAGAAAAAAAAAATTAACAAGACATCTTCACACCTGTCTACAGCAGTACATACATACCCTATGTACTCTCTTGTTACTGTGGTTGAAGCGTTGAGGCAATTATTTTCCAAGAAAAGACAAAATTTTCTAATTGTATACCAGTACCTTATTGGCAATTCAAAAATATCCCTCCAGTAATTGTACTTTCTCCTCTACATGATAAATTGTCCTGTTCCTGGATTCATCTAAACAGCAAGCCAACATGAGAAATTTATGCCCATTACAAAGAAATACTCTTGACTCTACTTCTCTTTCCATTTTTGTCCTGTACATTTTCTTGCCTTTAAAACAACAGTACTGAAAATGTTCTCTACACTCATTTCCTCTCAACCATGTTATCTTGAGATCAATTAATGAGTTTTTTGCCATATCCTCTCTACTGAAACTGGTATTTTCTAGCCCATGCTGATCTTCCTTTGGTGAATCAAATAGCCAATTCTCATTTTACATCTTATGTGATTTATTGTCTTCATATGGCTTCCTATTCTGGGTGTGGGGGAATATTTGTTTTGGCTTTTGTTTTGTTTTGTTTTTTCCTGACCACAATGAGCTACTTCTTCTCAGTCTCCTTTGGTGGTTCTCAGTCCCAGATCCTAATACTGAAAAGACCTCATCTTTAAACATCTGATTCAGTCAACTTCAGAATCCTATACACAACTGCCTGATGACACTCCATTTGAATTTCCAAGTGTAACTCTTAACTCATCTTTGTCCAAAACAATATTCTGGTCTGACCCCAGCCCCTAATATCCTTCTTATGCAGTCTTTCCCATTTCTGTGGTGACAGCTCTATTTCTTCAACTGCCTAGTTCCAACATATTAGAGTCATCCTTGACTCCTTTCACACAATCATCCAATCTGAGAGCAAATTATGCTGCTTCTACATTCAAAATATAACCTTACAAACATTGAGGACATTATGTTAAGTGAAATAAGTTAGAGAAAGACAAATACTGTATAATCTCACCTATATGTGGAATCTAAAAAAAAATAAAATCACAGAAATATAACAGATTAGTAGTTTCCAGGGCAGAATGTGGGTGAAATGGATGAAGGTTGTCAGAGTGTACAAAATTCCAGTTTAAGATAAATAAGTTCCAGGGATGTAATGTATGGCATGGTGATAGTTATTTTTCAATTAGGTAAAATTATTGTGTTGTAAGCCTTAAACTTACACAATGATAGATATCATTTATGCCTCAATAAATCTGGAAAAAAATAAAATAAAAATAAATAAACAAAATAAAATAAAACCTTAACTTTTTACCCCACCTACCATGATTTGTCACCATCCTCTCTCACAGTGGATTAATCTTGTAACTTCCTAATTAGTCCCTATGGTTCCAGTCTTTCTTAAAGTATATTTCCAAGACAGAAGTTACCTTGATCTTGTTAAAATGAGAGGGAGAGTGTATTATTATTCTAATCAAATTCTTCTAAGAGCTTCTCATCTCACTGTAAGTCAAAATCAAAATCACACAATGGCCTACAAAACACTTCAGAAAGTGCCTCCAATGTACATCTCTATTCTTCCACTATTTACTTAAATAAATATCTTATTTCCTCTCCACTTTGTACTTGCTATTTTCTCAGCCTGGAATTTCTTTATTCCAGTTGATCCACCAAACCCACTCCCTCACTTCTTTCTGGTCTTCACTTAAATGTCAATCACCCAGTGAGGCTTTCCCAGACTACTATATTAAAATTACATCTCACCTAACTAACAACATCCATTACCCCATTTTCATTTATGTTTCTCTAAGGCAATTATCATTATCTAACCTGCTCTATATTTCACTTACTCATTTGATTAGCTATAAACTCCTAATAGAATTTAAACTGTACGAGGGTAGTGATTTGTGACTTTTAAGTTCACTGATGTCATCCATATCCTACAACGTGCCCTAGCTTGTAGGGGATCTGCTGTAGATATTCATGGGATGTATTATTTAAATATATAATTTCAGTCTTTCATAAAGTTTATTAAGAAAATCACTAATCACTGTGCAAATATACTTTAAAAATTCATGGTGTTAGAAGGGTTTATATACTCTCTATTTCAGAAGTGACATCAGATATTCTGTCCAAGACCACAGGACAAGTTAGTAGCTGAGACAAAAATCTGAACTCATGTTTATGAATTCCTATTTAGGGATCCCTTCAATGCTAGGAATTTTTCTATTGAGAGTGAAAACCTTTCAAAAGTTCAGAAAGCATTGATAGGACTTAGAAATCTTAAATTATTAATATGGAGGTATTTCTGTTTCAATTTGGAACATAAATTGGAGTTACCTTTAGAGTATTAAAGTGAAGATAATCATTAGGAAATATGGCTCTGGAACTAAGGATGATGATAAAGACTGAGTGTCAGGTGGATGGTTTAGATTTATAAATTATCCTTGCACAGATTTGATTAAAGAAATAGAAGCAAAGTAGATCATAGGAGACAGCATCAAATGAGAAAAGAGTAAAATCTTGGATGAAATTCTCAGCTACATTACAATTTTAGAGATAGTTAAAATATTTATTAATCAGAGAAATAGTTAAAAATTATTTAGTTACAGGATATCTAAATGTGGAGAATTTCAGGAAGAATTGACTATGAGAAATGCTAAATGCTACAGAGAGGGAAATAAGATGATGTGGGCAATAGTAGTCCAGTGGAATGGTCGTGAGAAAACTTGAGTTGGTTAATTTGACAAGGAAGATGAGAGAATGGATTCTACATATATATCCAAGACTTTCAAGTTATTGCCTGTGTTTTTTATCATTTTATTTTGTAAATACCCTTTAAAACTTATGGTGTGTTATGGATTGAATATTTGTGTCACCCTAAAATTCATATGCTGAAATCCTAACTCTCAATGTGATGGTATTGAGAAGTGGGAGATTTGGGAGGTAATTATGTCATGAGGATGGGACCTTCATGAATAGAATGAATGCCCTTATAAAAGAGACCTTAGAGGATTACTGCCCATATGAAAGAGACCCTAGAGGGCTTTCTTGCCCTTTCCACTACGTGAGGACATGACAAGAAGTCTGCAACTCAGAAGAGGGCTCTCACCCTGATCTCAGATGTCCCACCTTGAGAATTGTGAGAAATAAATTTCTCTTGTTTATAAACCACCCAGTCTATGGTGCTTTGTTATAGCAGTCTGAACTGATTAAGAATATAACTACCTAACTCCCAAGTCAAAATTTGGAGTTACCAGATTGTTAAAATTGCAAGAAAATTAGTATGTAAACCTATATTATAAAAATAAAACTGTAGAAGGCATCAATCATTTAAAAAGAATAGACACAAATAAAAATATAACCATATTATTATTTATTTAATATAATCATAAAAACTCAGTAAAACTGTATGGGAGATTTTGTGCCATTAATTATTACTACACCTATTTGCTATGATCAACACTTTGAGAGAATCGACCATTCATGATAGTATATCTACTTAGGACAAGAATTCATAGAACCAGATCTAATGCCTCAGCTGCTTTAAAATTATCCCAAGAAGTGTCACAATAAATAATTATTTTACATTTTAATTGTTAGACAAGTTATACTGGAACAATTTGTTTCATTAATAGAAAGGACTTGATGTTCTTCCCTTCTGGGATATGGAGAGCTCATCCAACAAGGTTATTAGGATTTAAAAATTCATTGTTAAATTTGGGAACAACCTAAAAACGATTCCAGATTCATATTCTATCTATTTTGGGGAGAATAATATAACTTTGCAATCGAATTTTAAATTCTATTGCCATAGACACTTTCGCTCTGCCTCACACCCTCATGCATCATTAAAATGATATAATTTTGCATGTGAAAAAATGAATTCTTATAAAATTACATAACACCATAATTTTGGGGTCAAAGTTTAATATATTAACAATTAATTTTTCGTACAATTACTATAGGATATTTAAGTTTTGTATAAATGTCAAAGAGCTAAAATCTATCATTTTCTGCCCTAGTATTAAATAGTGATTAAAAGCGACTAAAAAGGCAGCCATTATTTTCATTATAAATAGCATAGATACATTTTCAAATCAACATTTTCAAATCATTCCGATATAATATTCTTTTAGTTTGCTAGAAATCCAAGGTAATAATAGAATGTGGTAAAATATTTCTATTAGTAGAATCTGACTAAAGTATAAGTGAAAACAATAATAAAGCAAGCAGAAATTTGATTGGCAGTTATCTGCCTTTGAACCTGAAAAAATTATAATGCTAGCAATTTTTGCCTATTTGAACTACTTACTTATGTCATTAAAAATAATTTCAAAATCTATTGAAGGGCTTCCCTGGTGGTGCAGTGGCTGAGAGTCCGCCTGCCAATGCAGGGGACACGGGTTCGTGCCCCGGTCTGGGAAGATTCCACATGCCGCAGAGCGGCTAGGCCCGTGAGCTATGGCCGCTGAGCCTGCACGTCCGGAGCCTGTGCTCCGTAACGGGAGAGGCCACAACAGTGAGATGCCCACGTACTGCAAAAAAAAAAAAAAAAAAAAAAAAAAAAAAAAAATTCTATTGAAATATATAATTTACTTCCTTTTTTATCAACTGTCATAAACACCAAATTCCTCTGTGTTTTTTAATGGTTATATATTGAATATAATTGAAATATAGTTGGTTGGAAAATTAGACATTTATACTCATCGAATTTAATAATATGTTTTTCACACGAAGATCACACTTATACCATCTTAACAGTTTATTGATTTGCTCATGTAGTTGGTTTACAATATGTATGTGTATGTGTGTTCCAATGTTTTAAAAAGGAGATATAAAATTATACAGATGTGGTGAGGAAAAGGTTAACTATATTTCTTGTTACCTTCTGGAACAAAGAGAAATGAAGCAGGTGATGTATGCCAGTTTGGTTGAAGCTATATTTTATAAACTGGAATGGTCACACTTTAATTAATGGCTATGCCCTGCATTTAGTAGAAAGACTAGGAATTTATATATAATGCATTCATCATGCTTTCACAGAAAATGAAAAACCACAAGATAGTATACAGAACACAATATATTATGAAAAGCCAGGTAATTTTTCTACAAGGGGTGAAGAGTAGGTTGTATACCCAGAGCTCAAACTTTTGCAACAGTCCATACATGCAGCAAATGACACTGTTTCAGTTACTATGAACAGCTCCTTAGTGCAATTCATCTTTATGTCATTTAGTTGTCTTAAGTATAAACCGTAGGCTTTTAACTAAAACAATTACATAAGTGTACCAGGGAAAGAACAAGCTGATTGCATGATCTGGGGGGTGGGACCAAACATTAAAAACTAGTTCATTGACATTTTCAAGTAATTATAGGAACTATTGGAGAAATTTGTTTAAATGATTTCATGAATAAGATTTGAAACACTAAACAACCAATTTAAAACTTTTTTATGTTACTGAATTTTAAAGCATATTTTATAAATGTCTCTTGAAGATATAGTTTATCTTATAAATAGACCACCTCATTTTAAAGTCAAACTCCTCATTAATCAATTTTAGCCCTAATACTCTTATTAGATAATAAGAGGCATGTTCAGGGTATGGGGAAAGGAGAGAATGTTAACCAAAATTCAGTTAAAAGCATTTTCTTATTAATCAGTGAGCACAAAAAATTCAGCAAATCATTTATGAATCAAAGAATGGGAATTTAGAAGGTCTATATCTGGACTTCTCACAAATAAAGGAATCAAGATTGTATCACTAGTGTTTTTACCATGAGCAATTAGAAAAATGGAATTGTCATCTATTTTGATCGGGAATATCAGGACTGTTTCTGTATGGAATATCAGGAGGTGAACTTGAAGTAAGTCAAAGATATTAAGTTTGAGATTCCACTTAGTCAAGTGGACATATCTAATAGATAATTATACATGAAATTTATGATTAAAGTGAGAATACAAAATCACTGATATATATATTTAGGAGTTGTCATCATGCAGATGGTATTTAGAGCCATGAATTGCATAAGATCACCAAGAGACTAGTGTAGAAAGACAAAAAAGAAGATTCCCAAGTTCTTTTTGTACTAAGAATTCTTAAACATGACAATCTACTAATAAAGGAAAATGAGAAGAAATGGCCAGTGAATTAGTAGGGAAAAAAGAAAGAAAGAAAGAAACACAAATTATGGTGTCCTGGAAGCCAGCTAATTAAAACATTTCATGAAAGAAGAGTTCAACCAGATCAAGCAGGTTGTGGAACACAGAGTGACCGTTGGATTTTGAAATGTACAGGTAGTTTTTAACCTTAATAAGCCTGGTGGCAAAAGTTTTATTGGAGTGGGTTTGGGGAACTATGGAAGAAGAGAAACTAGAATTGTATATGTGGATAATTTTTTGTGGAGTTTTGCTATCAATCAAGTGAAAGAAATAAGCTAATTGTTACAAGGGAAAATAAAGTCAAGAGAGGGTTTTTGCTGTTGTTTTCTTTTGTTACCTAGTTAGTTTTAAATATGGAATAAATAGCAGCAATTTTGTATGAAGATGGGAAAGACTCAATCAGTAAAGGGAAATGAATTGATAATATAAATAACTCGATGCAGTGTAGCTGCATTAGTGCAGCTTCATCTGACGAATTCTTCTAACCATATAAATGAAAATAAGTGACTTTTGAAAGGTGAATTAGGTTAATATTTTCTTTTAACTGATAGTTTATATTGTTCACTGTAGTTATCTTTACACATCTAAACTACGATTTCCCCATGTGACAGTTACATTGTTTGGGTGATAAATCAGTGAGTAAATCCTCATTCCTCTTACCATAGTGACTGTACCAGGTAAACCAAGCCTAAAATAATTGGTGCATGGTATACACCTGCCTAAAGGGATTAAGTCCAATCATTGTTCATTCAGTGCAAAGCTTGTTCTGCATAAGATGGTCTGTTAATTGGAGACCTGTAATTGCTGAAGCCATTTGCTAAAGTGGGAGAAGCCAATCCGAAGAAGAAGTTGATACAGGGGAATCACAAGCTTAGAGAATTTTAAACAAAACATGCCAGAGCATTGAAAAAACTGTGTCTAGAAATTTTAATTATATGAGTCAAAACATTCTCTCAATTGTTTAAATAAGTTTGAATTGAGTTTTCTTTTACTTGGAATTAAAATTATCTTAAATCAGTGATGGGCAGAAAAGCAAACCCAAATTTACATAGTGGGCACTTGCTAATTATGCAGTGATGGTGATCCAAGTAAATTGCTCTCTGAGAACAAAGAACATTGTGAACTGCTAATTATGCCTGAAATAACAAAATTTATGACAATTTCCTACAGTCATATTTTTTTCCCTACAGTGGCTAAAGGGACAGAGAAAAAGAAAGCTGTTTCTTGGCTGAGGATAAAAACACATGAACAAAAAATAGAAGAGTTTTATCTAGTAAAGAAAGCATTGATTGCCCTGGAAGACAAGAGATACAGGTCATAAACCTTACTTTTCCATTCTGTTTTAAAAGTCTTTTTTCAGTAGATCTTTTAAGTGAAAACTTTAACTAGATGACTTTTCATTCCATTTAAATTTAAATAGGCTTTGACACTGAGTAGGGTGTTGTTACTTATTGCTATTGATTTTCATTAATAAGGCACTGCTTTTAGCAAATTCTAATGTTAGCATAGTTCGACAACAATTGCAGGATCTAAGAAATAAGGAACATAGCTTGCAGATGTACATATAGCTTTCAGAGGATTGACGCTCAAACACTTAATTCACTAGATGTTATTAACCACATACATGTGCTCAAAACTATATAGTACATGGAATTGAAAACCGAAAGAACAAAAATTCCTCACTGAAAGAAGTTTACAGCCTAATAAAATATCAAACATACAAGCTTTAAAAATATTCCAAATGCTTTGTGTACTAGATGCATTTAGAAGAAGCATGCTGGTCATAATTGAAAGAACACTTAACTTCTGCCTGATAAGGTCAGGTTAACCTACAAAGAGATGGACACATTTAAAATGAGACAAAATATAAGTAAAAATTCATTAGGGAAAAAATCAGGAGGAAAATTTTATTTGTTGTCATTAAACTGTACTCTCCTCCAAAGCATGATAATGACAGTCATAGTTTTATCTCTGAGGTCTAGCATTGCAATGGTCACAGAGTAGATGTCTCATAATTGTTGCTTGAAGAATACATGGATTGCATGGAGGGTAATTTAAAATGCTAGAAAGAGAGGGGGGAAACACAGAAAATGCATAAGAAACTTAGAAACTATTGTGAAAGAACTATGGCTATTGTGTGGTGCTGCAGATAAATAGAAAGTTGATTGTACTAGAACAGAATATTTTTGTATTAATGAAAATTTATGACAATGCATAATTACGACCTGTCAGAACATGAAGCTCATGCCATGGAGAGTCTTACAGAGTAGGTTAATTAATGTTGATTTTATCGTTTAAATAATGAGTAGCCATTGGAGAATTTTGAGAAAAGATGACATGATCAAAAATGCTTATTACAATGACTACATGCACAGCATTCTGGAGTGCATTAGAATGGTAGAAAGGTTAAAGGAGGGAAGAACATTTAGGAAACTGTTGCCAGAAAAGGTATCACTGCCTAAGCTACAGCAGTGGCAGTGAATCTATGCAGAAGGGAAGAAAGCCTGAAGTATATGCCAATTTAATAGATAGTAAAACAGTTGGAGCATGTTGATTTATTGCTACAGTGGACAAAAGAGATGGAAGCTTTAAGATGACTTCCAGATTTTCAACTCGTACAATTGAGTCGATAGTATATTCTTTACCACTGTAAGTACACGAAGAGATGCACATGTGTGAGAACTGGAATTCTATTTGGAGTTTAGGACATAAATCAATAATGTATCTAAAATATTTCAGAGGTAGATTTTACAAAGTAGAGACGCTTTCATAAATCCTGAAATTATTTCAACAGTGAAATCTTTTTGACATGGTAAGAAAGAAAATCATCATTTTTGGCTATTTGTGCCCCTGGAGTGCTACAAGGCAAAGTTTGCAGAACAGTTTTAATTTTGCTAATTTTCAACTGCTTTTAGTATATATTCATTCATTAAAAAATATCCTGCCTGAGAAAAGGCTCATCATCAGATAACATACAGGAGTCTTCTTTTTATGCTCCATCTTCTTCAGTTTAAAAAAAAAAAGCTTATAACTTAGTGACTAAACTGATAATTTCAAATATCAACGTTGGGGTTGAGGAAGTGAGCGATAATCACTGAATAACAAATTGTTGTGAAATACATGTGGTTTCCAATTATTTACATTAAAAAGAATTCAAGGAATATATATTAGAGTTTCAGCATATAGCACAGAAAGAGATAAATAATTGAGTGATATTGTCATAAAAAACTTTTAAATTTTTTTCTACTTATTATTTTCAACCAGACTTGTTAGCAATTACATTATTTAAATCAAAACAGCTGATGATGCTGTATTCTGTCTTATTCTTGCAGGAGGCAATAACATTTAATATGTAAAATAATTTGGAAAAGAGACCTGCTCATCACAATAATATGCAGTTTCATAATTTTATATTTATATTCAATAATTATTTATCAAAAATGTAATATGTCTGATGTATACTAATTCTAATGATGCCTAATTCCAGAAGATGCATTTAAAATTCTTAGACACACACACACACACAAAAAAATTCTTAGACACATCTGGTCAAAGGACATTAAAAAATATTTTCAATTTAAATTTATATCTATACTATAGTTGTAGGGATAGCAGTAAGGATAAGTAATAAACAGATATTGTTGAAGATGATAATAAAATAATCCAAAAAACTTTAAGGTATAAAAGCATATTATATTAGGATACACTTATTTGTAGAAAGTGTAATAAAATTAAAAATTTAAGATAAAAAGAAAATGGTGTAAAATACTCAATTTTAAAAGAATCTTATTAAGTAATAGGAGTATTATCAATCTGGCATTTAGAATTGAGCTTGTTCTTTCTAAAACAACAAATTACTGTGAATTACCATCTCCAAAAGTCTATAAGCAGTGTTCCTATTCCACTTATTTTTATCCCATATCACAATTCTTACTAAGTGTCTTAGTTATGTATTATTACATAACAAATTATTCAATTACCTAGTATCTTAAATTAACAACAATTATTATTTCACAGGTACTGTGGGTCAGGAATCTAAGTACATCTTAGCCAAGTCTTTTGAGTGTGGGTCTTACTGATGGAAATCAACTCAGAACTTGACTGGAAAGGATCCACTTCCTAGCTGACTCTTCTATTTGTTGGATAGATTTAGTTTCTTGTGGGTTATTGGACTGAGGGTTCTGAGGCTCACAAGCTGTTGACTGTCCCTCTGTTCCTAGTCATGTGGGGCTTTCAAAGATCATCTCACAGCATGGCATCTTGCTTCATCTGATCAGGCAAACAAGAATGCAAAAGACAGTAACAGCAAGAAAGAGAGAGAGAGAGAGAGAAAGAGAGAGAGAGACAGCAAGTCACCTACTTTTGTAGCTTAATCATGAAAGTGATATCTCATCTTTTTTATTGTATCCTATTGGTTAGAAGCAAGTCATTAGGTCTAGCCCACACTTAAGGGATGAGCACAAAGGCAGGAATACTGGGAGGGAGGGGTCATTGGGAGCCATGACTAAAGCTGCTTACCACACTATGTCTTCAACTGATAGATGTTTAAATGAAGTTAACTCAATAAACATTGATTGGGCATCTGCCATGCACCAGGATGGAAAGAAACAGAAATTAACATAACTTTATTCTGAACCAAATGCAATCTTTACATTTATTTAGTGTAAAAAATGTTACGGTGAATCATTTTGGCCCTAGACATATAAATATTAAACAGAAAAGCTAGACAATACAATTGGTTTAGAGATTTCATATTATCATATCAAATTACCTTTGCCAAAGAGGTGGGAGAATGTTCATGGTGCCAGTTCTATATTTTTTTTGTCAAAATTCATTTTTATTAATAGAAAATAAACACTTATTCCCGTTGTTATACTTGAAGTTGCTAATAAAAAAATTAAAAAGAATTTAAAATCACCACTCAATAATCCTGTTTTAACTAAGACAATGAAACTGTGGCTTAAAAAAAAAAAAAGGTATTCAGCACCATTTACTCATAGAACTTTCAGACTTTGTTCTTAAAGTTTCTGGAACTTTCCCATCTGTAAAGTACAGGAATTGCTGAGCTACATGAGGAACCCTCTCTGGGACAACCAACGAGAAGTTAAGCAATCAGTATATATTCAGTCTGGTAACTTGGACTGTACAACGATCCCCTCCTCTCCACTCTGGCTCAGGAGGGACATGCTTCTAAGCACTGAGGTATGACGAGTCCGACTGTTATTAGCTGGAAAGACCAGTTCTAACAGCAAATAACAGTAAATCTCTGGCACAGAGACTACTGTCCTTAATGTTCTGTGATTTTAGGAAATTCTGTAAATGGCTTGGCTTTACCTCAGTTTACTCAGAAATGAAACATGTTTAATAAGGTTAAAATACTCTGCTAGAGTAAGTGTCTGCTGGTTTAGTGTCCTTATAAAATACATACATAATACGTGTAGGTAAATCATAGTCTTAAAGTATAATTAGAATATTGCATTATTGAAATGAAAGTCTAACAAAATGACTACAGTTAGAAGCAGCTAATCAAACTAAATCCAAAGTTATGACAAGGGAGACTCATTCTCATTTGAAGCTGTGTCACTTAGAGAATTAAAGCCATTCAAGGCGAGGTGAAGGTGGCACCTTTAGATAATTCCAACCAGGGCCAGAAATTAGCATTTCTAAATATTTCAGAAAAGTCCATAGAAGTGTTTCAAAGACTTTTATGCAAAAGAATGTCTGTCTGTCTTTCTGCATCAGTAAGTAGTAGTGCCCATCAGAATTCCCTATTAACACAAAGACAAAGGCAAGTCCATACACTTGATCAGATGTCAAAGGAATGGGAGGTGGACTATTAGGTCACCCTTAGAGCTTCTGCTGGCTTTTTACTATATGCTGTTCATCAGTGTGAGTCAGGTGGACTTTTGTGAGAGAATAGTGTTTGGTGGCCAGGACCTCTTTTGGGCATTTCTTGCTAAGTGGAATACACAACAGATAAGGGAATAGGGGAAATAATACAGGAAAGCTACTCTTTCCAGCTCAGAAGGAGTTGATGAAGCCCATATATGCATTCAAGAAGCCCATGGGATCCTCTAGCTGTGGACCGTGGCAGCGTTTTCCTGTACAGCTCCAAAAACTCTGGATAGGGATTCACTGGATCCAGTGGCCCATAGATAAAATGAATGGGAATAGATACAGAGGCAAGAGCTCCCACCCAGCGTCTTCTAAACTTTTTCCTTTGATTGATGTACTGCAAGAGACTGTCAATAACCAAGTTCCCGTCATTGTTGCGTATCCCTGACCACATGTCCCACAGTTCAGTCTCAGAGGGTCGGGGGTATGGCCCAAAGACCGGGGTGAGACCTTGAGAGAATACGAAGAAGTTCATCAGTCGCGTGAGGATGGGTGACAGCATGTCTCCATCTTTGAGAAGCTTTTGGAGAAGGAGAGGATGGTGAGTCTCAGGAAATATACCTCCATTCGACAGACAGAGACTCTTGATGGTAAGCTGACCAGATCGATTCTGCTTGAACCTATAGAGCAGCTCCTGAGCAACAATATCCCCATAGTCATGAGACAACAGTTTGATCCTACGGTTCTGGAGGCCCAGATGCCGCAAAAGAGCTTCCACGATGCTGGCCTGCTCGAATATGGAATAGTGATGTGGTCTCGGTTTGTCACTGAAGTCAAAGCCTAGGAAATCAAGGGCAATCACTCGATGAAACCTGAGGGTCAGACCTTCGCAAATCTTGTACCAGTCATAGCTGGACGTTGGAAAGCCGTGTAAAAGCACAACTATCTCTGGACTTCCAACCACACCCACAGAGTCTTGGTAGAAGATACGCAGTCCCTTGTAGGTAAAAATAAATTTTCCTGATGACTTCCATGAGTGAAGAGCAGAAGAAAGCTGGGGGACGGGGGGATGTGCAGATAGGCTGCAAGCAGGGGCACAGCCAACAGCCCCACCTGGACCCACCACTCCTTCATCCTGATTCAGGTAAGGCTTGGGCTACAAGACTCCATGTTTGGGGACCCTGTTGCACATGCGCTTCCTGCGGCCAGAGCTTCTCCGCCTCTACGGCCATACCACCCTGAATGCACCTGAGCTCGTCTGATCTCGGAAGATAAGCAGGGTCGGGCCTGGTTAGTACTTGGATGGGAATTTTTTTTTTATTTTTTATGATGCATAATTAATAGATATGATTATTTTAATAATGTTATAATAATGAGTATAATAGCTAATGTGTACTAATGTAATTAATATAATAGTTAATATTTGTTAATATAATACATACAATAGCTAATATTTATTGAGTACTGACTTTGTGCTAGGTACCATGTTAAGTACATATATATATATATATTTTTTAACATCTTTATTGGAGTATAATTGCTTTACAAAGGTGTGTTAGTTTGTTTTATAACAAACTAAATCAACTTTTGGGGAAATTTTAAATCCACAAGAGACAGCCAGAGAGGTATCAAACAGTTAAGGTTTTTCTTTTTTTGGGGGGGTGCCTTGTTGCGCCATGCGGGATCTTAGTCCCCCACCAGGAATCAAACCCGCGTCCCCTGCAGTGGAAGGACAGAATCTTAACCACTGGACTTCCAGGGAAGTCCCTTGAAGAGTTAAGTTTTAATGGAAGAATTATCCACAAACTATTAGGTACTTCAGCAATTATATTTCAGTGTCTTACTTAATGGTTCAGTGGTTCTAAAAGTGTGGTCCAGGTACTCTGAAAATTTTTTCATAGCTTCTGCCTGTCTAAAATTATTTCCATAATAATATGAAGATATAATTTGCCTTTTTACTCTCATTCTTTAAAGAATATATAATAGAGTTTTCCTGTGATCCAGTTGACATGTATTGTCAAACATTAAAGATAATAGGCTAAATATTTTGAAAGATAGTTATCTTTCACAAAAATATTTATGTTAACATTTAATATGCTTGTTATTTTAAAATGAAAAAATAAATATGTTACTTAAATTTCTGTTTTAATTTTTAATATGGTAACTATTGATAAATGTAATTGACATAAACTAAAGCTCTTTGGGTTTGTTAATAATTGTTAAGAGTATAAAGGATTCTAAGACCAAAGTTTGAGAATAAATAAATTAGACAATTCTTAAAGCACCAGTGGGTTTCTAAACAACTTAGATGAAAAACACTGTTTTGAGAAAAATAAACTTATATTATTAAATTTATTTTCTCATAATGCAATGTGCTTTAGTTAAGTTTAAAATTCAGATGTTTCACTTCAATAAGCAAAGGTATTCTTGGAAAGTGGCAATCATTTTTTAAATAAGAAAATCATTTTGAGTGTGAATATAATATCAGTGTCCCTCATTAATCACAGCAAGAATATTTACTACATTAATGTAACTGGAAATATTTAAAAAATATTTCCCTATCTGAGTAAGATTATAAAAACAAGATCATAATTATATAAGAAAAAACAGTGTGAGGGCAAAGTATAATGACTTCTAATGAATTTTAGGTGTACATTTTTAATAAGGCTTGCACTTCATCTTTTAAAAAACTGTAAGGACTGTAAATGGAATGGGGGCAGAATTATACTAGTCTACTCTTCTGAATATACACTACTTCTTCACCATATTTAAAAAAAATACCCTCCAGTATCTCTCGTAATATATATTTGGAGGATTCTTTTCTTTAATAATAAGTTTTAATGATATGCTATGGTAGAACATTATCATCAATTGGTATTTTAAAAATAGGAGCAGAGAAAGTCATTATACTTAGAACGGTAGTGTTTCATTGATGTAATATAACAGAAAAGCCCCAATGACAGATAAAAAGTCCAAGTTCTATTTCACTTTATTAAGAGCCACTGAATTTAAAATGGGAACAGGACCAGCAACAGATAACAAATTACAGCTCAAATAAATTAAAATGTTAATTTTATATTTCTCTAATCACAATTCCATTCAAGATCATTCTCATTTGCCTCATTCCAGGATCAGCATATATAATTTCATTATGCATCATAAATGTGAGAATAGTTTTTTGTGAAAAATCCAGTTTAATAGTAGATGAACCTATAAAATAATACTTGCCTCCCTCAAGCACCTAGTCCATAAAGCAAAAATTGCAGTAGGTAAAACATGCCATTTGGCTTTCCATTCTGATTAGAATATAGAAATTTACAAGAGACCATCATTGCCACATGAACAAATAAGAAAAACTATCTAATTTAAAAAAAAATAATAACAACAACAGTGAGCTAAATATGCAAAGAAACTTAAATTGCAGAAGAGAAGTCCATGATTGCTGACTATTGTAAACAAGGCACAAAGAGGAACCAACACTATACAGATTAGGGTAAAGAGTTACCAGCCTTAACTTTTAACAGATATTTAATGGCCATGTTAAGAGAGGCCTGACAGGTTAGAAATTTAAAGAGCCCCAAATACAGTAATTCACTAACCAGTTCTTTCCTAGGGGGCCTTTACCAAATGAAGAGCAGGAGCCTATCAAAAGTAGAGGCAAGAAAGTAGGACTAAGAAAGAACCCCCAGGAACAGGGGTCTTTGCAAAACTGAAGGTCAGCAGATAGCCAAAGACTTTGAGTAGAGTAGGAAATCTGAGAAAAATAACCAGAGGAATATGTAGTTGTACCTTGCAAGTGCAAGGCAGTGGCCTATTTGTAACTGTAGGCAGGTCAGAAGAGATAATGGAAACTCACCAAGGTATATGGGGGTCTTTTCTGAATGCACAACAATGGCTCACCCAAGGCTGGGCATAGTATGGGAAAATTGAAATAAACTACCCAAAATGCAGTGGTCCTTTCTAAGTACATGGCAGCAGTCTAAGAGTGACCAGGGGTAGAAAAAGGCAACTGGGAGAGATTCCCTTAAGAGGAACACAGGGTCTTTGCTGAGTTCACAGCAGGGGCCAAAGAAGGTAATGTAAAGACCAAGATAACCAAGAGAAATCCCCCTGAGCACAGGAAATCTTCAGTACCTTAAAGCAGCACCCAATAAAGGCTGTGGAAAGGCAATGAGACAAAGAGAGAATTTGTAAAAGTACCTGAGCAACTACAAAAGGGAAGAAGAGAGAGATCACTGGAGAATCACCAGTACTCAGATTCCAATCTTTGCCTAAAAGAAAAGAAAATTTTGATTCCATCTCAAAATATTCGAAGCCAGTTATTAACTAAACCAAAATAAATACAAAAGTAAAAAATACAGAACTAACTTAATTGTAAGTTAAATTGATTTATTCTTCGACCCAGACAGCCTGACTCTCTTTCTGTGTTGTAATATTATTCAAATCTAATTCTGTTTTCCAAGGCATTTAAAATTTACATGAAGCTTAAAGAATGTCTCTTCAGGGCTTCCCTGGTGGCGCAGTGGTTGAGAGTCCGCCTACCGATGCAGGGGACACGGGTTCGTGCCCCGGTCCGGGAAGATCCCACATGCCGCGGAGTGGCTGGGCCTGTGAGCCATGACTGCTGAACCTGCGCCCCCGGAGCCTGTGCTCCTCAACGGGAGAGGCCATAACAGTGAGAGGCCCGCGTACCAGAAAAAAAAAAAAAAGTTTCTTCAAAAATTACTTAATTAATTGACTTTAACATTGCATTTGAAAAAAATCTAATAGGGAAAACCTAAGCAAATAATGGAAAATCTGAGTGAAAAAATATCACAAGCAGGCAGTTAAGAAAATTCATTATGTCCTAGACCAATTCACATAATCAATACATTAATGCTAATTAATAGTATTAATAAAGTATAAATCTTTGAAAAGCTAACAATTATTATTTTTATTAAAATGTACTAAGCTGGGCTTCCCTGGTGACGCAGTGGTTGGGAGTCCGCCTGACGATGCAGGGGACACGGGTTCATGCCCCAGTCCAGGAAGATCCCACACGCCGCGGAGCAGCTGGGCCTGTGTCCCATGGCCGCTGAGCTTGCGCATCCGGAGCCTGTGCTCCGGAATGGGAGAGGCCACAGCAGTGAGAGGCCCGCATACCGAAAAAAAAAAAAAAAGAATTAAGCTGTGGAACTGGGCTAGATTCTGTCTTAGTCCATATTAATTAATATTCTCTGACCACTACCTATATAAGGAATTTTGACAAAGTTCTGTAGTCTCATATCTATAAAGTTTATACTGCTTTAAAATTAGCCTCATATACAACATAGTTAATTATAAACCCACAAAACCAAATTAGTAAAAATGAAATATATTGGATATACCAAAGTAATTCAAATTCCATCAGGCTTTTGTTACAAGACTTTTTAGTCAGTTTCTTGAAAAGCATAATTACAGAAATATAGAATGTTGACACGTTTAGTTCCTTGTTGTGACACCCATATTCCGTTTATCATTTTAATGGCAGGGAAGAGAAAAGCCAGGGCAAAACTGACTTTTGAAATTGTGACTCATTCTACTTTCAATATGAAATAATCATTTATGTGCTTTTATAAGCCTGTAGTAGTTTCCTGTGCTGCTGTAACAAATTATCACAAACGTGGTGGCTTCAAACAATAGAAATTTATTCTCTCACAGTTCTGAAGGCAAAAATTCTGAAATCAGTATCACTAAGCTGAAATCAAGGGCCACAGGCTCCATGGGAAAATTGGTTCCTTTCCTCTTTCAGCTCCTGATAGCTACTGGCATTCTTCAACTTGTATGCCTGCATCCCTCCAATCTCCACCTCTAATTGCCTTTTCCTTCTTGGTGTATAGTATCCCTCTGCCTCTCTTATAAGGTCACTTGTGATAACATTGAGAACCTTCCTGGATAGTCCAAGATAAACTTTTCGTCTCAAAATTCTTAATTTAACTACATCTCTCATGACTTTTTGGAAAGAAAAAAATATGATGATGTTTACAAGTCCCAGGGATTATAACATGGATACCTTTTGGGAAGGCCTTTTTCCCCTGTTCCATTTTCCCCATTCTCTTACTTTCTTTCCTAGGATCACTTACCAGATAAACTGCCTGGAAGTGAGTCTTGTTTCAGGGTCTGTTTTGGGGATAAACCTACCTAAGACAGCTAGTTTGGCTAAGAGTATGGACAGTTTCTACTATAACTGGAGATAACGCACAGTGTGGACACAGACACAAGATGTGGAGGTGTGGGCAGAGGTCCTGGTATTTCCCATCTAATTGTTTCTGTTTTCTCATTGAAATAGGAAGAAAGTGATATTCTGAGCCTCAGGATATGTTAGAGTTTAGAGGAAAGAGGAGACTAGTTTAAACGGCCAACTTCAATAGTGGTAGAAAAAAATGGGTTGGTAAAACATGGAATGATTTCTCAGAAGCATGAAAGGCCTATGCAGTATCAGTTATCATTAATCACGAGCATAATCTTAATTATATTTCCTTTAAATCTAAGCTGCTCACTATGCCTGGAACATTCTATAATTCAATCATTTTCTAGTATTTACCTTTAAATGTCCTTTTTGTATTTATGTCACTTATGATGTTTATAACTGATGTGGTATGTTCTCTCACATCCACAAATCTCTGGAAATAAGAGACAGCAGAACACTGCTTAAAGAATTGTTTTAACCAACCCTTTTACGTCCTTTTATTGTATGTAACTAGTAAAGAAGAATAATGGGGACATGTGGAATTTTTTTAAGGCTTTATTTTTGAGCTGCTTTAGTGGAGGTATTTTTTTTTTAATTGAAGTATAGTTGCTTTACAATGTTGTGTTAATTTCTGCCATACAGAAAAGTGATTCAGTTATACATATATACACATTTTTTTAAAAATTATTTTCCATTATGATTTATCACGGGATATTGAATATAATTCCCTGTGCTATACAGTAAGACCTTGTTGTTTATCCATTCTACACATCATGGTTTGCATCTGCTAACCCCAAACTCCCAATCCATTTCTCCCCCACCCCCGCTTGGCAGCCACAAGTTTGTTCTTTATGTCTGTGAGTCTGTTTCTGTTTCATAAATAGGTTTATTTGTGTCATATTTTAGATTCCACAGGTAAGCAATATCATATGACATTTATCTTTATCTGGTTACTGCACTTAGTATGATAATCTCTAGGTCCATCCATGCTGCTGCAAATGGCATTATTGCATTCCTTTTTATGGCTGAGTAATATTCCATTGTGTATGTGTGTGTGTGTGAGTGTGTATATAAACACACACAACGTCTTCTTTATCCATTCATCTGTCGATGGACATTTAGGTTGTTTTGATGTCTTGGCTATTTTGAATAGTATTGCTATGAACATAGAGGTGCATGTATCTTTTTGAATTATAGTTTTGTCCAGATATATGTCCAGGAGTGGGATTGCTGGATCATACGGTAATTGTACTTTTAGTTTTTTTAAGGAACGCCCATACTGTTTTTCATGGTGGCTGCACCAACTTACATTCCCACTAACAGTGTAAAACGGTTCCCTTTTCTTAGTGGAGACACTTTAAAATCTACCACAAGGCTTATTACTTCATAAACTTCAATTTATTTTATGTTTCTTTATGTTATTTCTCGCACATTCTCATTATACTGCTACATAGTCTTATGATGGACTTTCAGATAGCAAATTCCAAGACAGCAAGTCTCTCTCACAATTCGGAGTCTTCCAATTTTCTTATGTAATACTGGTATCATAAAGGTAATACATTCAATTAAAACCTCATATTCCACATTGAAAATATGAAGAAAATACATGTTAATTTGATATTTAGTCATTTAATACACCATTATTGCTTACCATGGTGTGCTAAATCCCATAATAAAGATAAGTATAAAAATAAATATGACCAGGCTCATCCTGAGTGATGCCTTAATGCTAAGAAAGGGCAGAGGATTTAGGAAATGGAATGCACCTCTAGTTATGAATTTGTGTTTTCATGTATTAGTATAAACTTATTTACTGTCAAGGACACTCCAGAGCTGTACATATTATTTGTTGGTCATTCTATAAGGTATATACTCTAAATATATTTGGTCAGTCATTGATTGCAGAGTAAGATCTTCTTTAGAAGTGATATAAAGTTTCCACATTCGCTTTTAATCTACATCATTTTCTTCCCTTTATATTCAAGCATAGTTTCAGAGAAAGTTCTGAACTTTATCAGAAAATGTGGAAACATGCATTGTATCTCATAGTACATTAAATCAATATAGAACTGGGTATAAGGTTTTCTTTACATTCAACCAATGAAAGAATTTCGCATGCTCTTGGATGTTCCTGAGATGGAAAATGGGTTCCCAAGAAGATTCTCTTGGCCTAAATGCCTTGCAACCAATGGATTTGATTAAAATGATAACAAACTATAAAACCTTCCTTTTACAGAGGCTGTATGCCCTTTGTGTGTCTTTTTCTATTAATAGATTTTTTAATCACTCTTTGTATCAGCTCTTGTTTATTACTTGTTTGTAAAAGTATGACCATGATAATACTGCATATTTCAAATAACAAATCTTACTGCCAGGAATAGGTACTAGAAAGAAAATCTACAATTACAATTACCCAAGCAATAATACAAAAATAAAATAAATGGTATGAATGTCATCTGTTATTAAGAGCATATATAATGTTTGATGTTAGTAGAGGATGATATATTTGAAAATTATATTTGAAAAGTCTGGTTTTCTCTTAGATTTCAAATTGATTACCTTGTATTTTACATTTTTCTTCATGGCCTTAGTATGTACAACCCAGAAGTCCATTCTCTGATGCTCATAAAGCAGTTATTTATTCAGGAAGACTGTAGTTGGACCTTATATTTGTCTTCATAACAAACTCTATTCTTGTTATACTTCTAAAAAATCAAGTGATTTTAAATAAAGGTTGTAGGGTTTCAGTTCTTGCAACATTAAGCCTAGGATATTGTACCAATTTGTCAAGGGCTGATTGTTCCCACTATTGTTTCATGTACAAAAATGCTTGGTAAGGATCACTATTAGGTTTACGGCGCTAAGAATATCTAAGTTTAAAAGATAAAGACTGACTCCCTTATTATGCTCATTGAATTATCCTTCCACACCTTATGAATATTTAAAATTACAAAGATATAGCTATTTGCTATGTTCTATTCTTTTTCAGAGAAGCACCCTAAACATGAGTAATTCTAAGCCATCATAGTACAATAATTTTATAATTATACAGATATAAATTATTTTGCATGATGTTAAAAGTCATTTTAATATTTAACATCACAATTAATTGTTCAAGGTTCATCGCCCCACAAAATAATAAATTTAGCCCCATAAAGAAACTATACATTTAGATAACTGTGCAAATGGATTTCATTTAATTATTCTTAAAACTGTTCAAATTCACAGCTCAGTTAACAGGTGATGGATTGCACATAATTTGTTCCCTTTTTATGGATTATAGACTAGAGATAAAATTACCTCAGGAGACTTTTTTTTCCACCCATGGTTTCACAATCTGTTATTCTAAATGTAAACTGATTGAACCAACAATTCCCTTTTGTCACAGCAGGTTTCTGGCTTTCAGTGTTTTTCTGCTTGTATAATTACATATTTTAAGAAGATATGTTAATCAGTAACCATATTCTGAAGTCTCAAGGGATCTAACAGAAATTTGTTGCAGACAGTATGCTTTAACCATTTTAGTCAGTACTCACAGTTATACACTTAGGTTACTTATTTGGTACAAAAGCCAGATCACAAAATCATTCATTTGCTCATTTCCAATCATCTAGTCCTTTACGATCATACATAGACTCACATGAATTTTCAGTTGGGAACAGACTTCAGAAATCTTATAGTATCATCATTTTAAGTATAAGGAAATTGAGACTCAGGTTGGGGGGAAGGAGCAATTGTGTTAATAGAAGACTCATTTCAAATTTGAAATTTCTCACTTACTGGATAGGTTGCTGTATTGACTTCTTACTGTTGCCAAAACAAGTAACTACAAATGAAGTGGCTTAAAATAATGCAGATTTATTCACTCAGAGTTTTGGAGACCAGGAGTCCAAAATCAAAATGCTCCTTCTGGAGGCTTCAGGAGAGAATCTCTTTCCTTGCTTTTTCTATCATCTAAGGGCCACTTTGATTCCTTGGCTTAGAGTGCTTCACTCCAACCTCTAGTTCTGTCAAAACATTACCTTTTTCTAACTCTGATCCTCTTGTCTCCCTCTTACAGGGAAACTTGTGACTGTATTAGGCCCAAATGGATGATCCAGATTATCCCCCCATATTAAAATATTTAACTTAGTCTCATTCACAAAGCCCTCTTTACCATGTAAATTAACAGACTTACGGGTTCCATGGATTAAAACTTGGATATCTTTGAAAGACCAGTATTGGCCTGCCATGGTTATTTCATCTGTAAAATAGGCTTGAATACCATAGGGCTATTTTAAAGCTGTATTAACACTCTATCTAATCTCTACAGCTTTTGATCATTTCTCATTTATTGTATTAACCTAACTGATTTTCCTATCTGTAGTATCATTTTTCTAATGCAGATTTACCCTAAGGCTACAAAAAATTCCAATGTGTTCTTATTATTCTCTTGCTTAATACATTCAACGACTCCCTTTTGCTTTACTCAAATAGTTGACATTCCTCGTAACAGTTTACAACCCATTCACAAGAGGGATGGAAACCAGCTGTCTAGGTTGTATTTTGTCACCTACCCTATGATCCACAGGCTAGTTAACTTTTCCTAAGTGTGGCAAATTTCTTTGAACATCCATACCTTTACATAAGTTGTTTCCTTTGCTGGAAATTCCCTTAGTTAAACCATTTCCTATCTAGAAAAATTGTATTCATCCCCCAAGACTCATTCCATTGTATCCTCCTTTCTAACATTCCCCAGAGTAGACTTCTACCACACTTTGCTTTCATCTGTACTATTGAACTTATCATGTGCTATTTCAATTATAGTACATTTTCTTTATTGTACACTCTGTGAAGAGTTCATCAAGAGTGATGCCTGTGTTCTATTCATTTTTTTCATAATCCCAGCACGTAATGTTTAACCCAGTCATTCTAATTTTGCCTTCAATTACATTTTCCCTTGCTTGATAGAAACATTATTGCATGACTTTGGCACCTGAGGTTGCTCTTGGCAAAGGATCCTCATAATGCATTTTGTGTCTCTCATAGCACTGAAAAATACTGAGGACAAGGTAGGAATTTAGTAAATTCTTTAAGACTGTTAGATTAAAATGTATTAATTTTTGTTTCTTGAATAAACAGAAGGATTTCTGTTTATATTTTTTATATTTTTTATATGTTTTATATTTTCATTAATGACTGGGAGGAGAGTCTCAAGAAAATCCATATTTTTGTCTATAACCCTGAATCCTGCAAGGAAGACAGAATTACCCATTTATAAACATTAATTATGTATCACAAATAGTTGTATAAAAATAGAGAATTTTAAGGCATGAACGAAGCTCAGGAAGAATTGGAATATTTTCTCTATTTTACCCCTTGGGTGATGATTTGAAATAAATATTGTGATAAAAATTCTAAAATGCAGATAGAAACTACTTTCTGATCCAGACAAAGTTGTTCTCAACTCCCCCTTTGCTCTTTCAACGCATCCTAGCCCCAACTACACCATGTCCTTACCCTTAGCTTCATCAAGTTCTTTCTTTCTACAGTCATTTGGAGGTGATATGCCTAGTGTGTAATAACCCATTTTAGGTGGCAGTGGAACAGTGTAATTTTTGGAAAACATGTAATAGAGGGAGTAATAGGAAAAAAGGAGCCCTGGAAGCAAGGGAACATGAAAACTATGGTCATTTTAATACTCTCTTACGAAAGGAAGACTACCTATCTCTCATGCAAAGAATAAAACAGGGAAAAAACTAATCTGTTTATTGGAATCACAAGTCATTTAATGTACCATTATTTTTTTAAAAAGATGAGAAATATATATCATAGCAAACAACCTAGATTGTCCATATGACAAGGAAAAACATCCTAGGGAGAAACTTACATCCTTCTTTCAGAAGTCTGTCAACAATTACATGCCCAGGTGAAAAGGAGAAGCTCTTCAACATGGAGGATTGGGGAGGAGATGTCCTACCCTCAGAATAGTGTGTGTGTGCCTGTGTGTGCCTGTGTGTGTGTGTGTGTGATTAATAAAGCTTCACTTTCTTTCCTTTGTTAATATTTGCTGGATTACACTTGCTCTACCCTTTTAGTTTAACCTATTTTGAGCTAGGTTTCCACCATTTGCAATTTAAAAAGCATAGTCTCCTTTATCTATTTGTGAATGTTGTCTCCTTATCTATCTGTGAATGCTCTATTTAAAAAGCTTAGTCTCCTTTATCTTTTATGAAAAATCCTCACTCTCTAGATAAATATACTTCTCAATGTCATTTTCACTTAACAGTGTATTTTAAAACAATTTTGTGATCTCCACAGTGAAAATATAACATCCTCTTATAAATTCAATTGTTCATAGGTTGATAAGAAATTCTTCAACTCTAACAACGGAGTGGTTTTAGAGCCACATTGGTCTATTAACAATCTCATTGATTTCATATACTTCACTATCACTAGAGAGAAGGGCTGAGGCCTAAGTATGGCTGGTGGTTCATGACCTAACGCTGGTCTCAAAATCTTGTTTAGATACTCTTTCAAAAAGATATACTCCCTGGAATTTAAAATTTACTGCCTAGGGACAGTAGTCAGAAGACTGACATATTCTATGTAAAAATGTAAAGAATGGATAATTATATTAAATGAACTTTCTTTGCCAAAGACATAAATAGCCCAAGGATAACATTTCTTAAGCTATTTTCAGCTTTTGCATTATTGGAAAATACTGTAGTACTGCAGATGGCAACTTAAACTATTTGCCACAAATCTTTAAAAACAAAGTGCTTGTCATTGCTGACAGCTGAATGAATATGAAAGAGAAAATGCAATTATATTTTGCAAATTCAAGGAAGGGAATTCTCAGAAAAACTTTCCATTTAGACTAATTAAGTAGAAGTACTTGTGGCTGTATCAAGTTCTACTAACACCTAACTTAGGTAAAGTTAGATAATATAATTTTGCATTCAAGTTTATGCCATGGGGGCAGGCTAAAGTGACTACACCTTATTGGACTGTGGATTAAAATTAATGATCTATATTTCTTCAGGAACTTTTTTCAATGTTTCTGTATTTATTGTGGCCAAGAGGACCTCAAAGTTCTCTTCAGCTTCACTAAATCTTAGACAGGTCTCTTCTTTGTTATAGGTTCCTGATCTCTCAATTCTTAGAGCATTTGCTTTATAAAACCTACAATTGCAAATTCTTTCTCTTTCTTTTTGAGATATAAATCTTCTCCCAGCCTCTTCCCAGTTTTACAACCCAGGAATGTCTTTCTCAAGGACCTTGGGATCATCCATTAAAAATACAATAATCTAAGGAGATAATGCTCTGATCTCACAGTCTCTGTAGGAAGGTAGCAGCTTGTAAGGAATAATTAGCAAACAGTGATGGCCTAATCACATTGACCAAGTCTTCTCTAATGTCTCCCAGTACTTTTCAGTTAGCTCACCCCAGGGTTTAAAAAACATACAAACTTTTGTTTCAGGGGAATTGAGTTCAATCTCTCTTCTTGATTTCAATAGTTTTAAATGAAGAATTCCCTTGCCTGTTTAACTATATAGTGCAATTTTTTTTTTTTTTTGCAGCTGAAGAAGCCCCACTATTTCAACTACAACAAATTCCTCCATAGTGATAATAATCATATGTTAACTTGGATGCTCTCTTGCCTGACACATTCTTCCTCCCTCATGTAACCTAGTCAACAGTTCTCAATTTTATTTTAGAGATTTTGAATAACTTTTAAAAAGTCACAGTTTTGGGGAAATGAAAATGTCTATTCTGTGGATGCACAGAATAACTCAAAGGAAACATCCCATGTTAACATGTGTTCAGGAATTTCAAAATTGAAGCTTCACCCAAGTGTACTGATGCAGCACTATGCTGCCAAAAGTCACACTGGTCGTCCAAACTGAATACCAGCCTTGAATGAAAACATATGCTTGGCTGATTTGAATTATTAACTTCTTGCATCTCCTCAGTTCACCTTCTAGCTGAAAGTGCTAATAAAAAGAACAGACCAAAAGGCAGACAAGAAGATGAGAAAGAAAGCAAGAAATACAGACAAAAATAAATTTCAAGTAATAGAATATATTTAAAGAGAAGAAACAAAAACAAGTGAAAATAAGAATTAATATAAATTTTAATTTCACACAAATGCATTATTTTACTTTTCTTTTCTCTTACACAAATATATCCTTAGTTAAACAGAGTATATGCTTTGATGAATGCCTTTAAAAGTTAAAATAGAAACTAGAGTAGTTGAGGAAAGAGAATGTCTTGGAATTTTATTTAACATATTACTTTTTTGCTTAATTGGAAAATCAATAATTTAGTTGTTATGTATTATTGTTAATTCTATTACCATTATTTATTACAGCACTGAGTTATTGAAAATAGACCCTGAGTCTGAAAGTTGGCTGTAATAATTACTTGCTTATGCAAGTTGCATATGCTCTTTTATTTACTTTCCTCTCTACAAAACTTATGCTCCTTTTCCATCTTTGCATCCAGTGCAGGAATAGCTATGAAACTTTCAATAATGAAGGAAGTTAAAAATATTTTTTAATTACTATTAAAGTTTCTGAAATATCTTTTGCTTCTATTGATACTTTGGCAGATGCGATTGAGCACATATTATGTGTCTTCCTCAACTCCTTTCATTATGTCTTCTGGGCCACACCCTTAAGGCCTCAGTGTGACACTAAGACCCTCTGTAAACTTCTAACCTTCTTTTTCTCTCTTAACCATAATTTCTCTCTTAACCACTCCAACTACTTACATAACAGAATAGAATCAGAGAGAAAGAGACAGAGAGAGAATGAAATAGGAAAATTATATATATATATAATTTTTCTTTTTCTTTTTTTTTTTTTTTTTTGCGGTACACAGGCCTCTCACTGTTGTGGCCTCTCCTATTGCGGAGCACAGGCTCCAGACACGCAGGCTCAGTGGCCATGGCTCATGGGCCTAGCCGCTCCACAGCATGTGGGATCTTCCCGGACTGGGGCACGAACCCACGTCCCCTGCATCGGCAGGCGGACTCTCAATCACTGCGCCACCAGGGAAGCCCTAAAATATTTTATAGTTAAAATTTATTTAATTTTTTTTTTTAACTGTATCCTAATGCTTTCACCTGGTAGGAGAAAAGAATTGCCTTCATTCATATACACACAAACACACGCAACTCAGACTCACACACACGTGCACACACCCACTGTTTTAGTAAATAAAATGGAGAAAGGAGTAGTTTCAGTATAAGTATATAAGTATATGACATATAAGTATATATCAATGTGAGATTTGTGACAGGAATTCTTTGGTATTCTGAAAACAGGGCTCGGAGAACTGAGAGAAATAGACAAGTTAACTCTTTCATGAAGGAAGCACATTTTAAAGATTTTAAACTGAACTCTTCAGGATTGAATATTATGATTTATGTTCTAAGGTTAGAAAATTATTGCTTAAATGCAACAGAAACTTTGAAAAGGAAAAGAAATGGTAGCAAAATGAAATGTGAAATAAACAAATATCAGCATCGTAAATTTATATGTATTGACTATACCTAGCCCTAAGCAGAGAAGGAAAATTAATACTGAAAAAGTAATGTTTCAAAATACACACCTTTGCCATGACAAATATGGGTACTAAATAAAATTTTTATGAATACTATTGACTTTCAGGGTTCATATGAGATGAAGTACTTTCAATGAATGTCAAATAAGTGTTACTATAATATATGTGTAAATTAGTCAATAAGAGATCCTATTTCCCTTTGTCATTTGGGGAGCAAATTTTCTATGAAGAAATTTTACATTTAAAGAATTATGTCTAATATATACTTAACATTTTTGAGGTGGAAATTGGTATAGAGGTAGTGGAACACATATACATAACACAGTATTCCACCATTTTCCAAGTCAATTTGGTTAGGAATAAATGGTTGGAGTCTCCATAGTTAAGAATTTTCAATATCTTTGCTGCTTGTAATTTTAAAAACAGGTAGCATTGTTGCTGAAACTATCTACATGGAAAGATGAGCCCAGCAATTTATTTCTTTAGAAATAAATAAATAAAGAAGTGGTACACATGGCTAAGAAAAAGTAGGTTATGTAAATAACTCAAGTAAAAATTACTACACATCTCTCAGCATGTTTTTGGTAGGAAATAATTGTAAAGGTATAAGTAAGTTATAAATAAAAGTAAAATAAGGTGTATTTTAAACATCCCACAGGAAAGTCTCACATGTAACATCACATAGAAAAATAATAAGAATAGTAGTTTACTACGCAAATTAAGAGTTTATTGACCAGCAAACTTCACTGACTCCTTCTTATTGGGAACATCAGTTTCCTTTTGGGTCCTTGTAGTAGCATCATTTTCTTTTGGGCCCTGCCCTAATTCTTCCAAATATCTTAAACCACCCAATCAGAGATTGTTAGAGCTAATAAAGACTGTATATGTCAAATAGTCCATGCAGTTCAGGCTACAGTTAGGACAGTAACGTGGAGAGCTTTAGGTTCAGATTAGTATAAATAATTTGTGAATAATCTAGGAAAGCCAACAAGTTTATGGACTCCTGTTCCAGTGAAATTTCTGGGATGCTATGCTGCCTCATTTACCCTATGATTTTGTGTATTTCTCTTTGGAGGCTTTTAATTGTTGCAGGAAAGAGACTGGTGAAATAAAATGTTGTTGAAAACAATCAAACTGTACCACCAATGCCCAAGAAGGTGGGTCAAAAACAGGTGAGAGCAAATCAACAGTAAAGCTAAGTTAAACAAGACACAGGCAGGAGACTATTAATAGGATGCTTTAGTCAGTTTAGAAGTTCTTACTACAAAGAAAACAAAACAAATACAGAATGAATACAAATAAGGAAGAATAAACATCCTAGAACAACTACATTTCTAAGGCAAATAGTTTTTAAAAACAATTCTAACTATTTAAAACAGGGTTAACTAAGGTCATTTCAAAACACAAAACCTATAACATGAAAAACCACAACAATATGTATAAGCAGATTACTGAAAATCTGTCAGCAAGAAGAAATGTGTCCTTTGCATCATAAATAAAATGGATGCAAAGTGAATAAATAGTGAATGCAACCCGATGCATGCACCATTACTATATGAATGTGTTGTTGTAAAATATTGTCAAAAGCTTAAATTGAATGAAAATATAAATATTTAAAATATAAGACATACTATAATGATACATTGATTTCTTTTCAGGTTGATAATTCTTTTTTTATTACAGTGTAGTTGATTTACAATATCATGTTAGTTTCAGATGTACAGCACAGTGATTCAGTTATAAATTTACTATATATATATATATATATATATATTCTTCTTCAGATTGTTTTCCCTTGATACATTGATTTTTAAGAGCCATGTGTGATCTAGTCAGAATGATTGTATAAATTGATGTAATAGAAATATCATTGGCCTGCATATCACAAAACCTGTATTCTAAACATACCTATCCAGCTAATGAGTTACATGCCTTGAATAATCAGTTAATTTCTGCTACATTCTGCTTTTTATTTGTCCATAAAGGAGTCTTGGAAATATTTGATGCTTAATCTACACCAGAAAACATGGGGAGGCTATATTTGTTGTTTATAAACAGAGTACTGAAGGACATTGTGTTACTTCAGAAAACCGATAGGGACACCTAGGTATATTTAAATTTTTCAAGGAAAAGCAGCTACACCTTTTGCACAGCACACAAATTAATATTACCATGTCCTTTTGACATAACTATTTTAAAAAGGAAATTCTTAAGTATTTCTTTTGGCTGGGGGACGGTGAAAAAAACTATCAAGACACTAGGAACCTAGGAGATCTGAGAATTCATAAAATATAGGATCTTTGCCTTCCTATCCAAATCCAAACCTGAATGACTAATTAAAAGTGGATTTAGGAGCTTCCCTGGTGGCACAGTGGTTGAGAGTCCGCCTGCCGATGCAGGGGACACAGGTTCGTGCCCCAGTCCGGGAAGATGCCACATGCCGTGGAGCGGCTAGGCCCGTGAGCCATGGCGGCTGAGCCTGCGCACCCGGAGCCTGTGCTCCGCAACGGGACAGGCCACAACAGTGAGTCCCACGTACTGCCAAAAAAAAAAAAAAAAAAGTGGATTTAGTTGTTCGGAATACAATATGTCCATTTTAAGTGAAATATTTGCATTTCTTCCTAAAGTTGGAAAATTAACACATTGGCTTTATTTCTCAAGAAACAAGGTTCCTTTTGTTTTAAATTACTATTACAAAATTAAGAAAATGCATTGCAGGTAATTAAGAGAAGGTACATATGCACAGGCAAATAATTGTTACAATTATAGCCATTAGTTACAGTGCACCAAATGTGATTGGCCAAGAAATAATTTCTAATGCAGATAAAAGCAAGCTCCTTATTTTAAATAAAACTATAAAAATAAATAGGAAATTATCAACATATAGAGCAGTATTGCTTTATTTTTGTTGTTCAAAATAATATCTTTGTTATGAAATATTTCTACCCAGTTTTCCTCAGAAACCCTGTCCATGCTGTTAGGATCACTGTGGATGGTACAACATAGCTAAGAGGTTGGAAGTCACATTATACCACTCCACCATGCAGTTGCTTTGGAGGTGTTTGTTTTCTTTTGTTTTACTTTTTTTTTTTTAATTCAGTTTATTTCCAGGTTTATTGAGGTATAATTGATAGATAACATTGTGTAAGTTTAAGGTGGAAAATGTGATGATTTTATGCACATATGTATTGTAAACTGATTACTATAATAAGGTTAATTAACACTTCCATCATCTCACATAATTATCCCTTTTATTGTGGTGAGAACATTTAAGATCTACTCTCTTAGCAACTTTCAAGTGTACGTTATGGTATTAACCTTTGTCCACACTGTACATTAGAACCTAAGAACTTATGTATCTTATAATTGGAAGCATGTACCCTTTGACCCTCGGCAACCACAAACTGACTATTTCTATGAATTCAGCTTTTTTAGAGTCCATATATAAGTGAAATTACACAGTTTTACCTTTCTCTGTCTGATTGATTTCACTTACCATAATGCCCTCAAGTTTCATTCATGTTTTCACAAATAGCAGGATTTTCTTCCTTTGAATGATTTCTTCTGTTTGGGAGATATATATATATATATATATATATATATATATATATATATATATATATATATTCCATTTTTGTAATCTATTTACCAATCAATGGACACTTAGGTTATTCATGTCTTCACTATTGTTAATAATGCTGCAATGAATATGTGAATAGGTGTGAAGTGATATCTCATTGTGATTTTTATTTGCATTTCCTTGATGTTTAGTGATGTTGAGCACCCTTACATATATCTGTTGGCAATTTGTATGTCTTCTTTGTTATAGAAATATGTCTATTCAGATCCCTTCCTTATTTTTGATTGAACTATTTGAGGGTTTATTTTGCTATTGAGTTACATGAATTCCTCATATATTTTGGATATTAATCCCTGATTAGATATACGGTCTGTAAATACTTTTACCATTCTGTTGGTTAGGGTCTCCTTATATTGATTATTTCTTTTGCTGTGCAGAAGCTTTTCAGTTTGATGTATTTCCACTTGTGTATTTTTGCTTTTGTTATTTGTGATTTTGGTGTCATATCCAAAAAAAATCATTGCCAAGATTGATGTCAAGGAACTTTTCCCTGTTTCCTTCTAGGGGTTTTATGGTTTCAGGTCTTATGTTTAAGTATTTAATCCATTTTGAGTTAATTTTTGAGAGTGGTGTAAGACAGGGTTCTAGTTTCAATTTTTGCCTTTGGCAATCCAGTTTTGCCCACACCATTCATTGATGAGACTATTCTTACTCATTGAGTATTCTTGGCTCTCTTTTCAAATATTAGTTGACTGTACATGCAAGGGTTTATTTTTGGACTTTTGATTCATTTTGCATTGATCAATGTGTCTATTTTTATGCCAGAACTATATATTTTTTGATTATTATAGCTTTGTAGTATATTTTTAAAAATCTTTATTGGAGTATAATTGCTTTACACTGTTATGTTAGTTTCTGCTGTATAACAAAGTGAATCAGCTATACGTATACATATATCCCCACATCCCCTCCCTTTTGTGCCTACTGTAGTATATTTTTAAATCAAGAAGCATGGTACCTCCAGCTCTGTTATTCTTTTTCAGGATTGTTATGTCTATTTTTGTGGTTCCATAAAAATATTAGGATTATTTTTTTCCACTTCTGTGAAAAATGCCATTAGAATAGTGATAGACATTGCATTGAATCTATAATTGGCTTTGTGTAATATGGACATGTAACAATATCAATTCTTCTGATCCATTAATACAGGTTATCTTTCCATTTATTTATGTATTTTTTAACATCTTTCATCATTGTCATAGTTTTCAGTGTTTAGATATTTTACTTAACACTAAATTTATTCCTAGATATTTATTGTTTTGATGCTACTGTGAATGAGATTGATTTCTTTCTTTTTCAGAGAGTTCACTGTTAATGTACAGAAATCCTACTGATTTTTGGAGGTTGATTTTGTATCCTGCAAATTTTCTGAATTCCTTTACTAGTTCTAACAATTTTTTGTGGAGTCTTTATGATTTTCTATGTATAATATTGTATTTTCTGCAAACAGAGACAATTTTACATCTTTCTTTCCCATTTAGATGCCATTATTGTTTTTTCTTACCTAATTGTTCTCACTAGGATTTCTAATACTGTGTTAAATAGGAGTGGTGAGAATGGGCATCTTTATCTTGTTCCTGCTCTTGGAGGGAAAGCTTTGTGCCTTTCACTATATGATGTTAGATATGGGCCTCTCATATAGTCCCTTTATTATGTCAAAGTATGTTCCTTCTATACACAATTTGTTGAGAATTTTTAATCATGAAAGGAGGTTGAATTCATTACATAATTTTTCTGTATCTATTGAGATGCTCACATTATCAAATGTGATGTATCATATTTATTTTTTTTATTTTTTTATTTTTTGATGTATCATATTTATTGATTTGCTTATGTTGAACCACATTTGCATCTCAGGCATGAATACTACTTAATGATGGTGAATGATGTGCTGTGAACTCAGTTGACTTTATTTTGTTGAGAACTTTTGCTTCCATATTCATCAGAGTTATTGGCCTATAGTTTTCTTTTCTTGTAGTGTCCTTATCTGGCTTTGATATCAGGGTAATGCTGGCTTCCTAAAAAATGACTTTGGGGTGTTTCCTCTTCAGTTTTGGAAGAGTTTGAGAATAATTGGCATTATTCCTCTTTAAAAGTTTGGTAGACTTTATCCAGAAAGCCATCCGGTCCTGGACTTTTCTTTGTTGGGAGGGATTTTTTTTTTTTAATTGAAGTATAGTTGGTTTACAATGCTGTGTTAGTTTCTGGTGTACAGCAAAGTGATTAAGTTATACATATATATATTTTTTTATATTCTTTTCTATTATGGTTTGTTACATAATATTGAACATAATTCCCTGTGCTATACTATAGGACCTTACTGTTTATCTATTTTATATATGGTAGTTTATATCTGCTAATCTTAAACTCCTACTTTATCCCTCCCCTACCCTCTTTCCCCTTTGATAACCATAAGTTTGTTTTCTATGTCTGTGAGTCTGTTTTTGTTTTGTAAATAAGTTCATTTGTATCATATTTTAGATTCCATATATAAGTGATACCATATGGTATTTGTCTTTCTCTTTATGACTGACTTTACTTAGTATAGTAAACTCTAGGTCCATCTATGTTGCTGCAAGTGGCATTATTTCATTCTTTTTTAGGACTAAGTTGTATTCTATTGTGTGTGTGTATATGTGTGTGTATATATATATATATATATATATATATATTATATATATATACCACTTTTTTATCCATTCATCTGTCAATGGACATTTAGGTTGTTTCCATGTCTTGGCTATTATAAATAGTGCTGCTAAAAACATTGTGGTGAATGTCTTTTCAAATTAGTGTTTTTGTTTTCTTTAGATATATACCCAGCAGTGGAATTGTTGAGTCAAATGGCAGTTCTAATTTTAGTTTCTTGAGGAACCTCCATACTGTTTTCCATAGTGGCTGCACCAATGTACCTTCACATCAACAGTGTACAAGAGTTCCTTTTTCTCCACATCCTCTCCAAAATTTGTTATTTCTAAAGTTTTTGATGATAGCCATTCTGACAGGCTTGAGGTGATATCTGATTGTGGTTGTGATTTGCATGTCACTGATTATCAATTTTGAGCACATTTTCATGTGCCCATTGACCATCTGTATATTTTATTTGGAAAAGAGTCTATTCAGGTCTTCTGACCTTTTCTTAATCTAGTGGTTTGTTTTTTTTCTGATATTGAGTTGTATGAGCTGTTTGTATATTTTGGATATTAACCCCTTGTCGGCTGCATCATTTGCAAATATTTTCTCTCTTTCCATAGGTTGTCTTTTCATTTTGTTGATGGTTTCCTTTGCTGTGCAAAAGCTTTTAACTTTAACTTTGTTTATTTTTGCTTTTGTTTCTTTGCCTTAGCAGATAGATCTAAAAAAAATATTGCTGCGATTTGTGTCAAAGAATATTCTGCCTATGTTCTCTCCTAGGATTTTTATGATTTCTGGCCTTACATTTAGGTCTTAAATCCATTCTGAATTTATTTTTCCCAGCATTATTTTTGCCTCCTTTGTCATAGAATAATTGACCTACATGTATGGGTTTATTTCTGGGCTGTCTATTCTGTTTCATTGACCTATGTGTCTGTTTTTGTGTTGGTACCATGCTGTTTGATTACTGTAGCTTTGTAGTATATTCTAAAGTCTGGACACGTAATACCTTCAGCTTTGTTCTTTTTTCTCAAGATTGCTTTGGCAACTCAGGATATTTTGTGGTTCCATATAAATTTTATGATTATCAGTTTTGTGAAAACTGTCACAGAGCTTTTGATAAGGATTGCATTAAATCTATAGATTGTTTAGGTAGTGTAGACAATATTAATTCTTCTAATCCATGAACATAGGATATCTTTCCATTTGTTTGAGTCATCTTCAATATCCTTGATTAAAGCTTTATAGTTTTCATAGAATAGGTCTTCTACCTCCTTGGTTAAGTTTACTCCTAGATACTTTGTTCTTTTTGTTGCAATTTTAAATGAGACTGTTTTCTTACTTTCTCTTTCTGATAGCTCCTTATTAGTGCATAGAAAAGCAACAGAGTCTCTCTATTGATCTTGTATCCTGCAACCTTACTGAATTCATCTATTAGTTCTCACAGTTCTATGGTGGAGACTTTAGGGTTTTCTGTATATAATATCATGACATCTGTAAATAGTGAGAGTTTCACTTCTTTCCTTCCAATTCAGATGCCTTGTATTCCTTTTTCTTGTCTGGTTGTTTTGGCTTGGACTTCCAATAATATGTTAAATAGAAGTGGAGAGAGGGTGGTGGTGGTGGGATGAATTGGGAGATTGGGATTGACACATATACACTAATATGTATAAAATTAATATGTATAAAATTATGTATAAAAATGTATAAAATATGTATAAAATTAACTAATACACTAATATGTATAAAATTAATATGTATAAAATTAACTAATAAGAACCTACTGTATAAAAATAAAATAAAATAAAATTCAAAAAAAAAAGAAGTGGAGAGAGCAGGCATCTTTGTCTTGTTCCTGATTTTAGAGGAAGATTTTCAGCTTTTCACCATTGAGTATGATGTTATAATTGTGATTTTGTGATATAATTGTGATCTTGTCATAAATAACCTTTATTATATTGAGATATAGTCCCTCTGTATTCACTTTGCTGAGAGTTTTTATAATGAATAGATGTTGAATTTTGTCAAAAGATTTTTCTTCATCCATTGAGATGATCATGTGATTTTTATTCTTCCTTTTGTTAATGTTGTATATCACAGTGATTGATTTGTGAATATTGAACCATCCTACATAACTGGAATAAGTCCCTCTTGATCATGGTGTATGATCCTTTTTATATATTGTTGAATTTGGTCTGCTAATATTTTTTGAGAATTTTTTGCATCTGTGTTTATCAGAGATATTGGCCTGTAGTTTTCTTTTCTGTAGTGTTTTTGTCTGGTTTTGGCATCAAGGTAATGGTGGTCTCATAGAATGAATTTGGGAATGTTCCACCATCTATACTTTTTTGGAACATTTGAGAAGGATATATATTAGCACCTCTTTATATGTTTGGTAGAATTCCCCTATGAAGTTGTCCAGTCCTGGACTTTCATTTGCTGGGATGTTTTGGGTTTTTTTTTTTTTTTATTACAAATGAAATTTAATTACTGTTGACCATAGTGTGAAAACTATAGTGCCAAAAATAACTTAACAAAACAAATTATCTGGTTTTATTAACTTAATATACAAGTATTAGGTACCAGGTTTAAGTAAACAAATAAAAGAGAGCACAGAGAATTAAAAGTCAATATTCAACTGAACCAAAATGCAAAATTATCAATAAATATTAATTTTTTACTTGTATAGACAAAGTCTATCTCCAGGTAGTCATAGAGTACTACAACATGTTGCCCCAAGCTAGTCTCCAAGAAAAGGCAGATATTCTACAAAAATAACAAATAGATCTATAAAAGAATTAAAGCAATGAGGCTAAACACTGACAAATTTAACAATATCATATATTAAGTTCAACATATAGTAACTTAAAATAAAAATCTCTGATTAATAAAAGGAAAAATTCTAATCAAGAAGTAGAAAAATTGTATCTGAAAATATTGAGAAATTAAAAATATGATCAGTAGTGATTTAAAAATGTACAAAGGTAGAATTGATAATTAAAACAAAATGTTAAAAATTAAATTAGAATATTTACTTAAAAAGTAAATAAATTATTAAATACCAGGCCTATTGCAGTAGATTTGAAAATATGAATAAAAAGGACAGTTTTAAAAATGCAATTTTTCATAACTTGGCATAATTGTCATGTCGTAAAATGTTCCCTATCATAATATATTATAAAAATGTAATAATTGAAACAAGAGATAGTGAACCACACAAATCAACCAAAACAGGAGAGAAAAGAAAATGAATCCTAACCAAATATCATGCCTACTTATTTTCTTGGAAAATTCTGCCAAGCTGCTTAATAAAATGAATTATCCCCATGCTATGCAATTTATTTTGGTGTACAGAAAATGATAAAAAACTTTTTTGAGGAGACTTACTTGTGAGTTCAAATGGAGGTTATGTCTGGACTATGAGTCCCCAAGACAGAGTCATACAGGTAAGTTTCATGTGTTCAGGTGATCAAAGCTAACATGAATTAGCATCTTGCCACAGTGAATGTGTTCTGTCTTGTTACAGAGGTACAAGTCCCAGGAAAGATCCTATTAGAGGCAGCCTACTTATATTTTTGTGATAAACAGTTGGTAAGTAAACAGCTTCAGTGAAACTAACTGCCTTTAAGTGAAGAAGTCATTGACATCCACATCCACTTTCCCAATGGCTGAATAATTTCTAAAATATTTAATGGAACATGAAAATAATCCCCAGTTATCCATCAAGACCAACAATGATTGCCAGACTGTAGGTAATCTATACATTAAGCACTAGATCAAAGGGTTCATGTGGAGGTTATATCCAGACTCTGAATCGCTAAAGGGACATGATCATAGGTATAAATAAGATTAAATATATATAGCAATGTGAATGCATCCAGAGGTCAGTCATTACATTAAGTAACTTAATGAGTCAACCTGAAATGATACAGTGGCCACTAGCTACAAATGGCTATCAAGCACTTGAAATGCAGCTAGTCCACATTAGGATGTGTAATGGCTTAAAATACACACCTGCATTTGCAGGATTACTATGGAGAAGAAGATAAAGAAAGGAATAAAGGGAGGGAGGGATGGAGGAAGAGAGAACAGAGGAAGAAAGAGATAAAGAATATTTCAGTAATAATTTGTGCACTGATTACGTATTAAAATGATAGTATTTTGGCTATATCAAATTAAACAAAGCACATTTCTAGAATTAACTTCACTTATTTATACCTTTCTAGGCAAATTAAAATTACATAAGTGGCTCTCAATATATTTCTATTCAGCAGCAGTGTCTTAGAGGCATTTGTCTCTAAATTGAAGATTTCCTCAGGGTTGGTCAATTTTCTCCAGCTTCCCTGTCCCCTCATCTACATCTTGTCTGCATACCCTAAATAGACTACCCTTTTAAAACTTTACTCTGATTTTCAACTTTAATTATCAGGATGTAGGTTATTGACTAAGCTAATAATTGTGTAATTTGTATCAGTTCTAAACAATATCTATCCATTATTCCCTAGTGATGAAGTACAAATCAAAGTTCCAATTTAAGACTATAGATCAAATTCAGTTACAATTCTTTGAAAAATCTTTAATAAAATACTATCAAGTACAGTTCGACCATATGACAAAGGATCTATCAAATATTTTCAGTAACATTTCTCCCATATTGGAAAGATTATTTTTATTAGGAAATTTTTTACAATTATGAGAACAATAAAAATATTTAGATTGACCTTATTGTTAGTTGTAAGTTAGACATAAGATACAATATGTATTTCCTGATAAATTTATTTGTTAGAAATAGCAGATTACTTTCTTAGATAATATAGATAACATTTATCCCAAACGAAACAGTTCTAACATAATGAAAGTTGAAAAAATAGAGGCAATTCCATAATATTAAGAATGAGAAGTAAAGTCTCCCTTCTCATTTAATACTTAACATAACTTTTGTTATGATTGCCAGTTAAATAATGAGGAAATATAAACCAGAGAAAAAATTGGATTTAAATAGGAAAAAATTATTATTACTTGTGGATAAGTTGTAAGAATTAAAAATGGAAGTATTTTAGGATAAATGAATATTCAATAGTAGCTATATATAAATTAAATATAGATATATCAATAGCTGTCCTAAATTTTGACGATAACTACATTCATTACTCAAAGTAACAAAAAATTAATATATCAGAAAGATTTTAGAAGAAAGGTAAGAAAGTTTGATGAAGAAATTAAGGATAAAAAAGAAGGAAAATAAAAAAGTATACTGCCAAAGTCTACATATAAATATTTTCAATTAATAGAAAATCATAATTAGTTAATGAGTGGAAATATACTGTAAAGATATGTTATTTCCACAATAATTTGTATGTTGATGAAAATCTAATAAATATCCATCTGTTTTATTTTAAGCTGATCCTAAATTTCCTCTGGCAGAATATATGGGGGAGACTAGCCAAAATAAATATGGTATTGAGAATTAGCAGAGATTTTCCTTACCATATGTCAAAACACAAAGCCCCAGTAGTTAGTTAGGTCTGTCTGGAGGAGGCTACTATTTTTCCTTCCAAAACTTATTCTCTGATTCTTCTTTAGCATGAGGAATTTTACTTAGGTACATAGTTGTTCAGCTTAATTTGCATTTCACATCTCCTGTGGCTAGACTTGTCTCTGTGACGAGATTCGGCCAATGAGTTTTAAGCAGAAGTGAAATGTATTGTTCCTGGGTTGTGCTCTTGAAACGCAGGAAGCTTGGCAGCTCTTCTTTTAAATAGTTGTCTGAGACTTTCAGTATGAAGCTGTTTGCTTAGGATGGCAGAGCAATAAAATAAGGAGGCTGCATGTCCAGTGTCATAGAGACATCATATCAGCTCTGAGCTGCTTGTGCAAGGACTATTATATGAGACAGCAATGCATTTCTCTATTTTAAAAATTTGGCCTGTGTAATTTGATGTGGTATCCTAATTAATATAGTGTGACAAAAAATGATATAACTCAGAACTTTAATATATGATAAAGACAGCCACATACAAATGGAGTGAGATGTTTATTATATAAAATGGTGTTTTTAAACTAAGCTATTTGCTAAAACAAGAAAGTTGAGTTTATATATCATATCATATACCAACTAAATTCAGGTAGTTAAAAAGTTAAACATAAAACACAAAACAAACAAGATAAAGATAGCAAATATTCTTCAGCTATCAAGAGAGCATACATTTTTTTCAATTTTAAATAGACAGAAGGGGTTATATAGAGACATATATATATATATATATATATATATATATGTCTATATATGTCCACAAATTAAAAACTTATTATTTAAAATCATATGCAAAATTAAGAGACTGAAAATACAAATGTCCCAGCAATCACTAATATATTTACATTATAGATGATCATTTTATTAAAACTCATATAAAAGGAAGCATAATCCCTCTATACCCCATTGTACATATAGAAATCATCATTTACAGTAATGTCAAGAATGTGTTTTGACCATTCGTCTGTAATATTTATTTGTCAATAAACAAATATCTCACACTGAGGATCATGTAATAATATTGTTTGAACAGAGAGGAAATGATAAGTACGGTTTTATGATTACCTGGACAAATTGGAGTCTAAGTTTAAAAAAGTCACACAATATTAGAAATAGAAAGAACTTCAAGAGTGTTTCATTGTTTTTAGAGAAAAAAAAGCAAAATGTTAAATGTGTTCACAGTCTCTGCTACATAAAATATATATTTTTTTACATAAATAAAATTGGCATTGCATATATTGTATTTTACCATCTAGCATTTAGCATTTCTCTGGATGTTTTATAAATCTCCTGGCATGTTAAAAAATATCAGTTTGTATAGAATCTTGTTATTTTCCCACCACTGTATTAAGAGTCTTCATATTTAAGCTAGGTCAATAAAGATCGTAAAATAACTTTGTGCCAAACAGATTTATAGAATAGGAAAGTTTACTTACCTGCAAGACATCTTTTCCTGCTAAAAATGTCTAAAAACTAGGATATAGCCGAAATTAATGAATTTGTAAAGTTGATATTGAAATTATTATGTTCATATTATCAATAGAAAAGTTTTTCTTGGAGTGAAATGGTCGATTTTTTTTAACATCTTTATTGGAGTATAATTGTTTTACAAAGGTGTGTTAATTTCTGCTTTGTAACAAAGTGAATCAGCTATCCATATACATATATCCCCATATCTCCTCCTTCTTGCGTCTCCCTCCCACCCTTCCTATCTGACCCCTCTAGGCAGTCACAAAGCACTGAGCTTATCTCCTTGTGCTATGCAGCTGCTTCCCACCAGCTATTTTATATTTGGTTGTATAAAAATACTAGGAAATGTCCAATGGCTTACAAGACCCAAAACCGTTGTCTGAAAAACCTGTCTATACTTAAGGCCAAGTGGGGATGAATTTTGTTGCTTTTAGAAAGGACATTAAAAAAGATAGAAATATGATCAGGGAATAGCAATTTGTTTTCACTCGGAACAGAGAGCTAATACAGACTAATACTATCATTCAAGTTAGAGGTTCATATATTAACACTTCTTAAAAAATCCATCTACTGTACTCCCTTCTCAATTGTATTTGATGAATAAACAGATGACTGAAGAAGGGCAGGAGGGAATAAGAGGGGCACAGGTGGGGAAAAGGTGGGCATAGTTTTAATAACAGCATAGAAACACTAAGAAAACTAGTGAATTCGGCTCCGTTTTAACACTAGTAACACTAGTAACTCTACCAACCAGTCAGAGGGTGTTATCTTTGCTTTTTAGCAAGGAGGCATGGAGGTTTGGTATAAACAGGTATAATGTTCTCTCAAATAGGCATATAGATGAGTTACAATTTGTATCAGAACATCTCACTATTTAGCTCTTGGGGAGAAACCTTTTGAGTTAATATAAAACATAGCTTTACTTTAAAGTAAATTTCAAGCTTCATGTGATTGTCAGAGGAGCAATCCAAGGGCATTAATAATTAAAGAAATATAATGACTTGGTCCAAAATTGCTTTAAAAATATATATTTCTTGAAAAACTCTGAGCAACAAATAAATCTAGGTCAGTGTTCATTAGCAAACATTTTCTTATATTATCCTTATGTTGGTTTCCTTGAACATTATTCTACCAATTAGCAGCGTTTCCACCAGAATGTTAATGATATGTGAAAAATACATCCATTGTTTTCTTATTAGAAGTGCATTACCTAATATTTTATTTCAGCTAGTTATTTCCACTAACCAGTCTTCCAAAAATTTGATATAATTTTCATTTACTTAAAACTTATAGAAGAAGTTCTTAAAATTCTCCAAGGTCACAATATCAGTACATTATGCAAGCAAATGTCTAAGTTTGGATACAATAATACAACTAAAAAATTAAACAACCACAGCAAAAAAATAACTAAAGATCATACTATAGGACTCATTTACACACATTTCTTTTCTTTTAGATGGGGTTTATAACCCATCAGTCTTTAATTTCTTAAAATGCAAATCTGTAAGGACAAAAGGATATTTTGCATTTAAAATAGTACCAACTCTACAGCAAACAATTCATGCTTCTTAACTATCAATTTCTCTTGAGTAAGTAATTACTTTATGTACACTTTTCTCATCCATTAATAAATATAAAAGATGCCATATAGTATCATATCACTAATTCATCTAAAGAGTGATGAATTTTATCAATCACCCAGTGCATGTTAATGAGATACAGAACCCAAGATAGCAAAATCAAGGTGGAAAATAAGTCAATACAAAAAAAGAGAACTATTATTTACCAGGTAAAGAATAAGGGCCAGAACTTATAGAAACCATTTTCAGAGTATATTCCATTAAATTCTTACAACAACCCAACTAATGTGTGGAGAATAAATATCTTGTCCGTGATCACATAGCCAATACAAAGCAGAGCTGAGATTCAAACCTGCATTTATCAAATTTCATACTCTCTCTCATAATATATATATATATATATATGAAATAGATACCAAACAAGTATAATTACCTAAATTCTAAATAGTAAATTAAACATAATATGCATGGCTAATTTTAAAATTCTACACTAGTAAATGAATTTAATTTGTAGGAAGTTGTTTGAGCCTCATATAGACTCATGAACACATATTTTAATCACAGTTTGCATTTACCCTATTCTATCTTTTCTAAATTTCTTACTTGCTATGAAGAACTATTACAAAATTCAGTCTTCCTAGATTGATAAACACATTTCTATTCACCCTAATTCAATCTTTGGATTGCTAAAACTTTACCACATTCCTTACAAACTTTATCATTCTAAATGGAAGAATTCTAATTACGTTTTGTTCCATTTAGTTTATTATAATCTCAGAAAGAATTTGCAACACTGGGAAAGAACATTTTCTGTACATCTTTAAACATCTTTTGGGGTCAAGTGTCCTTATTAAGAGTACTTTGCCTTAGGCTCTGCTGTGTCATGGGATCTGATAAATAGGATTCCATGAAGTTCTTGGGAAGTCTACAGTGCAGACCACTTACCAAAAGAAAAGTTCTCAGAAGTGTCTCAAATCTCAGAAGCCAAAACTCAGCTTAGGTGTTATCCATGAGCGAGTATTCTGACACACTTCTTAAGATTCTAGACTTTAGCTTATTTTATTAACAGACATTTTTTTATGATGATAATATGTACCAAATATAACATTTTATCAGACTAGGTAGTATATATATATATATATATATATATATATATATATATATATATATATATCTCAAAGAATAATCTGAAAACCAAAGGCTATACATTTTATGCAGTAAATTGCCATGTTTTTCAAGTAATTGGCTTCAAAAGAAAACATATATTCTCAACTTTAGATTTAAAAACAGGTTAGTTTTTTACCAGAAAATATTATTTAATATGCTCTGGGCATAATTTCAACTTCAAGGAACCTATACTAGTATATAAACTTTCCTTAGTTTTTAACATGTTCATGCATGTATAATAAATATATTAAACAAAATAAGACAAAATATTCTATGAAAAAAGATTATTCAATTATATATTTTATCTCATTTTAAAATAGAATTAAGTAAATAGAATGATAGCCTCTTTAGTTTATGGTCATTTTATGAGACTAACACCTGTCCATAAGCAAAAAATAGAGCACTCTAGGAAGTAGACACTGCACTCTCAAAGGGGACACACAAAATCCAATACTACAAGACCTAGGGCAGAAGCAGTAATTTGAAAGAAGCCTGGGTCAGACCCACTTGCTGATCTTGGAGAGGCTCCTAGAGAGGCAGGAGACAATTGAAACTCACCCTTGGGACATAGATGCTGGCAGCAGCCATTTTTGGTTGATGAGGACACTGATGCTGGTAAGAGCCATTTTGAAATCCTCCCTCTAGCTTATTGACTTCAGGACATGGCCCTGACTACCAGTGAGCCAGCATTAGCTCCAGGTGTCCCCAGAGCATGCAGCCAGCTATGGCAGTAGTTGCTCCACTCATTAGTTGCTCAACACTAGCTATGAAACCCCACACCCCTCAGCTGGCTACCGTGAGACCCAGCTCCATCCACCAGTGGGCCAGCACCTCCCAGGGAAGGAAAAAACTCTTACGTGCAAATGGAGCAGAAAAGAAAGCTGGGGTAGCAATACTTAGGTAAAATCAAGTACTGTAACAAGTGACAAAGAAGGACATTACATAATAATTGAGGACTCATTGTAAATATATATGCACCCAATGCAGGCACACCTAAATACATAAAGCAAAAATTAGTAGACATAAACAGAGAAATTGACAGTGACACAATAGTAGTACAGGTCTTTAGCACTACAGTGACATTAATAAAGAGATCATCCAGAATGAATATCAATAAGGAAATACAAGTTTTAAATGACACATTAGATTAGATGTACTTAGTAGATATATATAGGACATTCTGTCCAAAAGCAGCAGAATACACATTCTTTTCAAGTGCACATGGAACATTCTCCAGGATAGATCACATGGTGGACCACAAAACAAGTCTCAGTAAATATAAGAAAACTAAAACCATATCAAATGTCTTTTCCAATGATAATGCTATGAGACTAGAAACCAACTACTAGAAAAAGAATACAAAAAAATGCAAACACATTGAAGCTAAACAACCTGCTAATAAACGACCAATCGGTCAGTGAAGAAATCAGAAAGGACATCAAAAAATACCTGGAGAAAAATGAAAACAAAAACACATCAATCCAAATTCTATGAGATGCAGCAAAAGAAGTTCTGAGAAGGAAGTTTACAGCAATACAAGCTTATCTCAGAAAACAAAAAAATCTCCAAAAAGCAACCTCACCTTACACCTAAAGGAATAAGAAAAAATAAGGTCATTATATCATTTCTTTTTGGATTCTGCATACAAGTGATATCATATGATATTTCTCTTTCTTTGCTTGACTTACTTCACTCTGTATGACAGACTCTAGGTCCATCCACCTCACTACAGATAACTCAATTTCATTTCTTTTTATGGCTTGGTAATAGTCCATTGTATATACACACATATTCTTTATCCATTCATCTGTTGATGGACATTTCATATTCCATTGTATATTCACATCTTCTTTATCCATTCATCTGTTGATGGACACTTAAGTTGGTTCCATGTCCTTGCTATTGTTAATAGTGCGGCAATGAACATTGTGGTAGCTGTTTCTTTTTGAATTATGTTTTTCTCAGGGTATATGCCCAGTAGTGGAGTTGCTGGGTCATATGGTAGTTCTACTTTTAGTTTTTAAAGGAACATTGGTACTGTTCTCCATAGTGGCTGTATCAATTTACATTCCCACCAACAGTGTAGGAAAATTCTCTTCTCTCCACACCCTCTCTAGCATTTATTATTTGTGGATTCTTTTTATTTATTTTTTTCTTTTTTTGCAGTATGCGGGCCTCCCACTGCTGTGGCCTCTCCCGTTGTGGAGCACAGGCTCCAGATGCACAGGCTCAGCGGCCATGGCTCACAGGCCCAGCCACTCCACGGCATGTGGGATCTTCCCAGACCAGGACACGAACCCATGTCCCCTGCATCGGCAGGCAGACTCTCAACAACTGTGCCACCAGGGAAGCTGCTGCCCAGTTTTTGATTGGGCTGCTTCTTTTGATGATATTAAGCCTCATGAGCTGTTTATAAATTTTGGAGACTAGTTCCTTGTCAGTCATATCATTTTCAAATATTTTCTCGCATTCTGTGGGTTGTCTATTCTTTTTGTTTATGGTTTCCTTTGCTGTGCAAAAGCTTTTGAGTTCAATTAGGTCCCACTTTTTAATTTTTGTTTTTATTTCTATTAGTCTGGGAAACAGAACAAGAAAGGTATTGCTGTGAAATATGTCACAAAGTGTTCTGCCTATGTTTGCCTCTAGGCGTTTTATAATGTCCAATCTCACATTTAGGTCTTTAATCCATTTTGAGCTTATTTTTGTGTATGGTGTTAAAGAATGATCTAATTCCATTTTTTTACATGTAGCTGTCCAGTTTTCCCAGCACCATTTGTTGAAGAGAATGCCTTTCCACCACTGTGTAGCCTTGCCTCCTTTGTCATAGATTAATTGGCCATGGGTGTGTCGGTTTATTTCTGGGCATCTATCCTGTTCCATTGATCTATGTTTATGTTTTTGTGTCAGTACCATACTGTTTTGATGACTATCGCATTGTAGTATAACCTGAAATCAGAGAGCCTCATTCCTCCAGCTCCGTTTTTCTTTCTCAAGATTGCTTTGCCTATTTGGAGTCTTTTGTGTCTCCATATAAATTTTAATATTTTTTGTCCTAGTTCTGTGAAAAATGTCATCGATAATTTGATAGGGATTGCATTGAATCTGTAGATTGCCTTGGGTAGTACAGTCATTTTGACAGTATTGATTCTTCCAATCCATGAACATGGTATATCTGTCCATCTGTTTGTGTCATCTTTGATTTTTTTCATCAGTGTCTTATAGTTTCTGATTACAGGTCTTTTACCTCCTTAGGTAGGTTTATTCCTAGGTATTTTTTTCCTTTATTTTTTGTGATGATAAATGGGATTGTATCCTTCATTTCTCTTTCTGATCTTTTGCTGTTAGTGTAGAGAGATGCAAGAGATTTCTGTGCATTAATTTTGTAACCTGTGACTTTACCAAATTTATTGATGAGCTCTAGTAGTTTTTTGGTAACGTCTTTAGGATCTTCTATTATAGTATCATGTCATCTGCAAACAGTGACAGTTTAAATTCTTTTCCAATTTTGATTCTTTTTATTTCCTTTTCTTCTTTGATTGCTTTAGCTAGGATTTCTAAAACTAATTTGAATAAAAGTGGTGAGAGTGGACATGCTTGTCTTGTCCCTGATCTTTGAGGAAAAGCTTTCAGTATTTCACCATTGAGAATGATGTTAGCTGCTGTTCTGTCATATATGGCCTTTATTATGCTGAGGTATGTTCCCTCTATGCCCACTTTCTGGAGTGTTTTTATCATAAGTGGGTACTGAATTTTGTAAAAAGCCTTTTCTGCATCTATTGAAATGATCATATGATTTTTATTCTTCAATTTGTTGAAGTGGTGTATTGCACTGATTGATTTTTGGATATTGGAGAATCCTTGCAACCCTGGAATAAATCCCACTTGATCATGGTGTATGATCCTTTTAATGTATTGTTGGATTTGGATTGACAATATTTTGTTGAGGATTTTTGCATCTATGTTCATCAGTGATATTGGGCTGTAATATTATTTTATTTTTGTGGTGTCTTTGTCTGGTTTTGGTACCAGGGTGATGGTGGTCTCATAGAATGAGTTAGCAAGTTTTCCTTCCTCTGCAATGTTTTGGAACAGTTTGAGAATGATAGGTGTTAGCTCTTCTCTAAATGTTTGATAGAATTTGCCTGTCAAGCCATCAGGTCCTGGACTTTTGTTTGTTGGGAGTTTTTTAATCACAATTTCAATTTCAGCACTTGTGTTTGGTCTGTTCATATTTTCTATTTCTTCCTGATTCAGCCTTGGGAGACTGTACCTTTCTAAGAAATTGTCCGTTTCTTCCTGGCTGTCCATTTTATTAGCATACAGTTGGCTGTAGTAGTCTCTTAATATCCTTTGTATTTCTGTGGTGTCAGTTGTAACTTCTCCTTTTTCATTTCTAATTTTATTGGTTTGAGTCCACTTCTGTTTTTTTCTTGATGAGTCTGGCTAAAATTTTATCTTTTTTTTTTTTTTTATCTTTTCAAAGGACTAGCATTTACTTTCATTGATATTTGCTATTGTTTTCTTTGTCTCTATTTCATTTATTTCTGCTCTGATCTTTATGATTTCTTTCTTTCTACTAACTTAGGTTTTGTTTGTTCTTCTTTCTCTAGTTGCTTTAGGTGTATAGTTAGGTTGTTTATTTGAGAATTTTCTTGTTTCCTGAGGTAACATTGTATTGCTATAAACTTGCCTCTTAGAACTGCTTTTGCTGTATCCCATAGGTTTTGGATTCTTATGCTTTCATTTTCATTTGTCTCTAGGAATTTTTTGATTTCCTCAGTTATCCATTGGTTGTTTAGTAGCATATTGTTTAGCTTCCATGACTTCGTGTTTTTTTTTTTAGTTTTTTTTCCTATCTCATAGTGTTGTGATCAGAAAAGTTGCTTGATATAATTTTAATTTTCTTAAATTTACTGAGGCCGCCTTCTGGCCCAGCATGTGGTCAGTCCTGGAGAATGTTCTCTGTGCACTTGAGTAGAATGTGTATTCTGCTGCTTTTAGATTAAATGCTCTATAAATACCAATTAAGTCCATCTGGTCTAATGTGCTATTTAAAGCCTGTGTTTCCTTATTGATTTTCTATCTGGATGATCTGTCCATTGATAAAAGTGGGGTGTTAAAGTTCTCCACTATTATTGTGTTACTGTCAGTTTTTCCCTTTATGGCTGTTAGTACTTGCCTTATATATTAAGGTGCTCCTATGTTGGGTACATTTATATTTACAATTGTTATATCTTCTTCTTGGATTGATCCCTTGATCATTATGTGTGTCCTTCTTCATCTCATAACAGTCTTTATTTTAAATTCTATTTTGTGTAATATGAGTACTGCTACTCCAGCTTTCTTTTGATTTCCATTTGCATGGAATACCTTCTCCCATCCCCTCATTTTCAGTCTGTATGTGTCCCTAGGTCTGAGGTGGGTCTCTTGTAGACAGCATATATGCGGATCTTGTTTTTGTATCTACTTAGTCAGTCCATGTCTTTTGGTTGCTGTGTTTAATCCATTTACTTTTAAGGTAATTATTGATATGTATGTTCCTATTACCATTTTCTTAATTGTTTGGGGTTTGTTCTTGTAGGTCTTTTCCTTCTCTTGTGTTTCCTTCCAAGGGAAGTTGCCTTAGTATTTGTTGCAAAGCTGGTCTGGTGGTGCTGAATTCTCTTAGCTTTTCCCTGTTTGTAAAGCTTTTGATTTCTCCATCAAATCTGAATGAGAGCCTTGCTGGGTAGAGTAATCTTAGTTGTAGTTTCTTCCCTTTCACCACTTGAAATATATTGTGCCACTCCCTTCTGGCTTGCAGAGTTTCTGCTGAGAAATCACCTTATAACATTATGGGAGTCCCCTTGTACATTATTTGCTGGTTTTCCCTTGTTGCTTTTAATATATTTTCATTGTCTTTTTTTTTTTTTTTTTTTTTTGCAGTACACAGGCCTCTCACTGTTGTGGCCTCTCCCGTTGTGGAGCACAGGCTCTGGACATGCAGGCTCAGCGGCCATGGCTCACTGGCCCAGCCACTCCACAGCATGTGGGATCTTCCCAGACTGGGGCACGAACACATGTCCTCTGCATTGGCAGGCGGACTCTCAACCACTGCACCACCAGGGAAGCCCTCATTGTCTTTAATTTTTGTCAGTTTGATTACTATGTGTCTCAGTGTGTTTCTTCTTTGGTTTATCCTGCTTGCAACTCTGTGCTTCTTGGACTTGGTTGACTGTTTGCTGTTCCATGTTAGGGAAGTTTTCAGCTATTATCTCTGAAAATATTTTCTTGAGAGCTTTCTTCTTCTGGGACCCCTATAATGTGAATGTTGGTGCATTCAGTGTTGTCATAGAGGTCTCTTAGGCTGTCTTCATTTATCGTACTTCTTCTTTCTTTATGCTGTTCCATGACAGTGATTTCCACCATTCTGTCTTCTGGGTCACTTATCCATTCTTCTTCCTTAGTTATTCTTCTATTGATTCCTTTTTAGTGTATGTTTCATTTAAGTTATTGTATTGTTTATCTCTGTTTATTCTCTAGTAGCTCCTCTAACTCTTTGTTAAACATTTCCTGCATCTTCTCAATCTTCAGCTGCATTCTTTTTCTGAGATCTTGGATCATCTTCACTATCATTGTTCTGAATTCTTTTTCTGGAATGTTACCTATCTCCACTTCATTTAGCTGTTTTCCTGGGAGGTTATCTTGTTCCTTCATCTGGGACATAATCCTTTTCTTTTTCATTTTGTCTAAGCATCTGTGATTGTGGTTTTTGTTCTGCAGATTGCAGGAGTGTAGTTCTTCTTGCTTTTGCTGTCTGTCCTCTGGTGGATGAGACTATCCAAGAGGCGTGCCAAGGTATTTAATTTTAAAGCTCCATAGTATTTCATATCCTTTGTTGATATGTCTTTGAATATAGGTATACTCTAATTAGTTATTTTCAAGGTGACAAGTTTGAGCAATATAAGATATTTTAATACTTTCCATATTTCATCTGGACAATTATTGTAAACTTTGTTTTCCATATATAATCCATGTTATCCCAGAAGAGTTACCAATATTTAGATCATTGATAGATTTCAACTCTCTTGCTATAATGAAGCAAAAGTATCAATTTTTCAGCATAGTCGAATCAATACCAGAATAATATAGGTACTTAAACCTTGATCAATATAACTACTTCAATAATTCAATCATGAATTAGGACTGGTAAACTATTAAAAAGTAATCAAAAAGGACACTAGCAAAAGAAGAGATGTCATACAAGTAAAAAAATATAATGCTTTTTCTCCAATTAATGAAACAAATGCCTCATTCCATTCATTAAAAGGACAACCCTCAGAATGGGAGAAAATATTTGCAAATGAAGCAATGGACAAAGTATTAATCTCCAAAATATACTAACAGCTCATTTAGCTCAATATCAAGAAAAAAAAAAAAACAATCAAAATGTGGGGGGGGGGGGAAGATCTAAATAGACGTTTCTCCAAAGAAGACATACAGATGGTCAAAAAGCACATGAAAAGATGCTCAACATCACTAAGTATTAAAGAAATGCACATCAAATCTAAATGAGGTATCATTTCACACTGGTCAGAATGGCTATCATCAAAAAAATCTACAAACAATAAATGCTGGAGAGTGTGTAGAGAAAAGGGAACCCTCCTACACTGTTGGTGGGAATGTAAATTGGTGCAGCTACTATGGAGAAAAGTATGGAGGTTCCTTAAAAAACTAAAAATAGAACTACCACATAACCCAGCAACCCTGGGCATATACCTGGACAAAGCCATCATTTGAAAAGATACATTCACCCCAATGTTCATTACAGTGCTATTTACAATAGCCAGGACATGGAAGCCACCTAAATATCCATCAATAGAAGAATGGATAAAGAAGATGTGTTACAAATACACAACAAAATATTACTCAGCCACAAAAAGAATGAAATAATGCCATTTGCAGCAACATGGATGGACCTAGAGATTATCATACTGAATGAAGTTAGTCATACACAGAAAGACCAATATCATATGATATTGTTTATATGAGGAGTTTTAGAAAGGAGTACAAATGGACTCATTTACAAAACAGAGGTAGAGTCATGGTTGTAGAAAAAAATAAAACCTTATGGTTACCAGGGGATAAGGCAGGGAGAGGGATAAATTGTGAGACTGAGAGTGACCTATACACACTATTTTATAAAAAGGTAACTAGTAAGAACCTGCTGTATGGCATGGGGAATTCTACTCAGTACTCTGTAATGGCCTATATGGGAAAAGAATCTAAAAAAAAAGAGTGGATATAAGTATACGTGTAACTGATTTGCTTTGCTGTACACCTGAAACTAGCACAACACTGTAAATCAACTATACTCCAATAAAATTTTTAAAAATGCATTGTCTAGACACCAGTATCAAGCTAGTTGAGAATCCAAGACTGAAGTGGGGACTAGGGGAATATTTTGAAGAATATGATAAAATCACATCAAAGAGCACTTCTTTAATAAGAAGAGAGTTTTTGTATCTCAAGTTCATAAGTTCTTTCCCTTGGATAATACTGGCCATATACACACTAATTTTGAATCTGTAAACCAAGATTCTTTAGTATGATCATTCCTTTTGGTAACATTTTTTTTTCTAAAACTTTCCATTTATTTAAGAATAAGAAGCCTGACACTTTATAAGAACTCCATTTTTTAATTACAATTTAGAATCTTTTCCCTTATCCAGGATTCAACTAATATTCTGTATTTCATCTATTTCTTACACTTTATAACTATCTTTGCTATCAAATATTTTATTCTTTTTGTGGTTGTAAATAGATTAGGCAAGAACAGCCTCTAATAGTTTCTTTAAAACCAACTGTAACCCATCCCTCCTGTTGAGTGAAATGAATTGAAAGGGTGTTATTAGTTCTTGGTTAATCCTTTAATTATCTGAAAAACCTTAATTGAGGTTGTTAGTACTCCTAAAATTGACTTGCAAGAACAGTTAATCTGGGTCAGTACCTTCATTCATTATTAGTTAATTGATTATTGAAAATATATGTATTAATGTTGAACAATGACATGAATTGTTTTCATGTGTTCTTATATTTCTCTCCTTTAACTTCCTTTAGATTTTATTTTTCACAAGTTGAATTTACTATTCAGTAAATACATACTTTAAATTTTAGTGCAGTGCTTTTAAAACTACTCAAAATGTTGATATTTATCAGTAAATTACCTTTCATTCATGAAGCAATGTAAATCACACTATTTATACCCTTTAGGAATCACCCAATATTTTGGTATTCCTCACTTTCAAAACATATTTTCTGTTTTCAGTTTACAATTTGATAGAGTGTAACAACCATTTTGGTTTACCAAACAGAACATATTGTAACTAGAAAACGGTTGGCAATATTTTTAATAATTGACTAAAACCCTGTGACCATTACTGTTTAATAGGAAAAAAAGCAAAGCTGGTGAATATCTGTTTCTCTAGGAGATAGTTGTTTCTTTGGAGTTGTTTTTTGTTTGTTTGTTTGTTTGTTTTTTCTCCTCCAGATAAGAAAGAATCTGAGAAGTTTGGAAATAAATATGACTGTTTGGGAAAAAAAGAGTTGTTTGACTTTATTATTATATTAAGATCAATAAGTGGCATGTGCTTTGGTGTTGTATTTGATAAGCCTTCTGCAAAACTTAGGAACAATCATGGGTTGATAAGTACTTAAAAGGGATGGTGGTGCTGGAAATGTGTCTTCTTCTCTGAAAAATATTATATTTTTATATTAAATGAGTATTATATTTTTAAATATCTGCTAAAGCCTGGGATAAATCTCTCTTTCTTAAATTCCTTGGCACTGATGTTAAAAACTTATGCAACTTATTCCAAAAAGATAAGGTCAACAATTGAAGGGTGTAGAAATGTTTTTGTATGAGACTAAACACTACACATTAAAAAAGGTACTTTTGTGAGGTAATGGATGTGTTAACAAACCTTATTGTGGTAATCATTTTGCAATATATGGGGTGTCGAATTATCACATTTTACCCCTTAAACTTACACAATGTTTGCTGTCAGGTAGATTTCAATAAAGCTAAAAACAATGCTCAAAATTTGCAGTCTGCATATTGCTTCCATTCACATTTAATTCACCCAAGTAAATCACATGGCAAAACGTTGAATTCAGAAATCCAGGAGAGGGCTTCCCTGGTGCCCAGTGGTTGAGAGTCCATCTGCCAATGCAGGGGACATGGGTTCATGCCCCGGTCCGGGAAGATGCTGCGGAGTGGCTGGGCCCATGAGCCATGGCCACTGAACCTGCATGTACGGAGCCTGTGCTCCGCAATGGGAGAAGCCACAATAGTGAGAGGCCTGCTTACCACAATAAATAAATAAATAAATAAGTCCAGGAGATTCAGTCTCTCCTGTGTGAAAGGACAAATAACATTGCACAGCAATGATAAAATCTATTACAATGCTTGTAATTTGATTGTGGTTAAAGGAACAGAGATTATATTATGTTGTTACCTTGAAAGAATCTGAAATCCAGTTTGTAAACTAATAAATTATATTTAATTACATGTGAATTTGCTCTTATAGGTGTAGAATATTAAACAAGTTTTATGGAGCTTCCCTGGTGGCACAGTGGTTGAGAGCCTGCCTGCCGATGCAGGGGACACGGGATCGTGCCCCAGTCCAGAAGGATCCCACATGCCGCGGAGCAGCTGGGCCTGTGAGCCATGGCCACTGAGCCTGTGTGTCTGAAGCCTGTGCTCTGCAATGGGAGAGGCCACAACAGTGAGAGGCCCACGTACCGCAAAAAAAAAAAAAAATGTGTTTTATATTAACTAGATGAAATCTCACATAACCTTGTTATATTCAACTATCATGTTCTGAAATATGTATTAAAATATGACTATATAAGTGGATTTGTTCAATTTATAATGAAATTTTGACTTTTTTGTATTGTGTATATGTGTATAGGTAGAGGCCGTATTTGCTGATACCTAATTTATCCACTTATTTCTATCATAAAATTTTGTGTTTATAATTCACCACTTTTTATATTATTTCTTTGTTTTCTAACTTTCTCTTGTAGTGGTAAAATGTTCTATTGCCTCTCCAACCTTTTTAAAAGATCTTTTGCTCATTTGGAAGCTTCGAATTTTCTTTATATTAGTTTTCTATTTTTTTTTTTTTAGGTTTTCCCAGGCAGGTTTATTTTTAATGAAAGAGGTGTGTGTGTGTGTTTGTGTATGTACACATCTCCTCTTCTGAATTAGAAAGTTTTATGACTGAGAAGAGGCAGAAGAGGTGTATGGAGAAAGTCATCAGATGTGTGGGTTTATTTCTGGGCTCTTTAATCTCTTCCATTGATTTGTGTGTCCATTTTTGTGCAAGTACCATTCTGTGTTGCTTACTGTAGCTTTGTAGTATAGTCTGAAGTCTAGAAGGGTTAACAGCTGTGCAAATGAATCTATACACAAAATAGAAACAGACTAACAGACATAGAAAACACATTTATGTTTACCAAAGTGGGGAGAGAGAGGGAAAGGGACAAATTAGGAGTATGGGATTAGCAGATACAAACTACTATGTGTAAAATAGATAAGCAGCAAAGATTTACTCTATAGCACAGCGAATTATATTCAGTATCTTTTAATAACCTGTAATGAAATGTAATCTGCAAAAAATAAATAAATAACTGAATCACTGTGCTATATACTTTAAACTAACACAATATTGTAAATCAACTATACTGCAATTAAAAAAAAAAAAGTCATGAGAATTATCTATCACAATCAATGTAAATTCTTCCCAGAGGGAGATTATGTTATCCGAGGCCTCAATCATTCCTACAATGTTGGGCCATTATGTCCCACCAAGATTAAAAATAACTAGTAGTACAATGGAACTTAAGACATAAATAAAAATAGCAAAAATAATAAAAATAGTTGAACAACATGGGAAAATACAATACTAGAATTATCAGACTGACATTAAAATAGCTCTGATCATTTTATCAAAGGATATAAAGGACAAATTTGTGTACTCAAGAAAAAATCCCAACTAAAAAAAATAAATTATAACTGAACCTAAGAACTCAAAGGATATATTTCAGTTTAGATTAGTACAATAAAAGTAAACTAGTGAACAAAACTAGGTCAGAATTAAATATCTATACTAATGCAATAAGAAAAATAAGAGTGTAAGACACAGAAAACAAAGTAACAGAAAATACTCAGGAGAAGGCCTTATATACATGTATTGATGTGCAAGAAGAGGACAGAATGGGGCAGAAGTCAAGTTTGAAGAAGTATTATCTGAGAAAGTTAAAAAAAACAATGAACAACATGAAGCCACAGATTCAAAAATCAGTGAGAACCTCCTCCCTCCCCCAAAATAAGTCTTCAGACTTATTGTTACTCATGATACTATGTCATCTATGGTTCTGCCAGGGAACACTGCCTTTCAATAACTCTCCCAAAGATTATCACTGAGCTTGTTTAATGTTGATCACAAATGCAAGTTTCATCCAGAAGGAAAACCTAAATGATATTCTGTTTTCTGTTTATATTAAATTTACGGTTTGAAATTTTATAGCATAGAAATAGAATCCACTATTCTGCTATCTCTTAAGATACAAATATAGTCTTTCTTCAGACAAAGGGCATGGATGCTTATTGCCCATTATAAAAGGTCTGTATCCCTGTGTGTGCAGGTGTCATCTGCTCTTCTTTGCACAACCAGTAGAAATTGGAGATCAGTCAGGGAACTGACATAAATATTTGTATACTCATGCTGCTTGCTCTGCTATGAGTAACAAAGATTATTTTCTGATAACCAAATGTATGATTTATTCTTGGAGAAAAATAATTAAAACAGGTTTTTCCAGTTAAGGGGAAAAATAACAATATGAAATCATACCCTGATTACGTATTAGTTACCACATTCTCTACAATGTGGATGTGCTCATGATGTATTTAATGATAATATGAATGAAAATTTGAAAGTTACAAACCACTTGCCAATATTGTAAATTCATAAACGTTGAAATAAATACCTACAAGGAAGTAAATTTTAAAAACTGAAGCCTTTGAAAATGTTTATAGATCATCCCAAATGTTACAAATAGCAGAGCAAATAAGTTGACATTACTGCTAGTTTCCACTTAATTTCTTCATAATATGGTTGTCTGGTGTTGCATTAGTGAAGTTGCTTCCTACAACCACATGGGTACCCCAGACACTGTGATGAACCAGTTTACAGCAGTGAAGATCATCAATAGAGGATCCTAAATGTCGATAGCATTCATCTGTCTTTCTGAGGTAACAACTCACACCAATCAGAATGGATATTTTTAAAAAATCTACAAACAATAAATGCTGGAGAGGGAGTGAAGAAGAAGGAACCCTCTTACACACTGTTGGTGGGAAAGTAAATCGATACAGCCACTATGGAGAACAGTATGGAGGTTCCTTAAAAAACTAAAAATAGGACTATTGTATGACCCAGCAATCCCACTACTGGGCATATACCCTGAGAAAACCACAATTCCAAAAGATACATGCACCCCAATGTTCACTGCAGCACTATTTACAATAGCCAGGACATGGAAGCAATCTAAATGTCCATCAACAGAGGAATGAATAAAGAAGATGTGGTACATATATACAATGGAATATTACTCAGCCATAAAAAGGAATGAAATTGTGCCCTTTGCAGAGATGTGGATGGACCTAGAGACTGTCATAAAGAGTGAAGTGCTCTGTAACAGAGCCGGACTGGTTTCCTATCACCCAGGATTTTGCTCTTTAGTTAAAAGGGTTGTCAATCCCAGAGCCCTTTCAGCTGCAGGATCTTCAGGTTCTGATGAGTCTCATGTGGCCACTGCACCTACAGATATCTGCTATCGAACAGTCTTGCCTGATGAAACTATGGGACCATTTGGACCTCAGGATCAGTGATTCCAGGTTCCTGGGAACATAGGTTTTGATTGTCACCTCAATGGGACTGCATCACAGAAGAAAAGCCAAGTTCATAAACTTTACCTGATGTTCTAGCAGAACCTTTAACCAGTGAAAGACATGAGTTTGTTATGGCACAATATGTGAATGAATTTCAGGGTAATGATGCACTTTTGAGCAATAAATTAACAGAGCAGAAACTTACTTTGAAAGTGCCAGAGTAGAGTGTGCAATCCAAACATGTCTGGAATTGCTGCGAAGAGATTTTGAACCACTATTTCCAGAAGTAGCCGCCAACAAACTAATGATTTTGACTGTAACACAGAAAACTAAGAATGATATGACTGTAGTGAGGAGGTAGAAAATGAAAAAGAAATGCTCTTAGAAAAGTTCATCAACTGTGCTAAGGAAATTGCTATGTTGAAGGCTACTTGGCTGACTTTTTGACCCATCATCTGGTTTGTCATTTTTTGAACCATATACAAAAAAGACTTTTATCTCTGACCCAGGCATCTTATTTTATTTTCCACAATCCTTGAAATAAAAGACTAACTTATTAGCTTGAAAGTGAATAAAATGTTGACCCTTCTCAGATCTTGACAGTCTTCTTTTGAACTCTTTCAGCTCTCACTGCCTTCCTAGAATGAGATCTCTTTAAATATTGATGACACCATCGTTTTCCATCTTACCACCAGTATGGAGGACTGGCAAAGGGACAATGGATGTAGGGAGGAGTGGGCCTCTTGGTGCAATGATTGTGCTTTTCATTTTTAGTAAATTTTACAATCAACTCATGAGAGCACAATAGCTTGGAGACAAGAAAAGAAATTGATCAGAAGAGTCTACTGACATTGCCAAGTGACATTCTTAAAGACTGTCAGAAGATATAGAATGGCCACTCCTAACTGAATGTCTGACCTGTGGTGCAGAGTATGAAGAGAGTGTGGGGTGACCGCCCTGTGTTTCACTGCTGGGGTCCACAGGGTAAATAATGCATGTACTCTTTCAGGAGCTCTAAACCAGAGGTTGCACTGGGGTCTAAGCATAGATAGGCCAGAGCTGATAAATGGGTCCTCACACACAGCTCAAGAGCAAAGCTGCCTTCAATCCTCCAGTCTAGGGTTCTAGCACTGGTTGTCCAGAATCCTGAGGGCAGCCTATGTTTTACGTGAGAGTCATCAAAATTCAGTGTATCATAGTAGTGTCACAGCCCAAAGTCCCATGATTTTCAGAAAGAAATAGCACATCATCTGGCAAGAATGACCTACACTCCAGGGTACCCTGTGCCACTAGGTCGGGCCTTAGGGTCCTGGGAAATCCTTGTAGACATGAATCCTGAAACTTTAGGACATCTGATTGACCCTAGACACAGATTTAGATGAGAAAGAATCCTGAAGATGAAAAACTGGGACCTGTGTCCACTTGAGACCTGGTCCTAGCTTGAAGTGCTCCACCTGGGAGGCACTGCCAGATCAGGTAAGTCCTAGGCAGAAGAAAAGCACTTAGACACCAAAGCCCATTGAGGGACAGGGCCAAGGCAAGAGCCTCACTTTCCTGGGTATAAGAGTAATAATATGAGAAAGCTAAATCCTCATCTTCTATAATGTGAAGTGCTACGATGACAATTAAAACTAAAAGAAAAAAACCTAGCAATAGCATGTTATTTTAAAATATTAGGTAAATAACATAACAATCAACTAAATGTCATTCAAAGTAGTTGTTTCTTGGGAGTAGGAATTGGAAAAGAAGATATAGGCTAGAGAATATCCCTTTTCATAAGTTTAGGTTAGATTTATTTTTTACTTTTTATATACATTTGATCAAAAAATCAATGAAAAGTTTTCAATGTTCACATAAATATAATCTTAATTAATAATTGGTGGTTTTTCTTAATCATAAGAGGAGAAATGTTTTTTGCCTTCCGTATTTATCTTTTCTTTGAAAGGGAAAAAATAAGATGATTCTGAGATAGTATGTGAATCTGTATTTTGAAAAGGAAGGACAGATTATAAAAGTTACTTATAAAGTCCATACCAAAGATGAAATAACCCTGATTTCAGAAACAATTGAAATATGTTCAGATTTTATCATGTCCAAATGTAAGATGACTCTAGCTATTGTAAAGTAATAATTAATAGGGCAATAATCAAGAGATGTACAAGTGGTAAGAAAACAGAAAGGAGAGTCAAAAAAAAAAAGTCCAAGTTTGTAATATCCTGAAACAGGAGTGTAGGCTTATTTTAGGAGTAATACAAACTCTAACTGAGATGGAACTTTTAATGTAAGCTAGAAGAGCTAGGGAAAATCTCAGGATAAAGTAGAAGTTTTATAAAGGATAAGATGTATCATACTTTAAAATGTAATTTATGTTATTCAAAAAGGTCATTTTATTTGTGAAACATTCATACAATTGGTCTTCTCAATATCTTTCTTAGTTTTTATGCTCAATAAAATCTCTGCCATATTTAATACTATTGTTTATTCCAATCTCTTAAAGCTCTGGCTTTGGTAAGAATGTATTATTTTGTACTTCTCCCACTTTTTTTTTTTTTCCAACTTTAATCTTGTTTTCATTACTAGACTCTAAATGGCCTATTTTTATTTTGTTTTCTTCTTTATACATTTCTTGCTTCAGTGATCTCATCCTTTCTCTTTTTTGATGATCATCACTTCTAGGAAGATGACTCCCATATGTATATTTAAAGCCTTACTAAAATCCTTAGTGCAGAGAAGTGTTCAATAATATTGCAGAAAAAATAAAAATTTTAATGAATACAAATTAGTGAAGTCTATGGGTATTAGGGCTAATTCAAAATATAGCATTGATGCCATAGGTAGAATTTATTCTGAGTGAATCATTTTCTTCCGATCTAAAAAGATCATATTTTAAACAGACAGATTGTTATCTGTGATTTTACACTTGTCAACATCACTTCTGATTTTGGGGGCATGGCTGTTATAAAAGTTAATTTGGTTCATAATTAACTATTACTGGGAAAATGAATAATAGAAAGAATATAGATATTTCCCCTAGTGTTTATCAGGCTAAGAGATTTTTATTGCTTAAATTATCTGACCTGTACAAAAAAATGAAAGATAGGTATTTCTAACTTCTTTTTTTTAATATGTGAGAACCTGATACTTAAAGAGGAATTACTTGTCAAAAGTGGCAAAATTTTTCAGTGACAAAGACAAGGATGAAGGCCACTGTTAAGTTTTTCTGTTGTAACTATACCATACTTCTTCTTCTGAGTTAAAAAGATCAAGTTTCAAAAAGGGTGTTGCATGAATAATGTACCAATTATCATTTTAAACTGTGAAATTTAATTACCTAATATAATTAAAGGCATATATTAATTTGGCCAATTCTTATTCTTGTAATTAATGGCAAATTAGGTATTTAATGTATAATTATGTAAAAATTACTAACCTCATTCTTCAATGTCTTTTCTTTTGGGAAAATCTCTGAATATTGATTAACCAAACATATCAGTGAAATCTGCAACAGAAAATGAAAAGACAATAACATTTTAAAAAGTTTATAGTTAAATCACAGTCTAGTTGTTGAGATCTGGAAGCTGCTAAAAAGGAATGCATTCATCATGATAGGTTAATATCTATAACATACAATTGCAACTTCACAGTAGCTTCACTAATGTTACAAGGTAGATTAAAAAGAATTTCAGCTCCTTGCAGTCAAGGAGAAGATATTATCCATCTTCTGGCACCACCAGCCTCTAAACTTAACCATAAAGTGGAAGAGAAAACAGCAGGCAAATAGCAGTCCACGTATCAGAGGAGGAAATGGTTTTGATCAAGCACCAGCAGTCTCTGGCAGTCTACTCTGGAGCAACCACATATACATCTCATTTTTTATTCCATCTATAGAGTGCATTCACTCCTCTACAAGGGAGAAAATCTAAAATACCACCACTTAGTAGCTGCATTCAGCCATGGTCCAAGATCTCTAGGAAAATGTGCAGTACTTTTTACTACTAAGTCAGAATGCAATTCATCTTGGTGTGATCAACCTATGATCTAAAACACGCTCCCTCCCCCATCAATTCTCACTAATATACTATGGTAAATAGGGATAGGACAACTGATAAAATCTTACAATTAGAGAGAAGGCATTGGGAAGATTTTCAGCAGTTTGGTAGAATTGCCAGGATCTTGAGGGGTGAGCACTGGATCCCTGAATTGGCAGTGGGGGATATTCTCTGATTAGTTCTGTTTCTAATCTTTGAAAGGAACACTTTTCCATTTTTTTCATGAACCCTAGCACTGATATTTAGGAAAAGCAGTGAGTCTTCTTTGACCACATTTGAAATGGTTCTTGGATGATGTCAATTTTTTTAAAATAGTTAGAATTTTAGCAACAGGACTCATAGTTCCTTTGAGAATGTAATTCCCCCTGCCGCAGAACTTAATGGGCTTCTGATCTACTCTCAATCAGTTCTCGGCACCAATAACCATACATAAATACTTCTATAGCCATAATACTTAAATCTGCATCACTTCTTTGCATCCTTGCCCAACATTTATCTCTAGTAATTTAATAGCTGCTACCTTGAGGCTTTATAGTTTGAGTGGAAAACTAAAAGTCTGGATTTTAATATGCTTTTGCTGTTTTCTCAAATGTATTTCCCTTTTCTTTTGCTTAAACGCATACACTTTTCTAAGACTTTAAGGCCACAAATCCCCACACTACTTTCTACTCTGGTTTCCTTTCTCTTTCCTATTTCACTGTGTCTAACAGTCTCTGAACTTACCTCCTTCTTGCCAAGTATAGCTAATAATTGTCAACACAAACTAAGGTTTTAATTCTTTCAACCATTTCCCCTAGAGCTCTTGGCATGGACTTTCTTCCAGGCTGTTGCAGGTGATGGTGTCATGAAAAGTTTTGCCCCAATGTAACATGGATTATCAATTTTCCAGCTTTGAAAATCAGTTTTTCCTCTGTCCAGTCTCTGATCACAAAATGGATGTCACGTAGTCAACATTTTTGTTCAGTAGGACACTATTCCTGGTAACAAAGCTACCAGTTGGGGTATGTTAAAAATGTTTAAAACAACCCCCAAATCTCAATGGTTTAACCCAGTCATTTGCTCATTGTGATTGGCAAGGGGGCTGTGATTGGCAGGAGGGCTCTGCTCCTGTAGTCTTTTAGGTATTCCAGGTCCTTCTATACTGTGGGACCACTATCTTTAGTACATGATGCTCAAGATCATTATGGGATGTGAAGAGAGAAAGGGAATAGTGTACAGCAGGTTTTCATGGGCCCAGGCCTGGATTCATTTTTGCTAACATTTCACTGACCAGTACTCAGTCCTATGACCTTGATCTTATTTAGGAAGAATGGGCAATGCAACTGATCTCTGTGCATTGGACGAAAAAGAAAAATAAAATGGATATCAGTGAACAATAGCAGTCATTCCCACGAAGGAATCTTAGAATATGTTTCATGTTAGTTATTCAAAAGTCATTTGGTGACTTCAGTAGATAAAAAGAAGCAAAATCAGGAATTTTATGTTATGGGTTGTTTTGGGCCATTTTTCTAAACTTCTTTACTTAGAGTTTTTATAAAGTAAGCATTCTTCCCAGCTTGCATTTTCTTATTGGGCAGTTTAGTGAAGCATGTTCCTGATTATACAGGGACCCTCTGGAATTTGGGTCAGGGTACTCTGGCATTTTGTAGGACTGCTCTCTTTCTGATGTCACCTGTGTGACCTGTCTTTTCTAGGGTTACATATCTGAGTAAAAGGCACAACAATCCCCTCGGATTCCCAAGAGAAAATTAGGGTTTCTTTTCTTAGCTCTTGCTGCTCATATATACCAAATCTTATTAATTATTAGGTCCTTTTTATTGTACCTCACTAATTGCTCTTGAAATGACTGATGTTTCTTATCCTCACTGCTACATCCTCCGAACTGGTCTCTTCAGCTTCTACTCTTTAGCAAATATGCAAACAAGATCACAAAGCTCCTCAAATTGCTCATGTTAACCTCAAGATAAAGTATATACTATTTAGCACAGCATTCAGAATATTGTTATGTGCCCAGACCCCAGTGCCCTCTTCCTTATTTATTATCATGCCCCAAATTATATTCCAACCTCTGGCTATTGCTCCTGGAAGCTGACTTTTCTGTCTCTCTTTCTTTTTATGCCCATAGTGCTATTTGTTTCCCCATATTTCTACACTGTATTTTCCTTGTCTTCTTGTTTGTCTCCTCAATAAAACCTGCCAGGTCCTTGAGAACAACAGCAGTGTTTTATGTATCCTTTCATTGTAAGTCCTTAATATATTCCCAGGCACACTGTAGGCACTCAATACTATTTGCTGGATAATTGAATGGAACCTCACTCTCATGAGTCACCCAAGTGGTGCAGGGAGCTGTGGACATCTCTCTAACACAGGGCTCTTTATAAACACCCTCAAAATGAACTGGATACACTGTTGCCTTATGCACAGAGCCCAAAAACAAGATTTAAGTACTTCAGAACCTCAAGGGTGTCTTGAAGTATATATTTGGACATCATACTAGAAAGTATCTATATTAGTGTGTAACAAAAAGCCGCTGAAATGGAAACTTCATGGCAGAATCTGTTAGCAGCAGAGAGACATCTTTGTCTGTTTTTTGTTGAAGAAGAGGGGAGTGAGATGAAAGGGCTCCAATATCTGGAAAGAGCAAAGATACCTCTACCTTCCTTTCTTCTCTTCTCCCTAAAAATTATTAGGGCAACTTTAGAGGCTAGTGAACATGTAGAAGATATAATCATGGGTAATACGAGTGGTACGTATGAGTATGTAACTTGCCTTTCTAGAAGAGAGGTATCTTGCTAAGGAAACATCATAGCAAAAAATAAAATAGCAGTGGTTCTGAGGTTAGTTCTCAAGATTCTTTCTGGCTGGGCTTGTTTCTTGCAAGTTCCTGAAACCACACGTACTATCAACACATACAATGAGAGCAAAACAACACAAAGCCAAAGCACAAATTCAAATTCAGTGAGTCTTAAGGTGACTCAGAATCAGTGTATTAAAATAAGTATAACAGGTGATTTTAATGTAATTGATTAAAATTTTATTTTAAATATAAGGTTGTCATATATACAGCATAAGAATGGAGTTAGACCAGTGGGATTGAAATATCTTAACTACTAATTTCTTTTTCTTTGGGAAAATACATATATTTCTACACCTTAAATGTCCTTCTAGGCTTACTTTTATTTGTGGCTTGAAAGTATTCTAAGTAAATTGGTTACAAACACTTTATGAGCAACTGTATGCACATTATGATTCTTCCTCAACAAATCCGGTTTACCTATTTCTCACCAAGAGAGTGATCTGCTGGGTGAAGTAAGGCAAGTTCCTCATTTCATTTGGCCAGAAGATTTAGATTTTGTCTCTTAATGAAGATTAAGAAAGGGTCATTATTATAGCAAATAAAATATCTCCTGGTCCACAAAGGCCAGCTTCAGAGGAGCAGAACTAAGTAGGGCCAACTAATACTATCTTCTCTGTCAACTGATATAGGGTACCTTACACTTCTTATCAGCCAGGAATTCTGAGATACTGATTATGATTTGCCTTTTTTTTTTAGTTATGTTATCTTTATCTGAATGGAACAATTCGATCATTCTATTTCACCTTTTTAATAGGAGAGTGGACAAAAAAAGGAGCAAAATATGCCCCTCCCCATCTTTTTCCTGTTTCACACAGAAAATTATGCATATTCATCAAAATATTCTTTTTTAGAGTCTCAAGTTAAGATGTGAATCACCAAGACAAGGATCCATTAGTTATCAAATACGAAATTATAATTATTTTTTGATTCCTCTCCCTTAAATGAGTTCAAATGGGATAATAAATTAACAAGTGCCTGAATTAAGACGTGGTTAATTATCAGGTAACAAATTTGCAGATTAACCTTGGTAAATATTTACTGATGAAATAAACACTAGAGAAATGAGTGTGGATTTGGAGTCAATTCCTTTATTCACAATTTCATCTTCTTTGAGCTAAAAGAAAAGGAATTTTAAGGTTTACTTATTGGCACATGAGTTCTAAGAAGTTAAGTTAAATTTCAATATTTTTTCCTGATCCTTAGAAAAGCTCTGAATAATTCATACAATAAAATGAGGGTAAAGTGAATGAATGTTCACAGGTTTGTTTTTCTGCTTCATTCATTTATTTATTAAACATTTCTTGAGCACTTGCTGTGTGACAAACTCTATGCCAGATTTAGTGGTACAGAGAGGAATTAGGTATGGACTTACCCTCAAGAGGTTTTAATTCAGTGAATATTCACTCTAAAACAGTGAACAAGATGGAGCTAAGCAGGTAATACAAGAAGCTCTTTTGAATTCCTTCTTGTTCCAGGTCTTACAGTGAGGTTTTATTATATTTTTAACTGAATTTTTAATCAAGATAACTATAGATTCACACACAGTTGTAAAAAAATATACAGAGAGATCTCTTGCACAAATTGCCCAATTTCTCCAAAGGTAATATTTTACATATCTGTAATATATCACAATCAGTATACAGGCATAAATACAATCCAACAATGTTATTCAGATTTCCCCAGTTTCACTTGCAATCATGTGCATGTTAATTAAATTCTATAGAATTGAATCACATGTTTAGGTTCATGTATTCACTGCTAGAGTCAATATTCTAAACAGTGGTAACATCACAGAATCCTTCCTGTTGCCCTTTTGTAACTACTTCCACCTCACCTCCCAACCACATACCACAACCTTAATTCCTAGCAACCACAAATTTGTTTACCACGTCTATAATTTTGTCATTACAAATGACACTGTAGTTATACAGAAAGGCTTAATATCAGGTAGAGTGAGTCCCCCCACCTTATTCTTTGTCAAAACTGATTTAACTATATTATGGCCTGTGCCTTTCTATGTAAATTTTGAAATAAGCTTACACATGTCGATGAAAAAATCTTATGGGGGTATTGGTAGAAATTGCATTAGACACATAGATCAAGTGACATGTTTACTATGTTGAAACTTCCAATCTATGGCCACAATGTTTCCCTCCATTTATTTAGGTTACCTGTATTTCTTTCATCTCCATTTTGTAATTTTCAGCATGCAGAGAGATTCTTAAATATTTTCCTAAGTGAATACCTAAGTCTTTTATTTTATTGGAGTGATAGCAAATAACATTTTGTTTTAAAAATTCTTATTTCATTCTTAGTAGGTAAAAATGCAATTGATATTTGTGTGTTGATTTTATATCCCAAAACCCTGCTAAACTCACTTATTAAAAGTTCTAGGATAATTTTTGCAATTTTTTTGTGGATTTTCTACATACACAATCATGTCATTTTCAAATACAAAGAGTTTAATTTCTTCCTTTTCAATCTGTATGCCTTTTATTTTATTTTTGTCCTACCGAAGTGGATAAAAGTTTGAATAAAAGTGATGAGAGTGGACATTCTTAGTTTATTCCTGATCTTAGGAGGAAAACATGCAAAATTTTACCATTAAGTATGTTATTAGCAGCAGGATTTTTTTTAACGTTTTTTATTGAATTTAGGTAATTCCCTTCTATTGGTAATTGTCAAGTTTTTTTTTTCTTTAATGAATGGGTATTGCAATTTGTCAAATGTTTTTCTATATCAATAAAATCACATGATCTTTCTTCTGTCTTATTGATGCAATAAATTATGTTTGATTTTTGAATGTTGAATAAGCATTGCATTTCTGATCATCTGTATTATTCTCTTTTATACATTGCTGAATTCTGTTTGCTAGTATTTTGTTGAGGATTTTGCATATAAATTCATATGAGATATTGGTCTGTATTTTTTTGTGTGCTGCCTTTGTCTGGTTTTAGTATAGCAGTAATACTGACCTCATAAAATGAATTGGGAAGTTTTCCATCCTCTTCTATTTTCTTGAAGAGATTGCATACAATTATTGTATTGATAATTTCTGTTTTAAATGTTTGATAGTTTTGGCCAGTAAAACCAACTGAATCTGGGATTTATTTTTAGGAGTATTTAAATTACAGATTAAAATTTTTAATGGTTATAGGGCTACTTATATTGCCTATAACATCTTTATTGAATTTGGTAGTTTGTGGATTTTGAGGACATAATCATTTTTTCCTAAGCTGTCAAATTTATGAGTATAAAATTTTTCCCAGTATTCCTTCACTATCTGTGTAATGGCTGTAGGATTTGTAGTTATATCTTCTATTTCACTCAATACTGGTGATCTATATCACTCTTAATGTCACATCTTCTTTCTATTATTGTTTGTCTTGACAGAGTCTTGTCAATTTTATTGATTTTTTTCTAAAAGAATTAGCTTTTTGTTTTTATCAATTTTTCTATTTTCTTATTTTTAATTTTATTGTTTTTAATCTTTATTATTTCCTTTCTTCTGCTTGCCTTGTATTTATTTTGCTCTTCCTTTTCTATTTTTTTTAGGGTTGAAACTTAGATTATTGATTTAAAATATGTATTTGTTTCTAATGTAAGCATTTATTGCTATAGATTTCCCTCTTTAGAACTACTTTAGCTGCATTACACATTACTTTTTATTTTCTTTTTTGTTCAGTTTATGTGGTTTTAAATTTCCTTTGAAACTTTTCTTTACAAATTTACTAGTAGTGTACTGTTTAATTTCTAAATGTCTTGAGATTATCCTATTGTATTCTGTCATTTATTTCTAGTTTGATTTTGTTACTGCCAGAGAACTTACATTTAAGTTAATTATGGCTATGTTAGCACTTAAGTCTGCCATTTTATTGTTTATTTTTTATTTGTTTTATGTGGCCTCATTCTCTTCTTTTCTTGTCTTTCTATAGTTATTTGATATTTTCTAGAATTCTATCTATGTTTATAGTGTTTTTGATGTCTCTCGTATAGATTATATAGTGAATGCTCTGATTATCACAATATACATATATGACATATAGTCACTGATTTATATTAACTTTTTACCACTTTGAAGATGCATGGAACTCTCACTTCCATATATGCCCTTTAACATCTTCCTTTTTAAATATCATTATTTTGAGTATCGAGGTCCAATTTTTTTCAATCATCCAATATAATTTATGAAACATGTGGAAAAGAACAGTCTAGTTTAGGTTCTTTTGATATTTCTTTCATCAACAGAAAGAACTACAGACTATAAATAGGCAAAAAGACAGTTTATCTGGATTCTTAGAATTTCAATTTGAGGGTTATAGATTATGGAGAAACCCAGAACAGTATCCTACCAGAGGAAGATGGGTAGAGGGTTTTATGGGGAAAGGAGAAAATTAATGCAGCTTTATGCAAGTTGCTTACCAAGAATTTAGATTGGAGGGTAAAATTGTTCTATATATACAATTGGGTTACGGAATGCATCTCATGCGTTACTATGTTTTCTTTAGTCCAGAAAAATTCCAGATCTCAGCATTATTTTTCCTTTTGGCAACTCATCAAGCTTTCAGCAGTTTTAATTTAGAATGTTTAGCAAAAGTTCAGCACAAGCAGCAATATTGGAGGTCCTTAGGTCACATCTCAGTCATTCCTGATGTAGTTCTTTTCACAACTTCTTCCTTTATGATGTTCCAAGATTTTTCTTTTACCATTAATTTTCATTTGAATAACTTCCTTCAGCCAATCTTTAAAGATAGGTCTGCTAGTGACAAATTATTTTAGTTTTTCTTCATATGAGAAAGACTCTTCATTAATGGATATAGATTTTGTGATTGACAGGTTTTTATTTTTTCAACCTTTGAAAGATAGTGTGTCACTTCTTTCTGCCCTCCATGATTTCTGATGAGAAATCAACTGTCACAGAAAGTGGTATTCTCCTATAAGGATAGCATTATTTCTCTTTGGCTGTTTTCAAGTTTTTTGTTTGTCTTTAATTTTTTAAAGTGCAAGATATATCTTGACATAGATTTATTTGGGTTTATCTTGTGTGAGATTTGTTCAGTTTCTTAGATCTTTGGGTTTTTGACTGTCACTGAATTTGGTAAGTTTACAGCCATTATTTCTTCAATAATGAAGAAAATTCAGCCTCACTCTTTTATTTCTTTTTTATGGGATTCTCATCATAGAACTGTTGGGACTTTTGTTCTTTTTACATCCCTGAGACTCTTCATTTTTTTTTTCAGTCTATTTACTCTTTGTTATTACAGTTCGGTGAATTGCATTGTCTAATCTCAAGTTTCTGACATCTCCTCTCTACTAGCAAGCCCACCCAGTGAGATCTTATTCATTTTAGTTTTCAGTTGTATAATTTCCACTTAGTAACTTATTACAGCTTCTATTACTTTGCTGAGTGTTCCTCTGGCTGCTTATTTTTGGCAGGGTCTCAACTATCTGACTTATCAGTGTCAGGTTTCTTGAGGTTGACAGAGGAATTCCTTCTCTGTTAAGGGGAAGAATTATCTTATATGGGCTGTCTTCTACTGCTAAGTTTGGGGCCAGGGAAGGCTGGATCTGAAAGCCCTTCTTCTGTAAGGTGGAAGAATGTAAGACCTCCTGCTCTTGTGCTGTTTCCCTGGTCCTGGATCCCCAAATCAGTTTGCCTTCCTCTTACTATCTTTCACAGTTCTCTTTTTGTTGCCATTTGCACCATATTCAGAGTTTATACTTCTGCTTAGTTTGAATTAGCAGGGGAAAGGGTGTCTATGTTATTTTGTCTGAACTAGAAATTTTCATTATATTTTAAAAGCTGTCTAAATTACAAACTTCAGATATACTTATATCTGAATATAAATCTTGAGGTATATTTTAAGCCTGAATGCAAATATCACTTTATCCACACTTCTGCTCCAATCTCATAGCAGAAAAAAAAAATACATATAGAAAGTACATTTATAGTCTTCCAGTCAATCAGTATTTTGTAAGTAATTTAGTTCTTTTTTCTGTGGGTAATTTAGTTTTTAAACGGACAAACAAATAAATTACTGGTTACATTTCAGGACATTATACTTTCAGGGTAAGTTGATACAATGCTGATTATGTTTTTAATACTAATTTACTTCCATTATAAAACAAAACCTACTACTTGTTTTAAAATAAAAGTTTGATACTAACTTTTAGTGGAAAGAAAAAAAAATAAGTCTGTCCATAGGTAAATTGGAAGAGCCTCTCCATTGGTGAAAACAAAAACTGAATTTAAAACAACTTTTAAAAGGATAGAAATATAGCAAACATTGCTAGAGAGGAAGAAATTTAACACTGGGCTTAAATTTATAATTTGTACAATTTGTACTGGGTTTAAATTTAAATTAGTACAATTTGGAATGTACTAGTTAGTTGGATGACTCTGCTTAAGTTCCACCTTCTTTTTGCCCTGCTCAGAGTCTGCATACATAATGATGAAGGTGATCTAGGTTTCTAAGGTGAAGTAGACACTATAACACTAAAACATGGTCTTATTTTCACATTAGGCCTAATTTAGCCATTCTCTCTTATTCTCATAGACTCTTTCACAACCCTATTAAAGCACTCATTGAGTTGCACTTAAGATTTTGTTTTATTTCTGTGTTTATTTAGAAGTCTGTCTTTCCCACTAGCATAGGGGTTCTTATGAGCTAGGGTGAATCACCTTTGTGTCCCACATCACTGTCATTTTGCACAGTGCCTTATATATAAAACCTGCTCAATGAATGTTTGCTGAATGAACACATATGGAGCAAAACTGTAGATATCACGGAATTTCATCAGAGACAAAGAGGGAAAAGTAAAATTAGCCAGTAGTTAATAAATAAATCTTATAGCAATACTTTATTATTTGCATATCTCTCTTTTTTTAGAATTAGATTTTAGCTCAAATTGAGATTTGAGATATGAAATGTCTACTCTCACAATAAAAATTGATTACTGATGATGAATTGATGAGGAAGCATGTGTTCCTGACCAAAACCAAACTGGTTAAATAGAACCTATCATTTGGCATTTAGGGAAAAAAAGGAGAAAGAACTAAATCTAACTACCACCTTAATACATGTTTACAAAATTATACTCTGAGAATAACTACTGGCTCATGATTTTCTTCCAAAGAGTATTTTGGTATTTAAATAAATCTGGGGGTGTTGAATGTACCCTGAATTTAGATGCCCCTGGAAAATATACTAGAAACAGCTGCTTCAGAAAAACTAAAGACATGGAGAACTCATTCTACATAACCCAACAGATGAAAAGCTGGCAAGTGAGTAGTAGATTGTTTATCATCAATAAACAGTTGATAACATAAGATAAAGAAAGAGAAAAATGCTGTCTTTTTCATACTATCCCTCCCCACATTTTTGTGTTACTTTTTTTAGCTAACCTTGGTAGTGGTCAATTTGGTTAAAACATTAGGAAAATGAAGTGGTAACATGCAGTAAAATAGCTCTGGAAACCCTAAGACTGATAAATATTTTACAGGTAAAGTTTTGGAAATTGCTAAATGTCAAACAATAAGAGTTAGGTTTTTTTGTTTTGTTTTTTTAAAGAGACTGCATTTATTCTTCTAATAGTAATCCTAAATACTAAAGATTTTTATACTTATCCTGAGAGGAATAGGATCATAGAAACTAAGCATGAATAAATCTCAGATTATTCTCAGTTCAGGAAAAATGAAGTACTCTTGACAAAAATAATAACTGCTGTAGAAATATCCTTAAGTTTGTTTAAGCTCTAAACCCAAGAAAAGCAGAACATTTGTCTTTAAGTGGGAGTCTATTAGTTACACAGTTAAGTTTGTAGTTGGGTAATTTTTAACAGCTTCTCCTGATTGTTATTTATTACAGCTGCAAGATCTGGCAAAAGCTCTTAGGGCATGAAATATGATATAAGCCTGACAATATGTAATTTATATAGAAAATACTTCTGGAGAAAACAAGTAGATGGATGTTTATAGAAGTGATCTTGTGTGACAGCAATATATCTTGAAATATTTGAGATTCATAGCAATTTTCATCCCATTTCAAATACTCCATTTTTACTCTACTACTTGTTTTTTTTTTTAAAAAAATCAATGTTTTCTGTGCTTGAAAAAGTGAAAGGTTACTAATGTGAAACTGCAATACTGTACAAAATATTATTTATAGACAAACAAATGTTATCAGTAAAGTATGGTACCAACAAAAATAATGCCCAAATGAAATTTTGCTTGTCTGTTGTGAGATGAAAGCTCAATATGACTAATTTACAATAAGAATGGATACACTAATCAAGGTATAATTAACTGAAATTTGCACCAAGTGATGTGGAAAGAACTCAGATACTCTATAGGAAAAAAAAACATCTTACATAACTTACTGAATTAATAGGTTTCCCTGCAATATAAGGAGAATATTTTATCTTTAAGAAACATATAGTTTTGGGACCCCATGGAACTAGAGAGTTAGCACCGCATGCAGCACCTTTGGCTGCATCTCTATCTTCTGTCAGGAGCCTTTTCAAAAACAACATGTAGCAAGAGTTTCAAGATGGCAGAGGAGTAAGACTTGGAGATCACCTTCCTCTCCACAAATACATCAGAAATACATCTACATGTGGAACAACTCGTACAAAACACCTACTGAATGTTGGCAGAAGACCTCAGACTTCCCAAAAGGCAAGAAAATGCCCACGTACTTGGCCGTGGTGCTGACAGGGTCATGGTGCTCTGGCCAGGTGTCAGGCCTGTGCCTCTGAGGTGGGAGAGCCGAGTTGAGGATATTGATCCACCAGAGGCCTCCTGGCTCCACATAATATCAAATGGCAAAAGCTCTCCCAGATATCTCAACCTCAACTCTAAGAACTAGCTCCAATCAACAACCAGCAACAAACAGGGCTGGACAACCTTTGCCAAACAACTAGAAAGACAGGAACACAACCCCACCCATTAGCAGAAAGGTTGCCTATAAATCATAATAAGGTCACAGACACCCAAAAACACACAACTGGATGCAGTCCTGCCCACCAGAAAGACAAGATCCAGCCTCATCTACCAGAACACAGGCACAAGCCCCCTCCACCAGGAAGCCTACAAAACCCATTGAATCAACCTTAGCCACTGGAGGCAGACACCAAAAACAACGGGAATTACTAACCTGCAGCATATGAAAAGGAGATCAAAAACACAGTAAACTAAGCAAAATGAGAAAACAGAGAAACACACAGCAGATGAAGGATCAAGGTAAAAACCTACCAGACCAAACAAATGAAGACAAAATAGGCAGTCTACCTGAAAAAGAATTCAGAGTAATGATAGTAAAGATGACCCAAAATCTTCGAACTAGAACGGAGAAAATACAAGAAACATTTAACAAAGAACTAGAAGAACTAAAGAGCAAACAAACAATGATGAACAACACAATAAATGAAATTAAAAATTCTCTAGAAGGAATCACTAGCAGAATAAATGGAGCAGAAGAACAGATAAGTGACTTGGAAGATAAAAGGGTGGAAATAACTATTGCAGAGCAGAATAAAGAAAAAACGAATGAGAAGAATTGAGAACAGTGTCAGAAACCTCTGGGACAACAATAAATGCACCAACATTCGAACTATAGGGGTCCCAGAAGAAGTAGAGAAAAAGAAAGAGACTAAGAAAATATTTGAAGAGATTATAATTGAAAACTTCCTTAATATGGGAAAAGAAATACTCAATCAAGTCCAAGAAGCACAGAGAGTCCCATACAGGATAAATCCAAGAAGAAACATGCCAAGACACATATTAGTCAAACTATCAAAAATTAAATGCAAAGAAAAAATATTAAAAGCATCAAGGGAAAAAAAAAACACAATACCATATAAGGGAATCCTCATAAGGTTAACAGCTGAACTTTCATCAGAAACTCTGCAAACCAGAAGGGACTGGCAGGACATAATTAAAGTGATGAAAGGAAAAAACCTACAACCAAGATTACTCTACCCAGTAAAAATGTCATTCAGATTCAACAGAGAAATTAAAACCTTTACAGACAACCAAAAGCTAAGAGCATTTAGCACCACTGAAACAGCTTTACAACAAATGCTAAAGGAACTTCTCCAGGCAGGAAACACAAGAGAAGGAAAAGACCTAAAATAACAAACCCAAACAATTAAGAAAATGGTAATAGGAACAAGCATATTGATAATTACCTTAAATGTAAATGGATTAAATGCTCCAACCAAAAGACATAGACTGGATGAATGGATACAAAAGAAAACCTGTACATATGCTGTCTACAAGAGACCCACTTTAGACCTAGGGACACATACAGACTGAAAGTGAGGGGATGGAAAAAAGATGGTCTATGCAAATGGAAATCAAAAGCAAGCTGGAGTAGCAATTCTCCTTTCAGACAAAATAGACTTTAAAAACAAGGCTATCACAAGAGACAAAGAAGGACACTACATAATGATCAAGAGATCAATCCAAGAAGAAGATATAACAATTGTAAATATTTATGCACCCAACATAATGCACCTGAATACATATGGCAAATGGTAACAGCCATAAAAGGGGAAAACAAAAGTAACACAATCATACAAGGGAACTTTAACACCACAGTTTCACCAATGGACAGATCCTCCAAAATGAAAATAAATAAGGAAACACAAGCTTTAAATGATACATTAAAGAAGGTGGACTTAATTGATATTTATAGGACATTCCATTAAAAAACAACAGAATAAACATTCCTCTCAAGTGCTCTTTATTCTCCAGGATAGATCATATCTTGGGTCACAAATCAACTCTTGGTAAATTTAAGAAAATTGAAATCATATCAAGTATCTTTGCTGACCACAGCATTATGAGACTAGACATGAACTACAGGAAAATATCTGTAAATATACAAACACATGGAAGCTAAACAATACACTACTAAATAACCAAGACATCACTGAAGAAATCAAAGAGGAAATTAAAAAATACCTAGAAACAAATGACAATGAAAACACAATGACCCAAAGTCTATGGAATGCAGCAAAAGCAGTTCTAAGAGGGAAGTTTATACCACTACAATCCTACAGCAATAAACAAGAAACATCTCAAACAAACAACCTAACCTTACACCTAAAGTAATTAGAGAAAGAAGAGCAAAAACACCACAAAGTTAGAAGAAGGAAATAAATCATAAAGATCAGATCAGAAATAAATGAAAAAGAAATGAAGGAACAAATAGCAAAGATCAATAAACTAAAAGCTGTTTTTTTTGTGAAAATAGACAAAATTGATAAACCATTAGCCAGACTCATCAAGAAAAAAATGGAAGAAGACTCAAATCAATAAAACTAGAAATGAAAAAAGAGAAGTAACAACTGACACTGCAGAAATACAAAAGGATCATGTGAGGTTACTACAAGCAACTATATGACAATAAAATGGACACTGTGGAAGAAATGGACACATTCTTAGAAAAGCACAACCTTCCAAGACTGAACCAGGAAGAAATAGAAAATATGAACAGACCAATCACAAGCACTGAAATTGAGACTGTGATTAAAAATCTTCCAACAAACAAAAGCCCAGAACAAGATGGCTTCACAGAAGAATTCTATCAAACATTTAGAGAAGAGCTAACACCTATTCTTTTCAAACTCTTCCAAAATGTAGCAGCAGGAGGAACACTTCAAAACTCATTCTATGAGGCCACCATCACCCTGATACCAAAAGCAGAAAAAGATGTCACAAAGAAAGAAAACTGCAGGCCAATATCACTGATTAACATAGATGTAAAAACCCTCAACAAAATACTAGCAAACAGAATCCAACAGCACATTAAAAGGATCATACACCATAATCAAGTGGGGTTTATCCCAGGAATGCAAGGATTCTTCAATATAAACAAACCAATCAATGTGATACACCATATTAATAAATTGAAGGATAAAAACCATATGGTCATCTCAATAGATGCAGAAAAGGATCTCAACAAATTCAACACCCATTTATGATAAAAACCCTCCAGAAAGTAGGCATACAGAGAAATTACCTCAACCTAATAAAGGCCATATATTACAAATCCATAGGCAACAAATTTCTCAATGGTGAAAAACTGAAACCATTTCCACTAAGATCAGGAACAAGACAAGGATGTCCAATCTTATCACTATTATCCCACAAATTTTTGGAAGTTTTAACTACAGCAACCAGTGAAGAAAAAGAAGTAAAAGGAGGGCTTCCCTAGTGGCTCAGTGGTTGAGAATCTGCCTGCTAGTGTGAGGTATGCGGGTTTGAGCCCTGGTCTGGGAGGATCCCACATGCCATGGAGCAACTGGGCCCGTGAGGCACAATTACTGAGTCTACACATCTGGAGCCTGTGTTCCGCAACAAGAAAGGCCACAATAATGAAAGGCCCGCACACCATGATGAAGAGTGGCCCCTGCTTGCCACAACTAGAGAAAACCCTCACACAGAAATGAAGAACAAACACAGCCAAAAATAAATAAATGAATAAAATTAAAAAAAAAGAAATAAAAGGAATCCTTATTGGAAAATAAGAAGTAAAGCTGTCACTGTTTGCAGATGACATGATACTATACATAGAGTATCCTAAAGACTCTACAAGGAAACTACTAGAGCTAAACAATGAATTTGGTGAAGTAGCAGGATACAAAATTAATGCACAGAAATCTCTTGCATTCCTATACAATACTGATGAAAAATCTGAAGGAGAAATTAAGGAAACACTTCCATGTACCATTGCAACAAAAATCATAAAATACCTGGGAATAAAACTACCTAAGGAGAAAAATGACCTGTATGCAGAAAACTATAAGACACTGATGAAAGAAATAAAAGATGATACAAACAGATGGAGAGAAATACCATGCCCTTGGATTGGAAGAATCAACATTCTGATAATGACCATTCTGTGCAAAGCAATCTACAGATTCAATGCAATCCCTGTAAAACTACCAATGACATTTTTCACAGAACTAGAACAAAAATGTCACAGTTTGTATGGAAACACAAAAGACCCTGAATAACCAAAGCAATCTTGAGATAGAAAAATGGAGCTGAAGAAATCAGCCTCACTGACTTCAGACTATACTACAAAGCTACAGTAATCAAGACAGTATGGTACTTGCACAGAAACAGAAATATAGATCAATGGAACAGGATAGAAAGCCCAGAGATAAAGCCACACACATATGGTCACCTTATTTTCGATCAAGGAGACAAGAATATACAATGGAGAAAAGACAGCCTCCTTAATAAGTTGTGCTGGGAAATTTGGACACCTACATGTAAAAGAATGAAATTAGAACACTCCTTAACACCATACACAAAAATAAACTCAAAATGGATTAAAGACCCAAATGTAAGAGCAGACACTATAAAACTCTTAGAGGAAAACATAGACAGAACACTCTATGACATAAATCACAGCAATATCCTTTTTGACCCACCTTCTAGATAAATGGAAATAAAAACAAAAGTAAACAAATGGGACCTAATGAAACTTAAAAGCTTTTGCATAGCAAAGGAAACCATAAACAAGATGAAAAGGCAACCCTTAGAATGGGAGATAATATTTTTAAATGAATCAATGGACAAAGGATTAATTTTCAAAATATACAAGCAGCTCATGCAGCTCAATATCAAAAAAACAACCCAATCCAAAAATGGGCAGAAAACTTAAATAGACATTTCTCCACAGAAGATATACAGATTGCCAACAAACACATGAAAGGATGCTCAACATCACTAATCATTAGAGAAATTTAAATCAAAATTACAATGATGTATCACCTCAATACGGTCAGAATGGCCATCATCAAAAAATCTACAAACAATAAATGCTGAAGAAGGTGTAGAGAAAGGGGAACCCTCTAGCACTGTTGGTAGGAATATAAATTGATACAGCTACTATGGAGAACAGTATGGGGGTTCCTAGAAAACCTAAAAATAGAACTACCACTGGATCCAGCAATCCCACTACTGGGCATATACCCTGAGAAAAACATAAATCAAAAATGTCATGTATCACAATGTTCATTGCAGCACTATTTACAATAGCCAGGACATGGAAGCAAGCTAAGTGTTTGTTGACAGATGAATGTATAAAGAAGATGTGGCACATATATACAATGGAATATTAGTCAGCCATAAAATGAAACGAAACTGAGTTATTTGTAGTGAGGTGGATGGACCTAGAGTTTGTCATACAGAGTGAAATAAGTTAGAAAGAGAAAAACTAGTATCATATGCTAACAGATATATATGGATCCTAAAAAAAAAAAAAAAAAAAAGAAGTTCTGAAGAACCTAGGGGCAGGACAGGAAGAAAGATACAGACGTAGAGAATGGACTTGAGGACACGGGGAGGGGCCAGGGTAAGCTGGGTTGAAGTGAGAGAGTGGCATGGACATATGTACACTACCAAATGTAAAATAGATAGCTAGTGGGAAGCAGCCGCATAGCATCGGGAGATCAGCTCAGTGCTTTGTGACCACCTAGAGGGTTGGAATATGGAGGGTGGGAGAGAGATGGAAGAAGGAAGAGATATGGGGATATATGTATATGTATAGCTGATTCACTTTGTTATAAAGCAGAAACTAACACACCATTGTAAAGCAATTATACTCCAATAAAGATGTTAAAAAAAAAAAAAGAAAAGAAACATATAGTTTTAAAACAAGCTTGCATTTCTTTGGAATTAAATAGTTCAAATTCACTAAGTTGTTCTTTTGGTAGTTTTACTGTAATATCTTTCTAAGAATTGTGAAAACCACAGACCTGAAAGCCATCCTAGAGGCCTCTTAAGCTATTCTTTTTCCTCAATTGTGCTTAAACGTGATGGTGGTGACTGACACTGATGGATGTAATAAGAAAAATTCTCTGAGAATTCTTCCTGCATTTAATGTTTAGTTATTACTGATGTTATTTTCCATTACATTACATAGCATCATTTTCATTAAAAATCATGGGAATGTATTTCTTTAAGAATCAAGATTAGTTTTTTTTCTGCCGAGAAACTTATTTTGTTTTATACTTTAAATTCTGTGGATGAAACAGGTATAAAGTGCCTTTGGAACCCCAAAGAAATAGCAAGGATAGGTACTCTGTAAAACTATAGAATGGCTAAAAAGGGTAAGTTCAGCTAAAATGCAAGAGAAACATCTCTGTCAAATGTAAGGTGAAAGAAATGCAAAATAGTGAGGAGGTAAATCCACAAACCTGCTTGGCTCAAGATTAGGCAGTTTAGTCTCTGTGTAATGATGCTAGATGGGGGATAGGTCCCAGCCCACTATTTGAAGGAAAGAAGCTGAAAAACGTTATTGCCTTGGATAAGAAACTGCCAAACTGCAATGACACAAATATGATTTTACAATGAATAATTGAGCCAGGTCACCCACTGGCCCAGGCCCTTTATTGAAATATCACAATATCAGCTGTGGCCTGAGTCCCAAAGTGCTTTTATAAGATGTGGTTCTGGTCCTAAACTGGGAGCCCTAACAGCTGGGCAGAAGGAACCGTAAATCCATAATACAATATAATACTGGAAAATTAGGAGGTTAATGATAGAGACTTTCACACAGAATTAGCCACAGTACTCTAGCCACCTAGCAATAATAATAACAAATTAGAGTAACAATTAAAATTACAATAGTTATGAGTTGTTAAAAGCACAGGACTGTGTTATATTAATCTGGAAATAAAGATATTCATAAGGGAATCCAAATCTGCTTTAGTTATTTTTATTTTTATAGGAACACTTTTGGTTCACTTCATTTTCAGGTAGTATTACATGAACTGTTATCCCAAGATAGAATATTAAAGTTAAGGATTTCTTAAGTGGAATAGCTCCTTGTATGGCAAGATCCAAATTGTGACTCTGGCAATGGATGGATGTAGCAGAATGAAAGCAAAATCTGCTAACAGTAATGAGGTCAAGGAGTAAGGAGGCTAGACTGTTGGATGCATTATCTCTGACGATGATGATGGATTTGCTCATGATGATGACAGAAATGTGGATGAAGAGGGAAACAATAAGTGAGGCACTGACTTTTCAATGACTAAGCTTTAATAACCTGGAGGTCAGAATATGACAGTGACAAGAAGGGAAAAAAACAAGTATTTTATGGTTTCTAAATCAAATAACACTATTATTAATCATATTCAATCATGTATTTATTCATTTACTCAAATTACTTAGTGGGAATCCTCTAAGAATGGTTTTCTTTTCTATGTTTGCCTCCTTTGTAGACCATTTATTTTATATTGCAGCAATTCCTTTGTCATCTTCTTTGCTTGTCAGAGTGCTCCAGAATTTATTTGTGTCTCCTCCAATCTTTACCATTTACACTCACCTCTGCTGTAATCTCTTATTAAGATGTGTGTAAATGCTATCTCTTCACTGACATCTCATTCCCCTGAAATTCAGACTTCTGGATCCATCTGGTTATTTGGCATTAAAACTTATTGTTATTTAGATGATTATTAATAATATTTAAGAGGAATCTCAACATTAGCTGTACTCCTCGTCAACCCCTCAAAACGCCCTTCTTCAGTCTTCTCCATACTGATAGATGGCAATTCCATTATTGGAGTTGTTAACACTAATCACTTTGACACTATTATTAATCTTATTTACCTTCTTTTCCCATAAATCCACATCTGATCATTAGCAATCTGACCTCTTCTCACCATCTCTCTGATCCAAGCTAACATTTTCTCTTGTCTGGATCATTGTAGTCGCCTCTTAATTGGTTTCCCTACTTCTGTATTTGCTGCCTTCATTCTATTCTTAACAAAAAAGTAGAGTAATCCTGGCACTATATGGGTCCAGTCATTTCATTTACCTTCTTCAATACCTCCAATAGCTTTTCATCTCATCAATGTAAATCCTAAACTTTGTAAAATGGCATTTAACATCTTAAACCATCTCTTTTGACAACCACGGCCATGTGTACATTTTGGGTCTCACTTTTTTGCACTCTCCTCTTTTGTTGTTCTATCCAGTCAAGAAGGCCTTCTTCTGTAATAGGGAAGAACATACGTGACTCCAGATTAGATTTGTTCCTTTTGTTTTAACCTTTGTGCTTCGTTGCCTGTGCTTAGTCATGCTGGCTTTGTACCATTTGTAAAAGAATGTTGCCTATAGCCTGCAATATACAAGGTAGCCTATGCTAAGGGCTCTAGACTCTAAAAGTCCATTAATATAGAGATAAAAAGTTGCAGAACAGAGAATAACATTCGTTTTGTTGGAGGTTTATGTGAACATCATGACCTGACCTAGGTGGACAGCTGCAAGAACAAAGGATTCTGACACCAAGAAGTCTGCAAAAACTAACCATACCCCTCCCTCACCTTGCCTTTAAAAGTGCTTTGCTGAAACCCTTTGAGGAGCTCGGAGGTTTTTTAGGCAGTAGCCACCCATTTCCTTGCATGGCCCTGCAAAAAACCTTTCTCTGTTCCAAACTCTGACGTTTTAGTTTGTGTGGCCACACTGTGCATAGGACACAGGAACTTGTCTTTGGTAACACTTCCTGTCCCTAACTGGCCAGATATTCCCCCACTTCATTGAGTTACAGTTGTTCTTTTCTCCACTTACAGCACTTTTCCTGCAGATATCACTTTCTCCCTTTCTACATTTAGGGCTTGATCAAATGCTAACTTCTCAGTAATTATATATTATTAAATATATAAACTGGAGCCCCCAGCTCCCATGGGGCCTCTCTCCCTTCTTGCCTTAGTTCTTCCTCTGAACACTTATTATCATTCATTTATATATCAATACAACATACTTATTCATCTTTTACAAATTTGTATGTTACATTTATCCAAATTGGCTCTTGTCCATCTCACTCACCAGAATGAAAGCTCAATAATGGCAGTAGTTTTTCCAGCTTGGTTTACTGCAGACCTAATACCTAAAATAATATCTGTGTTCAGTAAATATTTATAGAGTGAATGAATAAATATCATCTTCCAAATATATGTATTTACACCTGTCTTATTAAATCAAATGGCATACTTATATTCCTTATAATTGTTTAAATATTATAGCTCTGTGATAGTATAGCTAAGACAACATGTCTTTTACTTTGGAGCATTAATTAGTGATATCCTTATCACTAATTCAAATCTAAACCCCATTTTTTCAAAGTGCCCAAAGAAATATGCACTGAATAATTATATAGATAGGAAGATTCATAGCTGATTCAATAAGCCAAACATTGTGAAAAATAAAATGTTTCATAATGAAATTATAATTTCTCTTCCCACACATACAAATTTTCTGTGCCTAATCTTAAATATTCATACTAAGCAGCTTTAATTGTAGTTGTCCTAAGTCATTTCTAGGTAAGAAAAAATTATAAGAACCCACTAAAGACCATGACAAAAAGTGGCCACAGACCTATTTGGACAACTAGCATCCTTCCTGCTTGCTCAATTTTTTTAATGAGACCATTACATTTTCCGAGAGAGATCCAAACTCCTTAGCATGCGTTTCAATGTTCAATGTTCAGTTTAATCTACATTTTCAACCTCATTTTTCTAACTCCCTCTTTTCCTCAACTAATCTGCCCCTAAATCCTGCTGATTTTGACAATTTTTTGCTGGCACGCAATGATATAAAAGCGTAGGAGGAAGAATTATAGGAAGATGGTGGAAGAGTAAGACATAGAGATCCCCTTCCTCCCCACAGATACATCAGAAATACATCTGCACGTGGAACAACTCCTACAGAACACCCATTGAACACTGGCAGAAGGCCTCAGACCTCCCAAAAGGCAAGAAACTCCCCACGTACCTGGGTAGGGCAAAAGAAAAAAAGAATAAACAGAGACAAAAGAATAGGGACAGGACCTGCACCAGTGGGAGGGAGATCTGAAGGAGGAAAGGTTTCCACACACTAGGAAGCCCCTTCGCGGGCGGAGACTGCGAGTGGCGGAGGGGGGAAGCTACGGAGCCACGGAGAAGAGTGCAGCAACAGGGGTGCGGAGGGCAAAGCGGAGAGATTCCTGCACAGAGGATTGGTGCCGACCAGCACTCACCAGCTGGAGAGGCTTGTCTGCTCACCCACCGGGGCAGGTGGGGGCTGGGAACTGAGGCTTGGGCTTTGGTTGGAGCGCAGGGAGAGGACTGGGGCTGGCAGCATGAAAACAGCCTGCAAGGGGTTAGTGCACCACAGCTAGCCGAGAGGGAGTCCGGGAAAAAGTCTGGACCTGCCGAAGAGGCAAGAGATTTTTTCTTCCCTCTTTATTTCCTGGTGTGCGAGGAGAGGGGATTAAGAGAGCTGCTTAAAGGAGGTCCAGAAATGGGCGTGAGCCGTGGCTATCAGCACGGACCCCAGAGACGGGCATGAGACGCTAAGGCTGCTGCTGCCACTACCAAGAAGCCTGTGTTCGAGCACAGGTCACTATCCACACCTCCCCTCCCAGGAGCCTGTGCAGCCCGCCACTGCCAGGGTCCTGTGATCCAGGTACAACTTCCCCAGGAGAACACACTGCACACCTCAGTCTGATGCAACATCAAGTGGGCCTCTGCCGCCGCAGGCTCGCCCACACTACATGCCCCTCCCTCCCCCCGAGCCTGAGTGAGCCAGAGCCGCTGAATCAGCTGCCTTTAACCCCGTCCCGTCTGAGCGGAAAAACAGACGCCCCCCAGCAGCCTACACGCAGAGGCGGGGCCAAATCCAAAGCTGAACCCTGGGAGATGTGCAAACAAAGAAGAGAAAGGGAAATCTCTCCCAGCAGCCTCAGGAGCAGTGGATTAAATCTCCACAATCAACTTGATGTACGCTGCATTTGTGGAATACCTGAATAGACAAGGAATCATCCCAAATTGCGGAGGTGGACTTTGGGAGCAAGATATATTATTTTTTGCCCTTTTCCTCTTTCTGTGAGTGTGTATGTGTATGCTTCTGTGTGAGATTTTGTCTGTATAACTTTGCTTTCACCATTTGTCCTAGGGTTCTCTCCAACCGTTTTTTTTCTTGTTTGTTTGTTCTTAAAAAGTTTTATTTCTTAATAATTATGTTTTATTTTAATAACTTTATTTTATCTTACTTTATTTTATCCTCTTTCTTTCTTTCTTTCTACATTTTCTCCCTTTTATTCTGAGCCGTGTGGATGAAAGGCTCTTGGTGCTCCAGCCAGGAGTCAGTGCTGTGCCTCTGACGTGGGAGAGCCAACTTCAGGACACTGATCCACAAGAGAGCTCCCAGCTCCATGTAATATCAAATGGCAAAAATCTCCCAGAGATCTCCATCTCAACACCAACACCCAGCTTAACTCAATGACCAGCAAGCTACAGTGCTAGACACACTATGCCAAACAACTAGCAAGACAGGAACACAACCGCACCCATTAGCACAGAGGCTGTCTCAAATAATAATAAGCCTACAGAAACCCCAAAACACACCATCAGATGTGGACCTGCCCACCAGAAAAACAAGATCCAGCCTCATCCACCAGAACACAGGCACTAGCCCCCTCTACCAGGAAGCCTACACAACCTACTGAACCAACAATAGCCACTGAGGGCAGACACCAAAAAACAACAGGAACTAGGAACATGTAGCCTAAGAAAGGAGACCCCAAACACAGTAATATAAGCAAAATGAGAAAACAGAAAAACACACAGCAGACGAAGGAGCAAGATAAAAACCCACCAGAACTAACAAATGAAGAGGAAATAGGCAGTCTACCTGAAAAAGAATTCAGAATAATGATAGTAAAGATGATCCAAATCTTGGAAATAGAATAGAGAAAATGCAAGAAACATTTAACAAGGACCTAGAAGAACTAAAGAGGAAACAAGCAACGATGAACAGCACAATAAATGAAATTAAAAAGACTCTAGAAGGAATCAAGCAGAATAACTGAGGCAGAAGAACGGATAAGTGACCTGGAAGATAAAATAGTGGAAATAACTACTGCAGAGCAGAATAAAGAAAAAGGAATGAAAAGAACTGAGGACAGTCTCAGAGACCTCTGGGACAACATTAAATGGACCAACATCCAAATTATAGGGGTCCCAGAAGAAGAAGAGAAAAAGAAAGGGACTGAGAAAATATTTGAAGAGATTATAGTTGAAAACTTCCTTAATATGGAAAAGGAAATAGTTAATCAAGTCCAGGAAGCACAGAGAGTCCCTTATAGGATAACTCCAAGGAGAAACATGCCAAGGCACATATTAATCAAATTGTCAAAAATTAAATACAAAGAAAATATATTAAAAGCAGCAAGGGGAAAACAACAAATAACACACAAGGGAATCCCCATAAGGTTAACAGCTGCACTTTCAGCAGAAACTCTGAAAGCCAAAAGGGACTGGCAAGATATATTTAAAGTGATAAAGGAGAAAAACCTACATCCAAGATTACTCTACCCAGAAAGGATCTCATTTAGATTTGGTAGAGAAATTAAAAACTTTACAGACAAGCAAAAGTTGAGAAAGTTCAGCACCACCAAACCAGCTTTACAACAAATGCTAAAGGAACTTCTCTAGGCAAGAAACACAAGAGAAGGAAAAAACCTACAGTAACAAATCCAAAACAATTTAAAAAATGGGAATAGAAACATACATATTGATAATTACCTTAAATGTATATGGACTAAATTCTCCCACCAAAAGACACAGACTGGCTGAATGGATACAAAAACAAGACCCATATATATACTGTCTACAAGAGACCCACTTCAGACCTAGGGACGCATACAGACTGAAAGTGAGGGGATGGAATAGATATTCCATGCAAATGGAAATCAAAAGAAAGCTGGAGTAGCAATTCTTATATCAGACAAAATAGACTTTAAAATAAAGACTTTTACAAGACACAAAGAACGACACTACATAATGATCAAGAGATTTATCTAAGAAGAATATATAACAATTGTAAATATTTATGAACCCAACATAGGAGCACCTCAATACATAAGGCAAAAACTAACAGCCATTAAAGGGGAATTGACAGTAACACATTCATAGTAAGGGACTTTAACACCCTGCTTTCACCAATGGACAGATTATCCAAAATGAAAATAAATAAGAAAACACAAGCTTTAAATGATAGATTAAACAAGATGGAGTTAATTGATATTTATAGGACATTTCATCCAAAAACAACAGAATACACATTTTTTCAAATGATCATGGAACATTCACCAGGATAGATCATAACTTGGGCCACAAATCAAGCCTTGGTAAATTTAAGAAAATTGAAATTTTTTCAATTATCTTTTCTGACCACAATGCTACGAGACTAGATATCAATTACAGGAAAAGATCTGTAAAAAATACAAACACACGGAGGCTAAACAATACACTACTTAATAACAAAGTGATCACTGAAGAAATCAAAGAGGAAATAAAAAAATACCTAGAAACAAATGACAATGGAGACATGATGACCCAAAACCTATGGGATGCAGCAAAAGCAGTTCTAAGAGGGAAGTTTATAGCAATACAATCCTACTTTAAGAAACAGGAAACATCTCGAATAAACAACCTAACCTTGCACCTAGAGCAATTAGAGAAAGAAGAACAAACAAACAAACAAAAAAAACTCAGAGTTAGCAGAATGAAAGAAATCATAATGATCAGATCACAAATAAATGAAAAAGAAATGAAGGAAATTATAGCAAAGATAAATAAAACTAAAGCTGGTTCTTTGAGAAGATAAACAAAATTGATAAAACATAAGCCAGACTCATCAAGTATAAAAGGGAGAACATTCAAATCAGTAGAATTAGAAATGAAAAAGGAGAAGTAACAGTTGACACTTCAGAAATACAAAAGATCATGGGAGATTACTACAAGCAACTCTATGCCAATAAAATGGCCACTATGAAAGAAATGGACAAATTCTTAGAAATGCACAACGTGCCAAGACTGAATCAGGAAGAAATAGAAAATATGAACAAACCAATCACATGCACTGAAATTTAAACTGTGATTAAAAATCTTCCAACAAACAAAAGCCCAGGTCCAGATGGCTTCAAAGGTGAATTCTATCAAACATTTAGAGAAGAGGTAACACCTATCCTTCTCATACTCTTCCAAAATATATCAGAGGGAGGAACACACCCAAACTTACTCTACGAGGCCACCATCACCCTGATACCAAAACCAGACAAAGATGTCACAAAGAAAGAAAACTACAGGCCAATATCACTGATGAACATAGCTGCAGACATCCTCAACAAAATACTAGCAAACAGAATCCAATGACACATTAAAAGAATCGTACACCATGATCAGGAGGGGGTTATTCTAGGAATGCAAGGATTCTACAATATACTCAAATCAATCAACGTGTTACACCATATTAACAAATTGAAGGAAAAAAACCATATGATCATCTCAATAGATGCAGAGAAAGCTTTTGACAAAATTCAACCCCCATTTATGATGAAAACCCTGCAGGAAGTAGGCATAGAGGGAACTTTCCTCAACATAATAAAGGCCATATATGACAAACCCACAGCCAGTATCATCTTCAATGGTGAAAAACTGAAAGCATTTCCACTAAGATCAGGAACAAGACAAGGCTGCCCAATCTCACCACTATTATTCAACATACTTTCAGAAGTTTTAGCCACAGCAATCAGAGAAGAAAAAGAAATAAAAGGAATCCAAATTGGAAAAGAAGAAGTAAAGCTGTCACTGTTTGCAGGTGACATGATACTATACATAGAGGATCCTAAAGATGCAACCAGAAAACTACTAGAGCTACTCAATGAATTTGGTAAAGTAGCAGGATACAAAATTAGTGCACAGAAATATCTGGCATTCCTATATACTAATGATGAAAAATCTGAAAGTGAAATTAAGAAAACACTCCCATTTACCATTGCCACAAAAAGAATAAAATATCTAGGAATAAATCTACCTAAGGAGACAAAAGTCCTGTATGCAGAAAATTATAAGACACTGATGAAAGAAATTAAAGATGATACAAAAAGATGGAGAGATAAACCATGTTCTTGGATTACAAGAATCAACATTGTGAAAATGACTCTACTCCCCAAAGCAATCTACAGATTCAATGCAATCCCTATCAAACTACCACTGGCATTTTTCACAGAACTAGAACAAAAAAATTCACAATTTTTATGGAAACACAAAAGACCCCGAATAGCCAAAGCAATCTTGAGAACAAAATCGGAGCTGGAGGAATCAGGCTCCCTGACTTCAGACTATACTACAAAGCTACAGTAATCAAGACAGTATGGTACTGGCAAAAAAACAGAAAGATAGATCAATGGAACAGGAGAGAAAGGCCAGAGTTAAACCCGTGCACATATGGTCACCTTATATTTGATAAAGGAGGCAGGAATGTACAGTGGAGAAAGGATAGCCTCTTCAATAAATGGTGCTGGGAAAACTGGACAGGTACATGTAAAATTATGAGATTAGAACAATCCCTAACACCTTACACAAAAGTAAGCTCAAAATGGATTAAAGACCTAAATGTAAGGCCAGAAACTATCAAACTCTTAGAGGAAAACATAGGCAGAACACTCTATGACATAAATCACAGCAAGATCCTTTTTGACCCACCTCCTAGAGAAATGGAAATAAAAACAAAAATAAACAAATGGGACCTAATGAAACTTACAAGCTTTTGCACAGCAAAGGAAACCATAAACAAGACCAAAAGACAACCCTTGGAATGGAATAAAATATTTGCAAATGAAGCAACTGACAAAGGTTTAATTTCCAAAATTTACAGGCAGCTCATGCAGCTCAATAACAACAAAAAAAAAAACAAACAACCCAATCTAAAAATGGGTAGAAGACCCAAATAGACATTTCTCCAGAGAAGATATACAGATTTCCAACAAACACATGAAAGAGTGCTCAACATCATTAATCATCAAAGAAATGCAAATCCAAACTATAATGAGATATCATCTCACACCAGTCAGATTGGCATCATCAAAAAAATCTAGAAATGATGTGGAGAAAAGGGAACACTCTTGCACTGCTGGTGGGAATGTGAATTATTACAGCCACTATGGAGAACATATGGAGGTTCCTTAAAAAGCTACAAATAGAACTACCATATGACCCAGCAATCCCACTGCTGGACATATACCCTGAGAAAACCATAATTCAAAAAGAATCATGTACCAAAATATTCATTGCAGCTCTATTTACAATAGCCAGGACATGGAAGCAACCTAAGTGTCCATCATCAGATGAATGGATAAAGAAGATTTTGGAATATATACAATGGAATATTAGTCAGCCATAAAAAGAAACGAATTTGAGTTTTTTGTAGTGAGGTGGATGGACCTAGAGTCTGTCATACAGAGTGAAGTAAGTCAGAAAGAGAAAGACAAATACCATATGCTAACACATATATATATGGAATCTAAGAGAAAAAAATTATCATGAAGAACCTAGGGGTAAGACGGGAATAAAGACACAGACCTACTGGAGAATGGACTTGAGGATATGGGGAGGGGGAAGGGTAAGCTGTGATAAAGTGAGAGAGTGGCATGGACATATATACACTACCAAACGTAAAATAGATAGCTAGTGGGAAGCAGCTGCATAGCACAGAGAGATCAGCTCGGTGCTTTTTGACCACCTAGAGGGGTGGGATAGGGAGGGTGGGAGGGAGGGTGATGCAAGAGGGAAGAGGTACGGGAACATGTGTATATGTATAACTGATTCACTTTGTTATAAAGCAGAAATTAACACACCATTGTAAAGCAATTATACTCCAATAAAGATGTAAAAAAAAAAACAACGTCGTTTTCTTGCAGCAGCATTTCAGTATACAGTCTTCTTTGTAGCTGGCAAAATGCTTTTGAAGGAAGTGGCTTTCTCATGTATAGATCGCAGGCAATTCAGGGTGACAAGAGACTAGCTTATTTATTTTTAAATATTTCTCAATATCCAGTGCAATATTTTGCATATAGTGAGTATTTTAAAAATACATACTGATTTTAAGGGTTTTTATTTTTTCTAAAACAGATATTCCCCCTACCCTATTATTTGGTGGACTAAAAATTGGATGAAGAAACTGAAATCTCAAGGTCAGTAATATGGCTTCAATTTTTTAAAATATACCTCATGTTAGTAATGGTTCTATAGATTTATGCTTTTTGGTAACTGAAAGAAATATGAATGACAATTATAATCAGCCTCAAAGGGGTTTTATTAAAAATAACTGTTGATCCTACCATAAGTTGATGGTATTGGAAGATGACAGAGATATAGTGTGGTCAATGATTGGCAGGGTTAACTGGCAGCTCCAAGCCAGGCATTCCATCATGTCAGAGCCCCTGCAGGAAGCAGGCAACAAAATCAACAATCACTTTTCCATGTACAGCACTTTATCATTCAAAGACATCTCTCAAAGTAATACTTTACAAGACTGTACAGTGACTGAATGAAACAGCTAGCAATACCAAGCAAACAACTGAAAGCTAAATAGGGGAAAAAGTGATTCATATTGATTTGATTGAAAAGAACAGAACATCTTTGGGTTGCGGATTTGGAGAAGAAGATGTAAACTAGTCCATACATGAGACCACACCTTGGGATGTTTGTTCAATGATCATAGATCATTGATAGATCATTGATCATAGATCATTGATAGATCATTGATCATAGATCATTGATAGATCATTGAACTATGCAAATAACATCAGGAGATTCTCAGGTTTAGCAGAGATAGTTCAGAGAAACAAATAGAAGAAAAACTTCCAAAGCTCTTTTTTTGGTCAGAGAGAGAGTAAAAAGTAAACGAATCACCTAGAAATTGTTATGACCTCTCTAAAGTTGTTCTTCTGGTACAAAAGTTGGAGATTTTAAGTACAGCAAACCAAAAAAGACAAAAAAAAAAAAACACTGCCTATGCCTTTATTTACATTTAGAGATAAAACAGTATGGTTAAGGGCATCTATCAAAACAAGTATTCTCCCCAGATAGCACTTAGTAATTGTGCATTTTATTGGTGACAAAGAATATACTTCTGTTTTACAGACCTAAATTGAGCAACTTAAATTCAAAGCTATCCAAAAGAGCAAATCAATGGCATGGCCCTTAGACTTTAGTATACTTGCTTTAGTGCAAGATTTCTCAATCTAGATTTTACTGACATTTTGAGACAAATAATTGTTGGGGCGTGGGAGATTTGGAGGCTCTCCTATAGAGTGCAGGATGTTTAACAAAATCTCTGGTCTTTTCCCATTAGATGCCAGTAGTATAAAGTGTCTGCAGATATTGTCAAATAGCTTTTGGATGGTGGGGGGAGGGGGAGGGGGCACAAAATTTCCCTCTGTTGAGAAACCACTGGTTTTAGTGTCTTGGGAGATCAGTTTTGTTGAGCTATTTTTTCTGACAGCCCAGTCGTAAGTACTGCTGCTGACTTTGCCAAGACTTTAATATGGCTAATTTTATAAGCACATTTAACTTATCACACCATGTTGTGATTACCAACTTCCTAGTGTGCTGCCTCACCTAGACATAAGGACTGCAAAGGCAGACTCAACATCTCCATTGTTGATTATGGATTCCACAAGGACAACATAAGGTTTGGCACATAGGACTTAAGCAATAAGCAGTAAGTATGTATTTAGTGAATTAATTACATTCTTTGCCATATGTAATAAGTTCAAGTACAAAAATTAAGAACACAGCATGGACAAAATAGTTTGTAAATGTAGGATATGCATATTTGTTTTACAGAGAAATAGCTTAAGGCTCTAATAAGCTGCACAGCAACTGAAAGGTAATGCATGGTTATAAAAAGGCTGAATATAATGGCTAAATTTATCATCTCTTTGTTCCTAAGCATAAACATCATATTATCCTCCTGAGGCAAGGTGGTATTAACTCAGGCCCCCAAAAATAAATAATTTCAATAAAAATAGATTGGTCATACTCATGCCATTAGAGAATGTAGGAGTATACTGTTATAGTTATGTTAACCTCTTTTATAGTGAAACTCACAGCATCACTGTGGGGCGAGTCAAATCATTTTATCAAGATTATAAAACATACTCCAGAGGGAAGTGTTACCAGTTTATTGTAAGCTTGCAAGTAAAAAAATTATAGAACTATATGTCTTCGATGAGGTCTTAATTTCTTTAGTTTGTTTAGGGGATAAGAAAAAAAATGAATGAATAGCTCACATTTTCTCATATAAAAATGTAAAATATAGCTACACAATATAATGCTTTATTTTGAAATTGTACTTCTACTACAAAAGTTAACGGTTATGAACTCTATTTTTCTATAGACCTATTTTCCTTTTCTTGAGTTGAATGAAATCTTAAAGATTTTTTGTGTGTCTTTTGATGATAACTGAAAAAGATTTCTCTTGTACAGTGTATTCTCTCAAAGATTACCCTTCTTATCCTAGCTTAACTTTAGGCAGGTAAATTCATGCTGTTTATTTATTTTTCTTCTTCCTAATAATTCTTCTAGTAGTGTGTGGCTAACCATATCATTAAAACAGTATACTTTATAATATTTGTGGACTATCTCTTAATATTTTTATAGTCCTTACCTTTATCTTTTTCAAATTTAATTGAAAAACTTCCTTAGGATGGCTCAAACAACCAACCTACTTTTAAAGCGATTTGTTTAGCATTAAATAATTCACTAATTTGTTTTTCTCTTAATTTTTATTTAGATATAGTTATCTACAAAAGTCCTTTTTATGTCTTTGTACAATTTTATAGCTAAGATAATTTTAAGCCATTTTTACTCATTTATTAAAAAAATTGTCCCTGTATTGTTTTTCAAGAGATAATTGGTTAAGCACCTATTATAGTGTGATATTGTTTTGTAGAAAGATAAATTAAATATAGCTTTTGTCTTTTAGGTGGTTATGTCTACTAGTTTATCTAATAATAAAAGTATAAATGTTACAGCTTGAATTTTTTAAACATTCAAATGTGCCAGGCACTACTGTGGACATTTGATATATGTTAACAAACCTGGAGAATGTTCTAGCTGCTGCAGCATTATCTTTCTCCTACATTAATAGATTGGACTTATTTATAATGATTATAAATCATTTGGCTTCAGCCAGCTTGAAAGTTTTAACCCCTTGGTCTATAGTAGTTCCTTGTAAGTTCATAAAAGCATCAATTAAATGCTAATAGCTAGCCTTTCATCCACGGTCTAATATATTACCTAAAACACCTATCATCTCTGTAAGTCTACAGAGACTAAAGTATGGGGATTGTAAGTTACCTAGAAAATTTAATGTCTACTTATTTAATCACATGTATTTTCTATGTTTATTATATATGCCAAGCAGAAATATTAAATATGTTTAAAGTGATTAGAATACATGAATAAAAATTATGTTCAAACAAACCAATATTTGGAAAATAAATTAGGGAACCACAAAAATTTGGATGCACAAAAGGGGGAGTGATATCATAGAAAAGTTAAAGGGGACTTCACAGAAGTGGTGATACTGAAAGACATAAAAAATACAGGTGGAAGAGACTAGATGGGAAAGAGAAAGCAGCGTGAAGATACAGCATGAATAAAACAAGAGCATGTGAGAGTTCATGACCAGGTTTGGTAAAGAAAAGTAAAAGTTATACAAGAAGTTGTACAGGAACAGTTATAAGATATAAAGCCCTAAAAATAGTGAATCCTTAGAATGAAAGGTCTTTTGAATTTTAATCCATCCACAATGTGAAATTTTGCAGACTTTCAGACAGTGACATGATCAAATCAGTGTTTAAGAAAGATAAAGTGTGGTAGGTTTAAATGGAAATCAACTGGGTTGGAGAGGAAAACCAGAGAGGGGTGACAATTAAAAGTGAAGTGAACATATGTTTCTTGCCCATACAGCATATCCCGATTCCCCCTTCCTAATAGTACCCTGTTGTTCCACACTGAGGAATCACCTCTCCTCCATTGTGGAACAAACAGGTAATCTATATGGAATTCCTCTCTGCCTGATGCCAGCAGTGGGTTCTGACTAGTGTAAGCCCCATATTCCTTTGCACTGCAATGTTTCTGAGAAAGGCTATTCCCAAGCTTAAGTTAGTAAATGCATGGCACTTTCCTAACCTCAGTGATTAGTTGTTCATGATAAAATCCAAAGAAACTCAGGAATTTTGCACAATTATTAGGTGAAGGAGTTTTCTTTTTTTTCCCTCTCTCTCTTGATGTGAAAAATGAAATATGCAATCCTTCAGCCTGAGTATGAATCTTATACCTAGATGAGCTCAGGATCATGAGAACTGCTTAAAAACTGAGTCAAAGGTTTCACCAACCTGTGTCTGAAGCTTGACATTTCTTTGAGACATTCTGTGAGTTATTTTCTTGTAAATAAAGTTCCATATTTATTTTTTAAGTATTGCCATAATCTTGAGATATTAGGAGTTCATGGACAAGATAGACCAACAGTACACTAATTCAATATTCAATTTCAAGATTTAAAATATTTGGGCCAGCTGTCTGAATATATAATAGTCAAATCTTGAGTTTGTGAATAAATATATACACAAATGTTGTCTTAGTAGCTCAAATATTTTCACTAGTGAAATTTTTTCTAGTGACTGCACTGAATAAAGAAATCCACTTCACAGAAACTTCTTAAAGTAGTGTAAAACCACTGGATGACCATAAATATTCATGTAACATACATAATATACACAAACACAGAGACACACATAAATTAAAGCCCAGGGAAGCCTTAAAACTATTTGAATATTGTCTCCATGTTCTGTTGTTCAAACATGTCAGAACTGGTGATCCTGGCTTTTCATAAGAGTTATTGTTTTGATCCAAAATTGCCTTTCCAATAGGATTTTTCTTATGAGGATTTTAAGACCCCAGTATTTTTAATTTTAGTTCAGAATGTTAAAGATAATCCACTGTACACTAGTTTCCAACTACAGAAAGTAATTTTAAGGAGACAGGTCCAATAATGAATAGATATAAGTACAAATTCATGACAATTATTTTAATAAGAACAGAGTGTTTCAGACAAGATGTCTAACACAAAGTTGTGATTCCTTCCCTTGAACCCAACCTCAGAGATTCTACAGATGGAGAGGTAGTTCAATAGGTACCAGAAATCACCTCAGAAAACCAGAGAAAACCTTAGGAAAAGAGAAGGAAATGGAATCTTGTAGTGGAATGAATGTGGAGCCTAAACTGAGGTGCACCAGGGCCACAGATGGGGGATGCATTCAGTGAAGGAGTTCTCCCAGCTTTTCCCTGGGTGCACTGGAGATCATTCAGTGGTTTCTTCTGCATATGAAAGCAGCAAGATCTGCCGAATGTGGTGAAAAATCATCAAGGTTGTGCCAGGGGTGGAAAGCAAGCATTAAGCTTATAAAGACCTATTTGTCCTCAAGAATTTTCTCTTCCTCTACTTCTTTCCAGATCTAGGCTAGGCAAATCAAAAGAGAGTGACAACAATTGGGAAAGTGCAATGGTTTCCTAAAAGGTAGACTTCTCTGAGTGATGGCACAAACTAGAAGTTGATTGACTCCAGATAATAGCAGTATATGCTCTTTACACCAAAATGAACTTTTTCGGCACAATCAAAGGAAAAAAAAAAAACTAGATAACTTTTTACGATGGGAAAGTAAAATCATGCCAAGCAATATCAAGTGCTGGTGAGGAGTCGGGAAAATGAAAAAAATTATTGTACTCTTGGTGGGACTGCAAGATAATGGAGATATTTTTGGAGAGGAATCTGGAACTAATTGGTGAAATTAAGGATATGTATATCCTGTGAAATAGCATCTTACTCATTGTTTGCTTCAAACAGTTCACAGTGGAAAAATGTACAGGGTATTCATTATTATATTTTTTGTGGCAGCAGAAAATTGGAGGTGTGTATACACATATATACATACATACATTATGTATAATGTATATACATACATTATATTGTATTTATTTATTTTCTTAATGTTTAGTCATAGGTTATCTACATACTTAGGAGTATATATATGTATGTAGAGAGATAGATAGATAAAAGTAAAGCCTTAGAATTACATATAGGGCCATCAACGTGTCTTAAAAGTAACTTTTAAAGAAGAAAGTACAATTTAATAGATGAAACACACCTTACCATTTATATAAATTTAAAACATACAAACACCATCTTATATATTTTTTAAGGATATACTGAAGTTGAATTGGCAGCACATACAATCCATATATTGAAATGGACATCTATGAGTAGGAAAAGGAATAAAAGTTTGGCTAGATAGATGATTTGTGTCAATTATGATTACATCAATTGCGTGCACTTCAGTCCAAAGACTTGAAGCTAAATCCCAAATCAAAACCAAAGCTGAAGGTAAAGCCCTAGAGCTGTGGGAGCTAAATACCATAATGTACTTGTGACTTAAAGAAGGGTTTACTGAATTCTTAAACCTTCTTTTAAATAAGTAGGCAAGGTCTATATGGCTTTAGTAAAACAAAGAAACATTATGTGCTAAGAGACTGAGTCCCAGGGATGAGCATATCTGAGGATCAGCTAGATGTTTAGTAAGGGCAGTACTGCAATGCAACATTCTAATGCTAACCATCAACACTGACTGCAAATTTAAGGGCACAGTCCCAGCAGGACTGCTTGCACTTCAGACAACAGTCACAAGTTCAGGGATCCACAGGTCACCCACACTTCTGACTAACTGGCTACAGATTGGCTGCTTCAGTGACACTTTCAGGTTTAAAAATTCTCTAAAATGACTCACAGAACTCAGGAAAGTGCTGAGTTGGAATTACTTTTATTATAGAACATAAAAATCAATACTAGTTAAAGGAAGAGATAATTGGTGTGTGAGAGGTATTCCCAAGTAGAATTGTGACATGATTAGCACCCTGGAAGTTGGAGTAGACTGGGGAGACTGGTGGCATACCTCCAAATTAGTAGAATTAAAGTTAGTACAATTAAAGTGAGATCACAAGGCACTACCAAGGGGCATCAAAAGAAGAGGCTAAAACCAGAAAAAGAATCAGAAATTCAAGACATTGATTTAAGGATAATACTGAGATCCCTAGCTTGGGAGCTGTTCAACCCCACATCAATATGCAGGTTTGCTCTAAAACGATGTTTTTGCTTAGGTCAGAGAAAAGCATTTGTTTCATAAATATATGGACAAAGTTAAACAGTTTGCATTATCGATTTAGAAAACAGACTTGGGAGTTTTAACCTGCCGAAAGAGTCCCGCTTTGGGGAGAACCATTCACAGGATAGTACCTTAAACAATGATGTTCTTTTTTTTTTTTTCCTAACTGCTGAAGGAGCCTCCTCTTGGCATTCTGCTTTGTATTCTGACAGCTTTAGCTTTACCGTCTTGTCAGCTTCTGCAGAGGGACAGGCTTTATGGGTAAAAGGACATCATATACCAAACATAAGTGACCACTGGAAGCATAACACAGTCATTTTTTGAAAAGGACCATAAGATTCGTTTTAGCTACTTATACACAGGAAAGGGTTCTGCAGAAAAGCAACTTTGTTACACCTTCTTAGAATTCTTTTAACAACGACACCAACACTGCCTTGCAAAAGATGTAAAGAAGGGAATTCTTCCTCAACTAAAAAGAAAATCTAGGATTTGAATTCTTTTGAGGGATAATTTGAGCCCTAGAAGGAAAGATTTTTTTGTTTTTTTTTCCAAAATTGTTAACATAAATAACGCCCTTAGCTTATAACAGCTGCATACCCCTATGCTGAGAATGAATGCATTATGCAGCTTTGGAGTGCAAATGCATGTTTATCAAAGATCAGTACAAAAACTGAGAATGTTCCAAGAGCCAGACAGCTGGCAAGACCCCTGAGAGAAAGGGTAAGATTTCCTTTGGGAGTAAACTGATAACATATCTGTGGGGATGGTGGGGAATACCTAGCATTAATATGCTTAAAAATTGCTGTCATGCTTGCACTTTTACCAGCTAAGGATGCAGTGTAAGTGTCAATCAAATCAATGTTTTGTGTTCATTTCATTTCACAGCATCTAGACTATACGTAAGTGAAAAGATGTGAGATTACATAACAGTACCATTTTAAATCAAAAATCAATAATTAAAAAAATTTTATATAGCGGTTGTCTTTAGAGCTCAGAACATGTTTTCAGATGTCTTTTTAAAGGCTTAGTTTGTTCCTGAGATTTAAACTACATTGTAAGAAACAAAGATTCTCACTCAGAGACTACAATTGACGCTTCCCATCTGAGAATGCCTTCCAGGACACAGGAAACAAGATAAAGCCCCAGCTTTTCATGCCTTGTTCCTTCCTACATTTTCATCCTGAGCCTTGATAATTCTGTGTTATCCATTCTCTTTAAACATTTTCCAGGACTTTTAACCATGGATTGTAACAATGTAGAGGAAATAAAATTTTCAACACCAGTTCAATGATGGGTGTGATAGTACTAAAGCCACTAGAAGTCATTTTTCATGATGTATATTATATTTTGAGAGCACTCTATGTTGTTACTGCCAAACCATATTTTTATGTTAAATAAAATAGACACATATAAAGGTAAATGAACTTTTTTTTTTCATGGTCTGATCTAGTTCTACATTTTATAAAAGCTTATTTATTAATTTGTTCATTTGGGGCAAAGTTCATACCGTCATAATTTTAGACCTATTTTGGTATATGTTACAAAGATTTTCATATGTTTGAAATTTGACATTGGATAATTAATCATCACTTAACTGCACATTAGAAGGTAAGAACTATATGAGCCATCAATGGCAAGCTTCCTATTTCAGGTCAAAAACTGAGCAAGATCATTTCTATCTTTGGAATTGGACATTCAATTTCAATGTGTATTCCATATCAGCATTTTATGACAATTTAAATTTCTTGATATTCCCTAAACATCTCATGCACATTAGCATTGTACCTTTACTTATGCTTTTATTTACCTTACAGAATAGCCTTTCCATCTGGCAAAATTCTACCATGATCTAGATCTAACATCATTTGTTCACTGCGGGTTTCCTTCTCACCAAACTTATCTCCAACTTCTAATTTCTAACAGCCAAAAATTGTTACATTTGCAATCACAAGAAGGAAAAGGAACTAGCATACTCTTACTTACTCTGTACCTCACTATCTGACAACATGTTATCCTTCTTATACCTGAGGCTCCTGAATTTTATGTGGTTAGGTAACTTGCCCATGGTGACACAGAGAGGAAAGAGCAGGGCCAAAATGTGATGTGAATTGATAGAAAATAGAGCAAGTTTGTGCTCCTCATATATACAAGAAGACAGTAGTTTTAATTTATTTAGCCAAATTTCAGGTTACTAACTGAGCCTGCTTTGCTCTTATACTGTCTGCTGGGTAAAGTGTTATTTATAGGCTCCTCTCTCTCTCTCTCTCTCTCTCTCTCTCACTCTCTCTCTCTCTCTCTTCTCCAACCCTTAAAGCTGGGAGGTTAAGCTGATTTTGTACTTTTTAAGAAGATGACAAGAGAGTGCTTCCATTACTGTCCTCTTTAGACCACCTTGGACTCAGCAGATAAAGGTTATGGTCAGATTTGAAATGAAGTCTTCTGATAGAAATGTGGGGAAGATGCAAGAGGTCTCTTAGCTCTTTAATAATAAAATCCAGTCAAGATTACCTGAGTTTCCTGCACTTCTATATTACTTTGCTTGGAAGTCAAATCTCCTTAATAATACAGTAACATGCAGATTTTCTTTGCCAGTGTGCCTTAACTTTACATCTCCCTCAAGGAAACAGTATTGGAGAAAACTTGATTGGAAAGATATGATTTGTGAATCCCTGCATCCCTTGGCCAAATATAGTCTAAAAAGTATTTGAATTCAACCATTACTTCCAACACTCCTTCTACGCAATAATAACCCCGATATGCACTTGTTCCCATCTTATGTTATACCCCCATCAGGTTTTTGAGGTTCTACTGATTTTTATATCTCAGTATATACCCTAGTGACTGACAGATAAATGTATGAACAAATTCAACTGGAATTGAAGTAGATTTATTCTACTTCAGGTCAAATTAATATATTATAAATTCTGTATGAATTACTTATTGAGTATATAGAGGAAGTATAATATAATGTGTTCTTTCTGTATAAAGATGATTCAGTTTCCTTCAGAAAAGTCTTTTCCACTAGTCATGAGGATGAACTGAAACCTATATATTCCTTCCTTTGTTCTGCTTGTGGCCAGTTGCAATTATTTGAAACATATAAATAAAGTAAGGTGTACAGTGTACATTCATGGAACAGAATGGCTATCTTTGTATGAAGCGTGCCGTCTCATATGGTGGATGAACCCCTGAGCTTGGCTTCATTAACACCAAGATCTAATGAGCTGAGATAATGGGCCCAGATTATAACACCAGCAGGGATCAAACCTAACTTAATTTGGTTATTCCTTGTTTTCATAGAACTGATGTTTAAAGTGAAATATCAGGTATATACATTTTCAAAGATTTCTGTCACAGTTCATGCATGTTCTGGTGTTTGGGCCTATAAAGTGAACCTCAGCTTATTATTCACTTACACTTATTCATTACTGAGCTGCTGCCAGAAATGGTATTTTCAGGTAGATATAATCCCATTAATAGAGTTGTGGTTAGGTGGTCAGGTCCCAATAGGTCAAGAAAAAGACAAGTCTTAACAGTATAGGAGACAAGCAGAAATTCTGATTTTGGAAACATAATTAGCTTGAGAAGACAAAATATAATAATCAGTGACTTTGACCCTTCTAAGCTGCTCTAAAGTAGCATAAAACTCCAAAATCATTTGATCCAATGATTACCTTACCCCCACTCAAGCAATTAAATATATATATATATGTGCATATATATATATATATATATATATATATATATATATATATATCAACAAAACTAGTCAAGTGGTGACAAACCATAGCAACCTTCGGGCCATATGTGGAAATATGGCTCATGGCCTGTATTTGTAAGTTTCTTTATCTGTTGTCTATTGTTGCTTTCATGCTACAAAACAGACTTAAGTACTTACAACTGAAACCATACGGTCCTCAAAGTCTATAAAATATTTATTATCTTACCCTTTGAAGACAAAGTTTGCTTAATGCTAAACTTTTAATAGTCATTTAATAGATATTAGCCAACTAAAAATTTAAGTTTTAACTTTCATCAGAATGACTTACTTTATCCCTGTAATGAGAAATGTGTAGAGATCTGTTTCTAGGACTTCAGTGCCGGTCTCTATGCCTTCTAGGTTGTTAATCATTTAACTTCTTTTGGCCTTAATTCCTTTAGCTATAAATATCTTCCATTGGGTTATATATTCTCTGGAATATTTTCTGTGCTTTAACTTTGTAAATTTAGTTTTGAGAATTTTAAAATACAATTCTTTAATTACCTTAGAAAACAACAATCTCCCCAAAACTGTACTATCTCTCTGACAATCCATCCTTTGCAATATGGAAGGAGGTTTGGGACTTCACCACTAACACCCAACACATAGAACAGACCTGGGCACCCAAGTATAGCACTTCTGAAGTTTGTTATGAGACCCAGAGGAGTAACTTGGATGGACTAAATGGATTATAAAGGGAGAGCACGGCTTACTACCTAGTTCTACAAAACTCGTATCTCCTCTGTCAGTATTGACTCTGTATAGATTCTACTCATATTTCTTAGTGAAGTCAAAGGATGGGCTGTCATATGCTCATCTCCCCTAGACTTCCCAAACTATGATCCTCCATGATAGAGATCCAGCTTTCTTTCTATTAACTTCTTTGCTATAAAACTGCAAATATTCTAGGTTCTTCCTCATAAGATAGGATGGTTAGCATATGGTAAGGTAAGGGCATGGAAGTTTTATCCATCTCACCTAGATAGAGGCTAGTTAGGGCTGCTTCTAAGGCTCTAATATAAGATTTGCATATTTTCCTTCTTTATTTTGTATGTCTACTCAACAGTGGAATTGTAGATGAATTAATGGAGATGAGGATACAGCAGTATAATAGTGAATGAAGAAGGAAATTGAGAAATATCATTTCATTTTAATAATTTTACACCTTAAAAAATTAACATGGGGAACTGAATCCCCTGTTAGCCTACATATGAAGATTTTCACCACTTATAGGAACCAAGAGTCTTGATAAATTTTTGACTATTGTTTAGTAAATCAGCCACTGTATTTCATCTTGTAATTCTGTCATCTTATGTATTTTTGCATTTGGGAAGAATTAAAATCATGTACAAATGCCTCAAAGGCCTCATCTTTACTCAGATATCCCCTTTTTCCTAACGCTTTGTTCAAGATCATTAAAATTTGTCTTTGCCTGAGCAAGGACTAAAAAGATTTGGCTTTGGAAGTATCCTGGAAGACCAAGTGAAAACACTCAAAATTTAGGTCACTCTTTCCAACCTATTTCACTCTTTCCAACCTGTTGGAAATTGAACAGTGGAGTGTACCCAGCCTCCTACTGTCTGTACCAACCACAAATGAACATTGTTAGGTTGGTGGTCAGAACAATATAAACACTTTTTTGTTCTTAGACAGAGGAAATAAAGTAATAAGCAATATGAATAAAATTTAAGTATATGGCTTTTACATTTCTTTTAATAAGAAATGAGTTTCTGTTTTTCAGTGTCTCAAAATTTCTGCCTCACTGTGATTAAGAGTCAAAGGCCATCCTGGCTCAAAGAGTCTTCCACTACATTAAATACATTCCAGCATAGGTATTCATGAAAGGATGCTAATCTCTTTGCGTATAGAAGTTTAATTTTGAAAACACATTTAGTATGATAACAATTCTTAAAATATGCCTTATGAAATGAGGAGATTATTTCACCATTTGCTATTAAAATCCATCCATAAGATTAGTTGATTTCTTTTTCCCCCTGATTAACCCAGGCCTTAGAGTTTAGAAAGAACCATAAACTGGGAGCTCAGTTTTTCTAAAATTTTCACAAAAAGGGTCATAATAAATCTGTGAGATTGACACCTGTGTCCCAGATACCACTTGAGAGCATAGAACAAGGCTATAAACAATAACAATAAAAGACGGGTATTAATGTGAAGCATTAGCATAAAGATTCTATAAAGCAGCTGTTCACAGAAAAATGGCCAGGGGATAAGATGGGGTATACCAATTCAAAGACAAAACCATAGAATAAAAAACTGAAAAGGGAAGAGGTCAAATTCAGTAAAGGGCTCGGGAGTCCATGAAAAATCCAAAGGTGTCAAAGTAAAGCAAGCATCAGGGAGAAATGGTAATAAAATTGAAAACAAAAATTCAGGTAAAGCAGATGGCTTAAAGAAGGAGTTTGGTTAAATATTTAGTGATTAATTCCATAGTTACATTATTTAAACTTGAAAAAATTTTAACACAGTTCGTGCAGAGAGTGACACAGAAGATAGTAGGGGCCTTGTATATCAGAAACAATTTTTTGTTTTTATTTTTCAATTGCAAACAAAAAATATACATTGAATGTTACTCAGAAGTATGAATTAACTAACAGAATTTAGGGAAAATTTGAACCACCAATGTGTAGGATGGATAAAGATAATGGAGTTCCCTGATCTAATTTAGTTAGCAAAAAGCCATGAACAATTTTTTTCAGTGTGTTACCTTTAAAATTACTTAGATCTACACGTTTTCATTCTTATATATTGTGAGATTTAAATTACCTAAATAAAAATTTATAGTGGCCTACCCTACCTCTTATGCCCAGCCCATGAACAACAATTTCATTGTCATTTCAAGAAAAAAACTTAACTGTAGCTTCCTAAAGGAAATTCAGCTGTATATTATCAAAAAATGAAACATCTAAGGGTTTCTGGAACAAGAAATAGAAAAGATACAGTAACTCTTTTTAAAGACTATTTTTTTTTGACATAGACCTTTTTAAAAGCCTTTACTGAATTTGTTACAATATTACTTTTGTTTTATGTTTTGGTTTTTTGGCCAGGAGGCATGTGGGATCTTAGCTCCCTGACCAGGGATCGAACCCTCACCCCCTGCATTGGAAGGCAAAGTCTTAACCACTGGACCTCCAGGGAAGTCCCTGGTGACTCTTGGTATTGAGATAGTATTCTACTATCATCAGAATTTTCTTGAGTCCTTGACCTGCCTGTAATGCAGTCTCATATCAATAACATTTTAATAACCCAGAAGATTCTAAGGACAAAGGAAACCCACTTCTGCATATCCATATCTTTTTGTTTTAACAGCTTTTTTGAAATTTAATTGATATATGATAAAAACTGCACATGTTTAATGTATACAATTTCATGAATTTAACACATGCATGCATCCATGATACACCATCACCACAATCAATGTAAAAAACATTCATCACCTCCAAAAGTTTTCTTGTGCCCTTCGTGTGTGTGTGTGTGTGCATGTTTTGTTTGTTTTTGTTTAGTTTTGTTTGTGGTAAGAACACTTAACATGAGACCTACCTTCTTAACAAATTTTTGAACAAAGAGACATCTCCTGGATCCCACCCCATTCCCAGTTAATACCCTTTAAATCTAGGTCCAATACAGACAGTAGAAAATTGAGTGGAAGAGAGACATGATGCCTTGATCCAGAGTCAAAGCTAAGTAGACTTTAGAAACTTTGAGATTCGCCTTTGTAAAGGACAAAATGGAAATACTATATATACATAAATATAGTGTTGATAATGATGTGTGGGTGTTTATTTTCTTACTTGGCAAAGGACTCATGTAGCTGGTGTTATAATGCATGATTATGATGGGGCAACTAAAAATAAACACAACAAAAATCAGCATTTTAAAGCAGACATCTAGACATCCAATTTATGTCAGAATACAGTAAAGCATTATGTTCAGTACTAGTTGTGCTTCTCATCTTAAACAAGACATCCATGACTCTGATTTAACAGAGAGGAGAATATTAATTGGAGAAGAGACAGAAAACAACTTGAAATTCTAGATATGAAACTATCACAATATCTATTTTTCTGGTATGCCATGATTGTGGTCATTGTTTTCTTCTCCTTTACTGTATCCTGTATTCTAAAACCTAAATTTGCATATGGAATGGAAAATCCCCGAGGCATTTCTAGCTAAGGAAATTTATGGTGCTCCACAGGAAGCTTCATGATGCTATGCAAGGGCAGTAGATACAGAAGCGAGGTGGCCTCTCTGTTTTTGTATGTAAAGCTAATATGCATTTAAAATAGAGACCCGTTATAACATCGTTTGTCCACTTTGGGATTCGCAAAGACATGGCAAAATATCTCAGTTTGCCACTTTTTGGTTCTGTAGGCCATTTCACATTTTTGTCCATATTACTGTCTGTAGGCAGAATGGAGGCAATACCATAATACGTCATTCTCCTAAGTGGTGAAGGACTGTGTGTGTGTTGGGGAGTGGTGAGCTGGAGGATAGTTTTAAGAATTTAAAAGAAATAGTGATTCAATATTTTACTAATATAATCTATACACATAATTTTGTATGATAATATCGAAGATATTCTTGTCTATTTTATTTTAGTTGATTTTCATAAATCCAAATAATTTTGGCAAATTTCACTTTAAAATGCTTCATTAAATACATTCTTTATTGCACAATCAGGGCACCTACTGTTATATTTAATTATATGATTTAATTAATGAAAATTAATTGTTTATTTTGCCTTTACAAATATATGCTGCTTAAAGTCACTTTGCATTTTATTAGTTAGTGAACTTTAATACACCATTTTCTTATTTCAGTGAACACCCAAAGATAAAAATAAACAAGGCTTTTAATTTTTCCTTGTTGGCTCTTGTTTAGACACGCCAGCTCTGTGATCCCCTACTACTCTGAGTCAGACATGGGAAAGCTTATTGTGCAGATGTTCCTGATATTTTACATATTAGAATAATCTCCACAGCCAAGAGGAACTAAAATGTTAATGCAATTAAATTCTTAATTTCAAATCCAAATATTTTACTTCCCTATAATAAATCCTACTCATTAAGTATGTAGCACATATGGGCAGAAATAATCCTCTCTAATCTAAGGGTCTCCAGGGTACTTACTTTACCTTTTTTTATTCTGATCATCAAAATATTATAATAGGCTAAAAGTATACATTTGTATACTATTATAACTGGGGTGGTGTATTAATTAGTAACTTCATAATATTTATAAAAATGATAAAAATTATTAAGAATTATTGAAATAAGGCACACACCCTGTAATGACCCACATGTACATTCATTCACACATGTAAACATACACTTATATATACATACACACACAATAATTTATATATTTGTGTCTATTATTTACAGGTTTACTATGTGGTGTGATACTGATTTCCTAACAAATTTCCAAATAATAGGCTGTTTATTTGAGGGGTGGGGTTGGTGTTCAAAGCTGGATTCTCTAAAATCTAAGATTCTGGAATTCTCATTTGAGTTTTCTGTCATGTTCTTGCCTAAACTGTCTGCCCTCACTATTCTGAGGTTATTAGCATACTGTTTTAAGCACTTAATGTGACCTGCTGAGTATTTCTTGGCCTCTCTTTTATGCTCTTATAAAGAAAAATTTACTACTTGTAATGTTGAGGTTTTCTGTCTGTTTAACCTGTTTTTATGTCATTTCCAGCCACTGAACTATTTCTGCCATAGTTAAGTACTTTATATCTCATTTAGAAATAAGAATCAAAACTTGTTTTGCAAAATGGATGGACCTTGAACACATTATGGTAATTGAAATAAGTCAGACAGAGAAAGACAAATACTGTATCATCTCACTTATATATGCAATCTTATAACAAAAAAACAAACAAACTTATAGAAATAGAAAAAGAGATCAGACTACTTGTGGTTATAAGAAAGATAAGATTCTTTTCATAAGAAAAGTCCAGAGATGAAGAGGATTGGAGGAAGGTAGTCAAAAGATACACATTTCTAGTTATAATATAAGCACTAGGGAGTAATGTACAACATGGTGACTATAGCTGACACCACTGTATGATATATAGGAAAGTTGTGAAGACTTAAGTAAATCCTATGATTTATCAAAGGGAGAATATTTTCACTTTTTTTCTTTCTTTTCTTTTTATTGTATCTATATGAGAAGATGGATGTTAACTGAACCTATTGTGATAATCATTTCACAATATATGTAAATCAAACCATCATGGCATATGCCTTAAAATTACACAGTGATGTATGTCAATTATTTCTCAATAAAACTGGAGAAAAACTTGTTTTGGATCTGAACTACAAAACAAATCATTTCAGCAAGTGAACAAGGCTAAAATTATTTATGTGGTAATAGATTAGAGTTGGAAACATTGGTCTGACTTCATGTTTAGCTTTATATAGACACAGGTGGTTACTTAGAGACATACTTACAGATGTGTGTGTATATACATTGGCTAGTATAAATACATATATTTTTTCTGTCAGTTGAGAGATACTAAAATAAACAGTCCAATAGCAGCAAGCACATCTGACATAAAAGTATTGGTTTCTAATACCACTCTCCAATAAGAGGAATTGTCCTCCTTGGAGAAATGGCTAATTCTAGTGTTTGGCCAAGCAATACACAAGATGAGGCTGGAGTGTCTTGTACTGTCAGAAAGTAAAGAGTGCTCAAAACACATACACACACACAAATCTTGATAGGGTATGTCAAAGGCATATAGGAGCCAACTGAAAGAGCTCCTAATGGCCAAAGCTATAACAATAAAGGAAGTAATATTGTATTATAGCCCAAAGGATAAAATAAATAGATACGTATTAGCCCATCTTAATAAAAATAAACAATTGAATAAACAAAGGTAAAGAAGAGACAATGTCATCCTGAAGAATTCCAAATTATTGATGTAGAAAATCTGTGGTCAAGGAAGGTGGGGGGAATAACCTCCAGTTCTTAGGTGTAGCCTGCACATTGCAGTCTCCTTGCAAAGAATTAACAGTGTGTAAAGGGAGAAAAGGAAGTAACTTTGCAGTGGAGAAACCTGACCAACACTCCCTCAGCCAGATGATCCAGCCCATCACCAAATCACAAATACTGTTGATGGCATGCACCCCTAATATGATATTTTGAAAATAATTCTTTACCTCTGGGGTCTCCCTTATAACCCATACCCGCAGCTGTATCATAAGAAAAGCATTAGAAAATTTTCAGTGGAGGATATCCTACAAAATAACTGACCAGCACACTTCAAAACTGTCAAGGTTATAAAGGATAAAGTTGGAGGAACTGTCACAGAAAAGAGAGAGCTAATGAGACATGACCCCTAAATGTAGTGTGGTAACCTAGATGGGATTCTGGAACCGAAAAAGCTCATCAGATTAAAATTAAAGTAATACCAATAAACTACAGAGTTTAGTTGATAATAATGTATCAATGTTGTTTTATTAATAATCACAAATGTACCATACTAATGTAAAATGGTAATAGGGGAAACTGGGTGTGGAATATATATGAACTTTCTGTATTTTCTTCTCAATTTTTCTGTAAATATAAAATGAAAATAGTCTATTTAAAACAAACAACAACAATAAATAAACAATCATTCCCCCAAGACTACCCTCAACAAGTCATCACGTCCTTACCCGCGGCCATGGCACAGTAGCGTGATACTTCCTGTATCATCCTGGAGCATCATGCAATTTCCTTAGAAAGCAACACAGATAAGAGTTTCAAGAGCACTGATAACACATGCTAGGAATGTGTGGAAAATAATTGGAAAGTGATGAGTGTCAAGTATTTACCATCATAGTTTTCAATATAACTTATGTCATTTAAATTGTACTAACAGCTGAGCTTCACAACTGGCCCACAAAGTATCTGAAAATTTGACAAGTGGCTCTGGTTCCAATAAGAGTAAAAGTTTGTTCCAATAAGAGTAAAAATTGGCTCCAGCACATCACAGTAGCTTGGGAGTCTGCGTGTGTTTGTGTGTATGTGTGTGTGTGTGTGTGTGTTGCATTTGATTAAGTTATTACTCAGTGATTTTTAAACAAACAACTAAATACTGTAACATAAAATTTTAATTTTAAGGAGTTTCTAAGATTTAAATTCCTTTTTAAGAAAGCACATAATGATTAATCCATTTAGTCCCAAAAGTAATTACCAGGCACTAACCTTTGTAAGGTATCCTCCAGTTGCAATGGGAAGTGAGGGAGAAAAATAAAAGTCTCCTTAACCTCAAATAATCTGTTTCTCCAAAAGCAGAGGCAGACATGAACTTGGAGGGAAGAAAATGGTATGGAGAAAAAATATAAACAGCCACAATTTCTATAAGTGTTTCAAAACAGAGATGGCGAGCATGATCTTACCCCACTATACATATGTAACAATGCTCAGAACATACACCTTCAGTGAAAAAGCCCTAAAGTGGAATTGTTTCAATGAAGTTTGGTGTAAGCACCCCCACCTCATATTTTATTTCCCTTTTCTCCTTATATTACTTATTTTCCTTTTCTGTATTTTGTCACACCCAATAAACCATAGTGTATCATCAAATTTCACCTCTACCCTTGATCTCTGGCATAATCACATGAAAATATACACAGAGGTCAAACATAAATTCTCTGTATTTCTTGGACCAGGGTTCATGGGAAAATGTAACTCAAGGAAAGTTTTATTGTCTTGTTTTCCAGTTTGTCCTTCTAAAACTATTGAGGTCTACTATCAGAATTTGGTAGTAATTCTTCTGCCATAATTAAAGCTAATTCAGGAAGTATCTTATTGAAACTAAAGTGCTCACACACACACAAACACACAAATTATGTTGGAAAAGGGGACATACAGAAAATCTCCTAATAGAGAAGTAAGCTACAGCTGCCTCAAAAGAATTAGGACCATAGCATACACAGTATACTCTGTCTTCCTTAGAGTCGAGGGCTGTGTTTCACCTCTGTGTTGACTACTGCAGATCAACAATTTCAGGATAGGGCTCTACTTGAAGCTAATTTTACTACCTACATTCACTGGCCCAACATACATTTACTCAGTGCATACATACATACATACACACATGTTTATTAAAATGTTAAGTTACTTTTATCTTGCTTTCTGTGGCTTGCAAATGAAGGACTGGGGTGCAAAATAGCATTTAATAAACCTCTCCCTGACCCCTGAGTGTTCTTATAATCAAAATTAACTATTAAAAAAATTTTCTAAATATACACATACTGTTATGGGTTGAATTGTGTCCCTCCAAAATATTTTGAAGTCCCTGTGAATGTTCCCTATTTGGAAATAGGGTCTTTGCAGATGATCAATTTAAGGGGAGGTGGTCCTCATTAGGGTGAGCCTTAATCCAATATGATGGTGTCCTTATAAAAAGGGAAAATTCAGACATAGAGACAGATAAGTATACAGAACACCATATAAAGATGAAGGCAGAGATTTGGTGATGTAGCAACAAGCCAACAAATGCCAAAGGGTACAAATCACCAGAAGCTAGGAAACAGACATGGAACAGAATTCTCCTTCAGAAGAAGCTAATTTTGCCAACACCTTGATCTCCAACATTATCCTTCTGAACTGTGAGAAAATGCATCTCTGTTGCTTAAGCCTCCCAGTTTGTGTACCTGGTTATGGCAGTCCTAGGAAATTAATATGCATATAGATAAATGATAAATGCAGGCCAGTAGGGAAAATACGAAAATAAATGAAAAAGACTTTGAGGAAGTACTTAAGATATAACTTAAGCAATGTTACTAGAAAATTGGATACTACTAGGTGAGTGCTGTGGACAGGTCAGGAGGACAGGAATTCTCAGGAGATAAGGTTGGAGAGGGACACACATTCAAGTGTCCCTGGGACATCCATTAATTATGTTATATCTTCATAATGTTCAGTGCTTTTATTTTGTTTGTTTACTCTCAAATGTGCACTGGTGTACACACCAGTGTACACCATATTTAAAATGGAAGCCAACAAGGACCTACTGCATAGCACAGGGAACTCTGCTCAATATTATGTAACAATCTAAATGGGAAAATAATTTGAAAAAGAATAGATACATGTATATATATATATATAACTGAATGACTTTGTTGTACACCTGAAACTAACACAATATTGCTAATCAACTATACTCCAATATAAAAAGTTTTTTTTGTAAAAAATAGTACACGGGTGTAAATGATAAATTATAAGGTTGTCCTACATAGAGGTCACAATAGGAAGTGTAGATCATTATACATGAAACCAGAAGTCAGAGTCTTTTTTAAGAAAGAGAGTAGAATGATGCTTCATGTGTTAAAAGAATTATTCTATGTGCCATATGGGGAACAGGTTAGAAGAGGAAAAGGTAGAAACAGGAAAAAGAGTTAGAAGACTGTATAACAAGTGTGAAACTCTCATGGATTCTAAAAGAAGCAAAAAAACTCCCTTTCTGTCTTGTGAGACTTACAGTCTGTTCATTGAAACACAACAAATTTTAATTAAAAAGTAAATTTAAATCTGTTTTAATAGAAGTATTAGCATATATTTCTGTCACAATAAGAAGTTCCCAGAAAACATGACGCTTTTTAAATCTCTCTGGCAGCTCATAAAGATATTTCCCATTTTGATTTATGAAGTTTGTCATTGCTCTACATTTGTGGGAACTGATCCATGTCAATCTAATGCCTATTAATGTTTGATTAACTCTCCTCATTATAGATACTAACTATTCTAGAGTCAGTACCTCTTCAAACTAGAGACTCTTTAGTGGCTCTGAGACCAAAAGTAACCTGTCCCTTTACTGCTACAGTAGAGTTTATCTCAGTTTTCATTGCTACCTCTTAGACCACCCAGGGCCCTTTCTCAACTCCTTCCAGACCCCTCCTTAGTCACTACTTGATGGTCAACTGCAGTGAACTTGAGCCAATTTCCCCCTGTGCAAAGGTGGAAAGTGTTCCATGAAGCTATTACTTCAGCGTCTTTTTTTGTTTCAACCTGTTCCATTCCTGGCATCGCTCCTTGTCCTTACTTTTGCTTTCCAATCACTAGTCTTAGAGGGTTAAGCCTCTGCTTTCAGCAGAGTCTCTCAGCTCAGGTCTCTGCAAAATTCTACAGCCAGGATTATATTATGGTGCACTTTTTTCCCCTACTCCAAACTATCCACCTGATCTGAAATGAAGCAACGTGTGAGCACTCTGTACATGTTCTATATGTATATAAATCATTTAATTATTGAGCAATCTTTGCACATATGGAATAGAAAATATGTATCTTTAAAAATCCAATATAAGGGTGGAGAGTAAAGATGGCAAAGGAATAGGAAGATGTGGAGTTCATCTCTCTCCACAGATGCATCAGGAATACATCTATAGATGCAACAATTCTCACAGAACATTGGCTGAACACTAGCAGAAGGCCTTGGACACCAGAAAGGACTACAAAGATCCCTGCATAACTGGGTAGGATGAGAGGAAGTGAGACAGAACCTGTACCCCGGGGCAGGGGACCTGAAGCAAAGGAGAAATTCTCGAACTTGGGGAAAACCCCTCTCTGATGGGGAAATCGATTGGGACAGAAGGGAAGCATTTGAGGCTGTCAGAAGACGGTGAAGCGGCTGATCAGTGGCAGACAGGACAGAGTGAGAACTACACAGATGGTCCATACTATAGCCCTACATGACTGGGACATGTCTTCACAGGTGTGCAAGGCAAGGCGGCTGGGAGCTGGAGCGTGGGGATTGGAGAACAGGCCCTGGGCAAGAACTGCTGCTGGCTGTGGGGAGACGGACTGAGGGGATGGGAGGGAGGAAATCCACAGCAGGGAATGCCTATGGAGGAAGACCAGACTGCCATGGAAGCAGGGCTCTACGGCTGAGTCACACGCAGGGGGAGGAGCCACTATTGTAACCTCTCTCTCCCCACATGCTCCACCTGCTGACAGAGAGTAGAAAAAGCCACCTCAGGGCTGGCCATCATGCACCTGCCCCAAGCAATAGAAAAAGACCTCTCAGAGCTGGCCTTTGCACACCTGCTGCCAGGCACCAGAAAAGCCCCTCACTAGGGCCATATATCTTGCACCCGTGGCCACCAACTTCCCTGTGCATTGTGTGCTGCTGGGGCTCCCACGATTCAAGCAGTCATACAACCTTTGTGCCCTGTCCTCACTGGGGCAGACCCAAATGCTCTAGGGCAGCCCCAGGAGCAGGCTCCTGTGGGTAGACCACACACAGAGGTGGGGATGAAACCAAGCTGAACTTCAGATACAGGGAGAGTAAGGAAGAGGATCAAAAATGTTTCCATCAACAAAGCGGCAGGGGTTGGGGGTGGTGGTGTGATTAATTGGGTGATTGGGATTGACATGTATACATTGATGTGTATAAAATTTATGACTAATAAGAACTTGCTGTGTAAAAAAATAAATAAAATTAAATTTATAAAAATGTTTTCATCAGCTGCACAAACTGCAGATTAAATCCCCCTGATCAGCTAGGTAGACCCTGTGTCTATGAAATATCTGAGTAGACAGTGAGTGTTCCCACAAATTAAAACGTCTAGCTGTGGCAGCTGTGGACTTTGGGGGCAAGCACATGCAGGAATTGTGCCAGGTTAGTGTCTGAGAGGTCCCCACAGGACCCACAGCAGTTCCAGGGACCAGCCCAGAGTCAGAGGAGAGCCTCTTGGGCAGGCGGAGGTGGGCTGTGCAAGAACACTTACAGCTGAGAGCCCAGGGAAACACAATTATTACTAATATTTTTAGTTTGTTTTGATTAATTCTGTTGTTGGTTCTGGCTATTTTTTCTTTGTTTTACTCTTTTTTTTTTTATTTAGTCTTTTGGATTGATTTTCTGTTGTTCTGTGTTCTTTTCCCTTATTTTTTTCTTCTTCTTTAATATATATATATATATTTCCATTGTTAATTTGTTTTTCTGTTGTTCTGTGTTTTTTCCCTTTTTAAAAAAATCATTTTTATTGGTTTGTTCTGTTTCTTTGCTTTATTCTTCAGTTGGCACACTGCTTTTTTTTTTTTTTTTTTTTTAGGTTTTGTGTTTTTGTTAGTTTTGATTCTAATTGTTTGATTTCATTTTGGGGTTCTTCTGTTTGTCTGGTTGTTCTCTTGTTTTTTGTTTTATTTTGTTCTGTTTTTGTTTCTTTTGCATGTGTGTATGTTTCCTTGTTTCTGTTTTGGTTTGTTTGATTTTGTTTTTACCATTTGTCTGGGGTTGTGTTTGTCTTTTTTTTTCCTTCTTTTTCTTTAATATATTTTTATTTTATTTTTTCATATTTCTATTTCTACCTTGCTTTTCTGTCTTCTTTCCCTTTTTCTTCTGTTTTTTTCATTTCTGTCACTTTGTTTTGTCTCTTTGCTTCATTCTTCAGTTAGCACTCTGCTTTGGTTTTGTTTTTGGTTTTCTGTTTTTGTTAGTTTTCTTTTTAATTGTTTTTGTTCTTTGGTTTGTTTGTTTCTCTGGCTGTTCTTTTGCTTTTTGTTTTATTTAGTTTGGTATTTCTTTCTTTTGTGTGTGTGCATGTTTCCTTGTTTCTGTTTTTGTTTGTTTGATTTTACTTTTTACCATTTGTCTGGAGTTTTGTTAGTCATTTTTTTCATTTTCTAAAGTCTGCTTTATTGCCAGGATCAGTGACTTGCAGGGTCTTGGTTCCCCGACCAGAAGTCAGACCTGCCTGAGGCTCTGAGGTAAGAGCACCAAGTCCAGAACGCTGGACCAATAGAGAATTCCCAGCCTCAGAGAAGATTAATCACTGAGAGGTCTCATGCGGGTATCTATCTGAATCCAAGACCCAGCTCCACCCAACTGCCTGCAGTTCCCAGAGCTGGAAGCCTCTCACCAAACAACAAACAAGACAGGAACACAAATCCACCAGTCAGCACGCAGACTACCTAAAGTCATACTAAGCTCACAGAAACCCTAAAACACACCCTCTGATATGGCCCTGCTCATCAGAGAGAGAAGACTCAGCTCCACCCACCAGAGCACAGGCACCAGTCTCTCCCATCAGGAAACCTATGCAAGACACTAGACCAACCTCACCAGTGGGGGCAGAGAACAGGAACAAGAGGAGCTACAACCCTGCAGCCTAGGGAAAGGAGACCTCAAATACTTCAAAGTACACAAAATGAAAAGACAGAGAACTATCTTACAGACAAAGGAGCAGAATAAAAACTCACAAGAAAAAATAAATGAAGAGGAAATAGGCAAATTAATTCAGGCAACAGAATTCAGAGTAATGATAGTAAAGATGATCTAAAATCTCAGAAACAGAAGGGAGAAAATACAAGAAATGTTTAACAAGGACCTAAAAGAACTAAAGAGCAAACAAACAGTAATGAACAACACAACAATTGAAATTAAAAATACCCTAGAAAGAATCAATAGCAGAATAACTGAGGCAGAAGAACAGATAAGTGAGCTGGAAGATAGAATGCTGGAAATAACTGCCACAGAGTAGAATAAAGAAAAAACAATGAAAATCACTGAGGACAGTCTCAGAGACCATTGGGACAACATTAAGCACATCAACATTTGAATTATAGGTGTTTCAGAAGAAGAAGAAAGAAAGAAAGGGTCTGAGAAAATATTTGAAGAAATTATAGTCAAAAACTTCCCCAACATGGGAAAGGAAATAGTCAATCAAGTCCAGGAAGTGCAGAGAGTCCCTTATAGGATAAACTGAAGGAGAAACATGCCGAGGCACATAATAATCAAACTAACAAAAATTAAATACAAAGAAAAAATATTAAAAGCAGCAAGAGAAAACCAACAAATAGCATGCAAGGGAATCCCCATAGGTTAGCAGCGGAACTTTCAGCAGAAACTCTGCAAGGCAGAAGGGAATGGCAGGATATATTTGAAGTAATAAAAGGGAAAAACCTACAACCAAGATTACAACAAGGGTCTCATTCCAATTCAATGGAGAAATCAAAAGCTTTACAGACAAGCAAAAGCTAAGAGAATTTAATACCACCAAACCAGCTTTCCAACAAATGCTAAAGGAATTCCTATAGGAAGGAAACACAACAGAAGGAAAAGACCTACAAGTACAAACCCAAACCAATTAAGAAAATGGTAATAGGAACATACATATCAATAATTACCTTAAATGTAAATGGATTAAATGCTCCAACCAAAAAAACACAGACTGGCTGAATTTATACAAAAACAAGACCTGTATATATTATGTCTACAATAGACCCACTTCAGACCTAGGGACACATACAGACTGAAGGTGAGGGAATGTAAAATATATTCCATGCAAATGGAAATCAAAAGAAAGCTGGAGTAACAATACTCATATCAGACAAAATAGACTTTATAATAAAGACTATTACAAGAGATAAGGAAGGACAATTTATAGTGATCAAGGGATCAATCCAAGAAAAGATATAGCAATTGTAAATATTTATGCACTGAATATAGGAACACCTCAGTATATAAGGCAAATGCTAACAGCCATAAAGGGGAAATCGACAGTAACACAATAATAGTAAGTGACTTTAACACCCCACTTTCACCAATGGACAGATCATCCAAAAAGAAAATAAAAAAGGAAACATAAGCTTTAAATGACACATTAGACCAGGTGAACATATTGATATTTATAAGATATTCCATCCAAAACAACAGAATACACTTTCTTCTCAAGTGCTCACAAACATTCTCCAAGATAGATTACATCTTGGGTCAAAAATCAAGCCTAGGTAAAGTTAAGAAAATTGAAATCATATCAAGCATCTTTTCCAACCAAAACTTTATGAGACTAGATATCAATTACAGGAAAAAAAAACTGTAAAAAAATCAAACACTAGGAGGCTAAACAATACACTGCTAAACAACCAAGATATCACTGGAGAAATCAAACAGGAAATCAAAACATACCTAGAGGGCTTCCCTGGTGGCACAGTGGTTGAGAGTCTGCCTGCCGATTCAGGGGACATGTGTTCGTGCCCCGGTCTGAGAAGATCCCACATGCCGCGGAGCGGCTGGGCCAGTGAGCCATGGCCACTGAGCCTGCACGTCCGGAGCCTGTGCTCCACAGCGGGAGAGGCCACAACAGTGAGAGGCCTGCGTACCGCAAATAAAAAAAACACACACAAAAAAAACCAACCTAAAAACCAAAAAACATACCTAGAAACAAATGACAATGAAAACATGATGACTCAAAACCTATGGGATGTAGAAAAACAGTTCTAAGAGGGAAGTTTATGCCAATACAATCCTATCACAAGAAACAAGAAAAACCTCAAATAAACAACCTAAGTTTACACCTAAAGCAGTTAGGGAAAGAAGAACAAACAAACCAAAAAAAAAAACCCCAAAGTTGCCAAAAGGAAAGAAATGATAAAGATCAGATCAGAAATAAATGAAAAAGAAATGAAGTAAACAATAACAAAGATCACTAAAACTAAAAGCTGGTTCTTTGTGAAGATAAACAAAATTGATAAACCATTAGACAGACTCATCAGGAAAAAATGGGAGAAGACTCATATCAACAGAATTAGAAGTGAAAAAGGAGAAGTAATAACTGACACCACAGAAATACAAACATCATGAGAGAGTACTATAAGCAACTATATGCCAATAAGATGGACAACCTGGAAGAAATGAACAAATTCTTAGAAAAGTACACACTTCTGAGACAGAACCAGGAAGAAATAGAAAATATGAACAGACCAATCACAAGCACTGAAATTTAAACAGTGATTAAAAATCTTCCAACAAACAAAAGCCCAAGGCCAGATGGCTTCATAGGCGAATTCTATCAAACATTTAGAGAAGAGCTAACACCTATCCTTCTCAAACTCTTCCAAAATATAGCACAAGAAGGAACACTCCCAAACTATTACTATGAAGTCACCATCACCCTGACACCAAAACCAGACAATGATGTCATGAAAAAAGAAAATTACAGACCAATATCACTGATGAACATAGATGCAAAAATCCTCAACAAAATACTAGCAAGCAGAATAAACAGTACAATAAAAGGATCATACACCATGATCCAGTGAGGTTTATTCCAGGAATGTAAGGAATCTTCAGTATATGCATATCAATCAATGTGATATACCATATTAACAAATTGAAGGATAAAAACCATATTTTAATCTCAATAGATGCAGACAAAGCTTTCAACAAAATTCAACACTCATTTATGATAAAAACTCTCCAGAAAGTGGGCACAGAGGAAACCTACCTCAACATTAAAAAAAAGCCATATATGACAAACCCACAACCAATCATTCTCAATGATGAAAAACTGAAAGTGTTTCCTCTAACATCAGGAATAAGACAAGGGTGCCCACTCTCACCACTATTATTCAATATGGTTTTGGAAGTTTTAGCCATGGCAATCAGAGAAGAAAAAGAAATAAAATGAATCCAAGCTGTAAAAGAAGACATAAAACTCTCACTCTTTGCAGATGGCATGATATTATACATAGAAAACCCTAAAGATGCCACCAGAAAACTACTAGAGATAATCAATGAATTTGGTAAAGTAGCAGTATACAAAAGTAATGCACAAAAATCCCTTGCATTCCTATACACTAACAACAAAAATCAGAAAGATAAATTAAGGAAACACTCCCATTTACCATTACAAGAAAAATAATAAAATACCTAGGAATAAAGCTACCTAAGGAGGCAAAAGACCTGTATGCAGAAAATTATAAAACACTGATGAAAGAAATCAAAGATGATACAAACAGATGGAGAGATATACGATGTTCTTTGATTGGAAGAATCAACATTGTGAAAATTACTATACTACCCAAGGCAATCTACAGGCTCAATGCAATCCCTATCAAACTACCACTGGCATTTTTCACAGAATTAGAACAAAAAATTTACAATTTGTTGGAAACACAAGGACTCCAAATACCAAAAGCAATCTTGAGAAAGAAAAAAGGAGCTGGAGGAATCAGGGTCCCTGACTTCAGACTATTCTACAAAGCTACAGTAATCCAGGCTTTATGGTACTGGCACAAAAACAGCAATGTAGATCAATGGAACAGGATAGAAACCCAGAAATAAACCCATGCACATATGGTAACCTTATCTTTGACAAAGGAGGCAAGAATGTAAAATGGAGAAAAGACAGCCTGTTCAGTAAATGGTGCTGGAAAAACTGAACAGCTACATGTAAAAGAAGGAAATGAGAATACTTCCTAACACCATACACAAAAAATAAATTCAAAATGGATTAAGGACCTAAATGTAAGGCCAGACACTATAAAACTCTTAGAGGAAAACACAGGCAGAACACTCTATGCCATAAATCACAGCAAGATATTTTTTGACCCTCCTTGTAGAGAAAAAGAAATAAACATAAAAATAAATAAATGGGACCTGATGAAACTCAAAAGCTTTTGCACAGCAAAGGAAACCATACACAAGAGAAAATGACAAGCCTCAGAATGGGAGAAAATATTTGCAAATGAAGCAATTGATGAAGAATTAATCTCCAAAATATACAAGCAACTCATGCAGCTCAATATCAAAAAATAAAACAACCCTATCCAAAAATGGGCAGAATACCTAAATAGACATTTCTCCAAAGAAGAGGTAGAGATTGCCAAAAAACACATGAAAAGGTGATCAACATCACTAATTATTAGAGAAATGCAAATCAAAACCACAATGACATATCACCTCACACTGGTCAGAATGGCCATCATTAAATAATCTAGAAACAATAAATGCTGGAGAGGGTGTGGAGAAAGGGAACCCTCCCTGCACTGTTGGTAAGAATGTAAATTGATACAGCCATTGTGGAGAACAGTAAGGAGGTTCCTTAAAATATTATATGACCCAGCAATCCACTACTGGGCATATACCCTGAGAAAAACATAATTCAAAAAGATACATGCACCACAATGTTCATTGCAGCACTGTTCACAATAGCGAGGACATGGAAGCAACCTAAATGTCCATCGAAAGATGAATGGATAAACAAGATGTGGCATATATATATACAATGGAATATTACTCAGTTATAAAAAGGATCGAAACTGAGTTATTTGTAGTGAGGTGGATGGACCCAAAGTCTGTCATACAGAGTGAAGTAAGTCAGAAAGAGAAAACACGTACCGTATGCTAACGCATATATATGGAATCTAGAAAATTTATACTGATGGTCCTAGTGACAGGACAGGAATAAAGATGCTGATGTAGAGAATGAACTTGAGGTCACACGGCGGGAAGGAGAGGCTGGGACATAGTGAGAGAGTAGCAAATATATACTACCAAAAGTAAAATAGATAGCTAGTGGGAAGCTGCTGCACAGCACAGGAAGATCAGCTCAATGTTTTGTCATGACCTAGAGCCATAGACTAGTGAGGGTGGGAGGGAGACTCAAGAGGGAGGGGATATGGGCTTATAAGTATACATATAGCTGATTCACTTTGTTGTACAGCAGAAACTAACACAACATTGTAAAGCAATTTTACTCCAATAAAGGTGTACAAAAAGAAAAAAAGAAATCCAAATAAGAATTTTCAGGTTACTACAGATGGTCCCCAACTCTGGATGGTTTGACTTAGGATCTTTTGACTTTATGATGGTGTGAAATCAATATTCATTCAGTAGAAATCTTACTTTGAATTTTGAGCTTTTCCTGGACTAGGGACATGGGGTAAGATACTCGTGATGTTGGGCGAGAGTAATGAGCCTTAGTTCCACCAACCATGTGATCAGGAGGGTAAACGACTGATAAATGTACAGCCATTCTGTTTTTCACTTTCACTACAATAGCCAATGAATTACATGAAGTATTCAACACTTTATTATTAAAGAAAAAGCTTTGTGTTAGGTGATTTTGCTCAACTCTAGGCTAACACAAGTGTTCTAGGCTAAGCTATGATGTTCAGTAGGTTAGGTGTATTCAGTGCATTTTGACTTAAAATATTTTTGATTTAGGGTAAGTTTATTGGCATGTAATCCCATCATAAGTCAACAATGATCTGTAGTGAAAATTAAGAGAAGAAACGGAACAGTACCCAGAGATCACAAAATATTTGCAGAAGGAGATGCTGGCAGTGAAATCTACATCAATAGCCTTCCTATTTAATGATTAATCATCTACTTATTTATCTCTCCTCATAGACTGCTATCTTCTTTAGGATGAAACTCTAGATACCAAAAATCACCTCCATAGGATTTGGAATAGAGTAGGACCTTGATACATATGGATTAAATGAAAGACAGGAAAGAAAGCAAAAAGGAAAGTGAATCACTCCATATAGTATATTTTCCTGTGCTCTGATAGTCTCCATCCTATAAAGTTCCACACTGTAAACCACATTATAATGTAGAGTTACTACTAGGCTGTAGGGAGAGACAGGGTACATGGCGGTTTTGTTCACAGTTGTATCTTCTCTTAACACCAAACATGCACCCAATAAATATTTAGTGACTAAATGAGTCTAATATAGATTAGTATAGAAGACAAAAAATGTTAATTCTCATGAAAAATCAATCATAGGAGAAGAAAGGATTCAATTAGATTCACTTTATTTCCACTGACTGAATTCTTAAAGTATAACTCAATTGACCAAGGACAATTTTAAGCATATAGACTAGAATCATTGTATTTTACTCCCTTAACAATGTTTTATTGAAATTTTTTGATGAAAGACATGCATTCTATTTCATTGTGTATGATTAAAAAATCATATTGAAGTATAGCTTTATAGAACAATAAGAGTGATGGGCACAGTTTATAGTTTTACATTTTAATACAGTTTAAAAATAGAAGCTATTTATAGACTATCTATCTCCATTAATGTACTCCACTCGTTAAATATGATTTTGGAAACTACTTAGTCTTTACTGTTTTCCAAAGATAAAAATAGTGTATAATTGATTACAATTATGAGATTGTAACAGTTGATGAGATAGCTAAATAAAGGAAACATATTCTAAGTTCCTTGAGGGAAGATCTTATTCTTCATACAAAAAAACATGTAGTCTCCCATAATTTTCAACATATGTTCTGTTTGTAGCTCAATAACATTTAGACAATGTTAAATTGAAGTCAATGAGATAAGTAGAAGCATCTGGTAAATACATGTCAGATATATTCATTGGAAACCATTTTTAAAATTTTTACCCTTCTATATTGGACTACTAGGACTTGGTCTTCAGGGTAGTCAACCAAAGGCAAAAATTTGTTAAGTATCTTGTATCTGCATTTCCTTTGGAAAAACTATTATATTTTAATTAAATCTACTCTGAAATAGTTCTTATATCTTCTTTGTATTTCAAAACCTTACAATTTTAAGAGCTTAGAGAGCAATGATTTGGTGACATGTCCCTCAATTTGGGTATGCCTGGTGCTTCTTCATTATTATATTCAGATTATGTATTTCTGGCTTAAGCAACATCAAAATAATATTTGATCCTTATCAGTGTAACATATCAGGAGGATCATGATACCAGCTGATTCTATTACTGGTGATATTGCACTTGATCTATTGGCTAAAGTAGTATCTGCCAGATTTCTTATCTATGAAGTTACTATATTCTCTTTGATATTAATAATTAATTTTTGAGGGGGCAGATTGGGTCTACATGATTATCTTGTATCTTGTCAAACTTTCACTTACAATTTTGGTATCAATTAATGATTATTGACATAAATTGACTGATATAAGCCTTTAATATACTTGTGTACCCAAGACTAAAATTGTGTATCCAAGACTAAAACAAAAGTGAAGATTTAAAATAGTGATACATAATATAAATAATATATAATGCCAATTTTTTTTTTTCTGATGATGCCATTGTGTCTTAGCAGGTAATAGATGAGCTAACAGTTGAATGACAAGAAGGACACATCATGAAAAATCTGGGAGCAGAGATTTCCAAGCAAAGAGAACAGCAAGACCAAAAACACTATGGAAGAAAAGATGTTGACATTTTCAGCCATAGAAAGAAGGTCATTTGATAAACCATGGAAATGGAGGAGAAGTGAGGAAGAAGATGAAATTAGAGATGCAGGCAGACCAGATCATGGGCAGCAGGCATTGTAGGTCTTGGTAACAATTATGAATTTTATGCTAAATTCCATAAGTGAGCATTAGAGCAGAGAAATTATATGGACAGTATAAACTAGTTTTCCTTAAAGAAATATATATATATGCACAATCTATTACTAATGTATTTATTTGGGAAGTTTTTAAACTGCTCTTAAATACCTACTTTACTATTGGATTTAGCTTAACTTCAGGAAAATATTTCTTTAAATTTAGATATTTGCATTATACATAGTCATCAAGAGTAGACAAATGTGTGTATTATATTTTGACCTATAAAATATCAATAAAATTTTGGAAAATAAATGTGTTCCTCAATTAAATCATTAGTGATGCAGGTATAGGTAATGACAAACACATGCAAAGAATAATTTTTTTAAAAAGAGATAAAAAACCAAAATCTTCAGAACACTTGTTTTTTAAAACCTTTTCTATTCTAGATTTGACAGTGTCAGACAATTTTACTGTTCTTTTTTGAAGTTTCTCCAGAGACACATACATTACGTATTAGTTAATATAAGATGAAGAATGACAGGTTCCTGTATATCCTCAGAGCTATCACACTTTCCTGGGTCAACCAAGGTGAGTCTTTTCTTATCCATCATATGATTTACAAATCTAGGACATAGTTACTTCACTGCACTTTTGGTGCTCTCTCTTGTCTGGTGATCATATATTTCACAATTAATTGGAGGGTTATTATCAGCTTCAGTGAAATTTTAGAACTTCTGGTCCAGTGTACCATCCCAGGAGAACAGAAAGCATGTCATATTGTACAGATAACTTCGTAATTATTTAGATTTACCATAGCACAATCTTTACAGCATGTTGCAATTACTGAGCATGACCACAAAATAATGTCCTCTTTTCCCACAGTTCCTCCAGCATAAATCAGACTAGAAAGCCTAGAGTTATCATAACTTAGTGTATAAATTAAATAAGGTCTGGTATCAAATTTCCATAAAATTACACGGTATACTGCAATATTTTGTATATTCAAAATACTTTCCAAACCAAGGTCAATCTTCAGGGATTTTTGCCCTTTTTTTTTTTTTAGCAAATAACCTTCTTATTACAAAAGACTAAAAATCTCACAGTTCTGCAGGATAATTTAGATGTTACATCCCAAGAGAAAATATGCCAAAGATCCATAGATTTTTCATGTCTATGAAAATTTTGTTTTTCTAATTAGAGATTCTGAATGCTTTATTGAAATCGGACTCCTATGCAAGAAGAAAAAAAAAAAAGGAAACATTGTTAAACATGAGCAAGATAATTGTGGAAATCCTTTCAGAAAATATAAACAAAATCCCTTTATTATTTGACTTATCTTTGCTGAACTGGAGAAAAAATCAGTGTAGGTGATTCTGTGAAGGGTAATCATGTCTTATCAGCAAAACAAAGATGAGAGAGGAATCCAGATCCAATTCTAGAAGACAAGTCTGATTTTCTGACCTTCAAGTTGGAAAGCTGACTTGGCTGTATCCACAAATGAAAGTCCTCCATATTAGCAAAAGTAAGAAATATCTACACTGTAGGGAGGACCATTATGTGTGCATCAAGGATCCTGCCCTCCCACATTTCCTCAAAATGTCAGTCACCTGGAAGAAGAACACATGTTTGTAAAGCTTCCATTAGCCACTGCATGGAGAAGAAAGCATGCCAGGGAGGCAAAGAAACATTTTAACTCGTACAAATTTGTGTAGACAAGGTGGAAAACTATTAAAAAGACTTGGATCCAGATCCTGATTCTTCCAATAGCCAAATGTGAAAGCTTAAGCAAATGACTCATCATATAATGTGAAGTTCAAAATAACCAACTCGTTCGTGATGCAGATGGAATGCAATGATGTATAAAATGTGCTTGCAAGTTAGTAGATATTCAATTTAATGTTACCTTCCTGGTCTACTTCATTATCTTATGTTTTTCTCTCATAGTAGAAATGGGAGAAACCAACACATCAAGTTCCAATTTTATTTGACAACATTTATTGGGTACTCACTATGGCAAGATCCATACTAAATTCTGAAGATAGAAAAAGACAGGAAGAATAATACTAAAATAGAATATCATTTCTGAAATTTACCAAAGTACAACACTCAAGGTAAATTTCATATAACACATTTATGATTGCTGGCTTTTCTCGATGTGAGAGAGTATTAGTGCCCTTCTAATTTTGTCCATGTATTCATGAACTTTAACCAATTGTATTTCAATTCCACATATATATTTTCCTTATACATGTCAGATTGTAATTATACATACAAGGATTCTGGAGTCAGGATTGACCTTAAATGAAACCCTGCCTTTTAAGTGCCGATGACCTTCGGCAATTTAAACGACCTAAGCCTCAGTTTCTGCTTCTATAAATTGGGGCATATTTATCATTTTGGGTATTAATTGAGATAATGTATTCAAAGTCTTTAGAAAACTGTGAACTCATAGTAAGTGCTCAATAAATATTGGTTACTTTTATTATCATTATTACTGTTATTTTTGTAAGGACATAATAAGGAACATAATGTATAAGTTTTTTCAAGGATAATCTCCTGGGAAGATTTTCAATATATAAGCTTCATTTACCTTTCTCAAGAACTAGAATAAAAATTCTTGGAATTTTCCCAATATACCACTGCATTAATTGGCCGGGGTGGGGGGTAAGCATTGCAGAAGAACAACATAAGGAGAACTCTTTATAAATAATTCTTCCCTAGAAATTATTCCAGTAGTATTAGTAGAATTCCATAAAAGTAGTACCTACCTACCTAATGAAAGGTTTATATCATAGAAAGAATAAAAAGGAAAAGAAAGCCTTCTAAATGTGATAGTTGTTACAAAACTTCCCCAAGTTTTTTTAATAATAAGCAGTAATATTTTATAGAGTAATATTCACTTTTATAACTAATAAACACATTAGATTTGACTACAGAAGAAAAGCAAAAAATAGCATTATAAGGTATTGAATAATGGAAATTTAAGGTTCCTTTGCCACTTGGAAAAATGCTTGGTAACAGTAATCAATCATTTATATTTTGTTATTATTTGAAAGGACTTTCATAACCTATGTTGTTTTCACAACAACCCCATGATAATAATCAAGTTATGGAAAATTGTGTTGCTCAACACAAACAGCTAGTGGCTGGTGGAGCTGGCTTAAATTCAAACCTTGTAGTAATAATTCCATTTTGTTCCTGTTAATGCTTCCTCCCTGCTGCATTTCCTATTCTAGGAAAATAAGATGTAGGATCAAAATACAGTTTTTGTATCCTGTTCTGGTAATTCTATCCTGAATACACCTTGATATTTCAAACATTGTATAAATTTTTCTTGAATTAATATATACGTGATTTTCTGCAGAGTTTAAGGGAGTTTAAAAGAATAGAAGTTGATGATAAGCAGTTTAAATGTATTTACTGTATTTTAAAATAATTCTGTACGTTAGACTAAAAAACACATGCTCTTTCATTGGAAAGCTAATTCAGTAGTAAGGATAAGTAAGAAAATCTTTTTCAACTCTGAATATACAGGAATACCGGCTGTCTAGTTTCGTTAATCTGGTCATGTAGAATTTGTCCTCAGAGCACAATACAAAATGTGGTATTTCTCCCAGAAATTTTTCTGAGTTTCAGAACATCCCAGAATTATCCCTGATATTCTGTGATTAAAAGAGCATAAACATTTAGCTAAGAAGACTTCTTATCTATATTTTATCCTGGCCAATTTAAACTCAGTTATTACAGCTAACAAAGCCCTCTGAAACAAAGTTGTGGATGAGGTTCTCAGTTTTGTAGATATCCCTGAGGCCTAGATGATGATATAGCTAAACTATTATTGGCCCACCTTTCTCCAGCTATCATCTGTGCTGCCTACATGTAGAGAGAATTTCTGGCACCACTAATTGTATCTTACCTCCAAAAATATTCTTTTGGAATAGTCAACACAGCTAGAAGCAAGATGTAATGTCACAATGTCAGAAAAGTCATAAGATCTATTCTAAAGCGTATGCCATGTCAGGACTAAAGTTAAAGGGACAGGAAGTTAGGAAATGTTCTTAATAGAGCACTGTATCTTTTCAGCTATGTTATGTGCCATCAGCTTTTCTCAGGGCAGAAGAAAATAAGTGAGCTGTGCTTTGCTCACCTTTCAATAATACTGCTCACCTGTGACTTTAATGCCTGTGTGTAGTAAACACCATTGTTTTCATGGTACACTGTATCCCAATTACCCATGCTCTTATTCAATGTGTGGTTATCTAGGTTTTTAATTTTTTTCTGTCAGCTTTTTGGGCCATTTTACATGTCAAAGAGTTGAATCAAAGACTAACAAATTTTGTAAATTTCCCCTCTTTCCTGAGAGTAACAATAAAAGGACTGATAGATGAAAAGATTAGAACTCTTGGGTGAGTAAGGTTGTTTGGTGACCTGTATTACAAGTTTTTCAAGATTGCAATCCCTTTATGCTCAGGGAAACAGAACTTTTCTTCATATAACTAAGAATCCAAAAAGTAAAATCTCCCTGCTCTCATGCTTACAACTGAAGAAAATTAAATTTAAGCTAGCTTCATTTTGGCCTATATGCAATGGTGTTTCATTACAGAAATATAGAGTATTCGAATTTGGTTGTTTAATACAGAATTATACCATTTAATCACCTCTTGTCTATTTTTAGCCTTTAAAAATTAGACACAATTTAAGAGAGTAAGATTAGGTAACAATACCTGAGATAACAAGATCACCATAACTAAACTAAAAAGTATATCTGAACTTCCACCTGCAACCACAAACCTCAGAGTCTATCTGTATATCCCAGAGATATTTAAACTCAACAAACAAAAAACACTCTTTGCTGATGAAAAGATGATCTTTCTGTATTCTCCACTTCAAATGATAGTACCCTTATCCATCCTAATATCCAACCTAGAAACACAAAAAAACATTCTTTGCTCTTTGCGGTACCTTGTTTTTCCACATTTGTCATTGAATAATCCAGATAAATTTACCAAAAATTCTTCAGAAATTAAACCCATTCTCTCATCCCTCTTTGCATTAACTTCCGGTTTTATCACTTATCAACTTACCTGATCTCTTTGCTTTAATTCTGCTTCCCAGAGATATCTACCTAAAATATGAGTCCATTTAGTCATTCTCCCTCAAACAATGCCTACAAGACTCATTGCCTAAAAGCAAATTATATTCTTAATGTCCATATGTAAGTGCATCTATATTGTATCTCCTGTCTAGACTCAGATCTCACCATTACCTTCTGTGCCAGCCATGCTCTGCATAAAAGACCATTTTATTGAGGGCCTGGCTACCAATTTTTCTTGGCTGCAAACTATTATGGAAATAAAGTTAAAATGCAGTAGCAGGTTTAGAGAAATCTACACTGGTGGATAGTGGCTGGTGTTAAAATAGAATGTTAAAGGTGGTCTTTGTCCATTCAGGCTGATAAAACAAAATAATACAGACTGGGTAGCCTATAAACAACAAAAGTCTATTGCTTACAGTTCTAAAGACTGGAAGTCCAAGATCAGAGTGCCAGCTTTGTCAGATTATTTTCCTGGTTGCAGACTTTTCACTGTTTTCTTATATGGCTGCTGGGGTGAGGGAGTTTTCTGGGGCCTCTTTGACACTAATCCCATTCTTAGGCTTCACCCTCATGACCTATCACATCCCGAAAAACCCACCTACTAATATCAGCACATTTTAGGGTTAGGGTTTCAGCATATGAATTTTGGGGGACACAAATGTTCAGACTTTAGAAAGGATCTGGGGAAAAGACATAAGAAGTTTGAAATTTAAGAAAATATATACATTAATTTCCTGCCAAATGGTAAACTCGGAAATTCTGCCTCCTCCCTCCCCAAATTTAATCCTAGAAAAATGGTTTAAAAAGGGTGGACATGGATATGAAGAGATAATAAAACACTGTGAGAAAATCTGAGAAGGTTCACCTAAGATGGTGTTAGAGGTATGAATACAGCCTGGAAGGAAAGGTGGTAGGAAGGAAGAGTTAGATTGGGAAAAGGTGGTTTCAGTTTGCTATGCCTTTCCCTTTCATTGCCTTGAAATAAAAATTTTCTCTTTATCAAAAAATTGCCTTCCCTAAAGAATTGCTTTTATTCTGCATTGCTTGAAATAATCTTTACTTATCTATTTTTTATTACAGACATTAGATATATGCAATATCCTAGATCTAAAGTGTGGGCGAGAAGACATTATCAGATCAGCACAAAATTTTATTAACATGAAAAACTCATGACTATAGGTAAGAATTGATCAGTTGCCTCCAAAAATTGACCTCTCTACTCACTTCTCTCAAAACCCTCAGTTAGACTTCCATAAGTGATTAACTACTAAATGAATTGTGCTGCCATTGTAAACTGATAGAAACATATATATTATACAATAGCTTTCAGACATTGGCTAAGAAGCAGTGGAGAACTCTGATGTTTGAAAGAAGGGGTCCCTGAGAGAAGAGCCAGACAACTGCCCTGGCTTAATCCCTGAAAGCAACTTCCAGGCAATTGTATCAGGGAGGTGAAACAAAACATCCTTGTAGTCTCATGTGGTTGAGGAGATAGATATATGCATTCAGAGAAGCTGAAGTAACTAGAATTTGTGGAGCAGACTCATATTGAAGAGAGGGATACACAGAGAGCAAAAGATCCACATATCTACAGACAAATACTCTCAAGGATTTAGCTGAATAATGATCTTTATATGCATGAGAAAGGGAAAGACCACTGGAAAGCATTAGGTCAAATAACTTCTAGAGCTCATTACAAATGACTGGAAATAGACAGTGCTCCTATCAACCAGAGTGGAGAAAACTTGTAATACAGGGGACATTGGATACATTTCTCAAAAGGGTATTACCTTATTAGTGAAGCTAATCTAGTCCCAGAATAAACATTGCTCTGAATTGGCCATACTAAGACTTTAAGCAAAGATCAAAAGGACCAAATTAACATTTGAGTTACTTAACTGCACATTAGACCAAAATTTAATAATGTTTAAAGAAATATCGCAAAATCCAGTACCAAAGAATACAAAATGCACAATTTCTGGCACCCAATTTTAAAGTTATCAGGCATATAGAGAAGCAGGTAATTATTGCCTATAAACAGGAGTAAAACTGTTCATATAAACAGATCCAGAAATGTGAGAGATATCAGATTTAGTAGATAAGGACCTTAAACAGTGTATAAGGCTATCTTTCTATAAATAGTAAGGTCAAGGATATAGAATGCTACTATTCTCCAAAGAAATTGGCAATATACAATATCTTGGTTCTAAAGTGCTGATTGGAGGGGCAATATCTAAGTAGCATAAAGATTTAAAGAAGAAAGGAACATTGATGATAAATATAGTGGAAGATTTTTTTTAAATGGAAATGGAGCTTATAGAGATCATTTTTTAAAATATAATATATGATTAGCAGTAGATTAGACTGCAGAAGAAAATATCACTAAAGTTAAAGGCAGTGAAAATGATATACAAATGTTAAAAAAGACTGAATAAGTATGAAAAGAAATGTATATGGGGCAACATGAAGTGGTATCATTTATATATATGTATATATATATATATATATACACATATATATAATTGGAGCCTCAGAAGGATGAGATTGCAGAAAAAATATTTTAGCAATGATGATTAAAATTTCTCAGTTCAATGAGAAGTATAAACTCATAGATCCTAGAAGTTCCACAAACCAAATCAGAAGAAATAAAAATAATATAATATCAAGGCACATCATAATAAAATTGCTTGAAACTAGTGATAAAGAGAAAATCTTAAAAGCATCCAGAAGAAAAAAAAGAACTTCATATGGAAAGGAACAGATCTAAAAATTACAATATACTCCTTGTTATATTTTATGCAAGTAGAAGACAATGGAATAGCATCTTAAAAGTACTGATAATAGGAACAAAAATCTGTCTAACTAAATTCTATACCCAGAAAAATTATCTTTTGTGAATAAAGATAAAAAACTCTAGTTAACTGCTTCTTCCAAATGTTGCTTCTACCAGTTTGCTCAGTGACATACGGAATGAAGGATATGCCTGGGCTGCCAACAAAGAAGAATGATTAGCAGTGATTTTGTGGCACACAAGTCTCTCTATCCAGAGATTCATATCAATTCTTTTTCTCAAATCATTTCAACTAATAAAGACAAGGATCTCAATTTAAATCTTTCCATGAGACACATTACCAGGTAGAGTAGAAAGTTTTCCCGGGAGAAACTGAATTTACAGGCTGATAAAAAGATATTTGAAGAGTAATACTATCCCTAAAAAGTTGTTCAAAACAAAATCAGCACAATGGAGAACATATATCGAGTGAACCAAAATTAGAGGAAAGAAAAGACCTAGAATTAGAAATAAATGTAATAAAAATGTAAGGAAATAGAGGAAATGTTATTAATATCAAACAAGAATAAGAAATATTTTTTTCAATCACGATAATATGGAAAGTTATTTAAAATAAAGTACCCAAAATTGAGTAAATAGTAGTATAAATATCAAAAGAGCACATCGGTGAGGTAGGTAATCAGACTGAGAAATTTCAAGTGGGAAGCAGAAAGGAATAAAAAGATACAACATACATAAAAAAAATAACATAGAGGAGGGCTTCCCTGGTGGCACAGTGGTTGAGAGTCCGCCTGCCAATGCAGGGGAGACGAGTTCATGCCCTGGTCCAGGAGGATCCCACATGCAGCGGAGCAGCTGGGCCCGTGAGCCGTGGCCGCTGACCCTGCGCATCCGGAGCCTGTGCTCCGCAGCAGGAGAGGCCACAGCAGTGAGAGGCCCACGTACCGCAAAAAACAAACAAACAAACAAAAAAACATAGAGGATATAAAAATGTAGCGTCAATTTCTCAGTAAAAGATTTTCTAGAAGAAGAGAAAGCAAGGGTAGTGGTGGTGAAGGAAGGATTATATATTTTTTAAAAAGATATAAAATTCCCAGAATTAACCAAAAAAAAATTATTTTTTAAAAGGTAACACTGGGCTTCCTTGGTGGCGCAGTGGTTGAGAGTCCACCTGCCGATGCAGGGGACACAGGTTCGTGCCCCGGTCCGGGAAGATCCCACATGCCGCGGAGCGGCTAGGCCCGTGAGCCATGGCCGCTGAGCCTGCGCGTCCGGAGCCTGTGCTCCGCAATGGGAGGCCACAACAGTGAGAGGCCCACGTACCGCAAAAAAAAAAAAAAAAAAAAAAAAAGTAACACTAATCATACTATGGGATTAAATGATTATTCTTTTATCATATGGTTAAATTAAGGGATTATGAGTCATCAAAGAGGAGAAAAGGACATAGTTTTATATGATATTTCAAGGATTGAAATTAATAGTCTAACAAATGACATTATGATTTACCAGTAGACCATAGTTTTTAAAAGTTATCAGCAATCATACATATTTTTCAAGGTACATGGGTGCCTAAATGTGAGTATATAGGTATTTATCATTTTCTGCCTTGATGGAAAACTGTCTTACTCAACTATTCTGAAACAGACAGATAATAATTGTAATTCTTAGAAAAACTAGAAACCTACCTGTCATTTCTAGTGTCTTACACAATGCTTGGAACCTAATAGGAAGCTAAATGTTTGTTATTATACAAAATTATAGTTTCCCTATGTCAGAATAATTATACAAATATTTAAAAAATAAATGAGTTAAATAGTCATAAATCAAGATCATTGGTTGTTGAGTGTCTGCCGGACAGTCACCAAAATATTGAACACTTATATGGGTTATATTCTAATCTATATTAAAGGCTGCTAGGTTCACTTACAAGCAATTCTACAATGTATTGTCCTAATTCAGGATTCTGTAGTATGAAAGTTCATCTGCCAGTCCTATGTTTTCAAAATATAGTGTTATTTCTCCATATTCCTTAATAATTACTTTATTTCTCACTGAATATTATAACCTTTTTATAGAAAGCCAACAAAATTGATTTGTCCTTTCCTAAAATATAATCTATCCATGGGACTCCAGGTACTAATCACATCACAAGATTCTGGAAGATATATTCTTTCTCTTCCTTTTCATCTGTTTATTTTCTTCTGTATTAGACTAATATTTGCCATACTATTTTAAACTTTATTTTTACAATTTTCTGTTACAGTTCATCAGAGATATATATTTGGTATATGGGGATAGGTAGGCAGTATTGACCTGAGAAGAACTTGTCATAGAGAAGGAGGTGAAAGCACACTAAGCTTGGCTACTAGAATTAGCCAGTTAAAGTGGCAAATCCAGAAAACAATGCACAGAGCACTAAAAACTGGAGAACAGGAAGAAAGAGAACTTGAGGTGATAGAGACAAAACAAGGAGAGAAAATCTTCAGAACTGGGAGATGGATGAATATATATTCTTTTCCCAGGATGGTAAAGAGATGGTCAATGGTATAAGGACATATGACCAGGTAGAGTTGATCTTTAACTATATTAACCTGCAGTGCACATGTTCTACTTCTGGTGGTCCTGGTAATAGGTCTGGTATTATAGTGATTTCTGTATAGTGAGAAAACCATCTGAAGTTGAATAAACAATGAGAGAGCTCTACATTGGGAGAAGATATGAGAAGGAATTTAAGAGTAGTATGCAGTGTACAGAGAGAATGACATCATGAAAGAAAAATATGTTCCTGAATAATTATTTAAAATATGAATTTATACCTACAAGCTTCAGATAAAGCAGAAAGTTTTGCATCTTGATGACCTGCTTCTTATAGCACTGACTCTCATTAAAGTTATTGTTAAGTTGTACATCCTATAGTAATTTAAACAAGTTATAGCCTAATCTACTCCACAAGATGGCTGCTTAAAGTGGAATTCAGAAAATCAGGGAGCAAGAATTGCTCCAGGTAGGAGGGTCAGAGCTATAAATAAACCTGCTGCTTGGTTTGCCCTCTTTGCCACTATCATCCTGCACTTGGGTTCACTGTGGTGAGGAGAAGAAAAGAATTCAACACACAATATATTTGTTGTTTTTTATATAATATTCATAATTTATTTGTAAAACTATTTCTAAAACAATAAAAAACTAAACAAAATAGATAAGTAAATGAAATATATTATGTTTGATTTGCTTTCTCCCAAACACATCCCATCAATTAATTACTTTTTATTGACAAAAAAATATCTAACTTCCATTAAGGGAACTCTTTCAAACCTCAGGGGAAAGAAGAGATAGTCCTTAATTTTTCAATGATATAATTTGAAGCATGATAGGAAGTTAGAGAATTGGGGATAGTGCTATTAAGTACATGATTTTCTTTCAATATGGGGAAGATTTCATTAAGCTGAATAGCAAATCCATCAATCACAAGTAAAAATTCAGTTACAAATGAAGAGTTTATCATATGTTAAACTCACATAAAGTTGATGAATAATGTGATTATTGAAGCAGTTTAACAGATTTCACTTTGTGAAAGAACAGAAGCATTAAGTTTACATTTTCAGTCTGCACATCAAATATAATAAAAATACTTTTTGACATATATAGGTGGCATGGGGAGACAATGTTCACTCAGCCTGTTTTTTAGTACCTTTCAGTCAGCTCATGTTAGGAAATATCAATTTAAGCTGTGCTTACCATTTATTATGAGTCAATCACTAAGCAGTGTGTGAAAAATGTTCTCCCAAAAAATAAAATCTAAACATTACTTCCATTCTCTTTGAGAAAATTGATTTTTTAAAAGCATGTGTATGTTTCACTTGAAAAACTTTTACTGTCAAGTGGAAATGAAACATTTCTCTCCAGTCAAATATGAGAAATTAACAGAAAATCTTTCACAGATCCAATACAATGGTTCATGTCTGTACTTAGAAAAAAAAAAAAAACTTACCTAAATTAAAGATGAAACTTGCATGTATGAAATTTGACAACATTCTAATACTTTACATTACAATATCCAAGATCATTATGAAGTCACTACAAATTGTATTTAAAAAATTCTGAGGAGAAACACACAAACATACACACATAACACAAAGACACGTGTTTTTAGAAGAGATTATTTTCAGTACATATTTTCCCTTAATAACAAGTATATACACTCTTTATTGCCTTCATCCATTGTGCATGGGGTATTGAAGAGTGAGGTTTATGGAATTTACAAACTTAGAATGTTGAGGTTTAACTCTTGTAAATCCAAGCAATTAAATAACCATTTTCATACATTACTACCTTCTTTCTCTCACCTCTTACCTTGTAACATGTTCCAATCTCCCCCATGTAAAAATCCAACATCTTTCTATTCTTTGCCCTCTTCAGGAGCAACTTACCTACCACTTTCACTTTACTTCCAAATGTATTGAAATAATATATATTCATTCTTTCCATTTTCTCATCTTTCAATTGCTTCAATATCAATGTAGTGTCTGCCTCTCTATTGAAAGATTTCCTTTCACAGTCTGACACAATGTCCTATTTCCTGAATTCCATGGTGCTTTCTTGTTCCCACCCTCTTTTCCCTTTAAGTAGCAAGTGGCAATTTCTTCTGGATCAACAATTCTTTTGCCTCAAAGACTACATTATCCTTCTTAGTTTTCCTCTCACTTGTCAGAACATTTAATACCCTTCACTAGTTTGTTTTTGTTTGTTCATCTCAAATGATTTGTTTCTTTTTCTGATATACTTTAAACCACAGTGTATCCTAGCCTCACACTTTATTAACAGATCTCTGAGTATTTGCTTTGTTGTGTTGGGAAAGGCAGCTTTCCACATTTCCACTACAGTGCTAAAAACCCCACAGCACTTCTCTCTGCTAGATTCCAAACAGAACCTGAGGCTTCGTGGCTTTATCAGGAGAAGAAAATAGAAAAGAACTGAGAGACTAGGGAAAAGGCCTATAGTCTAGTTACCATCTTCCCAGAATCTCCTTGCTTTACTCCTTTTGAGAGTTCTCCAGCAGGTTTTTCTCTTTTACACCAGTGTCCTCAACTCATCTGCATTCCCCACATGGATGTAAGCAATGTATTTCTGAAGAAGAAGAAGGAGGAGGAGGGGGAGGAGAGGAGGAGAAAAGGACCATAAAAATTGCTACCCTCGGGGCTTCCCTGGTGGCGCAGTGGTTGAGAGTCCGCCTGCCGATGCAGGGGACACGGGTTCGTGCCCCGGTCTCGGAAGATCCTACATGCCGCGGAGTGGCTGGGCCCGTGAGCCATGGCCGCTGAGCCTGTGCTCCGCAACGGGAGAAGCCACATCAGTGAGAGGCTCGCATACCGCAAAAAAAAAAAAAAAAAAAAAAAAAGGATTGCTACCCTTTATTCCTCATATCAAAGGCCTAAATCAGTTGCTACTGATAAAAGAACAGGAAAAACAAATGGTTATTAAGTTTCAAGGTATGGAACTTATCTCTTGAATTCTGGATCATCTTACACATATACTTTACCATCTCCTAGCCCAGGTCTTCTCATTCCTTACGCTATTCCCGTTGTTTCATTACTATTTTGCCTTTACAGAGCTACCCCATTCATCTTCTTCTCAACCTGAAAATTCTCTATAAACAGCTGTCTTGCCTTTTACTCTCCCTTGCAAGAAAGCATTAACCACAGGTTCCTATCTGCCCTCCTAGTATTCGGTTTTAAGTAGATATTCATTACATGCTTAGTGTATGAATGAATGAATGAGTGAATGAATGAAAGTACACTTAAAGCAAATGGAAACAATTTTGAATGGGAAAGTAGTTTGATATAGCAGTTGATTGTCGTTACATTTTCTAAGTGGAATATAAATAAAGCTTTTCCAATTCCATTTAAAAGTAGTCACCAAACACGACTCACATATAATTCAAATGAAAGTGTCAAAGTAAAGCACTATTGCAGTTTTATCTCTAATATGCCAGGTTCCATGAGGTGCCAAAATTTGACAAAATATTTAAGCACATATACTCAACTTTCTAACAATTCGTACATATATTAGTTGAAATTTGAAGTAAACAATCTTATAATAATAATGTAGGATGAACCATGGTTATAAATAACTTACGTACTTGTAAAATAAAATAAAAATTTCTCATAGGTAATTATATTGTTGGTGAGATAAATTATTCATCAATATCCAATATTTACAGGTAGATACTAAAATCTTTTCAAATGTATTGGACTTATATCCAGAAAAATATGTATATCTGAGTAGAAATCATCATAAAGAATAATCTGCCACTTTCATATGTTGTTAACTTAGGGAAACATTGTTATTCTTTCTCTTGCCAAGAGTTTAGGAAAGACTTCATTAAATACTGGATTTGAGCTCTGGGAGGTGTCATCAACTCAGCAATATATTTGCTGAGTCATCAATATACACACAGTTAAAGCATTAATTTCCCCTTGAAAGTATTCTTGGAAGCTGTGCTATTTCAGAAACAGAAGCAAAGTCAGCTGAAAATGTACAGTAGAAATCACCTTTAAGTGGAAATATATTTTAAAAAATCAATTTTGAGTAAAGTGTTTTTATTTATTATAGGATAGAATTTAATCCAACCGGGCTTTATTAAGCAAATTTAATATATTGCTTGATCCTACATATTTTTCACATTGAAATGTTAGTCCTGTTTTTACTGTTTGAACTATTGGAACTAATCCTTTGTCTCAGAGGGTTTAACTAATGCATTCTAAAGCACTGACTTGCAATATGTTGTCATTAATAACTTTAAAAGGACAAGGCAGCCAAACCTGCTGAAGTTGCACATTTTTACTGCAAATTTGAAAGCTAATTCACCTGACATAAAAGATAATCAAAACCTGAGGAGACCTTCAAGATGGCAGAAGACGTGGAGATCAACTTCCTCCCCACAAATACATCAGAAATACATCTACATGTGGAACAACTCCTACAGAACACCTACTGAACACTGGCAGAAGACCTCAGACTTCTCAAAAGGCAAGACATTCCCCATGAACCTGGGTAAAGCAAAAGAAAAAAGAAAAAAACAGAAACAAAAGAATAGGGACAGGACCTGCACCTCGGGGAGGGAGCTGTGAAAGAGGAAAAGTTACCACACACTAGGAAGGCCCTTCACTGGCGGAGACAGGGGTTGGCCAGGGGTGGGGGTGGGGGGAAGCTTCAGAGCCACAGAGGACAGGGCATCAAGGGTGCAGAGGGCACAGCGTAGAGATTCCCCCAAAGAGGATCGGTGCTGACCAGCACTCACCAGCCTGAGAGGCTTGTCTGCTCACCCTCCGGGGCAGGTGGGGGCTCAGAGCTGAGGCTCAGGCTTCGGAGATCAGATCCCAGGGAGAGAACTGTGGTTGGCTGCATGAACACAGCCTGAAGGGGCCTAGTCCACCAGAGTCAACTGGGAGGGAGTCTGGGAAAAACTCTGGAACATCCTAAGAGGCAAGAGACCATTGTTACGGGGTGTGTGAGGAGAGGGGATTCAGAGCACAGCCTAAATGAGCTCCAGAGACGGGCGTGAGCTGCGGCTATCAGCACAGACACTAGAGACGGGCATGAAACGCTAAGCCTGCTACTGCAGCCACCAAGAAGCCTGTGTGCAAGCAGAGGTCAATATTGACACCTCCCCTCCAGGGAGCCAGTGCAGCCTGCCACTGCCAGGGTCCCGTGATAAAGGGCCAACTTCCCTGGGAGAACGCACGGTGCACCTCAGGCTGTTGCAACATCATGATGACCTCTGCCACTGCAAGCTCACCCTGTATTCCATACACCTCCCTCCCCTGAGCCTGAGTGAGCCAGAGCCCCCGAACCACCTGCTACTTTAATCCTGTCCTGTCTGGGCAGAAACAGATGCCCTCAGGTGACCTATATGCAGAGAGGGGGCCAAATCCAAAGCTGAACACCAGGAGCTGTGTGACCAAAGAAGACAAAAGGAAATTTTTTAGTGTTAATTTTTAAAATTAAAACTTTTTAATTTTTTTATTTTTAATAATTATTTTTAATTTTTACTTTAATAACCTTATTTTATTTTATTTTATTTTATTTTATTTATTTATTTATTTATTTTTTATCTCTCCCTTTTCTTTTGACCTGTGTGGCTGACACGTTCTTGGTGCTCCAGCCAGGTGTCAGGCCTGTGTCTCTGAGGTGGGAGAGCCGAGTTCAGGACATTGGTCTACCAGAGACCTCCTGGCTCCACGTAATATTAAACAGCAAAAGCTGTCCCACAGATCTCCATCTCAATGCTAAGACCCTGCTCCACTCAATGACCAGAAAGCTACAGTGGTGGACACCCTATGCCAAACAACTAGCAAGACAGGAACACAATTCCACCCATTAGCACAGAGGCTGCCTAAAAACATAATAAGGTCACAGACACCATAAAACACACCACCGGATGCAGTCCTGCCCACCAGAAAGACAAGATCCAGCCTCATCCACCAGAACACAGGCACAAGTCCCCTCCAACAGGAAGCCTACACAGCCCACTGAACCAAACTTAGCCACTGGGGGCAGACACCAAAAACAATGGGAACTACAAACCTGCAGCCTGTGAAATGGAGACTCCAAACACAGTAAGTTAAGCAAAATGAGAAGACAGAGAAACACATAGCAGATGAAGGAGCAAGGTAAGAACCCAACAGACCAAACAAACAAAGAGGAAATAGACAGTCTACCTGAAAAAGAATTCAGAGTAATGATAGGAAAGATGATCTAAAATCTTGGAAAGAGAAAGGAGAAAATACAAGAAACATTTAACAAGGACCTAGAAGAACTGAAGAGCAAACAAGCAGTGATGAAAAACACAAAAATGAAATTAAAAATTCTCTAGAAAGGATCAATAGCAGATTAACTGAGGCAGAAGAACGGATAAGTGACCTGGAGATAACCTAATAAAGGCCATATATGACAAATCACAGCCAACATAGTTCTCAATGGTGAAAAACTGAAACCATTTCCACTAAGATCAGGACAAGACAAGGATGTCCACTCTCATCAGTATTATTCCACATAGTATTGGAAGTTTTAGTCACAGCAATCAGAGAAGAAAAAGAAATAAAAGGAATCCAAATCGGAAAAGAAGTAAAGTTCTCCCTGTTGGCAGATGACATGATACTATACATAGAGAATCCTAAAGATGCTACCAAAAAACTACTAGAGCTAGTTAATGAATTTGGTAAAGTAGCAGGATAAAAAATGTATGCACAGAAATCTCTTGCATGAGTTGGAAAGACATCAAAAAGAAAATACTTTTTTCATTTCCAAAAAAATAAAAATGCTTAGTATTATTGGAGTCTCAAAATTGCTTTACGTTTTTCCTCAGAGTTCCCTCTTCTGGTTAGAATTATTTATTTATGTCTCATGATAGGCTGTTAATCTCTTGTAAATACGATCAGTGGAAATAGAGTCAAAAGATAAAAATGCTCTAAAGTATATTTAACTTTCTTTAAACTGGAAAATATCATTTGGTTTAAAAATGTTTGAGAACCTTCATTTAAACCTTGAAAATATCCTCATAGTAGGTAGTCAGTATTATGCTCTAACAAAAACAGATTATTTTATTATTCTTGGCTGCCTTATATACAGCACCTTTTTGTAGAAGTGATTTTAGCTACATTATTATGTAATTACAATTGTGAATAATCTTGAATAATATGTATGTTATATATATGTTTTTTAACATTTATTTGTGTAAACAAGTGTATGTATAACATTGCATTTCAATATACATATAGCAAAACCTATAATGAACAAATCACTCATCTAACAAGTGTTTATAAAGCACATCCTCTCTGCTCAGAGCTGCACTTGGCACTGCAGATTTTCCTGGGGTCAGAATGTGGCTTTTGGTCTGGATTATGCTTGTTTTGTGGTTTTGAAATTACTCTAGTTCCACCCTCATGATCCACCTTCTTGTTTCACCCTCCTCTCTAATTCCTTTAGGGCCTGTGAAGCTTTAGCTATATCATCTCTCCAGAAACACCATACATGTGTGTTCAGAATATGTGTTTATTTTATTACTTGCTTGGAATTATACACTTCCCAAGTTCCACTGGCTTCTGAAAAAAATGCGTATATTAAGTTAGCACACAATTTTACTTAATATACTTTAACATCTATGAACATACAAACTAAATTAGATCTTACCTTTGTTTTCACTAAGGTTTTCTCTAACTTACTTTGTTGGAAGTTATTTTAAATTTCAAAAAACTTGACATGTGTACGTTAAGGTTCATGACCTACTTATATGCCATATTTTATTAAAATGAATAATCACTCTATAACAAAACAAGTCATCCTCAGGAAGAGGTAAAATTTGCTGTGAAGAATATACAATACACAGTTGCATTTCAAATTCTTACTTCTTCCTGCCTTAACATTTCATAATGACTCTTCTTATTCTTTCTATTATTCTATCAGTGGTTTTCTATTTTATTTTACTTTTGCAATTATTTAGTTTAACGTTGCCTGTGTTTAAGGATATCTGGCCAATAAAGAAACAAGTATGTATTAAAAGCTATGTGCCTTTTGATTACCACAATATATATTTCAGTAAAAAAAAAGTTAAATAATGACAATAGGCAGGATTTAAAAACAACTATATATATTTATTCTAAGTGCAGTGCAGTTATTGCACTGAAATTATAGCACCCTGCTTTGAGAATGACCTTCCTTAATCCTTTTTCTATAAAATCCAGAGCATTCCTCCAAACAATATATTCATATACACATCATAATCATATACACATGATATACATGATAGACCCAGTTGTATAATAAAGACTCAGTTAACTATCTCAAAAACATTTTAAGATTTTAGTTAACTGAAGAAATAACATTAAAAATGTTTAACAACCAGTATGGAATTGATTTCAACAATTCAGAACAGAGGCTGTAACACAGCTGTACTGGTGCAGGCAATCTTGGTCATCTATATAAGATAACATTTACTGCATCCTTGTATATTAATGTAAAAAAATAAAAAGGTAATGCATGTTTACTTGTAAGCATTTTAATTCCCTTTTTGTAATAATGAAAAGAATCATATTTTTCTTTAATATTTTTCTTAAATCTTTATTCACCCTTCTGCCTGTGAAACACTATGCAGCCAGGAGTTTTCATGCTCAAGGCAACCAGGGAAATGATGAAAGGAATGGCAGGAAATGATAGAACCATTGGTTTATATTCACTGGTTGTTGTAATTGTATGTACCTAAACAATAATTCTATGTTATCATTCCTTTCAATTCCAGAGTTAGAGAGAGACACTGAAGTTAACAGGCTAATGAGGTTCATTTGCAGTATTCTAATGCTTCTACCACCCTTATGCTATGGTATTTTCTAAAGATAGAAGCACACACATGGATGTTATGTTAATATGATCACACATAAAATGTATTACAAATAAAAGTTTTGTTTTACTTTAAATATTACTTTTGTAAAAAAAATTGACTAGTGAATATTCAACCCACATTTATAAGTTTGTGCGTGTACAGTACATATATAATATTTGTGTGTGCTGAATTGGGTGATTGGGATTGACATGTATACACTGATGAGATTTCCATTTTATGGAAAACGTTACATCAGCATAATTTTAAAAGTGACTTTTTCACACATTTTATCAGTTATCCATCTTGATGTGGAATACATTATCATGAGGTTACTATGTCTACATTTGTCTCCAAAATAGACTTATGTTTTTCATACAGAAATTTACCCTTCATGGGCAAATGGAACTTGCACCTGGCTGGGAGATCATGACAATCTATACCTTACCTTACAAAGGGCAAATCACAATCTGAAATAAAATTGTCATTTCCTCTTTTAACTGGCTAACAGAACATGTATAATAAACACAGAAAATACTACCTAGTGCTGCTGATGATGAAAAGATGACAAGGAGCTCATATTTTTCTCCATGCCATCTCTCAGTGTTTAGAAAATTTGAAAAGGGACAAAGGGATAGGATGAAAGGAAAGTAAAATGAGACGAAAAAATCAATTTTATAAGAATGACTTTGTTCAATATTTTATTTCTTAATTTCCACTCCTGTAGTTAAATTAACAATTTTTTGGTTAGGGAAATAGTTGTTTCTTTTAATACAGAATAACTTAGTGGACTATTTTTTCTCTGTGATGCTCATGTAGAAAATTTTTTTTTAAAGTAAACACCTAGAAACAGATTGCTAATATTTTGTTTATTAATATGTTCAAGACAATTCAGCATTCTATGCTTTACAGGTTTTCAAAAATTTGCATTAACATATTACATTATTTCAAATGTGGCAGTGTGAAATGGTTGCTCACCTTTTTCATCTTTTATGCATTACTGGTTACCAAAATTTTGGAAAACGCTTTCATGTTTATGGGTCATGTGTTAATAATCTTTTCTGTGATAGGCCATGATAACAGACCACCACCAAAATCTCAGCAGCTTACAGTGACAAAGATTATGTCTTAAACATGTCAGCTTTTATTCAGCCTTGGCAATGTTCCAGGCTGTGACTCTGTGACTCTGCCCCAGGATGTGGCTCTGTTCTATGTTGTTAGGTGCCAGGAGTCTACTCTAAATATCTTCTTCATTCCAGGATCTAGAAAGAGGGAGCAGCTCATATATGGAACACACTCTTCTTATGGAACAGGAAGAATGTGAGAGAACTAGCATAAACACTCAGTTTTTCGACCATCTGCTCATATGTGGCATAGGTCATGTCCAATCACATATAGATGGCCAATGCAAGTTAAATGGCCAAACCCAAAATGATTGGCATGGGAATGTACACCTACAAATTCACTTGGCCGTGAACATGAATGCACAATACAATTTCAAAGAAGGGAAAAGTACAGATACTGAAAGCAACAATATAATCAATGAGAGGCCACATATATTCTCTTTTTAAAGAAATGACTTTTCCTAACTTTTGCTTATATCCCATTAGCCTTCTCACCTTTTCTTGTTTTCACATATTCTGGATACTAATCTTTTGTTGTTTTTGTATTTATATGTCTTTTCACATTACTGTCAATTTATTTTGATGGACAAAAATCTTTAACACGAGATATTATGCTTCATAATAATTTATTTTACCATTTACACATCTTACATATTGTTTAGTTCTCCATTTCCTAACTTTAGTTTATAAATATGTCCTTATATATTTTTCAAGAGATTGTGGAATTATCTTTAAATTAAAATTTATACACTTGGGATTGATTTTTTTGCATCTGATGTAAGATAAAGATCAAATTCCATTTTGTTCCAGATAAGTGTCTTAACATCATTTATTGATAAATCTATAATTTCTCCTCTGTGCTGAAAGGATAAACTTCCAACAAAGCTGTCCTTCAAAACTGAAGGAAAGAGGGACTTCTCTGGTGGATCAGTGGTTAAGAATCTGCCTTCCAATGCAAGGGATGCAGGTTCTATCCCTGGTCAGGGAACTAGATCTCATGCGCATGCTGCAACTAAGGGTTCGCATGCCCCAACTAAGGAGCCCTTGAGCCGCACCTAAGGAGCCAGCCACTCACAACTAAGGAGTCTGCCTGCTGCAACAAGACTCAGCACAACCAAAAAAAAAAAAAAAAAAAAAGTAATAATTTAAAATGAAGGAAAGATAGACTTTTCCAGACAAATGAAAACTGAGGGAGTACAGCACCACTAGAGTACCTAATAAGAATAGTAAAGGAAACTTTCAATTTGAAACAAAAGGATGTTAATTGGCATCATGAAAACATTGAAAGTATAAAACTCGCTGTAAGTATGTAGTCAAATTCAGAACACTCTAATACTGTAATGATGGTGGGTAAATCACTTTTAACTTCAATGTAAGGTTTATATTTATTTTAACTTCAGTAAATCAATATAACTAGGTCCCAGAATAAAAAGTCAACAAACAAAATGCACTTGTATATACTAGCAGCAAAAAATTAGAAAACAAACTAAACAATTTAAATACCCTTTAAAAAGTTTCTGAAAATGTGTAATACATAATAAACAACAGAAATTATGCAAAGAGAAACTGAGAATCTCAGTAAAAGAGAAAAATAACACAGTTTGCATTGGAAGACAATATTGCTAAATGAAACCCCTCTAGAAATTAAAATACAGGTTCATAACAAAACACAGTATCAATTTTTTTGTAGAAGTTGAAAAAATATATTATAAATTGAACATGGACATGCCAAAAAATTCAAAACCAATTTGGAAATAAGAAGACATATGGAGAACATATAATACCTGTTTTCAAGAATTACTGTAAAGCTACAGAAATCAAGGAAAACATCTTATGAAGATCAATGGAAATCAGTTGAAAGAAATGCAGAGTCTAGAAAAAAATGTTTGATAGATATAGATAGATAAATAGACAGATATATAGTTGACTCTTGAACAAGTCAGTGGTTAGGGGCACTGAACCCAGTGCACTGGAAAATCCAAGTACTGCTATCTCTGCCTCAAAAACAAAGGAATTGAAAATGACTGACCCAAGTGCTGAAACAGTCTGGATAGAATCAGGACTCAAACCCTAGTTCTTATGATTCCACCTATTGTGATCTCTAATGAAACAAAAACTTTTCCCATTCTGAGTTAATTTAAAGATATGTAGGGCTTCCCTGGTGGCGCAGTGGTTGAGAGTCCGCCTGCTGATGTAGGGGACACGGGTTCGTACCCCGGTCCGGGAAGATCCCACATGCTGCAGAGTAGCTGGTCCCGTGAGCCATGGCCGCTGAGACTGCGCGTCCGGAGCCTGTGCTCCGCAATGGGAGAGGCCACAGCAGTGACAGGCCCGCGTACCACAAAAAACAAAAAAAAAAGATAAGATATGTAAAATTAAAATACAGTAACCAAATTTATTGAAAAAAAATTATGGATCTATGTAGTTCAAACCTGTGTTGTTCAAGGGTATATATGTGTATATATATGTATATGCATGGACATATAGGCACACACACAAAATCATACCCCTCATATACATCATATATATATATCATATATACAGCGATATGTATATATATATTCAACTGATATAAATGTATGTATGATATAAATGGTATATGATATATGTGACATGATATATATTGTGTGTATAAATATATATTTTTTTCAGCTGATTTTTGGCAAAGTTGTCAGAGAAGTTCAATGAGAAAATAAACAAAAATGTGCTACAACAACTGATTAATCCTATGGATAAAATTGAAACTTTATTCTTCATAACATATGCAGATATTATTTTAAATTAAATGCTAAACATAGAAAGCTTCTAAAAGTAAACATAGATTATGAAAATATCTTCAACAACTTGGAATAGGCAAAAATGTCTTTGAGATGACATATAAAACAGAAAACATAAAAAAAGATTAAATTTTCTTCCTCAGACTTTTTTAAAAAGAAGAAAATACAGTAAATCTAAAGAACTATTAATGGAATACAGAGACAAGTCAAAAACTGGGAGAAAAATATTTCCAATGCATGTATCTGACAGACAACTTCTAACCAAAGTATACAAGAACATCTGCTGAAGAAAGAAATGACACTTCTCAAAAAGAAATATGAACATGGCAAGTAGCACAATAAAATATTTTCCAAATCTCTAATACAATGACAATTAAAGTTAAAAACAAAATGAGTTACCCCTTTACTTAGACCTGGATGGCTAAAAGTAAAAAGACTGATAGCAAAAACATTGTTGAGAATTTAAAGCAACTATATACTTTCTTATATTGAAGGTACACATGTTTGGAAAAGTTTGGTAGTTTCTTGTAAAGTTATCTGATATCTACTCTCCCTTTCCTTCTCTCCTTCTCTCTCAGGTTTGATTCTGTTACTTTGATTCACTAGAGAACCTTTACTGCACATCATCTCTGTTTTATGTATGTTTAGGCTAGAAAATCTGACTTGAAAGGAATATTGCCTTTATGCCTAAAAGGGGAGAAGTTATTTAGGATCAAATTTTGGGCAATTGAGTTCTGCATTTGGTTTTTAAATTAGAAAAGCTATGTGCTTATCTCATATGCCAGTGAGAGTAAGTTAAGGATCAGTTGTCATTATCTTGAAGTTTCAAACCAAGCCAGATATTTTTGAGAATGTTGGACCATTGGAATTACAAGTAAGTGAAGGCAAATGAACCTAATTACAGTTTTGAGCGATTGGGTTTTGAAAAACCCTTTTCAGTATAGATTGTTGACCCCTTGAGTAAGCAGATTCTATAAAACAAATCTAGACATTTAGAAATTCCAATTATATTCCAGTGTATGTTCTTATATGCCAATATTATAAATATCCTATGTTTGGGTTCAATGGCCTATGTTTGGATTCAGTATTAATTTCCATGTATTTATTCTGCTGTCACTCGTGTCCTTTACTATTACTTTCAGCAGTCAAATTTTTACATCTCAAATAGAAAAAAAAAATCATATTCCAAACTGTTAATAAAGGAATTTTAAATTAACTCTTTAGGTGGCAAAAATTGGTGCTTCAGAGTTTCAGGAGACAATTTAGGTTCCGGTGTAAAAATTACATTGAAGGTAAAATATAAATAGATGTTTAATTTTTTTTTAATTTTATTCAATTAAAGGAGATAACATTCTTAAATGACTTATCATGCAGCAGATGGTCTAAACTATGCTTCATTTTACATATTTTACTTATCAAACATTAAAAATGTTTTTCCTGATTCTGCAAAGAAAACAGAATGTTTATTATGAAATCAGCAAGGTTATTGAAATTAAATACATTTGAAGAATTAGTGTGAATAATTTTTCTAGGAAACAACAGAGCTCTTGTTTACAGTTGAGTCTGGACGGAAATCCTAGCTTTTTCATTTGAATACTTGAAAATGCTGTTTTATTAAGTCTTAGGGTATTCCTTTATAAAAGGAGAATACAGTGTCATTCTTTAAGGTTGTCTTCAACTATACTTTAAAGAAAATAAATGTGAAGTACCTGGCACAATTTCTGACATGGCACAGAAACTGGGTAACTGGTAAACATGAGAAATAGTACAGTTGTAATATTATATTCATAATAATATTTATTGAAAAACACTGTATTGCTTTGCCTAAGTTTATAAACACGAAACTATAGAAAGTAAGAAAACTTTCAGTCATACTCAAATGTTTGTGTTACTGTTTATGCTGTTTTTTTATTCTCAAATTCCTTCTCAAATCCCTCCAATATTTCTGTAAGTCATAAAACGTAACTGCTCTTCAACACAAATCTTAACCTTCACAATAAACATTTCTATATCCTAAATTTCCACTCCATATTGCTTATAACTACTTGCATACATGCTTACCTCACTGACAAGATAATAAATACTGCCACTGCAAATTAATATTGAGCCCAAACATAGGCCATTGGAATTTTGTAATATTGATATTACACGACATAAACTATTAAGAATATAAGTGAAATTTCTAAACGTCTAGATTGTCTGCTTATTCAAGGGGTCAATAATTCATATTGAAAAGATGTTTTCAAAATCCAATCACTCAAACTGCAATAAAGCCTGCTTGCCTTCTTTTTCTTGCAATTCCAATGATTCAAATTTTCTCAAAAATACCTTAGTTTGAACCTTCAAGATGACGGCAACCAATCTTCAATATACCTTCACTGACATGAAATAAGGACATAACTCTTCTTTCCCAGTAAACCTAATTTGGTTCAGTAGTCTATAGTATCTATACATAACCCTTTGTAACTGAAAGAAAAGAGATCTCATCTGCAGCTCCAAGAATAGGATGCTGATTAGTTTTAGCCAATTAGTCTACAGCCTTCCCCAGTTGACTATTATGGCACAAAATGTGGAAATGTGACATAAATACATCCATATTAAAGGGAAGATTTATATTACAAGCTTGGGTAAAATTACTTTCTTTCTTTCTTCTCTTATTTGACAAGAAAAAAGATGACTTCAATGCCAATGGCCACTGGTAGAGACCTTATGATAATGAAGAGGGCACCATTAGAACCACTGACTCTGACACTGGTGCAGCAGAGCTTAGAGAATGAGTAAATCTGATTCCTAATTACATCCACTGATCACACAATTCCAAGATCCAATTTTAGCTTTGGACTTCCAATTTGGTAATTTTTTTAAATAAATTTCTTTCTTATGTAAGAAAGTTTGTGGCATGATTTAAGTTATTTCAGCCAAAAGTACTGTTCCAGAGACAGGCCACAATTAATACTATCATTTGTCAGAGCAGAATAACATCTTTCTGTTATTAATTAAAATAGAACTGTATTTCTTTTCTTCATTAAAGAAATCTGTGGTTAGGCAGTTTAGGGCAGCTCTATGGTATAATTAGTGATCCATTTCTTTCTGTTGGATGCTCCATCTTCCTTGTGTGATTCCTTCCTTGTGGCATTTTCAAGATTATGTAGTGATCTGAGCTAGCTACAGGAGCTCTAGCAATCATATATACATTCCATGTATAGGGGAATATATATTCCACATATATATATCCACAGTATAGGGGAAGCAAGATAGGAAACACAGGCAACACTCATAGTTGAATTAGATCTCTAGACAGATCTTCCTGAGGTCTACTAAAATATGTACTTCATTGGCCAGTAATTGATAAACTTCTAACTAGAAGTAAAGGAGGATAGAAAATATGGTCTTTATTCTGAATATTATTGTTCTTAACTAAATAACGTAGTTCTTTCACTAAAGAAGAAAAGGAAAATGAGTATTGGGAAACAATTAACCACTCTGCATGGAGACAAATATAATTAAATTTTAAGACAATGATTCCTGACATTTTGTTTTTAATGACCAGAAACACTTTTTAATAGCAAATAGTTAAATAACCCTCAACATGACATAAATAACTACTGATAATGTGGATAAATTCATTTGTGAATACTTTTGAATAAATGTTCAACTCCTTAAGCATCTGAAATCAACAGTGTCATTAATCCATACAATAAACCTATTTAAATATACCACTGTATCAATACTGTTAAAAAATAGACAAATGTTTTAATTAATCTTGATTAAGCTAAAGATTAATGGTATTAATAAGGGAAAAAATGTGTTTTTTTAGATTGTAGGAAACCCTTTGTAATAAGGTGACATTACAAGGCCATATAACAGCACAACTGTAGAAAAGCAGCCAGTGGTACAGACCATGAAGTTGTAATGCTTTAAATTATTTTTATTGGAAATATTTTTTTTAATTTAAAAGAAAGTTGGGATCTAGAAAAAATTTAATGTAATCTGAGTTATAATCTCCCTAATTTAAGCTCTAAACATTATCAACATTTTCATGAGACGTTAGCCCTGCTAATATGGTTTTATTAATAGCTGGCCCCAGGAATTGTATTGACAATAAATCCTAATTATGTTACAACTATAACATTTGTTTACATTGCATTGATTTACATATTTCAAGAATGAAAAGTACTGTATTTCTATGTTTTTTACTGCCACTGGATTTTCTAAAGAAATTTATTTCACACAGCTACAAAAACTCAGGTTGCTATTTGATTAGCTAGAATTTAAATGTTATTAAATAAACTGATAATTCCACAATCATAAAAAAAAAATGTTTCTTCTAGGAAAGGGAAAGTAGTACTCTTGACCACTACAATTGTTATTACTTATAAGAAAACATTTTTTGTTTACCAACATCTTTCAACAAGTGTTTTATTAATCCTGACTATATGGCAAAGATCTTGGAAGTGAGTATTCTCTTCCCCATGTTAGAGATGAAGGTTGTGAACTCTGAATGCTGCCCTCAATTGATTCAGCTCATTATTTTCTGCTGCAATTTGAGTTCCCAGATACAACTGGAATCTAAAAATCAAGATGCCAGTCACATTTCTCTTGAAACAGTTGCAATAGTACAGCATTTGGAATTTTTAAGTAGCATAGATTCAGTAATATATAGTTAAGGAAATTAAAGCTTTTCCTAGATCAGAAAATTATTTTTAATTTATTTTCTGGATAGGTCAAGAAGAGTAGATATTAAATCTCACCTCCCAGGACCCATAGTAAGCCTGATAATTAGAAAAACACTTTCAGGGTTAGAAAAGACAACATATGCTGTAAAGGAAACCACTTACCAATTTAGTACTTGTCTAGCTATTGAAAATATATTCATCTGTCCTTGTTAAGGTCTCTCAAACTCAACTTTCTTTGCACCTTCCTGGAAAAAATATTAGTTAATGCCACTTCCAATTTTTGCTGGATTTCTGTAGTAACCCCTGAACTTGACTTACTTGCAAGTCACTTCCTGCTTAAAATCTATTCTCTCTCTGTAACCAGAACAAACATTTTTTTTTTTTTGGAGTATAACTGCTTTACAATGTTGTGTTAGTTTCTGCTGTACAATGGAATGAATCACTATATGTATACCTATATCCCCTCCCTCTTGGACCTCCCTCCCACCCCGTGGTCCCAACCATCTAGGTCATCACAGAGCACCAAGCTGAGCTCCCTGTGCTATACATCAGGTTCCCAATAGCTATCTAGCTTACACATGGTAGTGTATTTATGTCAAACTTAATCTTCCAATTTGTCCCACCCTCCCTGTCCCCCTCTGTGTCCACATGTCCGTTCTCTACATCTACATCTTTTAAAGCATGGATCTGAGCATAAAACTTCAATAGTTTCATTGCCCAGAATGGAGTCCAAATTCTTTAACATGTCACCAGATTGGCTGTGACTACACCTTCAATCTCATCTCCCACACTTCATTCCAGCAATACCAAAATAATTTTAATATGTGTAATGCACTGTACTCTCTTAAAATCCTTGGGCTTTGCATTTGTTGTTTCCTTTGCCTTGGGTACATTACAGATCTTACTGCACTAACTCACAAGGATTGGGCATTATACGCCTATCCTGTATATAAATGAAAGAATTACTTTCTTCATTTGTAATCTTGACTTAAAAGGAGGAAACATCTGTAAATTTGCATCCATATTATGTTTGGCTAGGCCTTGATATACCATCTTTTTCTCCTTGTATGTTTAAATTCAATGCAAAATTGAATTTGAAATCCTCAATACAAAATTAAGGGATTAAAATAGTTAGCAAACTTTTAATTATCTGAAGTTGTCTGCTAAATTTAGCCTAAAATATTCTGTGTTGAGGTAAAAATTCACTTATTCTGTGAGTGAATTATGAATGTCTAATTGATTTAATCTGCTGCCAACAGTATTCCAGTTTTATTGTGTAACCCTGAAGTCCTGGTGGTGTAGTGCAAGGGAATCAGCAGGTCAGCAACCCAGGAGGCATACAACATAAGTGGTTTTACTCCCAGATTTAGAGAAATACTCTTCTCACAGAAGCCGTATGGAAGATTACAAGCCATCTTAGAATTGATCCCTGTTATGGAGCTTGAGTTAGATGATCACATGTAAAGCTGGAGTCCTTTAGACAGAAGCCCCAACTCCAAGTAGTACATGTAATAACCAAAGCAAGAGAGTTGAGTTCTATAATAAATGACCATTCTTGACAAGATAACCAACAATACAAGATTGTTTTTAGTGTCTCCTCTATCCTCTGTTCATTTATAGCTTAAAGTCAAGGGAATTCTTGGAAGTAGAGCATATGCTTCCACAGACTCTCAGTCTGTTACTCATTGACTTACACACCCATACACACATACTTACAATGTTTTTCATATTTCTTAGGTCATTTGAAAAATTTAATTTCCCCCATCATTTTACTGCAGAACAATAAAGTCTTTTTTAGATAATCAAATTTTAGGAAGCACTAACTAGACTAATAATAACATCAAAGCAAGACAAAATGCAGTCAAACACAAAACAGAAACTTAAATCAACAATTAGTTTTGTGTAGCATTTTTTTCCTTAAGTAATGTTACATTTAAGCTGCATGTTACCCCCTTATCTCACATTCATTTGTCATCAATAATTGAGTGTACACATATGTATACACAAGGATATTGATTGAGACACTATATAAATTACTTAAAAAGTTAAACAATCCACCTAAGTGTTAAGAGAGGCACCAGTCCATACATATAAATATACTAATACATTAATAGTACTACTTATAATAATTGTGCATAAATAGGAATGAGGCAAAGTTTTAGAATATTTCACAGGTTTTTGGTAGCAAAGAAAACAACATATATAAAAAACTATATTTTCTTTAACAAACGGAATAAATATTATGCATAGGAACATACATGTGCATTTAAATATGTGTAGAAAAAGAACTAGAGAAAGACACACACTAGACAACGACAAAGGGTAGAGATATTCAAAGAGGGAGTAAAAGATGATATATATATTTCATTCTTTATAGTTCTTTGTTATTATTTTTTATTTTAGCCATGGCAATGTATTTATGGTTTACTTGGGCACTTAGAAAAAGAAGATTTGTAAGTGTACATCACATTTCCCAAACTAAGGTTACAAATAAAACAACATTCAAATTTTGTTTAAGCTTGAACTTTGGAAAGTAACATTGTAAGAGCTCTGGTTATGTTATTTAAGTTCTAGAACTGGATTTCTTATTTGCATTTTTACTTTAACAGAAAAAATACCAAGATTTAGCCTCTGAAGAGTGTTGCAAAGGAGACCCAGCATTACTAAGCCTTAGGTAACAGAATCAGAAACAATGACTATACACTGATTGAATCCATTCCTGATATATTCAGTTCATACATGTCAATTCTTGGCAAATGGAAATTTTATGGTATTCTATATCAGATTTGTGTTATTACAAATGTTGTCTTATTGTGATAGAGAAATCTGTAAGAGTATCACTGTGAAATGTGATGCACATGAAAGAATATATTTCTTTTTAATATTTAGCATAAATGAATAAAAACTGAATTATAAAGAATACCCATCATTGTCTTTTTTTGTAAGGTAAATACAAATCTCATTTTTAGGCTAACATTTCATCTATTTTGCCCGTTTCAAATGTTGTCAGCGTTTGATCAACATTAAAGGTCATGCTTATTTGCCAAACCAGATGAATCCCCACCAAAAATTTTTTTTCTTTTTTTTCTTTTTAATTTTTATTGGAGTATAGTTGCTTTACAATGTTGTTGATTTCTACTGTACAGCAAAGTGAATCCACTATACATATACATATATCCCCTCTTTTTTGTATTTCCTTCTCATTTAGGTCACCACAGAGCACTGAGTAGAGTTCCCTATGCTATACAGTAGGTTCTCATTGGTTATTTATTTTATACATAGTATCAACAGTGTATATATGTCAATTCCAATCTCCCAATTCATCCCACTCCCTCTTTCCCTCTTGGTATCCATATGTTTTTTGGATGTCTGTGTCTCTATTTCTGCTTTGCAAATGAAACAATCTATACCATTTTTTTAGATTCCATAAATATGCATTAATATATGATATTTGTTTTTCTGACTTCACTCTGTATGACAGACTCTAGGTCCATCCACGTCTCTACAAATGACCCAACTTCATTCCTTTTTATGGATGAGTAATATTCCACTGTATATGTGTACCACATCTTCTTTATCCATTCCTCTGTTGGTGGACATTTAAGTTGCTTCCATGTCCTGGCTATTGTAAATATTGCTGCAATGAACATTGGGGTGTATGTGTCTTTTTGAATTATGGTTTTTTCTGGGTATATGCCCAAAAGTGGGATTGCTGGGTCATACTGTTTTCCATACTGTTTTCCATAGTGGCTGTATCAGTTTACATTCCCACAAACTGTGCAAGAGGTTGCCTTTGCTCCACACTCTCTAGCATTTATTGTTTGTAGATTTTTTGATGATGGCCATTCTGACTGATGTGAGGTGATACTTCATTGTGGTTTTGATTTGCATTTCTCTAATGATTAGTGATGCTGAGAATCTTTTCATGTGCCTCTTGGCCATGTGTTTATCTTCTTTGGAGTAATGTCTAAGTCTTCCACCCATTTTTTGACTGGTTTGTTTTTTTGATATTGAGCTGCATGAGCTGTTTGTATATTTTGGGCATTAATCCTTTGTCAGTTGCTTCATTTACAAATATTTTCTCCCATTCTTAGGGTTGTCTTTTTTTATTGCTTATGGTTTCCTTTGCTGTGCAAAAGGCTTTAAATTTAATTAGATCCCATTTCTTGGTTTTTGTTTTTATTTTAAATTAGTCTAGGAGGTGGGTCAAAAAAGATCTTGCTGCGATTTATGTCAAAGAGTGTTCTGCCTATGTTTTCCTCTAAGAGTTTTATAGAGTCTGGCCTTACAAAGAGTTTTATAGAATCTGGCCTTACAATCATAACCTTAATCCATTTTGAGTTTAGTTTTGTGTATGGTGTTAGGGAGTGTCCTAATTTCATTCTACTACATGTAGCTCAATAGATGCAGCTACATGTAAAAAAAAATTCCCTACCAAAATATTAAGGAAAAATGTGTTCTAAAAGGGGACATGGAGATGTCAGCAAAGGAAGAGTTTGAATAACCCAGCTCCTGAAATTAAAATCAAAAGTGCAATAAAATGGATAATCAGACACATACCTGTCAAATTTTCTGTATGAATATGGTAAATTTCAGGGAAGAAATATCAATGCCACTTTCTGATACTCTTTTCTCATTCCTAGTAAATGAATACAAGAAGATATTCTCAGATCTCTCATTCCCACCATCATATTTTATGCTGAGAGCTGTTGAAATGATCATAGCAAATTCGTCTCCAGGCAATCAGCATGAAAATGACTGAGTACTGCACATAGCCTAAAGGAAATGTGATTCATCTCACCCATTTAAAACTGCTAGCAAATCATGGTTTGACTGCATTGGTAAATTTCTCAGCCATCCCTTTGCTTAAAGAATGGGAGATTATGGGAAAGAAATCAGTGAGAATATAAACTCTGTGCGGGCAGGCTAAATTTATTTTTCATCCTAAAGCACATGCAGGTACATGGTGCCCAAAATATAGTAGTATTCACCAAATACTTATTGTTGAATAAAATATGAGAATTGTGGAACCAATTTACCCACCTTTTTCACAAAATGAATTGAAAGATAAATTCATCTGTTCCAGGGGATAGTGATGATGTAATGGTGAGAATACCAGGCACAATTATTGACAGTATATTCAAAGGTGATGTCAAAGGCATTTAGTTACTCAAATATTATAATAAATGAAGGTCTTAAAATATAGTTTTAAAGAGCAAATCCCCTGTTCAGTTATACAAGATGAATAAGTTCTAGAGATTTTTTGTACTGTATTGTGCACTTAAAAATTCGCTAAGAGGGTAGATCTCACTTTGTGTTCTTACTACAGTGAAAGAAAAAGAATGTTTTTGTTTTCCAAGGAGGCCTCCATTGTTTACCTTATATTAAATAAGTAATTTAATTTTTAAGAGAGTATAATAAAAGGGTATCATTGAATAGGATTCACAATGGAGTAAAGAATGAAGAGACTGGTGATCTACATATTATTACTGACACCATCTTTGTATTCATTGGGATTTGCATCAGAACACTGTGAGTTGAAGATCCATGTCTTTAGTAATTAAGACAAGGCACTTCACTAATCTCTAATATGGGACTGATAATGCAAAGCAGAACTTTGATATATGAGTGTCAAATTTTAAGGCATTATGGATCTGTAACTTTACATTATTTTAATCATGGAAAGAGTGTTAATATTGATCAATGTAAACAATGAATTCAAAGAAAGATATGACAAGTTTACACTGTATCAAATGACCCATTTTGTTCCCAAGAAATCTAAAATAAATTCTGCTTACATGGATGACTTTTACCTTTTCAACATATTATTCTCTATTGAAGATTCAGTCAGTTGATATTGTGAATGTTCCAGAATGGATTTCACTTTGGGATGAATATTTATCAGGAGTTAGAACAGAGGCTATCCCATCAACAGTGGTCCATTAAAATTTATTGACTTAACTCAGTGTAGTATGTTCAAGGTCCACACATGATGTCACAAATGGCAAGTCATGTTCCTTCTCATGGCTGAATAGTATTCCACTGTGTGTGAATATATATATATATATGTATATATATATGTATATATATATATGTATGTATGTATGTATGTATGTATATATGTATGTATATCACATCTACTTTATCCTTTCATCTGCTGATGGGCAATTAGGTTGTTTCCATATCTTGGCTACTGTGAATAATGCTACCATTTGTGACAACATGGATGGACCTTGAACTTATTGTGCTAAATGAGATGAGTCAGGCAGAGAAAGGCAAGTATTGTATTGTATCACTTACATGTGGAATCTAAAAGTATCAAACTCATAAAAACAGAAAGTAAAATGATGATTGACAAGGGATGGGGCTGTTGGGGAATAAGACAGATGTTGTTTAAGGGTACAAAGTTGCAATGCATAGTAAATAGTCCTAGAGATATAATGCATGGTATAGTGAATATAGACAACAATATTGTAGTATAATTATGAAAGTTACTAAGAGACTATAACAATGATTCTGACAATTAAAATAAAGGATCATTATGTAACATGATGGAGGTGCTAATTATCACTACAATAGCAATCACATTACAACATATAATGTATCAAATTCACATGTCATTTCCCTTAAATTTACACAATATTATATGTTTAACATATTTCAATTTTAAAAATGAAAAAATAAAGAATTTGTTGAATGAATGAGAGGTGGCAGCAGATCTCAATAACAACAAATGAATAAAACAATTTCCCAAATCATAGTTTCCTCTCTATTATGAGAAATCTTGTTGAAGCAGAATCAGAACATATAGAAAGGTAAATAATTTAAATAATTAAGAACACCAAGACATAATAGCTAGCTGTAGCTAGATGTTTCTCTCTCTGTATATATATATATATATATATATATATATATATATATATATATATACATATCTAAATACGTATTTCCTATTGATATACCAACATGTATATGATTTGTTATATAATAAGATATATGTATGTTACTTGATACTGTCAATTTATATTCCTAACAATAGTTATAATTATTCAGTAATCTTGTCAATTTTCTCTTTGTAACTTTAGCTATATTTGAGGTTATGTGATGGTATTTCACTAGGGATGTGACATGTATTTTCCTTAATGAATAATGGTGTGGACATGTTCATGGTTTATTAGAAGTCTGGATATCTTATTTTTAAGTTTTTCCTCCTAATTGGTTACGGTTTTTAAAAATTGATCTAACACATCTTTATACATTCAAAATGTAACTCATTTCTCAGACATACGCATTATGTATTCTATTACGAGTTGATTTTTCATCTCTTAATAGTATCCTTAATGGAGTGACACTCTTAAAGCTACAGTTATCTAACTTATCATGTTTATCCTTTTAAAGTTAGTGCTTTTTATATCCTTATTATAACACCTTTGCTATGTCAAAGTTTATAATCTTTCTATGGATGATTTATTATTTCAACTTTCACATTTAGATCTACAACATACATTTGGAACTGACTCATTTTATTTTTTTATGTAAAAAACTCCTCTTTTTAAAATTGAGGTAAAATTTACACACAGTGAGATACATAGTTAAGTGTACAATTAGATAAGTTTTGACAAAATAGTTTATCAAGGTATGGAATATTTGCATCTCTCCAGAAAGTTCACTGATTTCCCCTTCCAATACCCACTCTCTGGAGACAAACACCGTTCTGATTTATAGACACATGGATTATTTTTTCTGTTCTTGAACTTTATATAAATGGAATCATACAGTGTCTACTCTTTGATATCTGTCTTTTCTTGCTAAACACAAGATTATTATATTCACTTAAGTTATTATGTGTTTTAGCAATTCATTATTTTTATTGCTGAGTAATATTTTAGGGTATGGTTGTAATAAATTTTTTTTTCATTCTCCTATTCATAGAAAATTGGGTTGTTTCTACTTTTTGACTAATATATAAAACCTATCCTAAGCATTCATGTTCAAGTGGTTTTATAGGAATATGTTTCCATTTCACAAAGATTTATATCTAGTTTTGGATTTGGTAGGTCATAGGGTAAATACATGATTCACTTTATCGGAAATTTCCAAATACTTTCCAAAGTGGTTGTACAATTTTACTCTCTCATGAGCAATATGTGTGTGTGGATTTCCAAAGATATGTTTTAATTTTTTTAAGCCATTCTATTAGGTCGGAAGTCTATCTCATTGTGATGATACTTTACATTACCCTTATATCTAAGCATTCTGAATATCTTTCCAGGTGTTTTTGGCAATTTGTGTTTCTCCTTTAGGGAGTGTGTGTTGAAGTCTTCTGTATTTTCGCTTATGTTGTTTTTCCTTTTGTAATTTATTTGTTAAAATTCTTTATCATTCTGAATGAACACTATATCCGATATATGTATTTCAATTTATTTCTCCCAGTCTGCAGGTGAAATCCTTACTTTCTTTAATAGTGTATTTTCACAAGCATAAAATTTTAATTCTGATAAATCTCATTTTTAAATTTTTTAATTTTATGTTTAGTGATATTTGCTTCAAATGCTAAGAAACCTTTGTCTAACCAAGTCTCTGAAGATATTCTTCTATTTGTTTCTTATAGATAACTTTATATGTTTATTTTTTACTTTTAAGTTTCTAGTACAATTCCAATTAATTTTTCTGCATGGGGTAAAGTAGTGGTCAAACTAAATCAGATTAATTTTGTGTCTGGTATTAGATAGAAATATAAATTCATTATTTTCAAAATGGATCAACAATTATTTTATTATCATCTGTTGAAATGCTTCTTTTTCTCCTTTAATTAACTTGATACAATATTTAATCAATTAACCACACAAGTCTAATATATTTCTTGACACTTTCTGTTCAATTTTTTGGTAAATGTAGTGTTAAGACACTACAACATTGTCTTCCTTAATGTAGCTTTTTAGCAAGTATGTAAATAAAGTAGGTTAAGTCCTCCAAATTTTTCTACAAGATTTTTTGGCCATTCCAAAGGCATATATAAATTTTAGGAAAAGTTTGTCAATTTCTACTGAAAACAATTGTTGCAATACTGATTCAGAAGAACTGAATACATAGATGGATTTAACAAAAAATACCTAATATTTTTTTTAAATTTTATTTATTTTTCTTAAACAGCAGGTTATTATTTGTTATCAATTTTATACATATTAGTGTATATATGTCAATCCCAATCTCCCAATTCATCACACCACTACCTCCAACAGCCATTTTTGCCCCTTGGTGTCCATACACTTGTTCTCTACATCTGTGTCTCAATTTCTGCCCTGCAAACCAGTTCATCTGTACCATTTTTCTAGGATCCACATATATGCATTAATATATGATATTTGTTTTTCTCTTTCTGACATACTTCACTCTGTATGACAGTCTCTAGATCCATCCACATCTCTACAAATGACTCAATTTCATTCCTTTTTATGGCTGAGTAATATTCCATTGTATATATGTACCACTTCTTCTTTATACATTTGTCTGTTGGTGGGCATTTAGGTTGCTTCCATGACCTGGCTATTCTAAACAGTGCTGCAATGAACATTGGGGTGCATGTGTCTTTTTGAATTATGATTTTGTCAGGGTATATGCCTAATAGTGGGATTGTTGGATTATATGGTAATTCTATTTTTACTTTTTTAAGGAACCTCCATACTGTTCTCCATAAGGGCTGTATCAATATACATTCCCACCAACAGTGCAAAAGGGTTCTCTTTTCTCCACACCCTCTACAGCATTTGTTGTCTGTAAATTTTCTTAGGATGTCAATTCTAACTGGTTTGACGTGATACCTCATTGTAGTTTTGGTTTGCATTGTTCTAATAATTAGTGATGTTGAGCAGATTTTCACATGCTTCTTGGCCATCTGTATGTCTTCTTTGGAGAAACGTCTACTTAGGTCTTCTGCCCATTTTTGGATTGGGTTGTTTGTTTTTTTTAATACAGAGCTGCATGAGCTGTTTATATATTTTGGAGATTAATCCTTTGTGCATTGATTCATTTGCAAATATTTTCTCCCATTCTGAGGGTTGTCTTTTCATCTTGTTTGTAGTTTCCTTTGCTGTGCAAAAACCTTTAAGTTTCATTAGGTCCCATTTGTTTATATTTGTTTTTATTTCCATTACTCTAGGAGGTGGATCAAAAAAGATCTTTCTGTGATTTATGTCAAGGAGTGTTCTTCCTATGTTTTCCTCTAAGAGTTTTATAGTGTCTGGACTTACATTTAGGTCTCTAATGCATTTTGAGTTTATTTTTGTGCATGGTGTTAGGGAGTGTTCTAATTTCATTCTTTTACATGTAGCTGTCCAGTTTTCCCAGCAACACTTATTTAACAGACTGTTTTTTCTCCACTGTGTATCCATGCCTCCTTTGTCATAGATTAGCTCACCACAGGTGCTTGGGTTTATCTCTGGGCTTTCTATCCTATTCCATTGATCTATATTTCTGCTTTTGTGCCAGTACCATATTTTCTTGATTACTGTAGCTTTATAGTATAGTCTGAAGTCAGGGAGCCTTATTCCTCCAGCTCTGTTTTTTTTCACTCAAGACCACTTTGGCTATTTGGGGTCTTTTGTGTTTACATACAAATTGTACAATGTTTTCTTCTAGTTTTGTGAAAAATGCCATTGGTAATTTGATAGGGATTGCATTGAATCTGTATATTGCTTTGGGTAGTATAGTCATATTCACAGTATTGATTCTTTCTACCTAAGAACATGGTATATCTCTCCATCTGTTTGTATCATCTTTAATTTCTTTCATTAGTGTCTTATAGTTTTCTGCATACAGGTATTTTCTCTCCTGAGGTAGGTTTATTCCTAGGTATTTCACTCTTTTGTTACAGTGGTAAATGGGAGTGTTTCCTTAATTTCTCTTTCTGAATTTTCATCATTAGTGTATAGGAATGCGGTAGACTTTTGTGCATTAATTTTGCATCCTGTAACTATATCAAGTTCATTGATTAGCTCTAGTAGTTTTCTGGTGGCATCTTAGAATTCTCTATGTATGGTATCATGTCATCTGCAAACACTGACAGTTTTACTTCTTCTTTTCCAATTTTTATTACATTTACTGCTTTTTCTTCTCTGATTGCCATGGCTAGGGCTTCCAAAACTATGCTGAATAATAGTAGTAAGAGTGGACATCCTTGTTTTTTTCCCGATCTTAGAGGAAATGCTTTCAGTTTCTAACCATTGAGAATGATGTTTGCTGTGAGTTTGTCGTATATGACCTTTATTATGTTGAGGTAGGTTCCCTCTATGCCCACTTTCTGGAGAGTTTTTATCATAAATATGTGTTGAATTTTGTCAAAAGCTTTCTGCATCTATTGAGATGATCATATGGGTTTTGTTCTTCAGTTTGTTAATATGGTGTATCACATTGATTGATTTGCATATATTGAAGAATCCTTGCATCCCTGGGATAAATCCCACTTGATCATGGTGTATGATCCTTTTAATGTGTTGTTGGATTCTATTTGCTGGTATTTTGTTGAGGATTTTTGCATCTATATTCATCAGTGATATTGGTTGGTAATTTTCTCTTTTTGTCCTATCTTTGTCTGGTTTTGGTATCAGGGTGATGGTGGCCTCATACAATGAGTTTGTGAGTGTTCCTTCCTCTGCAATTTTTTGCAAGAGTTTGAGAAGGATGGGTGATAAGTCATCTCTAAATGTTTGATAGAATTCACCTGTGAAGCCATCTGGTCCTGGACTTTTGTTTGTTGGAAGACATTTAATCAGAGTTTCAATTTCATTACTTGTGATTTGTCTGTTCGTATTTTCTATTTCTTCCTGGTTCAGACTTGAAACGTTATACCTTTCTACAAATTTGTCCATTTCTTCCAGATTGCCCATTTTATTGGCATAGAGTTTCTTGTAGTAGTCTTTTAGGATGCTTTGTATTTCTGCGGTGTCTGTTGTAACTTCTCCTTTTTCATTTTTACTTTTATTGATTTAGGTCCTCTCACTCTTTTTCTTGATAAGTTTGGCTAATGCTTTATCAATTTTCTTTATCTTCTCAAAGAACCAGCTTTTAGTTTTATTGATTTTTTCTATTGTCTTCTTTGTTTCTATTTCATTTATTTCTGCTCTGATCTTTATGATTTCTTTCCATCTACCAACTTTAGGTTTTGTTTGTTCTTCTTTCTCTAGATCCTTGTAAGGTTGCATGGTTTATTTCAGATGTTTGTTATTTCCTGAGGTAGGCTTGTATTGCTATAAACTTCCCTCTTAAAAGCAAATGGTGAATTACACCATTCTGTCTTACAGGTCACTTATTTGATGTTCTGCCTCAGCTATTCTGCTATTGAATACTTCTAGTGTATTTTTCAGTTCAGTTATTGCAATGTTCATCTCTGTTTGTTTGTTCTTTAATTGTTCTAAATCTTTGTTAAACATTTCTTGCATCTTCTTGATCTTTGCCTCCATTATTATTTTTTTTTACATCTTTCTTGGAGTATAATTGCTTTACAATGGTGTGTTGGTTTCTGCCTTATAACAAAGTGAATCAGTTATACATATACATATGTTCCCATATCTCTTCCCTCTTGCATCTCCCTTCCTCCCACCTTCCCTATTCCACCCCTCCAGGTGGTCACAAAGCACCGAGCTGATCTCCCTGTGCTATGCAGCTGCTTCCCACTAGCAATCTACCTTACGTTTGGTAGTGTATATATGTCCATGCCTCTCTCTCGCTTTGTCACAGCTTACCATTCCCCCTCCCCATATCCTCAAGTCCATTCTCTAGTAGGTCTGTGTCTTTATTCCTGTCTTACCCCTAGGTTCTTCATGACATTTCTTTTTCTCTTAAATTCCGTATATATGTGTTAGCATACGGTATTTGTCTTTCTCTTTCTAACTTAAATCACTCTGTATGACAGACTGTAGGTCTATCCACCTCATTACAAATAGCTCAATTTTGTTTTGTTTTATGGCTGAGTAATATTCCATTGTATATATGAGCCACATCTTCTTTATCCATTCATCCAATGATGGGCACTTAGGTTGTTTCCATCTCCGGGTTATTGTAAATAGAGCTGCAATGAATATTTTGGTACATGACTCTTCTTGAATTATGGTTTTCTCAGGGCATATGCCCAGTAGTGGGATTGCTGGGTCATATGGTAGTTCTATTTGTAGTTTTTTAAGGAACCTCCATACTGTTCTCCATAGCAGCTGTACCAATTCACATTCCCACCAGCAGTGCAAGAGTGTTCCCTTTTCTCCACACCCTCTCCAGCATTTATTGTTTCTAGATTTTTTGATGATGGCCTTTCTGACTGGTATGAGGTGATATCTCATTGTAGTTTTGATTTGCATTTCTCAAATGACTAATGATGTTGAGCATTCTTTCACGTGCTTGTTGGCAGTCTGTATATCTTCTTTGGATAAATGTCGATTTAGGTCTTCTGCCCATTTTTGGATTAGGTTGTTTGTTTTTTTATTATTGAGCTACATGAGCTGCTTGTAAATTTTGGAGATTAATCTTTTGTCAGTTGCTTCATTTGCAAATATTTTCTCCCATTCTGAGGGTTGTCTTTTGGTCTTGTTTATGGTTTCCTTTGCTATGCAAAAGCTTTGAAGTTTCATTAGGTCCAATTTGTTTATTTTTGTTTTTATTTCCATTTCTCTAGGAGGTTGGTCAAAAAGGATCTTGCTGTGATTTATGTCATAGAGTGTTCTGCCTATGTTTTCCTCTAAGAGTTTGGAAGTTTATGGGCTTGCATTTAGGTCTTCAATCCATTTTGAGCTTATTTTTGTGTATGGTGTTAGGGAGTGATCTAATCTCATACTTTTAAATGTACCGGTCCAGTTTTCCTGGAACAATTTATTGAAGAGGCTGTCCTTTCTCCACTGTACATTCCTGCCTCCTTTATCAAAGATAAGGTGACCATATGTGTGTGCGTTTATTTCTGGGCTTTCTATCCTGTTCCATTGATCTATATTTCTGTTTTTTTGTCAGTCTATACTGTCTTGATTACTGTAACTTTGTAGTATAGTCTGAGGTCAGGGAACCTGATTCCTCCAGCTCCATTTTTCGTTCTCAAGATTGCTTGGCTATTTGGGGTTTTTGTGTTTCCATACAAATTGTGAATTTTTTTGTCCTAGTTCTGTGAAATATACCAGTGATAGTTTGACAGGGCTTGCATTGAATCTGTAGATTGCTTTGGATAGTAGAGTCATTTTCACAATGTTGATTCTTCCAATCCAAGAACATGGTTTATCTCTCCATCTATTTGTATCATCTTTAATTTCTTTCATCAGTGTCTTATAATTTTCTGTATACAGGTCTTCTGTCTCCTTAGGTAGGTTTATTCCTAGATATTTTATTCTTTTTGCTGCAATGGTAAATGGGAATGTTTTCTTGATTTCACTTTCAGATTTTTCATCATTAGTGTATAGGAATACAAGGCATTTCTGTGCATTAAATTTGTGTCCTGCTACTTTACCAAATTCATTGATTAGCTCTAGTAGTTTTCTGGTAGCATCTTTAGGATTCTCTATGTATAGTATCATGTCATCTGCAAACAGTGACAGGTTTACTTCTTTTCTGATTTGGATTCCTCTTACTTCCTTTTCCTCTCTGATTGCTGTGGCTAAAACTTCCAAAACTATGTTGAATAAGAGTGGTGAGAGTGGGCCACCTTGTCTTGTTCCTGATCTTAGTGGAAATGCTTTCAGTTTTTCACCATTGAGGATGATGTTGACTGTGGGTTTGCCATATATGGCCTTTATTATGTTGAGGAAAGTTCCCTCTATGCCTACTTTCTGCAGGGTTTTTATCATAAATGGTGTTGAATTTTGTCAAAAGCTTTCTCTGCATCTATTGAGATGATCATATGTTTTTTCTCCTTCAATTTGTTAATATGGTTTATCACATTCATTGATTTTCATATATTGAAGAATCCTTGCATTCCTGGAATAAGCCCCATTTGATCATGGTGTATATCTTTTTAATATGCTGTTGGATTCTGTTTGCTAGTATTTTGCTGAGGATTTTTGTATCTATGTTCATCAGTGATATTGGCCTCTAGTTTTCTTTCTTTGTGACATCCTTGTCTGGTTTTTGTATCAAGGTGATTGTGGCCTCATAGAATGAGTTTGGGAGTGTTCCTCCCTCTGCTATATTTTGCAAGAGTTTGAGAAGGATAGGTATTAGCTCTTCTCTAAATGTTTGATAGAATTCACCTGTGAAGCCATCTGGCCCTGGTCTTTTGTTTTTTGGAAGATTTTTAATCACAGTTTCAATTTCAGTGCTTGTGATTGGTCTGTTCATATTTTCCATTTCTTCCTTATTTAGTCTTGGCAGGTTTACTTCCATTATTTTTCAGAGTTCCTGGATCATCTTCACTATCAGTATTCTGAATTCTTTTTCTGGAAACTTGCCTATCTCCACTTCATTTAGTTCTTCTTTTGGGGTTTTATCTTGTTCCTTCATCTGGTACATAGCCCTCTGCCTTTTCATCTTGTCTATCTTTCTGTGAATGTGGTTTATGTTCCACAGGCTGAAGGATTGTAGTTCTTCTTGCTTCTGCTGTCTCCCCTCTGGTGGACGAGGCTATCTAAGAGGCCTGTGCAAGTTTCCTGATGGGAGAGATTGGTCGTGGGTAGAGCTGGGTGTTGCTCTGGTGGGCAGAGCTCAGTCATACTTCAATCTGCTTGACTGCTGATGGGTGGGGCTGGGTTCCCTCCCTGTTGGTTGTTTGGCCTGAGGTGACCCAACACTGAAGTTTACCCAGGCTCTTTGGTGGGGCTAATGGTGGACTCTGGGTGGGCTCAGGGCAAGGAATACTTCCCAGAACTTCTGCTGCCAGGGTCCTTGTCCCAGTGGTGAGCCACAGCCACTCCCTGCCTCTGCAGGAGACCCTCCAACACTAGCAGGTAGATCTGGTTCAGTCTCCTACAGGGTCACTACTCCTTCACCCTGAGTCCCGATGGGCACACTACTTTTGTGTGCCCTCCAAGAGAGGAGTCTCCGTTTCCCCCAGTCCTGTCAAAGTCCTGCAATGAAATCACTCTAGCCTTCAAAGTATGATTATCTAAGAATTCCTCCTCCCGTTGCTGGACTCCCAGGTTTGGAAGCGTGACATGGGCTTCAGAATCTTCACTCCAGGGGGTTGAGTTCCGTTGTATAAGCGTTCTCCAGTTTGTGAGTCACCCACCCAGCAGTTATGGGATTTGATTTTATTGTAATTGCCCCCCTCCTGTTATCTCCCTGTGGCTTCTCCTTTGTTTTTAGATGTGGGGTATCTTTTTTGGTGAGTTCCAGTGTGTTCCTATCGATGACTGTTCAGCAGTTAGTTGTGATTCCAGTGCTCTCGCAAGAGGGATTGAGAGCACTTCCTTCTACTCCACCATCTTGAACCAATCCTCCCACCTATTAATATTAATTATTCCAATCTGAGAACTATATATTGCCTTCTATTTATTGATATCTTCTTTAATTTCTCTCAGAGATATTTTACTGTTTTTCAGAGTAGAGGTTTTCTCTATCTTGTGCTGCATTTGTTTGTAATTATTTTGTTTTTTTTTCCTATTTTAAATAAAATATTGTTAATTTCATTTTCTTATTATTTGGATATATAATTCATTTTGAATACTGACTTTACATCTCTTTTTAAAATCCAGATATTTATTTTAAAAAGATTTTGTGAATTCCTTTTTTTTTTTTTTTAATAGCCACACTGCACAGCCTATGGGATCTTAGTTCTTTGACTACCAGGGATCAAACTCTAACTCCCTGCATTGGAAGCACAGTCTTAGCCACTGGTCCACCAGGGAAGTCCCCTCCTTAGAATCTTATATATACCTGTGGAATTAATTTGTGTGTGTGTTGTTAGAAGGATCACAATATACTTTTTTGTGTGACCTCATATAGATATTTAATTGACCCAGTGTCATTTATTGAAATGTTTATGCTTTTCATAATTTCTGTGATTGTTTTTGTATAGCTCTGTTTTTTTTAATATCTTTATTGGAGTATAATTGCTTTACAGTGTTGTGTTAGTTTCTGCTGTACAACAAAATGAATCAGCTATATGTATACACATATTCCCATATCCCCTCCCTCTTGTATAGCTCTGTTTGTAAACTCTCTATTTACATCTATACCACCCTGTTATATTTACTGTAAATTTAAAATGGATATTGATACACTATGGGTTCTTTTTCTTTCTTTTATTCAAAATTATTTTGGTGAATCCTGGCGTTTTGTATTTTTTCAGTCAGTTTTAGACTTAGCCTGTGAATTCCCACAATAAAAGTTCTGTGCTCTTTACTGAAATTGCACTGATTCTACTTATAGATAACTAGCATCATTATATTAATGGGTTTCTCATTCTATTAACATGGTATATCACTTTGTTAATTTAGGATAATCTTTATTGTTTCAATAATGATCATAGTTCACCAGGTAGAGGATTTACATATATTTTGTTAGATTTTTTTAATATAGGGATTTGTATGCTCTTTTAATAGTGTTATTTTAAAGTTCCTCTTTCAATTTGTTTATTTTTACACATAGAAATATGACATGTTTCTGGAAATATTGTTTCCATCAGCTTGGTAAATTTCCTTTTAAATTATAATTTTTCTATAGATTATTTTGGATTACTTATGTACATAGTCACATTATCTAAAAATAATTTGTTTTATTATTTTTCTAATATTTATTATTTTATTGACTTATTGAATGACCAAACTTTTTGATTTTTTTGTTAATCTCTATTTTTTTCTTTATTAGTACTTATAGTTTTCCTTCCTCTCATGTCTCTGACACTGCTCTAGCATCAGCACTTCCTTCACACTGTGTGATACCTCTACAAACCATCAAAATTGTTTCATCGAAGACACCCTATACGTGCAATACCTCAGTGGTTCTTTACTTCCCATTGCTTTATATATTTATTTATTTATTATTTTATCTCTTTCTTCTGCTGAACACATTTCTCTCCCTGACCACTGTTCCTTCATCTTGCCCCACACACCTTCTTATCATAATCATTGTAGTATCTTTGAGCAATTTTATTCCCTTTTATAATTTCAGTGACTCTTCCATTTGCTTTGTCCAGAACTCATCCACAACCTCCTTCAACAATGAGGCCATGGATGTATCACTTTATGTATAAAATTTACCCTGAATCTCATTATAAAAATTGATATACCATCTTTTGAATGCAATCTCCATCTTTCTGTAGCTCTATTATATAATCCATAACATAATATTTAAGATGTTCTGTTTCCTTGAATCTTTGGATATCGTCCACATGTCCTTTCAAATTGGTTCTTCAACCTCCAGCATTCTGTTCCATACCTAGGGGAGTTCACCTTTACAAGCTGGATTACTAGAGCTCCCTTCATCTCCATCTTCCAGTTTTCTTCAGCTATTGAAGGCACACAGGTAAACAGAAATTTGAACGGGAGACATATTATGATATTTTTTTCTTAGGATCCCTATGTGATGGGTCACAGATTTGCAGTTTCTAGGTTTCTCTGTTGTAAGCATTGGCTCTGTCCCTCTAGACTTCTTTCTAGATTTCTGTGATGGTTCAGTCCATCAGTGCCTCCAGTGCTCGATTTGGCAGCCTTCCTACCATTGTAAGCCACTCATTCTTGTTTCCTTTTAAAACTGCCCACAGCTTTTTGAAAAAGCTTCATTAGCCTTTCCTCAGTTTTTCCATTTAAGTGTGATTTTTTTTCCTCCTGGCACCATAACTGACACACTCAACTATATCATCTATGTGATTACAAAAATCTTTCAGTCAAGTACCATGAATTTCACCTTATATCCCAGCACTGATCAGAGTTTATTCAAGCAGTATGAGTGTAATCAATGTTTATTCCATTAACTAAATCCTGATCAGTGCTTGTGTGATAGGTAGATACATAGATAAACTTACTTAGATGTTAAGAGGAAAAAAAGACCAATAAAACTTTGTTTATACTTGACTTTTAAAATTATATTTGTTAACCTACATATATAGCCTCCCCAATTTTTGGCATCCTTCAAGGAGTCATGTAAGAAAGTGAGGTCAAAGTAAAATCTGAAAGGGTACAGCAGGAAAAGTAGAAGAAGACCTAAGGGAATTATAATGAAAATTTGGATATCTATTATTTTTCCAAGGCCACATACCTTACTCTATATATCTTTTTTATTCTCAAATCTGGTATTAAATTACATATACAACAATAGACAAATAAATATGGGCTTAAAGGAAAATCATGTTTATAGAAAAATATTTTTTAAAACATTTAAAAATATTTTAAAACAGAAATACCTAAAAATGAATCAATTGATGGTTCATTCATTCATATAAAAAACTTCATTGAGAATATATTTGGCAATTCCAGGTTTTTGTGGTTCATATAAATTTTAGGAGTGTTTCTTCTACTTTTGTTAACAATACCATTGGAATCTTGATAGGGGTTGCATTGAAGTTATAGATTGCTTTTGGTAATATTGACATTTTAACAATATTAATTCTTCCAACCCATAAACACAGGATACTTTTCTGTTTATTTGTAGCTTTGATAGATTTCATCAGCATCTTGTGACTTTCAGAGTAGAGATCTTTCACCTCCTTAGTTAAATTTATTCCTAAGTGTTTTATTGTTTTTGATGCTATTGTAAATGTGATAGATTTCTTTATTTCTTTTTCAGAAAATTCATTGTTAGTGTATCACAAGAAATCTCATCACCTTAGAAAAAGTCAATCAACTTGTTTGAACTTTTTTTTTTTTTTCTGTACGTGGGCCTCTCACTGCTGTGGCCTGTCCCGTTGCGGAGCACAGGCTCCGGACGCACACGCTCAGTGGTCATGGCTCACAGGCCCAGCCGCTCTGCAGCATGTGGGATCTTCCCGGACCGGGGCACGAACCCGTGTCCCCTGCATCAGCAGGCGGACTCTCAACCACTGTGCCACCAGGGAAGCCCTATTTTTGCTTTTTTTAAGGGGAATAATGGCATTCCCTTTGTAGGATTGTTGTAAGGATTCTATTTAATAGATATACATTCAAAAATCAGATGAAGGTAAACCTTCTTTCCTGTAACTCTCTTTATCTTTGACTTTTATTTTCACTAATGGCAGGAATATTTGTTCTTTTCAATTAAACATATTTGTGGCTTAAAACAAAGTTTTCTTTGGAGGCTTCTTCCTTTCCAGAAGTCTGTCCTGTCTGTTTTTCTTTGATGGCAGCACAGGGAAGAGGCTTCCATTTCCAAGTGGGTCTTGGCTGAGTGGTATTCATTCTCCCCAAGCTCTGGTTAAAGTGTTTAATTCTACTTGCCTATATCTTTTGACTCCTACAGGTTTTTGTTTGTTTGAGGATTTGGGTTTTTTTGTTTGTTTGTTTTCTGTTTTTCTGTTTTTCTGTTTTTGTTGTTCTCTACTCTGGTAGAGCTTTGGCCAGCAGGTCACTTTGGTATCTTACACTTTACATGCTACCAGATAGTTTGCATTTGGGCCCAGACATTTCTAATTACCATAGACTTGCCATTGACTCCAGCTGAGAGATTCCTGTATCCTGCAGACATCTCCATCCAAACCTATGACATTTCTGATACACTAAGTCTCTCTCCTTGGGATCCCTGGGACAACATGCTATTGTTTTGTCTACACTGAAAATGTGTAACCTAATAATATTTACCCAGGTCCATCTGTTTAGTACCTTCCATAGCCATTGATTCTCTATCATAGATGTCATATTAGATTTAAGACAAAACTGTGAATATTTTGTGGAAATCTTGCAAGCTTTCAAGACACTGAAATTTACCACCTAAGCCCATAAATCTACCTGAATATTTCTACTATCTGTTCTTAACCCTTAACCTGAAGGACAGCAAAACCCAAGAGTGTAACTTCTGCTCTGTTTCCTATTCCCTTAGATCTTTTCCCCAGAACTATTCCAGGGAAGCAAAAATATCTTCTGTGTCATATTACTTAGCTCTCCAATGTTGTAGTTTATACATTCATTCTTCTTTCATGTTCTGGTTTATATTTAAATTTTGAATTTGAGGAGTTCCAAGAAAACATTTCTTTCTCTCCTGAAAGTTCAAAACTATTATTTTACTAAGATAAAAATTATATGTGAAAACCAAAACTAAAGAAAGAAATTTTTATTTTAAATGCCATTCAACTTTCCAATCCCCATGAGAATAAACCTCAGCCCAATGGCCTTATCTCACCAGGAAAAGTTACTGAAAATGATGAAAAAATTACCCAGAGTGGAAAACAATTTATATGTTATTTTAAAATACTGCCTTGCTATACCTTTAAAAAAAAACAGCACATCTGGCACATTCAACATGTCTAATAAGTTCAAATTAAATTAGTATTAGTTGTAATTATGATAAATATGCATACATATATACATAATACAAATATGCATGTAAATATACATGTTTATTGAAATCATCATATAGAATTATACATCATTAACTTAGTTATACTGGTTTATATTGTGCTCACAAAAAATAGTCATTACCGTACTTATTGACTATAGATGTTATTCTTCTGATAAAGCAGCATAAGTTTTCATGGTTTCCCTTGATTAAAACTAAGCACATATAATCTATATTGAATTGGCATTCATATCTGTGAGACAGCAGAAAAATAATTACCCTTCATTCTGCAAGAGGAACAAACTAAAGGCAGGTACTTACCCTGGGATTTAACAAGATTTTATTTTGGGCCTGAAGATAAAAAAGTTTAGATACATCAAGCAGTTGGTATCATTGCACAAACAGTTACTTTTATTTTTTAAGGTAACTTTAAAAACAATTTAATAAACTGCCATGTCTTGTTGCTGTAGAAGTTCTAGGATATTTTGCAAGGAGTTACAAGAGTTTTGTGCATTTTTCCTCAGTCATATATACTCACAATTTAGACTATACTTAAAAATTGTATTAATGTAACAAATTTTCAAAATGGACTTTCAAAATTCTTTTTTATAAGTACTTGACCATACACCTAACTAGTGTGACCCGTATTGCCAGCAATGTCTTATGTGTTCTTTAATACTTTTCTGAAATTTTAGTCATTTCAATAAGTATAAGTTATATGCCATCAGAGACTTTACTCTCTGAATTATTTATTCTATGAAAGGTTATATTTCCAGGAATCTTTCTAGACATAGACATAAAAAGTTAGATGTAATATATTTCTTTCTTTAAAAGGACAACATAGTGAAGGTTAATAAACATTTTTTTTAAAGACTAAAGCAAATATAAAAACCCTAACAGAACTATGAGTGTGTTACAACAGGAGCAGAGGAAATACGACATGGGTTGGTAAGGAATGTTACATGAAAAAGGTAATTTTAAAAAAATAAAAGCACCATCATTATTGAGGTAAATTTACATAAAATTAAATTCACCAGTTTGAAGTAAACAAGTTGATGACTTTTGACAACTGTACACAATCACGTGAATGCTACAGAATATTTATATCATCTCCTATAAAAAACAATTGACTTTTTACATTCAATCCCTTCCCCTCAAGCTTTGCAAACACTGAATTGCTTTTTGTCACAATAATTTTGGCTCTCCAGGAATTTCATATAAATAGAATCATATAGTATGCTATTTTCTGTGGTTGCTTCTTTTAGCTGTCATAATGTCTTGAGATTTGCCCATGTTATTACATGAATAAGAAGTTCATTTTTCTGCTTCTGAGTAGTATTTCATCCTACAAATGTATCACAATATGTTTATCCTTTCAAAAGCTAATGGACACTTGGATTATATCTAATTTAAAACTATTATAAATGAAGTTTTTAGTATTGATATTACTCTGACTGGTATTGATAGTTTGCTCATTGAAATACTTTTGTTAAAACTTGTCTGATGAATTTTATTTATTATTTTAATCTTTATTATTTCATTGTATATGTTATACAACAGATACTTTCTTGAGTGGTTCATCACTCAAGAAATTCTCACAAAATTATGTTAAATTAAGAAGGTAGGTTAGGGACTTCCCTGGTGGCGCAGTGGTTAAGACTCTACCTGACAATACACAGGACACAGGTTTGGGCCCTGATCTGGGAAGATCCCACATGCAGCGGAGCAACTAAACCAGTGTCCCACAACTACTGAGCCTGTGCTCTAGAGCCTACAAGCCACAACTACTGAGCCTGCATGCTGCAACTACTGAAGCCCATGTGCCTAGAGCCAGTGCTCTGCAAAAAGAGAAGCCACTGCAATAAGAAGCCTGCACACCGCAACGAAGGGTAGCGCCTACTCACCACAACTAGAGAAAGCCTACACGCAGCAACAAAGACCCAACACAGCCAAAAATAAATAAATAAATTATTTTTTTAAAACTAGAAGGTAGGTTATAAGACTACTGTACATACATATATATGTAAATAAATATTTATTATGTATTTGTTTATATTTATATAAACATATAATTACATTAATATGTAATTGTGTTTGTGGGGCTGAATTGGGTCTAAATAGACAAGAATAAAACCAAAGTTTATTGGTATTTTCTAACTGGTATGATGTGAAATTTTTTTTCCAAATACTTTTCCATATTTTTAATAATATATAAAGCAATACACAAAAGTAAAAGCAAAATTAGGAAGTATTTAAAATTAGAAATAACAGCTTTATATTTATTACACTGTATTGAGTTTCTATCACTTCCTCAAGTTCATTCACACAGAAATATTCAGTGAAATGACTTATCAAATAAATCTCATGATATATTGAATGCCTTTTTAATTTTTTGAGGTTCACAATGTAAATTAGCATATTAAACTTTCTAAGAACTTCTACAGGACTGACAACCAGCATTCTTAAAACCTATTTTGCAATTGAGCCCTACATCTAGTATGCACAGTTGGGAAACAGTGCTTTGTACTGTGGGATACACGTATCTGTCAAGTACATAAAGTAATAGAAACGGCTCTTGAGCTTATAATGGGAGGACTGAACATTGCGTTAATGTGAATTTGAAAAGTGAATATATTAATATCATTTACTACTATGATAATAAATTTCTTTTGAGAATTTATCATTTGGGTTTTCAAAGTTATTTCAACGTTTATCAGAAAAAGAAGGTATAGCTCCATAATACTCTTTTCCTTTCCCCGTCCTTTGTGAAGTAACGTTAAACTCCTTTGAGTTTGAAATATATTCACTAATGTAATTTGTGTTCCTAAACTTCAGGAAAAAAGAAAAAATATAAATAGGTTAATATATCAAGTACTAAATCTAGACCTTGTAGTGTAGATCTCCAAGACTATTTCTTTGAAATAATAATTGTATAGAAATTAAGTTCTAATAGAGTAATAAAAAAAATTAAGCTTGAGACTAAACGAGAAGACAAAGTGTGTCTATAATATGCTGTCTATCTTCTAATCAATTCTAATTTGCCTCAGCATTTATCAGATAGAATTAGGTACTTCCCATACGTATTTTGATGCAAACTCTATCAATCTATTATACGAGTCCCTCAGAGAGAGGAGGATTTGCTTTGGTTTATCAAAACTTTCTAAGTGTTGCTCATTGATCTAATCAGTTATTTATGCCTCAATTTTTAAGATGGATTAAACTTTATTTTAGGAGTGTAAGCTTTGCTGAATAAAATGCCAAATGGCCCTTGTTGCACTCTGTCATTTCACACAGAATCATCCTTTAAGTTATAAGTGCTGTTTTAAAATGTTTCTGTTCACTATGAGGCTTTTAGAGACTGAATAAAAAATCCTCAAATTGTCACTAGTATCATCCATCACCATTACCAACCACATATCACAGACAAGTAAACTTATCTATTGATTTAAAAGCTGACTAGGGACATGGGGAAACAACTGTCCCTTGCAGCAAATGAATGTCATTCAGTTCAATGATTAAGAAAATGGTGTTTATTCACACAGATCTCATAGATAAATGTACTTCAAATTGCAATCTTCCTGTTATTCCCTGATCATTAGTGCAGCTCATTAATCAAAAAGTAGATAATTTAAACATATACAAACATATATAAGATAATAAAAATGATGCTTTATTAACATAATCAAAATAATAAGAGTATGACAGCTTGCCATGGTATGATTTTTTAATGGGTTGGAAGAAGGTGAAGAGAAGTTAAAAGAGGAATATATATATACACACACACATTGATAATGCCAAAAATAAAGAACAATATGTTGTTTATTTCAATCTAGTTGAAGAAGCTTAATAATGATAGTGAGAGGGGAAAGGTCTGCTACATGGTTAATACTTTTTAGATTTGACTGCATCAAAAATAGCCCTTTTCACAACCTTGAAATCTGTGTCATGTCAAATATCTACTTCTTGAATTGCCTTAGTTATTCTAGATGGAAGTGGGAGGAAGGTTGGAACTGGGGTGACTTACTGACACCCAGAGCAGACACTCATGTTATGGTACCCATGTTTTTATTGCATTCCATTATTGAAGAGCTTCAAATGCGTGCACTAGGAAAATGTCATCTTCTATAATTCATCTGTAAAAGAGAAACTTACAAAAGACATCCCTAAAAGTCTAAATGAATATATGAGTCAATAATTTACAGGAATTAAAAATGATTTTAATTTTGAAAATAACCAACAATAAATAATTACTTTAATGCTTCAGTTCATTAGTTTATTCTGCTTTGCCTCAGGTCCAATCTAAAGCCTCATCTCATCAAAGCTGTTTTTCAAAACCTTATTGCCTACCACTTTAAAACCATTTTTATCAGTTTGGTTTTAATATTTTGTAAATGAAATACTACGTGACTTCAGGTTACATAACTGCATACTCTTTTAATTTGTAAATTATGTTTTATCACATATCCTCATATTTAGGGTTTCTTTTTTTCCTTTAGGGTGTTTAACTAAATATGTGACTGTAGGAACAAAACCTTTCCATATTTTAAATCTCTACTAATTTCAACCTTGGTTTGTATCAAGTAGATGTTAAATCATACACTGTAAAATGTAAGAATATTTATTTTCACAAACGCAGTGGATATAAATTTGGTTAGTTTGAACTATTAACTCTTTATCCATTTTAGACTTGGTCTTGTGGCTTTCCTTCTTTAGTTAATTTGTTTTCACTTTTGCTTCTATGCTACATTAGTTTCTCATGCAGCAATTGCACTGTACAATATTACAATAAAGACTGTGAAGATTTTTATGGGTATAGTGTCCATTACAGTATGCAATAGTATTTCTCTCTCGTTCTTAGTGATCAAGCTTTCTGTACTTTGTCACAAACAGTGTTTATTCCATGTGATTGTTTTGGAGAGTGTCAAAATAAGAATTTATGGTGTACTACTGTTGATTCCCTTTGAATTAAAATTTTTATATTGCAGGGGTAAAAATATATTGCATAACCTAAAGCTTAAATTCTGTTACTCTTTATTTTTTAAAAAAAGACACTTTACATAATATAGGGAAAGGTGGGATTATTCCCAAACTGAAGAAATCTCTTTCTCTTGAAGTACTAACATTTAATCTCCATCTCTAACTATATTGCTCAAAAGCAGCTACATGTAGTAAACTGCCTGGTTCCCTCCTTAACTGTCTTTTATGGCTAAGGAGGCTTCCCTTCTTTCTGCTGACTCAGCCCATTGGAATTTTGAAATTAATACTGCCCTTTTGTAAATGCGTTCTAAAGAACTCCAGTCCTGTATTCGCATGACTCAGCAGCTAATCAAACTTACTTCTTAGATCTAGGATTTCTACATTCTCTCTGTACACAAAGCCCTATATTATATTTTGTGACTTATATTTGTGTCCTTTCCCTACAGGGCCCACCCTACTTTGTCTCTACTATTCCATTCAAAACCTGGAGTTGTGTTCCTGAGCTGGAATGTCATAGGTGCATCTCTACAGTTTGCTTCAAACCTCCATGACACCTTTCATTAAATTAAAGGAATATGTGCTAAGAATACACCATGTGCTGGATCCTATACTCAGTAATGGGAACAACATTGCTCTAATCTCAGCTACTGTTAATTAAAGGACAAATGTATCAACCAATATTGGTCAACCAGCACTAGGAGGAAGATAAGAGTCCCTTTGACTGGTGTGAAGACCAGTGAGACTCAGGGCCAGCTCAGATCCAGCACTACCTCTGATTAGGGTGGGGACGGCCACTGCTTTTGCTCTTGGAGGCAGCAGATCAGGAGTAGTCTGGAACTCTGACTAGTGCGCCTGGACTGCCCCACTCTGCTCTCTGGCCTGCACCTGGCACCCACCCCAGCCCCTCTTGCTTCAACACTGCTCCCCTCTGGGGCAGAGATGCCAATGCTGGGCGTGGGGAGAGCACACACTTAGAGGGAGTGGACCGGCTTGGACCTGAGCCTCAGGGCTTCTGCTCCAGCACTTTAGGACCTGCCCCTGCCCCTAACAGGGTCCTGTCAGCCACTGGGCAGAGGAATAGGCTCTGACTATAGTCCCTCCATATCCAGCCTCACCTCCCACCAAGGTGATAGCTGCCAGCACACCCGGGATGTGGGGTGGGGATGTGGGGGGTAGAAAACATGACTTATGCTCACTTCAGATCCAGCTCTCCCACAAAGTCCACTCGGCTTTTCAAGATAAGAGTTACCAAGGGTTTTGCATCTTACTTATTGTCAAAATTCTAGCTGTAAGAAAAAAAAATATGTGTTTGTAATTATAGTCTTATTTTCCCTTTTATCAATCTTTGGTGCCAGATGCCTGATTTTGTATCCCATCTGATAGCATGCTATCTGGGTGATACTGGGTGAATTGGATACATTCTCTAGGTCTTAGTTTCTAGACCCATAAAACGTTTATTAAAAACAGCACTTGCCTCATAGAGCTTTGGAACAATTAAATAAATTAATTCACATTAAGAATGATGCATAGCATTTGTAAGTACTAAATATTTTTTTAGCTATTCATCAATTGGTGATTCATATAACATGCAATTTTTAAATGCCCTCAAATTCCAAATTACTTTGGAATGAGATAGAGTATGAATACATTTCAATATCCATGCCTACATGCATACTTATGTAGATGAAATATTTTCTCTGAAGAGTTACATCATGTCTGAAATTATACAAGGACCTGCCTGCCCCCACTATCAATGAAGTCCATAATTGTCTAGAATTCATCTTCTTAGCAAGAACTGAGTTTCCAAAATCCCAGTCCCACTCTGTGTATCTCTTTCCCAAGCTTGTGTCTTTGCCAGTTGAAGCACAGCCTACCTTTAATCTAGGAAACAGCACTTGTTTCTATGCTACTACTGCCAAGCATTTTTATAGTTCATTAAAATCCATGACCGCTGCCTAATAAAAACAATAAATAGATGAGCATTTGATGTACCATTTTTCACATGAGAAACAAAAAGAACAAGAAATTCAACCAATCGCAAAAAACTGATAAAATTATTTAAAACACATTTCAGGCTTAGAGAGCTACCTTACTGCTATTTCTTCTATATAGCTGTGTGTTCTGTGAATTTTGAAGTGTGACGTTTGGAATGTATGATAAACTAGAATAGAAAATAATACAGCAAATTTCTATCTGCTTTTTGATTTGATACAAATGTTGTAGCACCAGTTGACATCATCTCTAGAATAAAAAACACATGAAAGCAAGAGAGCTCTGCCTTTAAATCAGCTGGCTTTGTTTTAGTGTTACATTACTACCTTGTTTTATGAGTTCTGTAATATCAGCCTATTTGGTTCATAATGAATACATGATGAATAATTCATAACATATAAAAATTGATCAGGGAAAATCTGATTTTAGAGACCTTATTCTGAAAAAAGACAAAGATGCCATATAGATCATGAGGCACATTTTATAAATAATATTGAAATTTTTGTTAAAATTAAGTCTAAAATGCAATATAGTCTATAAGATCAAAAGCAATTTCTTTAACTAAAAGCATTTATGTAAATGGGCACATTTTAACAATGTGCAGATTTATGCACAAAATACAATATAATCATGGACAGGCAAACAATCTTACTTTGCTCCTTTTTCCACCTAAATTTAAATCATACTGAATAATAAATCAGTTGAACTGATGATTTGTATAAGGTACTGAGTTCTTTAGAATAATAACATTACTTTTTGTAAATTCTGTCACCTTGAAAATGTGCCATTGTGATTTGTAATGCGAGTATTTATGAGTATATTGTGACTCAAAATTCCCTACTCTTAAAGATAGAGGAAAACACCTAACTCAAGTGTTATCTAAAGTTATACCAAAGCTTCATGCACACAAGGAACCTAACTAGACATGTGGAAATCTATCATTTTTGTTCCATATTTCCTCTTATAAAGTACCCCCCGCCCCATCCACAATTTCACTTTCTGAGGTTTCTGTTACCCATAATCAGCCGTGGTCCAGAAATATTAAATGGAAACTTCCAGAATTAAACAATTCATACGTTCTAAATTGCATGCCGTTGTAAGTAGTGTGAGGAAATCTCTTGATGTCCTGCTCCATCCCATCCTGGACTTGAATCATCCCTCTGCACAGCAAGTCCCACTATGGTCAGTTGATAGCCGTCTTTCTTATCAGACTCATTGTTGCATTATAGCCCTGTTTGTGTTCAAGTAACCCTTATTTTACTTAATAAAGGCCTCAAACCTCAAGAATAGTGATGCTGGCAATTTGGATATGCCAAAAAGGAGCCCATAAAGTGCCTCCTGAAAGGGAAAAGGTGAAAGTTCTCGACTTAATCAGGAAAGAAATAAAAACTGTATGCTGGGATTGCTAAGATCTAAGGTAAGAATGAATCTTTTATCAGTGAAATCGTGAAGAAGGAAAAAGAAATTTGTCCTAGTTTTGCTGTCACACTCAAACTCCAAAAGTTATGGCCACAGTGCATAAGTGCTTAATTAATGTGGAAAAGGCATTAAATCTGTACAATAAGATATTTTGAGCAAGAGAGAGAGAGGGAGAGAAACCACATTCACATAAATTTTATTGGAGTATGTTGTGATATTGTTTTATTATTACTGTTGTTAATCTCTCATTGTGCCTAATTTAGAAATTAAAATTTATTATAGATATGTATGTATGAGAAAAAAACATAGTATATATAGGGTTGAGTACTATCCATGGTTTCAGGCATCCACTGAAGGTCTTGTAATGTATCCCCCATGGAAAAAGGGAAAATACTGTACTGTTTCATTCTAGCCTCAGTGAAAAGTGGTCTTGAATGGTCCAGGTCTTTTAATGAAAAGTGAAAGAAGTTGAATTACTGTACTGATTTTTCAACAAAGGGATGGGTCCCATTCACATAGTATATGTAGATATTACAAATTCATTAAGTTATATTCAGAGCTTTTCATTTATGAAAGAAATGTCCTTTTAGTGCAAGATATAAATAGAATCCACTGACTGTGTCAATCATCTGGCTATCCTGGGTGACATAAAAAGGAAGATGAAGTGACAAAGAGGTGGAGATGCCTACATGGGACTGACTCTGAAGGGCATGGCATGTGGTGGACCTGGAGAAAGATTCCCCATACCCAAGAAGGTGCCCTTTCCTCTGACAATGCAAATTTTTATAGACTGCCCCCTGTATCTTCTTCTTTACCTAATAGTGTTTTCTTCATTTTCATACCCTGAGCCTTTGAATCAGAATTTCCCCTGTTATTTTCCAAATGATATTTGAAAGGACTAAAGTTCAATACAATCCAAATAAATATGAGGCATCACTCAGCCCACAGATTCAGTTGTCCAATAAATACCGTGTTTCTTAATTTTGTTTAAGTAATTTATATTCAACCCAGAGGGCACGTTTTGCTGGACTAACAGGAAAATCCAGCTCAGACATTAGTAGAGCCTGTTTGCACTCTTTAGGGACCCGCAAAGATCTAGGAGCTTTACATCTCTGCTTGGAAAATGGAGGAAGGATGTATAATGTCGATGGAACATAGTCATCGTGAATCTTCTTATCTAAGCCCTTCTGATCTCTTGTACTTTGGCCTCTGTCTGTTTCTACCTCACCAATGGAGAACAGAATTTATTGCTGAGAATGGAACTCTGATTCTTGAATTCTAGTCTCCTTACTGTCATAATACAGCCCTCCCTTCCTGGTCTCCCTCATTCAACCATTCTCAGGTCACCACCAAAGAACACTCAGAGTTCCAGGAAATAACAGTCATTATTCCCTTTATCATTTGAGGAGAAAAATCTCTTTTCTTTCTGTCCCAAAATAGCAAGCTCGGGCATTACCATTATTTGAACAGTCACAAATATTAGTTGTCAAGCAATGGATGGTCAGAGCCTCCACTGATTGCAACAAGTAGGTGGAGTAATTGGTGATTCATCCCTCTGATCAGCCAAAGTCAACCAGTAAAAGTCATATCTATTCATACTATTTGACATCAACTCAAACTGAGCACAAATCTTAAGACTAATCAATGAAATTTGATTATACTTTGTATTATATAACTTATTAATAACTGTCTGTGGTGGTGACAGCTAAATTGTAATAATCTCTTCTCTGACTAGTTTATATATGTTTAACCACCTATCTCAGGATAATACTGCAGAGCTAGACTAAAACTTTTATTTTTATATAATTCATCCAGTGGAAAAAAGTAGTCTCATAGCTTGTAATCTACAGCCTAAGTGCACAGAGAGAGCAGAGAGAAAGTTAAAGCCTAGGTCATTCAACAAAATTCTCATGAGTTATTAGAGAAAAATGTTTGAATTACTCCATGCATATGCTCTCTGTTCTTTATGGACAAGATATCAATTCTTCACATATTATTGGAAAATAATATAAGATGTAACCAAGACCATCACTCCAGGACAATTTTTTAAGTCATTTCTTTTCCTCACACTATCATATAAATGTATTCACCAATTCTAGGATTTCCTATGATGTACTCCCTTTATATTAAGCTCATTAAAATCAGTTTTAACTATTTTAGGCCACATGAATGCCATTTAGAGGAATAAAATTGTTTCTTGCCCTCCAGTGACATTTTGCTCTCTGGGTTAACACATATTTAGCATATTAGAAGAACATCTAGAGTCTGATAACTTTAAGCAGGCTTGATGATTTTGCTTTCAGTGAGACATAAGCCACAACCTTAATATTGAAACTTGCTTTTTGTTTGCATGTGGGTGTGTTTTAATTATCCATGAGCAACTACAGGGTAGCCTGACTTTAAATAACAAAAGCTCCATTAACAATTGACAAAAGGTGCTTCCCACTTAGGAAAAGGCACTGAGGTCAAAATTGGCTTTTATCATTTTCTGAGTTCATTAAATACTATATTGAAATTCAGAAAAGTTGTATTAAGGATTTTAATTTTATTTTTTATTTGTAGTTAATTATAATAGCCTAAGTGAAAAATGAAGTAGTATAATTATAAAAGAATTTTTACCATTTATTGAGACTATTTGTACTTAATGTGGAAGATGAGCTGCCATCAACCTTTAAAAGGTGGTCTATTCAGATAAATGTTAATAAATATATTTTATTGAAGGAAAAACAACATGATCTCTGAAACAAATCAGATCTATTAAACTATAAACCGTTAGAGTTCCCTGAAGGGGAAAATGTATTAAGAACAATGAAGAGAAAAATGTAGGAAGAAAAAGTTAATCTAAATATATTTATTATTAATACAATGTCACAATATTTTACCCCAAAGACTAAAAAATAACAAATTAATGGAACTCTGGAACACTGTTTTATTATGGATAAAGACAAGGTTTAAATGCAGGGATCAAGATAACAATAAATGGATAATTGATTTCATTTCCTAAAGAAGCATAAATTAATAAGGGTGGATGTGGAGAAGTAAAAGTCATTCGGCCTATAAAATAAAAGTTATGATTTATTGGAGCACTTCATATATATATGAATATATATGTTATATATGTATATAAATGTGTATATATGTATATATTTGTGTATATACATATATACACATATATACTTTTACAAAAACATTAGGGGATGTTTTCAAATATTGATGTTTGAGGTTTAAATGGTATCTGAGCAATTCCCTGCATCATTTATTAATGTTCCACTCATTTCCATGTGGAGATACAAATTATAGCAAAAATCCATATCACAAACAATAGTTAAGGTTAATAGAATAAAATAAATAAGGATCAGAGTAAAAGTTTTCAATTAACACTAAAATAAATGAAGTTAGGCTAATAAAATCTTACCCTGGCTTCAACCTAAGGAAGAGAGGCCAGTTTGAAAATACGCAATGTAGATAAAATTGTTTTGAACACAATAACATTCATCTGAAGACATAAAAGAAAAACTAAATACCTAAGAAAATATAATTGTAACAAAACAGAAGAGAATATTTTTCAGTACTTGAAAGAAAAAAACAATGCTAAAATATCAATAATGTTATAATATAATTATTAAATATAATTTGATTTATGATTATTATAGTTATTCTGTTATTACAAATTTAATTATAAAATGCAATAAAATATTTAATAACCTATATATCATTTTCATAAGACCATTTTCTCATGAATTCCTTAGACGAAAGATTGCATAGGTCATAAGTTTTCACCAAAGTACAATAATAGATAATAAATTGTTAAACAAATAATCAAATATTTACCCTAAAATGGGAATTAAATAAACTCCCATTTCAGGACATAAAAGCAGACTTTCCAGCTTATATTAGAAATGACTATGGACAATTTGGATTGGGGGATTTGAAATGTCTTACAGAATTTCTCTGTACCCAGAAGGGTTTGTGAGCAGCAGAGTAGAAAATCTCTGAACCAGATGGGAATATGATCACTTATTAATCGAATGTGAACAAATGACAATGATTCAGTCCAGTTATACCATCAATCCTCCCTATAGTGACTTATAATATAAGCCTGTGAAAACTGGAAGCAGGTCAATGAAAAGGGGATAAGATTAGGGAGATTCCAACTAAAAGAGGTTTGTCCTAACTGACTGTATTACATTTCAACCATAGAGGGTGACAAATAAAAGGCTTGAGATGGAAATAAAATTCAATTATATCTTAAAGTAAGTAATAAATCTTGCCTTGGGGAAGAACTACATACTTACGTTGCAAACAATAGAAAATTATCCAATAGAAATTACTAAAAATATGGGAAGCAGTTTTTAGAAAATATAATTAAAGATAAATAGAAAAAATTCAATGCCTTTACTATTAAACAAGTAATAATAGAAAAGGTACTGAATTGAATAATTTACATAATATTTCTAAATGATAACTTTAAGAAATATGGAAATACAGAAAGTTAATAAAGTTGTATTTAGAATTTTATTTACATGATGAGAAAATATTATTATGAATAACAATATGTAATAATTTTAAAAAACTATCAATTCAAATCCTTGCAAAGCTAACCAATAAAATAAAATAAAAATAAATTACATATAAGATGAGAATGAAGAAGTCAACAAATAAATAAATGTAACTTAAAGTGAGAGAAAATGTTCATCTAAATAATATGGCAGAATGGATTATTGATCACCACTCTTTACTTCCTCTTACAATCATATATACATTCCTTTTGTCATATTGCTCAGAAGTACCTATCTCTACAGAAGTTTGGGTGTATTTCTCCATCCCAGTGATGTTGATCTTGATGTGTCACTTGCTTTGGTCAAAGAAGCGTTAGATGAAATATTATGAACATAGGCAATAAATATTCTTGCCTGACTTAGCTAGGTCTCTTGCATTTGTGCCTTTCACCATAAGAAGAATAGGTCTCAAGTAGTGACTGGTTAAAATAAAAATGATGGGGCTGTGGAGCAGAACTCAACATTCAGTCAGAGGTAAACCCAGCTAGTTCCAGACTAGTCTAGCAGAGTTGAAGCCTACCCACAAAAGAGATCCACAAAGAGGAAAATACATTTTTTTTTCTTATAAGCCTCTAAGTTTGGAGCTGGTCTGATGAACAGCATTGTTGCACATATAACTAATAATTTAGAAAAATATGAATTGGATAACTTATTGATACAGATTTTTTAAAGATATGATTGGACAGATCTGTTAGAAGATCTCCTGAATCACCAGGAGAGCTAAGATCAGAGTAATGTGTTCTCACTCTTACTAGGGGTCTTCAAATCTCAAGTTGCATCTTGAGTTTACCATCATTTTTTTTTCTTTTTAATAATAAAGGTATGTGTGTATATATATATATATATATATGCATTAGATAGATAGATAGATATGTATAAAGGAGAATCAATTTTAAAATGAATCATCATAACAATTCCTATAGTGATGACCACTATTATCTCTTCTTCATCTTTCATTTTCTATTTTTTAATAACAAATTTATGATATAATGACATGTGTCACTCAATACTTCCGTAATTTTTACAAAATTATTACATTGCTTTTAGAGCAAAGTTTTCTTAATATTATCTAACACTCCTTTTTATTAAAATGTACGGTTAACCTCAAAATGGTTTTGATACATTATTAACCCAAGTATCAAAATTCACTCAAAAAGCAAATAAATGTTATAGCATGTATGAAGCAGGAAAACAAAACCTTTCAAGATGAAGTCTCTACAGAAAGTAATGCATGTAGACATTTTAAGAGTGAGTCCTTGCAGAATTTATTGAACATCTTCACTGTGATGTTCACATATTTTCAGAACACAGAAACTATGTAACTTAATTATTGAGATTACTCATATTTGAGTATTATAGTCTGACAATGTATATCTCACCTTCCATTTACATATTAATGAGACCTAATGATAATCCCTATTATGGAGATATTTGGAGACAAATAAAATATGAAGACACTGTACTTTGTGAAGGAATATGGGCCTTCACCTGTAAAGGCTTAATCCAAGAATCCAATCATAAATTAATATGAGGGAATTCAGGGAATCAGTCAGGATATATCATAATTAAAAAATAAAATTATGTAAGTTCTATAGGTTCTTATTAGGATATGTATTTAGTTTATTATAAAAGATGCTCCCCCAAAACAATCAAAAATTTATTTCTGTCTCATGTAATGATCATGTTGCAACCATCTCAGAGCTGTAAGTGTGGCTCTGTTCCACAAGGATTTCACTGCTATGTCATTCTAAGATGGGACTGTTGGTCAAGACAGGGGGGTCTATTATTTCCTGATTCCATGCATTTAAAGGGAGGATTGGGGAAATAGGCAACATGCTCCATATCAGGAAGGAAGAGTCCTGAATGCTGTGCACATCTCTCACCTCATATTTCTATGACCTACATTTAGTCACCTGGTCACACACACTCAGAGCAGTGCTAAAATATATATTTTTAAGCGTAAAATCTGTCTCCAAAGAATCAAGAGTTTTATCACCATGAGAGAAAATTGGTATTAGGGACAACTACAGTTTCTGAAAAACTATTTTATAAAAGTCAGCAGTTATTTCTGATAAACCATCTTAAATACTGAGAATTGGAGGATACTTCCATGCAATGACAATGAATACCATTTAAACTGATGACTACCATGAAAATGAAAAAAAGAAACACTAGAATCAGTCATTGAAACTGAGCAGGACACTGTGGGCCCTCCCAGGTATAGATCCTTTCCATGTCTCCCATTTCCTGTTTGTAGGACATAGATTTCATTCAGCCTCCTTGACCTCATCTGAGTTCCAAAGGGCAGATTCAATCAATTGCTTATCAGGAAAGGGAGGGAAGGCAGAAACAAAAGGAGGAACAGTCAAGAAACAAGAGTGCGGCAACAAAGCAGGGCCCTGGTTCCTCCCCAAGGAATATACATAACAATATATCTTTGAGTTCTTCTGCAGGAACTAAGGCCCCCACCCAGGTGGAGGATGGTAACTTCATGCTGAGCACCAGATTCTTGGAACACCACCCTGTTACCTCACCACCAACCAACCAAAGAAAGCCTGCACACAGTGGAAGATAACAAAAACTCTGCTCCCCTTCCCAAATGATTAACTGCAATTAAGTTCCCCTTTTTTCCTTTAAAACCTTCATGATCATGCAGAATCTTCAGAGCTGGTTTTTGGACACAAGCCCCCTTCTCCCCAGGTTTCTAGCCTCCTGAATAAAGTAACCTTTCCTTTCCAACCAACATTTGTCTATCAAGTATTGGTTTTCTAGTGTCAAGGAACTGAACCTGAGTTTGGTAACATCACATTAAAGTTTGAATAGAACAGATCAAACCACACAAAAATATTTTGAAGCATTAACTAAAATACAAATAAATATAATTGTAAAATACACAAAGAATATACACTACCAAATGTGAAATAAATAGCTAGTGGGAAGCAGCCGTATAGCACAGGGAGACCAGCTCAGTGCTTTGTGAACACGTAGAGGGTTGGGATAGGGAGGGTGGGAGGGACACACAAGAGAGAGATGCAAGAGGGAGGGGCTATGGGGATATATGTATATGTATAGCTGATTCCCTTTGTTATCCAACAGAAATTAACACAACAATGTAAAGCAATTATATTCTAATAAAGATGTTAATAAATAAATAAAAGGAGAAAATAATTTAAAAAAAAAGAGTAATGAAGAGGTAGAGACAAAAATATCACTCTCTAGTGGCATGCTAGGCTACACTGAAAACTTGAAATGAAACTGAACAAAATATCAATTCAGTGACTTATATATATTGTCTCCCAATGTATTAACAAAAGAACTTGAATAATAGCAACAAACACAAAAATGACTTAAAAATAAAATTCTCAAGAGACCTCTAGATATATATGTAAAGCAAAAATGGTATTAAAAGATATTCTGGGCCTTCCCTGGTGGTGCAGTGGTTGAGAGTCTGCCTGCCAGTGTGGGGGATGTGGGTTCGTGCCCCGGTCCGGGAGGATCCCACATGCCGCGGAGCTGCTGGGCCCGTGGGCCATGGTCGTTGGGCCTGCGTGTCTGGAGCCTGTGCTCCGCAATAGGAGAGGCCACAGCAGTGAGAGGCCCACGTACCGCAAAAAAAAAAAAAAAAAAAAAAAAAAAAAGATATTCTGTATTTGAATATCTTATACAATAGCATATTCCTGAACAAAAAGACTTAATATAATATGTCAATTTTATTTGTAAGCACCTGAATTTCAGGTATAAACAGAGATTATATTAAATGATTTGGAACTTGATAATATGTTTCAAAAATATCTGGAAAAGTCAAAGTTCCAAATAACAATACAAAGAAAAAAATTTTAAATACAGATTTTACAAATTAGATTTCAGAATTCACTTTTTAATTATTATAATTAAAACATATAGATAAAGATAAATGGTTACAAAAACAAATTAGATTGGCAGAGCCAGAAACCTGAGAAACTAAAGTTTAGGAATAAATTTAGAATACTTTGTGTTGTAAATGATGATAGTGAAACAGGAGGAAAGGATGCAGGGCACAACCTTTAAAAGAATGACATAGACCAAGAACACGACATAAACGGATTAGAACCAAATAGGTCCAAGATGGCAGACGAGTTGTCTTCCTTTAGACCTTGAGCCTCAGTATATGCTCATTGTAACACATCAGCAAGCTAAATGACACACCCACAGGCACCATGACAGTTCCAAGGCTGAACATAAAGGTCAAAAAGTGGGCGGTAGCCCAATTTCTGGAAATCCTCACCCCTTCCCCAAAATAGCTGGAATACTACTCCCACTCATTAGCCTATGAAATTACCCACCCTTATAAAAACTGACAATCCCATACCCTGGGGCCACTCTTGCCTTCTGAGATGGCCCACACTCTGTCTGTGGAGTGTGTTTCTCTCTAAATAAATCTACAACTTACCTATCACTTTGTCTCTCACTGAAATTCGTTCTGTGATGAGACATCAAGAACATGAGCTTCTGTAAGTCATGAGACCAGGTGTGTGATCTCAGTTGGAAGACTCTGGGTTTTGGCCGGGTTTGAGTCCTGGCCACATGGGTTCAAGCCCCAATCTGGGTTTAGGCTGGATTCAAGTCCTGGCTCGTGGGTTCAAGTCCCAATCTGACTTGCACAGTTTCAGCTGGTGACCATGAAGGGACAGTGATAAGGTAAGAAAATGTTGAGAGTTAGGTCTTTGTCCTAGACAAGCTTATGGGACACCACAGGCCAGGTGTATCAGGGAGGACTCTCCACCTATGTCTGCCCATTTTTATCAGGCCGGTCAACCCTGAATGCTTCAGGGCTCTGATCAGGAACCTAGGTCGAGATCAGAGGACTGATGGCAATTGGCATGGTTTGCTATAGAAAGATGGTATGGAATGGCTATGCTTAGGCACATCCAACAGCAGGTCCAGGACAGAATTGTTGCTGCAAGATTTGATAATCTATACTCTTCTCCTTGACTCTGATGTTTTTCTCCTACATTCTATGTTCATTCCTGTTCCATTTCTTTCTTTTTTTCTTCTCTTAACCCCAGAAGACCTGTGTGGCTGCCAAGATGTACTTTTTATTGACAAGAGCTGACCCTTTATTTCCAACTTATAGCTAGACCAACTCCCACTCATCATCAACACCACTGGGGTTGCCTTCTGTGCCATTTTTTGGCAACAACTTTTTGGTTACTAACAACTGGTTAGGAGACTGCCTTGAAAGGGAGAGCATCTAAAATTGTAAGAGAAATTCAAGAGGAATGCTTGCATGTGTGCAACAGAAATATCATTTTTCATTTCTCTAATGTTTCCTGATCTTAAGGAATCTTTTTCTCCCTCTTGTCTTTGAAAATACTTGCCTCATCAAGTCTATTAATCCCTTCAAGCCTATGCCAAAAATGCTGGTTGTATGAAAATAATTTCAGCATTCTGTCCTGTAAAACAAAGGGAATACAAACACTTAGCTAATGTAATTAAGCCAGAGTAAGAAAAATAAAGTAAGAAAGAAATAGGTGATTAATATCTACATAATTTTTCCTAGTCTTTAAAGATGACAATAACAGCCACCATTTATAGAGTCCTCACTGAATGTCAGAAATTTTACAAAGCATTTTCCATGACTAATTCAATTAATCTACACAGTTTCTCCATGAAGTTTGGGCTATTATTATCCTTTTTTATAAATTAAGAAACTAAGACACAGGCTAAAATGATTGAACCTAATTCCCATAGCTTGGAAACAGCAGTCCTGGAAACCTACCTACATGATCTGGCTTCAGAGCCCCAACTCTCAACGACTACATTAAACTCCTTCTCAAGCTCTAGTTGGTAAGGTATCCTCCTTACCAACACTGGTGGCCCCCGGTAATCATGCAAAACTAAACTAGATCTGGGACATGGTTAATTGGATCAAAGTTGGATAGCTTATCAGTGTAAGTCAATTTGTGACCTTTCCTTGGGACTTTGGAATTTGGAATGAGCAGTGGGACCTAGGAAAGAAGAATCTGGGAAAGCAGAGACAGAGAAACAGAGATAGTGGCTTAGGAAAAAATAACATGCCATCAAGATCTTTAGCTCATCAATAAATTATAGTTACTAAAAATAGCATTAGCATTTGGTTGGAAACAAGAAGTTTATTTTGAGATTTGGTCTTGATTTATCAAACATATGACATATTATTACTAATAAGATAAATTGATCATCAGGCACCATCTAATATAATTTTTAATGGTACTCTATTACTTCTATTACTTGATTTTTTTAATTTATCAAATATTATTTTTTTCCAGTTTTATTGAAAATTTTTTGACATACATCACTGTATAGGTTTAAAGCATATGGCATGATGGTTTGATTTATACATATTATGAAATGATCACCACAGTACATTCAGTTAACATCCATCTTCTAATAAAAATTTCAATAAAAAGAAAAGAAAGAAGAAAAGAGAAAAGAAGAAAAAAAAAGTTCTTGAGATGAGAACGCTTAGGATTTACTACCTTAACACTTTCCTGTATATCATACTGCAGTATTGTCTATTCTATTACTTCATTTTAACCTGCTTTTCAGAAAGGAAATAAGTAAAGTATTAGTAAATGAAGAAATGAGGGTCAGAGAATTAAGATAATTATTCAAAATCATTTGAATCATTACTTCTGTGTTCATTGCTAACTCAACATTTTCAGATTACTGTCTTTAAAAGTAAATATTTTCTTATTCTTGTATTTTGCTATAATTTATACTTTTTTCATCTAAACAAAATTGATTGTGTTCATCCATGCTTTTTATGTTCCCACCAGAAAGTCTTTAGACTTTATTTGGTTAGTAAATGTTGTGGGTGATTGCATTTTCTTTTTTCAAATTAACTGTAAAAAGTAAATTTGTTTTTATACCATAATTCAGTGTCTTAATAAATTAAAACTACTGAATACAGAATATGACTGCATGTAGCCTCTTACTGAGATAATGTACAAGATAGGACAGTCAAGCTTGACAGAATTTATTCAGAAGGACCTCATTCAAGCATGGCTCTGAGGCACAGTTCAGATTACACAGCATGTTATAAATTCATTGTATCTCCGTGGTGAGAGGGAGAAGATAAAATACATTAAGGATTATTTTGCTATTATTGCTGGAGTTGCATGAAAATGCAGTCAACCGTAATATGTAAGATGTTAAAGGATACAAAAGATTATATTGTAGTGTATATTGGTTGAACTCTGCCATAATTAAGTTTGGAAAATGTCATATGTAAATATAGCTCCAGAGCTTCCACATAAAGTAAGAAAAGAGTCTGTGTAAAAATACATATGGATCAAATAACATAAAGCCAAAATGGAATAAAATATAATTTTGTTCACTAACTTAATTAAGATTAGAAAGACTCAGCACATAATTACATTTTTTATTTTAGTGCATTGACTAAAATTTCCAAGGGTTATACTGTTTCTAGGGAATAGATTTTATTTCAGGTTTTTAAATTTTTTTAGAATCACCATAAACACTTTAAATATTTCATGCAACATTTTATTTGAAATTGTAATTGTTTCATAAAAGTTCTATGATGATCCAATAGTGGCATAATCTTTTTTTTGATATGCTTTAAATGTTTATAATTCCTCTCATTTCTAAAGACCACTACAGAAACACATTACTGATAATTTGTCTTTATAGAATATTTTTTAAAACCATCCAGCCCTCTAGGATAGCAGTTTACTTTACACAGATATGTTTCCTTTTATTCACATATTCCTTACAGAGAGAAAGAGAAGGTGACAAAAAATAAATCCAGAGGAAATGTTTTACAATTAATTCTTCTGTAAAATCTATTTCATAAAGAACAAAATTATCAATGATTTAACATATTAAATACTATGTCTCCAGTCTACTGTGAAAGAACCTCACACAAACAATATAACCTTTTATTAACACAGGAAATAAGTCAACTGAATAAATAGTAACCAATTGGCTACTGGAGGTTAGCTGAATCAAATGTGACATAACTACCATAGAGTTTGTAAGATATTTGGCAATATTTAGTGCAAAGATCAGAGGAGGTGGTATAACAACAGAAGTAGAGGTCAAAGAGATGTGGCCATGAGCCAAGAAATATGGGCAGATTTAGAAACTGGAAAAAGCAAGAAAATCGATTCTCCACCTAGGGTCTCCAGAAGGATCACGACTTGCTAACTCACTTTAGATTTCTGACCTTCAGCAGTGTAAGAGAAAATAATAAATTTGGCTGTTTTAAGCTACTGAGTTTGTGGTAATTTGTTACAACTATTCAGTCATAACCTGAAATGAAAATCATGGTAACTTCCTCATATTTCTCACTATGTCTAGCACATAGCAGTTATGTGTTATAGATTCCCAGTTTTTTCAAATAAATTGAATATAAGATTCTGATGATCAACTGAAACTTTTAATGCATATGCAGAAAAGAATATATAAATATTCTTCATAAAATTTTTGCTAAAAATAACAGGTCAAAAATTTAAAAAAATGCACTGTTAATAAACAGTTTTCAGATGAAATTCTAGTAAGAAAAAAGTACTGATATACTTTAAAAAGTAGAACTCAGATCTAGTTTCACTATAAAATTTCATTGACAGAATTATATTTAAGTGTCTCAAAATGTCTTCTGAATTGTTTCACACTAAGAATATGTTTAACCAATTTAAATATAATATCAAGTAATGATTTTGTGCAGAATTTTGGACAGAAAATAATGACCTTAACCATAAGCTTCAATAATCTGAATGACATGGTCTTACAGACTTCAAGGCAAGGCACGTGCATAATCGTGCTTCCCTCATCTTACTACATAAAGCCTGTAGATCCTGCATTCAATTTTCCTAGAATTTAGAGTTTGTCTAGATTACTTTCTTCAGAAAAAAATAAGTTATAAAGCTTCTGCTAGGCAATTTTTTATTAAAGTTGAAAAATGTTTTCCTGCTTAAAATTTTTGAACTCAAAATCATCTACCTCTATATGAGTTTATATACTGTGAAAAGGTAAGATGAGAGAATTTAGCTATATGATATTGGTAAGTCATGTCACAAAATATTTGTTTTTAGACCTAAAATTAAAAATATTAAAAGGTACAAACTTCCAGTTATAAAATAAATAAGTCATGGGATGTAATGTACAGCATGGGGACTATAGTTAATAATCCTGTATTGTCTATTTGAAAGTTGCTAAGGAGTAGATGCTAAAAAGTTCTCATCACAAGAAAAAACATTTATAACTATGTGTGGTGAAAGATGTTAACTAGACTTGTGGTAATCATATTGCAAAATATACAAATATGGAATCATTGTGCTGTATAGCTGAAAATAATATAATATTGTATTAATAACATATATTATATTATTATAATATAGACAGGATATTATAATTATTAATTATAATTAAGACAGGATATATGCATACAAATTATAATAAAAATGAAGGCAGTAGGTTTAAAATGTGGGAACTACAAGACAAAACTGTTGACTTCTGAAACATTCAAGGTCTGAGGAAAAAATGTTTGGTTCCTAGGTTTATTAAAATTTTAAGAAAAGCAGTTATCATGGATGAAGTTTTTGATTCTATTTAGGCCAACCAAAGCTAATTGTTTCAAAGCTTTTTAATGACATGAAACGGTTCCCTGAGTTTTAGCAAGTTTTATATCTGTTGAGACGTTCACATGTAACTTATTCTATGCTAGCAGCACTAGGATATGAGTACCTGAAAACCATAACGAGGCTTCATTATCTTTCTTTTTTATCTATAGGACAAAGTACAACATCTGGCATTTTACTATGTTACAAAGCCATGTTCTTTCCTTTAACCAAAAGACTAAATAAATGCTTCCCAATCACAAAACTTTTTTAAAGTTATTCTTTATACAGGAATATTTGTTAAGATGAAAAGAGGAGGTGAATTAGTATAGTTATCACACCAATTCCTCAAGCAGGAAATTCTAGTAGGGGATTGGCTTTGCAATTAGACAGGACGAGTTTTCTTCTTTCTTTCCAGACTACAACAAATTGGGAGGAAATTTTTGCAAAAACGTGAGACGGACCTTAAGATCTTGGCACCAAATATCATTGATGAGTATTCAAAAGACCTTTGTTTCTTGTTGGAAAATAAATAAGGATGCAGAGGAATGGAGATTTCAAGAAGCCTTTAGAAATTTAAGAAACTATTTATTTTAAAATTTTGGTGATGCACTGTTTTTTATTTTTCTTTCCTTATTTGATTTCTGGCAATTAACCAGAAAAATGAACCGATTTGATCACACTAACTGTTCTCAGCTTCTTTCTGAATACTATGGGGATGTCTTGGAGGGAATTCTCCTTTAAAAGTATATCTTTACTTTAAGAGCATTGTTTTTTTGAGCGTTGCTAGTCATTGATCTATAACATATATGCTTATCTTCAAAGATTCATTCAATAGCAAATACTTATTCAGTACCAATTAAAGATGCAAAGAGAGTTTACATAAAAAATAAAATCAGAAATACAAACTATAAAAAAGTGTAAGTATTACATGAGATCTATGTGTGAATGTGTGAGTGTGTGTGTCTTTATAAAGCACAAACCTATGATCACTACAATTAGAATTACATATATAATTTTGAAAATATTTAAAATTTTAAGAACAAGATATTTCAAAATATGATTTATTTGAATTAATAAAGCTTAAAAATTAAACAAATGGATTTTCTGGAAAATTTCCCAGACTCTATCATTGTATAGAAAATTTCATCTCTAAGTTAATGTTAATGTCTAGTCAATAAATTCATATACAAGCATACCTCATTTTATTGTACTTCACAGGTATGGTATTTTTTACAAAATTGAAGGTTTGTGGCAAACTTGCATTGTCAGAATATGGTTAGCCTTTTTTAGCAATAACGTATTTTTTTAATTAAAGTATATATGAATACATTGCTTTTTACATAGAATGCTATTTATGCTTAATAGTGTAGTATAAACATGACTTCTTTATGCACTAGAACACCAAAAAAATTAAGTGATTAGCTTTATTGCAGCATTCATTTTATTGTGGTAGTCTGGAACAAAACCCACAATTTTTCCAAGATATGCCTGTATGTGTGTATGTCTATATACTATATAGTGTTTGCCAAGGTTGTCTAGAGAAACAGAACCAACAGGATATATATCAATATATAGAAAGATTTATCTTGAGGGATTGACTTACATGATTATAGAGGCTAAGAAGACTTATGATCTGGTGTCTGCAAACTGGAGGCCCAGTAAAGTCAGTGGTGCAGTTCCAGTCCAAACTCAAAGGTCTGAGAACCAGGGGAGCCAATGCGGTAAATCCCAGTATGAGTCTGAAGACCCAAAAACCAGGGGAACTGATGGAATAGGTCCTGGTCTAAGTAGAGTCTGGACCTGAGAACCAGGAATGCTGCTCTCCGAGGGCAGGAGATGAAGGATATTGCAACTGAAGGAGAGAGTAAATTTGCTCATCTTGTAACTTTTTGTTCTATCCCAGTCTCAACAAATTAGATAGTGCCCATCTGTATTGATGAAGATGATCTTCTTTACACAGTCTACCAATTCAAATCTCCTTAGAAAACATCCTCCCAGACACACTCAGAAAAAATGTTTTACCAACTCCCTGGGCATCCCTTATACCCAGGGATTTTATTCATTAATAGTCAAGTTAACACATAAAACTAACCATTAGATAAAGATAAAGATAGATATAATGTTTATAATCTATAATATATATACATATAAAATCATGATGGATGCTATGAATTGATCATGGAAGTGAATTTCTTATAAGAACTTAATATCGAGATTGGTTCAAGATGGCTTGTAGAAGGACATGTGCTCACTGCCTCTTGCAAGAGCACCGGAATCACAACCAACTGCTGAACAATCATTGACAGAAAGACACTGGAACTTACCAAAAAAGATACCCCACATCCAAAGACAAAGGGGAAGTCACAATGAGACGGTAGAAGGGACACAATAACAATAAAATCAAATCCCATAACTGCTGGGTGGGTAACTCAGAAACTGGAGAACACTTATACAGAAGTTCACACACTGGAGTGAAGGTTCTGAGCCCCACGTCAGGCTCCCCAATCTGGGGGCCCAGCACAGGAGGAGGAAGTCTTAGGGAAATAGACTTTGAAGGCTAGAGGGATTTGACTGCAGGACTTTGACAGAACTGGGGGAAACAGAGACTCCACTCTTGGATGGCACATACAAAGTATTGTGCACATCGGGACCCAGGGGGAAGGAGTAGTGACCCCATAGGAGACTGAACCAGACCTACCTGCTAGTGTTGGAGGGTCTCCCGCAGAGGCAGGGAGTTGCTGTGGCTCACCACTGGGACAAGGACACTGGCAGCAGAAGTTCTGGGAAGTACTCCTTGCCCTGAGTCCTCCCAGAGTCCACCATTAGCCCCACCAAAGAGCCTGGGTAAGCTCCAGCGCTGGGTCACCTCAGACCAAACAACCAACAGGGAGAGAACCCAGCCCCACCCATCAGCAGACAGGAGGATTAAAGTATTAATCCATATTAATTAATGGCAACAGCCAGCTCTATCCACGACCAATCCCTCCCATCAGGAAACTTGCACAAGCGTCTTAGATAGCCTCATCCACCAGAGGGGAGACAGCAGACGCAAGAAGAACTACAATCCTGCAGCCTGTGGAACAAAAACAACATCCACAGAAAGATAGATAAGATGAAAAGGCAGAGGGCTGTGTACCAGATGAAGGAACAAGATAAAACCCCAGAAAAACAACTAAATGTAGTGCAAATAGGCAAACTTCCAGAAAAAGAATTCAGAATACTGATAGTGAAGATGATCCAGGACCTCGGAAAAAGAATGAGGCAAAGATCAAGAAGATGCAAGAAATGTTTAACAAAGACCTAGAAGAATTAAAGAACAAACAAACAGAGATGAACATTGCAATAACTGAACTGAAAAATACAGTAGAAGGATTCAATAGCAGAATAGCTGAGGCAGAACAATGGATAAGTGACCTGGAAGACAGAATGGTGGAATTCACTGCTGTGGAACAGAATAAATAAAAAAGAATGAAAAGAAATGAAGACAGCCTAAGAGACCTCTGTGACAACTTTAACACAACAACATTCACCTTATAGAGGTACCAGAAGGAGAAGAGCGAGAGAAAGGATCTGAGAAAATATTTGAACAGATTATAGTCGAAAACTTCCCTACATGAGAGAGGAAATAGCCACCCAAGTCCAGGAAGCACAGAGAGTCCCAGGCAGGATAAACCCAAGGAGAAACATGCCGAGACACATAGTTATCAAGTTGAAAAAAATTAAAGACAAAGAAAAATTATTGAAAGCAACAAGAGATAAAAGACAAATAATATACAAAGGAGTTCTCATAAGGTTAACAGCTGATTTCTCAGCAGAAACTCTACAGGCCTGAAGGGAGTGGCACAATATATTTAAAGTGAAAGAAGGGAAGAATCTACAACCAAGACTACTCTACCCAGCAAAGATCTCATTCAGAATCGACAGAGAAATCAAAAGCATTATAGACAAGCAAAAGCTAAGAGAATTCAACATCACCAAACCAGCTCTACAACAAACGCTAAAGAACCTTCTCTAAGTGGGAAACAATAGCGAAGAGAAGGACCTACTAAAACAATCCCACAGCAATTAAGAAAATGGTAATAGAAACATACATATCAATAATTACCTTAAATGTGAATGGATTAAATGCTCCAACCAAAAAACACAGGTTCACTGAATGGATACAAAAACAAGACCCTTAAATATGCTGTCTACAAGAGACCCACTTCAGACTCAGGAACACATACAGACTGAAAGTAAGGGGATGGAAAAAGATATTCCATGCAAACAGAAATCAAAAGAAAGCTGGAGCAGCAATACTCATATCAGATAAAATAGACTTTAAAATAAAGAATGTTATAAGAGACAAGGAAGGACACTACATAATGATCAAGGGATGAATCCAAGAAAACGATATTACAATTATAAATATATATGCACCAAACATAGGAGCACATCAATACATAAGGCTACTGCTAACAGCTATAAAAGAGAAAATCGACAGTAACAAAATAATAGTGGGAGACTTTAACACCTTGCTTACACCAATGCACAGGTCATCCAGACAGAAAGTTAATAAGGAAACAGAAGCTTTAAATGACACAATAGACCAGATAGTTTTAACTGATATTTATAGGACATTCCATCTTAAAACTGCAGATTACACTTTCTTCTCAAGTGCACATGGAACATTCTCCAGGATAGATCACATCTTGTGTCACAAATCAAGCCTCAGTAAATTTAAGAAAGCTGAAATCATATCAAACATCTTTTCCAACCACAATGCTATGATATTAGAAATAAATTACATGGAAAAAAGTAAAACAACACAAACACATGGAGCCTAAACAATATGTTACTAAGTAACCAAGAGATCAGTGAAGAAATGAAAGAGGAAATCAAAAAATACCTGGAAACAAATGACAATGAAAACACCATGATCCAAAACCTATGGGATGCAGCAAAACAGTTCTAAGAGGGAAGCTTATAGGAATACAAGCCTGGCTCAAGAAACATGAAAAATCTCAAATAAACAACATAACCTTACACCTAAAGGAACTAGAGAGAGAAGGACAAATAAAACCCAAAGTTAGTAGAAGGAAATAAATCATAAATATCAGATCAGAAATAAATGAAATAGAAACAAAGAAAACAATAGCAAAGATCAATACAACTAAAAGCTGATTCTTTGAGGAGATAAACAAAATTGATAAACATTTATCCAGACTCATCAAGAAAAAGAGGGAGAGGAATCAAATAAAAAATATTAGAAATGAAAAAGGAGAAGTTACAATGGACACTGCCCAAATACAAAGTATCCTAAGAGAATAGTACAAGGAACTCTATGCCAATAAATTGGACAACCTGAAAGAAATGGACAAATTCTTAGAAAGGTATAACCTTCCAAGACTGAACCAGGAAGAAATAGATAATATGAACAGACAAATCACAAGTAATGAAATTGAAACTATGATTAAAAGTCCTCCAACAGGGCTTCCCTGGTGGCGCAGTGGTTGAGAGTCCGCCTGCCGATGCGGGGGACGCATGTTCGTGCCCCGGTCTGGGAAGATCCCGCATGCTGCGGAGCGGCTGGGCCCGTGAGCCATGGCCGCTGAGCCTGCGCGTCCGGAGCCTGTGCTCCGCAACGGGAGAGGCCACAGCAGTGAGAGGCCCGCGTACCGCTGTCACTGTACTGTCACTGTTTGCAGATGACATGATACTATACATAGACAACCCTAAAGATGCCACCAGAAAACTACTAGAGCTAATCAATGAATTTGTTAAAGTTTCAGGATACAAAATTAATGCAGAGAAATCTCTTGCATTCCTATACACTTACACTGAAAGATCAGAAAGAGAAACTAAGGAAAGAATCCCATTTACCATTGTGGGAAAAAGAATAAAATACCTAGGAATAAACCTACCTAAGGAGGTAAAAGACGTGTACTCAGAAAACTATAAGACACTGATGAAAGAAATCAAAGATGACCCAAACAGATGGAGACATATACTATGTTCTTGGATTGGAAGAGTCAATACTGTGAAGATGACTATACAACCTAAAGCAATCTACAGATTCAATGCAATCCCTATCAAATTACCAGTGGCATTTTTCACAGCACCAGAACCAAAAATCTTGAAATTTGTGTGCAGAAACAAAAGACCCTGAATAGCCAAAGCAGTCTTGAGGGAAATAAATGGAGCTGGAGGAATCAGGCTCCCTGACTTCAGACAATACTACAAATCTAGAGTAATCAAGACAATATGGTACGGGTACAAAAACAAAAATATAGATCAATGGAACGGGATAGAAACCCAGAGATAAACCCACACACTTATGGTCAACTAATCTATGACAAAGGAGGCAAGGATATACAATAGAGAAAAGACAGTATCTTCAATAAGTGGTGCTGGGAAAACTGGACAGCTACATGTAAAAGAATGAAATTACAACACTCCCTAACACCATACACAAAAATAAACTCAAAATGGATTAGAGACCTAAATGTAAGACTGGACACTATGAAACTCTTAGAGGAAAACATAGGAAGAACACTCTTTCACATAAATCACAGCAAGATATTTTTTGATCCACCTCCTAGAGCAATGGAAATAAAAACAAAAATAAACAAATGGGACCTTATGAAACTTAAAAGCTTTTGCAAAGCAAAGGAAATTACAAACAAGATGAAAAGACAGCCCTCAGATTGGGAGAAAATATTTGCAAATGAATCAATGGACAAAGATTAATCTCCAAAACGTATAAACAGCTCATGCAGCTCAATATTAAAAAAACAAACAAAAAAACAATCCAAAAATGGGTAGAAGACCTAAATAGACATTTCTCCAAAGAAGACATAGAGATTGCCAATAAGCACATGAAAATCTTTTCAACATCATTAATTATTAGAGAAATGCAAATCAAAACTACAATGAGGTATCACCTCACACTGGTTAGAATTGGCATCATCAGAAAATCTGCAAACAACAAATGCTGGAGAGGGTGTGAAGAAAGGGAACCCTCTTGCACTGTTGGTGGGAATGTAAATTGATACAGCCACTATGGAGAACAGTATGGATGTTCCTTTAAGATCTAAAAATAAATGACCATATGACCCAGGAATCCCACAAGTGGGCATATACCCTGACAAAACCATAATTCAAAAAGACACATGCATCCCAATGTTCATTGCAGCACTATTTCCAATAGTCAGATCATGGAAGCAACCTCAATGCCCATCAACAGATGAATGGATAAAGAAGATGTGGTACATTTAAACAATGGAATATTACTCAGCCATAAAAAGGAACGAAATTAAGTCATTTATAGAGACATGGATAGATCTAGAGGCTCTCATACAGAGTGAAGTAAGTCAGAAAGAGAAAAACAAATCTCGTATATTAACGCATATATGTGGAACCTAGAAAAATGGTACAAATGAACTGGTTTGCAGGGCAGAAATTGAGACACAGATGTAGAGAACAAACGTATGGCACCAAGGGCCGAAAGTGGTGAAGGGTCATGGTGGTGGTGGGATGAATTAGGAGATTGGGATTGACATATATTCACTAATATGTATAAAATAGATAACTAATAGGAACATACTCTATAAAAAATAAATAAATAAAATTTGAATAATAAAACACACAATAATGCAAGGCAGATTAGTTAAATATGTGAAACAATAAACATTTAAAGCAATTTCTTACAAAAAAAAGGAACTTAACATCAAGTGGTTTCCTGCATATTTATGAGCCGAACCATAAATAACATATTCATATATAGTATATATATATTTAACAAAAATGCTTAAGATCTTTAAAAAGACTTTACTATAAAATAGTTTTGAAGATAAATATCTTAGCAAAATGTCTAGTTCCAGTGACATTAATACTATGGTGAGAAATATGGAAGACTGATTGGTTGTCTTGATAAATTTTACACTGATTTAATGTCACCACACTAAAATAGTTATAGAATTCCTTTCTGCCTGAGGGTCCTCACTGATACAATGAACATATAAAAACTTGCTTTCACTGTGGAGATTGATATTGAAAGATTATTCACTGTTGAAAGCTGTGTTAATAATTTTAAGACAGTAGGATCAAAACATTGTATGCTAATGCATACAATGATGTATACTGATGATAAACTGAGGGAAAATCGGCTTCATACATCAGAGTATATTCATCTTAATAATTAATGTATGATAAAATATGATTTATAAAATCATAATATGATAATGTACAAAAGCATTCTAATGCAGAGCTTCATAATACTGGTACACTTTCAAGTTTAGGAATTTTTATTCTAACGGATAGAATAAAATTCTGTGTAGTTTTGTGAACTACACAAAAACAAGGAATTTTTGTTAGCGTAAAAAAAGGGAGAAAATACGAAGTTGGGGGAAGTGATAAAATTGAAAAAAAGGAACCAAGAAAGAAAAAAGAACTAATACATTTCTTTGGTGTGTATAATTCTAAATTTAGATTTAGGACTGCTAGAGAGAAGTTTTTAACATTAAGGAGGAAAAAGAAAAAATGTAGGTAGATTTTATGGAAGAAAAAATACTGATTCTTCTTGGCTAATTTAAACTCAAGATAATAGCAGGATTCAGTGAGAAGGCTAACAAACATATGCTTAGAATACTTATCTGAACACAAACAATTATATTATTCTCATACCATGAAGTTAATCCTTTATCAGAAAGAAAGAACAATAATAACATCTATAAACTAAATCCTAGCTATCTCAAACTGCTCAAGTTTCTTATAAAATCTAATTAGTTACTCACCAGGACTTCTGAAAATATAAGTTCAGCAATGAAAACAGTCACTGTGAAATCAAAGTTATATTTGTCTTTAAACTTATATTCTTTGTTTACTGATAACTTTCAAACGTGTGCATTTGGAGCTTGCTCACACATGGTACTCTGTGTGGTAGACATAAAAGTGAAGTGAGATATCATTACCCTCATTGTGATTTAAGCCAGCAGCATCTTTCCTAAGGAGGAATGGGCAAGGCAAAACCCATTCCTCTTCTCACTCTCAGTGATATTTGTTCCCCAATTCTCTACTGACAATACAATCAGCACATAAGAACAACCTACAAGAACATTGAGCCAAAAAGAAGGTACATTACAGAGAGGTCGCCTAGTACAGGTTTGGCAGCCTTGAAACTATCTCAATATCATGAATGGAAAGGTTAAGGGCAGATTATTTTAATGATCTAATCAACTATTAACTACTAATGCTCAGTTCTCAAACAAAGTGTTTGACTTCAGAGTCCACATTACTTCTCTAAACTTTAGCTTCTTCAGGTTAAAATAGAAATGTTAATACTCACCTTATCTGGTTTTGCAGATTAAATGATATGGCACATTTTAAGCAGCTAGCACAATGTCTAACAAATGAGCTCCATGATAAATTGCCTTTGCCTGACATTTTTATACCTGCAGAAGAAGTTCATGCTTTCTCTTTTCATCTCAAATCTGACCTCACTCTAGAAATAAACTGCTATAGATTCTCCCCTCTCCCACCCACCTCACAATTCTGCATCTCCCTTCACCGCTACTATGAATAATGAAAGCAAAAGTGTATAGTATCCTTCTGGAGGCAAAATATCGATTACCAATTAAGCATAATTACAAGGTCCATGGAGTTATTACTTGGGTTTAAACCTGGACTATAATATTTATGGCTATGTAATCTTATGCAGAATTGTACAACTTATACATATGTAGTATAACAGTTTTGATACTAAAAAGAGGCTTGATAGTGTATTTTTCCTGTTTTTTTTTAATAAGATAAAATCAATTCATGAAAGAGAAGCATTTGGCAGAGCACCTGGTATAATTTAAATATGCAATAAATATTTTTACAAATTAAGCAAGAGAATGTGGAGATGTGAAGTCACATTTCACAGCTCATAGATACCAAACTAAGGTGTTTTGGATTTAGGGTGACAGTCATGAAATACTTCAAATAGCATTTTTAAATGCCTGGCCATGAATTTCTGTAGCCTATGGAAGGAAATGTCCATCACTTTATTTCAAATTCTGATCATTCTTTTTTAATTTTATCATGTTTTATACATATATATTTTATACCAGGAAAGCATAGTTTGCAAATAACTTACAGAAATGAACCTCAAATTCATCATGTCAGATGCTTACAAACACCTCTCAGTCTTGTTAAGGGACAATTATGTTGACAAATCTACAGTTATAGTAGCTGTCCCCAGAAAGACTGAAGCTGACCATATCACACCTTGTCAAATATGACATATTAATTTTTCCAGGTTGATATTGCTGTTGTTTTATTTTATTTTTTATGCTTATCTACATAAAGATAGCATATCAGATTTGGGGAGTATTTTTCTTCTACTTTTATTGAGATATAATTGGCAGACAACACTATGTAAATTTAAGGCATACAGCATAATTATTTGACTTACATCATGAAATGATTATCACAATAAGATTAGTGAACATTCAATATCTCATATAGAAATAAAATAAAAAGAAAAATATTTTTTCCTTGTAATGAGAATTCTTAGGATTTACTCTCTTAAAAACTTTCGTATATAACATACACTGGTATTAATGATATTAATCATGTTGTATATTATATCCTTAGTATTTATTTATCTTATAATTGAAAGTTTTTACCTTTTGACCATCTTTGTCTCCATACAAAGATATTACATGATTATTGAATATATTCCACAGGCTGTACATTTTATCTCCATGATTCATTTATTTTATAACTGGAATTTTGTACCTCTTAATCTCCCTCACCTATTTCAGTCATCCCCCAATATCCCTCCTCTCTGGCAACCACCTGTTAGTTCTTTGTTATCTATGACTCTGTTTCTGTTTTGTAAAGTTTTTTCATTTGTTTTGTTCTTTTAGACTCCACATATAAGTAAAATCATACAGTATTTGCCATTCTCTGTATGACTTATTTCACTAAGCATAACACCCTCTAGGTCCATCCATATTGTTACAGAAAGCACAATTTCATTCTTTTTTATGACTGAGTAATATTCCATATTTTGTGGGGTTTTTTTGGAAAAATACCCATGAGTGAAACTGCTGGATCATATGGTAGTTCTGTTTTTAATTTTTTTAAAGAACATCCATATAGTTTTTCCATAGTGACTGCACCAATTCACATTCCCACCAATATTACAGGAGGGTTCCCATTTTCCCACATCCTTGCCCACACTATAATATTTATAGCTATGTGGTCTTATCCAATTGTCTAATATATATATAGTGCAAGAGTTTTACTGAGCTCTACTACCTCACTTGCTTTTTGATAATAGCCATTCTGACAGGTGTGAGATGCTATCTCATTATGCTTTTGATTTGCAATGATACTGAGGATTTTTTGTGTGTGTTGGCCATCTGTATGGTCTTCTTTGGAAAAAAAGTCTATTCAGGTCCTCTGCCCATTTCTTAATAAGGTTTGTTTTTTGGATATTGAATAGTATGAGTTCTTTGTATAATTTAGATATTAACCCCTTATCAGATATATCATTTGTAAATAACTTCTCCCATTCAGTAAGCGGCCTTTATGTTTTGTTGATTATTTCCTTTGCATTGACAAAAGCTTTTTACTTTGATGTAGTCCCATTTGTTTAATTTTGTTTTTGCTTCCCTTCCTGAGGAGACATATCCCCCCCAAAATATTTCTAAAACCAATATCAAAAGACCATACTATGTTTTCCTCTAGGAACTTTATAATTTCAGGTCTACATTTAAAATCCTTGACTCCATTTTAAGTTTATTTTTGTATACAATGTGAGAACATAGTCCAGGTTGATTCTTTTGCCTGTAACTGTCCAGTTTTCCCAACACCCTTTCTTGAAGAAGCTGTCTTTTCTTCATTGTATATTCTTACCTCCTTTGTCATAGATTAACTAAACACATAGGTGTGGTTTAATTTCTAGACTCTCTTTTCTGTTCCATTGATCTATGTGTCTGTTTTTGTGCCAGTACCATACCATTTTGATGACTGTAGCTTTGTAGTATAGTTTGAAATCAGAGAGTGTGGTAACACCAGGTTTGTTCTCCTTTCTCAAGATTGTTTTTTCTATTCAGGGTCTTTTGTGTTCCCATAAAAAATTTAGAATTATTTGTTCAACTTTTTTTTTCATTTACTTATTATGGCTAAGACTTCCTAGACCATGGTGAATGAGAGTGGCGAGTATGGTCAGGGTTAAAGTTAGGTGTAAACATAACTGGCCCTCTTCCCCTTCCTTCCTTTCCATCTCTCTGAGGCCTCAAGGAAAGACAGGAGTAGTCCAGGATCACACGTGACTCAGGTAGTTGAACTGCACCATTGATTTTCTGCCCCTCAGTCCTGGGCATAATTTTGTATACTATCTATGTACCTTCTTTAGCCAGGTGTCCCTTCATATCTTTCCCTATTTTTTTTTTTTTTTTTGCTTTTTTTTTGCGATACACGGGCCTCTCACTGTTGTGGCCTCTTGCAGAGCACAGGCTCCAGACGTGCAGGCTCAGCAGCCATGGCTCACGGGCCCAGCCGCTCCATGGCATGTGGTATCCTCCTGGACCGGGGTATGAACCCGTGTCCCTTGCATCGGCAAGCGGACTATCAACCACTGCACCACCAGGGAAGCCCCAATCTTTCCCTATTTTTAATGAGATTATTTGTGTCAGTATTCTTTGTATATGTTGAGACAAATCCCTTATTAGATATGTGTTTGCAAATATTTGTCTCCCAGTTTGTAACTTGTCTTTTGCTTTACTGAATAAGGTCTTTCACAGAATAGAAATCATTAATTTCATAAAGTCCATGGTATTCCCTTGTTTTTCTTTGTGGATTGCCTTTTTGTGTTATGTGTTAAGACTCAGAGTTCATGTCCACTTTCTGCTATATATTCTTCTAAAATTTTGAGAAGTTTTGCATTTAAAATGTGTCTATGAATAATTTTGAGTGAATTCGGTATAAGTTGTCAAGTTTGAATCTATATTCATTTCATCCCATGTGGTTTCCAATTCATTGTTCCTGAACTATTTTGGAGGCCTTATGAGGTATTTGTCTCCATTTCAGTTTGAATTTCCACAGTTTAATGGATTCAGCAGTTCTGCTAGCAGGGAGCAGCAATGTGTCCAGTGAAGTGTAAGGTGTGGCCTGCACTCCCTGCACTGAACACAGGGGGCCACTGAGCCCACCTCTCTGACCCACAGCACATGCACATTCCACTGTGGACTTGGCTGTGTGCACAGATGAAATGAGTTCTGTCTCCTCAGGCACCACTGGGGCTTTGGCTTTGGGAAGCCGAGGGTCGGCGTCTAAGCTGACAGGAAAAAATGTGCAAGAATTGTAGTGGGATCAACTCTAAGGATCAGCACTGCTAGGAAAGGGATGCACCTGTGGAACTTTGATGGGTCCTGCACACTGTTCTCCCAGAGAGGAATGTCCGTTCACTCTTCCCTTTAGGGGATCTGCTGGGGCCTCTGCTCCCTCATGTTGTCACCAGGGCTGGTTGTCACCAGACAAAACATCTACCACTGTGATGATGACAAATGCTGTCTCCACAGTGTTTACATTTGTGTGTGTTCTCATCTGAGAGGTCAAGCATTCTCTAAGATATACTGGCCATGTGCATTGCCTCTCATTGGAATTAGATGTGTTTGTTCTGTTTCTTTTCAGAACACTGATTTTCAAGAGGGTGTTGGGGCCACAGGGATGTTAGGTCTTTCTCTGTACTTGGGTTATGAGGAATGCTTTTACAGTTTGCATTGTGGTTTGTCTTTCCAGCTGTTTTTCTTGGTTTAGTTTAGTTTGTTTTGTTTTTTTTTTTTGCCACAGGAAGAGCTCGGCATTTCCCTTCTGTCTTCTGGCTGGGGTGTCACACTTAGAACAGCACTGTCTACCCCGAGATTTGGTACATAATTACTAAAAGGGCTTCGTTTTGCACATGTCATCTTTAATCCATCTGGACTTCCCTTTCAAATAACAAAATGCTATTTCAAATGAAAACAAAAACAAGAATTCACAAGTCCCCTCTTAAAATATGTGGGCAGACAGAAAAAGCCTCCTTTTGTATGATTTCATTGATGGGAAACATCCAGAATAGATAAAGAGTGCCTTCTTAGCCCAGTGGGCAGCGTGTCAGTCTCATAATCAGAACAGGTAAAGAAACAGAGAAAGAGAGAGGATTAGGGGTTGTCAGGGGCTGGAGGAGGGAGGAACAGGGAGTGCATGCTTTGAATACAGGGTTTCATCTGTGAGGGGGGATGAAAGAGTCTGAAACTGGACAGTGGTGATGGTTGCACAGCATTGTGAACGTACTTAATGCTCCTGAATTGCACAATTTGAAATTGAAAGAACATGAATTTTATTATTTTCAAGTTAAAAACCAAAGTGCAGAATGCCATAAACAATGTGAAAGAAAACAAAAAAAAATTACAAATGAAAACAACAACAGGGGAAGGGATGTCAATTTCGGGTGGGGGAGAGTGTTGATGGTATACATCGGGAACAGGCAGTGATGGTTGTTGCAGAGCCGGCTCTGCCCCTGGGGGTGGTGTTTCCAGAAATGGCTCTGGGTCTCCAGCAAAAGTAAGTGCATGTTCTCCCTGCATGGGTGGTAAATCCTCATCTGGATCTGAGTCTTTTGCAAAAGCAGGTGCAAGCTTTCCCTGTGGGGGTGGTAAATCATCATCTGCATCTTGGTCTCCTGCAAAAGCAGGTGCAGGTCCTCCCAGAGGGGGTGGTGCATTTTGACTCTTAGTCTCCTGTAGGCGCATGTTCACTTCTTGTGGCCCCCTTGCCTGGGTTTTTTTCCTTACACAAAACCCCCCAAGGGTACCTCTGGGCTGCTGACTACTCACCCCCACCCCATATCATGTCCATGTGCAGTGATACCAACACAGCCCACCCTACAGCTGTGGGGAGGCCTGGATGCAGCCAGGTCCCCAGCTCTGAGGACACAGCTGGTTTCAGACTTGGATCCTCCTTCTCATCAGTGATGTGGCCCTGGACAAGCCGTGTGCCTCTCAGGGCCTCCCCAGTGTCCCCATCTGCACAGTGGGGGTCATTCTGGCCTTGACTTCTTAGGGAAGCCATCAGGTATATAGACCTATAAACACCTACAGTGCCTGTAAAACTCATGGGCTGGTAACACAAGGTACTCATGCACAGACTTGACAAAGGAAGGATTACATAAAGGGCTGACATAGCACAGAATACAACAGAAAAAGGCCTGAGTCTGCTCTGGGATCAATGGAATGTCACTCCCCTTTCTTCCTATTTTCCAGTCCCCCCATGGAGGACTGAAAGTAAATAAAATTCAGACATCGCCCCCTCTGGCAATAGGTCCTCCTATTTTATATAGATTCGGGTCCAGGTGTCTCATCTTAGCCTCTGTGGTTGGCTGCCCTTACAATGGCTCCCAGTATTTTTGTCTCCTGGTCACATATCCTTGTGTAATCCCCACCCCTCCAGGGTGGATGAACATTGTGATTTGTTCTAACCCATAGATGGATTTAGGAAAAGTCTGTGACTTCTACTCATTTCCTCTCTCCTGTGTTCATTCTCTCTCCCTCTCTTTGTTTCTGTTGGTCTGTCTCTTCCTCTGTCTGTCTCTCTCTCTCTTTCTTTCTTGTATGTATGTATGTATATTGTTAGGGTTAGGGTTAGGGCTTAGGGTTAGGGTTTTTGTTTTTCAAAGGTTGAGTTGTGTGAGTTCTTGATCTATTTTGGATATGAACCCCTTATCAGGTACAAATATTTGCAAATATTTTCTCACATTCAGAACACTGCCTTTTCATTTTGTGGATGGTTGCCTTTGCCATTGAAAACCTTTTCAGTTGGATGGAGTTCCATTGGTTTATTTTGCTTTTGTTTCCCTTACTTGAGGAGACCAATTCAAAAAAATATTTCTAAGAATGATGTGAAAGAGTATATTACCTATGTTTTCTTCTAGGAGTTTTATAGCTTCAGGTTTTACATTGAAGTATTTGATTTATTTTAAGCTTGTTTTTGTAGATGATATGAGAAAGGAATCCTGTGTGATTTTTATGCATGTAGTTGTCCAGTTTTCCCAACACCATTTATTGAAGAGGTTATCTTTTCCCTGTTGTATATTCTCACCTCCTTTGTCATAGTTGAATTGACTGTATAAGCATGGGTTTATTTCTGGACTCTCAGTTCTGTTCCATGGATCTATGTGTATTTCTTTTGTGCCAATACCATACTGTCTTGATGATTCTAGGTTTGTAGTATAGTTTGAAATCAGGCAGCATGATATGCCTAAGTTTGTGCTTCTTTCTTAAGGTTGTATTTACTATTTAGTCTCTTTTGTGTTTCCATGGGCATTTTGGAATTCTTTGTGGTAGTTCTCTGAGAGAATCCACTGGTATTTTGAGAGGAATGGCATTGAATCTCTGGATTTCCTTGTAATTCTTCCAATCCATGAGAACAGCATACTTTTCATTGGTTTGTGTCATCTTCAATTTCTTTCATCAGCATCTATAATTTTCCTAGTACAGCTCTTTTACCTCATTAGTTAGATTTATTTGTAGGTATTTCATTCTTTTTTATATAATTTTAAATGAGATTGTTTCCTTAATTTGTTTTTCTGATAGTTCATTATTAGTTTATATAAAAGAAACAGACTTCTGTATATTAATCTTACATCGTGCAACTTCACTGAATTCATTTATTCATTCTAACAGTTTTTTAGTTGCATCCTTAAGATTTTCTATGTATAGTATCATGTCATCTGCCTTTTCAGTTTGAATTCCTCTTATTACTTTTCCTTATCAGATTGCTGCTGTGGGTAGCACTACCAGTATTAGGTTGAATAGAAATGATGAGAGTGGGCATCCTTGTCTTGTTCCTGATCTTAGAGTAAATAATTTCAGCTTTCTACTCTTGAGTATGGTGTTGGCTATGAGTTTGTCATAAGTGGCCTTTATTATGTTAAGGTATATTCCTCCTCTACCCACTTTTTTTTTTTTTTTTTGTGGTACACGGGCCTCTCACTGTTGTGGTCTCTCCCGTTGTGGAGCACAGGCTCCGGACATGCAGACTCAGCAGCCATGGCTCACAGGCCCAGCTGCTCGGCAGCATGTGGGATCCTCCTGGACTGGGGCACGAACCTGTGTCCCCTGCATCGGCAGGCAGACTCTCAACCACTGCACCACCAGGGAAGCCCCTTCTAACCACTTTGTTGAGAGTTTTTTCATAAATTGATGTTTAATTTTGTCAAAGGCTTTTTCTGCATGTATTAAAATGATCATATGATTTTATTCTTCTGTTTGTTAATGTGATGTATCATTTTGTTTGATTTGTGGATATTGAACCGTCCTTGCATCCCTGGAATAAATCCCACTTGATCATGGTATATAATCCTTTTAATGTATTGTTGAATTTGGTTAGCTAATATTTTGTTAAGGATTTTTTTTTCATCTATGTTTATAAGGGATATTGGCTTATAATTTTCATTTTTTGTGGTATCTGTCTGGTTTTTTCATTGGGGTGATTCTGGCCTCATACAATGAGTATGGAAGTACTCCTCCCTCTGTTATTTTTTTTTTTAATAGTTTGAGAAGGATAGGTATTAACACTTCTCTAAATATTTGGTAGAATTCAACTGTGAAGCCATCTGGCCCTGGACTTTTATTTTCTGGGAGATTTTTTTTCTTTTTTAATTAATGATTCTATTTTATTCCTGGGAATCAGTTTCTTCATATTGTCTATTTTTTCCTGGTTTGCTCTTGGAAGATTACACATTTTTAGGAATTTGCCCATTTCTTTTAGTTTGTCCATTTTATTTGTGTATTATTTTTCATAATAAGCTCTTATGATCCTTTGTATTTCAGTTGTGTCTGTTATAACTTCTCCTTTTTCATTTTTGATTTTATTTACTTGGCCCCTCTCTTTTTTTGTGTGATGAGTCTGGCTAAATTTTTATTAATTTTCTTTAACTTTCCAAAGAACCAGCAATTAGTGTTACTGATTGATCTTTTTTCCTATTTTTGTCTTTAATTTATTTCTGCTCTGATTTTTATATTTATTTTCTTCTACTAACTTTGGGTTTTGTTTGCTCTTCTTTTTCTAGTTCCATTATGTTAAGGTTAGTTTGTCTATTTGAGATTTTCTTATTTCCTGAAGTAGCCTTGTATTGCTATAAACTTCCCTCTAGAACTGCTTATGCTGCATCTGGCAGATTTTGTCTCACTGTGTTTTTATTTTCATTTGTCTTCAGGGGTTTTTCCATTTCCTTTTTGATTTCTTCAGTGACCCATTGTTTTTTGAGTAACATATTGTTTAGTCTCCACATGTTTATATTATTTGCAGTATTTTTTCTTATAGTTGATTTCTTGTCTCATGGCATTGTGGTAATAAAAGATGTTTGATATGATTTCAATCTTTTTAAATTTACTGATAATTGTTTGTGGTCTAGCATGTAATCTAGTTTGGAGACTTTCTATATGTATCTGTAAAGAATATGTATTAAACTGCTTTTGGATAGACTGAGAGGGAGAGAGAGAGAGAGAGAGAGAGAGAGAGAGAGAGAGGGACCATCTGTTCTAATGTGTCATTTAAGACCAGTATTTCCTTATTGATTTTCTGTCTGGATTATCTGTCCATTGATGTAAATGTGGTGTTAAAGTCCCCTAATATTACGGTGTTACTGTCAGTTTCCTTCTTTTTTTTTTTGCGGTATGCAGGCCTCTCACTGTTGTGGCCTCTCCCGTTGTGGAGCACAGGCTCTGGACGCACAGGCCCAGTGGCCATGGCTCACAGGCCCAGCTGCTCTGCGACATGTGGGATCTTCCCAGACTGGGGCACGAACCCATGTCCCCTGCATCGGCAGGCGGACTCTCAACCACTGCACCACCAGGGAAGCACTCCTTCTTAATATTTTCATTATGTACTTAGTTTCTCCTATGTTGGTTGCATATATATTTAAAATTTTACATTTTCTTGTGAAATTGATCCCTTTATCATTATGTAATGTTCTTCTTTGTCTCTTTTTACTGTCTTTGTTTTAAATTCCATTTTGTCTGATACATGTATTGCTACCCCAGCTTTCTTTTGTATCCATTTTCATGGATTACCATTTTCCATCCCATAACTTTCAGTATATGGGTATCTTTAGATTTGAAGTGAGTCTCTTGTAGGCAGATTATATATGGGTCTTATTTATTTATCCATTCAGCAACTCTATGTCTTCTAATTTTTAACATTTATTTTATTTACGTTTAAGGTAATTATTGATAGGTACGCACTTTTTGCCATTTAGTTCACTGTTTTGGGGTTGCTTTTGTAGTTCTTTTTTGTTCCTTTCTTCTTTTGCTCTCTTACCTTGTGATTTGATGTCTACCTTTAGTTGTTACTGGATTCTTTTCTCAGTCTTGTTTGTGTATGTATTTTATATTTTTAGCTTGTGGTTACCATGAGGTTTATATAATGTAATCTATGTATATGTGATTATTTTAAGTTGTTGATCTCTTAAGTTTAAACTTATTCTACCAATCCCACATTATGTGAACACATAAAACATTATGTCAAAAACATTAAATGAGGTAGGTGGGGGTGGGGTGGGGGTAAAAAATAGTTAGCTGAGTTGGATTTTTAGAATATTTATTAAAGATAGTTTTTTCATAAATCATGGAAATAAATACATATATAATTTCTTGAGAACATAGTTACCTTTTTCTGTCATTCAGGATAATCAGAAATTGAGAATAGTTAGATCCATGAATAATATTTGAACATAACATAATGTTTGAAATTTTGAAAGTGTATACCTAAAATAACTCAGGATTTTAGTGTTGTTATTTCACATGTATTTAGATAAAACTAACATCATGTTTAAATATTCTTTGCCTACAATAAAAACTAACTGAAGTTTTTTTCACATGTCTTATGTCATCAAAAACAGCATGTTAGTCTCAAAAAGAAATGGGATGTTACTACATTTATATGTTTGGCTTAATGGATATAATTTTGCATTTACTGAAATGAGAGGGTGTTAATGGAAAATACGAAATCATTACTTGCCATAGCTAAGTTTTTCTTTCCAAAGCAAGGCAAACTCCACCTTAAAAACTTGCTTAAAAACTCTTTATGTAGCAATACTATCTGGCTCCTGATCTTCTAATTATAACCTCAAATTCTCCTGTGCCAGCTTTCTATTTGTTGAATATATTGGTAACTTTTGTTATCTGTTCAAATGTTACTGTTTTTTTTGCAGTCTATATTTTGAAAAAGCCACTTTGCTCTGTCTCTCTTATAAGTTGGTAAGTATCTTGAAGGTAATTCCTTCTGCACAAAGATAAAGGTATTGTTATTAAGGAAGCTGATTAGAGGCACCAGATGGTCATAGGAAGCAGGAGTGAGGATCAGGGGGCCAGAAAACAAGCATATCATTCAACAGTCTTTACAGAGACTTTAAACCCTTGATTTATGTTTTTTTTATGTGTGAATTTAGATAACTGCCTCTTCCCTCATTTTCTAGGAGGTAATGCTTATCTCAAAAGTAACAGGTACGTGGTGTGGGGGTGAAAAGAATTTAATCCTGAGACAGAAGACCTGAAATTAAGTCAGACTCTTTACTCAATTGTGAGACTCCAAGCACTCACTGCTGAGCTCCAGAGTACTAGTTTCTGGGCTGCTAATCCACAGCCAAAGGGACAGGATTATCTTCTGTGAAGTAGATGAACGTCCCAGAGAAAAAGCATAAACATTCTACAGTGAAAATCTGACGGCAGCAGTTTCATCCTAAACTAGCTCACCAGTAGCAAGCCCTGTTCATGACGAGAGCTTTTTACTACCTCACTCTTAAATATGAGTGAACAAAGATTTCCAGATTCATTAGGCAAGCTTCTAACACAAGATATAGAAACTAAAACAAATAACAATAAAAAGGGGATGTTGAGGGATATCGATAGAAATATATAATCTGACTAATAAATGTGTCAGAAAGTGCAAATAAAATTTTATGATGAGGAGGAAATTACTTTTTAAATATTTCTTTTTTTTTAAAAAAAAAAACAAAAGGATGTAAGTCTTGGGAGGAGAGTATATGGTGGTGGCAATGGAGTCTCATGTTGTTAACTCTTAGGACATTAAAGTAAAATAACATTTAAAAATAGTCCAGAGAGAAAAAAATGAGTACAAAAATTCAAGTATCTAAAGGACATCTGAATTTGCAATAGCAACACTAGAAGGCAGAAGAAAAGAGGGGGGAAAAATGCCTTCAAACTTATAAGTTAAAATAGTTTGCAAACTAAAATTCAAATCCAGTAATCCAGCATTCCAGTACGAAGGTAGCATAGATATGTTTTAAACATGCAAAATTTGAAAAATAAATGTAACTCTTATTACCTCCTTCTCAGAGGGCTATAAGAGTATGTATTTCAAAAAAATCAGGTAAATAAATGAAGAAAAAGTAAAGTCAGATATGTAGGAAAGAAGATATTCAATACCTGAAAGAAGCAAAGGGAATTCCAAGGATGACAACTCTGAACCATATCTAGAGATCAATCTAGGAGAGTTCCAGAATTCCAGGAAATCCTGGGAAAGAAAGTAAAGGAAACTAATAGATTATTTGACGTTTGATCTTGTGGAATCTTATAATACCAGACATTTTTCAGACCTTATAAATTATGAGATTGTGAAGCCAAAAAGTCTAAGAAAAGAAAGTAAAATTTTTAAAAGAGTCAATTATTAACCACAGGAAAATGCAAAATATACACAAGAAAAGAGAAAGTCCCCATATAATGGCACTTAGAACAGCAGTTAGTAATATTTTAAAAGAGAAATCAAAACACTGAATATGTATTTATTCAAATTACAATATAGCTATTTTGGGAATATGGGCTGAGTGTAGTTGTGGTTGAAGAGTGCTGAGATAATATCTAAAATGCTGAATCAAGAGATAGCAAATGCTAAGATTAACCAGAAACACCTTGGAAATACCAAGAAAACACACTGGATATGGTTAAAAGACTGGTTTTCTCTGGACCTAAAATGGGTATGCATAGTAGAGTGCTGGCCAAGAATTGTTGGATTAATATTGTTATTATTTTTAAAAGCTTTTATCATCATTTGTCTTTTCTACACTATATATATATATATATTTATAGATGTATATATATATATATGTAGTAATTAAGTTAAAATAATAGTTTACATTAATACATCAAAATATTGACCAAACATTAAAAATAATATTGATAAGTTTGTTAATAACAAAAACAGGTTATAATCACAGCTCACTAAAATGTCATAGTTTTCTCCTTTTTCTTTCTATTTTTAAAATACTAATGAAATCAGAGAAAAAGAAGAGATGCAGTAATAACAGCCCTGGAAATTATGGGTTCATGAAAGATTCATGAATCTTTGAAATGAATTTCTACTAATTTAAATATGGGAGGGGCCAATTTTTTTAAATTTCTAACAACCCACAGATAGAAAGGAAATAATTTAACAGGTAGAGCCATGTTCAACAGTAATTCCAGTGTTAGAGTCAGTGTCTGTGAGGCTGAGCCATGCTTTTCTTTATGCATCTCAGTATTTTTCTGCTAGATAAATATCCAGCATTACATACTGGATGTAATGTCAGGGGCAAGTAGACGTAGGAAATACACTGGGAAGAGTACATACAAGATAAGAATTATTAGAGATTATGCTGTTCAATACATGCTTCAAGGCAAAAGAAAAGCTCTGAATATTCCCAAAGTACTTAGAAGTATATTCACCTTCTCAAAGACAAAAAGAAAAAGAAAATGATAGTGAATTTTCTACCTCAGTCTATCAGAATCACAGAAAGTTATCACCTGGAATTTTTACTAGCATGTAGAGCATCTTCTTGTATTCCAGCTCAATATCTGAAAGGAGAATGCTGGAAATAGCTGTAAGTAAAGCAAGAATTTTGGGGAAGAAGGAGATAAATAAAAATACCAATAGAGGCCCAAATGCAGACTAATTTTGCCAAGAACACTGATGAGAAAAAGCAACAATCAATGACAAGCATATAAGAGCCTGAACATATCCAAGGATTCTGTAATATGTAAGAAGAACCACTACTAAGATGCATAGAAATGAATTCCTAGGCAAAAGATAACTACACTAGAAATATACTGTAGATATGTTTATGTTCTCATTTATTCATATTTAAAACCTTTATGGGGTACCTATCCTATGCTAGGCATGGTTCTTGGATATGGGAATATAGTAGTGACCAAAACAAAATCTATGACTTCATGGAAAATGCTTCCAAGTAGATGGACAATAACCAAGATACATAGGAAAAATACAGTCGTCTCTCTGTATCCACAGGGGATTTGTTTCAGCCACTACCCCCACCCCTCATGGATACCAGACTCCCCAGATGCTCAAATGCCTGATATAAAATGGTGTAGTATTTAACCTTCACACATCTTCCCATATACTTTAAATCATCTCTAGATTACTTAGACCACAAAATACAATGTAATTGCCAAATAAATAGTTGCCAGTGCACAGCAAATTCAAGTTTTGCTTTTTGGAATTTTCTGGAATTTTTTTTGAATATTTTCAATTGGTGTTTGGTTGAATCTGGGAATGTGGAACTGGGGGATATGGATATTATCCATCTGTATGTTAGTATGTGTATAGTATGTTAGTTGGTGATAAATGCTAAGGAGATTATAGAAAGGGTAGAAGAATATCAAAGAGGGATAGTTTTGGAATTTTAAATAAGGTATCCATAAAAGACTTCACTGGGTGAGTGACTTTTAAGTAAATACCATTCTTGCAGATGTTTTGGAGTCAAACTTTCCAGGTAGATAAAACACTAAGTGTGAAGTCCCATCAAAGGAAGTGTTTCCTGGCCTGTCTGAGGAACAGCACAGAGACCAGGTACAGGATACAGTGAAGAGAGGGGTGGTTCAGAGAGCTGTCTCAGAGGCAGATCACACAGGGCCTTGTGAGACATGCTAAGTCTTTATTTTCAATGTCATGAAGATCTCTGGGGGAGCTTGAGCTCAGACTAATATTGTAATAGGATTATTCTACCATTTGTGTAGACCATGACTTCACTGAGCTAAGAGAAGAAGCAAAGGCCCCAGTTTTGATACTATTGCAATATTCCAGATGGCAGTACCTTGGGCCAAAGTCATAGCAGTGGGTGATATACATGGTAGGCTTCTGGTTATATTTTTAAAATTTAGCTGAAAAAAAGTTTGTTGATGGATTGAGTGTGAGGTAATGGAAAATACAGAGAATTTAAGGGTGTGGCCTGAGCAGTTGGAAGAATGGAGTTGCCATTAACTGAGATGTACACGATTATGGCAGGAGCTGGTTTGGGGGCTTCTCAGTAGCTAAGATTTACACATTTTAAGTCCAAGGTGCCTAACTGGTAGAGACTCAAGTGGAGATTCATGTTGATAGGTAATTAAATACAGGAATCTGGAGATCAGGGGAGGGGCCTAGAGCTAAATATAAAGTAAATAAAAATACTAGAACTTATGAGTTCTGTGAAACAAAATTTAAAAAATATATATATAGATAATTTTCTGGCTAACATGCACACTAAAATAATGAGTTATAAGATAAGCAATAATTGAAAAATGCAGATAACTCAATTCTTTTTAAACAGACAAGATTTTTGAATGCACACTTTACAAAAAAGTAGATACAGTTTTCCCCTACCATCCAAAAGTAAGCATTACTATGAAATCTTTTATAAGCTGAAATGGTGTCAAGCAAAGAAGCAATTACCTTAGTACACATCATGCTAACAGACTCACAGCATAACTCTAGATAAAGCATAGATGTTCACAGACACAGTTCAAAGCTATGGAGGCTCGATGCTGAGTGTAGTTCCAAAGAAAGAGCTTGGCAGTGCCAATCATGCTGATTCAGGTGCGTGCTGCCCTGTAACTGCTCTCTGCAAAACAAATGGTACTTTTGCTTTTCACCATATTTTTGTAAGAGCAAAAACCCTCTTTGGCTATATTTCCTTAAAGGAAGGACTAATGTAGGTCTTTCCTAAAAGCAAAGTGGTGTAAAACAAACTTTTGATAAGTGGAGGATACCTGTAATCAAAATACCAAACATAAAAATGTACTCAACATTGTTAGTTATCAAAGAAACTAAAATTACAGTATTATAGCAATCACCATCCACCAAAGTAACTGAAATTAAAGGCTGACAACACCAAGCATGGTGAGAATGTGGAACAGCTGAAACTATCATACACTGATAATGTGAGTGAAAAATGATACAGCGACTCATAACCATTCTAGAAAACTGCTTGGCATTATGCCATAGACCCAATATTTAATAACCAAGCAGGGGGACACCTTCAAGATGGCGGAGGAGTAAGACATGGAGATCACCTTTCTCTGCACAAATACATCAGAAATACATCTACATGGGGAAAAACTCCTACAGAACACCTACTGAACGCTGGCAGAACACCTCAGACTTCCCAAAAGGCAAGAAACTCCCCACGTGCCTGGGTAGGGCAAAAGAAAAAAGAAAAAACAGAGACAAAAGAATAGGGACAGGACCTGCACCTCAGGGAGGGAGCTGTGAAGGAGTAAAAGTTTCCACACACTAGAAAGCCCCTTCACTGGCAGAGATGGGGGGCGGGGGTGGGGGGAAACTTTGGAGCCATGAAGGAGAGCACAGCAACAGGGGTGCAATGGGCAAAGCAGAGAGATTCCTTCATGGAGTATTGCTGTCGACCAGCACTCACCAGCCTGAGAGGTTTGTCTGCTCACCCACTGCGACGGATGGGGGCTGGGAGCTGAGGCTGGGGCTTCGGAGGTTGGATCCCACGGAGAGGACTGGGGTTGGCTGTGTGAACACAGCCTGAAACGGACTAGTGCACCACAGCTAGCTGGGAGAGAGACCAGGAAAAAGTCTGGAATAGCCTAAGAGGCAAGAGAGCATTATTTCGGGTTGCACGAGGGGAGGGGATTCAGAGTGCCACCTGGGGCTCCAGAGACTGGCGTGAGCTGCAACTATCAGTGCGGACACTGGAGACTGGCATGAAACACTAAGGAGGTGGCTGCAGCCACCAAGAAGCCTGTGTGCAAGCACAGGTCACTATCCACACCACCCCTCCAGGGAGCCTGTGCACCCCACCACTGCCAGGGCCCTGTGATCCAGGGACAACTTCCCTGGGAGAACACATGGCATGCCTCACGCTATTGCCAACTCACGCTGACCTCTGTGACCACAGGCTCTCCCTGCATTCCATATCCCTCCCTCCCCCACAGCCTGAGTGAGCCACAGCCCCTTAATCAGCTACTCCTTTAACCCTGTCCTGTCTGGGCAGGAATAGATGCCCTCAGGTGACCTACATGCAGAGGTAGGGCCAATCCAAAACTGAACCCCAGGAGCTGTGCGAACAAAGAAGAGGAAGGGAAATTTCTCCCAGCAGCCTCAGGAGCAGCGGATTAAATCTACACAATCAACTTGATGTACCATGCATCTGTGGAATACCTGAATAGACAACGAATCATCCCAAAATTGAGGCAGTGGACTTTGGGAGTAACTGTAGACTTGGAGTTTGCTGTATGAAACTGAATGGTTTCTGGTTTTATGTTTATCTTAGTTTAGTATTTTGAGTTTATTATCATTGGTAGATTTGTTTATTGATTTGGTTGCTCTCTTCCTTTTTTTGTATTTTTTTACATATATATATATTTTTTTTTTTCCTTTTTCTCTTTTTGTCAGAGTGCATGTATATGCTTCCTTGTGTGATTTTGTCTGTATACCTTTCTTTTACCATTTGTCCTAACGTTCTGTCTGTTCATTTTTTGTTTTTTTCCTTAGTATAGATTTTAGTGCTTGTTATCATTGGTGGATTTGTTTTTTGGTTTAGTTGTTCTCTTCTTTCTTTCCTTCTTTTTTATATTACTTTTTAATTTCTTTTATTTTTAATTTTTTTAAATTTTAATAATTTATTTCTTTTTATTCTTCTTTCTTTCTTTTTCTTTCTTTCCCCCATTTTTTTCTTAGCAGTGTGGCTGACAGGGTCTTGGTGCTTCGGCAGGGTGTCAGGCCTGTGCTTCTGATGTGGGACAGCCGAGTTCAGGATATAGGTCCACCAGAGACCTCCCAGCTCCACGTAATATCAAATGGCAAAAGCTCTCACAGAGATCTCCATCTCAATGCTAAGACCCAGCTCCACTCAACGACCAGCAAGTTACAGTGCTGGACAACCTATGCCAAGCAACTAGCAAAACAGGAACAAAACCCCACTCATTAGCAGAGAGGCTGCCAAAAATCATAATAAGGTCACAGACACCCCAAAACGCACCACTGGATGTGGTCCTGCCCACCAGAAAGACAAGATCCAGCCTCATCCACCAGAACACAGGCACCAGTACCCTCCAACAGAAAGCCTAAACAACCCACTGAAACAACATTAACCACTGGGGGCAGACATCAAAAACAACAGGAACTATGAACCTGTAGCCTGTGAAAAGGAGACCACAAATACAGTAATCTAAGCAAAATGAGAAGACAGAGAAACACAGCAGATAAAGGAGCAAAGTAAAAACCTACCAGACCAAATAAATGAAGAGGAAATAGGCAGTCTACATGAAAAAGAATTCAGACTAATGATAGTAAAGATGATCCAAAATCTTGGAAACAGAATGCAGAAAATACAGGAACCATTTAACAAGGACCTAGAAAAACTAAAGGGCAGCCAAACAATGATGAACAACACAATAAATAAAATTAAAATTTCTCTAGAAAGAATCAATAGCAGAATAACAGAGACAGAAAAACGGATAAGTGACCTGGAAGATAAACTAGTGGAAATAACTACCACAGAGCAGAATAAAGAAAAAAGAATGAAAAGAATTGAGGACAATCTAAGAGCCCTCTGGGACAACATAAAAAGCACCAACATTTGAATTATAGGGGTTCCACAAGAGGCAGAGTAAAAGAAAGGGACTGAGAAAATATTTGAAGAGATTATAGTGGAAAACTTCCCTAATATGGGAAAGGAAAGAGTCAATCAAGTCCAGAAAGTGCAGAGAATTCAAGGGGAAACACACCAAGAAACATATTAATCAAACTATCAAAAATTAAATACAAAGAAAAAATATTGAAAGCAGCAAGGGAAAAACAACAAATAACATACAAGGGAATCCCCATAAGGTTAACAGCTGATCTTTCAGCAGAAATTATGCAAGCCAGAAGGGAGTGACAAGACATATTTAAAGTGATGAAAGGGAAAAAGCTACAACCAAGATTACTTTACAGAGCAAGGACCTCATTCAGATTTGACTCAGAAATGAAAACCTTTACAGAAAAGCAAAAGCTAAGTGAATTCAGCACCGCCAAACCAGCTTTACAACAAATGCTAAAGGAACTTCTCTAGGCCGGAAACACAAGAGAAGGAAAAGACCTACAAAAACAAACCAAAAACAATTTAGAAAATGGTAATAGGAAAAAACATATCGATAATTACCTTAAATGTAAACGGATTAAATGCTCCAACCAAAAGACACAGAATGGCTGAATGGATACAAAAAAAAAAAAAACCACCTGTAGGTATGCTGTCTACAAGAGACCAACTTCAGACCTAGAGGCACATACAGACAGAAAGTGAGGGGATGGAAAAGATATTACATGCAAATGGAAGTCAAAAGAAAGCTGGAGTAGCAATTCTCATATCACACAAAATAAACTTTAAAATAAAGACTATTACAAGAGACAAAGAAGGACACTACATAATGATCAAGGGATCAATCCAAGAAGATATAACAGTTATAAATATTTGTGCACCCAACATAGGAGCACCTCAATACACAAGGAAAATGCTAACAGCCATAAAAGGTGAAATTGACAGTAACATAATCATAGTAGGACACTTTCACATCCACTTTCACCAATGGACAGATCATCCAAAATGAAAATATAAAAGGAAACACATGTTTTAAATGATAAATTAAACAAGATAAACTTAGTTGATATTTATAGGACATTCCATCCAAAAACAACAGAATATACTTTCTTCTCAAGGACTCATGGAACATTCTCCAGGATAGATCATATCTTGGGTGACAAATCAAGTCTTGGTAAATTTAAGAAAATTGAAATTGTATCAAGTATCTTTTCCAACCACAACTCTATGAGACTAGATATCAATTACAGAAAAAAAAATCTGTAAAAAATACAAACACATAGAGGCTAAACAATACACTACTAAATAACCAAGAGATGACTTAACAAATCAAAGAGGAAATCAAAAAATACCTAGAAACAAATGACAATGAAAGCACAATGACCCAAAACCTATGGGATGCAGCAAAACAGTTCTAAAAGGGAAGTGTATAGCAATACAATCTTACCTCAAGAAACAAGAAAAATTTCAAATAAACAACCTAACCTTACACCTAAAGCAATTAGAGAAAGAAGAAGAAGAACAACAAAAAACCCCAGAGTTACAGAAGGAAAGAAATCATAAAGATCAGATCAGAAATAAATGAAAAAGAAATGAAGGAAACAATAGAAAATATCAATAAAACTAAAATCTCGTTCTTCGAGAGGATAAAAAAAATTGATAAACCATTAGCCAGACTCATCAAGAAAAAAAAGAAGACTCAAATCAACAGAATTAGAAATGTAAAAGAAGTCACAGCCACCACTGCAGAAACACAAAGGATCATGAGAGATTACTATAAGTAAATATATGCCAATAAAATGGACAATCTGGAAGAAATGGACAAATTCTTAGAAATGCACAACCTGCCAAGACTGAATCAGGAAGAAATCAAAAATATGAACAGACCAATCCCAAGCACTGAAATTGAAACTGTGATTAAAAATCTTCCAACAAACAAAAACCCAGGACCAGATGGCTTCACAGGCGAATTCTATCAAACATTTAGAGAAGAGCTAACAGCTATCCTTCTAAAACTCTTGCAAAATATAGCAGAGGGAGGAACACTCCCAAACTAATTTTACAAGTCCACCATCACCCTGATACCAAAACCATACAAAGATGTCATAAACAAAGAAAACTACAGGCCAATAAAACTGATTAACATAGATGCAAAAATCCTCAATAAAATAGTAGCAAACAGAATCCAACACAACATTAAAAGGATCATACACCATGATCAAGTGGGGTTTATCCCAAGAATGCAGGATTCTTCAATATATGAAAATCAAACCATGTTGTACACCATATTAACAAATCGAAGAAGAAAAAACATATGTTCATCTAAATATATGAAGAGAAAGCTTTTTACAAAATTCAACATTCATTTATGAAGAAAACCTTCCAGAAAGTAGGCATAGAGTGTACTTGCCTCACATAATAAAGGCCATATATGACAAAACCACAGCCAACATAATTCTCAATGGTGAAAAACTGAAACCGTCTCTGCTAAGATCAGGAACAAGAAAAGGCTGTCCACTCTCACCACTCTTATTTAATATACTTTTGGAAGTTTTAGCCACAGCAATCAGAGACAAAAAGAAATAAAAGGAATTAAAATCAGAAAGGAAGAAGTAAAGCTGTCACTGTTTGCAGATGACATGATACTATACATAGAGAATCCTAAAGTTGGTACCAGAAAATGACTAGAGCTAATCAATGAATTTGGTAAGGTAGCAGGATACAAAATTAATGCACAGAAATCTCTTGCATTCTTATACACTAGGTGAAAAATCTGAAAGAGAAATTAAGGAAACACTGCCATTTACAACTGCAACAAAAAGAATACAATACCTAGTTATAAACTTACGTAAGGAGACAAAAGACCCATATGCAGAAAACTATAAGACACTGATGAAAGAAATTAAAGATGCTACAAAACGATGGAGAGATATACCATGTTCTTGGATTGGAAGAATCAACATTGTGAAAATGACTACACTACCCCAAGCAATTGACAGATTCAATGCAATTACTATGAAACTACGAATGGCATTTTTCACAGAACTAGAACAAAAAACTTCAAAATTTATATGGAAACACAAAAGACCCCGAATAGCCAAAGCTATCTTGAGAAAGAAAAATGGAAGTGGATGAATCAGGTTCCCGGACTTCAGACTATACTACAAAGTTACAGTAATCAAGACAGTATGGTCTTGGCACAAAAACAGAAATATGCCTCAATAGAATAAGATAGAAAGCCCAGAGATAAACCCATGCACATATAGTCACCTTATTTTTGATAAAGGCGGCAAGAAAATACAATGGAGAAAAGACAGCCTTTTCAATAAGTGGTGATGGGAAATCTGGATAGCTACATGCAAAAGAATGAAATTAGAACACTCCCTAACACCACACTTATAAATAAACTCAAAATGGATTAAATACCCAATGTAAGGCCAGAAAAAATCAAACTCTTTGAGGAAAACATAAGCAGAACACTCTATGACATAAATCACAGCAAGATCCTTTTCTATTTTTTTTGCGGTACGTGGGCCTCTCACTGTTGTGGCCTCTCCCATTGCAGAGCACAGGCTCTGGATGCACAGGCTCAGTGGCCATGGCTCACAGGCCCAGCCGCTCCACAGCATGTGGGATCTTCCCGGACCGGGGCAAGAACCCGTGTGCCCTGTATCGGCAGGCGGACTCTCAACCACTGTACCACCAGGGAAGCCCACCGCAAGGTCCTTTTTGACCCACTTCCTAGAGAAATGGAAATAAAAACAAAAATAAAGAAATGGACATAATGAAAGTCAAAAGCCTTTGCACAGAAAAGGGAACCATAAACAAGATGAATAGACAACCCTCAGAATTGGAGAAAATATTTGCAAATGAAGCAACTGACGAAGGATTAATCTCCAAAATATACAAGTAACTCATGCAGCTCAATATCAAAAAAACAAAGAACCAATCCAAGAATGGGCGGAAGACCTAAATAGACATTTTTTGAAAGCAGATATACAGATTGCCAACAAACACAGGAAAGGATGCTCAACATCATTAATCATTAGAGAAATGCAAATCAAAACTACAATGAGATATTACCTCACATCAGTGAGAATGGCCATCATCAAAAAATCTACAAACAATAAATGCTGGAGAGGGTGTGGAGAAAAGGAAACCTATTGCACTGTTGGTTGGAACGTAAATTGATACATCCACTATGGACAACAGTATGGAGGTTCCTTAAAAAACTAAAAATAGAAATACCCTCTGACCCAGCCACCCCACTACTGGGCATATACCCTGAGAAAACTAGAATTCAAAAAATCATGTACCACAGAGTTCATTGCAGCCCCATTTACAATAGCCAGGACATGGAAGCAGCCTAAGTGTCCATTAACAGATGAATGGATAAAGAAGATGTGGCATATATATACAATGGAATATTACTCAGCCATAAAAAGAAACCAAATTGAGTTATTTGTAGTGAGGTGGATGGACATAGAGACTGTCATGCAGAGTGAAGTAAGTGAGAAAGAGAAAAATAAATACCATATGCTAACACATATATATGGAATCTAAATAAAAAATGAAAATGGTTCTGAAAGACCTAGGGGCAGGAAAGGAATAAAGGCGCAGATGTAGAGAATGGACTTGAGGGTACGGGGAGGGGGGACGTGTATACTGGGACGAAGTGAGAGAGTGGCATGGACTTATATATACTACCAAATGTAAAATAGATAGCTAGTGGGTAGCAACCGCATAGCACAGGGAGATCAGCTCAGTGCTTTGTAACCACCTAGAGGGGTGGGAGGGAGAAGCAAAAGGGAGGAGATATAGGGATATATGTATATTTATAGCTGACTCACTTTGTTATACAGCAGAAACTAACACACCATTGTAAAGCAAGTATACTCCAATAAAGATGTTAAAAATAAATAAATAACCAAGCAATTTCGCTCGAGTGTATATACACAACTGAATTAATTATATACGTCAGAATAATTACAGCAACATTGTTTGTAATAGACTGGCAGAATCCAATTGTCCATTTAAATTAAAATAGTTAAATAACTTACGGGATGTTCATACAATGAAATATCATATAGCATGTGAAATCATATGTCATATGTTTTTTGTCCCTGGATTATTACTCAGAATTATATTTGTGAGAGGTATCAGTGTTATTTATTGTATGTTCAGTAGCTTGAATAGTTGCACAAACATAACTCTGAGTAAAATAATCCAGACAAACACACAAAAATATAACATACTAGTCCATGTATATAAAGTCCCCAAACAGAGAAAATTGGTATATGTCATTAGAAATCAGCATTTATTTTGGGGAAAAAGAAGAGGTAGCAATTCAGGATAGTTATGATAAAGGGCTGTTGAGGCTTCTGGGGTGCTGATAATGTTCTTTGTTTTGGCCAGTGTCATTGTCACATGAGTATGTCTATGTTGTTATTCAATGTGTTCATTGAACTTTACCCTTATGTATGTACTTTTTTCTCTATGTATAGTAAACTTCTACACAAATGTTCATGTAAAATTATATCAGGGAACTCAAAAAGAAACCAAACCTGATATAAAAAAATGGGATTGAGTTAGAAACTATGAAAACTAATCCCACGTAAAGAGAGACTCTGAGAACTTTAGAACAGATAAGAAGACATGCAGCACAGTCAGTCAAATAGGTGAAAAAAAGTGGTTTGTTTAAAAGAAAAAAGACATATGCTGCACAGAAAGATTAGCTTATCTTTATAGGATTGAAAAGGGAGAAAATAGAGACTGGAGGAGAAAAAAAAAAGGCAAAGAGATAATAGCTGAGAGTTTTCTAGAATTGATGAAAAGACAGTTTCAGATTCAGGCAGCAGAATAAATTTCTAGCATGATAAAAAAGAATTTCTTACCCCTGGATATCATAGTCGAAGTGCAGAACACCAGAAACAGAAGATCTTAAAAGCTTCCAGAGAGGAGAGACATTACCCACAGAGCAGCAACATCAGATTGTCAGGAACAAATAAAAAGCCAGAAGAGTGTTGAATATTATTTTCAAAGGAGGGGAGACAATAATAGTTGCCTAGAGAGAATTTGATACCAAATGAAAACTAACTTTCAAGAATGAGTTTAAAGAAAAATGTAAACACAGTGGAGGAGACAGGCTGACAGCACATGGTCAATCTTTGCTCCTGTACTGGTATGACTATTAGATATTATACGTCTGCTGAAATGAAGAATCATAAATGACTCAGTGATGTATTCTAACTTAAATTTATCAAGTCTTTACAATCTATTAATGTATACAAAATAAAGGGGGATAAGAAATAAACGAAATAATACCCCAGGAGGCAATCAGAAAAAAACAGAACTAACAGTGTCTTCATAAGTCAGTGGCATGAAAATATAACTGTTTTAAATTAAAAGACACAAAGTACAAAACAACTGGATGCATTGAATGATTCTGGGCTTGATATGATTTGGGCAAATCAGCTATAAAGGGCATATTTTAGACAATTTAAAATATTTGAAAGTGAAATAGTTATTAGCTGATATCAAGGAATTATTTTTACTTTTGTTAATTTTAAAAATATCATTTGGCTATGTAGAAATACTTAATTTTAAAAGGTGTATCCAGAAGTTAAAAATAACATTTTTTCAAGTTTGAAATAAAGCCTTTATTTTCAAACAAATAATAAGAAACTTTAAGATCAAGAGATTTTCAAAGAAATAACTAAATGATGTACTTTAGTATAATAGGAGAATTCCATCTCACTTGTCTTGATTTGGGTGAGAAAGGATTTTCTGTAAGCAGATCTGGCTGTGTACCCCACTCCTTGGTCTTCCTCATGGAAGTTGAGTGATTAATCTGGAGGTTAGATGACAGGCAGTGATTTGCATTTCTTGACTGAATGAGGCTAGGTATATGGTGGGAGGAGTACAAACCCTTGGGAATTTGATCTATGTTCCTTTTTACAACCAAGCCAATGTAATCGAATTTCCAGCAATAACACCTGTTTTGCAGACCTAAACATTAGATGGGCTGGCCACAGGTCTGTATCTAGGGTAGGAAATTAGCAAGCCCATTTTTGTCTCTTGCACTAAGCTATGTTACTCAACTAAGCTTATCAAGTAATAAAGTTGATAATTTGCTTTTCCATATATAGACACTTTAATTGTATTTCTAAGTTATTTTGTTTCTCAGTTGGAGAAGAGTGGTATTTTGTCTCCAATTCCACAAAACCGTAAACATCAGATTTACTTAGCAGAAAAACTTGAGAAATAAAGAAAATTTGAGGAACCAAGTAACTTGCAGTGATGCTCACTTTGTACACAGCTGAATTGAGTTGCTGTTTTTACATAGGCGAGTGCCCATTTCCAGATATCTGGAATATCAAGTTCATGCTTTAAGCAAATGTGTGATCCTAAGAAAAATCTGGTGCCTAGAGAAAGTACAGTATACCTCAAAGTTTGACACGTGCGTTTTCTGTGTCCTGAAGGAAAGCATGAGAAATGTATGGAATCCAAGGTCTAAGGCAACATGCACCAAGATAAGATGTATTAAAGGGGACCAAATCAAGACAATGACAGGTTGCATGCAAGTCTGGATTAGATGGAAGGCTGATGGGAGACATCTCCTTGGTAAGACTATCTCATTAAGCATCATGAGGTATGCATCATGTGATTGACCTATGGAAGATTTTGGTAGAACTGATACTTCTGGATACTGTATTTCAAAATATATTTCAAACTCTTCCAGGCAAAATGTAGAGGAGTATGTTAGAAAACAAATATCTGGTTCAGTAGGCAAGGAAGATATAAAGAAGGTACTTAAATATAGCAAAAATCACTAGCCCTCATGTGGAAAAAATAAGAAGGAGCAATTTAATAATTGTATTAACTTCTTAGAAATGTAACTGAGTCCTCTGAAATGACTTTCAGGACAGCAAAAGTAAATAAACCACCTGAGGCATCACCCATTTTAGCAGAAAAAGATGCATTCAGCACACTGGGTATGCAGGGTATAATGGAGCACATTTATAAAGGGATCAGTGCTCACCAGGCACCTTGGGGTCCAACCTTTGAAAGCATCACATCAGCTTTGCACAGAGTGACTACTGGGCTGAAACAAAAAAGGGAATGAGAAAGAAAACTCTGGAGGAAAATTTCACAGGTATAAGAAATACTATAACAAGGTCAGTAGAAATTGTTTCTGTCAAAGGACTCAAAATATCTGCTTACAAGAGAAAATGAAATTTGTGTCACTAGTCAGCAGCCCACTCCTATACAACCTGAGGGTATCAAAAATATGGAGCCCAAAGAGGAAGCAGCAATGAAGAGGCTTTGGATACTAGAAGGAAGATAAAAGATTATCATTTTAGATGAGGGCTGACCTTACTGTGAGATTCTTAAAGGGGCAATGAAGATTTTTTACCCCTCATTTCTTAAATACCATTATCTGTGAGAGGGGAGGATATGAATGTCTTTGCTCCCGACATTTGGTAAATGAATATTGTGAGTTTTGCTGAGTGATTTCTCCAGGGTTTTTTTTAGTTTTATAAATTGTAGGGTCTATACAACCAAAGTTAACTGTCATTTTAATTATCTACAACTTCAATATGCACTTAAAGTCTTTCCAAAACCTTGGTATTTAATTCCTTGTACTCCTCTTCATTGTTCTATTTTAGCCTGTCTCTGTCAGAGTCATTACGTAGACCACATAATCACTCAGTAACTACAATTCCTCTTTGTTCCTGATTCTATCAATTCCCTTTTCTGACTGCCAATTTCTCCCTACTTCACCCAGCCTAATTTCAGTATTAGATTCTCATAATTACTCCTTTGCCTACACCCTCAACTCCCTTGCCATTCTTTTGTTTAATTCTACTCCTTGGCAAAATCATAAGCCTGGTAAATTCTAAATATATCCTTAATATAAATGTAATGGAAAGTGGATGATATTTATAATCATACCAGAGCAACCAGTAAACCTGTCTAACCTTAGAAAATCAAGCCATATGGTCACTGTATTAACAATAAAAAAAAATGTTTAAATAATGATACACACAAAATCTAGAATGTTGGTACAAAAAGAACAAGCAATAGGATAAACATAGATAAATTTAGGAGATACCTTTTCATCAAAATAACCAAGAAGACAGTTAAAATGCAAATTATAGAAAGGATGAATATGACTGCAATATTTTGAACCAATAGTTTTTTCTGTCTAGAATATATTAAGAACTCCTCCAGATTAATTAGAAAAAGATAGACATTCCAAATAAAAATGGGCAATAAACTTAAAGGTAGTTCACAAAAGAAATAAATACTGATGGAAAAAAATATATAGATTTTTTGTTAACCTCATTAGAAAAAAACCAGGAAGCCTACAGTGAAATACCTCTTCTACCCACAAGAAGAGCTGAAAAAAAAAATAGAAAACAGACAATATCAGTTGCTGGTAAATGTGTGGAGCATGAAAACTCTCACACACTTATGGAGAGCACATAAATTGGTTTAACTACTTTAGAAAACAGTATTTTTCTATTGCTATTATGTACTAAATTGTGATATCTTCAAATTAGCAAGTGTCACACATCCTATGATATAACAGTTCTGTTATAAATATGTGCCAAGCAGAAATGAACACACATATATATAGCAAGACATGAACTAAAATGTTATAGCTACATTATTTGTAATAACTCCAGACCAGCCTAAATAACCACTAACAATATAATGAACAGTATGCTGTTTTTTAAATCTATTAAATATAATTTAGTGCAATAACATGGATTAACCTCATAAGTATAATACTGAACAGAAAAAATCCAAAAGAGGAGAATACATAGTCCATAATTCCATTGGCTAATGGAAGAAATATATGATAGTGTTACATAATAAAAGCATAAAGAAAAGCAAGGAAGTAATTAGCAAAAACTTCTGGACTGCAGAAAGGCAAGAAAGCAGAGCTGTAGAAAGAAAGGAAGAGCAGGTGATTACAAAGGGCTTTCTAGCAGGTTTACGATGTTCATAATATTCTGCGCTTTGATGTGGAGAGTGGTTACACCACGGTTCTCTTTGTAAGTCTTGGTAATTCATTAAGTTATACACTTATAATTCATGCACTCTTATGTATCTATGTTACATGGCAAAATAAAAGAAGTTTTTAACAGTTCATATTACTTTATAGAGGTATGTCTTACATACTAATCAATTTTCATTATAAAATCTAAATGAAATTCTTTAAGGAAAGTACAAAATCGTAAGGTTACTTATCTCTAATCAACAAAAAGGAAGTCAAATTGTTACAATGTGGAGCATACCATCTTTTAAGTTTTTTTTGATAGCAATGTGATTTTTCTCTCACATCAAAGAAGAAGGTTTGCTATAGTCTCACTTGTTTATTTTTACTGTTCTTTCCTGTGATTTTGGTGTCATATACAAAAAATCATTGTGAAGACTGATGTTGATGAGCTTTTCCCTGTGTTTCATTCTAGGAGTTTTATGGTTTCAGGTCTTATACATTTAAGTGTTTAATCCATTTCAAGTTAATTTTTCTGTATGATACAAGGGCCTAAAAAAATAGTGGGAATATATAGAAGTAGAGGGAAGAAACATACATAAACCTACTCTATAATGTTAGATCCTTTCCCATTCTTACTCTCCCAATTCTGAAAATAGTGGTGGGGCGGAGGCAGGGGGAGGACCTAAGACCTTCAACTAAAAATATTTATTAAATTTCATCAAAATTTGCTTTTTATAAAACAGGCCACTCCTGGTCGTAGTCTTTGACAAGCCATAACAACATCTGATTGGGAATTATTGGGTGGTGAGAAGTATTACCCTGCAAATGATTAGGAAAAAATGAGATAAATTCTCCATTTTCAATAAGAGATGATGAGAAAGCAAACAGGAAGGCAGCTACCACAGAGATAACTGGCATTTATAGTTTCTCAAGAATTTTGTTTATTAAGTTATAAGAATTCACAGATATGTGATTGTTTATTTGTGCTGTTATGAATATTGCTTTTGTTTCAGTCATGAATTATAATATTATACTTCTGGTAATTACTTGGTCATGACCTTTTGGGTTGGAATGAATCTCAGGAGCACTAGTAAATATGACTTTAAGTAAAGATATTTTCAAGTTAAATAAAAAGTAAAAGATTGGACCAGAATGTTCATTTTTATCAAAAAGTAATAGACATTAAATGTCAGTATATGAGTAGTCAAAATGAAAATGGCATAGGCTGTAAATGCTTCTGGAAAGTTTTCTGTTATGCTTTTTTTAATTGGAAACACTGATATTCACAATACGTGATTACATTCAAAACTCCTTGCATGTTATACACTGTCCCAAGTTGCAACTGGAAAAATGCATACACAAGAGAATACAGCTTACGTAACAGAAATAAAATCAGGGATAGAGATAGAAGATATATTCCATTATATTATGAGAACTCTTGAGTAAGGTGGGTTTCACTTGAACCTGGTGAATCTTGACTGTCCTTTTCAGCCTGGGATTAATAAGGAGGGAGTGTATATATTTGCTACTGTGACTTAGAGATATAGTTTTTTTGTAGTTGTTTTTTCTATTTTCATTTAAGCCAGAATATGATACTGAAGATATGAAGTAAGAAGTTCTCTATGTACAGAAGAGTTATTAATTTTTTTAACTGTAACCCCAAGCATTGCTGCAACCCCTTCTTTCTGGGAAGGCTCTCTAATTGGGAAGGGGACTTCTAGATGTCATGTCCACTCACATCAACTGAACAGTCCCCATAGTCTGTCAATGTCAGTGACAATTAGTGCCAGTCTTCACACTAGTGAGAGGTGTGGGAAGCTGGTAGGAATCAGATAATAGTTTGTGCAATATGAAATACCAGACTTTAGTCAGGCAACTGGCCTGAAGATTTTCACATAGTTTTTCTGTTCTACCATCTGACAATATGTACAGGTTGTTTTGTAGAAAAGGATGAAGTCAAATTAACATTACAAAAATAAGCAGTTTATAACCAAAAGCTGAGGTGTCACTTAAAGTCAAATATAAACAAACAATAAAGCAACAATTAAACGGAGACCCTTCGCTAAAACAGCTCAATATTTATTCACTCAGGTCCTAAATACACATATGCATGCACATGTACACAAAACAGAGTTTGACAAAATTAGCATACACAGACAATGAGAATTTTACCGTACCTATTCTGAGTTTCTCCCTTTCCTACCTTAATTATATAATACTTATTTCTAGGAAGGAAAGAAGGAAAATAACTGATGATCCTAGTTTTTAGGGGCAAATCTACATGATCAAAAGAAGAAAAAATGCAGAATTTTTTAAATGAAAAATAAATTCAATTATGAGTTAATTGAGTTAAAATGGTTCCAACTCTGAAACAAATCTCGACTATTCAACTTCATAGCTAGATGAAAATTTGGAATTGAAGAGAAGTTCTTTTAAATGTATCAAAAAATATTGTTTCGTTAATGGCTGCTACAGTTAAACTTCAGTTAGAAAATAAAAAAACAGGCTTCCCTGGTGGCGCCGCGGTTTAGGGTCCGCCTGCCGATGCAGGGGACACGGGTTCGTGCCCCGGTCCGGGAAGATCCCACATGCCGCGGAGCGGCTGGGCCCGTGAGCCACGGCCGCTGAGCCTGCGCGTCCAGAGCCTGTGCTCCACAACGGGAGAGGCCACAACAGTGAGAGGCCTGCGTACCACAAAAAAAAAAAAAAAAAAAAGAAAATAAAAAAACAAACTGAGGTAGTTAAATAATGATTATGAGAAGTGATTTGGGGGGAAAAAATAGAAGAACCCTCACTGTGTTTTCTATCATAACTGTGAGATCCTGGGAAGATTAATTATCCTATTTATTCTTCAGTTAAAATTCTAATTCATAGGATGAAGATAATATTATTGGGTCATAACAGATAATGTGGTAGAGATTAAAGTACTGCATGTAAACCATTTAGCAGGGTGTTTAACAAATAAAAGCTAGCTTTAACCAATAGCATCAACACACCTACATCATCATTTTCACCAATATTCATTTTTTAATTTATTTTAATATTGTCATCATCATCGTCATCATTATCATCATCAATATAATCACCATATTCTCAAGTGAAGGTATGCATACCTGTTGGTCTTCATGTAAAATATCCAGTTAAGGTTAGATTGCTTTGTTTTCTTTGGTTTATGAAAACTTTACCTGTTCAGAGCTAGAATTGTCTCTTTTTTTAATATAAAGAAACCTTATTTAAATACACTAAATTTCCAGTTATTTTAGTATCATTTAGTACATCCATTCATGAATTCATTCATCATATATTTATTGAGAACCAACTAAATGCCAATCTTTGAACAAGATTCTGCAAATGCAGACATAGCCATGAGATAATTCATGACTTCAGGGAATATGTTGTCTAAGATAATTTCAGCTGCAAGTAACAAAATACCAACTAGAGGTGACTCAAACTAAAACACCATTGATTATTTTACAAGACCAAGATAATCAATCTATAATACCTGCATTTGTATATTTGTGCCCTGCTTTCTTGCCCATTGCAATGAATAAACTGCCTATCATCCTTTAGAATGCCTATCCCTCCATCAAGATACTGATACATCCTCTCTGGTCTAACTCAACATTATTCCTAAAATTAGCTCCTCTCCTGAATCTTTAATTATTCCCTCTTGTGATACTGTGATTTACAACAAAAATACGTATTTGGTCATCCAGTTGACCAAAATGTATTTTTTGTATATATTTGGTTGTTTTTCAGGTTCCTGACTCACAGGGCCCAAAACTCTTGGAATTTCCTAAGTGTTGACAGTGACAAAAGTATCTCTTGTTATGATAATAAGGCAACTTTTGAACCCCACCTGAGGATGGGGCTGGTTGCCAGGAGAACCAACCATCTGATTAGAGGGTTGGAACTTTCAGTGTTACCCTCACCCCACCTCAAGGGAGAGGAGAGGGCCTGGATTTTGAATCAATTGCCAGTGGCCATCAATTTAATCAGTCATAACTATGTAATAAAGCTTCCATAAAGACCCAGGAGAACAGGGTTCAGAGAGCTTCTGGGTTGGTACTCTAGAGATTTGAAGAGAGTGGTGAGCTGGGAGAGAGCATGGAAGCTCTGTGCTCTTTCCCCATACCTTGTCCTACGCATCTCTTCCATGAGGATGTTCATCTGTATCTTTTTACAATAAATCGGTAATCCAGTAAGTAAAATGTTTCTCTGAGTTCTGTGAGTGACTCTAGTGGATTAATTGAACCCAAGGTGCGGGTCCTTGGAACCTACAATCTGTACCCACTTGGTCAGAAGCACAGGTAACAACGTGGGTTTGCTACTGCTGTCTGAATGAGGGTGGGAAGTCTTGTGGGATTGAACCCTTAACCTGTGGAATCTGACTCTATCTTAAAGTATATAGTGTCATAATTGAATTAAATTGTAGGACACCCAGCTGGTGTCCAGAGCATTACTGGCATATGGAACCACTCTCCATGTTGGATTTGGGTCTAATAATTCCTTTACCTCTCTATTTAATCACTCTCAATAGTCTTCAAATATACCATATTATTTACCATCTCAAACAAAGTTTTTTATTGCACCCATACCACCCTCTGGCTTCCTCTTCATTCATTATTATGCTATGTTGATGAAACATTAAGCAGTCAATCTAAGAAAGAAATGGAAAATTTTAGTTGAGCTAAATTTGAAGATTATATCCCAGGAAGAGCATCTAAGAAAGCTCCAATAACTATTCCACCCCTTAGAAGACAAAGCACAGTTATATAAGATTTTTGAGACAGAGAGTTGTACATTAAATGTCATATTATTGACAGTTTACACAGTCCAGATCTAAGCATCACTATGGTCCCTTACAAAACCAAGTAGTGTTATGTTTTAAGGAGTTGTCTTATTGATGCTAGGAGAATGTTGCTCTTTGAGCTTGAGCAGGTATTTCTTCTGATTGGGAGAGGTTTGGTCAATGCATAATGCAGACACACAATATACGGTAGGTGGGAGAGAGGAGGCCAAATGGAAGAGAAAAAAAATTATGTTTAAGTTTTTCTTACTTTGCCATAAAATAACAATTTTATTTCAAGCTTTAATAGCAAAATTGTTTTAGGATGTTGTCTCTAGTCTCTGTTTTGTTTCCTCATCCTCTGATTATCTCTTAGGAAAAAAGTCCTCTCAGATTTTCTCCCCACCACTCAACTGATATTACTTTGGTGAAGATCACTAATAACCTCCACATCAACAAAGCATTGGTTCTCAGCAACAGTTCACTCAAAAATCTAGCAATATTTGACCTAACTAATTACTCCTTCATTCTTTCAGCATTTTTTTCTCCTAGCTTCTGAGAAAAAGCTAGAAAAAGCATCATTCTTTCTCTTGAGTTGCTCTTTAGCTCACTAACCACTCTTTCTGAGCTTCCTTTGCTACTTCTTCCTCATCTTCCTCAATGTTGCAAACAATGCTGTGCCCAGGATCCAACATCAGATTTTTTTTCCTTTTGTCCTTTTGTCTCTAATCACTCTTACAGTGATATTGCTCAACTGAAAATATATAGATACCACTTACACATTGGCTAATTCCAAATTTACAGGACCTTAATAATCTCCCTGTACTTCAGACTCAAGTAGGGGACCTCCTACTTAAAATCTCCACTGGGATTTTTATTTAACATCCTCAAATTTAACACATTTAAACTGCTAAAAGCTACCCCTCCCCCAGTAAATGGCACTTTCAGTCCAGACATTCAGGATAACAAAATCTTTCTCTGAAATTAACATCTAATCTATCAGTAATTCTTACCTAGTTTTCATAGAAATATATTCAGAAATTACACAGTCTTAGTTCCTCCACTGCTGCCACCCAAGTATAAGCCACCATCAGCTCTCACCTGGACCATTGAAACAGCCTTCCATCTAGTTTCACTACTTCTACACTTGCCCTTTACAACCTGTTGTCCCAATATCAGTCACAATGGTTCCTATAAACCTAAATCAATCTATGTCACTCTTCTTGCTTGTAAAGGATGCAATGGCTTCTTAGGTAACTGAGAGTAAAATCTAAAGTTCTTACCATGTACCACAAAGACTTAGTTTTCTGATACTACCCCACGCTTATATTTTATAACTATCCCCACCCTCACTCTTTTTAATCTTCACTCACCTCCTTGCTATTTTTATCATGTTAGTCTCCATAATATCTTGTTAGTATATATTAATGTGTCGGTTCACTCTCTCACTCCTTCAGAAGACTTAGCATATTCTCTTCACTGCTTCTTGCCCAGTATCTAGCATAGAGACAGATGAAATTGATGAGTGGAAGAATAACAAGATACCGAGAGATAGGATGGTTACAAGATAAACTAAGTCAGAGGTTCAACAATTCCATAAATACTGAAGTATTTTCTCTTTTCTTTAATATTATATTGGTTTCAGGTGTAGAACATAATGATTCAATTTTTTAAAATTTATTTTTGGCTGTGTTGGGTCTTCGTTGCTGCACGCAGGCTTTCTCTAGTTGCAGCGAGAGGGGGCTACTCTTCATTGTGGAGCACAAGCTCTAGGCACACGGGCTTCAGTGGTTGCAGCACATGGGCTCAGTAATTGTGGCTCATAGGCTCTAGAGTGCAGCCTCAGTATTTGCGGTACACAGGCTTTGTTGCTTCGCTGCATGTGGGATCTTCCCGGACCAGGGATCAAACCCATGTCCCCTGCATTGGCAGGCGGATTCTTAACCACAGCACCACCAGGGAATTCCAATACTGAAATATTTTCTGTATCTCTACTCTTCTCAGTATGTTGACTTAGGCCCTCATATGTTCTCCCATGATCAAAAGATTTTCTGCCATCATCCCAGTCATCCAGTATATAAGCAACAGTATACACTTAAAGAACTGGGCCATTTTTCCCATGTATCTTCTATGATTAGAAAGGCAACTCCTTGCCTCAACGTCCTCAGCAGACGTTTCTCAGATCTAATTTCCCAGTACTGGGTCACGATTTATGTCACTCTGCAAATGCTTGCACTTCAAGTCTCGACTGTGGGTAGTGGGCTCTTATAGAAAGAAGAGGTGGATGGTTGTTAGGTAGCCTACTCTGCAACAAATAACTCACTATCTCAGGAATAAGTAGCAGCCCATTAGGGTAGACTTCTTAAGCAAATGATTATGTCTTTTTGTAAAATATATATTTTGATGCAGCCACTAAGACTGAGCTATTTTTATTATTGATTTTATACACCTATGTCAAAGTAGCGCTATCATACCATATTTTTTTTAACTTTTAAAATGACTGAAACAACTTATCAATGACCTTATTTTATCTCTAAACCATCTTTCATTTAGGGTAACTATCACTTTCTCTTTTATTCCTTTTTGTATTGCTTTATTTCAACTTTATACAGTATTTTGACTAATGCAATAGGTTGAATGAGAAATCCTAGATTTTGAAAGTATACATGATATAGTTTTATTTTTCCTAAGAATAACTCTCATATTTCTATGTCCAATTAATCTTTCTCACTGGGTAGCAGGTTCCCTTCACAATATATCAATCTTATTCCATATTATTTCTGTCATTGTAACATTTTATTTGTTAACTAGTCTTATTCAGGTCCTTAACACTTAGTACTGATAATTTTAAAACTAATTTCATATATCATTCTTTTTTCTGCTTCCATGGGAGAATGGCCTTGAGGCTGTAGTGACCAACTATAGAGCCAATGTCATCACTGTCACCCCGACTGTTAGAGGGAGAAGAAAACCATATTTCTTGTGAGATACCCCATGGCTAGGTACCCATCCTTCCTTTACTTTGTAGTAATTGCTCCTTTCTTATTTGAACAATTCTATACCAGCCATGGGGAGTGTGTTCTGCTCTTTGGGTGACTTCCATTAATCTGTCAAACACTGACTTTTATTGTTTATCCTGTGGCAAGGGATCCAAATGTTGGCTCTCTCAAGGGAGGCATTATTGGTTCATCATGAGTCCCTAAGGGGACCTCTCCCTGCATCATCCCCAGGTAAAGGAGATCTGGCTCTAGTCTTCCACCACTTTTGCCCCTTAGTCTTCACAGTGGGTGAAGCCACCAACAACCTCTTTCTTTGCTCTGCAATTTCCACATTCAAGGGGAACCCTCTTTAAGATATATACAATGTTTTAGTTTCTAAAACTTTCCTTTGTGTCATTTCAGCCCATGAGAATCATGTGTCCATGTCATGTCAAATATAACAGGCAGTCTAAATTCAAATATGTTTTGAAGAATTTTCATTTTAAAGTTTTTTACCTTTGCTGTAACACAGCCACCATTTGAAAACCTCCCTGTCCGGAAAGAGGTCTTTAACAGAATCTCACATTATCCATTCACACTTGCAAAAGCAGAAAAGAAGGAAAAAAAGGAAATATATTTGTAAAGTCTCTCTGTAACTGAGTTGCTTCCATAATACTTAATCTCTAAAACTATTATTTTTTAAATATCTAAATAACATATATCTCCATAACAATGAGTACCACCATTTTAAGTCTTAGAAAATATTACAGGATTTAGTCTATGGATTGGAAATGAGAATAAGGAATCATATTATGGCTCATATGTCTTTCCCATCATTATTCATATCTGTATTTTATTGACTCACTTGGTAATATTAACACAATTAGACAGTTTACAACAAAAGGTGACACTCAGCCTTTAGGTTTGTTAATGGAAAAGAGAACATATACAGTTATTTAGTAGAGAAATATGCTACCAATTTAAAATATTACTTTAAGGAATAACTCTGATAATTTGAGAAATGAACTATTCAAAATTCAAGTGACTCTTAGAAAATTGAGAGGATAGCATGCTTTAAAAAATTGATGCCCTTCTCTTGAAAAGCTATATACACACAAGTCCTGAACATTTGTCTTTCATATATATTGAATTTGCATTCTATTCTGCACTCACAATGTCACTTCATCACCATCTTTTATTTTGGCTGTGCCATGTGGCTTGCAGGATCTCAGTTCTCCAGCCAGGGCCAGGGATTGAACTCGGGCCATGGCAATGAAAGGCTGGAATCTTAGCTCCTAGGCCATGGGGAACTCCCAGTCACCATCTTTATACTAAGGTTGATCCTCACTTCAGAGTGTGGGGTAATGTTTAACAAATTAAATGGTAATGAAAATAGGCAAACAATTGAATATTTTATACTTTCAGATATAGCAAAATGAAAGAGCTGCATCAAAATGACTATTTCAAATGTTAGAACCTGTCCCCAGCTATCTACAGTTTGCATCTATAACTTTTATTAGTTGCATGTTTTCCTTCTACTGGTTACTAACTTTTGTATTTTGAACCCACAAGTTAGTGTCTAGCTGAGAGAGTAACCTATAAATGATTTAAATGTAACAAATGACTGAAAAAAACATGTAGTTTTTAAGTCAGATATTGTTGGATAGAAACACTTATTTCTGTTATAAATGTCCTTTCTTTTCCACATCCCGTTACCAATTTATACAACTAGAAAACAAACAAGGACAAATTACCTGCACTAAAAATCTATATTGAAGGATGCTACCCTTCACAGCTTACAACACTAGAACAAAGCATCATTAACAGCAAGAACTCTTAATAGTGATTTCTAACTGGTGATTTGCCCAGAACCAATTTAAATAGCATGTCTCTGGAACAAATAGTGTTGTAGTTACAATAAGATACCTTAGGCATCATTGAAAATCCTACATATGACAATAATGTGTAGGGCTAAAAAAAAAAAAAAAGCCATAATTTAAAAATAATAGAGAGGAGTACGTAAATGCATTTTTCAATAAAAGACTGAATTTTCACTTTGCAGTGTTTAATTTTTTTTCCTCTTTAAAAATATAGACATTATTACTTTCTTCTTGGTGATTACATATTTCTGAAACCACCAAATTCACAATTTACTCAATCTTTGGGGGTTTGTTGTTGTTTTTTGGGTTTTTTTGGCAAGGGGCGATGGTTGTTTTCTCTTTTTTTTGGCTACACATTTGAGAAATTTTGATTTTTTAAGGATACTTGTACATAATGTGTGCACAGCCACTTTGTTCTTGGTTTGTAAATTAACTTTTATAAACTTTATCTTTTTTATGCATTAAACAAAACCAAGTTTCTTAAGGCTACCTTTGTTTTCCCTCCTGTACCTCTTGAGCCTTGAACTTTGACCTCTGCAACAATAAAGCAGCATTTCTATGACACACTCAAGGTCATTTTTTCAAGAAAAAGAATGCACAGAGTTGTTAATTTTTTTTTTTTTTTTTTTTTTTTTTTTTTTTGTGGTACGCGGACCTCTCATCGCTGCGGCCCCTCCCGCCGCGGAGCAAGGCTCCGGACACGCAGGCCCAGTGGCCACGGCCCCTGCGCTCAGCCGCTCCGCGGCATGCGGGATCCCTCCGGACCGGGGCACAAACCCGCGTCCCCCGCATCAGCAGGCGGACCCCAACCACTGCGCCACCAGGGAAGCCCAAATTGTTAAATTTTTAAGAGTTGCATTCAAAAGGTGCATTACTCAGAATTCTCTAGTTTGAATCAATTCTTGCAAAGTACCCCTACTGTAATTTGTGAAATGATGCTGTGTCCTAAAGTGTATACTTTTCACTAATAGACAATTTATTATGGTACATCAGCATGATTTCTGTTTAGATAATACACCACTACCTTCTGCTAATCAATCATTAGGTGACTGAATTTCTTTTGCAGTTATTAAAAAATCTTGAATTTCTAAATCTGTAGAATAAAACTTTTTAAAATAATATATATATATATATATATATTATACAGCCGTCCCTCTGTATCCATGGGAGATTGGTTCCAGGACACCTTAGGGATACCAAAATCCATAGATGCAAAGTCATTTATATAAAATGGCACAGTATTTTCATAACCTATACACATCCTCCATCCTCCCATATATTTTAAATCTCTAGGTCACTTATAATACCTAATACAATATAAATGTTATGTAAAACAGTTACAAGCCCACAGCAAGTCCTAGTTTTGCTTTTGGGTCTTTCTGTAATATTTTTTCTGTATATTTTTGATCTGCAGTTGGTTGCATACACAGGTATAGAACCCATGGATGTGCAGGGTATTGTGATGTGTGTGTGTGTACATGTATTGCATGTAGCCAGAGTATGCACAACTCAGGGCATCATATATTTTAAACAAAAGTTTAAATATCACTGAAAGATCAAATAAAAATGATATCCATAATATTTGATAAAAGTCAAAGGGGGAAATGTATTTTGACAATATATTTTTAGTGTTAATATAGAATAGAATATAATAGAACCTACATTTTCAGGTTTAAGCAAAAATATTTTTAAAATACTGATGCATTATATATTACATATTAAAAATATAATGTAACAAAAATATCCAAGAGGGTCAAAGAACTGGGCTTGGATACTACACAATTAGGAATAGGACAGGAAAATACCCAGCAGTGGCAGGTCAGGTTACCCAGGAGGAGTGGAAGATTAGCATGCAGTACATTAATTGGAGGACTTTTAGGATTAACATGTATATGAAGCTTAAGAAACATATTTTGAGCAGAGGAAGAAGTTGGGTGGTGATACATCACAGCAATCTCAGACAATTCGATCAGTAGCTAAGAAGAGGAGATGGCCCTTTCCCAGTAGCATGACCTTTTATAGCCTTGCATTGATCAACTATATTATATAAAGGGTGCCCCTGGAAATGGCTATAATGTTGGAGAAATGGCTTTCTTCGGGTGATGGTTGGTAGTTCCTGGAGAGGGCTGCCTGTAAAGATGTCTGTTGACAGTACCTGATACCTGGAAGACTGGTTTCTAGGTGGCACTGCATAGAGTGTACTAAACCCTCTATTATAAAGGGATGTTCTCAGGAAATACCGCTGCCATCACTGACCAGCATCTGGCCCTATTACGTTAGATGCCAAATGATAACAACTCCCCCATTACTCCTTCAGAGGTTCTTAAGGTCTCTGTCACAATGCTTAAAAGTATCACTAATGACTCCATGCACTATTACCCCTTCAAATTGTTTTCCTTCCAACTTCAACTTTCTCACAGGGGAGTCAACCCCATGAAAATTAAGTCATATGAAAGTCTTAAATTGTAGTAGCTGAACTTTCAGAAACTGTAGGAGAAGCGATCAATCTAGGATAACATTGCAATAAGTACAAAATTTGAGTAAATACATATTTGGTGTTTTGACTATTCAAAAGCCATGTATATCCCCATTTAGCTGTCCATGTAATAGCTATAAGAATCTGATCTTACTAAACACAATGCAACTATTCCTCATAAAAAATAAAATTTCAATCACACAACTCTCTCCCAAAAGGTGAACCGATGTACAATATTACCACAACTATTTCTACCTGACATTCATTTCTCTTCTAGTTTAGTCAAAATAATCTCATTTACAGTTTCTGGAAACTTTTTATCAAAGTATGAAGTCAATGATCTTTGTAGTATAGTTAATAAAGCATCTTATTCCAAATTTCTAGAAAATGCAAGTATATATATTTTTTACAGATGGGCACCCAGCAGTGCCAATAACAAGGTCAGATTGATGAGTGATACTTTGTGTTAAGTCTGTGCAACCCCTGCTCTGTGTATCATAATCAATCATTTTATGAGGCAAGAGTTTTTGTTGATAGCCACAGAGCATGTCACCTTGCCTGCCTGACTTTGCAACGGTATTTTGTTCTCAATAAAACATTTTAACATTCTATATCCATTTTGAGAGGGGATCTGTACACCTTTTGACCCAATCCACTTACTACCCATCCCCCAAGCTTTTTCCTTTCAAATCCCTGATAATCTGTCAAAATCATTAGTGCTTGCATGGAGTCTGTGTATATCTTTACCTTAGACCTCCTCTCCTTCCAGTCGATATTGAAATTTGGCATGCTGCTAGATGTTCCCCCAATGGGAAAGATTTGTTTTCTATGCTCTTTTTTGAGGGCCCCTGTGTGTGTCACTAAAGAACTACAGTATTTACCTTCCTATTGCTGCTAACTTATCAAGCAGAATCATCATTAAATCAGGTTCACTTAAACCTCATTCAAAAGGTCATAACGAATTCTTCGTGAAAATTCATCACAAAAGTGAGTAGTAATGAGAAGAGTCAGTGAAATTGACATACTAATAGTATAGTATTCAATAGGTTTTCAAATCTAGCCTTGAGGCATAATTCCATATGATCATGAAGAATTACATAACACACTTGATTATGTTTTGGTGGACCAGAGAACTTGGGCCATGTCATTGTTGGATGACCAAGGGTCAGGTTAGGGTTTCTACATGGGCACAATAGCAAGCCAGGAATTGCCTCTAAATTGAAAATGCTTATTTGCTCAACAAAACATGACATTGTTAAAATGAAAACAAATAACAGCAACAGTAACAAAATCTTATATTTCTTTGCTGTGATTAATCTATCTAAGCTTTCCTTGGAGAGCATACATCACAATTTGCACACTCACTAAGTTTTAACAATGGATCCTCAGAATAAAGTACTACTGATGCTTGTACTTGAGTCTTGGTCAGCTTGACATTGCTATAGCTTACAACCTACAGTTCATGCAGGAAATTCAAGAGACCAAATCTGGTACAGTTATCTCAAAAAAAATAAAGAGAATTATCCAAAGTGTAGCTTCTTTCAAATCGAGGAAGATATAACACAGAGAATGTAATTTGGTAGAACACTCAGAAAGTAACAGAGACAGCAAGAACCTGAATTTTCATGTGGCTTATCTCCATTTCCCAAGCACAAAAGTAATTTAACAAGGACTCTAAAGTACCTGTGACTTCCTATCCACCTGGACATATCATCTTAAATAATTGATACAGCAAACTAATGGGATGCCCTATGTGAGGTTAAAGTGACCAAAATCTCTATGAACAAAATTATCATGAAGCTAGAGAACAGATAAAAACCTGAGCCAATATTGTAAAAGTTGTTAAAGAGAAAACCACAGTTCCAAAATGACTTCACTTGCCCTGAATCCCATGGTACCAAACCTGGATTTAATACCCAACCTAACTGCAGTTTCCACTTTCCCAGGTATGTAACCTTAATCAGCCAGTTTGGAATTTTCTAGGCAGCACCAATGAGGTAAATCTGTCACAGGGAGCCCACACCTCTGCCCAAGAAAGAAGAGATAATCTGTATGATAGACTCTTGCCTTTCTCCCAAAAGAAGGTAACCTGGCAAGAAACAATTCTTACCTTCCTTCTGCTAAAAACTTTCTCCCTACACCTTGCTTCTATAAAAATCCTCCATTTTGTACAACTCCTTGGAGTATCTCTCTGCTTTCTAGATGGGATGTTGCCAATTCATGAATTGCTTAAGAAACCAATTACATCTTCAAATTTACTTAGTTGAATTTTCCTTTTTAACAGATTTGATGGCAGTGATGGGATCCAAAGCAAACTTCCAATGGCACTCAGGATCAATGAGAAACACAAGCATGATGCCCTGTAATTTCCTCTCAGTTTGAGCTCTGCTCTTTTTTTTTTTTTTTTTTTGTGGTACGCGGGCCTCTCACTGTTGTGGCCTCTCCTGCTGTGGAGCACAGGCTCTGGACGCGCAGGCTCAGCGGCCGTGGCTCACGGGCCCAGCCACTCCGCGGCATGTGGGATCCTCCCTGACTGGGGCACGAACCCGTGTCCCCTGCATTGGCAGGCGGACGCTCAACCACTACGCTACCAGGGAAGCCCCCTGAGCTCTGCTCTTTTTGAATTCAAGCTGGCAGACAGTTCTGTCCAGAGCCAAGAACCTAGACTTTCAGACCACAGTTCCCAGGTTTTTGAGTGAAAAACTCTAGAAAACTTCCACACTGGAAACTGCTGATAGTTTAATCTGCAATTCCCCATTTGTTTGGAATCCTTCCCCAGATTTCACGTTGGGAACTGTTGGTGGCAGCTGCAATTCTCCATTTTTGTTTGGAATCAGTCTGCAGCCCCCTTCTTTGAGGTCTGCTGGTTCCATTCTTTCCTCAGTCCAAGGTTCCACAGTACTTGGTGGTGGTGCAGAAAGGGCCTTTTCTTGGCCAGAAATACTCATTAATATCACTTGATTACTCCCAATATATTAAGGTGCAAGTTTGTTTGTCTTGTTTTGTGTAAATAAAGGCTCATTGCTACTGGGATCCTTTACAACCAAAGAGTTGAGCAAACCACCTTCCAGTACACCCACTTATTTTACACCTGAGAACTATGATCCCAGAAGCTGTAGACATTTACAAAAATGGCAAAATCTTTCCAAACTTGTTTTGTGTCCTGAGAACATGGCTTGGTAGCCATCAGGTTGGCAGCTCTAAAATATGGCCAAATAGAAATGTGAGTTGCACCCCATTTATGACTAGACATAACTGGATAGAAATGTGGATTAAACTTCACTGTGGCCAGGGACCCACCAAAGTACCGCCGGCCCTCCAGGGAATTACGATGGCCATTATAAGAACATTTGAAATAGATAATATCATTTTAAAAGTGCACGTAAAAGCAATCCTGGGAGATTCACATTCCATAGACAGAATGTGTCCATCTCAAAAAACTTGAGAGCAACCTGAAATATGGGGTGGTTAGTTTTTATGAGTGGGGTGATTTCATAGGCTAACAAGTGAGAGGATTATTCCAACTATTTTGGGGAAGGGGCTGGGATTTCCAGGAATTGGGCCACCACCCACTTTTTGGCCTTTTATGGTTGGCCTCAGAACTGTCATGGCATCTGTGGGTGTGTCATTTAACATGCTAATGTATTATAATGAGTGTATAATAAGGCTCAAGATCTACTGGAAGTCAAGTCTTCCACCATCTTGGGCCTAGTAGGTTCTAACTGGTTTTTGTGGTCCCCTATTCATTTAATGATTGTGTCATTCATTTTTAATGGTTGTGCCCTGCCCCCTTCCTTTCTGTCTCAACATGATCTGGGATAATCTTTGGTAAACAAAAGCTAGGGTTTCAGTTTGTTGGTTTAATTAACAAACATGTCCTTAATATTATCAACATTAGATATCAATATAATGCAGATAAACAACTTTTATTCTACTAGGGTTTGGTAGTCAAATTCATGTTATCTCTGTTGCAAAATTTTTAGAAAAATAAAATAAAATAATTTAGAATGATAGCTCATTTTTTCTAATGTCTCATGAAGTTTTCATGGGTAATATAAACATGATTGTTGAGAGCAAGCAACTTAGGTAGATGTAAGTGGGATAAGAGTTTGTAGAGAAACTTTTTAGCAAGTTATATTTTATGTGTACTTAAAAATATCTTCCAAAATCTTTTTGGCAACTCAAAACTTAGGTTTGCTAAGTTAAATTAAATGATAGATATTAAATATCTAGATCATTTCCAAATAAAATAAAATAAAATAGTGAAACAATTATTGAACATACATTTATCTACTTTTGGCTTCCCATTGCAGAGAAAGTAAAGATTAATTTGGTTCTACTGGTACACATGATTTGTGTCATGTTGAAAGATTATACTGTGAAGAAGCACATTTCTAGAAATTATGAAATGTATTCATAAATTTGCCAATCTAAAAAAAATCGACATATGGTTCACAATTGCTTAATTCTTAGTTTTTACTAGAAATTAAGTTTTCTAATGGTTAATAATTCTAGTTAATATATGTAATTAAAGCAATTAGAGGTAATAAGGGAAACAAATGCATGCAAGGAAAGTAGAATATGTTTGGGGGTTAAGAAAAATTATGAGATATGGAGATGCATTCTTGTTAAGGAAATGAGAGTAATTTTATCTAAAAGCAAAACTTTATTTTAGCTCTGGTTATTTCCAGAATGGGAAGGAAGAAAGTGAAGGGCAAACTATGCACATAGGAAGTGGGAAGAGAAAATGAGAGAGAGAAAAGGAATCTTGTGTATTCAAGCTGGCTAAAATTGAACTGTTATTATAGGAGGTTTAAGAATAAGCTTTAATATCAATAGTGTACTTATGTAAAACAGGAACTTAACTTCTTACCTCTCCTAAAAGGACAAAATTTTCTTGGACTATAGGTCTGCTCTTGATAATAAGAGATTTTGAAAGGTTTCTTCTTTACTTTTAAAAGTAATCTGCCTAGAACCCAAGGATTCTGTATTTTGCCAAAATAATTCCCTGTGTTTATCAGGTCTTTGATTACTTGAATCTAGTGTCCTCAACATTAAAACAGCAAGTTTTGCTCACAACTATGTAACCTCCTGATTGCTGTCCTCAAAACTGAGGCTCACATCAAAAGAACTGAACTTGAGTATCAGGGAAATGCTCTTGCTGACTTTAACGTAACAGCAGTAGATTCTATAAAGATTGTGGCATGTGTGGCTAATGTCTTATCCTCCTTCTGCAAAAAAATGATCCCTCATTGCCAGAATTTTGCCATTCTGATTTCCTTGTGGCAACAAGGTAACAGTCTGCTTCTGAATCAAAGAAATTAAGATGGGTAAACAATGGCTGTAAATTAAACAAACAGTTGGGACTATGGAAAACCCAAGACTGCTGCTTGGTTCTTCCCATCTCCCTGGCAAATCCCATTTCTGGTTTTTACACCTCTTTATTCACCATAGAACATTTAAGATGACTCAAATTTTGAATAGACTTTGGTGGAGAAACTCCTATAAAACTGCAAAGACAAATTACCAGCAGTGTATGACCTGCCAGATCCATAATCATGGAAAAATCATTTTTGTCCCAGCAGCCTCAGACTTCCTTTCTCTGGACCCTTGGAACACCTGCAGCTGGACTTCATTCACCTGCCATTCAGTATGAGTTATCCATATGTTCTTGTTATGTATGTTTTCCAGATGGATTGAAACCTCCCCCTATCTCAAGGCTGATACCCTCACGGTGGCAAAGAAACAGTTAGAAAATGTGTTTCCCACTTGGAGTATACCTTCCACAATCTCCAGTGATCAAGGCCCAGACTTCACTGGGCAAATCATACAAGCATTAGTGAAAACCTTGCAAAGTTCTTGGAATCATCAGGCAAGGTTGGGATAACTAATGGAAAAACTGGATTCAAGCAGAATGAAAAATTAATAATATGGAATTGAACAAACTGATGACAATGATTATAATTTTATGACTTTGTATCTAAAATATTGCTTTTTTAAATTTTTTTTCAGGTTTAAAGAGATGTTTTCTCTTAAGCATTCTTATTATCAGTGATATTGCTATTATCAGCAGTACAGCCTGTAGTGATTGTGTCTCACCCCACTAAGTATTTAGTTTTGTGTTTTTCACAGTGCTGATGAAATGAAAGAAAGCTGCAGGTACTAGTTTAAGACCCCTGCCCTGAGGTATCTGGCCTTATTATATTGTCCAGGGATACATTGAATAATGTCAAGTAGAGGAGTGACAGAATCAGAAAAATATTTCAAGAAGTTCAATCTGATCATGGTCTTTTTTTTTTTTTTTTGCGGTACGCAGGCCTCTCACTGTTGTGGCCTTTCCCGCTGCGGAGCACAGGCTCCGGACGCGCAGGCTCAGCGGCCAGGGCTCACGGGCCCAGCCGCTCCGCGGCATGAGGGATCTTCGCGGACTGGGGCACGAACCCGCGTCCCCTGCATTGGCAGGCGGACCCTCAAGCACTGCGCCACCAGGGAAGCCCTGATCATGGTCTTTAAATAAATGTGCGGACAAAATTATTCAAGTCCCTCCTTTTAAGCACCATTAAGGATTATCTGTGGAAAAGGATATTAAGTTTGAACTCTACCCTTTCACCTCTCCAGGCTTGCTTCTTTAGATCAATCACATTATGGTATTTTTCTCCTTTTTCATTCTGTTAGGTAGTTAGTCAGACATTAGCAGCAAGGAGGTAACAGCGGAGAAGAGATACAAGGGGAATGATCAAGTCACACCCCAACCATCTGGGTACCTTCCCCTGACATTAGCAGCAAGAAGGTTACCGTGGCGAAAAGACAAGAGGGGAATAGTCAACTTACACCCCAACCATCTGGGGACTCTCCCTTGACCCCACCCAGAACAGGCAAAACTTTGGTCGTGTGGTGGGCAATTTATTCTGATAAAGAGGGAGCACAGTGACATGAGGGGACTTTCCCGGGCTGTGCATGCCCAGGCCAAATAGGCCTACAGCCTTTAGTAAACCCAAACTCATTATACCATCATTATAATAAAATATGCGTAAAAATAATAAAATAAAATAAAATAAAATAATAATAAAAAAATAATAAAATCTGCATGTGGTTTTGCCCCTCCCCCCCGTCCCGTGGGCTTTTCTTAGTGAATCAAGGGTAAGGTGAGGGCATGCGCAATAACGTACTTGTTATGTAACTGGGGACTGTCAATCAAATAATGATCCCCTGTCACTCACCCATGATCGCACCCACCTCCTCACAGAACACTCCTTATAAACACCCTAAAGCCTGTACAGGAGCGCTGGTTTCACTTCACAGAAACAGCCTGCTCTCCCTCTGAGAGTGTAAATGTGCTTTAATAAACTTTGCTTTGCTTAAGCCCGAAATAGTAGTCTGCAGCTCTTTGCTGCTATCACAAGGACCGAGATTGCTGGTTCAGGTCTTCCACTGACCTCCTCGGTTGAAGCCATTTGACACAATGCACACCAACCCAGTAACAATTCATGTTTCCAAATTACTTACAGTTAATCTTCAGTCATATAGTAAAAATATCCAAAAATGCATTTGCTCAAGCAAGATAGAAGTTTATTTCTCACTCATGTAACAGTCCCTAGTGGGTGGGTAGAATTTGCTCCAAAAACTACTTCAAGAACTTTCACCAGTTGGGCAGCTGTTCCATCGACAGCATGCAAATTCCAAACCCACTCTAGTCATCACTGTTTCCAGTCAGCAGAAAGGAAAACAAAGGGATACTGCTAGTTTGTTTTTTTTAAGAGAATGAGGTAGAATTTGAACATACACTAATGTTCACATTCCATGAGTAAGAACTTAGTCATATAACCACAAATAAGATTGAGTAATGTAGTTTTTTCCAGAAAATCAAGTGCCCAGCAAGGGGAAAACACACTGAGGATGTGAGATCCGGGATAACTAAGGTCTTCACACGTGTTTCCATTTGTCTACTGTTCTTCACACAAACTGAAATATAACCTTTTGGAATCCACTTTATTTTCACGTTCCTCATGAAGATATAAAGATTTCAAAATAGTATATTCTGTATTCCAAAAAAGCTTAGCAGAGAGAAGGAGTCTGTGAGAATATTAAATGTCTTGGATTTTGTATTAAATTATCAATTGTACTTTGGTCTTCTTGGTAGAAGAATATAATTCTGAGTATTTGGATTTTTAATCTTTTTTAATTGAGATATAATTGACATATAACATTATAATAGTTTAAGGTGTACAACACAATTATTAAATACTTTTTATATATTGTGAAATGATCACCATGAAAAGTCTAGTTAACATCCATCACCATACATAGTTACAATTGTTTTCTTGTGATAAGAACTTTTAAGATCTATTCTCTCAGAAATTTTGATTTTTAACTTTTAATTTTGATTCTCTGAATCTCAATATTTTCTAGCAAAATATCAATACTTTTATTGTTTCCTGAGTATATCCTATTTTACGTGGACCATACCTAACAGAAATTGAGAGGGGAAAATGGCTTTATATGCTTTTTGCTTGTCACCTTAAATTTATTTGAAGATTTTGGTTGGTTGATTGGTTGGTTAAGGAGATAAGGAATGGGAAGTTTCAACAATAAAACTCAAGTCACAATATGTTCTTTTCTTCAGATGGAATAGAACATTTTCAACTGCATTTCTGTGGGAGTCAGTCTTCAAGGGGTCCTTGATGAATATCAGGTCCTGCTTCCTGATATTCGTAGTCATTGGCAGTCTCCCTCACATTGAGTAGGACTAACATGTGTAACAAATAGGATATTGAAGAAAAGGTGAAGTGTAATTTTTAAGGCTAGGTCATAAAAAGCATGTGAGTTCTGTCTTTCTGAGTGAAGACAAGAGTATGTTATGAGATACTGGGTTAGCCAAAACGTTCGTTCAAGTTTTCTGTAACAGTTTGCAGAAAAACACGGATGAAATTTTTGGCCATCCCAATACTTTAGGTGACAATTAACCAGTACCACACAGTGAGCCATCTTTAAGGCAGATCTTGCAAATGGTAATTAGGTTGTGAATATTGCATGCCATATCAGTAAACAAAGAATTTCACAGTCATCAGCGATTACAGCCACAGCCAGCAGATGGTGAGCTAGAGAGCCCTGAGGTAAATCAGGAAGGATTAGAATACCTGCCATCTAGCAGCGATCAGACTGCAGACACTCCCCACAGTGAGCTCTGAGGAAACTCAGGAAGTGAAAACAGAGGATACTGGTCCCAGATAGCTAAGATACATAGCAAAGGAATGATTTCAGTGAGTCCAGACTCTCGCATCTTCCCATATATAGAAAAGCACAAAATTCATTAAACTTAAGATTTCTAGTTTTTTTTTAATTAACAATAAACTTTTGATGTTCAGACTACCTGTCCTTTGTTACAAAACTCATATATCCTGGCTCCCTCCCTTGCCTCTTCAGAGCAGTTCTCTCAGGGTTACTTGAGATGCTGTCTCTCAGGATTGAAGTCCTAAAAATTCCCACCAAATAAAACATAACTGTCAACTTTTAGGTTGTGAATAATTTTTTAGTTGACAGAAACAATGACAAGCCTTCAGATAACTGCAGTTTTGGTTGCATCTTAAGTGAATATCATGAGATACCTCAAGCCACAACCCTCCAGCAAAGCTGCTTCTGTATTCCTGATCCACAGAAATTATGAGATGAATAATAATAATTTATTATTTTAGACCACTGAGTTTTTGATACCGAGCAGGACCCTGTGGGGCTCCTGGGAACAAAACCTTTCTGTGTCTGCCATTTCTTTGATTACAGAAAATAGCCTTCACTCAGCCTCCATGACCTTCGCTGAGTTCCAACTGGGCAGATTGAAGCAGTTGTTAGTTAAGGAAGGGAGGGGATGCCAGACAAGAGAGAAACAAACAGTCAAGAGAAACAACAGTGCAGCCTTGGGGCAATGTGCTGGCTCCCCATTAAAGGATACACACACAATATCTTTGAGCTGTTTTCTAGATTTTGAAACACCCTCCAGGTGGGAGAAGTTAAAGATTAATGAATGATGGTATGCCGCCCACAAGCATGTAGACCCAAGACCAGTCAGAAGCTGAAGGTTGATAATGCTGACTCCTACTTAGCTCACCACCAACCCATCAAAGAATGTCCTCGAGTAGAACACGCCCTCTTTAAACAATTACTGTAAAACTACTCACTATCCTCTCCAAGTGGGGACAAATAGTTTTTGAAGGCAAGAGCCTGCTGTGTCCCTCATTTCCTTGCAAAGTAATAAAGCTATCCTTTTCTACCCAAAACTCTAAGATTCGATTTGGCACAGGTGTACAGAAAAGTTGAGTTTTGGCACCATTTTTATTATTATTATTTTTCTTATTTATTTATTTATTTTTACATCTTTATTGGAGTATAATTGCTTTACAATGGTGGCTAGTTTCTGCTTTATAACAAAGTGAATCAGTTATATATATACATATGTTCCCATTTCTCTTCCTTCTTGCGTCTCCCTCCCTCCCACCCTCCGTATCGCACCCCTCCAAGCGGTCACAAAGCACCGAGCTGATCTCCCTGTGCTATGCGGCTGCTTCCCACTAGCTATCTACCTTACGTTTGGTAGTGTATATATGTCCATGCCTCTCTCTCCCTTTGTCACAGCTTACCCTTCCCCCTCCCCATATCCTCAAGTCCATTCTCTAGGAGGTCTGTGTCTTTATGCCTGTCTTACACCTAGGTTCTTCATGACATTTTTTTTCCCTTAAATTACATATATATGTGTTAGCATATGGTATTTGTCTTTCTCTTTCTGACTTACTTCACTCTGTATGACAGACTCTAGGTCTATCCACCTCATTACAAATAGCTCAATTTCGTTTCTTTTTATGGCTGAGTAATATTCCATTGTATAAATGTGCCAAATCTTCTTTATCCATTAATCTGATGATGGACACTTAGGTTGTTTTCATCTCCTGGCTATTGTAAATAGAGCTGCAATGAACATTTTGGTACATGACTCTTTTTGAATTATGATTTTCTCAGGCTATATGCCCAGTAGTGGGATTGCTGGGTCATATGATAGTTCTATTTGTAGTTTTTAAGGAACCTCCATACTGTTCTCCACAGTGGCTGTACCAATTTACATTCCCACCAGCAGTGCAAGAGTGTTCCCTTTTTTGCACACCCGCTCCAGCATTTATTGTTTCTAGATTTTTTGATGATGGCCATTCTGACTGGTGTGAGAAGATATCTCATTGTAGTTTTGATTTGCATTTCTCAAATGATTAATGATGTTGAGCATTCTTTCACGTGCTTGTTGGCAGTCTGTATATCTTCTTTGGATAAATGTCTATTTAGGTCTTCTGCCCATTTTTGGATTGGATTGTTTTTTTTTTATTATTGAGCTGCATGAGCTGCTTTTAAATTTTGGACATTAATCCTTTGTCAGTTGCTTCATTTGCAAATATTTTCTCCCATTCTGAAGGTTGTCTTTTGGTCTTGTTTATAGTTTCCTTTGCTGTGCAAAAGCTTTGAAGTTTCATTAGGTCCCATTTGTTTATAGGAGGTGGGTCAAAAAGGATCTTGCTGTGATTTATGTCATAGAGTGTTCTGCCTATGTTTTCCTTTAAGAGTTTGATAGTTTCTGGCCTTACATTTAGGTCTTTAATCCATTTTAAGCTTATTTTTGTGTATGGTGTTAGGGAGTGATCTAATCTCATACTTTTACATGTACCTGTCCACTTTTCCCAGAACCACTTATTGAAGAGGCTGTCCTTTCTCCACTGTACATTCCTGCCTCCTTTATCAAAGATAAGGGGACCATATGTGCATGGATTTATCTCTGGGCTTTCTATCCTGTTTCATTGATCTATATTTCTGTTTTTGTGCCAGTACCATACTGTCTTGATTACTGTAGCTTTGTAGTATAGTCTGAAGTCAGGGAGCCTGATTCCTCCAGCTCCATTTTTCGTTCTCAAGATTGCTTTGGCTATTCTGAGTCTTTTGTGTTTCCATAAAAATTGTGAAATTTTATGTTCTAGTTCTGTGATAAATGCCAGTGGTAGTTTGATAGGGATTGCATTGAATCTGTAGATTGCTTTGGGTAGTAGAGTCATTTACACTACGTTGATTCTTCCAATCCAAGAGCATGGTATATCTCTCCATCTATTTATATCATCTTTAATTTCTTTCATCAGTGTCTTATAATTTTCTGCATATAGGTCTTTTGTCTCCTTAGGTAGGTTTATTTCTAGATATTTTATTCTTTGTGTTGCAGTGGTAAATGGGAGTGTTTTCTTGATTTCACTTTCAGATTTTTCATCATTAGTGTATAGGAATGCCAGATATTTCTGTGCATTAATTTTGTATCCTACTACTTTACCAAATTCATTGATTGGCTCTAGTAGTTTTCTGATGGCATCTTTAGGATTCTCTATGCATAGTATCATGTCATCTGCAAACAGTGACAGCTTTACTTATTCTCTTCCAATATGGATTCCTTTTATTTCCTTTTATTCTCTGATTGCTGTGGCTAAAACTTCCAAAACTATGTTGAATAATAGTGGTGAGAGTGGGCCACCTTGTCTTGTTCCTGATCTTAGTGGAAATGCTTTCAGTTTTTCACCATTGAGGATGATGTTGGCTGTGGGTTTGTCGAATATGGCCTTTATTATGTTGAGGACAGTTCCCTCTATGCCTACTTTCTGCAGGTTTTTTTATCATAAATGGGTGTTCAATTTTGTCAAAAGTTTTCTCTGCATCTATTGAGATGATCATATTTTTTTCTCCTTCAACTTGTTAATATGGTTTATCACATTGATTGATTTGCATATATTGAAGAATCCTTGCATTCCTGGAATAAACCCCACTTGGTCATAGTGTGTGATCCTTTTAATGTGCTGTTGAATTCTGTTTGCTAGTATATTGTTGAGGATTTTTGCATCTATGTTCATCAGTGATATTGGCCTGTAGTTTCCTTTCTTTGTGACATCCTTGTCTGGTTTTGGTAACAAGGTGATGGTGGCCTCGTAGAATGAGTTTGGTAGTGTTCCTCCCTCTGCTATATTTTGTAAGAGTTTGAGAATGATTGGTGTTAATTCTTCTCTAAATGTTTGATAGAACTCGCCTGTGAAGCCATGTGGTCCTGGGCTTTTGTTTGTTGGAAGATTTTTAATCACAGTTTCAATTTCATTGTTTGTGATTGGTCTGTTCATATTTTCCATTTCTTCCTGATTCAGTCTTGGTAGGTTGTGCATTTCTAAGAATTTGTCCATTTCTTCCAGGTTGTCCATTTTATTGGCATGGAGTTTCTTGTAGTAATCTCTCATGATCTTTTGTATTTCTGCAGTGTCAGTTATTACTTTTCCTTTTTCATTTCTAATTCTACTGATTTCAGTGTTGTCCCTTTTTTTCTTGATCAGTCTGGCTAATGGTTTATCAATTTTGTTTATCTTCTCAAAGAACCACCTTTTAGTTTTATTGATCTTTGCTACCATTTCCTTCATTTCTGTTTCATTTATTTCTGATCTGATTTTTATGATTTCTTTCCTTCTGCTAACTTCGGGATTTTTTTTGTTCTTCTTTTTCCAATTGCTTTAGGTGCAAGTTTATGTTGTTTATTCGAGATGTTTCCTCTTTCTTAAGGTCGGATTGTATTGCTATAAACATCCCTCTTAGAACTGCTTTTGCTTCATCCCATAGGTTTTGGGTCATCGTGTCTCCATTGTCATTTGTTTCTGGGTATTTTTTTATTTCCTCTTTGATTTCTTCAGTGATAACTTCGTTATTAAGTAGTATATTCTTTAGCCTCTGTGTGTTTATATTTTTACAGATCTTCTCCTGTAATTGATATCTAGTCTCATAGTGTTGTGGTTGGAAAAGATACTTGATACAATTTCAATTTTCTTAAATGTACCAAGGCTTGATTTGTGACCCAATATATGATCTATCCTGGAGAATGTTCCATGAGCACTTGAGGAAAATATGTATTCTGTTGTTTTTGGATGGAATGTCCTGTAAATATCAATTAAGTCCATCTTGTTTAATGTATCATTTAAAGCTTGTGTTTCCTTATTTGTTTAAATTTTGGATGATCTGTCCATTGGTAAAAGCAGGGTGTTAAATTCCCCTACAATGAATGTGTTTCTGTCAATTTCCCCTTCTATGGCTCAGTATTTGCCTTATGTATTGAGGTGCTCCTACATTGGTTGCACAAATATTTACAATTGTTATATCTTCTTCTTGGATCAATCCCTTGATCATTATGTAGTTCCCTTCTTTGTCTGTTGTAATAGTCTTTATTTTAAAGTCTATTTTGTCTGATATGAGAATTGCTACTCCAGCTTTCTTTTGGTTTCCATTTGCATGGAATATCTTTTTCCATCCCCTTACTTTCAGTCTGTATGTGTCTCTAGGTCTGAAGTGGTTTGCTTGTTGACAGCATGTATATGGGTCTTGTTTTTGTATCCATTCAGCCAATATGTGTCTTTTGGTGGGAGCATTTAGTCCATTTACATTTAAGGTAATTATCGATATGTATGTTCCTATTCCCAATTTCTTAATTGTTTTGGGTTCGTTATTGTAGGTCTTTTCCTTCTCTTGTGCTTCTTTCCTAGAGAAGTTCCTTTAGTATTTGCTGGAAAGCTGGTTTGGTGGTGCTGAACTCTCTCAGCTTTTTCTTTCTGTAAAGGTTTTAATTTCTCCATCAAATCTGAATGAGATCCTTGCTGGTAGAGTAATCTTGGTGGCAGGTTTTCCTCCATCATCACTTTAAATATGTCCTGCCAGTCCCTTCCGACTTGCAGAGTTTCTGCTGAAAAATCAGCTGTTAACCTTATGAGGATTCCCTTGTGTGTTATTTGTTGTTTATCCCTTGCTGCTTTTAATATGTTTTCTTTGTATTTAATTTTTGGCAGTTTGATTAATATGTGTCTTGGTGTATTTCTCCTTGGATTTATCCTGTATGGGACTCTCTGTACTTCCTGGACTTGATTAACTATTTCCTTTCCCACATTAGGGAATTTTTCAACTATAATCTCTTCAAATATTTTCTCAGTCCCTTTCTTTTTCTCTTCTTCTTCTGGAACCCCTAGAATTCAAATGTTGGTGCATTTAATGTTGTCCCAGAGGTCTCTGAGACTGTCCTCATATCTTTTCATTCTTTTTTTCTTTATTCTACTCTGCAGTAGTTATTTCCACTGTTTTATTTTCTCAGTCAATTATCTGTTCTTCTGTCTCAGTTATTCTACGATTGATCCCATGTAGAGTATTTTTAATTTCATTTATTCTGTTGTTCATTGTTGTTTGTTTCATCTTTAGTTCTTCTAAGTCCTTTTTAAATGTTTCTTGCATTTTGTCTATTCTATTTCCAAGATTTTGGATCATCTTTACTATCATTATTCTGAATTCTTTTTCAGGTAGACTGCCTATTTCCTCTTCATTTGTTAGGTCTGGTGGGTTTTTATCTTGCTCCTTCATCTGCTGTGTGTTTTTCTGTCTTCTCATTTTGCTTATCTTACTGTTTTTGGGGTCTCCTTTTTGCAGGCTGCAGGTTCGTAGTTCCCACTGTTTTTGGTGTCTGTCCCCAGTGGCTAAGGTTGGTTCAGTGGGTGGTATAGGCTTCCTGGTGGAGGGGACTAGTGCCTGTGTTCTGGTGGATGTGGCTGGATCTTGTCTTTCTCGTGGGCAATTCCAAATATGGTGGTGTGTTTTGGGGTGTCTGTGGACATATTATGATTTTAGGCAGCCCTCTGCTAATGCGTGTAGTTTTGTTCCTGTCTTGCTAGTTGTTTGGTATAGAGTGTCCAGCACTGTAGCTTGCTGGTCGTTGAGTGAAACTGGGTGCTGGTGTTGAGATGGAGGTCTCTGGGAGATTTTCCCCATTTGATATTATGTGGAGCTGGGAGGTCTCTTGTGGACCAGTGTCCTGAAGTTGGCTCTCCCACCTCAGAGGCACAGCACTGACTCCTGGTTGCAATATCAAGAGCCTTTCATCCACACAGCTCATAATAAAAGGGAGAAAATTTAGAAAGAAAGAATTAGTAGAAATAGAAAGAAAGGAGGGCGGGAGGGAGGAAGGAAGTAAGAAAGGAGGGAAGGAAGGAAAAATATAAATAAAGAAAGAAGATAAAGTAAAATAAAATAAAGTAAGATAAAATATAATAAAGTTATTAAAATAAAGATTAATTATTAAGAAAAAAATGGACGGATAGAATCCTTGGACAAATGGTGGAAGCAAAGCTATACAGACAAAATCTCACAGAGAAGCATACACATACACACTCACAAAAAGAGGAAAATGGGAATAAATCATAAATTTTGCTCTCACAGTCCACCTCCTCAATTTGAGATGATTCATTGTCTAAAGGAGGGAAGGAAGGAAGGAAAGAAAGAAAGAAGATAAAGTAAAATAAAATACAGTTATTAAAATAAAAAATAATTATTAAGAAAAAAATTAAAAAAAAAAAAACGAATGGATAGGACCCTAGAACAAATGGTGGAAGCAAAGCTATACAGACAAAATCTCACACAGAAGCATACACATACACACTCACAAAAAGAGGAAAAGGGGAAAAAATCATAAATCTTGCTCTCAACGTCCACCTCCTCAGTTTGGGATGATTCGTTGTCTATTCATGTATTCCACAGATGCAGGGTGCATCAAGTTGATTGTGGAGCTTTAATCTGCTGCTTCTGTGGATGCTGGGAGAGATTTCCCTTTCTCTTCTTTGTTCTCACAGCTCCCAGGGGCTCAGCTTTGGATTTGGCCCCGCCTCTGCGTGTAGGTCGCCGGAGGGCGTCTGTTCTTTGCTCAGACAGGACAGGGTTAAAGGAGCAGCTGATTCAGGGGCTCTGGCTCACTCAGGCCGGGGGGAGGGAGGGGCACGGAGTGTGGGGCGAGCCTGCAGCGGCAGAGGCCGGCTTGACGTTGCACCAGCCTGTGGCGTGCTGTGCGTTCTCCCGGGGAAGTTGTCCCTGGATCCCAGGACCCTGGCAGTGGTGGGCTGCACAGGCTCCCCGGAAGGGGGGTGTGGATAGTGACCTGTGCTCGCACACAGGCTTCTTGGTCGTGGCAGCAGCAGCCTTAGCGTCTCCTGCCTGTCTCTGGGGTCCGCGCTTTTAGCCCTGGCTCGCACCCGTCTCTGGAGCTCCTTTAAGCAACGTTCTTAATCCCCTCTCCTCGCGCACCAGGAAACAAAGAGGGAAGAAAAAGTCTCTTGTCTCTTCGGCAGGTCCAGACTTTTTCCCAGACTCCCTCCCGTCTAGCCATGGTGCACTAACCCCCTGCAGGCTGTGTTCATGCCACCAACCCCAGTCCTCTCCCTGTGCTCTGACCGAAGCCCAAGCCTCAGCTCCCAGCCCCACCCACCCTGGCGGGTGAGCAGACAAGCCTCTTGGGCTGGTGAGTGCTGGTCGGCCCCGAACCTCTGTGCGGGAATCTCTCTGCTTTGCCGCCCGCACCCCTGTTGCTGTGCTCTCCTCCGCGGTGCAGAAGCTCCCCGTTCCGCCATCCAGAGTCTCTGCCCACGAAGGGGCTTCCTAGTGTGTGGAAACCTTTCCTCCTTTCCAGCTCCCTCCCACTGGTGCAGGTCCCGTCCCTATCCTTTTGCCTCTGTTTATTCTTTTTTCTTTTGCCCTACCCAGGTACGTGGGGAGTTTCTTGCCTTTTGGGAGGTCTGAGGTCTTCTTCCAGCATTCAGTAGGTGTTCTGTAGGAGTTGTTCCACGTGTAGATGTATTTCTGGTGTATCTGTGGGGAGGAAGGTGATCGCATCTTACTCTTCCGCCATCTTCCCCTTGTCCCTGGCATCATTTTTAAATAATTATTTACACAGCAATAGTTACCTAATGCAATTCTCATGTATTAATAGCATTGTTCTTTATATGTCTTCCTACATTTTATTCTGTGTTCAATAAAACCCTGAAGTTATAGTTTTTCCACTGAACAATGCTATTCTTTTTGTATTCATTCTTTTGAACAGGAATTAGCCAGTGAGCTTTTCCTGTAAACTAGATTTGGGCCACATGCAACAGAAAACTGACTGGATTTCATTGTGTTTCTTTCCAAGAAGGATACCTAGAAGAGTAAAGGGAATCAGTGAATTGCAGAGTCTGAGAAGGGAATTGTGACCAATGAGTTGAGGGAAAGAGCATCATCTGCAGCAGGAGGGATGCAGATGAGATATTGCCCCAAATGTGCCTGTTATCCAAGGACCTATTAAACACACCTATTAAAGACTAAGCATTAACCATCTGCCAGCTCTAAAAATGTGATGCTAGCTCACATTACAATCACAAAAATGTTCTGTTCATCTTTCCTCTACTCCGCCAGTCCAAACTTGGCAGTGAGTGTGTATTTGAAACAACTGTTAGCAAGGTGTCAGTATTGGAGAAGCAGCCAGTTGTTCTTTCTCCTTTATTATAGGCCTCTCCACTATGGATGAAAAATGTTGTCTGCCAAATCAGTAAACAAAGGATGTCGCTGCTCATCAAGCCTGCAGCTACTGAAGTGCCCCTACTGGGCACCCTGAGGGGATTCAGGGTGGAGAAAAGCAGGATACCAGCTCTATATAGCTAAGGTGTATATCAAAGGAACGATTTCAATGAGCCCTGACTCCTGCATCTTCCCATACTTAGAGAACTACTAAATTCATTAACTTAAGATATCTGGTTTTCTTTAATTAACAGTAGTCTTTTGATATTCTGACTACCTGTGTTTTCTTTGGGTTGTTTTTTTTTTTGGGGGGGAGGGAGGTTTGGTAAAATCTCCTATATATCCTGGCTTCTCCCTTACCCCTTCCGAGCAGTCCCTCAGAGCTATCTGAACTGCTGTCTTCTGGGCTAAGGTTTTTTGTCCACCAAATAAAACATAATTCTTAATTTTTCAGTTGTGCCTTTTTTTTTTCAGTCGACAACTGCATGCATCCAAACTGAGGAGGAGTGAGGTGGGGAGGTATTTTGAATCAAGTTGAAAGTTTAAATTTGACATGACATTAAAAATTCTCATAACTAAGTAAATATAGTTTGTAATTCCCCCAAAAATGTGATAATAGAAGTCTTTATATTTCATCCAGTCGCAGTGGAAAAATTAGCTCCCTTGTATCTATGTAGAGGAAGAATGGGAATCCAAAGTAAAATTGGTTTATGATTAAATCCCTGAAGTCATATATTTCACCGTAATACTTTATTGGGAAATGTGCAGAATTACATAGAGCAAAAATAGATAATTTGATTGATGCAACTCTTTCTTTAAAATATGCATGCTAAAATAGTCATTTTTAAGTATAACCAACTTGAAGTAACATATTTTACAAGACTAAATAGATATTTGCCTTATCTATTTTATTTTGTGAAGTTATACACAATGTAAGGGAGGGGTGTTTTTCCTTCTCTTCTCAATGTAATTAGTTGGTGGAATTTGATAGCTGGAAAAAAAAAACTCCATAAAAATTTTCCAGGCACATTCCACCCTGCTGTATTTCTTCACAGTTTTCAGTCACATTCTGAGGGTCATAAATAGATGTATTACCTTATTTACATAATGGAATCATGAAGTCAGCATAACTTTTGCATAGACTATCATGTCAGTGAGAGCTTTAGAGACAAGTCAGGTTTAAAAAGAGATTCCAATATGCATTCAGATCAACCTGCTTTGTGTGTGTGTGTGTGTGTGTGTGTGTGTATATATATATATATATATATATATATATATATAAATTTCAAATAGAAACCTAGAAATGGTTGAACTAAATTGATGTCTAGCACAACAAACTTGTTCAAATTGATAGAATAGCAAGAAATGTATAGCATAAAATACATTTATCTTCATTTTGACTTTGTTTTAAAAAGGTGTGATATTTTGATATTAATCTAGTATGAAGCAAAATCCCTCAGTAAATTAAGTTTCCATTTTCAATATTTCTATTCATACTAGAAAATGCTACAATTTCATGACAAAGTAAAAAAATGCATATGTTAGGGAAAAGAGAATCCAGCAACAAATTAAGTAGAGAATAAACTTACCTTAACACAATAAAATCCGCATATGAAATGCCTACAACTAATAAAATGATCAATGTGGAAAAATGAAAGCTTTTTTCTCTAAGATCCAGAAAAAGACAAGGATGGCCACCCTTGCTGTTTCTGTTCAATATAATAATGGAAGTCCTAGTTAGATCAATTATGCAAGGAAAAGAAATAAAGGGCATCCAAATCATAAAGGAAGAAATAAAATTATTTGCTTGCAGATGACATAATCTTATGCGTTGAATATTGTAAAGACTGCATACAAAAAAGAGTTAGAACTAATAAAAACATTCATTAAAGTTGTAGGATACAAAGTCATCATACAAAAATTATTTGTGTTTTTACACAGTAACAAGAAAGTATCTGAAAAGTAAATCAAGAAAATAAAAACATTTACAATAGCATCAAAAACCAAAGAAGTGAAAGACTTGTGCACTGAAAATTATAAAACATTGATGAAAGAGATTTAAAAGACACACACAAATGGAAAGACATCCTGTGTTTATTAATTAGATGAATTAATATTTTAAAAATATTCATACTCTTCAAAATAATCTATGTAATCCTTTTTAAAATTGCAATGGCATTTTTCGCTGAAATAGAGAAAACACTCCTAAAATTTCTATGGAATCACAAAATATTCCAAAAAGTCAATGTGATTTTGAAGAAGAAGACAAAATTGGAGGCATTACACTTCCTAATTTTAAACTATATTACAAAGCTACAGTAATCAAAACATTATAGTTTTGGAATAAAAATAGACAGATAGACCAGTAAAACAGAATAGAGAGTTCAGGAATAAATCCACACATATATGGTCAAATGACCTTCAACAAGAATACACAATGGGGAAAGGATAGTTTTTTCAAGAAATGGTGTTGGGAAAACTGGATATCTACATGCAAAAAATGAAACTAGCTCAATGACTTCCTTACTACCAGAGCACGACAGAATCTAGAAAAAAATGAATGGTTCTTAGATCTAACTAAGGTACTCTCTATTCCTTTTGCACAAGGAATACAATACATCCTTACTTATAAAATGTAGGAATGTAATTCCCAGTACACCAGTTTAGTTGGTTTTATATTTCTTCTTTTTTATTAACATCTTTATTAGAGTAAAATTGCTTTACAATGGTGTGTCAGTTTCTGCTTTATAACAAAGTGAATTAGTTATACATATACATATGTCCCCATATCTCTTCCCTCTTGCACCTCCCTCCCTCCCACCCTCCCTATCCCACCCCTCTATGTGGTCACAAATCACCAAGATGATCTCCCTGTGCTATGCGGCTGCTTCCCACTAGTTATCTTTTTTTTTTTTTTTTCGGTATGAGGGCCTCTCACTGTTGCAGCCTCTCCCGCTGTGGAGCACAGGCTCCGGACACACAGGCTCGGTGGCCATGGCTCATGGGCCCAGCCACTCCGTGGCATGCGGGATCTTCCCAGACCAGGGCACGAACCTGTGTCCCCTGCATCAGCGGGCAGATTCCCAACCACTGAACCACCAGGGAAGCCCCACTAGCTATCTATTTTATGTTTGGTAGTGTATATATGTCCATGTCACTGTCTCACTTTGTCCCAGCTTACCCTTCCCCCTCCCCGTATTCTCAAGTCCATACTCTAGTAAGTCTGCATCTTTATTCTCATCTTGCTCCTAGTTCTTCTGAGCATTTTCTTTTCTTTTTTTTTCTTTTTTTTTCTTTTATATTCCCTATATATGTGTTAGCATAAGGTATTTGTTTTTCTCTTTCTGACTTACTTCACTCTGTATGATAGTCTCTAGGTCCATCCACCTCACTACAAATAACTCAGTTTTGCTCCTTTTTATGGCTGAGTAATATTCCATTGTATATATGTGCCACAGTTTTATATTTCTTAATTACACAGTAGATATTCCTGTTTTGCCATCCTGTCCTACACATTTTTTTTTCTTTCAAAACCCTCTTCTCCTAATATATTTACAAACCATCCAGAGTATTATAATAATAGATCGGATTAAAGATTCATTTTTAATTTAAGAGTGCACACATATTCACAATATAGAAACTGTTGGCACCAAAATCTAATAGTAATTAGTTAGAAACGGTGTGTGTTAGAGGTTAGGGTGTTTGTTTTATAGTGATGTTAGTTCTTTCTGGCATTTAGTAACTGGAAGTTGAGGATGCTAATTGTCATATAAGGAGAAACAAATTCTAAAAAACAAAGACATTTCCTTCCCCAACCAAAAAAACAACATTCTAAATGTTTCTTCATTAAGAAATACTGAATATAAAATTGTTGAATAAACAGATTTTTATTTGATTTTTTCCACTTGATTACTAATGAGATCAATATTTTCCAAAATTTAGTGACTACCTGATAGTATTAGTTATGATTTGGATGTTATGTGGAATGTATTATTCTTTTCAATAATAATGTTCAAAATTAATATAAAGAGACATTAACTATCCAGTTATACCAAATATTTAATTCATAATTGTTTTGAACTGGGATAATTAGGAATGTAATAATTTGTAGGCATAAAGAAAATAGTAAATCAACTAAAATAAGTGGTGTGTAGATATGACAAAAGAACAGAAGATGGTAAATAAATTATGGCTTCTTGGGAAACACTGAAGGGGTGTGTGTGTGTGTGTGTGTGTTTTAGTAACTCAGGGTTAATCAATACACTGATGTAAGTATTTGTACCAACCCAAACAAAAACATTACTTCCCCACTTAAGTTCATACTCACCCACATAAATGTATTGTTGAGAAATAATAGATATCTAAGGTTGTTGACATAGCAAACATACTTCACAGTTTGATAGTTCATAAAACTCAAGTATGCAAACCTTATCACTATGGACTAAAACTAAGCTGGTTTTTCATTCATCCCTCTTTTTTATTGATGGTTAAAACTTTAATCTTGCCCTTGCTCTCTTTTTTGGATAATACTTGATGAAAATTGAGGACTCTCCCCCTCACTTCTCACCATTTCTTCTGCTCAGTGATTACCTGAACTGCACAGGAATTCAGGCATGGCATTGAAAGAGCAATAGTACAGTCATCTTCTGTTCTCTAGTGACATCTGGTTAGAAGTAGAGCTCCTCCTTTGGTGTTTCTTGAGTACATTTGCATCTCTGCTGATATGTACAGTTAAAAATGTCCTCTGGTTACCAGTTCCAGGCATTCTACTCCTCTCCATACTGACTACAGATATTCTAGCCTGACTATTTCCCTTATGATTCCTCCTTAGAGATTAAAAACATCCAGCTTCTTTTCCTGCACCTCACTGTAGTACACACTCTTTTGTGAGGCTGCCCTAAGTCCCATTTTGCTGGATACCTTACTCAGTCTTCACTACTCATCTGCTAGTGAGTTATGCTTAAATGTCCTGGCTCACAATAAAAAGTAAGGCATGAGTCCACTAATTTCTTACCATCTCTAAACCATTCTGGGATTTCTGCTGCTAAATCCCTGCCCCTCATTTCCCTCAGACATCTACAATGAAGGAAAATGTAGGAGGCACTGCTCTCCCACAAAACTCACAGCTTAACACTCATGTTCTTCTGGTTCAATCCCCTTCAAAGTTTTTGTTCCCAGGTCAGAAATTTTCCACACTTTTTTTCACCATGCAAGGAAACCTCTCTTGTATCATTTTGCATTTCTCTACACTTTGTACTTTAGGCAATAAAGTCTTCTAAACTTTAATTTGGTAGTCAAAGCCAAACTTACTGGAAATAAATACTTTTAAAAAAATCCTTGCAAATGTATAGCCCTTGCTATCAAAATTCAAACTGCATTTCAAGACAAATTTGGAACTCAGAGCCAGTAATTTCACACAAATTTTAAATTGGGTTCCTTTGGAATTCTCTGTTCCCTAAAGCAATAAGGCTTCACCTATGGTCAAGTATTAATAGCCAAATGATTGCATAAATGAATGCATTTGCCAAGAAGAAAAAAGAAGTTGTGTTTTAGTTTAGAATATTTCACTGATGTAATCAAAATAAAATGTATTTTAGGAAAAAACATGTTTTTTTTTAATACAGCAAACATGTTTATTCTTTTCTTATACAATGAAGACATTTTCTCCCATTTCAAGAAAAAAAGTGATAAAGTGGATGAAGGAAACAAACAACACTCTAAATATCTCTGTTCTTATAAGTAATAACATGAAAGGTACAAGCACTCCAGGGACAATAGCATACCTACCTATGGCATTTACTAAGGGCTTAGTAACTTAGAGAATTTTCTCCCCTCACTGTCCATCAAATGACAGACTTAATTACCAATGGATTAAAAGGGCCAGGGTAGGGCTTCCCTGGTGGCGCAGTGGTTGAGAGTCCGCCTGCCGAGGCAGGGGAGACGGGTTCGTGTCCCGGTCCGGGAAGATCCCACATGCCGCGGAGCGGTTGGGCCTGTGAGCCATGGCCGCTGAGCCTGCGCGTCCAGAGCCTGTGCTCCGCAACGGTAGAGGCCACAACAGTGAGAGGCCCGCGTACCGCAAGAAACAAAAACAAAAATAAAAGGGCCAGGGTAAAACTTGTAAGTGATCTTTTAAAAATTAGCATAGGAGTGGACCTCTAAGTCTAAATAGCACTGAAAGTGTTATTTTAGTCTTTCACCACTGTATCCAAATTTTGGGCTCTCAGAGCCTTTCAATGTTTTTAAGCTATAAGTCTACTCACTTAGTACGTACAGCAAGAGATAAAGAAATGTCAAGAGGCTGCAATCCTTACTTGATGCCACAGAGATATTTAAACACATAAATATATTCATGCATGCATAATAACATACCTAAAGGCTGATTCATCTTTGGACCTTTCCTATGAGAGCACAACTCAAAAAATATATTCTTGCTCAGGATCCAGTTGTCTAATGTTCTGATTTCTGCATAATTCCATGAATGATTCTGTTATAAAGCAATTTTTGTTCATGGAAATGTGAGTCAAGTAAACAGAACTCTAGTTACGCTTCACTAAAACTACTGAAATCTATGCCAATAAATTAACCTTTTGACCTTACTTTTCTGCATTGAAAATCTTTTCTACAAATACAATTAGTAAAGTTAATTTCACAATTTCACAGTAGTTTAAACCTAATATAGTAACTATGGATGAGCAAAACCAATTTAAAGACAAGTGTTTGTAAACACAGCACATTTTGCTCTAACAACTGTTATTAGGAAGAAGAGTTCTTCATCTATTTTGAAACCATCCAAACTAGTGGATCGATTTTACTGCTTGTGGATCATATAATCGGCAAGCCTCTGTTGACATATTTAAAACTGTTTTCCCGCAGTGAATTTTAAATTAATATTTCAGTCAAGATGATCTGCAGCTCTCTCTCAGCTATTCAAAAGAAAATATGTCTTGACCTTTTTAAGATTTGAAAGATTCCATGAAATATATATTTAAAATATAATCTCACCTTAAAGTATAGGTTTGTGTCAAGTGAAATGTCTAACCTTAGAAGACTAATAACCTCCCAACGGTAAAATAGCAAAAATATCTTTCACCTATGTAGCATTAGGAGGTTTATATGGATAAAATAATATTATACCTATTACAGCACTTTAGAAATAAATATCCTTTATACCTCTCAGGTATCATTAGATGGAGAAATCTTAATGTAATCTTCTTTTAAAGTAGCATAGACCACATTATCCTGTGTCCTAAAAGCTTTCAAAGGCTCCTATAACCTTCCAAATTCAGTTTAGAATTCTCAACCTGGCCTTTACCCTCCATAAAATGGTTACAACCTACTTTTCCTCACATATAGGTACTATTACTTATGCAGATGTTAAACTGCAACCACCATCACTATTGCAAGTACATATCTCATGATTTGGCATCTCAGAACCTTTTTTCACTGTTATACCTTTATCCCAGAGTGTATCTTCCTTTCCTACCCATAAGAGCTACTTAATTTTCAGTTCTATCCTCAGCATCTAGTAAAAGCTAAACAAATAGTAGGATTTCAGGAAAAAGCAATTGAATCAAATTTATATTACTAACAGTAACCAGTCTTACATTATACCTACCTCTTGTTTATACTTGATGTCTAGGTTCCAAAAAATAAAAAAATGCTTCAATCAAAATTATTTTCCCTTCTGAAGTCAAGTCACATTTCTAAGGTTATGGAGTCACGAAGGGAAGAAAGGTAAAATAAACCTAGGTCTTTCACTATCAGGCTCACTTGTAAAATACTTTCCTGAATATATATATATATATATATATATATATATATATATATGCTACAGAAACATAATTAGTTCTCTTGCTTGTGCATTGTTTTGGGAAATTCTATACAACTGAAAAATCTAGTAGGAGTATGAGTTCATCATACACTTTTGATGGAACAACAACCTTCTTCCTTTGTGTGAGGTCAACCTCACTGAACATTTAGCCAGCAAATCTCAGATAGAGTGACTAGGGAAAGGGGATGATATCAAGTCCCCCACAGTATAAATCCTAACATAAAATTTTAAATAGAAATACATTCTGTTTTCCAGCTTCTTTGGCTTCTGCCATATAGATATATGAATAAGCTTCTGGCAATCCAATGCACTTGAATGAGAATTTGTTTCCGGACTGAGTGAACTAAGGAAGAAATGCAAAGTATGTGACATATGTTTTTCTCTTGGTGGAAATTGCGATAGAGGCAAAGTGGTTCTGGAGGAGGTAGCTTTCTGAGTTGGCAGATTCTTGACCATAGAAGAAGCAGTTGCTCCCTTTGGTAAGCAACATTCTGTATTGTGGATATGTTAGGTAGTTAGATATGAGCAGCAAGGAGGTGACAGCGGTGAGAAAAACAAGGAGAAGAAATCGAGTCACACACCCAGCAGTCTGGGGACTCTCCCTTGACCTCACCCAGAATGGGTGAAACTATTGTGGTGTGGTGGGCGGCTTATCCTGATAAAGAGGGGCACAGTAACACAAGGGAAGTTCCCTGGGCTGCACATGCCCAGACCAGACAGGAATATAACCTATAGTAAACCCAAACTCATTATACCATCATTATAATAAAACCTACATGTGGTTTTGCCCCTTGAGTGGGTGTTTCTTAGTGATTCAATGGTGAGAGCATGCGCAGCAGTAAACTTGTTACATAGCTCGAGACTGTCAATCAAATAATGATCCCCTGTCACTCACAGCCATCTCCCTGCAAAATGCTCCTTAAAAGCGCCCTTAAGCCTGTATAGGAATGCTGCTTTCCATTCACAGCAACAGCTCACTCTCTCTCTCTCTGAGAGTACCTTTGCTTTGGGCTTGCTTCATTTTGCTGAAACAGCCCGCTCTCAGAAACAGCCTGCTCTCTCTCTCTTTCTCTCTCCCTCTCTGAAAGTGTACCTATGCTTAAATAAACTTTGCTTTGTGCTTAAGCTTAACGTGGTAGTTTGCAATTGTTTGCTTACTATTGTGAAACAAGATTGCTGGTCCAGGCCTTCAGTTGACCTCGGTTGAAGCTATTTTGTTACAAAGTAGATCTGGGCATGGTTCCTAAAAGCTCAGCTCAAAGTCCATTTCTTCAGGCATGCCTACAAGTCTCTATATATCTTACTTAAATCCATTTCTGCTAAAACTAGACTATGGGGCTTCCCTGGTGGCGCAGTGGTTGAGAATCTGCCTGCCAATGCAGGGGACACGGGTTTGAGCCCTGGTCTGGGAAGATCCCACATACCGCGGAGCAACTGGGCCCGTAAAGCCACAACTACTGAGCCTGTGCATCTGGAGCCTGTGCTCCACAATAAGAGAGGCTGCGATAGTGAGAGGCCTGCACACCATGATGAAGAGTGGTCCCCGCTCACCGCAACTGGAGAAAACCCTCACCCAGAAACGAAGACCCAACACAGCCAAAAATTAAAAAAGAAAGAAAGAAAGAAAGAAAAAAAAGAAAAGAAAAGAAAACTAGACTAGATATTCTTTACTGTAACTAAGAAATTTGATCAATATAATAATTGATGTCAGAAGTTATTGCATGCAAAAAATTGTCAGATAAATTATAATCTGGGATTGAATAGCTGATATAGTGGGTTTAAAGGAATCCTATTACACTTAAAAGGTAGATTGTCAGAGGTCCATGTAACATAATTTTGAAACAGTTACTTAAAGCATTACCTATAGTTATTTGAAATGAAATGCCTATTGATGACAATATTTTGGTAGAATAAGAGATCCCTTATATAGAGCCTTATGAAGGACATGAAGAACAACCATCATAGTAGGGTTTGAGTATTTCTAATTGAACCAGAGAGCTTAATAAAGAAATGTTTACGATATAAGGTTTTTAATTTTCAGATGACAGCAGGGCAAAAAAATCAGCTAGTATCTATGATTATTTTCAAAGATTCTCTAATCTTTTTAGCTGTAAGTCTGACTCAGTTTCAAAAAAATGAGCTCAACCCTGCTATCACAACTTGGTTTCAAATCCTTATCAAGTCTCTTACAAGAAAGTTAGGGCAATAATTGGTAAAAATCCTTGACACTAGAATTGGAAAAGGAACAATCTGAAGAATATCAAACCCCCTATCTCTCTGAACCTCCAGTTTCACTGAATGTTGACTCTACCAGTTTTGAGGTGGCCTTTAGAAAACCCTATAAGAACCTATCTGAGGTATTATAACTACCTTAAAAGGCTTAGCTAATTCTCATACTCCGTCAGAACTATAACTAGACTCTAAGTCCAGCATGGATAAGAGAAAAAACATTAAGTCAAACTAATGAGAAGAAGACTTATACATGAAAAATATTGGAAAAATGTGCATGGGGAGGAGTAGTAAGGGTTCCAACCCAAGGAAGAAGGAGTATAATTTTATGTCAAACTGAATTAATGGCATGGATCACTTTTCCAGAGAATTTGAATTGGATATCCTCTCAAGTACTTGTAATTGTTTGCGTGGTTGTTTGACTGAAACCTAAATTCAATGGGCACTAATTTTAAATAAAATTGATTCCAAAAAGATTTAATTATAAGAACGTTGGAGGGGCTTTATCATGTCTAAGATACTCATTTAACCCTTGACTATATCTTCCAGCAGACACAGAGAACATTGCCCTAACCATGTGTATTAGTTTCCTAGGGCTGTCAAGAAAGTACCATAAACTGGGTGTTTTAAAACAACAGAAAGATATTCATTCACACATCTGGGGCTAGAAGTCTGAAATCAATCAGTTGGCAGGATCATGCTCCCTCTGAAACCTCTAGGACATTATCCTTCCTTGAATCTTCCTGCTTCTGGTAGTCCCAGGCATTCCTTGGCTTGTATTCTAGCAGCATCACTCTAATCTCTGCCTCTGTCTTCACATAGCTGTCCTTCCACTGTGCCTGTATCTGAATTTCTCTTCATTTATACAGACAACAGCCATATCTGGTCAGGGCCCACTCTAACGAGCTAATCTTAACTTGATTGCATCTATAAAGAACCTGTTTCCAAATAAGGTCACATTTACAGTTGCTGGGGGTTCGGACTTTAACATATCTTTGGGGGAATACAATTGCACCCATCAGAATCTGTTCTCCAGCCCTCTAACATTCATATGCTTTCCAAATGCAAAATATATTAACCCACTTAACAACATTCCTAAATTCAAAATGCTAACTACATATAATCAATTCAAAAACACTCAAATCTCATCTTCTAAATAATCTAAATCAGGTACTGGTGAGATTCTGAGTATGGTCTCTCCAGGACAAAATTCCTTTAAACCTGTGAAACCAGACAAGTTACCTACTTCTAAAATACAGCGATGGGTTTGTAGTATAATCTGAAGTCAGGGAGCCTGATTCCTCCAGCTCCGATCTGTGTTCTCAAGATTGCTTTGGCTATTAGGGGTCTTTTGTGTTTCCATACAAATTGTGAAATTTTTGGTTCCAGTTCTGTGAAAAATGCCATTGGTAGTTTGATAGGAATTGCACTGAATATGTAGATTGCTTTGGATAGTACAGTCATTTTCACAATGTTGATTTGTCTAATCCAAGAACATGGTATATCTCTCCAACTGTTTGTATCATCTTTAATTTCTTTCATCAGTGTCTTATAGTTTTCTACATATAAGTCTTTCGTCGCCTTAGGTAGGTTTATTCCTAGGCATTTTACTCTTTTTGTTGCAATGGTATGTGGGAGTGTTTCCTTATTTCTCTTTCATATTTTTCATCATTAGTATATATGAATGCAAGAGATTTCTGTGCATTAATTTTGTATCCTGCTACTCTACCAAATTCATTGATTAGCTCTAGTCTTAATCAAGACAGTATGGAACTGGCCCAAAAACAGAAATATAGATCAATGGAACAAGATAGAAAGCCCAGAGATAAACCCATGCACATATGGTCACCTTATCTTTGATAAAGGAGGCAAGAATATACAATGGAGAAAAGACAACCTCTTCAATAAATGGTGCTGGGAAAACTGGACAGCTACATGTAAAAGAATGAAATTAGAACACTCCCTAACACCATACACAAAAATAAACACAGAATGGTTGGAAGACCTAGATGTAAGACCAGACACTATAAAACTCTTAGAGGAAAACATAGGCAGAACACTCTATGACATAAATCACAGCAGGATCTTATTTGATCCATCTCCTAGAGAAATGGAAATAAAAAAAAAGTAAACAAATGGGACCTAATGAAACTTAAAAGCTTTTACACAGCAAAGGAAACCACAAACAAGATGAAAAGACAACCCTCAGAATGGGAGAAAATATTTGCAAATGAAGCAACTGACAAAGGATTAATCTTCAAAATTTATAAACAGCTCATGCAGATCAATATCCAAAAACAAAAAACCCATGGGCTTCCCTGGTGGCACAGTGGTTGAGAGTCCACCTGCTGATGCAGGAGACACGGGTTCGTGCCCTGGTCCGTGAAGATCCCTCATGCCATGGAGCAGCTAGGCCCGTGAGCCTTGGCCCCTGAGCCTGCGCATCCAGAGCCTGTGCTCCGCAACGGGAGAGGCCACAATGATGAGAGGCCCGCATACTGCAAAACAAACAAACAAACCAAACCAAACAAACAAACAAACAAAAAAACAATCCATAAATGGGCAGAAGACCTAAATAGACATTTCTCCAAAGAAGATATACAGATTGCCAAGAAACACATGAAAGGATGCTCAACATCACTAATCATTAGAGAAATGTAAATCAAAACTACAATGAGGTATCACCACACACCAGTCATAATGGCCACCATCAAAAAGTCTACAAACAATAAATGCTGGAGAGGATGTGGAGAAAAAGGAACCCTCTTGCACTATTGGTGGGAATGTAAATTGATACAGCCACTATAGAGAACAGTTTTTTCCTTAAAAAACTAAAAATAGAACTACCATATGACCCAGCAATACCTCTACTGGGCATATACCCTGAGAAAACCATAATTCAAAAAGCATCATGTACCACAATGTTCATTGCGTCTCTATTTACAATAAGCAGGACATAGCAGCAACCTAAGTGTCCATCGACAAATGAATGAATAAGGAAGATGTGGCATATATATACAGTGGAATATTACTCAGCCATAAAAAGAAACAAAACTGAGTTATTTGTAGTGAGGTGGATGGACCTAGAGTCTGTCATACAGAGCTAAGTAAGTCAGAAAGAGAAAAACAAATACCGTTATGCTAACACATATATCTAGAATCTAAAAAAAAAAAAAAGGTTCTGATGAATGTAGGGGCAGGACAGGAATAAAGATGCAGATGTAGAAAATGGACTTGAGGACATGGGGAAGGAGATGGGTAAGCTGGCACGAAGTGAGAGAGTGGCATGGGCATATATACACTACCAAGTGTAAAATAGATAGCTAGTGGGAAGCAGTCGCATAGCACAGGGAGATAAGCTCGGTGCTTTGTGACCACCTTGAGGGGTGGGTTAGGGAGGGTGGGAAGGAGATGCCAGAGGGAGGGGATAAGGGGATATATGTATACATATAGCTGATTCACTTTGTTATACAGCAGAAACTAACACAACATTGTAAAGCAACTATACTCCAAAGATATTAAAAAAAAGAAATACAATGGTGGAGCAGGCATATGATAAACATTCCCATATTCATTTATGTGCTGTTTTCACATAAATGATACAATATTTAAGATCAAAGGTTAAAATTAAAATGATGTAAGGTAATATAAGTATTATACATGAATATTTTATACATGTCACGTGCATTTAAGGCAAATATATGATGCTTGCTTTGATTTATTTACATGCATGTCTTATTTACACATATTTTACTTTTTTATGTGCTCAGTATCCCTTCTTCTATATGAAATTTGAAGTGACTTCCTTCTCCCAATAATAAATTATTTATTTCTTAGTACAGGTCTCTTGGCTGATAAAATTTCTCAATATTGTTTTAACCTATAAATGTTTTTATTTCACACTGAATTTCAAAAATAATTGATGGGGACCCATTTTTATAGACAATTATTTCATCTCAATTTCACAATTTGTGTGCATGTGTGTGTGTGTGAGAGAGAGACAGAGACAGAGACAAAGACAAAGAGAGAGAATCACTGTCACAAAAGGATAAGCCTGCTCTCAACTTGTATGATGTAAGTAATGTCTCAAAGACTCTTCTCTTTTCAGGATCTAATTTTCTGCAGTAGAAGAATCCCTTGGAACACCTAGTTGCCCATAATGCTGAAACCAATTTGCTTCTCTTTTTGTTCATATGTTTGTAGTCCCTTTGTAATTTTATCCAATTTATTTTATGAATATAGAGTTTCAATTGTACATCTATATCCATAGCCACTCCCCTTTAAATTATATACATTTACATATAAATATAACTCTAAAGGAAATGCTTGATCTTCTATCCTATCCTTCTAAAAAAGCTTTTAAAACAGAATATCTTCCCCATCAGTAATTGCTACCTCATCCTCCTCTGTTTAGGCTATATGCCTCATTGATTATTTCTTTTCTGTCACACTCTGCATTCAATCCATCAGCCAATCTTATTTATTGTCTTTCTCAAATCATTTTTCAGAACTTATCTAAAAGCATCATCTCTTTCCTGGCTTATTTATAGTTTATTATTTGGTCTTCTTGTTTCATCTCTTCCTTCTTTTCAATCTATTCCATAGTTTTCCTTTTCATATACAGTAAAATAATCTGCATGCTCTTGACCCCACTGACTTTCTATCCCCATGAGCAAAAATTCTGCACTTTACTCACATCATGGCAGTTTACAGGTATCTTTGTGAATTCCAAACACCTCAGGCACTCTCTATCTACTCACTGTACCCTCTTCCTGTAGAACTCCTTCTCCACATATCTTCAGAGCTGTTTTTATAAAAATTTTCTTAGTGTTTTTGTCTTAAATGCTGTTGTCCCATTGAAGCCTTAACTGGTTATCATATTTTAATTAATACCCTAAGAGCAATATCCATCCTCCTTTCCTGTTTTATCAGTTTTCTCAGCCCTGAACACCATGTATTCAGTGTATACAATGTTATGTGATGTATGCATTTCTCTTAACAAATACTTTTTGCTTAAATTAGAAAAACTTGGGACTTCCCTGGCAGTTCAGTGGTTAAGACTCCATGTTTCCACAGCAAAGGGGCACTGTTTCATCCCTGGTCAGGGAACTAAGATCCCACATGCCACGTGGTGCAGCCAAAAAAAAAAAAAACAAAAAAATGTACCTTTAAGTTAGAAAACCTTGTACTCTATTACCTAGCACCAAGAGTATTGATAGGGACCTCTTATGGCTGCATTATGTTGTGAAACAAAAATTTGATGACTACAAAATATTTGTAATCAAAATATAAAACTCACTACAGTATTATAAAATCTAAACTAGTTCATCAGAAATTCATAACCCCTTTCTGTTAACAGATATGCCTTTAGTTAATCTAAAATAGTTCTCCATTTTTAAATGTTTTATGCCCAAAAGGAACATGATTACTGCCCAGTGTGTATAGCTACTGTGCTATACTGCTATAGCTACCTGAGATAAAAAATAATGGCTCTGTTTTGCCCATTCATTTTTCTTTGGATGCCAATATTGGGTCCAAGCCTAGGTATAGAAAAATAGATTTAAAAATCAAAGAATTAGACTTTTAATTGATTCTCAAAGGGAAATTAGTGGTCTTGGAAAACATATATGAAAATGTGGCTAATTTTGATGTCTGTTCATGCTGACTAATAGCACTGATATGTTCATTGTACTTTTCATCTTTGTGTATGTTTGGACATGTTCATAACATACAATTAAAATTAAGAAAGTTACATATAGCTCTGGCAAAAGAAGTAAAGAAGCAGGCTTAGTATTATCATCTTCATGCTATCATAAGTCACTGTTCGATCATTCAGTATGCTCTTGAAAACATTATTGTAAAGTATGTTACTAGTCAGAATATGCATGCTAACATTGAGGGTCAAAGCTGTTGTTGAATCTCCAAAAGCCACACACACATGCAACATGATATGCTAATTTTTTTTTTTTTCCGGTACGCGGGCCTCTCATCGCCGTGGCCTCTCCCGCTGCGGAGCACACGCTCCAGACACACAGGCTCAGCGGCCATGGCTCACGGGCCTAGCCGCTCCATGGCATGTGGGATCTTCCTGGACCAGGACACGAACCCGTGTCTTCTGCATCGGCAGGCGGACTCCCAACCACTGCGCCACCAGGGAAGCCCTGATATTTATTTTTTAACTAATTTAAACTATTGACTGGAATAATGTTGTTGCATAATCCATCAGTGGCACTAGAAAAGAGACAATACCTATGTGAAATCTGCTTTTACTGTTATAAATGATTTCTAATTCTTACTTCACAATTTATACAAAGTTTTCTGTTTAAAGGGAAGACCATGAACACTTTGGTGACCACAGTGGGCTGTTTAATATAATAATAGGAGCCTAAGGACATGAATGAGAAAGAGTATCTTATTGAGAAATATTTTAATTGCAATTATATTGCGTGATTACACATGGAAATTGGACTACATTCCTGTAAACTGGGAATAAACTATCCTAGAATACTAAGTTCTCGTACTTCCAAGGTTGGACTCCTTAATTTACCTGTTGAGTTACACTTACTAGAAATCTAACTCATCTGCCTAAAAGACAAACAGATTGGCTGAAATCTAAGACCAACATGCTTAACTGCTACTAAAAATTATGTCTTGAAACACATTAACAGTTATCTTGACCCATTTTCATTGACCTGCCTGCTGAGAGTAAACTGTCAAATCTGGCCAATATGTCTTAATATATAACACCCTACTAACTATCCTCTTCAAATAATTACTATTAAATACTTACTTTAATTATAGGTAAAGAGATATTAAAATCTCAATAATAAAGTAGGAATATATAATATATTAATCATAACTAAATATAACTATTCATCACAACAATTGTACAAAGTCACTGTTTATTGGTAGCAGTAAAACATATTGTCTTCATCGAGAACACAAGAAGAGCATGTGTGACTATCAGAAAATTGGTAGGAGTTTAGGAAGGAAAAGCATCCTGCGTTCACTGAGCATCTGCTGTGTGCTAGGACACATCTCAAACATTCTCTTGTAAAATCCTCACAACAAATCTTAGAAGTAATTGATGTCATTCCATTCTACAAATTAGATAAACGAGACTGGCCAAATACATTTTCAAGTGTATCTGAGCTTTTAAACCTTCTGCAATACAACACTACTTGTTAAAATATAAATGCTCAGCTTTAGTGGTTTTTATCTTAAGAATAGAGTAAGTTTTAACTCAGTTATCAGCATCTTACCATAACTCCAATGTATTTTCAGAAGAAAATGGGTGATTACTATGACTTAATTTGGAATTAACGCTATCACCCTGTATTTCTGCTCCAAGGAGAGCATAGGATTGATTGTTCCTCTTGTTAAATAAGTTATTAATAATTTCTCATTCTACATTGTAGTTTTTTTCTATAATTAGATTACTGCTTTGTTTTTAGACAGAAAATTTCCATTGTAGCATACCATACACTTTGGAATATATTTCATTTTTATCTAATTTGTTTCTCATTATGTTTGACTGTTACTATAAACAGAAATTTTACTTTGAGTATTGAGCCAATAAAATAACAAAAGTAAAATAAAAATACATTCTGAATACTAAGACCTTTAATGTTTCACTATAGTTTATAAACTCCTACTGTTAATTCAGTGGTAATTTGCTTTAAAACTTATAGTACATTGCACTAGACTAAGTCCCTTTGGATTGCTGGTTTTCCAGTAACTAAACATTAGTATTTTAGTTCTACAGTTACATATATCCATTCACATATAAAATCGAAGTATTTCTCCTATGTTTCTAAAGAATGAAAACCATGTATAAGGATTGAAATTTTGTATAAAAATCATCATATAATGATTAACTATCTTGACATTGAATTCTACTTTTCTGCAGGAATGCCACCACACCATTCTGCTACCTTAGTTCTCTTAGCAAACTTTTATTTTAATACAGCCTCATTCCATTAAAGGCACCTATTACTTATATTTATCTGTGTCCTGCTCTAGAATAAAAGTTCCTTCTGAGTGAGGACTGTCTTACATATCTTTGTGTCACAAACATTTAGTCATTCGCCTTATAGTCACATTGTGGGCACTTGAGAAATATCTGTTGCAAGAATGAATGTATGGTTTTAATATTGTGAACTAGTATACTGTATAAAAACTATGACCTGGAAAAGTACAGTTATGTATACTAAGCATAAGGGCACATCGACACAGGATTATGAGACTAGTGATACAGATTAACCGTGACTTTGGTTTCACTACCACTTTCCTTTTGCAACTTTGTCTTGTGTCCCCGAGCTGCGTTCATTCTACTTATAAAAAAAAAAAAAAAAAAGAACAGGCAAGACAATGTTCAGGAATCTTTATCCTTCATCACTTACTTCTTATTAAAACTAATGTTTTGAGATCCACTCCCCTGACTGCTTACTGTGAAAAGGAACCCATTCCTTTCTATTCTATCTTAGAATGTAATATTCTGCCTTGCGTTAATCCCAAATTGTGGGTATTAAGGAAAATTCTACTCACTCTACTCCTAAGCTGCAAAGTAAAATTCTAAGAATTAGAGAATATCCTGAAGTGCTGTAATAAAGCATCTTCACAGAGTTGCTGAATATGTGTTATGCAATAACTCAAAATCCAGGCAGCAGGGCTAGATCTTGCTCATGCAATTTGTCAGAAAAATTCTCCATGCAAAGATAGATTAATATATTATTTAAATACTATTTTAAAATAATACATTCTTTCTAGTCTGGCTTGCATTAAGTTTTATTCCAACTGAATAGGTCTTACCTCTTTTTACTTAGATAATATATCTACTATTTTAGTCAATCTCAAATTGTTACTTATTACCTCTTGACCTTCTTAAGGTTTTCATCAGATAGCAACTTACTATAATTTGAGTAATATTATATTATAAACCTTAGAAAACATTTTTTTTCATATTTTATGTTTCTTCCATATACAGAGAAAGAAGGTAGAAATTTTGTTAAGAAAGTGGCATACCAGGATGAAGATACAGCTCAAATCAACAAGCTCAGCAATACTTCTACATCTTGAAATTGTTTCCTGTGACATAGTTTTCCATCAGTTTTCTGCATTAAAATCAACTTCCTTGGGCTTCCCTGGTGGCGCAGTGGTTGAGAGCCCACCTGCCAATGCAGGGGACTTGGGTTCGTGCCTCAGTCCAGGAAGATACCACATGCCACGGAGCAGCTAGGCCCATGAGCCATGGCCGCTGAGCCTGTGTGTCCAGAGCCTGTGCTCCTCAATGGGAGAGGCCACAATGGTGAGATGCCCAAGTACTGAAAAAAAAAAAAAAATCAAGTTCCTTGAACATTTATGTAGTTTTTCAAACTCTGATAAAAGAAATTTCATCATTTTTGGAATTGAGTTATTATTGATCATATTTGGGAAAAGAATCAAGCCAGGAACAGATGTTCAAGAGATTATTCATTGTAGAGACTTCCTGAAAGTTAAGAATGTACTTAAATTATATCCAAAGCAAATTACATCACTTTTAATAAGCCACATATTTAAAATTTTTGAATTGCATATATAATATTAATTGACCATTCTTTAAATAGAAAGTTTAAAATTTAAAATAATACTAGGCTGCTTTATATATTTGGTGAAACATTGTGTGTGTGTGTGTGTGTGTGTGTGTGTGTGTGTGCGCACACACCCACACACGTGCATGTGTGTGATGCTTATCACCAATAGCTCAACCCAGCTTTTCAGGAAACTACATAGAATGTGACTTAGCAATTCATGGCTGAGGGAAATATGGAGGTACTTTTACCGTATAAAGAAGGTGTGATAAGAAGAAATAATAATAATGGAATTTTAAGGGAACGTTTCCATCCTACTCAATAGAACGAGGAAGACATGGACAAGTGGACAGGTGATAGGGAAGAAAAGACAGAATGAACAAGTAACAAAGATTCACACAGAGGTTACAGAGGAAAGACAGAATTCAAATAACCTATCATGAAGGAGTTACATCCACTGAGAACCCAGAGATGGGGGTGAGAGGTCAAAAGTAATAAAAGAGCTCTTACTGCCAATGAATTATCCCCACATTGGCCTTTTTGTTGATGCACTACAATTTGGAAGAAACAATTTAAATGTATCATAAAGTAAAATTCTGTACATTATTATCCATCAAATGTGCTTGATTTGTAAGGTTGTTAAATAATGGCCAATACTACCCTCTCTCCTGAGAGGACGAGCATGTTATGTGAAAATCAATTCATTCACCAGTCGCAACATTCAGTAGTCAAGAACTACATTTTTCATTATACAGATGAGAAAATTAAAGCATAGGCAGATTTTTAAGAAAGCAGTTAATTAGAAGAATAGGAAATTGAACTCAAGTCGCTGGTTCAAAGACAGTACTTCACAGGGGTATTTTCTGTTCATTTTTGTGTGTATATATGTCTGACTTCTTCACCACACTGAGCTTTGTGAGAACAGGAATTATTCCTATATTAGTTTCCTGGGGCTACTGCAACAATTTAACACAAACATTGTGGCTTAAAACAACTGAAAATTATTCTCTAAGAGTTCTGGAGTCCAGAAGTACAGAATCAAGGTATCAGCATGGTCTGGCTCCCTCTAAAGGCTCTAGGGAAGAATCCTTGACTAAGATTGAAAATTCTTTGCCTTTTCCTGCTTCTGGTGAATACAGAATATATTGGTATTGGTTTATGGCTGCATAACTCCAGTTTCTGCCTCCTTCTTCATATTGTCTCCTCTTCTGTTTGTCTTTTTTGTTTTTTCTGTCTGTGTCAAATTTCCTTCTGTCTGTCTCTTATAAAGTCATTTGCCATTGCATTTAGGGCCTACCTGGATAATCCAGAATGGTCTCATCTGGAGATCCTTAACTTAATTACATATGCAAATTCCCTTTTTCCAAATATGATTATATATATGTTATGGGAGTTAAAATATTAACATATCTTTCTGGGGTGCCACCATTCAACCTACTGCATATGGATATACCAAGAATTGTGCGTTACTTACCTTTATGAGTACAAATGGAAAGGATCAGCACATAATAAACTCTCAAGTTTTCATTGAAATTATAACAAATGTTTACTTAATCAAATTGGTGTCAGATTATTGGCTTGGAATAACTGTAACTTCAGTATCACAGAGTATTTTTACACCAATGTGAATGGACCATAGTGACCTGACATATTTTAACAACTATTATGAAAAAATGTATCAAAATGACTACATCAAAATGTAAAAAATGTAAAAAAAAAAATGTAAAAATGTAAAAAATGTAATGTAAAATGTAAAAAATGTAAAAAATGTAAAAAAAAAAAATGTAAAAAAAAACTTAATTTAATAATGAACACTGTGAAGTCATTCGGTTTGGAAAAGGAATAAGAAAGTCTTAGATAATAATAATAATTGAAATTATTATTATTGTTATCATCATCATTAGAGGTCGTAGTAATATTAGTTCTTTAATCTTTATACAGGAAGAAACTTTGCAAGCATAGCACCAAATTACCATCACAGAAGTGGAGACAACTTCACCACACTTTCTCAGTCTACCTTGTGAAACATAAGTTGCTTTCAAATATGGCCTTGAAAAACAGACTTGCAATACTCCAACCCTTTCTTCCTCTTCCCCAGAAACTTCACAATTATGAGTTCCACAATGCATTGCTACATTATGGAAAGAGTATAGGGTTTAGAGACAGCATTTTTAGATTTGTAGAGCAACAGCCAAGAAATGCTGCCTCATATTCATCTGCTTGGGACATGAATGAGAAATAATTTTTTCCTTATTTTAAGCTCCTGAGATATTGGGGTTTCTTTATTACTACATATGACCTCACCTCTCCTGACTAAAGGAAATATCAATATTTCAATACAAAAATACTTTAAATATGAAGATGTAATTCATGACAGACCATGTTCAAGCTCACTTGTAAAAAAAAGATCACAAACTTTAAAAAGTACATAGTTCACCTGTAATATTAGCAAATTTTTTTTTAAGTATGGCCACATTCTGTTCTGTTTAGAAGATAAAAGATCAAAAATACATCTCTCTAAAGGTCAATTTGCCATAGATATAAACATAATATGGGGACATTTAGAATAGACATGTTATATTCAGAAATTTATCAGAAAAAAATAGATATGTACCAAAATTATACACATGACAAGAATATGAAGAACTACATTATTTGCAATCATTAAAACAATAAAATATGTAAATGTCCATTCACAGGGAAATAAGTAAGCTATTGTTGTCAGAGGGGAGAGGTCAGGATCAAGATGATGAAGTAGGAAGACCCAAAGCTCACCTGCACCATGAACATATCAAAATTACAATTACATGTAGAGCAACTCTCACTGAGAATGACTTGAAGATTAGCAGAATGGCACTTCTACAGCCAAGGTTGTTAGGTAAGAACCACATGGAGTCTGGTAGAAGAGAAGGAGAAGAAATCTAGTTGGGACCCACACCCCTAATGGTTGACCCAGAAGAAGAAAGAGATACCACAGGCTCAGAGATTCCTTCCCAGAAGCAAGGAGTTCGAGCCCCTTATTAGGCACCTCAGCCCTGGAGGTGCAACACCAGGAAGATAAGCCCCCTTACCTGATTAGAAAACCAGTGGGGCTACCAGACGGCTGTAAGAAACCAAAAGTCTTATTTTAAAGAGCATGCACACAGATTTGCTTACTCCCAGTCCCAGCGCAAAGGCAACAGACTGAAAACTGCCTTGTCTCTGACCAGCCTTCCAGGACCATCCCAGTGCACATGCTTCCCCCACTGGGCTCTTCCAGTACCTCCTATTCCAGGGCTGCTCTCCACTTAGGCAGAATCTGCCACTGACAATGTGCATGAACACACCAGAGAAGGAGGTGAGTTAGCTCAGATCTCTGCCCTACCTCTAGCCAGGGTGGAGACTGATATTGCTAACATGCCCTTGCGCACACCAGAGGAGTAAAGCCTGCTCAATAGTGTGACTCCAATACTTCCAGCCTTCACCCCACCTAAGGCACACATATGAGGAAAAATGCAGAAACAGCTCAAAAGTGCAGCTACAAGCCCTCAGGCCCTGGCCATGCCTCAAACCAAGGTGGAAACCACCATCACACCAGAAAGAAGCCCAAATCCCTCAGGGGACTGCTCCAGGTCCTCAGACCCAGCTCCATCCCTAGAGGGCAGCAACCACTATTGAGCTTAGGAGAAGCCCTAGCTCATATTTGGCTTTGGTTCTATCCCTCCCACCAAGACCAAGGGTGCCAGTGCACCCTGGGAGAAAATATAGCCCATGAGCACGTTAGATCCACCTCTCCCAACAAAACCAATGGGCACACAGAGACTGCATAGGGAAGATCCTCAAAATGAGCATGCCTTCAAGACTGTGATAAGTAACACTTTCATCTAATTTTAAAGACAAACAGAGAAACTTAAACAAAGTGGGAAAACACAGAAATATGTTTCAAACAAAAGAACAGTTAAATCTCAGGGAAAAAATAAAAAACAATGAAATAGAGGCAAATCATTTACCTAATAAACAGTTCAAAACAATAGTAATAAATATGCTAACTGAACTCAGAAAAGGAATCAAGGAACACAGTCAGGACTTCAAAAAAAACTAGAAACTATTTCTTTTAAATCATAGCTGAAGAATACAATTAAAAAAATGAAAAAGACACTAAAAGGAATTAACAGCAGATTAGGTGACACAGCAGACTGTATAAGTGATCTAAAAGATAGAATAGTAGAAAACACCCAATCAGAATAGCAAAAAGAAAAACATTTAAATGAGGATAGTTTAAGGGACTTCTGGTTAAACATCAAGAGTACTAACATTTGTATTATAGGGGTCCCAGAAGGAAAAGACAGAGAGAAGATGGGAGAAAATATATATCATAAGATTATGGCTATAAACTTCCCTAACCTGAAGAAGGAAATAGATATCCAGGTACAGGAAACACAAAGAGTCCAAACAAGAAGAATCCAAAATGACTCACACCAAGATATATTATAAGTAAAACTGAAAAAGTTAAAGAGAGAATTTTATAGACATCAAGAGAAAGACAAAGAATCACACACAAGTGATCACATACAAGTGAACCCCATAAGGCTATAACCTGACTTTTCAGCAGAAGCTGTGAAGATCAGAAGGGAGTGACATGATATATTTAAAGTGCTGAAAGGAAAAAATACTACAACCAAGGAGACTCTACCCAAAAAGATTATCTTTCAGAATTGAATGAGAGATAAAGAGTTTCCTAGACAAGAAAATACAGAACGAGTATATCACCACTAAACTGACCATACAATACCTGTTAAAGGAGCTTTGTTAAGTGAAAAAGAAAAGATTATAACAAGAAATAAAAAATTTGGGAAGGTAAAATCCCACTAGGCAAATATACAGTAAAGGCTTACTCAATCACTTAAATAAGCTAGTATAAAGTTAAAAGACAAAAAGGAAATGGTAAACAATTAGTAGTTAATGGATACACAAATAGATGTAAAGTATGAAGCCAAAAGCATAAAACATAGGGGAAGTAAAAAAATGGTGAGCTTTTAGAATGTGTTTGAACATAAATATACATATATGTATATTTAAACTGATTTTATGTATATATATATATATATATATATATATATATATATATACATACATACACACACATCATGGCAACCACAAACCAAAAAGCTACAAGAGATACACATACAAAAAAAAAAAAAAGAGAGAGAGAGAGAATGAGAGAGAGAAAGGAACACAAACATAACACTAAAGAAAATAATCAAACTAAAAGGGAAGAGACTAAAAGAAGAAAAAAGCAAAGAAAAACTACAAAAAAGCCAGAAAACAAGTAACAGAATGGCAACAAGTACATACTTATTGATAATCAATTTAAATACCAGTGGAATAAAAGCTCCAATCAAAAGACATAGAGTAGCTGATTAGATAAAAAACAAGATCCATCTGCATGTTTCCTACAAGAGACTCAGTTCAGAGCTAAAGACACACAGAGACTGAAAGTGAGGTAATGGAAAAAGCTATTCTATGCAAATGGAAATGAAAAGAAAGCTGGTGTAGCAATATTTATATCAGATAAAGCAGACTTTATTTTTTTAATTATTTAATTTAATTTAATTTTTTTATACAGCAGGTTCTTATTAGTCATCCATTTTATACACATCAGTGTACACATGGCAATCCCAATTGCCCAATTCAGTACACCACTATCCCCACCTCCCCATGGCTTTCCCCCCTTGGTGTCCATATATTTGTTCAAACATCTGTGTCTCAACTTCTGCCCTGCAAACCGGTTCATCTGTACAATTTTTCTAGGTTCCACATACACACACTAATATACAATATTTGTTTTTCTCTTTCTGACTTACTTCACTCTGTATGACAGTCTCTAGATCCATCCATGTCTCAACAAATGACTCGATTTCATTCCTTTTTATGGCTGAGTAATATTCCATTGTATATATGTACCACATCTTCTTTATCCATTCATCTGTCGATAGGCACTTAGGTTGTTTCCATGATCTGGCTATTGTAAATAGTGCTGCAATGAACATTGGGGTGCATGTGTCTTTTTGTATTATGGTTTTCTCTGGGTATATGCCCAGTAGTGGGATTCCTGGATCATATGGTAATTCTATTTTTAGTTTTTTAAGGAACCTCCATACTGTTCTCCATAGTGGCTGTATCAATTTACATTCCCACCAACAGGGCAAGAGGGATCCCTTTTCTCCACACCCTCTCAAGCATTTGTTGTTTGTAGATTTTCTGATGATGCCCATTCTAACTGGTGTAAAGTGGTACCTCATTGTAGTTTTGACTTGCATTTCTCTAATAATTAGTGGTGTGGAGCAGCTTTTCATGTGCTTCTTGGCCATCTGTATGTCTTCTTTGAAGAAATGTCTATTTAGGTCTTCTGCCCATTTTTGGATTGAGTTGTTTGTTTCTTTAATATTGAGCTGCATGAGCCGTTTATATATTTTAGATATTAATTCTTTGTCTGTTGATTCATTTGCAAATATTTTCTCCCATTCTGAGGGTTGTCTTTTTGTCTTGCTTGTAGTTTCCTTTGCTGTGCAAAAGGTTTTAAGTTTCATTAGGTCCCCTTTGTTTATTTTTGTTTTTATTTCCATTACTCTAGGAGGTGGATCTAAAAAAATCTTGCTGTGATTTATGTCAAAGAGTGTACTTCCTATGTTTTCCTCTAAGAGTTTTATAGTGTCTGGCCTTACATTTAGGTCTCGAATCCATTTTGAGTTTATTTTTGTGTATGGTGTTAGGGAGTGTTCTAATTTCATTCTTTTACATGTAGCTGTCCAGTTTTCCCAGCATCACTTATTGAAGAGACTGTCTTTTCTCCATTGTATATCCTTGCCTCCTTTTTCATAGATTAGTTCATCATAGGTGTGTGGGGTTATCTCTGGGCTTTTTATCTTGTTCCAATGATCTATGTTTCTGTTTTTGTGCCAGTACCATATTTTCTTGATTACTATAGCTTTGTAGTATAGTCTGAAGACAGGGAGTCTGATTCCCCCAGCTTTGTATTTTTCCCTTGAGACTGCTTTGGCTATTCAGGGTCTTTTGTGTCTCTACACAAATTTTAAGATTTTTTGCTCTAGTTCCGTAAAAAATGCCATTGGTAATTTGATAGGGATTACATTGAATCTGTAGATTGCTTTGGGTAGTGTAGTCATTTTCACGATATTTATTCTTCCAATCCAAGAACATGGTATATTTCTCCATTTGTTGGTATCAAATTTAATTTCTTTCATCAGTGTCTTACAGTTTTCTACATACAGGTCTTCTGTCTCCCTAAGTAGGTTTAATCCCAGGTATTTTATGCTTTTTGTTGCAATGGTAAATGGGAGTGTTTCCTTAATTTCTCTTTCAGATATTTCATCATTAGTGTATAGGAATGCAAGAGATTTCTGTGCATTAATTTTGCATCCTGCAACTTTACCAAATTCATTGATTAACTCTAGTAGTTTTCTGGTGACATTTTTAGGATTCTCTATGTATAGCATCATGTCATCTGCAAACAGTGACAGTTTTACTTCTCTTCCAATTTGTATTCCTTTTATTGCTTTTTCTTCTCTGATTGTCATGGCTAGAACTTCCAAATCTATGTTGAATAATAGTGGTGAGGGTGGACATCCTTGTCTGGTTCCTGATATTAGAGGAAATGCTTTCAGTTTTTCACCATTGAGAATGATGTTTGCTGTGGGTTTGTCATATATGGCCTTTATTATGTTAAAGTAGGTTCCCTCTATGCCCACTTTCTGGAGAGTTTTTATCAGAAATGGATGTTGAATTTTGTCAAAAGTTTTTTCTGCATCTATTGAGGTGATTATATTGTTTTTCTTCTTCAATTTGTTAATATGGTGTATCACATTGATTGATTTGCGTATATTGAAGAATCCTTGCATCCCTGGGATAAATCCCACTTGATCATGCTGTATGATCCTTTTAATGTGTTGTTGGATTCTGTTTGCTAGTATTTTGTTGAGGATTTTTGCATCTATATTCATCAGTGATATTGGTCTATAATTTTCCTTTTATTGTAGTAACTTTGTCCGGTTTTATATCAGGGTGATAGTGGCCTCATAGAATGCATATGGGAGTGTTCCTTCCTCTGCAGGTTTTTGGAAGAGTTTGAGAAAGATGGATGTCAGCTCTTCTCTAAATGTTTGATAGAATTCATCTGTGAAGCCATCTGGTCCTGGACTTTTGTTTGTTGGAAGATTTTTAATCACAGTTTCAATTTCATTACTTGTGATTGGTCTGTTCATATTTCCTATTTCTTCCTGGTTCATTCTTGGAAGGTTATACCTTTCTAAGAATTTGTGCATTTCTTCTGGGTTGTCCATTCTATTGGCATAGAGTTGTTTGTAGTAGTCTGTTAGGATGCTTTGTATTTCTGTGGTGTCTGTTGTAACTTCTCCTTTCTCATTTCTACTTTTATTAATTTGAGTTCTCTCCCTCTTTTTCTTAATGAGTCTGGCTAATGGTTTATCTATATCGTTTATCTTTTCAAAGAACCAGCTTTTAGTTTTATTGATCTTTGCTATTGTTTTCTTTTTTTCTATTATGTTTTTTTCTGCTCTGATTTTTTTATGATTTCTTTCCTTCTGCTAACTTTGGATATTCTTTGTTCTTCTTTCTCTAGTTTCTTTAGGTGTAAGGTTAGATTGTTTATTTGAGATTTTTCTTTGTTTCTTGAGGTAGGCTTTTATAGCTATAAACTTCCCTCACAGAACTGCTTTTGCTGCATCCCATAAGTTTTGGATCATTGTGTTTTCATTGCCATTTGTGTCTAGGTATTTTTTGATTTCCTCTTTGATTTCTTCAGTGATCTCTTGGTTATTTAGTAACACATTGGTTATCCTCCATGTGTTTGTGTTTTTTACGTTTTTTTTCCCTGTAATTCATTTCTAATCAGATAGCGCTGTGGACAGAAAAGATGCTTGATATGATTTCAATTTTCTTAAATTTACTGAGGTTTGATTTGTGACCCAAGATGTGATCTATCCTGGAGAATGTTCCATGCACACTTGAGAAGAAAATGTAATCTGCTGTTTTTGGATGGAATGTCCTATAAATATCAATTAAATCTATCTGGTCTATTGTGTCATTTAAAGCTTCTGTCTCCTTATTTATTTTCATTTTGGATGATTTGTCCATTGGTGTAAGTGAGGTGTTAAAGTCCCCCATTATTTTTGTGTTACTGTCCATTTCCCCTTTTATAGCTGTTAACAATTGCCTTGTGTATTGAGGTGCTCCTATGTTGGGTGCATATATATTTATAATTGTTATATCTTATTCTTAGATTGATCCCTTGATCATTTTGTAGTGCCCTTCCTTGTCTCTTGTAATATTCTTTATTTTAAAGTCTATTTTATCTGATATGAGTATTTGTACTCCAGCTTTCTTTTGATTTCTATTTGCATTGAATATCTTTTTCCATCCCCTCACTTTCAGTCTGTATGTGTCCCTAGGCCTGAAGTGGGTCTCTTGTAGACAGCATATATATGGGTCATGTTTTTGTATCCATTCAGCAAGCCTGAGTTTTTTTAGTTGGAGCATTTAATCCATTTACGTTTAAGGTAATTATCGATATGTATGTTCCTATGACCATTTTCTTAATTGTTTTTGGCTTGTTTTTGTAGGTCCTTTTCTTCTCTTGTGTTTCCCACCTAGGAAAGTTCCTTTAGCATTTGTTGAAGAGCTGGTTTGGTGGTGCTGAATTCTCTTAGCTTTTGCTTATCTGTAAAACTTTTGATTTCTCCATCGAATCTCTATGAGATCCTTGCTGGATAGAGTAATCTTGGTTGTAGGTTCTTCCTTTTCATCATTTTAAGTATATCATGCCACTCCCTTCTGGCTTGTAGAGTTTCTGCTGAGAAATCAGCTGTTAACCTTATGGGAGTTCCCTTGTATGTTATTTGTTGTTTTTCCATTGCTGCTTTCAATAATTTTTCTTTGTCTTTAATTTTTGCCAGTTTGATTACTATGTGTCTCAGCATGTTTCTCCTTGGGTTTATCCTGTATGGGACTCGCTGTGCTTCCTGGACTTGAGTGGCTATTTCCTTTCCCATGTTAGGGAAGTTTTCTACTATAATCTCTTCAAATATTTTCTCTGGTCCTTTCTCTCTCACTTCTCCTTCTGGGACCCCTATAATGCGAATGTTGTTGTGTTTAATGTTTTCCCAGAGGCCTCTTAGGCTGTCTTCATTTCTTTTCATTCTTTTTTCTTTATTCTGTTCCCCAGCAGTGAATTCCACCATTCTGTCTTCTAGGTCACTTATCTGTTCTTCTGCCTCAGTTATTCTGCTATTGATTCCTTCTAGTGTAGTTTTCATTTCAGTTATTGTATTGTTAATCTCTGTTTATTTGTTCTTTAATTCTTCTAGGTCTTTGTTAAAGATTTCTTGCATCTTCTCGATCTTTGCCTCCATTCTTTTTCTGAGGTCCTCATCATCTTCACTATCAGTATTCTGAAATCTTTTTCTGGAAGTTTACCTATCTCCACTACATTTAGTTGTTTTTCTGGGGTTTTATCTTGTTCCTTCATCTGGTACATAGCCCTCTGAGTTTTCATGTTGTCTATCTTTCTTTGTATGTGTTTTTTGTTCCACAGGCTGCAGGATTGTAGTTCTTCTTGCTTCTCAAAGCAGACTTTAAGACAAAGTCTATAATAAAAGACAAGGAAGGAATTATATAATGATAAGAGTCAATCTAAGAAAACATATAAGGTATGTAAACACGTATGCATCTAATGTAGAAACACCTAAATATATATAGTAATTATTATTAGACATAAAGGGAGAAAATGACAGTAATACAATAATAGTAGGGAACTTTAATCCCCCCCAACTTACATCAATAGATAGATAACCAGGAAGATAATCAAAAAGGAAACAGTGGCAACCGGCACATTAGAACAGTTAGATTTAAAAATATCTACAGGACATTCCATCCATAAACAACAGAGTACACATTCTTTTTAAGTGCACATGGAATTCTCCAAGATACATTTCATGCCAGGCCACAGAAAAAGTTTCAGTGAATTTAAGAAGCTTGAAATTATAACAAGGATCTTTTAGGACCACAAAGGTATGAAACTAGAAATCATAAAACTGAAAGATAAAAACTTAAAAAAAATGTGATGACTAAACAACATGCTACTAAAAAAACAATGTGTCAACAAAGAAATCAAAGAGGATAGAAAAATTCCTTGAATCAAAGAAAAAAGAAACACAACTTTCCAAAATGTATGGGATGCAGCAAGCGCAATTCCAAGGAGGAAGTTTATAGCAAGACAGGCCTACCTCAAGAAGCAAGAAAATCTCAAAAACACAGCCTAACTTACTGTATAAAGGAATTAGAAAAAGAAGAACAAACACACCCCACAGTTAGTAGAAGGAAGGAAATAATAAAGATCAGACCAGAAATCAATAAAATAGAGACCCAAACAAAAGTAATAGAAAAGATCAGTGAAGCCAAGAGCTGTTTTTTTAAAAGATAAACAAAATTGACAAGGATTTAGCCAGGCTCATTAAGAAAACAAGAGAGCAGACCCAAATAAACAAAATTAGAATTGAAAGGGAGAAGTTACATTTGATATCACAGAAGTACAAACAAGCATTACAGAATACTACAGTTATATGCCAACAAATTGGACAACCAGAGAAACGCATAAATTCCTGGAAACATACAATCTTCCAAGACTGAATCAGGAAGAAATTGATAATCTGGATTGTCTGATTAGTAGTACTGAAATTGAAACAATAACTTAAAAAACTGCCAACAGGGCTTCCCTGGTGGTGCAGTGGTTGAGAGTCTGCCTGCCAACACAGGGGACACTGGTTCATGTCCCTGTCCAGGAAGATCCCACATGCCATGGAGTGGCTGGGCCTGTGAGCCATGGCTGCTAAGCCTGCACGTCCGGAGCCTGTGCTCCACAATGGGAGAGGCCACAACAGTGAGAGGCCTGCATATTGAAAAAAAAACAAAAAACAAAACAAAACTGCCAACAGACAAAAGTCCTGGACCAGATGACTTCATAGTGGAATTCTACCAAGCATTCAAAGAGTTAATAACTATTCTTCTCAAGCTATTCCAAAAGATTGAAAAGGAAGGAATACTCCCAAATGCATTCTACAAGGTAACAATTACTGTGACACCAAACCAGATAAAGACACTGTGGAAAAAGAAAATTACAGGCCAATATCCCTGATAAACATACATTCAAAAATGCTCAACAAAATATTAACAAACCAAATTCAACAACACATAAAATGTTTATACTTCATGATCAAGTTAGATTTATTCCAGGGATACAAGGGTCATTCAATCTCCATAAATCAATCCATGTGATATATCACATTAACCAAATGCTAAAAAATCACATGTTCATAGGTGCAGGAGAAGCATTTGACAAAATTCAACATTCATTTGTGATGAAAACTCTCAACAAATTTGGTATAGTGTGAGAACATATCTCAACATAAGAAAGGTCAGTTATGTCAACACTACATCTAACATGGTGGAAAGCTAACATGTTCTCCTCTAAGATCAGGAACAACATATTGATGCCCACTCTTGTCATTTCTATTTAAATAGTATTGGAAGTCCTAGCCACAGCAACCAGTCAAAAAAAATAAATGAAAGTCATCCAGTTGGAAGGAAAGATATAAAACTGTCACTATCTGCAAGTGACTTGATACTATATAGAAAACCCTAAAGATTCCACGAAAAAAAAAATTAGAACCAATAAATTAATTCAGTAAAGTTTCAGGATACAAGGTTAATATACAGGAATCTCTCATGTTTCTAACTGCTGATAATAATAAACTATCAGAAAGAGAAAGCAAGAAAACAATGCCATTTACAATCACATTCATGTTGTTGCAAAAGGACCATGATGGACCCGGAAGGTATTATGCTTAGTTAAATAAATTAGAGAGAAAAATAAATACTGTATGTTTTCACATATACATGAAATCTAAAAAATAAATCAAGTAAATAAAACAAAAAGTAATTTATAGATACAGAAAACAAAGTAGTCACCAGTGAGGAGAAGGGTCAGGGAAGGACATGATAGGTGAAAGACATTAAGAGGTACAAACTACTAGGTATAAAATAAATTAGATACAAAGACAATGTATACCACAGGGAATATAGCCAATATTTTATAATATAATAATTTTATATGGAGTAAAATCTATAAAAAATATCTAATCACTATGTTGTACACCTGAAACTAATATGATATTGTAAGTCAACTATACTTCAATGAAAATAATAATAAACTATTGTGCATACATAATATGAAATGTTATACAATTTGACTTAAAAGTGTGGACTGTTCAAATTTTTAGGAGAATAGTAGTAGGTTACGAAATAAACCAGTATTTTATATTTTATTAAAAACAAAACTATAAGATTAAAGTATTAAAAGTAATGACTTTGGATGAGTTTCTAAAAGATTTTGTACTCCTTTACACTTCTTTTTAATTGTTTGAAATCTTATATTCTTTTTCTAAGCAGAAATATTTCTAAGAAATATATTTCTAAGAAAATATTATTAAGAAGTACATTTCAAAGAAAAGTATTTCAATTTATGAAAAGCAGAAATGTCTAATGGTTTAGGGATTTTTTTAAAAACACAATACATCACCTTGTCCAATTGACCACAATTGGTAACTTCTGATTGCTGTTTCACCTAAACACCTTTAACTTCTAGAGCAAAGTCACTTATTGAAAAGGCAAAGATTTATTTGACTCCCTTAGCCAGGTATACTTTGACTAAAAACAGTAAACGTACATTTTCCCTTAAGTAAATAGTTCACCAGACTACACATTTTTTGCAGAAACTATAAAATATTAAATTCCCAGAATTCCAACTTCTAAAATGATCATTTTAGATGGTTCTCACAATAATTAAGATCAAGTGTAACTTTTTTAACTTGTTCTTTTTTTTTTAATTTTCCCAAATTCTTTCATTTTCCTACAAAACGTTTTACTTGAATTTATTTTATGTATTTATGGCTGGCTCTTTTTTTTTTTTTCCTGAGGGGTTTAGCTTAAATATCTTTTCCTTAAAGCATACTTCTCTAACTATTTACCCAAAGTAGTTCTAGCCAATATTAATCTCTACTTTTCCTGTTTAGAAAACTTTATAATTTGTATTTTTAACTGCTTACATGTTTTCTCTTCTTTGTGCACTAGAATGTAAAATCCAGAAAACTAGATACATTCCCATCTAGTTCACCTTTGCATTCCCAATACCTAATATAGTGTTTAGCACACAATATTTGCATAATAATTGTTTGATGGAAAGCTACATTGGAGTAGATTCTACTTCTAACACACAGTTCACAAAAACTTAGATAATTTTTTTAGTTGTTCTACTATTTATAAAAGTTTTCATCCAAAAATCCTCTGCAAGAATTACTTGAATGAGAACACATCTCCATGCATTATGTTTAATCAAACGCAGTAAGAGTGTGTGGAATTTTTCTAGTTTGAGGTTAATTATTATAGCTAATCATTGGCTATATTATTATTATGAATTGTCTCTATATCTTCTCATTGCATTTCTAAGAAATGGGACAGTTATAACCAACCCTTACACAGATTGGTTGGGTTGTCTTTTCTGATCCTCTGATTTAAGAGTAAGCTTTTAGATGCAAGACATAGTCATATGAAAAAAAGATATCTGGCTTCATCTGAATTTTTATTAAAAAGAAATGCCTACAAATACTATTTTGCTCTTATATCAAAGGCAAATTAGTTTTACTCTAGAGATTTTGAGCTTTTACCTCATGATCTATTTTCATTTCTAATATAATTGACATCATATCAACATGAAGATATATTACTTTATATTTCATATAAAATAATTATATGAATCTATATTTATACAAGATATATACAATATTTATACAAGTATTGGTTCTGACTCTAATTATTTGAATGAAATAATATACAAAGGAATGACATAGTTACAGAAAAATATTTCATTGTTCATTGCAAAGATTAACACACTTTTAAAAATCCATTTATTAAAACCACCATATGTCTTCATAGCTTGAGAAAAAGGGATTTAAATGCCTGTTTGTAGTGGTAATAAAAAATATCTCAGGGAAGAATTGTAGGTTAGCAACACTGAATTTTAAAATGAAGATGAGCTGCAAAGTGCTGAATCTTTAATCAATATATGCTTCTTACAAAGGTTTGCTCTTGTTAACACCAATGAAGAAATAAAGTATTACTTCATATCAGGAAAGTGAATTATTGTGATCACAATTCAAAGGAAATTAAAATCAAGCAACATCAGTTGCACAAGCATAATAAAAATTACTGATGTGAATTTCAAGACTATCTGGAGACATATAGGCACTCGGATCCTTCAAAGAAATGTGTAATGCAAACATTAAATATTAGGACATGGTATGTATTCAGTCATTTTTTAAATGATCCAGACCATTTTGGGTAAGTGTTTCTATCTGTGAATCAGCCCTATTAGGTATGTTCCATACAGACTATTACTTACCACATAAGATAAAGTACAGTATTCTCCCCTTTTCTCTTCTGATAAAAGAACTTTAAAAAGCCTAACTTAGCCTATTTTTCTCATATCTCTTCAGTTAATGCTCATTACTGATGTTTTCAGTGCTCATGTATGTTATTTTCTTTTTGTCACTATAAAATAAAATGTCACATAAATCACAACACTGTCACCCATTATTTAGACTGTAATCCTTCAACTTAATTGTATTTATCATTAATTCTCAATATAAGGGGTTCTGGTATGTTTTTAAGAGATACTCAAGACCTAAATTCAATGTGTATATATGTATGACAGACAAGATATAAAAGTTTGGGCCACAACATATTTCCAAAGTTCCTTCAAAACACACATATCCAGTGTCCATTAGAACCTACCCCTGGGTCCCGAAATAAAAGTTTCAAGAGTTATCAAGATGTTAACATTTATAGGAAATGTATAATACTTATAATAAGGTACATACCAAATTTATTTTTACTGATTTTGAGCTCTGCAATTTAAATCTATATCAGTCTTATTCTATAAGATTACCACCATGCATACAGTTGTTCAAAATAAGAGCTACAGTCACTCTTGATTACTTTCTTTTTTTAATACAATCACGCCTTCCACCAAGAATTCCAGTTGGTTTTATCCACAAACTATAACCCAAACCTGAACACTTCTCACTGTCTACACTTTCCCTTCCATTCAAAATTATTATTTTTCATTTCACAACCAAAAAAGGAATCTTCCTAAGCTGTCTTCCACTTCTACACTTATCACATTGCAATCAGCTATCCACAGAGATGACAATATGATAATAAAATTTAAAAAGAGCATAAGATCATTCACTCCTCTGATTAAAATATTTCAATAACTTGTTCTAAAACTTATAATAAGATTCAAAATTTTTATAATTATCCCATAGGACTCAACATAACCTGGTGCCTACTTCTCACTCTAGCCTCATTTCTTATTATTTCTCCCTTTCAATCAAGATATTCCAGCCACACATGTCTTCTTTCTATTTCAGGAAAACCACTGCCCGTGTACAATTTATTCCCTTCACCACAGATGCTGTTCTCTGCTTTGCACAGTTCCATTATTATTTGTATCTGATCTAAATGATCATCTCTTTACAAAAGCTTTTCCTAACCATCCTAACTAACATAGCTCTAACAGCACTCATCATATAGTCTCATTCTGCAAAGACATTACTGCAGTCTGGAATGATATTTTTGTTTTGATATCCTCATGACATCCTCCATGAGGGTAGAAGTTTTGCACAGTTTACCACTATATTTCTTGAGCATAAAACATAGACTGTTGTGTTGTAAGCAGTCAATAGCTGTCCATTGAATGAGTGAATTTGTTAATGTAAATACATGCTAATGAGAATTTTTCTATGATTAGTAAACAGATCACTTGAAACTCTTAGTCTTGTGGAAATTTACTCATGTATAGGCATATTTTGTGTCAATTTAGGCATACCTAGACACAACCTCCCTTAAGAGGAGTCAAACTAAATATATAATCAGTATGTGTGGATTTGCCCTTAACTTGACTTCTGTTTCAGCATACACACTGTTTTTGTGTTGTAAATTATTATTTTAATAAACAGACTCTTTTGTTCTTAACACCAATAAGGAGGAAACAATGGATAAAATAGGTTGTATCTTAAAAGCTGAAAGGAAAGTGTATTAATATTTCATTTAGGCACACTCATTTCCTGAATGGAAGACTAAGGAATCAGTAGCTTACAATCTATGCTGATGCACATTTCTGAGCAACAATAAAGAAACTTATTAAAGTGAATACAAAGTGTAGGTTGATCCCCATGATGACTTAGCTTCATAATAACAAAACAATAAAAGCTCCACACTGAAACTCTCAGAAAAAAGCAACAGCATCATTTGCATCTCTAGTGTCTACTCATAAGGATGAGTGTTAATATCTAACCCTGAGCTACTGAGGCTGCCATTTTAATTTCCTCCTTTGCAAAGTCCACTGACTTCTAAGCATTAGAAAGGACAAAGAGTTTATTAAGCCAGACTCAGAAAAATTCACTATCTACATAGAAATTGGCGAAAGGGGAAGAGAAGAAAGAAATGGGGAAAAAGGGTAAAGAAACAGAGTGAAAAATGAAAGGAAGAAATAGAAATGCCAAAAAAAAAAAAAAGATATGGTGATGATGAATCAGGGATTATTATATAACCACATTCTCCTCTTCAATTTTTCAAGTATTACTGGAAGAAAATTGGATTCAGAAAAGCTTCATAAATATCATTTAGCATTATTCATTCAACAAAATTTTACCAAACACTATTATGTTTATTTAATACTCATATATATGTATATAAATATATATATATATATAATGAATAATTATTACACTGGGCAGTCAGAAAAATGAGCTGAGGTGTTGCCATTTCAGGAGATACCTGAATCATAAGAAATTGTCAACTAAGGAAAGATTAGAGAAGAAGAATTAAACAAAAATGATAAACCTTTTATCTTCATGAAGTGCTCTGTAAGTTGCTTTAAAACTAATCATATAATTACATTTCTTATGTCATAGGTGTTCATATTCTAATATGAACAAATATCAGTCTGGTTAAATATAAAATGAAACAAAACATTTTGGTAGTGAGATCACAAGTTAGAACATTTGATGATAACAGAGAAGTCTGTATTAGTTTGGTTGAGGATTGGTTTTGTCAATCAAGAACTTTCTCAGTAACTAATAACTTAAACAAAATTAATAGGAACAATATAAAGAGCAACATGAAAAAATTATCATAAGCAACAATATAACGTATTATTTTACCCACATAAAGAACGTCTGTGGGGCTTCCCTGGCTGTGCAGTAGTTGAGAGTCCGCCTGCTGATGCAGGGGACATGAGTTCGTGCCCCGGTCTGGGAAGATCCCACATGCTGCAGAGCGGCTGGACCTGTGAGCCATAGCCACTGAGCCTGTGTGTCCAGAGCCTGTGCTCTGCAACAGGAGAGGCCACACAGTGAGAGGCCCGTGTACAGCAAAAACAAAACAAAACAAAACAAAAAAAGTCTGTGAAAACTGACCACAGAAAGGTGCCATAAAATATCTCTTGAAATTTTTCTAGCCACCACACAAATTAGAAACTAGAAAAATTCCTCATATTTTATAAATTAGTAAATATACTATTAACACAGGTAAAATAAGCAATCATAATAGAAATTAAAAACACTTAAAATGATTATTCTCATACTTCACATCAAAAAGTAACAAAATGAAATTAAAATGCAAATATAAAATAGAAAGAATGGCTAATGACAAATAGTTTTTTGAAGTATTGATATTTAAATTTTTGATGAGGAGATAATTTAAAAATAAGAGAAGACACAAATAAAAAGACATTATAAAACAAAATACATAAATATCTACAGAAGCCACAGAGATAAAATGATGACAGTATAGATTTAAAAGTTTTCTGTCAACATAATTTTTAAATTATAAAAACAGGTAAACTACTAGAAAAAATATACAGATAAATTACTAGAAAATAAATAGAAAACATAAGTGGTCCAAAAATTGAATTAGTAGAGTCAGTCATTTTAACTTTGTCTTAATAGCTCAAATTATTAAGTACCTTAAAGATTCTATATCAAAAGTACTTCAAGCTCCTAGGTCAGTCAAACGTTGGTTCAGGGACTCCCCTGGAAGTCCAGTGGTTGGGATTTCACCTTCCAATGTGGTGGGGGTGGGGGAGGGTAGTGGTGTGGGGGGGTGTAGATTCAAACCCTGGTCAGGGAGCGGGGATCCTGCCTGTCTCATGGCAAAAGTAAAAAAGAAAAAAAACAACAAAAAAACATAAAACAGAAGCAGTGCTGTGGCAAATTCAATAGAGACTTTAAAAAGGGTCCACATGGGGAAAAAAAAAATCTTAAAAAAAAGCCCTCAGCTTCATATTTTACCTTTGCAGTTTTTCCAGATGTGATGACTTTAGATAGATTATGCCACATTTCTGCACCTCAGTTTCCTTGTCCTCAGAATGTGGATAATATAAATATTTCACAAGATAGTTGTTCAACTTAAATGAGAAAATACAAGCAATATTATAGTACAGAACATGTACGTTAGAGTTCATGCCTCTTCCTTCACACACTACTCATACAACTAATTATATGTATGAAGGCTTTTAAAGATACTTTATACAGATAAAGGAAATTGGACTGTAGACTTAGAAAGTAATAGGTTTGAATATGAGGTCCTTCATTTAGTTGTCCATTAACTCTGCAAACTTGCCTAATTTGATTTTCTGCTCTCAGTCTCACTATGATCATCTTCAGGAGAACAACTATATTTAGCACCTAGGGTTTTCATTAGATTAAATGACGTAATATGTTTACAACACTTAGTATAGAATAAGTGCTTAAAAGCTATAGAGTAGCCCTATGAAAATGACATTTAGTATGTCATGAGACCTGAAGACTACTTTCAAAATTCAGTCATCAACTTTATCTCAGGAGATAAAAATCTGTGTTAAGTTTATCACAAAGAATCACTGACTAAAAATAAAGCTGCACGTTTCAATAGATTAATTAGTTGGGCTTTGGCTATCTTTTCTGTTTGTTTGATTCAGTTTAAACCAGACCAGTAGATTGGGTAAGTTGAATATGGGGAATAACATAGGTTTGGAAATACATAGCCTAGTTCATATTTTGGCACCACCACTTCCTAGCTTTGTAATCTTTAAGAAGTAATTTTGCTTCCCTAAGTCTGTTACCTCAAATAGAAATTTAAAGTATAAAAGAAATTATTTAGGTTATTTTGAGAAACAAGTGAGAAACTGTTGTAAAACAATTAGCTTAGTGTTTAAAATATTTGTAAAAGCATAAGATGTGTTAAATGTTACTACCATTATTGCTCTTATTATTCATTGTCATTATCATAGTTAATAATATTATAATTACCAACTTAGTAAATTTTCCTTCCTTCAGTATCTTGGATAATCTGTACTGAATAAAAATTCATTTTGCATTTTATATAAAGGTATATGGAATGAGTAAAAGTGTGTTATTTTATACTGCAACTAGACTGTATATATATATATATATATATATATATATATATATATTAGATAGTGATGGAGTGGTTCCTTGGACATTTACTATATTCTAGGCATTATGTTAAAGAAGTAATGCTTCCACTGTGATGGACATTACATTATGAGAAATAGTTTTTTGATAAACTCTAGCTCATTTTATTAACAGAGTTATAAAATGGGTTATTATCATAAAAAAATAAAATGTGATCTCTATTTCCAGGGTGGAGTGGGTTATATACTCTGATCTTCCCAGAATCATATCCTCTAACCTCAAAAGTCCAAACATTTAGAGAAGAACTAACACCTTTCCTTCTCAAACTCTTCCAAAAAATGCAGAAGAAGGAGAACACCAAAGCTCATTCTATAAGGCAACCATCACCATGATACCAAAACCAGACAAAGATATCACAAAAAAAGAAAATTACAGACCAATAACACTGATGAACATAGACGAAAAAGTCTTGAACAATATACTATCAAACAGAATCCAACAACACATTAAAAGGACCATAAAACGTGATCAAGTGAGATTTATACCAGGGATGCAAGGATTCTTCAGTAGCAACATGATACACCACATTAGCAAATAGAATAATAAAAACCATATGATCATCTCAATAGATGCAGAAAAAAACTTTTGACAAAATTCAACACTGATATGATAAAAAATCTCCAGAAAGTGGACATAGAGAACACCTACCTCAACATAATAAAGGCCATAGAGGATAAACCCACAGCAAACATCATTCTCAATGGTGAAAAACCAAAAGCATTTCCTCTAAGATCAGGAACAAGACAAGGATATCTACTCTCACCACTATTATTCAATGTAGTTTTGGAAGTCTTAGCCATGGCAATTAGAAGAAAAAGAAATAAAGTGAATTCAAATTGGAAAAGAAGAAGTAAAATTGTCACTATTTACAGATGACATGATACTATATACAGAGAATCCTAAAGATACCACCAGAGCTAATCCTAAAGATACCACCAACTAGTAGAGCTAATCAATGAATTTGGTAAAGTTGCAGGATACAAAATTAATGAACAGAAATCTCTTGCATTCCTATACATTAACAACAAAAGATCAGAAAGAGAGATTAAGGAAACAATCCCATTTACCATTACAACAAAAAGAATAAAATACTTGGGAATAAACCTACCTAAAGAGGCAAAAGACCAGTACTCAGAAAACTATAGGATACTGATGAAAGAAATCAAAGATGGCATAAACAGATGGAGAGATATACCATGTTCTTCGATAGGAAGAGTCAATATTATGAAAAGAATTATACTACCCAAAGCAATCTACAGATTCAATGCAATCCCTATCAAATTACCTATGTCATTTTTCAAAGAATTAGAATGAAAAATTTTACAATTTGTATGGAAACACAAAAGACCCCAAATAGCCAAATCAATCGTGAGAAAGAAAAACAGAGGTGAAGGAATCAGGCTCCCTGACTTCAGACTATACCACAAAGGTACAGTAATCAAGACAGTATGGTACTGGCACAAAAACAGAAATATAGATCAATGGAACAGGATAGAAAGCCCAGAGATAAAATCATGCACATATGGTCACCCTATCTTTGATAAAGGAGGCAAGAGTACACAATGGAGAAAAGACAGCCTCTTCAATAAGTGATGCTGGGAAAACTGGACAGCTACATGTAAAAGAATGAAATTAGAACACTCCTTAACACTATACACAAAAATAAACTCAAAATGGATTAAAGACCTAAATGTAAGGCCAGACACTGTAAAACACTTTGAGAGAAACCTAAGCAGAACATTCTATGACATAAATCACAGCAAGATCCTTTTTGACACATCTCCTAGAGAAATGGAAATAAAAATAAACAAATGGGACCTAATGAAACAAAAGCTTTTGCACATCAAAGGAAACCAAAAACAAGATGAAAAGAAAACCCTCAGAATGGGAGAAAATATTTGCAAATAAAACAACTGATAAGGGTTTAATCTCCAAAAATATATAAACATCTCATGCAGCTCAATATCAAAAAAACAACAACCCAATCAAAAAATGGGCAGAAGACCTAAATAGACATTTCTCCAAAGAAAACATACAGATGGCCAACAAACACATGAAAAGACACTGAACATCACTAGTTATTAGAGAAATGCAAATTAAAACTACAATGAGATATCACCTCACACTGGTCAGAATGGCCATCATCAAAAAAATCTACAAACAATAAATGATGGAGAGGCTCTGGAGAAAATGGAACCCTCTTACACTGTTAATGGGAATGTAAACTGATGCAGCCACTATAGAGAACAGTATGGAGGTTCCTTAAAAAACTAAAAGTAGAACTACCATATGACCGAGAAATCCCACTGTTGGGCATACACCCTGAGAAAACCATAATTGCAAAAGATACATGCACTCCAACATTCATTGCAGCACTATTTACAATAGCCAGGACCTGGAAGCCACCTAAATGTCCATCAAGAGAGGAAAGGATAAAGAAGATGTGATACATATATACAATGGAATATTACTCAGACATAAAAAGGAACGAAATTGGGTCATTTGTAGAGACGTGGATGGACCTGGAGTGTGTCATACAGAGTGAAGTAAGTCAGAAGGAGAAAAAAATCATATATTAATGTGTATGTGTGGAATCTAGAAAAATGATGCAGATGAACTTATTTGCAAAGCAGAAATAGAGACAAAGATATAGAGAACAAATGTATGACTACCAAAATGGGGTGGATTTGGAGCTTGGTGTTGATATATATACACTACTATGTATAAAATAGATAACTAATGAGAATAGACTCTATGGAACAGGGAACTCTACTCAATGCTCTGTGGTGACCGAAATGGGAAGGAAATAAAAGGAAGAGGAGATACATGTATATGTATGGCTGATTCACTTTGCTGTACAGCAGAAACTAACACAAACTTGTAAAGCAATTATACTTCAATTAAAAAAAATAAAAATGTCAAGGAGTACATTTGGAATAACACTGAATTATCATCTTGATTTTAGGTAGGCCACCATAGAACAAAATTTAAATGTGTTACACAGCTAGCTTAATGACAGAGTCAAAAATATAATAAAGGTATCTTTTTCCAATACTTATGTTCATCACACTTGATATCTCTCCAAGTGTTGGCATCAAGAGAACTCATAAGTACCTACCCAATGTTATTTGCCATTATTATAAACCTCTTTTCTCATTCTTTTTGTTCTAATATCCTGTCATTAACTTTCATAGCCCATTTATTAATTACATTTTCAAAAGTTAATTTGGGGAGAAATTCTAGATATGGTGTCTTGAAGACAAATGTAATTCCACTTTATCAGTTCTCTCTGTGGAGTACTATGACCACCATACCAGAGAAGTTGGAATAGCTTAAGTCTTGAATCCAAAAGCTCTCTGCTACTCAGAAATACTTCATAGTTTTGCAGAATTAAATGTGCCCCTTAACTCAGGCAAGGAAAACCTAGAGATAGACACATTTTCCTCTTCTCTAGATTTCATGTATTCTCAATTCACCTCTGGCTTCTATATCCTTCTGGTAGCAATCCCTGCACTAATAATTATGCCTGGAGAAGAGTAGAAGTGCTCACACTTTTCAAGTTGCACAGAAATTATGCTCTCTTTGGGATAAATCCAAGGAGTTGTTTACCAAGTTGCACAGAAATTATGCTCTCAGTGGGCTAAATCCAAGGAGCTGGTTACTTCAAGGTGTTTTTTGAAAACCTCCTAGGAATTTCTTGTCAACCTTTGATTACAGTGTTATCTATTTAGGAATAAAATCAAATTTCCTGGACTTTTACTTAGAGAGTATGCATTTAGATGAGTATTAAGTAATGAAAACTCATAGATGTCTCTAGACAAATAAGCTAGCTTCTCTCATCAGTTGTAAAGAGACATTGTTCTGTGGTAAGGAGTTCAGCAAGAGCCATCAAGGCTAACAACTTCAGTCACAGGATAAAAAAATCCTTCCTGTGTAAATCCTTTCAAAAAAAAAATACACCCAATGGAAACACACTGAAACTGACATTGAAGAGAAGTTTTTCAAAAGTGTTTTGAAGTTAAAAATTTATCCAATTTGGGAAAAGATTTTCAAAACTACCAAATATAAGGTTGTAGAAGATGGCATTTAATCCAGCCAAATCTGTAAACTGGAAATGGAGATCACTTATTATGTATGGAAAAAGGTAGAATATTTATTAAAGCAAACATTAGACATAAAAGGAAAAGTGAAAGGTCTAAAATATTTTAAATTCAATATGTCATCATACATTGGATATTTTCAATGAATTATGCATCAACTAAAACAAACTTCATTTAAATATCTGAAGTGATTCAATTGAAAGAATCAAGAGAATAAAAATATACTGAAGTTCATGGCAAGGTCAAAGGATATTTAAAATGTCAGTTTTGTTTTTGAGCCACTTGTCTATGCCTTTCAGGAGTTATCAAAAGGATAGATCTTGAAGTGAGGGAAGAATTATTCATTTACACAAACTATGATTATGCTTGTTTATGTAAAAGAATGTAATAAATTAAGAATGTATCTGGTTATGCATGGCATAGTAATCACCATGTAAAATATTTTATTAAAAACAAGTTAATAGGGTTGCTGCAGAAGGAAGATGGTGGAGCTGCATGCAATTATGGCTGTCAAGAAGGTCATTGACTTCGTTGTGAAGATTCCTTGTCATGGATTATAAATTTATACATGGTCTGATTCCAGCTCTCCTCAGCAGCTGCCTCTTGTATCTCCCTCTGTCGGGCATCACACTGCCTGTAATTGCTGTGGCCTGTGCCAGAGGACTCTCATCCCTGTCTTCTGCTTGGTTATCTCCCAGAGGCTGATGGACAATGAAGCTAATGATGCATAAGATCTAGGGCCCCACACAGGCACAGGCTTCCTTCAAGGTATTGTGCATAATCTTTTATTTATATTTTTGTCATTTTTTTCCAAATAAGTATCCAAGAATTGGTGAGGAAAGTATGTGACACTATTTTTCCTACTCCCCACTTGGTGTCTCAGCTTACTAAGGCTATGTGGCTGGCAGGGGCTTGGTGCTCCAGCCATCTGTAAGGCCTGAACCTCTGGGTGGGAGAGTAGAGTTCAGGATATTGGTCCACCAGAGACCTCCCGGCCCCTTTTAATATCAGTTGGTGAGAGCTCAGCCAGAGATTGCCATCTCAATGCAAAGACCCAGCTCTACTCAATGACCAGCAAGCTCCAGTGCTGGACACCCCATGCGAAACAATTAGCAAGACAGGAACACAAAACCACACATTAGCAGAAAGGCTGCCAAAAATCATAATAAGTTCACAGACACCTCAAAACACAAGACTTGAAGTGGTCCTGCCCACCAGAAAGACAAGATCCAGCCTCATGCACCAGAACACAGGCACCAGTCCCCTCCACAGGGAAGCCTACATGACCCACTGAAAATACCTTACCCACTGGGGGCAGACACCAAAAGCAATATGAACTACAAACCTACAGCCTGAGAAAAGCACAGTAAGTTAAACAAAATGTGAAGACAGAGAAATATGCAGCACATGAAAGAGCCAGGTAAAAACCCAACAGACCAAACAAATGAAGAGGAAATAGGCAGTCTAACTGAAAAATAATTCAGAGTAATGATAGTAAAGATGATCCAAAATCTTGGAGGTAGAATGGAGAAAACACAAGAAACGTTTAATAAGGACCTAGAAGAACTAAAGAAAAAACAAACAATGATGAACAACATAATAAATGAAATTAAAAATTCACTAGAAAGAATCAATAGCAGAATAACTGAATCAGAAGAATGGTTAGGTGACTTGGAAGGTAAAATAGTGGAAACAATTACCGAAGAGCAGAATAAAGAAAAAGAATGAAAAGAATTGAGGACAGGCTCAGAGACCTATGGGACATTAAACACACCAACATTCGAATTATAGGGGTCCCAGAAGAAGAAGAGAAAAAGAAAGGGATAGAGAAATTATTTGAAGAGATTATAGTTGAAAACTTCCCTAATATGGGACAGGAAATAGTTGATCAAGTCCAGGAAGCACAGAGTCACATAGAGGATAAATCCAATGAGAAACATGCCAAGACATATATTAAACAATTATCAAAAATTAAATAAAAAGAAAAAATATTGAAAGCAGCAAGGGAAAAGCAACAAACAGCATACAAGGGAATCCCCATAGCATTAACAGCTGATCTTTCAGCAGAAACTCTGCAAGCCAGAAGGAAGTGGCAGGACATATAAAGTGATGAAAGGGAAACACTTACAACTAAGATTACTCTACCCAGCAAGGATATCATTCAGATTTGACAGAGAAATTAAAAGCTTTAGAGGCAAGCAAAAGCTAAGAGAATTCAGCATCACCAAACCAGCATTACAAAAAAATGCTAAAGGAACTTCTCTAAGCAGAAAACGCAAGAGACAGAAAAGAACTACAAAAACAAACTCAAAACAATTAAGAATATGGCAGTAGGAACATATATATCAATAATTACCTTAAATTTAAGTGGATTAAATGCTCCAACCAGAAGATATAGACTGGCTGAATGTATACAAAAACAAGACCTGTATATACTCCATCTAAAAGAGACCTACTTCAGGGGCTTCCCTGGTGGCACAGTGGTTGAGGGTCCACCTGCCGATGCAGGGGACACGGGTTCGTGCCCCGGTCCGTGAGGATCCCACATGCCGCGGAGCGGCTGGGCCCGTGAGCCATGGCCGCTGAGCCTGCGCGTCCGGAGCCTGTGCTCCACGGCGGGAGAGGCCACAACAGTGAGAGGCCCGCGTACTGTAAAAAAAATTAAAAAAAAATAAAAGAGACCTACTTCAGACCTACAGACTGAAAGTGAGGGGATGGAAAAAGATATTCTATCCAAATAGAAATCAAAAGAAAGTTGGAGTAGCAATTCTCATATCACACAAAATTAGACTTTAAAATAAAGGTTTTTACAAGAGACAAAGAAGGACACTATGTAATGATCAAGGGATCAATCCAAGAAAAAGATAAAACAATTTTAAATATTTATGCACCCAACACAGGAGCACCTCAATACATAAGGCAAATGCTAACAACCATAAAACGGGAAATCGACAGTAACACAATCATAGGAGGGGACTTAAACACCCCACTTTCACCAATGGAAACATCATCCAAAATGAAAATAAATAAGGAAAAACAAGCTTTAAATGACACATTAAACAAGATGGACTTAATTGATATTTATAGGATATTCCACCCAAAAAGAACAAAATACACTTTCTTCTCAAGTGTTCATGGAACATTCTCCAGGATAGATCGTGTCTTGGGTCACAAATCAAGCCTTGGTTAATTTAAGAAAATTGAAATCATATCAAGTATCTTTTCTGACAACAGCACTATGAGACTAAATATCAATTACAGGAAAAAAATCTGTAAAAATTACAAACACAGAGAGGCTAAACAATATGCTACTAAATACCCAAGAAATCACTGAAGAAATCAAAGAGGAAGTCAAAAAATACCTAGAGACAAATGACAATGAAAACATGAATAACCAAAACCTATTTGATACAGCAAAAGCAGTTCTAAGAGGCAAGTTTATTGCAATACAATCCTACCTCAAGAAACAAGAAAACTATCAAATAAACAACCTAACCTTACACCTAAAGCAAACAGAAAAAGAACAACAACAACAAAGAAAGTTTGCAGAAAAAATCATGAAGATCACATGAGAAATAACTGAAAAATAAATGAAGAAAACAATAGAAAAGATAAACAAAACTAAAAGCTGATTCTTTGAGAAAATAAACAAAATTGATAAACCTTTAGCCAGACTCATCAAGATAAAAAGGGAGAAGACTCAAATCAATAGAATTAGAAATGAGAAAGGAGAAGTAACAACTGACACTGCAGAAATACAAAGGATCATGAGAAATTACTACAAGCAACTATATGGCAATAAAATGGACACCCTGGAAGAAATGGACAAATTCTTAGAAAAACACAACCTTCCAAGATTGAACCAGGAAGAAATCGAAAATATGAACAGACCAATCACAAGCACTGAAATTGAAACTGTGACTAAAAATCTTCCAACAAACAAAAGTCCAGAACCAGATGGCTTCAGAGGTGAATTCCATGAAACATTTAGGGAAGATCTAACACCTATCCTTCTCCAACTCTTCCAAAATATAGCAGAGGGAGGAACACTCCCAAACTCATTTTACGAGGCCACCATCACCCTGATACCAACACAAGACAAAGATGTAACAAAAAAAGAAAACTACAGGCAATATCACTGATGAATATAGATGCAAAAATCCTCAACAAAATACTAGCAAACAGAATCCAGCAGCAAATTAAAAGGATCATACACCATGATCATGTGGGATTTTTCCCAGGAATGCAAAGATTCTTCAATATATGCAAATCAATCAATGTGATATGCCATATTAACAAATTGAAGGATAAAAACCATATGATAATCTCAATAGATGCAGAAAAAGCTTTTGACAAACTATAACACTGATTTATGATAAAAACTGTCCAGAAAGTAGGCATAGAGGGAACTTACCTCAACATAATAAAGGTCATATATGACAAACCCACAGCTAACGTCATTCTCAATGGTGAAAAAAAGAAACCATTTCCACTAAGATCAGGAACAAAACAAGGTTGCACACTCTCACTACTATTATTCAACACAGTTATGGAAGTTTTAGCCACAACAATCAGAGAAGAAAAAGAAATAAAAGGAATCCAAATTGGAAAAGAAGAAGTAAAGCTTTGACTATTTGCAGATACATGTACTATACATAGAGAATCCTAAAGATGCTACCAGAAAACTACTAGAGCTAATTAATGAATTTGGTAAAGTGGCAGGATACAAAATTAATGCACAGAAATCTCTTTCATTCATATACACCAATGATGAAAAATCTGAAAGAGAAATTAAGGAAACACTCCCATTTACCATTGCAACAAAAAGAATAAAATACCTAGGAATAAACCTCCTTGGGGAGACAAAAGACCTGTACGCAGAAAACTATAAGATACTGATGAAAGAAATTAAAGATGAAACAAAAAGATGGAGAGATATACCATGTTCTTGGATTTGAAAAAATCAACATTGTGAAAATGACTATACTACCCCAAGCAATCTACAGATTCAATACAATCACTGTGAAACTACCAGTGGCATTTTTCACAGAACTAGAACAAAAAATTTCACAATTTGTATGGAAACACAAAAGACCCCGAATAGCCAAAGCCATCTTGAGAAAGAAAAACAGAGGTGGAGGAATCAGCCTCAGTGACTTCAGACTATACTACAAAGCTACAGTAATCAAGAGAGTATGGTACTGGAACAGAAACAGAAATATAGTTCAATGGAACAGGATAGAAAGCCCAGAGATAAACCCATGCACATATGGTCACCTTATCTTTGATAATGGAGGCAAGAATATACAATGGAGAAAAGACAGCCTCTTCAATAATGGTGCTGGAAAAACTGGACAGATACATGTAAAAGAATGAAATTAGACCACTCCTTAATACCATACCAAAAAAAAAAAACTCAAAATGGATTGAAGACCTAAATGTAAGGCCAGACAATATAAAGCTCTTAGAGGAAAACATAGGCAGAACATTCTATGATATAAATCACAGCAAGATCTTTTTTGCCCCACCTCCTAGAGAAATGGAAATAAAAGCAAAAATAAGCAAATGGGACTGAATAAAACTTAAAAGCTTTTTCACAACAAAGGAAACCATAAACAAGATGAATAGACAACCCTCAGAATGGGAGAAAATATTTGCAAAGGAAGCAACTGGCAAAGGATTAATCTCCAAAATATACAAGCAGCTCATGCAGCTTAATATAAAAAGCAAACAACCCAATACAAAAATGGGCAGAAGAACCAAATAGACATTTCTCTAAAGAATATATAGAGATTGCCAGCAAACACAGGATAGGATGCTCAACATAACTAATCATTAGAGAAATGCAAATCAAAACTACAATGAGATATCACCTCACACCAGTCAGAATGACCACCATCAAAACTCTACAAACAATAAATGCTGGAGAGGATGTGGAGGAAAGGGAACCCTCTTGCACTGTTGGTGGGAATGTAAATTGATACAGCCACTATGGAGAACATTATGGAGTTTCCTTAAAAAAAAACAAATATAGAACTACCATATGACCCAGCAATCCTGCTACTGGGCATATACCCTGAGAAAACTATAACTCAAATAGAGTCATGTACCACAGTGTTCATTGCAGCACTATTTACATTTGCCAGGACATGGAAGCAACCCAAGTCCATTGACAGATGTACGGATAAAGAAGACATGCCACATATATACAATGGAATATTACTCAGCTATAAAATAAACAAAATGGAATTATTTGTAGTGAGGTGGATGGACCTAGAATCTGTCAGACAGAGTGAAGTAAGTCAGAAAGAGAAAAACAAATACCGTATGTTAACACATACATATGGAATCTAAAAAAAAAAAGTGGTTCTGAAGAACCTAAGGGCATGACAGGAATAAAGACACAGACATAGAGAATGGACTTAGGGACGCGGGGAGGAGGCAGGGTAAGCTGGGAGGAAGTGAAAGAGTGGCTTGGATATATATACACTACCAAATGTAAAATAGATAACTAGTGGGAAGTAGTCGCATAGCACAGGGAGATCAGCTGGGTGCTTTGTGACCACCTAAAGAGGTGGGATACGGAGGGTGGGAGGGAGCAAGTTGCAAGAGGGAAGGGATATGGGGATATATGTATACATATAACTGATTCACTTTGTTATGCAGCAGAAACTAACACAAAGTAAAGCAATTATACTCCAATAAAGATGTTAAAAAAATAATTAATTAATTTGAAAAAAAGAATAGAAAATGTCAGGGTAAGGTGTATAAGGCAAGGGTTAGAATTCATCATCGAACCTCATATTGCCGTGGTATTTATGTTTCTATATAAATGTATGCGTGCATTTATAATACACTTGGGAATATTGTAAAATGTGCCTCTTGCTATGGGTTATGGTAAAGAAAAAAATGTGAAACACTCTTTCAGGCCCAAGGAGCAGCCACAGAGTAGGACGAGCATGTCAGATGTCCCTGGTGCTCAGTGAATGTCTGAGTGCAAAGGTGGCCTCCACCCACCTGTGAATTCTAACCCTCTCTGTCCCTGAAGCTGTGGGACCCTGGACAAGGTCCTGCCCCTTTCCACATCCCTCTGGGCCCCATCCAGCCTGCGCGAGGCTTGGCGTCTCGGCCACCCCCTACCCCCACACTTGCCTTCTCGCCTGCTTCCCCCTGACCCTGCCAGTTCCCTCCCGGCTGAGTAGATCCTGGTGAAGCCCGACAGGACGGGTGCGGTCAGACTGCGTGAAGCGCTCCATGAACCCCTTCTGCTAGATCGCCGTGGAGGAGGCCGTGCAGCTCAAGGAGAAAAAGCTGGTGAAGGAAATCATTGCCGTCAGCTGCGGGCCTTCCCAGTGCCAGGAGACCATCTGCACCACTCTGGCCATGGGTGCAGGTCAAGGCATCCACGTGGAGGTGCGGGCTGCATAGGCAGATCTCCTGGGTCCCCTGCAGGTGGCCTGGGTCCTGGCCAAACTGGCAGAGAAGGGGAAGGTAGACCTGAGCAAGCAGGCCATCGATGATAATTGTAACCAGGCAGGGCAGATGACAGCTGGGTTTCTGGACTGGCCACAGGGCACATTCATCTCCCAGGTGATGCTGGAAGGGGACAAGGTGAAAGGGGAGCAGGAGATCGATGGAGGCCTGGAGACCCTGCTCCTGAAGCTGCCTGGTGTGGTGACTGCTGACCTGTAGCTCAACGAGCCCCACTGTGATACGTTGCCCAACATCACGAAAGCCAAGAAGAAGATCGAGGTGATCAAGGCTGGGGACATGGGCATGGACCTGACCTCCAAGTTCTCTGTGATTAGCTTGGAAGACCCACCTCAGCACACGGCCGGTGTCAAGGTGGAGGCCACAGAGGACCTGGTGGTCAAGCTGAGGGAGATTGGGTGCATTTGAGCCCTTTCCAAAAAAGAGTTAATATTTATTTAGTACTTATATATGCTTTATTTTATTTATTTCTTAAGGGTATGTTGTAAGTACTCTTACCAATTACATTAAAGAAAAATATTAGAATTTACAGGGACTTAATAAATAGCATAAATTCACTAAATATTAATTTCTATAAAAATTCAAAATAACCCTCTGAAGTAACTATAATTATTTTTTTCCATTTTGTGGATGAGGAAAAATGATACTTAGAAAATTTAAATAATTTGTTTACCTTCACACAGTGGCAGAGCTGGAAATCTATGTTCTTAACACTTTTAATATGCTGCCTCTCACAATTTAATTTTTAGAGTAGTATGTATCATATCCAAGTTTATTCTAATGGTTAAGAAATAGAGTCAGAATTCAAAAGCAACCTCTGACACAAGGGCAGTATTGTCTCTAGATATAATCTCTTTATTTTCTACCTATATTAATTCATAAGTGCTCTCATTCTGTTCCATGACTGGCTCCTAAATTTATATTTGTAGCCCAAACATTTCCTTTGAAACCGAGATACATGTATCCAACTACTTACTAAATATCAATATTTGGCAGAGAGTATCTAATAACATTCACTTTGGCAGTTTTTAACTACTGGGAATACTCGTTAAAGATTCATCTCAACTTTGGAATTATGTTGGACAAGGTGCTTAAAGTTGATAAATATCAGGTGGCTTATCTGAAAAAAAAAACTAAAAATAGCATCTATCTCATAAAATTATGAAGTGGCTTAAATAGATTACTATCTGAAAAACTAAAAGAATGTCTTTTAAGGCTTGAAGAGAAAGCAAGAAGGAGGAGGGGCCTGCTCTTGCCATGGGCTTGCTCTCCAACACTACATCTGCTGTCCACTCTGACCCAAGTCCACCTGCCACCTCTTACTGCCCTTCTCTTTGCCCAGCCTTTTTATTCTCCCACTACCAGAAATGGAACTGGGACAGTGAAGGAATTATCCATTTTTCTAAAAGAAAAGTGTGTGCTTTCTTTTCCTAAATAATAACCTTGGATTTGATCTAAGAAATATCTTTGGAGTTAGAGGAAATTGCACAACAGGAGGCTGTCAACAAATATATTATATAAAGCCCATGAAGAAAGCACTATCTCTAGGATCAGAAATTTCATTTGGCCTTCTCTTCTTCTACTGTGATAGATATAGAGGGAGACTTGCCAGATATGATAAATTTGGAAAGACTGGAGTTTCTAAATATGCTACTGAGGTGAGGTAAGTAAGTCAGTAATTCATCGATTTTCTCCTGTGTTCTCTTGATACCCAGTTCAGTTTCCCTCTGAGCAGCCTTAATCCTAGCTCTTTTTAAGAGCTGCCTCATCCCAGCACAAATAATCAGAAGAGCAGCAGGTAAAAAGTCCATCCAGCAGGAGGTCACAGTTCTGTTTTCCATCCCTCCAAACACACACCTCACTCACAACACAACCTAGCTAGGGATGGGGCACTGGAGCAGCCAGGAGAAAATAAAAAAAGTGATTATAAAGGAAATAAACCAGAAGGCAGTGTGTAGGTCTCTGTTAAAGGGAATATGTGTTTAAGTGTTAAGAGTATTTATAATGGCTTGAAGTGATAGGGGAAGGAAAGCAGAAGTTTAAGGGCAAAAGGTCCTAATGCTTGTTTACCTAAAAAAGTATGCACAAGGGTAGTGAAAATAAGGGACTAAGCCTTCTAATTTCTAATAGTTTCAGTGGAAACAAAGTGACAAATTGATCATAATGCTCTTGGCATTCTAGATGCAGAAGCTTAAGGAATCTGCAACTCTGCTCATCCTGAGAAAGTGGAAACTGCAGAGGAAAAAAAAATAACAAAATGCCTTCACCAGATTTACTAAACCCGCTGAAAAACAAAAAACTGAGTCTCATATATAAACTAAGTCTCAGCTATCACCAGAACAGAGCATTTCCACATTTTATGACATTTCCTGCTTCAACACATTTTTTTCATCCTTTAACACTGTTATTGATACTCTGTTTTGTTGCTATTATTGATACTGTTATTGATGCTAATTAGAGATGCAGAGTATGATTACTCTGATTTTCACACCTGCCCTGAGCCTGGATTATCCTGAAGGAGCTCAGAATCTATGGGATTCATACACTATGGAAGGAAACATACAGATATTATTGAGATGTTGTGATGTGTAGCTGGATCCCAAACTATTTAGGGGGGAAGATGCATAGGCATGGAGTGTGGAGAGGTCCCAAACAAGGTGCCATTCACATTCATCTCATCCAATTTCTGTCCTCTTCCTCTCCCTCCTGATCACATCCCTTCTTATAATACCATTTTATTTACTGTATTTACTTTTCCTCTTTCATTTTTTTCAAGTAAAATCTCATTCTACTTTATGGTTGTCTTGCTCTGAAACATGATAGGAACATAAAAATGTGGAAAGGCTTAAACAGCAGTTCTGGGACTTGGAAATTACAATGTTATTAATGATGATAGTAATGATAATAATTAATATCTACTGAAAACTCACTATGTATCAGATACTGGGCTAATTAGTTTAGGCACATTACCATATTTAATGTTAAAACAAATATATCAAGTAAGAGCTATTATTGTTCCCCTTATACAAACAGGAACATTGACTTTTAGAGATGATCATATGGGGCTAACAAGTGGTGAAACTAGCATTCAAACCCAGGCAGTTGAACTTTCACATTTTAAATCACTTTGCTATTGTGATCAACTAAATGTAAATCCTTTACATTATAGCATTAATATTGGACCACCAAAATTTGGCAGACAGCAGATGAATGGTAAAGTATAGTAATCATGTGTTGTTATTTTCTGTATTTTATGATGCCTTGATATCTTAGGGCCTACACATCCAGGGAGGGGCTTAACCCCCAGACTTAGTGAATTTGTAGAGATAGCAGACAATTTGCCTGTAAGTCTCTGATATGCAAAACCAACTAATCCTGAGTCCATACTCCCACCTGCCTCCTTTTATCAGGCTCAGGCAGTGGGGAATGCTGCATCCCTGCCCATAATCAACCAAAGCCAGGTACTGGACATCTAGTGATAATCCCAGTAGCCAAGAGTCTGTTGGCATTACTTAAACTATCCAACTGTAAGCCTGCTCACCCTCATCTATTCCTTCTGGCAAAAACTACAAAGAAGACTCTTGTCCATGCTTTCCCTTCACTCCTTTTGCCTCCTGACCAACACTGGTGCTTCCCCATGTGTCACTGTGTGGGGTGAAACACCCCCTCCTGCTGGGAATTGTGAGTAAAAATTATCTTTTCAATGACAATTGTTCCCTGATCTGTCAGCCTATTATACCTGAATAAAAACAAAATCGCAACAAAATGCAAAAACATTTAACAAGGATATAGAAGAACCAAAGATGAAACAAACAACAATAAGTGAAATGAAAAATACTCTAGATGGGATCAATAGCAGAATAACTGAGGCAGAAGAACGGATAAGTGACCTGGAAGACAAAATAGTGGGAATAACTACAGCAGAGCAGAATAAAGAAAAAAGAATGAAAAGAACTGAGGACAGTCTCAGAGACCTCTGGGACAACATTAAATGCACCAACATTCGAATTGTAGGGTTTCCAGAAGAAGAAGAGAAAAAGAAAGGGACTGAGAAAATATTTGAAGAGATTATGGTTGAAAACACCCCTACTATGGGAAAGGAAATAGTTAATCAAGTCCAGGAAGCACAGAGAGTCCCATACAGGATAAATCCAAGGAGAAATATACCAAGACACATATTAATCAAACTGTCAAAAATTAAATACAAAGAAAGCATATTAAAAGCAGCAAGGGAAAAACAACAAATAACACACAAGGGAATCCCCATAAGGTTAACAGCTGATCTTTCAGCAGAAACTCTGCAAGCCAGAAGGGAGTGGCAGGGCATATTTAAAGTGATGAAGGAGAAAAACCTGCAACCAAGATTACTCTACCCAGCAAGGACCTCATTCAGATTTGATGGAGAAATTAAAACCTTTACAGACAAGCAAAAGCTGAGAGAGTTCAGCACCATCAAACCAGCTTTACAACAAATGCTAAAGGAACTTCTTTAGGCAAGAAACACAAGAGAAGGAAAAGACCTACAGTAACAAACCCAAAACAATTTAGAAAATGGGAATAGGAACATACATATCAATAATTACCTTAAATGTAAATGGACTAAATGTTCCCACCAAAAGACACAGATTGGTTGAATGGATAGAAAAACAAGACCCATATATATGCTGTCTACAAGAGACCCACTTCAGACCTAGAGACACATACAGATTGAAAGTAAGGGGATGGAAAAAGATATTCCATGCAAATGGAAACCAAAAGAAAGCTGGAGTAGCAATTCTCATATCAGACAAAATAAACTTTAAAATAAAAACTATTAGAAGAGACAAAGAAGGACACTACATAATGATCAAGGGATCAATCCAAGAAGAAGATATAAAAATTGTAAACATTTATACACCCAACATAGGAGCACCTCAATACATAAGGCAAATACTAAGAGCCATAAAAGGGGAAATCAACAGTAACATATTCATAGTAGGGGACTTTAACACCCCACTTTCACCAATGCACAGATCATCCAAAATAAAAATCAATAAGGAAACACAAGCTTTAAATGATACATTAAACAAGATGGACTTAATTGATATTTATAGGGCACTCCATCCAAAGAAAACAGAATACACATTTTTCTCAAGTGCTCATGGAACATTCTCCAGGATAGATCATAACTTGGGTCACAAATCAAGCCTTGGTAAATTTAAGAAAATTGAAATTATATCATGTATCTTTTCCGACCACAATGCTATGAGACTAGAAATCAATTACAGGAAAATATCTGTAAAAATTACAAACATATGGAGGCTAAACAATACACTACTTAATAACGAAGTGATCACTGAAGAAATCAAAGAGGAAATTAAAAAATACCTAGAAACAAATGACAATGGAGACACGATGACCCAAAATCTATGGGATGCAGAAAAAGCAGTTCTAAGAGGCAAGTTTATAGCAATACAAGCCCACCTTAAGAAACAGGAAACATCTCGAATAAACAACTTAACCTTGCACCTAAAGCAATTAGAGAAAGAAGAACAAAGAAAACCCCAAAGTTAGCAGAAGGAAAGAAATCATAAAAATCAGTTCAGAAATAAATGAAAAAGAAATGAAGGAAACTATAGCAAAGATCAATAAAACTAAAAGCTTGTTCTTTGAGAAGATAAAAAAAATAGATAAACCATTAGCCAGACACATCAAGAAAAAACGGGAGAAGACTCAAATAAATAGAATTGGAAATGAAAAAGGAGAAGTAACATCTGACACTGCAGAAATACAAAAGATCATGAGAGATTACTACAAGCAACTCTATGCCAATAAAATAGAAAACCTGGAAGAAATGGACAAATTCTTAGAAATGCACAACATGCCAACACTGAATCAGGAAGAAATAGAAAATATGAACAGACCAATCACAAACAATGAAATTGAAACTGTGATTAAAAATCTTCCAACAAACAAAAGCCAAGGACCACATGACTTCACAGGCAAATTCTATCAAACATTTAGAGAAGAGCTAACACCTATCCTTCTCAAACTCTTCCAAAATACAGCAGAGGGAGGAACACTCCCAAATTCATTCTACAAGGCCACCATCACCTTGATACCAAAACCAAACAAGGTTGTCACAAAGAAAGAAAACTACAGGCCAATATCACTGACGAACATAGATGCAAAAATCCTCAACAAAATACTAGCAAACAGAATCCAAGAGCACATTAAAAGGATCATACACCATGATCAAGTGGGGTTTATCCCAGGAATGCAAGGATTCTTCAATATACACAAATCAATCAATGTGATAAACCATATTAAAAAATTGAAGGAGAAAAACCGTATGATCATCTCAATAGTTACAGAGAAAGCTTTTGACAAAATTCAGTACCCATTTATGATAAAAACCTGCAGAAAGTAGGCATAGAGGGAACTTTCCTCAACCTAATAAAGGCCATATATGACAAACACACAGCCAACATCATCCTCAGTGGTGAAAAACTGAAAGCATTTCCACTAAGATCAGGAACAAGACAAGGCTGCCCACTCTCACAAGTCTTATTCAACATAGTTTTGGAAGTTTTAGCCATAGCAATCAGAGAAGAAAGGGAATTAAAAGGAATCCAAATTGGAAAGGAAGAAGTAAAGCTGTCACTGTTTGCAGATGACATGACACTATACATAGAGAATACTAAAGATGCTATCAGGAAACTACTAGAGCTAATCAATGAATTCGGTAAAGTTGCAGGATACAAAATTAATGCACAGAAATCTCTGGCATTCCTATACACTAATGATGAAAAATCTGAAAGTGAAATCAAGAAAACACTCCCATTTACCATTGCAACAAAAAGAATAAAATATCTAGAAATAAACCTACCTAAGGAGAAAAAAGACCTGTATGCAGAAAATTATAAGACACTGATGAAAGAAATTAAAGATGATACAAATAGGTGGAGAGATATACCATGTTCTTGGATTGGAAGAATCAACATTATGAAAATGACTCCAGTACCCAAAGCAATCTACAAATTCAATGCAATCCCTATTAAACTACCACTGGCATTTTTCACAGAACTAGAACAAAAAATTTCACAATTTGTATGTAAACACAAAAGACCCCGAAAAGCCAAAGCAATCTTCAGAACGTAAAATGGAGCTGGAGGAATCAGGCTCCCTGACTTCAGACTATACTACAACGCTAGAGTAATCAAGACATTGTGGTACTGGCACAAAAACAGAAAGATAGATCAAGGGAAAAGGATAGAAAACCCAGAGATAAACCCATGCACATATGGTCACCTTATCTTTGATAAAGGAGGCAGGAATGTACAGTGGAGAAAGGACAGCCTCTTCAATAAGTGGTGCTGGGAAAACTGGACAGGTACATGTAAAAGTATGAGATTAGACCACTCCCTAACACCATACACAAAAATAAGCTCAAAATGGATTAAAGACCTAAATGTAAGGCCAGAAACTATTAAACTCTTAGAGGAAAACATAGGCAGAACACTATGACATAAATCACAGCAAGATCCTTTTTTACTCTCCTCTTAGAGAAATGGAAATAAAAACAAAAATAAAAAAATGGGACCTAATGAAACTTCAAAACTTTTGCACAGCAAAGGAAACCATACACAAGACCAAAAGACAACCCTCAGAATGGGAGAAAATATTTGCAAATGAAGCAACTGACAAAGGATTAATTTCCAAAATTTACAAGCAGCTCATGCAGCTCAATATCAAAAAAACAAACAACCCAATCTAAAAATGGGCAGAAGACCTAAATAGACATTTCTCCAAAGAATATATTCAGACTGCCAACAAACACATGAAAGAATGCTCAACATCATTAATCATTAGAGAAATGCAAATCAAAACTATAATGAGATATCATCTCATACTGGTCAGAATGACTATCAACAAAAAAATCTAGAAACAATAAATGCTGGAGAGGGTGTGGAGAAAAGGGAACACTCTTGCACTGCTGGTGGGAATGTGAATTGTACAGCCACTATGGAGAACAGTATGGAGGTTCCTTAAAAAACTACAAATAGAACTACCATATGACCCAGCAATCCCACTACTGGGCATATGCCCTGAGAAAACCATAATTCAAGAAGAGTCATGTACCAAAATGTTCATTGCAGCTCTATTTACAATAGCCCGGAGATAGAAACAACCTAAGTGCCCATCATTGGATGAATGGATAAAGAAGATGTGGCTCATATATACAATGGAATATTACTCAGCCATAAAACAAAACAAAATTGAGCTATTTGTAATGAGGTGGATAGACATACAGTCTGTCATACAGAGTGATTTAAGTCAGAAAGAGAAAGACAAATACCGTATGCTAACACATATATATGGAATTTAAGAAAAAAAGAAATGTCATGAAGAACCTAGGGGTAAGACAGGAATAAAGATACAGACCTACTAGAGAACATACTTGAGGATATGGGGAGGGGGAATGGTGAGCTGTGACAAAGCGAGAGAGAGGCATGGACATATATACACTACCAAACGTAAGGAAGATAGCTAGTGAGAAGCAGCCGCATAGCACAGGGAGATTAGCTCAGTGCTTTGTGACTGCCTGGAGGGGTGCGATAGGGAGGGTGGGAGGGAGGGAGATGCAAGAGGGAAGAGTTATGGGAACATATGTATATGTATAACTGATTCACTTTGTTATAAAGCAGAAATTAACACACCATTGTAAAGCAATTATACCCCAATAAAGATGTTTAAAAAAGAAAAAGAAAAAAAAGAAAAAAAAAAACAAACAAAATCCCAGATACCTCTCAAAACATATAGATAGATGACTTGAAGATAAAATTTAACCTTTGGATTAGTTTGCCTGTATTTATCCACACATCATCCTCCTTTCCTTGCCTTAATATACCTTTTCAATAAAAATGGTGGCTAATGGCAATATTAACATCAGTACATCTATCTAGAATTTAATATTTTATATTCTGTCATCTTTTATTCACAACAATCCTATGAATTAGGTAATATTATAATTATAATGACAAAGAAACAATACAATATTACATATTAAAGATATTGTAAGAAATATTGTCATTTCTTTGAGAGCTTTAAATCTGAAGCTCCTCTCTTGCCATACATTGCCAAACATGGGAGGAAAATGCTGCCTTTTTTAAAGTTAATGTGTTATTGTCTCCAGGCAATAACATAAATCAAGGTAATTTAATGGATTAAAATCGATTTGTTGTTCAAGAATCTTAGAAATAAGTGGCAGTCCTTTCTTTTTTTTTTTTTCTTTTCATATTTTGTTTCTTTAATCAGTAGTTCCTCAATCACAAGTACACACCATACACACCATACAGGAAATAAGTGGCAGTCATTTCTATAAGGGAATTTCTTTAACTTTACTGATTACAGCCTGAAAAATATTAGATTGTTGTCTCCAACTACTCTTGTGTTTCTCATAAATAATATTTACCATCTGCACCCAAAAGTTTACCTTTTCATCCTACTGTCATTTCATGGATATGACAAAGGAATAAAATATAATATGTTAGGAACTGAAAGGAATCCTCTAATGCTTTATCAACTACCATTGGGTCTGTAGTAGGCAGCTACGAGGATGGCTCCCATATGGCTTTGCTTCCTAGTATTCAGATCCTGGTTTAATCCCCTGGTGCTCGTAACTAATAAAGTGAAGTCATGTAATTTCTGTCATTGGGTTATATAATATAATGACTCTCCTTTTGCTAGCAAACTCACTTGCTTACTGTCATTGATGAAATAAGTCACCATGTTGGGGAGGTCCAAATGGAATGAACTGAGGGTATCCCTGCCAAAAGCCTACTAGAAACAGAGGCTCTCATTCCAGTGGTCCTTAAGGAATTGTAATTTTTGTCTACAACAATGTGAGCTTGGCAACTCTTCTTCTTCAGCCTACCCTTCAAATGAGACCTCAGCCTTGGTTAACCATTGATTTCATCTTTGTGAGAGACCTTAAAGATGCAGACCCAATTAACACATGTCTAGATTACTAACCACAGAAACTATGAGATAAACATGTGTTCATTTAAGCCAATAAATTTGTTGTAATTTGTTATTCAATGACAGGTAACACATACAGAGTCTAATTCAGGAAAGCTCTTCCTGATCTCTCCAGACTCTTTATGTCACAGTATTGGTGTAGGGGATTGAATTCCATAGGCCTGAGTTGGCAAGCATTAGCATTGCCCAAGAAAATTGCTGTAATAGAGAGACAAATCAGTAGTCAAGAGAATTCACGCCATAACTGAGAAAGACAAAGTTGTGCATGCAAAAAAGTAAACAGAGAAAGCAAAATTTAAAAACTAGGATGTAATTATAGGGGAAACATTATTGTTTTGTCAAGATATACCATTTACTTTGTGCCTTGTAATTGCTGCTATAGCAGGCCCTAATCTTCAAAGGATACTGGCCACAAAAATGTCTGGGGAATTTGGATATTAGTGGCCAAGTTCTGTTTTAAGAATCATCCATATTTTGCTCCACAGAATTGTTTTTTGGTAGCTCTGGTCTCTGTCCCCAATAATTCTTTTTAACCCCATCATACATGAAGATGCACAAGTCCAAATCCCACATAAATTCTTGGAAACACAAGCCCAACTCCAGGTAACTCTTCCCCAGTAGAAGGATCTGTACCATGGCCTTTCAAAGTAAAAATGGCACCAGTCAAAGTTAAACAGTAAAGGAAGACTTTATTCAAGACTATTGCAATAGGGGAGTGACACCAGACCTAAAGTCTGACTCAACTCTACTGAAAAGAAGGCAAGAGGGCTTTTAAAGACCCCAGTGAGAGGAAGTTTTTATTTTATTTTATTGTTTGTTTTGCTTTCGTATGAATTAGCAGCACTCCATTATTATTTCTATTGCTACACTTCAATCCTTCATACTTGTCACATGAATTAATGTAAACTCTTCTTAACTGGTCTTCTCATCATTATAAACAAAAAAATTTTTGAAGTTTACCTGGGATCAAATGTTTGTCTGGGGATTATTCTCCACAATAATATCTCATCTTTCTATGTTAGTTTCTACTTTATAGGGTTTTATATGAGGTTTCATAAGAGGGGAAAAAGGATTATGATTCCAAAGAGAAGGGCCAAATGATGATTTTTACCTCACATAGGCCTTTGGCTTATGATTGCCTTTTGGTGGATATTTTAGAATCTTGTTATCTGAAAAGAGTTGGACACCACTATAGAAGAGTTTTAGGGAAATACAGAGGATAATATTCAGTCCTGAAACATGATGCTTTTGAAGAATATCTGGTGAAAAGAAAGTAATATTAATAATGGAACATAAACTACAGAAGGAAGGATGGAAGGATAGGTAGATAGATTGACATATATATACATACACACACATATGTATGTATATGTGTGTGTGTGTTTGTATGTGTATGTGTGCATGTTACCCCAAATTTTAAAAGTCAATAAGCATTTATTGAGCCTGGAATACCATAGGTACAAAAATAACTATATTTGTTTAATAAAGTGAATGAATAACTAAACAAAACCAGGGCCATTGACTATGAATTAATATGATAACTAAATTATATTATACACTTACATTTGGAAGGCTGTCTAAAACAATTTCAAGTATTTTTAACTAATCTCTGTTCTGTACCTGAGGAAACAAAACTCAAACATGGAAAAAAAAACACAATGACTCTTGTCATTTATTTGGGGCCTACTGTGTACCAAGCATTATGCTAACAGCTCAGACTTAGGCCAGTCAGATCTAGGTTTTAATTCCTAATTTTACACTTTCTAGATGTGCGAATGGGACAAATATTATTGCTTTGTGCTTAAATTTCCAGACTTTTTGAAGATTTAATTATTTTAGCAGTTTAGAAAATCAATGTACAATACTATGATAATTTAAAAGAAATAACCACTATCTTTAACATCCTACTTCCTACCTTAGAGGTTTATAAAATCCTATGGTTTACATTTCAAACAAATTTAAAATTTCATTAACATTTGTTATTTGAAAAGTAACTCATTAATGTTCATTACATTTTTACAAAGAATGCAATTTAAAAATAATGAAAATCAGAGAAATTTTGTTTTTAGTAAAAATAAATATTAAAACAATTACCTTATGTCCATCATCTACCTGTATAAACCATTTTCTACAGTAGTCCACCCTTATGCATGGTTATACTTTCTGTGGTTTCAGTTACTCATGGTCAGCAGAGGTCCAAAAATATTCAATGGAAGATTTAAGAAATAGACAATTTGTAAGTTTTACATTGTGTGCCACTCTGTGTAGTTTGATGAAATCTATCACATTCCTGCTCCATCCCACCCAGGACCTGAATCATCCCTTTATCCAGAGTATCCCACCCATTAGTCACTTAATCGCTCTCTAGGTTAGGTTATTAGATCAACTTTCCTGGTATCACAGTGTTTATGTACATGTAACCTTTATTTTACTTAATAATGGCCTACAAGTGCAAGAGTAGAGAAGCTGGCAACTCAGATATGCCAAAGAGAAGCTGTAAAGTGCTTCCTTTAAGTGAAAACGTGAAAGCTCTACTTAAGGAAAGAAAAAATTGTATGCTAAGGTTGCTAAGATCTATGGTAAGAACAAATCTTCTATCCCTGAAGTTATAAAGAAAAAAAGAAACATGCTAGTTTTGCTGTCATATCTCAAACTGTTAAAGTTATGGCCAAGTGGTAAGTGCTTAGTGAAGAAGGAAAAGGCATTAATTTTGTACAATAAGATATTTTGAGGGAGAGGTCACATTCACATAACTTTCATTACAGTATATTGTAATTGTTCTATTTTATTATTAGTTTGTATTGTTAATCTCTCACTGTGCCTAATTTATAAATTAAACTTTAGTCAGAGGTATGTATGTATAGGAAAACACATAGTAAGTGTTCAGTGATACCTGTGGTTTCAGGCATCTACTGGGGGTCTTGGAAGGTGTCCCCCATGAATAAACGGGGACTACTGTACTTGTCAATTTGCAAACGTTTTATAGAACAGGTAGATAAGGCTATTATTATTTAATTATATAGTCACAGTTCATGTAGGTTTAGGACATAACAACATAATTGTCCAATCTGGTTAAATATGTTAGTCTGCTACATATCTGCATTTGGAAATAAACTTTTATATATGCTAATAAAATTAACTTCTTCCCACAGAAAGAATGGATGTCCTAAAGCTTAAATAGACACATCTTCCTTCTTGTCACATGAGAAGAGATGCTTCAGAGACAGTAATTTCATCATGTCAAGTGTATTGCTGTACAAAAACGTTATAGGTCCAAACATTCTCTTCCTTAGATTGAAAGGCTTTAATAGAAAAAAATTGTGACAATTACAGTAGAGTTAAGCTTTTAATCCTTATGTTATTCTAATACTCAGTGTTAAAGTGATAGAAAATGACACTTTAACTCTCCTCCACAGCCATGAATGGTAGTGTAATACAACCCTTATCCATTACTCTGTCACTGTAATTAATGAGGTCATCCCAATATCAATACATGTAGTTGAATAGCACATGATAAAGAATCAGAATATTGTAGTGAATTCTAGCAGAATCATATTTTAAAAGTGTAATTGTTTCAGTTGTATTTCAGAATTATGTGGATTTTTATCTAAATGAGGGACAATAAAATGTCTGCTTGCATTTAAATATGTTATAAGTTGAGTATTGAGTAATTTCTACAAGCTTATTATTACTGCAAGTTGGATCATCTTTAAGTTTAGAGGTCTTGTACAATCATATAGGAGAGTACAAAATGTTAATTAGATTGACTGAAGAAGGCTTCAGCAGTGAAAATATCTACTCTCTGAGTAATTACAATCACCAAATTTAGCGAAAGAACATGTGTTTTTTTATAGCCCGAAATTCTTTCATGTGTAAATGTGGAATCTTCTAGTCTTTCTGTTTCATGACAAGGTGAAAAATACCAACTATTTAAAAATAACAAAATCCCGTCCTAGCCCCAAAGAAATCTCCCAACTTATTATTTGATAATCTTACAATAAAAAATATTGCATGTGCCTAAAATTTCTAGCTTTCACTTTTACCCTTCATTAAAAGTCAAGATTCTTTCCACAAAAGATGGGTTCATAAGTTTGGAAAAAAGAAATAATGACACTTCTTTACAGAAATGAAGTTTGAAAGAGTCCCAAAATAAATTAGAATTTATTCAAAAATCTTTTGATTAAAAATTGTTTAAAAAAATTCAAACTTTCAAATTAAACATTGAAGTTCCAAGTTTCTCCTACTTAATCTCAGCCAAAAATGTTATGATAGAAAGTACTGTAAAGTTTTCTGTACACCAACTTCTATTTAGTTTAAACCTAGACCGATAATGGAGGGCAAAATATTCTAAATTTTGGGAACCCAAATATGAGCTAAATTTGGGAAGTCAGTTTGAAAGAAATGCTAGGAGCAGCTTGCAATTTTCTTTATATAACCTTCAAAATCAAGATGTTATTCACTTTATTCTGTCTTTAAAAAAAGAAAATATTTGAGGTTGAAAGTTAACCCAGCAATAAAAATAATAAATAATGTTTTATTTTCTGTCACTATCAACAAATCTATATTAAGTAAATGTTATGCAAGTGACATGAACAATTTCAAATGAGTTTCTGTGTTGAAAATAATTAGTATATATTAGTTTTTCCAAGTATATTTTAAAACAATTGAAATATTATTTAACCAAAAAGCAGTAATTGACCATAATTTTATCTGGGAAAATGATAAAACAAAATATAACTGAACTTTGTTTAAATATGAGAGAAAATTATACCTATAGAATTCTTATTTTATTTTATTTTTAAAATTTTTTTAACATCTTTATTGGAGTATAATTGCTTTACAATGGTGTATTACTTTCTGCTTTATAACAAAGTAAATAAGCCTTCTAAGTTATAAGATAATCATGTATTTTTAAAAATCATCCCTGTCAAATAAATGTAAATTATTTTATACTTACCTTGACTTATTTTTTCTATAAGATTTGCACATGTGAAATACAAAAGAGAAAATAAAATGTGGAATTAAATTTTAATGTTCATTAAGTCACATTAGAGGGTCCATTTTCTTTTTAACTGAATTGAGCAACTTTATATCTTATTCACATTTGATTACCATATTTCCTTACTTGCTAGGTAAACATGAGACCTTTTCATCCTGTATCATCCAAATTCCACATCCCTCCCCAAACACAAAACTGTGCCAAAATAAACTGGTTCTTCAGCTGTATTAGAATCACTGATAATTTAGAAAATGAAGTGATTGCTTCTTGTCAAAAAAATAAATATATGCAAAACTGTGTGTATTTTATTAGGAAATTTACAAAGTTAATAACCCTCATCCTAGAAAATTGATATGAACTGTTATAGTCTGTAATCTGAATGGCTGTCACTACATAGGAGCTACAAAAAAAAAAAAAAAAAAAGAAAGAAAGAAAGTTAAAATCCAAGGAGATAGGGCTTTTGTAATCAATATGTGGAAAGAGTCAGACACAAAATTTTTGTTTGACCATGATAATGTGTTCTAAATGCTTCTGCTGACTTTCAGATAGAAAACAATACAATCTTTGGCCAAACACATCAATCCTCTGATTCCAGATGAACTCATACAGCCAATCTGATGTCAAACAATTTTTATCTCTAAAGTTGAAAAAAAAAGTATCTAAAAACATTCTTTATAATTTTTAAATTTAATTTATTTAAGCAGCAACTAAATATACATACATACAAGTATTTAAAAGCTACCAAGTACACTATTTAATGATTGATTATAACTACTCTTTTTATTCTAGTAAAATATCTTATTTTTGTTAACCAAAGCATTTGACTTACTATTTTACCTGAAGTTTCACTTGTGTAGCTGACTTATTTTTTTGACATTAGGAATTTATCTTCAATATGGATTTCTGTGATTTCATAAGTCAGAAGCTTGGGATCAAAAACTTTCAAGAAACTCACCATGATGAATATTAAAAATATATAGGATCTTAGAACTTTTCAACAGTATCTGGAAGACTTGATACAGGATGAAATGGGTAAATAAAAGTTTGCAACTGATTATTGATAGAATGTTTTATGTTATTCTTTACCAAGTATATTTTCTTTTATTTTTACTATTTATTAGTTATTTATATTAGGTGCATATGGTCAAAATTCTTAACTAATAAGATATATATATCTTGTTACAAAAGAAAATTCATCTCTTTTGAATATTTTTTTATGCTTCCAACAAATTATTCACAATAAATGTTTGCTAGTTAAATTTATTTTAGATTTAGAGCTTTGCATGCTCTTCACCTATTCTACTTTAGCAATTCCTTCAAAAACAAGAGCATTCTATTTGTCAGTCACCAGATCCTATTATCAAAGATAAGTAATAACTTGAAGCAAATTCAGTCCAAAACAAGACAAATTGTGTGGTTATATTTGTTGCTTAAATTACAAAATATCATAAGTTAAAGATGTTTTGATCATCTTATCTATAAACTATATCTAATAAGAACTTGTTGGGTAGTTGTTTTCAAAATCGAGAGAGACACATTACAGTTTGTGTTTTCATGTAAATTAGTAATATATCATCAAAGAACAATTTCTGTTCTTTGCTTGGGAAGTAAAATGCATAGGAAATATGCTGTTTTCAAAGAACTTTAGTTGTACCCCACAACTAAACATCTCTAAGCAACTGCTAAAATTTATTGTGTATATTATTATAAACAAAGTTTTATTCATTCTTTGAATTTTTTTTCAATTAATCTTAAGTTTGATTCAAGATCATGGATTTAGTGAACTTTCTAAATACCTGCTCTGTGTGTTTATCATTGTTTTTCTTAGCTATGAAGAATATCTTCATTATAAATAGATTTATTCATTTGTTCCCTTTTTTCATTTCTGGTTAAAAGTAACTTCTTATATTTCCCAAATCATAAGGTATCAAATTGTGGTTAGAAGAGCCAATATTTTACTAGTCACTGTTAAAGGTACCACTCTGTGTTTCTAATAACAATGTGCCAATGATGTGTTTTCATTTCAGCACAAGTACAGATGTATACCAATACCATTTCCTTCAACATTTCCTATTGTAAGAGTAAATTATGCAATATGTGTCATCAAGTATAAACATCTACAAAATGCCTCTGATGTCACTGAAAGTGAAATATTTTATTCTTACTGCTTCAAGTGACATTTCACATATGCAGCACAAATTGACTGCAAAATATAACTGATATTAAGGGATACTAGATAGTAAAAGTAATTTAATTTTAAGAGAAGTCATATACGTTCTTTGAGCAGAGCATACAGAACATTGAGCTTGATTCTATGACTATTGTTAATTATTTAAAAGGGAAGGTAGAGTATAACTTGCTTATATTAAAAATGGATTCACCAAAATTCAAGATATAATGAAATAATTTAAACATTTAAATCATTTAAACATTTGAAACTCACATCTGACTAACACATAATCATCAAACAATAATCAATAGGGTAAAATTTTCAAATATCCTAAATGATTTTAATAGTGAACTTGAATGGAGAAAAAATCCCTATTATACATGGCTGCTCCTATTCCACCATGTTTTCTCTTGTTTTCCTAGTTATCCCAAGTCCTCTGAATGTACTGTTTTTATAAGCTAAAAATTGATTTACACATACACAAACACATAGACTCAGGTGAGAAAAAATGGGAATCATACCTTTTAATTGAATTCTTTTCATTATCCATGCCTTGTCTATACTCTTTTCTGAGCTGTCACTTTCAACCCTCACTCTTACCAAAGAATTACTGGATTCAACCAATAAAGAAGGCTTTATCAGTGTGAAATATTGCACAGCCACTGAAAAGTGCTGAGCAGGTAAAAATAAATCAAAAGGAAGTGAAGTGGCTCTACCAATGTTGAGACCATGAGTCAATCAATAGTGAAAAGAATTCAATGAGGTAGAAACAAAATCCTTTTAAAAAATATCCTTAGCTGCTCTGGTTTCCTTCTCTGTTTTATTCCACACTGACAAGAAGCATCAAGTTTCTCCAGATCCTTAAACCAGATATATTCTCTTTGTACCTCTGTCGTTAAACTGATGAATTAATCTTGTGCCTGTGCCATGAAAATTTACTCTGCACACCAGCAGAATAAGATTGAATGGAAGGAGGCCCCAAATTACTTTTAATGGAAATATATAAAACTTAAAAATAAATAATATTATATTGTCATATGTCATAAATATGAACTAGCAGATACCATCATGATAAAAACAGGATAGTAAAACTTAAAATGTAAATGATGTCAGAAAAAAATTAGATTGATCAATAATAAAACTAGAAACTGTCAAAATAATATGTAAAAGTAATAAAACAGTATATTATATATAGTTTTTGTGCTAATGTTCCAATTTATTCATAAAACCTCAATAGAGAAAATATATATGAAAATACATTTTTGTACTTTGTATTCTATTTTAATACATTAAAAAATACATAAGGCTATACATAAGAAAACAAACATTTGAGGAAAAAAGTTCATGAAAAAGTGAAATAATAATTTTATTCTAAAGTTCCTGGTGCCTAAAGAAATGGTAAAAAATATGAGTATTTTTTTTAAATCACTGGTTTTAAAAGATTAAAATTATTGTCTTGCTTGATGAGAGTAATCTCCCCAATCCCATCTCTGTAGCATTTTTTTAAAAGAAGCACCTATGTGATGTGGGAGATAGTATCCTTCAAAATGTCATTGCAATAAATAAAATTGTAAAATTTAAGTTTTTTAATGAATTCTGATGTATGTATGGCTCAAAAAAGCAATCTAAGGGTAAAAAGACAAAACTACAAACCAGTAGAGGCAAATCCATGAAGGTCAAAAGCATTATAACCTAAAAATTGAACTTATCTGAAGATCTGGCTCAATCCAGTCTCTAGCTCTCTCTCTTTCTCTCACTCTATGTGTACATATATGTGTGTGTATATTCATTTATATAAACACTCATTTATATATATTCATTTATATTATGTGTATATCAACATATATATTTTGGAATACATACATTGAAGCAGAAACTGTACACTTCTCATGCAAACAATAGTCTCTTTGCCAAGTGACTGATAAATTTTGCACAAATCAGATGGGTGTGGATTGATGCTTAGAATTAGTGGTATGAAATAAAGGGATATACAGAGTGAGTTAAATACCTCTCCTACCTACTCTCATGGCTTTCAGTCCTTCCTATGTCATATAGTATCCTTATTGTGTATTTTACTTCACACATGTAGTGAAATCAAGAACTTTAATTTCAACTATCAGAAATCAGAACATTGGCTAGCTCATAGTAGATGCTCATAAAATATTTGTGGATCACTTAATCAGTGGGTGCTTTATGAGTGTAATACGAGACAAAAACTGTTGAAAAATGTAAAAACTCATGGACAAAACACACATTAGGTATGAAATAAGCAAAACAACACACTTTTCCCTTTCTTTCCCAAATTAATTATATGATGGGATTCTCGAAATATTTTAAAGTAATTATGAAGTATTAGGAAATGCTATGTTTAAATTTTAGAAATTAAACACAAGTCCGCTTTGCATCTATAAGATGTTTTTAAATAATTGAAAATCTTTGAGAAGCAGATGTCAGGCATAAAAAGAAACTTACAATCAAGAACCATTGTAAATGGTGACTTTGGTAAACATAGGCTCAGAATTAGGTCTATATGGGGTCTTTGTATTATTGTCACAGAAAAGAATTAAAAAATGAACTTCTACAACTTCTTTACTTGGGACTTGCTTTATAATATATTTTTGTGTTATTATAAGACTATGTTGCCTTAATGGCTTAATTGTGAATACTATCATTCATCATTTACAGTTCCTGAGTTGCAGCATGAGAGAAATCAATGTGCATGAAAGAAGAGAATCATAAAAAATGCAGTGATCACAGGCAATAAACTATAAGGTGATAGATTACCTTGGCCCTACCTAGTCTTATCATAGAACCATAAATAAGCATGCTAGTGAATAGTCTTTGTCTCTACATTTTTATCCAAGTAAAATGAAGTGAGAAGTTGACACCGTATTTTAAACAGATTCTGGTTTATCTTTGGATGTTTGCATGAGCGAGGTTAACTACCTACCTTTCACATCATTGCTCAATTCTATTTACATTGGCCACTTTGAACTTGTTAGTTCATTTGCAATACCCTTGAATATGTTTGTGTATATAGAGTCTTAGGACCTGAATAAAAATCAATAGGCCACTTGAGAAATTAAAGTAGGCCGTGAGTATGTAAGAATTTAATGTGAATAGAAAAATTAGTTTGGCTATAGATTTTCCCTGACAAGGAGTCTCTGTGAGAACAGAAATAGTAATCGGTTTTGTTCACCATATATTCCCAGTGCCAACCATTGAGTGTGGCACTTAAAAAACTCAATAGGTGTATATTGAATTAGTTTTGAGAGTTGCCAGCACGATGTAAGAAGCTGAATCAGTTGCAGCCTAGGGAAGCCATCTGCGAACTAGCTTCTGATAAAAATTGAAGAGAATGCATTAGACTCTTTTACACTATATCTGCTCTATGAGAATTTTGGGAATGTAGAGAATAAATACTTTCATCGTGTTATGGGAAAAGGGGAACTTCATTTTTGAGTCAAAAGAAAATCAAAAGAATATTTTGATGTATTTCCTCTAAGAAAGCAGCTGGTGGATATCTTCAGTGTTGCAGCAAACTAAATTTCTGTACAAGTTGATGTGGAACAGCATGTTGATCTATCCTGTGTTGCTAGATTTGTAGTATGTCCTCACAGCATGCTTAATGAGGAGTTCACGATATTATGGACAATAAGGCATTTTGTAGCTATCAACTGATCCTTGCACTTAAAGGTGATTTATCCTCAGCCTGCCCTGGAGCATCTTCTGGCTCCAGGCTGAATTGTCAACAAATTTTCTAACTTTGCCTGGATTATATAAGATATAACAGCAATCATTGATAGGCCAACAATATTACATCACAGAGTATAACTAAAAACACAGTTTTATATAATTCAGATATGAAATCATAATGGTTTTGAGAGTTGTATATTAGAATCAATTTTTATTATAAATATGCTAAAATTTAAAATATCTTTAATACAGAAAACAAAGCATGAAGTTTCTGTCCATATTTTTTCCAACTTCATTGCCAAAGCAGATTGGATTAGGATTTATCCATTGTTATTCCATATCACAAGAGCCAGAATGAGCCCAACATTCAAATTGCATCTTCTCTGGGGAATGCATAGGCATCATCTAACTCAATAATTATTAAAAATGTTGTGCTATACCTTAAGCTATACCATTTGAATCAAGGGGGGGTATTTTTACTGTTAATCTATGTTATGAAATGGTTTCAATTTTAGATTTAGGTATTTAACAGTTTTGTAATTTCTTTTTTCATCTGTTGATAGATTAATGCATTCCAGACGCATTGTTAAATTCCTCTTCTCCTCAGGTCACTAGACCTAGGGGCTGTTTTAAGTAAGCATCCAGATTCTGGGAAAGAAGAATCTGGCCTTTTCCTACGTCCTCCCATCAGGATTCACACAATGACTATATCTTCAGACCTATGAGGAACAAAAAGCATTAGTGAGATATTCCCACTTTTGGACTTTTAGAGACATCAATTTAAAATACCAAGCGCTACACAATCATAGTGTAAACTTGAACAATTTATTTTACTGTTGTAAACTTCAAATTCAAAATCCTTAAAACAAGAATAACGTTAATAATCTTGTGAATATTTTAAAATATTATGGAAATGATATGGTATAATGCATGACATGCCATCAAAAAATATTAGCCATTACTCATTTTATTCATCAAATAGTTGAGGATATTCTGGCAAAGCAACAGTGATAAAGAGAGGCTAAAATCTCTACCCTCGTGGAACTGAGTTCAAATCATAATATACTTTAAGTAACTGTATGACTATGGACAAGTTATTGTCCCAACCATTAAAGTGTTGATCCAGTTTTTTTCCTATTATATCATCCTTTCAGTCTTTTATTTTCTTCATATAATTTATTATCACTGAAGAATAGGGTCACCTATGGTCTTATTTATTACTACATATCTGGTACAGGTTCAGTGAGTGGTACACTTTATAACTCAATAAATAGTCCTTAGATAATCAATAAACTTAGCTCACTTATGCTTCAGTTTCTTATTATTTAAAATGGAATCAAAGAAGTGCCCATCTAATAAGAATGTTGAGAATATTGAAAGACATATGACAGGTAAAGAGGCTTAGAATAATGTCTTGGATAGCACAATCACTTTATTAAATGATGGTTGTTGGTTGTTTCATATTTTTCACATAAAATTATTTTTTCCCTTTAATGTTCAGTCATTGGTCTAAGTAATATTTCTGAAATAAATCATTAACTTTTTAGAGATGTGAATCTAAAGTGTTAACTCTTTCAGAAATGTTAAATCAACAAATAAAATAGGTTAATAATTCACTACTGGAATCTTTGAAAATAACATATGTTACATCAGTGATAGTATCATTAAATATTAGCTTACCACACTGTTTTTATCATCTTACACATCTCACACAAAAATTTATCTCCTGCACTCTAGTCCATAATCTATGTATGGTTAACCAATGTCTATTTCCACTTGGTTCTCCTGCCATCACTCAGTATGAAATCATCTTAAATATGAAATATTATAATCTCATAATGGTTTCAAGCCATTATCTCAGACAAGTGTGTTGGAAATCCTTCAATCACCTTCACTCCTCAACTTCCCTTATCTCCTTTAGCCATTCAGAAGCCTTGTCAAATTTTAATTCTTGAAAATTTTTTCTTCTGTTTATATCAAGGACTGTTACTGAACTCAGGTTCAGCTGTTCATCACCCAAGAATCCAATACAGAGAGTCAAGTGCTGAGTAAAAGGAAAGATAGCTTTATTGAGAAAGCTGGCAATCCTGGGGGAAAGGTTGACTCATGTCCCAAAGAACCAACTCCCCCTTGCTAATCAGGGGGCAAGAACTTGTAGGAAATAGGCTTCAGCCTCCATGACCTTCCCTGAGTTCCAAAAAGCAGGTTCAAACATTTGCTGATTAGGGCAAGGAAGGGATGCAGAGACAGGGGAGGAGAAGTCAAGAAACAGTAGTGCAGCCTTGGGACTGGGTTCTAGTTCCACATCAAGGGATACACATAACAATATCTTTGAGCTACCCTGCAGAACTAAATCCTCCATCAAATGGAATATGTTAAATACATGAGGAAGCAGTCTTTATTCCAGAGAGAATATCACAGTTTGATAACCTCAAGAACCACAGAAGCTCATCAGGAGACCATCTGAGACCAGATTAAAGGAATGCATGCCTTGCACATACCCTGATCCTTATCAGCAACCCCATCCTTGAAACATTGCTGTAAAACACCTCACCAAATTCCCCTGTGTTAGGACACACAGTTTTTGAGGGCATTAGCCCACTGTGTCCCCCTTTGCCTGGCAAAGCAATAAAGCTATTCTTTTCTTCTTTACCCAAAGCTCTGTCTCTGAGATTCAATCTGGCTCCAGTGCACAGAGGCCAAGTTTTCAGCATGAGTTCTCCACTGTATTATTATACCATATTTTCTTTATCCATTCATCTGTCAATGGATGTTCAGTTTGTTTCCACATCTTGACTGTTGTGAACAATGCTGAAGTAAACATGGGAGAATTGAAATCGTGATATCAAAGAAATATTAGCACTCTCATTGCCTTTCAAATGAAGATTCAACTCCATAAACAGTCATTGTATGGACATATGAACTGTGCAGTCACAGGACTTCATGCTTAGAAGGGTTCCATGTTTGGTTTAGTGATCTGCTGTCACTATCTTGAAATTTTTAATATTTTTAAACAAAGGGCTCCATGGGGTTCACACTTTCTTTTTGCCCTGGTTCTGACATACTATGTAGCCTTGCCTGACACTTAGCCTGGTGTCCATTCATTTTAATAATCCTTTCCAATCTCATCATTCACTAATTTCTTCCTTAAATTCTTAAATTAATTAAGTTTATTGTACTTACTATTCCTTATACATTACTCTCTTCTTATCTGTCACTTCATATTCTCCATTCAGTTGGAATTCTTGCACCCTCTTCACTGCCTAATTCAAGACCAGCTCAGTAGTGAACTTCTTCATGAAGTTGAACTGACTATTCAGATACAGTAAATTGCTCTCATTGAATGTGTAGAGCATTTTTTTAATTTGTAGTATCCATTTAATTGTTATCTAATTTTGTTGTATTTTGTTATTTTAATTTTCCAAAAATTGTTGTTACTATACCTAATTTAGTAGGTCCTTAAAAGCAAGAACTGCTATTTGTTAGAAGTTTTATAGGTCCCACTATACTTATTAAAGTGCTTATCACAGAATTGTTATTCAGTGATTATTTGACCAAAAAGTAAGGTAGGTAAATTATCCTAATGTATTAGTTTATAACATTTAATGATAAGCTATATGGAAATTGCCTGAAATAACCTGCATTAAATTATTTCTTAGAGCAAAGAAAAAGAGAAACACATTTCTCTGGGCCATAACAATTTTGAGGGGAAATTTTTTTACACATAATTCAAAATTTACTTCAAAATTTTATTTGGTTTAGCTATCTTTTCTATGTCTTATTATCTATTTATTATCCTCAAATCTGACCCTCGTCCTTCTAGCAAAATTCCAGGAATGTTATCTTTTATTTTACTGGATGCCTAAATTATTTAATTTATACTCTAAATTAACCATGACAAACCATTTATTTCTCTTTTTAATCCCCCACCTAAATCTCCTGGTTATTCTTCATGACCACCATGCAGTCCATGTCCCAGAATTGTGAGCACTTATTTTAATCATGGATATATCCTTGTAGTTGCATACAGATAAATCCTCCTGGCTATAACTATTGCCCCTTTTGTCTCTTAATCATGTTATACTGATATTTGCTCTATCTGGAACCATAATAAAGAGATTACATTATCTCACCTGCTATTTTCACCTTTCCCAAATGACCTCCATTTTCAGCACACATGAAGACATCTGTTGTATCTACTCTCTTTTCTACAGAGCCATTCAGGACAATTTTTCCAGATCTTTAATGAATTTCCCCAGGAAGTTTTCAAAATGCAAAATCCTGGATTCTACCTAGATGGTTCTGCAGTTACTCCACAGTCTACACAAAACAAATCTAAAGGAAAAAAGCAACAATCAGTTAGCATTACTGGTCTGGTTAATTAATTTTACAACATAAATCATATAAAACATATCTTCACATAGTCCAGTAGATCCAGCATCACTTTTGTCATGTTTCAGTCTTCATCTCACTTTTTGTTAATGAAACTGCAGACTGACTTATTTATATTTTATGACCACATAAGTGTTTAACATAAATAACTGAAGAACAAATGACAAATAATAATTTTTAAAGATTAGTGCTATTAAGACTTTTAAAACTGTATTTGTGTGACCTTGATTTCTTCAGCATCAATAAAAATATGTTTTCTTTGCTTTGCATTAATCAGGTTTCCTTGATATTTTCAAAATAAATATACTAATAAAAACTTGGATTAATTCTTACAATGCATGGTGAGGCCAGATAACTTTTTCTTGTAACATCACTTTATAGCATTACCCGTTGTCAGTAGCTATATTTAAAAACCATTTTAATTGTGGTAGCTTATAACAAGCTAAGGAGATAAAACATGTGGTATCTTATTTAATGTGACACAATTATTAACCAGAATCAAATTTTTTTGAAAAATAATACATCGATTACTTCACCAACATCAAAGAACGTGCAGCTGCAAGAAACATAATTAAAATTTGATAAATAGAGTTATTGATAGCCACTGAAATTTTGTTCTACTTTTCACTATGAATTATTAGTCTTATAGCATACATTCCTCATATCACAATCCCAGTAGTTACATTTTTAGAAAAGCCAATATTTAATTTTTGCTGCATAAGTCATTAAATAATCAGAACCTAGTTGGTGTTAGTTAACAACTATTTATTCTAAGCAACATAGTCCAACTATGCAGTAAGCATCCTTATTTTCAAATATATTTAAAATATTAAGCATTCTACACATAGCCAAAAGCAATTGTTCCCCCTAAAAAATATGCATTTTAGAATGACATTTTAGATTGAAGCTTCTAGAGACAATTTCTCTAGATTTAGCTTGCTTCAGAGTACTATCCAACTTCAAGGATATTTTTTGTTGACAGCTTTTTTTTTAATTTATTTTATTTTCTTCTACATATGGCCACATTATCCTGTTTATCTGTGTGTCTTGAAATTTTGAGTTAAAAGCTCAATATTTTAAATACTATAATATGAAAACTCTGAAAATACAATTCACACCCTCCCCCCCCAAGATTTGTTATTAATGCTATTTTTGTTGGCATTTCTTGTTGGTTTAGTGACTCTGTTGAACCAATTCTGTAAAAATCAGTACTTTTTTTTTTTTTTTAATGATGGGAGGCCACCAAAATATCTGCTTAGTTGCTTAGTGGTCACTTAATAATTGGATAAAATAGCAGAGTTGAGCTCGCCGCCTTCCATGGACACACCAAAATTACAACTATTTACAAGGTAATTGTCAACGAGAAAAATCTGAAAACTTGCAGAAAAGATCTTCTACAACTAAAGATATAAAGAAGGAACCACAATGAGACAGGTAGGAGGGGCGAAGATGAGATCTATTCAAGGCCCTTACCCCTGCATGAAAGACCAACTGTCGGGAGGATAATTACAATCACAGAGGTTCTCCCCAAGCAGTAAACGGTCTGAGCCCGACATTGGGCTCCTTAGCTTGGGGGTTCTGCACCAGGAAGACTAGCGTCCAGAATGTTTGGCTTTGAAGGCCAGAGGAGACTATTTTTGGGAGAGGCAGAGGGTTGTGGCGAATCGAGACTCCACTCTTAAATGGTACACACAAAATCTAACATCCCAAGACCAAGGAGAAGTAGTAATTTAAAAGGAACCTTGGTCAGACTCACTTGCTCATGTTGGAAAGAGAGTTTCCTGAAGGGGCAGGAGGCAACTGGAGCTCACCCTGGGGATATGGACTCTGGTGGGAGCCATTTTTGGGAGAGTATACTACAATGAGGACACTGGCACTGGCAAGTGCCATTTTGGAATCCTCCCTCTAGCTTATTAGTCCCAGGACCCAGACCCACCCACCAGCCTTTCTGCACAAGTACTGGTACACCTCAAGCCAAGCAGCTAGACAGACAGGGACACAGCACCACCAAAAACTAGAGCAGCTGTTTAGGGCCCCATGAGCACCTGAGGACTCAGACCCCATCCACAAGAGGGCCCAGGAACCGAAGTGGCCCACCAGTGCACTATCACTAACCTCAGAATACCTTGAGCCCTGAAGCCAGCCATCAGGACCTGCCCCACTCATCAACAGGTCAAGACCACCTCCAGGACCCCCAGGCCCTGCAGCCAGAGACTGCAGACCCCAGATTGCTCACCAGTGGACTGGCACTAGCCCCAGAACAACCACAGCCCCACAGCCTTCCATGTCAGGATCCAGTCTACCTTACCAGCGGATCAATATCAGCTTTGGGATACCCCAGACCCTGTAGTCAGCTCTGTCTGTAACCAGTGCCATCCACCAGTGGTCCCAAACCAGCATGGGGAACTTCAGGACCCTACAGCTAGAGACTCTGGGACTCAGCTCTACCCACCAGCAGACTGGCAATAGCCTCAGGAAATCCCTTGACACTAGCTTTGGAACACCTTGGATCTCACAGCCAGCCCCATCAGGAACCGCCACCCCCCAGAAGGCTGACACTAGATCTAGTAGACCCAGCCCCACAACCACCCACCCTGGAATGAAGATCCATCCAACAGTGGGCAAGCAGTATCCCTGGGACCCCTGAGGCTACTCATCCAGTCTCTTTGTGATTCAGTCCCACCCACCAGTGGCTGGCAACATCTGTACAAGGCAAGGCCTGGCAACTAAGCAGACTGGGAGCCAGGCACGTCTGTCAGACCACCCACAGTAGCCTGCCTGTTACAAGAGAACATCCATGAAACCCACAAAGGGGGTACTCCTAGAGCATATGTCTCTGTTGACCAGAAGAGATTGCACTGCTGGGACACATAAGATGTCTCCTACAAGAGGCAACTTCTCCAAGACTGGAAAAATACAAATACATAGAAATAAAACCAGTGATTAGGCAAATCAGATGTCAGAGAAATATGTTCCAAATAAAGTAACAAAACCCCATAAGAAGGGATAACTAATCTAACCAGTAAAGAATGATCATAAAGATGCTCAAAGAACTCGGGAGGAGAAGGAATAAATAGAATGAGAAATTAGAAGTTTTTAACAAAGAGTTAGAAAATATAAGAAAAAACAAGCAGAAATGAAGAATACAATAACTTAAATTAAATTAAAACACACATACATGCACTAGAAGGAATCAAGAGTAGATTAGATGATACAGAGAAATGAATCAGAGAGCTGAAGACAGATTAATAGAAACCACTGAAGCTAAATAGAAAAAAGAAGAAAAAAACTAAATAAGGACAGTTTAAGAGACCTCTATGACAACATTATACATAGTAACATTTACATTATATGGATACCAGAAGATGAAGAGAGAGAGAAATGGGCAGAGAATATAATAGAACACATAATAGCTGAAAACTTTCCTACCCTGGCAAAGGAAACAGACGTCCAAGTCCAGGAAGCACCAAGAGTTCCAAACAGAATCAATACAGAGAGGACCACACAAGACACATTTTAACTAAAATTATAAAAATGAAATATAAAGAAAGAATATTAAAAGCATCAAGGGAAAGGCAACAGGATATGTCCAAGGGAACTCCTATAAGGCTATCAGCTGAATTTTCAGCAGAAACTTGAAGTCCAAAAGGGAGTGGCATGATATATTTAAAGTGATGAAAGGGAAAAGCCTACAATTAGGAGTACACTACCTAGCAAGGCTGTCATTCAGCTTTGAGGGAGAGATCAAATTTTTACAGACAAGCAAAAGCTAAAAGAGTTCAGTACCACAAAATTAGCTTTATAAGAAATGTTAAAGGGACTTCTCTAAGCAGAAAAGTAAAAGCCAAGCTAGATATATGAAAATTACAAAAGGAAAAATCTCAATAGTAAAGGCAAGTATACAGTAAAGGTAGTAAATTAACCAATTATTGAACTAGTAGAAAGGATAAAAGAAAATGGCAGTAAAGTTATGTATATTCACAATTAAGGAATTGTGAATTAAGTAGTTAAGGAATACACAAAACCAATATTTATAAAGTATGGTGTCAAAAACAGTGAACGTGTTGTCTCAGGGAGTCAAAAATGCATGATTGTTAAAATTAATTGACTCTTAGATGATCAGAAACCTACAGTAATCACGTGTATGTATGCACACATATATGTGTGTGTGTGTGTGTGTGTGTGTGTGTATAGCTATATATAAACCTCATGATAACCAAACCCAAAAATCTGTAATAGATACACAAAGAAGAGAAAAGAATCCAAGCATAACACTAAAAAATAGTTATTAAATCACAAGAGAAAAGAGCAAAGAAGAAGAAAGGAGCAAAACAGAGCTAAAAAAAACCCCAAAAAAACCCCAAAACAGAAAGCAGTTATTAAAATGGTGGTAAGTACATAACTATCAACAATTACTTTAAATGTAAATAAATTAATGCTCTAATCAAAATACACAGAGTGGCTGAATGGATACAAAAACTGACCCATATATTTGTTGCCTACAAGAGACTCATGAAAGATACACATAGACTGAAAGTGAGGGGATGGAAAATAATATTCCATGGAAATGGAAATGAAAAGAAGCTGGGATAGCAATACTTATATGAGGCAAAATAGACTTTAAAACAGACTTTAACAAGACACACACATATTTTTCCAATGAAGATGTACAGATGACCAACAGGCACATGAAAAGATGCTCAATATCACCAATCATCAGGAAATGCAAATCAAAACCACAGAGATATCACCTCACACCTGTCAGAATGACTATATCAAAAAGACAATAAATAACAAGTGTTGGTGAGCATGTGGAGAAAAGGGAACCCTCATACACTCTTGGTGGGAATGTAAATTGGTGCATATACTATGGAAAACAGTATAGTGATTCCTCAAAAAATTAAAAATAGAACTACCATATGATCCAGCAATTCCACTATGCTAATGAAACAAGTCAGAGAATGACAAATACTGTATGATTTCACTTATATGTGGAATCTGAAAAACAAAACAAATGAACAAACATAACAAAACAGAAATAGACTCATAGATACAGAGAATAAAAAGGTGGTTGCTATAGGGAAGGGGGGGTGGGGAAAGGAGATAAACAGGTGTGGGTGTTGAGGTACAAACTTCTGGTTGCAAAATAAATGAGTCACAGGTATGAAATGTACAGTGTGGGGAATATGGTCAATAATTATGTAATATCTTTGTATGGTTACAGATTGTAACTAGAATTATCATGATTATTTGAAATGTATAAAAATATTGACTCATCTATGTTGTATACCAGGAACTAACATTTTGTTATAGGTCAATTATACTTCAAAAAAAAACTCATGGAAAAATAAGTCAAATTTTTGGTTACCAGAGGCGAGGCCGGGGGTGAGGAGAGGGGGATTTGGATGAAGGCAGTCAAAAGGTACAAACTTTCAGTTATAAGATAAATAAGTTTTAGTGATTTAATGTACAACACAATGAATATAATTAACACTGCTGTATGTTATATGTGAAAGTTGTAAAGAGAGTAAATCCTAAAAGTTCTCATCACAAGGAAAAAATTTTCTATTTCTTTAATGTATCTATAGAACATGATGGATGTTCATTAAACTCATTGGGATAATCATTTCATGATGTACGTAAGTCAGATCATTATGCTGTACACCTTAAACTTATACAGTGCTTTAGCTCAATTATATCTCAATAAAACTGGAAAAAAAATATGATTGGATTCCTTAATGCCTTGAAACAATGTCTCCTACCTTTTGCCTAGTGGTGCTGTTTTAGTGCAGATGCAAGCCTTCATTCCTCCGGCAGCTACCACTGTGGCTTTGACTTCATTTTCTGCTTGCACAGAGCCTTGATATCAACAAGAAGTAAGATATTAGGGCCTTCTAAGGTCTTTCTTGGTTATGAACAAAGCCCTGCCCATGTGCATGGGCTTCTAGGTCTCTAGAAATATGCTGGAGGTTTTCAAACCCCACATGGACATTTTTCTCCACAGATTTTCGTCTTCAGGGTTTTGACAATCCTTTTGTTTGGCCCAAGTGGTATTACTACAACAGGCAGCCTCTGTAAAGCCTTTGGGAAATGTATTTCCTCACTGAGCAAGATTTCAGTCAGGCAAAAAAAGACAAGCCCTGTGAGTGGGGTTTTTCATAAGAGTTGCCAGATGGGTCACATTGTGACAGTTTTCCAAGAATGGGACATTTTGTATTGCTTCAAACCTATCTGGCTTCCCCAGTGGCTGCTAGCTGCTGGTGTTCACTGAGATTGCAGAGACACTGATTTTCAAAAGCTAAGGCAAGTTAAACATCACAAAGCTCACTCTTCTTAGTGAGATTCAGCCATTTTTCTTGAATAAACTCTCCTCCAGTTTTTGTAAGCCATTGGTCAATTTCCAGAATTCTGAACATGTTGATTTTTTAAAGCTTTCCAGTGTTCTTTTTGATTTTATGGAAGAGAGGATTTTAGGATGTCATTACTACCCCATCTGGAAGTACTTCTTCCTCTATTACTCTTTTTGACTTGTGAGTTTTCTCTTTACTTAAGAGTAACAGTAGAGTTTAATTAGCATTAGGAAGCCCTGGGTATGATATAAGAAATTAATATACAGAACATATTCTTCATCCCACTTCAATCACTGTTTCTCCAATTTTAATTCATGAGCAAAATACTAAAAACCATGGACACTAGACATTTAGTTACAAGATGAGAAGCTCTGATGTTGAAAAAACTCAAAGTTCACAGAGCTACAGGGAACATCTTACCAAAAGACATTTTTGCAGCTAGAAATGATTGATTGATTCTAAGTTCAAAGAGGCAAAAATATTCTGAACTTTCATTCTAACCTCCTTAAAAAAAAAAACAAAAAAACACCTGTTCCATGACCAAAATCCATAGTCATCAGCTTAAACATGTTTGAGAAACCTAACATCCTGAACTCTGGTTCTATTTCTGTTTACTGACTTTTCACTGACTCTTTTCGAACTGTTATTGACTGTTTACTGACTTACTCCTAAGATCTCCTGGCTTGGAAAGGGAATCCTGCACCATCTGCTCAGCAAAATAGCAGAATGGCAGGTCATTCCTTCTTTCTTTCTCCTTCTTATGTATAACCTTTTTCAAACACTACTTAACCCTTCAGTGAGGGAGAAAATGAACCATACTCATGCTCACCTTGCAACTCTAACAGTTAAAGTTCCAACAGATTACCTTAACACAAGACTGAAAAAGAGCTAAGAATGTTAAAACACCTGATATTTCTACTGTCATGTAACAGATTGTGTTAGGACTTTACAAGCATCATCTCATTTAGCTACAACAACTGTTATATGCATTGCCCTAAGTTGGCCCCATATTCCAGTTGCAGCACTGAAACTCAAGATTTTTCAGCTAATTAGTGACAGAGGGAAAAAAAACAAACACAGTTTTGCATGAATCTAGTCTATGCTCTTACCAAGAGTTTCCCATTTTCTCTCCTCCCTTTCTTCTTAGCACACATGCACTCTTTCCATTGGCAACAGATTCCTCTATTAACTCACTGCGTTGGAAACAAATTAAATGGCCTAATTTTTAAGCAGCTGATCTCTTAGATAAGTAACACAAGTATCAGCAAATTGTATAGCCTTCCATAATCACTCTTTCCTTTAATCCCAAAGTGTAACACCTGGAGTGCCCAGTCTGGAAAACGAGGGGAAGCTGAGTCTTCTTGATTTTTGCAGAAGACCTTATATTTTCCGGTTGTTTCTTGCCACCTTTGGTTCTGAAATGATGCTGTAGATGGCACTGATACAATGTTTACTGTCATATCAAACCATTTGGGGAAGTAATTGTCCTCTCTTCATACTTCTTCACTGTGTCTAAACAAGACACTTCCCCCAAATAAAACATTCGTAACATTTCCTCCAAATAAAAAATCTGTAACACAGGAAATGTTGCAAAGCAGACAAAATATAAGCCCTTAGTTATATCTGCCATAGCTCATATGGAATATATTTTACCAAAGTAGGTTATATATGTAAAATATGCATAAAATACATATTTATTTTATTTATACTTATAAATATTAAATGTTTGTTTTAGTAGTTATGTATTTATATTTATAATCACATACTTATTTTATATTTATATTAGATATTCCTATTTTAAATATTGTTAATTTACCTAACTTTATTAGAAAATAAAATAAAATGAAAACTGAATTGTTACATTTCAATATTTAAGTTGCTTCACAGCAATAGGCTTAAGCTAAAGAAGGAGATTTGTAAATATAAGAACAACAATGTAAAGAGTTTTATGAAGTTGGATTCATTTGTAATTTTATAATAAAACACATTTATTTTCAAAATAACAAAAGGAAAAAGTTTAGCATATTTAAATATCTCACTTCTTTCAGTCGTTCCAGTTTAGCTATTTCAGATATGTTAATATTTTAAAATATAAAGTTTATGTTATTTGTATTATGATCCCTTAAAAAAATGGCCACAATTTAGTATTTGGACTACGCTTATTGTGACTCCAGGTTTAAGAAAATTTTTATTTGTATTCTTTTAACCTTTGCCCCTAATGATGACTTCATTTCCATATATCAACAACCCTCAAAACTTCCCTCAGGCTACCATTTGCAATCAATCTGAGCCCCTCCAGCCCCACTCCCTCCACCAGTGTTCTAATTTCTTTTCCTACGTTTGATTTGACAGTACTAGACTTTGACATATGCAATCATTTAGTTTTGTGTCGTGTGTCTGGTTTCTTTCACTCAGCACTTCTTGGAGATCTGTCCTTACTATTACGTGCATTAAGAAATGAATGAATCAGGACTTCCGGGAAGATGGCGGAAGAGTAAGACGCGGAGATCACCTTCCTCCCCACAGATACACCAGAAATACATCTACGCGTGGAACAACTCCTACGGAGCACCTACTAAACGCTGGCAGAAGACCTCAGACCTCCCAAAAGGCAAGGAACCCCCCACGTACCTGGTTAGTGCAAAAGAAAAAAATAAACAGAGACAAAAGGATAGGGACGGGTCCTGCACCAGCAGGAGAGAGCTGTGAAGGAGGAAAAGTGTCCACACACTAGGAAGCCCCTTCGCGGGCGGAGACTTCGGGTGGCGGAGTGGGGGAGCTTGGGAGCCGCGGAGGAGGAGGAGAGCACAGCAACAGGGGTGCGGAGGGCAAAGAGGAGAGATTTCAGCGTAGAGGATCGCGCTGACCGGCACTCACCAGCCCGAGAGGCTTGTCTGCTCGCCCGCCGGGGTGGGCGGGGCTGGGAGCTGAGGCTCCAGCTTCTGTTGGAGCGCTGGGAGAGGACTGAGGTTGGCGGCATGAACACAGCCTGCAGGGCGTTAGTGCACCGCGGCTAGGCTAGCCGGGAGGGAGTCCGGGGAAAAGTCTGGACCTGCCGAAGAGGCAAGAGACTTTTCTTCCCTTTTTGTTTCCTGGTGCACGAGGAGAGGGGATTAAGAATGCTGCTTAAGAGAGCTCCAGAGACGGGCGCGAGCCGCGGCTAAAAGTGCGGAGCCCAGAGACAGACATGAGACGCTAAGGCCATTGCTGCCGCCACCAAGAAGCCTGTGTGCGAACACAGGTCACTATCCACACCCCCTTCCGGGGAGCCTGTGCAGCCCGCCACTGCCAGGGCCCCGGGATCCAGGGACAACTCCCCCGGGAGAACGCACAGCGCGCCTCAGGCTAGCAACATCACGCCGGCCTCTGCCGCCGCAGGCCCGCCCCACACTCCGTGACCCTCCCTACCCCCCGGCCTGAGTGAGCCAGAGCCTCCGAATCAGCGGCTCCTTTAACCCTGTCCTGTCTGAGCAAAGAACAGACGCCCTCTGGCGACCTACACGCACAGGCGGGGCCAAATCCAAAGCTGAGCCCCTGGGAGCTGTGAGAACAAAGAAGAGAAAGGGAAATCTCTCCCAGCAGCCTCAGAAGCAGCGGATTAAAGCTCCACAATCAACTTGATGTACCCTAAATCTGTGGAATACATGAATAGACAACGAATCATCCCAAATTAAGGAGCCCTGTGGATGAAAGGCTCTTGGTGCTGCAGCCAGGAGTCAGTGCTGTGCCTCTGAGGTGGGAGAGCCAACTTCAGGACACTGGTCCACAAGAGGCCTCCCAGCTGCACATAATATCAAACAGCGAAAATTTCCCAGAGATCTCCATCTCAACGCCAGCACCCAGCTTCACTCAACGACCAGCAAGCTACAGTGCTGGACATCCTATGCTAAACAACGAGCAAGACAGGAACACAACCCCACCCATTAGCAGAGAAGCTGCCCAAAATCATAATAAGTCTACAGACACCCCAAAACACACCACCAGACGTGGACCTGCTCACCAGAAAGACAAGATCCAGCCTCATCCACCAGAACACAGGCACTAGTACCCTCCACCAGGAAGCCTACACAACCCACTGAACCAACCTTAGCCACTGGGGACAGACACAAAAAACAACAGGAACTACAAACCTTCAGCCTGCAAAAAGGAGACCCCAAACACAGTAAGATAAGCAAAATGAAAAGACAGAAAAACACACAGCAGATGAAGGAGCAAGATAAAAACCCACCAGACCTAACAAATGAAGAGGAAATAGGCAGTCTACCTGAAAAAGAATTCAGAATAATGATAGTAAAGATGATCCAAAATCTTGGAAATAGAATAGACAAAATGCAAGAATCAGTTAACAAGGACCTAGAAGAACTAAAGATGAAACAAACAATGATGAACAACAAAATAAATGAAATGAAAAATACTCTAGGTGGGATCAATAGCAGAATAACTGAGGCAGAAGAACGGATAAGTGACCTGGAAGATAAAATAGTGGAAATAACTACTGCAGAGCAGAATAAAGAAAAAGGAATGAAGAGAACTGAGGACAGTCTCAGAGACCTCTGGGACAACATTAAACGCACCAACATTCGAATTATAGGGGCTCCAGAAGAAGAAGAGAAAAAGAAAGGGACTGAGAAAATATTTGAAGGTATACTTGAAAACTTCCCTAATATGGGAAAGGAAATAGTTAATCAAGTCCAGGAAGCACAGAGAGTCCCATACAGGATAAATCCAAGGAGAAATACGCCAAGACACATATTAATCAAACTGTCAAAAATTAAATACAAAGAAAGCATATTAAAAGCAGCAAAGGAAAAACAACAAATAACACACAAGGGAATCCCCATAAGGTTAACAGCTGATCTTTCAGCAGAAACTCTGCAAGCCAGAAGGGAGTGGCAGGACATATTGAAAGTGTTGAAGGAGAAAAACCTGCAACCAAGATTACTCTACCCAGCAAGGATCTCATTCAGATTTGATGGAGAAATTAAAACCTTTACAGACAAGCAAAAGCTGAGAGAGTTCAGCACCACCAAACCAGCTCTACAACAACTGCTAAAGGAACTTCTCTAGGCAAGAAACACAAAAGAAGGAAAAGACCTACAATAACGAACCCAAAACAATTAAGAAAATGGGAATGGGAACACACATATCGATAATTACCTTAAATGTAAATAGACTAAATACTCCCACCAAAAGACACAGATTGGCTGAATGGATACAAAAACAAGACGCATATATTTGCTGTCTACAAGAGACCCACTTCAGACCTAGAGACACATACAGACTGAAAGTAAGGGGATGGAAAAAGGTATTTCATGCAAATGGAAACCAAAAGAAAGCTGGAGTAGCAATTCTCATATAAGACAAAATAGACTTTAAAACAAAGACTATTAGAAGAGACAAAGAAGGACACTACATAATGATCAAGGGATCGATCCTAGAAGAAGATATAACAATTGTAAATATTTATGCACCCAACATAGGAGCACCTCAATACATAAGGCAAATACTGACAGCCATAAAAGGGGAAATCGACAGTAACACATTCATAGTAGGGGACTTTAACACCCCACTTTCACCAATGGACAGATCATCCAAAATGAAAATAAATAAGGAAACACAAGCTTTAAATGATACATTAAACGAGATGGAGTTAATTGATATTTATAGGACATTCCAAAAAAAAAAAAAAGAAATGAATGAATCATTTTTACTCGAGAGTAATGTTCAAATCTATAAGTATACTAAAATGTGGTTCTTTCTTATGCTGATGGAAATTTATGTTGTTTCTAGTTTGGAGATGTTATGATTAAAGCTGCTTTTATAATCTTTTATGGACGTTCTCTTGGAAATACACACATGAGTGAAATTTCTGGGTTACAGGGTAAATGTATATTTAGTTTTATGAAAAATCTGTTATACTAATTTCTAAAATTATACATTTTACATTTCACCAGCAAACTATAGTAGCTCTATTGCACCACACCTTCACCAACACCTGAGGATGTTAAGCTTTTCATTATTTTTCCTACACAGTGGGTGCCTAGAGATATATATTACGGTTTTAATTTGTATTTACCTAATGTCTAATAATATTAAGTACTGTTTAATGTACTTGATGACCATTCAAATATCTTTCTTCGTTTAGTGCTTTTGCCTATTGTTATTTTGTTTTTGTGGTGATTTATTATTGAGTTGTATTATCTTAATATGTATTCTGGATATAAGTAATTTTCCAGGCCTATGTATTATAAATATTTTCTTTACCCTGTGGTTTGAATATTTATTATTATTATTTTTTATTTTATGGCTAGTGGTTTCAGGATCCTGTGTGAAAATTATTTGCCTACACCAAGATCACAAAGATACTGACTCTCCTTCCCCATATTTTCTTTGGCAAGCTACATAATTTAGATTTTACATTTATGTTTATGATCCATATCAGATTAGTATCTGTGAATGATTTTAGGTAAATGCTGCCTTTTATGCTTTTCAACATCCTGCTCCATTTGTTGAAAAAGCTTTCTTTCCCCATTGAACTGCTTTGGAGCATTGGTTGGAAATCAGTTAAACATAATGTGTTTTAGGTCTGTCACGATTTTCTCATCTGGTCAATTGATTTATTATTACCTTTATTATTATTATCATAGTATAAAATACTATAGCTATATGATAAATGTCCAAAGTTTTTTTTTTCTAATTTTTTTTGCATATTCTAAATCCTTCATAGAAAAATTTCATATACATTTTAGAAAAACTTTGTAAATTTCTTTTAAAATATCATACTTTTGTGATTTTAATGGGTTTGGATTGGATCTAGAAATGATGCGAGAAATGCCATCAAAATTGAGTATTCCAATCCATGAACATAGTATATCTTTCTATTTATTTGGGTCTTTAATTTCTCTCAGCTATGTTAAATAGTTTTCAGTGCAGAGATTTTACCCATAGGACATTAAATTTCCCCCTCAGTATTTTATAAACTTTGATGCTATTTTTATAGTATTACTTTTTAATTACAATTATGACATGGAAAAATCAGCATTTAATCTCTGAATTTAGATAGATCCTATTTCAAAATCTAGTTTTTCCACTTACTAGTTGTTTTTTTGTTTTTGTTTTTTTACCTTGAATGAGCATCTTAAATAATTTGTCTCCTCACCCATAAAATAATGAAAAAATATGTACTTGTAATGGACATTTTAAATTCTGTTATTATTTATATACCCTCAACTTTGGATTTGAATATCCTATATTATGAGTAGTGCCAAGAGGCAGAAATAAAAAGACCAAATCTTCACTTTCTCTTCTTCCTTGATTGTTACTGAATGGATGTATAATCAATACTTAGTCTGTTACTTCCAATCACCCAGCATTTTAACTTATTTTACAAGAAGTGAAGCAAGGTAAGGGGAATGGAGAATTTATTATGGCCACAAGGACACTGGTAAACAAAGTAACTTTGCAGAAGCTAAATAGCAACAAAGCCAGCAATGAGTCCAGTGTGCCCTGCTGGCAATGCAGTGGCTGGAGCTCTGAGTCTCTGTTCTCTCCAGAGGTACTTTGTGTTAGGAATGTGGCAGTGTCTGTCTGCCCAGCCTCCATTGCTCATGCTTCTTTTGTGAGCCTGGTTCTCCAAACTTTCCAGGGACACTATGAGACACCTTAAAACCCTGCAATAAGTTCTATTTCTGTTTAAGTTAACCAGAGTCAACCTCTCTTGCTTTCTACTAAGAACTCTAACTAGTACCCAGTTTTACATAATTTGTGTAAGAATTAAATGAGATAAGTAAAGAACCTGGCACAGCATCTGCCCAAAGTAAGCAATCAAAATGTATTAAGTCTTTCCCTTGTTTGAAATATTGCATTCCATTCTGAATTTTCCTTTAAACTCCACTTACCAATAAGAATGATTAATTTAGATCATAGAAAACATGGAACTTTAATGAATAACCAAATTTTTCCCAATTCAGGTTAATATTCTGTTTAATCACACTAGGAAGCAAAAGAGAATTCCCAAACTCATTTAATTGTCTGGATTTTTCTAAAATAAAAATATTTTAAACTCCTAAAACCTTTAAACATATATTAATATCTAGCAAAAGAAAGGAGACTTAATCCCTAAACTTTAGAATCCTCCCTAGAATGTATTTTAGCCTGAAAGGTATTTCGGAGAGAAAAAAAAGAGTCATGCAAGAAATACAATATTGAGACACATTCTATGCCATATTTATGAGTATGTTAACCAATAAAATAATGGTTTCTGTGTAGAATTGTGTTCTATTTTCTGCCAATAGAATGTAGCATCCCATTTACTTTTACTCCAGCTAGGTATTTGTTTTCAAGCTTTATGGACTTTTCCTATAATAGGTCCCTAATTCTTATTCAGTAGCATTCCAAAGTATTTTTTACAAACAGATACTTTGTTCATTTAATTTTTGGCTCTAAAATTTACTTTTATCTTCTTGTCTTACATGAATTAAATATGTGATTTCTCCACTCTATTTCCTATATGCTTTCAAAGCTTCCATAAACATATGGCCATGTCTTACACACCTCATTTGATAATGATACTGAACTAAGATCTTTGCAGTATTAACTGGATCATAGGAGAATATTCTTTGCCCATGCTTTTCTACTCACTGTACAGTTATTGGTTTTATTACAGCCTTTTTTTTTTTTTTTGCAGTACGCGGGCCTCTCACTGTTGTGGCCTTTCCTGTTGCGGAGCACAGGCTGCGGACACGCAGGCTTAGCGGCCATGGCTCACAGGCCTAGCCGCTCCGCAGCATGTGGGATCTTCCCGGACCGGGGCACGAACCTATGTCCCCTGCATCGGCAGGTAGACTCTCAACCACTGCGCCACCAGGGAAGCCCTACACCTTTCTTTTTTAAGACAAGCTTTTCTACCTATTCTCTATTCCTCCCAGCACAGAATATAGTTTGCACCCATTTCTGAGTCACTTGGACAGAAATTTGAAGCCCAAGATTATTAAGGAGTATTAACCAGTACAAATATATCCACTAAATTGACCTCAGCATGAAAAGTCAGAAGACCTGTTTTAAATCCCAACTGCAACAATTTTTTGTTGATTTTTATATGATTTCTGGAAAATTTATTTGAAATTGTTGCATCTCAGCTTCTTTCAACTGTAAAATGGGGATACTAAAGGTAATATGTACTCTACCTACTCAAGAGTGTTACCTTGAGCATCAGATGGTGCAATATGTGTAAGAACAATTTGCTAAACTAAACAGCACTTCAAATTGCTTCTCCCTATGAAAGCACTTATCACAATGCCTGATAATTATCTGTTAACTTTTTTGTCAACCCCTTCTAAATCCTTTCTTCCTTGAAGGAAAGATAAATGAATGAAAATGTAAATTACAAGTTCCAGAGCCCATAAGAATATTATACTACTAGAAATCTAAAAGATTTTCACCACTTGCTGTGCTTTTACAATCTCCTTGTTCTTGCTTAAATTTAGAACCATTTTATATAAACTCTGCTCCTACTGTCTCTTTTTTCTTTTTTCTCTTGTTGTTTCCTTAAATATAAAATGGGAGAGAATTAAAGAGAGCATGTGGTCATAAAAATTTTGCTCTATAGACAATGGCACATATATAAGAGAACATGGTTTAAGTAATTAGTAATGGAAAACAAAGTTTTAAACTTTGCTTGTTATTCAGTTAAAACTGTGATTTTTGTATTTAATATGTTTTATAAGTAATTTGCCCCTGTATAATTTTGGAGGACATATGTATGTATAAATACAGTAATTATTATTATTATAATGAAAGGCCTTAGAACAAAAAAGGGAATTATGTTATTTACTATGGCAGAGATGGAGTCATTTCTGCATTCTTAGTTTTACAGTTAACCCTTGAATAACACAGGTTTGAACTGCATGGGTCTTCTTCAACACAGATTACTTCAGTAAATATATTGGAAACAGTTTTGGGGATTTGAGACAATTTTAAAAAAACCTACAGATAAACCACTTAGCTCGCTCTCTCTCTCTCTCAGAACTGAAGAAACTATATCAGCCTGTCATCACAGGATTTTTTTTAATGTAACAAAGTTCTCAATACTGTATTATAAATGTGACTGTTGTACTGTATTCCATAAAAATTTTATAACAATTCACTGATTAGTGTATATACTAGGCTACTGTGAAGCAATCATATCAATAATACTAGGCTACATAAAGCAATTATATTGCTGCTTCTTTTTTTATCAATGAATGGTTATACCTGTAAATAAATATGAATTTCTTTTTCACATTATCTTTTCTTTTTGATGTCTAGTGTTAGTAATATATATGACATCTACAGCATTTGTATAATATTAGACAATATTGATGTAGATACTGACAGACTATTCATCTTGTAAATAGATGCTATAAACTTACAGTATCAATAAATACAGTACAATACTATAAATGTATTTTCTCTTCCTTATGATTTTCTTTTATTGTCTTCTATTTTATTTTTTAATTTAATTATTTTTTTTATATTGGAGTATAGTTGATTTACAATGTTGTGTTAGTTTCAGGTGTACAACAAAGTGATTCAGTTATACAAATACATATATCCATCCTTTTTCAGATTCTTTTCATATATAGGTTATTACAGAATATCAAGTAGAGTACCCTGTGCTATACAGTAGGTCCCTATTGATTATCTATTTTATATATAGTATTGTGCATATGTTAATCCCAAACTCCTAATTTATCCCTCCCTCTCACCTTTCCCCTTTGGTAAACATAAGTTTGTTTTCGAAGTCTGTGAGTCTGTTTCTGCTTTGTAAATAAGTTCACTTGTATCATCTTTTTTCTTTTCTCTAGCTTACTTTATTGTCAGAATGTAGTGTATAATATATATAACATACAAAACATATTGTTAATCTACTATTTATGTTATCAGTAAATTTCCAGTCAAGCCTGGGGGGAATCAAAAGTCGTAAAGTGATTTTCTACTCTGCAGGGGTTGGCACCTCTAACTCCTACATTATTCAAGGGTCAACTGAAACCTTATTTCTGTTTTCATGATGTAAATGTGTGTTGAAGTAACTTATCACTTAGAATGCACAGAAAACATATCACGTTTCATTGGAGATCTTATTGAACAAGTCACAGCTAATTTATTTTCAGATTAAATAGTGTTTTATTCGAGAACCTGGTAGGAAAATTCTTTCTCGTTTAATGAATAAAGTCAGTAAAATTATAGTTACTCTAATTCTTCCCTTTTGTTTTGAGCCAGGATTTCAAGAGCCCTGGAAAGAGTTTCTGTCATGAAAATACCTCTGTGATTTTGAGTGGCATAAATTAAATATCATGTTTCATTGAAAATTTTAACTCTAACAAAAGTGATTAACACGAGTCTACAGAGAACTTTGATGGCAGTTGTGAATAAACAAGAAAATAGAACAATTCTATGGAGATCTAGCAGGTATATCATCTTGCTGGCTTTTTATTTATCAAGTATTCATTAAGTATATTTGTACCAAATACTGTGCTAGGCAACACAGTTCAAAGATGAGCACAATTATTCTGACAGCATCTCACGGATACACAGAATATAACAAAGTTGGGAGGTGGAGTAAGATAAACATAGCCAGAATTTTGTGTAGAAAGAGTGTATTTTGAAGACCAGAGGCCTTGCATAAGAGCCCCAAATCTTTTACTGGCTAGTTTTCTAATGTTGGTCAAGAAAGTTTACCTCTCTGAATTTTCCTTATTAGCAAATTGTAGACAAAAATATTATCTTCCTCACAAGGAAATTGGTGATATTAGTTTAAATAATATGGGCAAAAACTTCATAACCCAAATGCTTAATTACTACTATAGAAAAGGAATTGGGTATAGATTATAGATTATAGAATTAGAGTCATCAACAAGCTTAAAATCCAGTACTGCCAAGATAAATTCTTCTTCTATTAAAATAGATAACTGTTCTAATTATCTAATTCTAATTATAAAATTAGAATCATTAGATATTATATATATATTCTATGCTTTATGGTACATTTTCACATGTCATATATTTCAAAATATAGTGCACAGCTTTTCGTATATATTGAATTCTATTATTTTACAAAGAGGAGATAGGTAATCAAAAACATCAGTTAATTTAAATTTGCACTCAGTTTTATACACATATTGGTCAGAAATACAGTCAGAGAGAGTATAATATGCTATACTCTCAAAGCGTAAGTAACAGAATAAGATGAAGTTTTAGATCTCACACTTTGTGTGTGTCCTTAGGAAAACTGAATTCAGTTATTTTCCACTAATCAATTCTTCCTGTTAGAATTTTAAATAATATGCACAATAATTACTTGTGCATTATTAATGAACACCTTGTGAATCCAGGTGAAGACTGCAGGCAAGAATATGCCATCTCCCTGTGGGTAGACTAGGTGGTCATTACGTAATGATGTCCTGCTCCTTAAGCAAAGTCTGTGTGTGTGCCATGTTACGTCTCAGTTCCCAGAGCTCTTTTATATGATCGTTTCATTTGACACTTAAAACGACCCTGTAAAGTAATGAATATTTTAATGCATCTTATTGGGGATTATGAGTGGTGAGTTTCAGAGAAGCAATAGTTTTGGTACACAAAAGGAGTCATATCTCTCTCTGTTATACTACACTGCTTCCTTCTTGCATGGAACGATTATGATCATGCTTTCTAAGAGTGGTTTATTACAAACACTGCACATAAAGTACCTGTGGTTTAGCTCCAGGTTTTACCATAACATCATTGTAATTTTTCTTTCTCTCCCCGCCGCCACAAAGATATTTTTATGGATGGGTGAGTAAAGCAAAGGAATATTCTGTTATTGCTAAAGGAAAATTAAATAATCATAATATTAGAAAGAAAAAAAAGAGATGGAAGATGGAGGGTGAGACAGAAAACTTGAGTAATCTGATCTCATTTAACAACTGCAGAGTATTAGTAGGTTAAGCACATTAACCTAAAGTCGACCTGTTTCCTGATGATCTTTTCAGGATGAGGACCTTGTCACTAAATCCTTTTCCACTCTTGCAGAATTCTTTCAGAGTTTATAGCCTCAGGCTCAGAACATACTTGCATTAGACCATCTCTTAGAGGAGTTTTATGTCAGTCAATCTTAGTAGAAGTTGAGAATAGACTATATTATATTTTAACATTTCTTCTAGCTCAGGGTTTTATGATCCTTTGGAGATTCATAATCTCCAATATCTATAACATTCCTTTGTATTAATCTGAATTTTTCTAATTTATTGCATCACACTAAATGGTGCCCTGGTGGTCTGAAAAATGAATGTGTGAACCCAACCCTAAATACTGTATTTATTACACTTGCCACTACTCTTCTTTTCTTTGCATATTTTCTCTTGTGAGAAGGGGAAAAATCTTTGTCAAAGAGCAGTATCAATTGAATTTTTTGTTCATCATATATTAGCTACAGAAGGTTAGGACTCCATTTTCTCACGGCAGAAAGAAGAGGATATTATATATACCAGCCAAGGTGCTAAATGACTTAAGGTAAACAAAACTTACATCAAAATATCTTGAATATATAATAAGAATTTCTAAATACTATATATATATATATATATATATATCACCTCTCTACATCCACTGAAGTTCAATTCTGAATTAACTTTCAGATTAGTGTCTCTGCTATATTTCTTGTTCTCATCATCTCATATAATAGCCTCCTAATTGGTTTTCTCCTTAAATTTATGATTAAAGTGTAAAATTTAGTGTGAAAATGCAGTTGCCCTGCTTCATTATCTTCCATCTCTTCCCAGAAAGCCTACAATGTTAAATCCAATTTGCTTAGGGTAGCCAACAAAGCCATCACAATCTTGCTTAACTTACTTCCCAAACTCATGTCCTGCAGCATTCCATATCAGCACTCATCCTTCTCCTACAAATATCTTTAACTGCATCCAACTACTGATTGTTTCTTAAATAAGCCATTTATGTGGCTTATACCATTACCTTCTGCCTATGAGGTCCTTCACCCACTTTTTCACATTATAAACTCCAAGACATTCTTCAAGTTTAGATAAAATATTACCTTCCTAATACTCTTCAGCAGGTATTCTCTTCTGGGTTTCCATGGAACGCTGTCAGTTTTGCTGGTGTAATGTTTATCTAATTACATAACAATCAGTTGTCTGTGGGCACATAGCTTTTGTTGGTGAAAAACATGTCATTTCTCTCACAAAGCAGTATCAGGGTCTACCTGACATAGTCAAAGACATTAGTCTCTCCTCTGTGCATTCATAGTACACTGAATATACTTTTATTTTAACATTTAACTAACTTCATTCTTGGTTTACTTTTCTGTCTCTTAACCCCCCTCCTAGTTGCAGGTCTGTGAACTCAAAGACACTGAATTTATTTATTTATTTATTTATTGATCCATCTATCTATTTATTTATACATACATACATACAACAAACCAATATCTTGACACAGAGGAAACACACCATTAATGTTTGATATTTTTCATCTTTATCTGCGGAAAAATAAAATTTAACAAATCCCTCATGTGAGACTGTGTACTATTAAGTGATCACTTTGGAACATTCACTTCAGTTGGTTTGTTGTGAAAAAGAAAGAGAAAGGAGGAAGTAACTTCTCCTAAACACGGGCCTATAGGAATCCAAACAAGCTACCCAGGAATTGTTAATTTCCTGTTTACTCATTCACTCCCTTATGTTTGTAACAGCTGCCTGTTAGTTGTGCATGTACATTGCTGTATATACTTGCAAATATGGTCCTTACCTATCTAAAATTTGATATGACCTGTTCATTTTGACTGACATGGTTACCATTTTGTGTCACTATCATTCTCAGTTTATTGGCATCTTCTGTCAGGCACTCTGAGGGGTGCAGGAGGTGGAGTCAGTAAATTTATAGCTCTTCCTTTATTTTTACATTTAGACCTTTCAGACTCTGGAGAGGTATCTGACTTGTTATCTGTGTCATTCCATACATTACACATGTTTCAAGCACTTACTTCATTTTTTCTTGCTGTCTAAGATACTTATTAATACTGTCGCTCAGAGACAGTGAACTTCAATGCTAAAGTACTCATTGTATTATTTCAATTTGTACCATGTATAGAAGCTAAAGTACAATAGACTAGCTACACTAGCCACGCTTGGCTAGCTAATGGAGATCCAGAATGAGAGTGGCATGTATGAACAGAAATAGTGACACTGGAACAACAGACTGGAATTAGTGAATCGTTCTCACTCTTAAATACATCATGAGGCAGCCCCAAATATTTTCCATCTGTTTTCATAGAGGGATTGAAATAATAGAGAACACATTTTACATTTAAATTAAAATAAGATATATTCAATATCCAGCTTAGTAAGAAAACAGTCATTTTTTTTTTTACTATTTTTTACTATTTTTACTCAAAAATAGTACAAGCCCTTCTTTTCTTTCCTTCTTCTCACTTTTTGTCCTCCTCTTAAAAATGTCTATTTCCGGGGATTCACTGGTGGTGCAGTGGTTGAGAGCCTGCCTGCCGATGCAGGGGACACGGGTTCGTGCCCTGGTCCGGGAAGATCCCACATGCCGCGGAGTGGCTGGGCCCATGAGCCATGGCCGCTGAGCCTGCACGTCCGGAGCCTGTGCTCCGCAACGGGAGAGGCCACACAGTGAGAGGCCCGCGTACCGCAAAAAAAAAAAAAAAAAAAGGTCTATTTCCATCCTTTCATTTTTCCTTCTTTCATTTCTGTATCAAGTACTTTAGGATATTATTTTTAGTGAAAAATATTATACAATGACCTGCAGGAAATACTGATTTAAACAAAATTAACCAATAAACAGAAAAGTTCTTTTCTTTAAGAACAACTATCTAGTATACATGCATAGGAGTATATGTGCATAGCAGGTGGTTTTCTTGGGAAGGAAAGGGGAGCAGAACAAAAAGTATAGCTATGATAATAATCACAATAGGTAATCATTAACAGAGGATTACTATGCATAAAGAAATGTTCCAAGTGCTATACGCGAGTTACATATTTAACCATCACAGTAAAAAAATTTTATCAGAACCACGAAAGAGACAAACTGAGGGTTGCACAGCTGTAGATAGGGAGAAATTATATTTATTTAAGGATATGATTTTGAAAGATTTCAGCAAAGATCTAACATTTGAATCTGCGATTAAGGGATGGATAAATTTTTGCTGGCAGAGAAGGGGTAGATAAGGAACTGGTTCCCAAACTAGACGGTACATACTTGTCACTTTGAAATTTCATACAGAGATTCATATACTTCTGAATCAGAATCTTAGGGTAATGAGGAGCATGGAGAGAGGCAAAGGGATTTCTATTTTAACAAATGATCTCCATAAAGCAAACAATCTACAAGTCAGTGATGCTTGCAAACCTCTGGATTATAAAATAACCTGAGATGAGGCTTGACATGAGCTGGAATTATAATTAGTTGGTATGGAAGGCTTTTAGGTACATATAAAGAAGAAATGGTTGATACATCTGAAAAGATTACTGTCAGAGAATGAAGTTCTTGAATATAAAGCTACTACTTCTGACATTTATTTAAAACATTTTTTGAGAGCCAATTGCTGTTCAAGGCTTTATGAATCCAGATATAATCAGGTAGATATTTATATCTGTGGAATTTGCATGCTGATTAGGACAAACAATAAGCAGATACAAAAATAAGCAAGATTATCTTAAACACTGAGTGCCATAAGAAAGACTGAATCAGGAAAGGGATAGGGTCATCAGGACAGTAACTTTTAGAAAGACTTTAAAAATGAGGAGCCATTCATTAAAAGATATAGGAAAAAGAACAGTCTAGGGAGAGGAAAAAAAACCCCAGACATCCTGAAGCAGGGACCTATTTGACGTGTTTGAGAAACAGAATATATTGATTCAATTGGTAATAGGCCGCTATGCTATACATTAATGATGGTTGACATTATTATACTTAGAAGATTAATTTGTAGAGTGTAGGGAGGGTACTGGAAAAGTCTAGCTGAAATTTATTTGCAGTATCCAAGGTAATAGTAATAAAGTACTTCCCCAAGCAAAAGACCTTAGGAATGGCCAAGAGATATTTTCATTTCAAGAGATATTTTGGAGATGGAACTAACAAAACTTGTCCACTGATTAATATGAGCTACCAACATAAAGAGAAAGGTCAAAATTGGATTCAAAATTTTAAGTATGTATGCTGTACTTAACAGTATTACCATGAGCAAAAAGTAAGGATTTTTGAAAAATAAGGCAAATGAAACAGCATTTATAAATTTTTTTCTGATTATGTTAACTTCACTAACTGAGAGTGGGAATGATGCCTTCTACCACTAATGTGGGGTATTTAAAACTTGCCTTAGAATAAGTACTTAATATATATGCCTTACTAGACAAATTGTTATACAGTTTGTCTGGATATCGTATTCATTAGGCTTTACTTTTATTTGACCTGAAAAAATACTGAATTAGGAAGTTTAGAGACCTATATTCTTGACATGTATCTAGCTCTAATTATGTAATCTTGAGCCTGACATTTTTCAGATATTCAATTTTCTAATTAAAAAAGGAGGAATAAACAAGAAGTCTTGGCTTATTCCAGCTCTAAAAAATTATGATTTTATTATTATTTTGAGATTTTATTTAACCTATGAAAATTTTTTTCTTTAATGTTGTTCATTTAAGAATAAATAGATTGCCTTTTCTAAAGCATGTATTTATTCTCCAACCTTAGTGATTAAATACTCTCAACAATGTCCAAAAACACAGAAATAAAAATTAGAATTAATGACCAGGGAAGAGATATTCATGTGGCTATTCATAGCTATTTTGTATATTTTAAAAATATGTTGATTACGATATAATGAAATTTCATCATGGGCAATCAGTAATAAAGATGTATAATCAAGATCAGTGTTGTACTTAAGTGCTTCATACAGGCATCTCATAGCCTTCCTCATATATTTAAACCAATACTTATTTCCTCTGGTGCTATAGAGTAGTTAGTGTCTCCCCCCCAAATTTATATGTTAAAATTGAATCCCTAGTGTGATGGTAATAGGAGGTGGGGGCTTGGGGAGGTGATTAGGTCATGAACGAGATTAGTGCCCTTAAAAAAGAGACTCCAGACATCGCCCTCATTCTTTTTTTTTTTTTAACATATTTATTGGGGTATAATTGCTTTACAATGGTGTGTTAGTTTCTGCTTTTTAACAAAGTGAATCAGTTATACATATACATATGTTCCCATATCTCTTCCCACTTGCGTCTCCCTCCCTCCCACACTCCCTATCCCACCCCTCCAGGCGGTCACAAAGCACCGAGCTGATCTCCCTGTGCTATGCGCTCCTTCCCACTAGCTATCTACCTTACGTTTGGTAGTGTATATATGTCTATGCTTCTCTCGCTTTGTCACAGCTCACCCTTCCCCCTCCCCATATCCTCAAGTCCATTCTCTAGTAGGTCTGTGTCTTTGTTCCTGTCTTACCCCTAGGTTCTTTGTGACATTTGTTTTTTTTCTTAAATTCCATATATATGTGTTAGCATACAGTATTTGTCTTTCTCTTTCTGACTTACTTCACTCTGTATGACAGACTCTAGGTCTATCCACCTCATTACAAATAGCTCAATTTTGTTTCTTTTTATGGCTGAGTAATATTCCATTGTATATATGTGCCACATCTTCTTTATCCATTCATGTACCAAAATGTTCATTGCAGCTCTATTTACAATAGCCTGGAGATGGAAACAACCTAAGTGCCCATCATCGGATGAATGGATAAAGAAACTCCCTCATTCTTGTACGATCTGAGGACACAGTGAGAAAACAGTCATCTATGAACAAGTAGGCTGTCACCAAACACCAAATCTTCCCTCACCTAGATCTTGGACTTCCCATCCTCCAGAACCGTGAGAAATAAATTTCTCCTGTGTATAAGCAACCCAGGTTGTGCTATTCTGTTATAGCAATTCAAAGACACTAAGACATCTGGTTATGTTTTTCTTGCAGTTATCATTATTTTGAGGTGAAACTATTTTAAATATTGATTCATACTTTGAAAATACTGGAAGAAACTTTTACACAATGGTTGAAGATCAGGACAGAATATCAAAAACACTTTTATTTGCATCTAAATTCTAAGACATCAGTTAGGAAAAAGTGTACTATGCTGACACAAGACAAAGAATAACTTTCATGAATTAAAGAGTTGAGACTAATTCTAAACTCTGCCAAACACCCTGGGCAAATCATTGATGTGAGAGCAGTTCATTCTCCTTAAAGGTAAAATAAGGATAATTGTACCTGTCCCTACCAATGGTGCAGTAAAATTAAGAGGATTAACGATTCAGTCTAGTACTTTGAGGTCCTCAGAAAACAGCACTAGTAAGTAAAATGTGCCACCGTTATTTGGGGCCTGTGGCATATATCTTAACCTCTCTTATATTTGCTCCCTCATCTGTCAAATGGGGGGATAATAACCTCTTGCCTTTCCTAATTAATCTCTATGTGGATGAATTAATAAATGAAGGCCTTATAGAGCCTGATGGGAGAAAAATCACATTACTGAATAAAGGATCAGCAGTAGGCTATAGTTTTATAAATATATGCTCAGATTCATTTTTGTTAAACTGGGTGTGCCCCCTACTTTGACAGTTTATGACTATTTTGCTTTGTATTCAGCAATTTAATCTATATGCACTTACATCAAATTCTTAATAAGCAAATTCCTGAAAACATGTATTTTACTCTTCATTCTGAATGAATGAAACATCCTTTCATTATCCTCAATGTATCATTCAACAGGGAAACTGCAAGTTAAATATGATGTCTTAAAATTTCTCATCACAAGAAAAAATAATTGTAACTATGTATGGTAATGGATCTAACTAGGCTTATTTCAATGTATACATTGATTATTTTTCAATGTATACAAATATTGAATCATTACGTTATACACCTGACACTAATATAATGCTATATGTCAATTGTATCTCAATTTAGAAAAAAACATGATTTCTCTGCATTTTATATTACTAATATTTAAAATTTTTTTGCTTGTGACCTCAATTGAGAAATTGCATTACTAGATTACATTTTCTAAAATGTGCACTTATGTTTATACTCATTAATATAAACTAAAGAGTAATAACAATATAAAACGTAATAATAAATTTGTGAAATTTGTATGTATTTACCACAATGCAATATTATATTATATTATTATATTATATTACAACATATTTTAGTATTTATTATGAAACATCAAGCAGACAAGAGCACCAAATTAACAGTCATTCATGTACTATTATCCAGATGGAGTAAATGTTTACATTCCGCCATGATAAAGGAATGTTTATTCTGTTTCCTCTTCAAATATATCGCTTTTAAGTAAATACTTCTTCGACATATTAAAATGACAAAAATAATATCTCCCTCACTTTCAAACTTTATTTCAAGATACACTAGATATGCACACTCTTGAAAAGGTCATTTCTGCTAAGTAATACTGTTATTTAGTATGTAGGATACCTGTTGTTTTTCATTCCAGTGATTATAAACCTATAAAAATGTGAATTTACATTAAAATTACTGGTATAATATCCAGAAAAATAGTTTTTATAATTGAATTCATCTTGAGTAGCATTTAACTTTGTTTTTATTTTTTTGGTCTATAAATAAAACAGCTAACATTTATTTTCTTTCACATTATCATAGATTATGTAAAAATTAGTTAACTCTTAAGAGTGGATATTATGTTCTGAAACTTTTGTTTCGGCCAGAGCATGAAATTTCTGGGTTTTTTTTATAGACCTTATAGGGATAGTTTTACCTAGGATGAAATTTGGTTTTGCAGGTGTCCTGTTGTGTTTCTACATTCACAGTTGAACAATTCCACATCACCCTAATTACATTACATTAGCTGCACAAGCAGAGTAAGATTTTTTTTTCCATTTTCACAGAGTCAAACTGGCACAGTAATGAGACCAACTCACTACGCAGGGAGGCCTTAATGTTGAATATGTTATTTAACTATTCTTAAGATAGTTTTCAGCTGATGTTACAAGAATGTTTACCTGGAGTAAAAAACAAAAACTCCAGTTTTCTATTTGTTCTATATCCCAAAGAGCTCATCAAAAGAACTTTTCTTGAATCAATCCAACATATTTAGAGTCATGTAAAAAGTAGTCACTAAAATACCAAAAAGTACATAGTACATACAATTACTTTTTAATTTTATATTTTGTCAAATAAGTAGCTTGAATGATATTGCTATATCCAAAAAAGGAAGATCAGCCACTATGGAGAACATTATGGTTCCTTAAAAAACTAAAAATAGAGTTACCATATGATCCAGCAATCCCACTCCTGGGCATATATCTGGAGGAAACTCTAATTTGAAAAGATGCATGCACTCCAATGTTCATAACAGCACTATTTATAATAGTCAAGACATGGAAGCAACCCAGTGTCCATTGACAGATGAATGAATAAAGATGTGGTATACATACACAATGGAATATTACTCAGCCATAAAAAAGAATGAAATAATGCCACTTGCAGCAACATAGATGGACCTAGAGTTTATCATATTAAGTGAATAAGTCAGACAGAGAAAGACAAATATCATATCATATCACTTATATGTGGAATCTAAAAAAAATTATATAAATGAACTTATTTGCAAAACAGAAATAGACTCACAGACATAGAAAACATAGAAAACTTATGGTTACAAAGGGAATAGAGGGGTCAGGGAGAGTTAAATTAGGAGTTTGGGACTAACATGTGCACACTACTATATATAAAACAGATAAACAACAAAAGCCTACTGTATAGCACAGGGAACTATATTCAATATCTTGTAATAACCTATAATGGAAAAGAATCCAAAAAAAAATCTATGCATTACTGAATCACTTTGCTGTACACCTGAAACTAACACATTGAATATTAACTATACTGTAACAAATAAATAAATAAACAAATAAATAAAAAAGGAAGGTCAAATCAATGATATCAATGTTGGTGCTGACAGCAGATATAAACCCCTATTTAATATTCAACAAATAATTGTTAAATGAAATATCTTATTCAATTTTTTTAAAATGCATATTTTATTTATTTTGGAGGGTGTGCTGGGTCTTATTTGCAGCAGGAGGGCTTCCTAGTTGAAGCAGGTGAACTCTTAGTTGCAGCATGCATGTGAGATATAGCTCCCTGGAGTTGCAGCATGCATGTGGGATATAGTTCCCTGACTAGGGATTGAACCTGGTCCCCCTGCATCGGGAGTGTGGAGTCTTAACCACTGTACCAACAGGGAAGTCCCTTCACTCAATTTTAAGACCGCTTTTTGTCTCCAAGAATGAATCAGTCTATTTGATCCATTGATATTTTCATGCAAGTGAAAAGTATTTCCTAAGGTCAGCATACTATTTTATTGGGTTATGAGAAACAGAAACCAGTTTTGGTTAGCTGAGGAAACACGTGTATCTCGTGTGTGTGTGTCTGTGCGTGTGTGTACCGTACACAGTGGGATGAGGAGCTATAGAATCTAGGGAATTATTGAACAATGAAGTACTGGCAAAAGCTTAGCAGCCACTCAAAAAAGTCTTTATAGGTTAGGGACCAAGAGCATTTAAATTGGGGGGAGGAGGTAATTACTAATGCGCGAAAAAGATTTCAAATGGTTACTCAGTATCTACTTGCCTATGTGAGGGGATTTTTTTCCATTTCTAAAAGAAAGTTTGTGCTTTTGCCAAAGTGTTAAGATCTGCAGAGGTCAAGCTCAGTGTTAAATAGACAAAGCAAACTGGTCGTCAGAATATCAGATTCAGTTATTTTGACTTTGTCTACCAACTACAAAATTAGATCAGCTATGCACAACTGCATCAGAGCTCAGCAACTGAAAATAAACTTCACTTGATTTATATATTATGAGGATATATTTAGATCTAGCTGCAGTGCTCTTTTTTATTACTAATGTGAATTTCAACTGATCATACTATATTTTTAAATGGTAATTGGAGATTCTATTTTGAAAATAGCATTGCTCTTCTTTTTTTATTTATAGAAATATCTTTTTATTAAGAGCATAAACATTGGAATCAGAGTGACCCAACTTCTCTTAAAGCAATGCTCCAATTAATCTCTCGTGTGTTTTCTTCTGGATTCCCCTTGCACCTAATGTTTATTCCATCTGAATTAGTTGTCCTATAATCGTCTTTCACACTTTGTAGCATTTATCCTGCAGATTTGAAACTCTGGTTTCCACTGGAATTTTTATTCTATGTATCTAGTGCCATCTTGCATGCAACTTTCAGAAAGTTCACATAATTTCTTGTAGCAGACTTTCTGGATTTCTAGCATTGTTAAGTGTCTCTCTCTCTCCCTCTCTTTTTCTCTCTCCCTCTCTTTCTCTCTCTCTCTCTCTCTCTCTCTCTCTCTCTCTCTCACACACACACACACACACACACACACACACACACACACACTTCACACTTATGTATTTCCCTCCTGAGATTTGGGCTGAAGAATAGAAAGAAGGCAGCCAAGCATATCCAAATCTACTCTGTTGTGTTATACAATCTTCAGTATATTTGATGTCAATATAAAATTTTGAATTTTATACTTCAGGTATTTGATAGTCACAGAGAAATTTTAAGTTTGGATCAGCATGCTTAGATATGTATATCACAAAGATAAATCTGGCAAATTTCGAGGGTCAGTCTGAAAAGCTTCAAGACTAGAGGACGAGATATAGAAGGAAACTCTTTAAATAATTTAAGTGAGAATGATTAGGGCAAAATTAAGGTCGAGTCACTGATAAGGAAGATACCTATATAAGATATATTAAACGGTTTGAATGCACGGGATTCCTTAATTAGATGTGGGGATGAAAGGAGAGGCAGGAGTTTAAGATGCCTTCTGAGTTTCTGTTTTAGATGAGGGAGTGGTTAGAGGAGCCGTTTATTAAGGCAGAGAATATAAAGAAGTGGGCCAGGTCAAAAGGAAATGTAAACTACATTTTGAATAACCAGTTTATAACTCAGAACCAGTCATTGAGATGGAGATACCTACTTAAGGATCTTTAGGATATAGGTGTTAGTTGAAGTCAGAGGAATCTGTGAAGAGGCAAGAGAGTTTAGGTGGAGTAAAAAGAGAATCAAGGACAAAATGCTGGATGAAGAGAAATAATAGTTAAATAAAGAAGAAGAGGACAGAGAACAAATTATCATAGAGGTGAAAGGAGACAAAGAGAACATAAATGAATAATGTCATGAAAAAGAAAAGACAAGAAAAAATCACCCAGGAAGTGGAGAGCTCTGTCCAATCACATAGAAAGTACAGCCAACTCAAATGAAACTTCTGGATTGGGAATCAGAAAGGTGACTTTTTGAGCAGAATATCTGAATTGCATGAAGGAGTCAGGTAGGAGAATGAGTAGGGAGGGAGCTTGCAGAGATAGAACTCAGATAATTAATGTGAAGAGTTTGAGAAATGAAACAAAGACAGAGAAGCACTGAAACTACCAAATTAGAATATGCATAGTCTTATGATATCACATATAAGAAAATATATAGAATTATCGATAGCTATGCTGAATAAAAATAAAATAAATATCAAATAAATATAAATACAATAAACAAAAAATAAAAAGCAGAATTTCTAATGAGTATTTGTTGAAAAGAGAACTACAAATGTAAATATCAAATGTTAATAATCTTCTTAATGGTGTTTGAATTATTTCCTGTGATGGACTATTTTGGGATAATAGAAACATCTCCAGAGAAATGCCATATCCATTATTGCTAGTCATACAGAAAGAACACCACCCTGTGCTATATGACATGAGGGATTTGGGGAGAAATCTAGAACGTTTATTAAAATGAGACAAGTATACATTGACTGCTTTGTCTGTTCTTAATTTGGCCAGTGTGTATCATTTATCTATTACCATAATAATACTGCATAACAAAAATCCACAAATTTTCAATGGCATATGCCAATAAAAGTTCCTTTCTGCATAGAAATCTATGGGTCAGCTGGGTGGTTCTGCTGATATGTGCCTGGCTTGGTTAATCTCAGCTCATGGGTTTTTGCTCAGGTGGTTGCTGCCTGGTTTAGAATGGTCTCAAATGTGTCATTATAATCTCCTCTAAGCATTCATCATATCATTATAACAGACTAGCCTAGATATTTCCCATGGCAGTCACATGGAGGAAAGACAAAGTAAAAACGTACAAGAGTTTTTTCATATCTGTTTCAGTCAAGTTTGTGAGCTGTAATATTGACCAATTCAAGTCACATGTTCAAGCTAAGGGCCAGTGTAAGAGGACACTAGCAAATGGCATGAAAACAAGGAGATGTGAAAAACTGGGGCTGTTAACACAATAAATCTATCACACAGGACCTTGCATATACCAAAATAATATAATAATACAAATAAAATGTTCAGGAATCTTTGAAAAACACAAATGATTTAATAATTAGTTTTCAAAAACATAATCAAGAAAGAAGCTATTACCAACCATCTGTACAAATGTATAAAAAAAGTGGGAGCCTAATGCATTAAAAAAATTGGTGTACTTGTTTGACCCAGGTCCTATTCATATGAATATTTATTTTTATAAATAAAGCCTAATAAAATCTGTAGAAGGTACAAAGAGCTAGAAAAACCCATCTAAACATTGGTTTTAATTTTTAAAATGAAGAAAATAATACCCACAATAGTAGCTGGATTATAATTTTTGTAAAAGATCCTAAAGAACTAAAAGTTTTCCACTTTGATCCTTTCAAGACCTTACTCCCTAACTCGTTTTCCCCACCTCTCTTGTTGAACCCATGTTGACCAACCAACAGCTGGTACATCATGACCACAGTCTTACTGGCCCAACTTCTTGTCCACAACTAACACAACTCTGACCTTCACTATTGTGTCCTGTAAAATCTTTAAACTCCTCATTTCTTCAAAATACTCATCTTTCAGCTGTTCTCAAATTGGTACATTTTAATAAAGGCATGAAATAATGTCCTTGGTTGTTTTTTCTCCTTCCACATCATAAAATGAAAGAACATGTATCTATTTTAAATAGAAGATATCATAGCATATGCATAGTTGTGCTATTGTAGAAGATATATAATAGCATCATTTTTGCATATTACATGAAAAACCATGATTTCAAATACACCAAGTAATACCAAATGAAATATACAAAGTATGACCTTACTGTATTTTAAAATTGGTTTAAAAAATAAAAAATAAAAAAAAAATAAATAAATAAAATTGGTTTATATGAATACTTAAATGTATCAAAGTATATATTTACACATGTATATAACTATGTAATAGACATAGATAGCTATAATGCCATATATGGAAAAAGTAACAGTAGTTGATAAAAGGCAATTTTTAAATTTTTTCATTTGAGGAACTTCTAGGTTTCCTCATGCATATATAATGCTTTTACAGTTCATCAAACTTATATATATATATATATATATATATATATATATGTGTGTGTGTGTGTGTGTGTGTGTGTGTTTATATATATATGGAGATATATATTCTAAATACATAAAATAATGTCTTAATTTGAAAAGTCTACTCATTCCAGCTTATCAGGTTTTTTTATAAGATATTGTCATTTATGCTTACATAGATGTTTAAAACATAATTTGTAAATAAATGAATGATTGAAAGTATTAAAACTCAAACATGAAAATAAATGATTTGTTGAAATATTTTAAACACAAGCATTATAGTAACTAATTGCAAAACTTTATTTGCTTAAGCTTTAGATTCAGTAATGTCTTTTTTTTTTTTTCATGATAGAGGTCAAGCTCCAAATATCTTTTGCATGATGTTGATTCACATTTGATATTAAATATATGTGTTACCTTTAGACTTAAGCCAGAATATTAAAACAGTTTATTCTCTTATATTCAACCAGTGGACAAAATGTTTTATATTTCTCAAGAAAATCAAGCTCAGCATTGGTTACAATTTTTAAAATGGGAAAAATTATGTCCAGAGCTGAGTTGTGAACTGAGCCACCTAATGAGCAGTGATGCTCCAAAATTAATCAAGTTCTATATAACTTATAACAGACTGATGTATATCCAATCAGATGTAGAAAGATGTGTTACTAAAATTTTTACAACCAAGATATCAATAATTGACAGCATCAAGGAAGGCCATGCTTCTTTAAAATTTCTAGAGCCAAAATGAATATATGCAGATAAAAGTTAAATCTTATATTTCAGACTTATGAAAATATTATATAAAACAAACAGTTAAATTAATGGTATAAAAAATTTAACTGTCTCTAAGTATACACTGCACTAATCTCACTTAGGAAATGGTATGAAGAAATAGTAATTTGAAGTGTGATAGAGGATGGAGACTTTATTCCTGGTACCAGAACAAGACTTTGAAATGCTCTGAGGGCAAGAATACCACACACAATACATTTGCCCTGAGCCAGGCTCAAATCCAACAGGGCAAGGCCCTGCAGGGTAGAGGGGGAAAAAAGAATACAACCCTGATCAAGGTACTCATGATTCTAGCAATACTGCCCAATTGGATTTTCTTAACTAGATGGACATATACCATATCTGAACTGTTTTGTATGGTGGTCACTAGCCACATACAACTACTGAAAGCTAGAATTGCAACTTGTATGACTGAGGAACAGATTTTTTTTTTTTTTTAAATCATATTATTATGTCTATTATCAACTAACATCATGAATTTTATTATTTTTCTTATTTATCTTATGTCTAAAGCTGCTTTTTTTTAATACAGCACGCTTTTATTAGTTATCCACTTTATACATATTAGTGTATATATGTCAATCCCAATCCCCCAATTCATCCCACACCCCCACAATTTCTTTCCTTGTTGTCCACACATTTGTTCTCTACATTTGTCTCCATTTCTGCCTTGCAAACCAGATCATCGGTACCATTTTTCTAGATTCCACATATATGCATTAATATACGATATTTGTTTTCTCTTTCTGACTTACTTCACTCTGTATGACAGTCTCTAGGTCCATCCACATCTCTACAAATGACTCAATTTCATTTTTTTATGGTTGAGTAATATTCCTTTGTAGATATTTACCACAACTTCATTATGCATTTGTCTGTCAATGGGCATTTAGGTTGCTTTCACAACCTGGCTATTGGAAATAGTACTACAGTGAACATGGGGGTGCAAGTGTCTTTTTGAATTATGGTTTTCTCTGGGTATATGCCCAGTAGTGGGATTGCTGGGTCATATGGTAAATTTTATTTTTAGGTTTTTAAGGAACCTCCATACTGTTCTCCATAGTGGCTGTATCAATTTACATTCGCACCAACAGTGCAAGAGGGTTCCCTTTTCTCCACACCTTCTCCAGCATTTGTTGTTTGTAGATTTTCTGATGATGCCCATTCTAACAAGTGTGAGGTGATACCTCATTGTAGTTTTGATTTGCATTTCTCTAATAATTAGTGATGTTGAGCAGCTTTTCATGTGCCTCTTGGCCATCTGTATGTCTTCTTTGGAGAAATGTCTGTTTAGATCTTCTGCCCAATTTTTGATTGGGTTGTTTTTTTAATATTGAACTGCAAGAGCTGTTTATATATTTTGGAGATTAATCCTTTGTCCATTGATTTGTTGTAAATATTTTCTTCCATTCTGAGGGTTGTCTTTTTGTCTTGCTTAGAGTTTCCTTGGCTGTGCAAAAGCTTTTAAGTTTCCTTAGGTCTCATTTGTTTATTTTTGTTTTTATTTCCATTACTCTACGAGGTAGGTCAAAAAATCTTTCTGTGACTATGACAAAGAGTGTTTTTCCTATGTTTTACTCTAAGAGTTTTACAGTGTCTGGTCTTACATTTAGGTCTTTAATCCATTTGGAGTTTATTTTTGTATATAGTGTTAGGGAGTGTTCTAATTTCATTATTTTACATGTAGCAGTCCAGTTTTCCCAGCACACTTATTGAAGAGACTGTCTTTTCTCCATTGTATACCCTGGCCTCCTTTGTCATAGATTAGTTGACCATAGGTGCATGGGTTTATCTCTGGGATTTCTATCTTGTTCCATTGATCTATGTTTCTGTTTTTGTGCTGGTACCATATTGTCTTGATTACTGTAGCTTTAAAGTATAGTCTGAATTCAGGGAACCTAATTCTTCCAGCTCCGTTTTTTTCCCTCAAGACTGCTTTGGCTATTCAGGGTCTTTTTTGTCTCCATGCAAATTTTAAGATTTTTTGTTTTAGTTCTGTAAAAAAATGCCATTGGTAATTTGATAGGGATGGCATGGAATCTGTAGATTGCTTTCGGTAGTATAGTCATTTTCACAACATTGATTCTTCCAATCCAAATCTTCCATCTTTCCATCTGTTTGTGTCACCTTTGATTTCTTTCATCAATGTCTTATAGTTTTCTGAGTACAGGTCTTTTACCTCTTTAGGTAGGTTTATTCCTAGGTATTTTATTCATTTTTTTGCAATGGTGAATGGGATTGTTTCGTTAATTTCTCTTTCTGATCTTTCATTGTTAGTTTATAGGAATGCAAGAGTTTTCTGTGCATTCATTTTGCATCCTGCAACTTTACCAAATTCACGGATTAGCTCTAGTTGTTTTCTCGTGGCATCTTCTAGGATTATCTATGTATAATATCATGTCATCTGCAAACAGTGACAGTTCTACTGCTTCTTCTCCAATTTGTATTCCTTTTATTTCTTTTTCTTCTCTGATTGCCATGGCCAGGACTTCCAAAATTATGTTGAATAATAGTGGTGAGAATGGACATCATTGTCTTGTTCCTGATCTTAGAGAAAATGCTTTCAGTTTTTCACCATTGAGAATGATGTTTACTGTGGGTTTGTCATATATGGCCTTTGTTATGTTGAGGTATGTTCCCTCTGTGCCCACTTTCTGGAGAGTTTTCATCATAAATGGGTGTTGAGTTTTGTCAAAAGCTTTTCTGCATCTATTGAGATGATCATATGGTTTTTATTATTCAGTTTCTTAATATAGTGTATCACATTGATTGGTTTTCATATATTGAATAATCCTTGCATCCCTGGGATAAATCTCACTTGATTGTGGTGTGTGATCATTTTAATGTTGCTGGATTTTGTTTGCTAGCATTCTGTTGAGGATTTTTGCATGTATATTCATCAGTGATATTGGTCTGTAATTTTCTTTTTTTGTAGCATCTTTGTCTGGTTTTGGTATCAGGGTAATGGTGGCCTTGTAGAATGAGTTTGGGAGTGTTCTTTCATCTTCAATTTTTTGGAAGAGTGTGTGAAGGATCGGTGTTAGCTCTTCTCTAAATGTTTGATAGAAGTCACCTGTGAAGCTATCTGGACCAGGACTTTTGTTTGTTGGAAGATTTTTAATCATAGTTTCAATTTCATTACTTGTGATTGGTCTGTTCATATTTTCTAATTCTTCCTGGTTCAGTCTTGGAAGGCTACACCTTTCTAAGAATTTGTCCATTTCTTCCAGGTTGTCCATTTTGTTGGCATAGAGTTGCTTGTGGTAGTCTCTTATGATGTTGTGAATTTCTGCAGTGTCTGTTGTAACTTCTCCTTTTTCATTTCTAATTTTATTGACTTGAGTCCTCTCCCTCTTTTTCTTGATGAGTCTGGTTAGAGGTTTATCAATTTTGTTTATCTTCTCAAAAAACCAGCTTTTAGTTTTATAGATCTTTGCTATTGTTTTCTTTGTTTTTATTGCATTTATTTCTTCTCTGATCTTTATGATTTCCTTCCTTCTAATAACTTTGTGTCTTGTTTGTTCTTCTTTCTCTAGTTCCTTTAGGTGTAAGGTTAGATTATTTATTTGAGATTTTTCGTGTTTCTTAAGGTTGGATTGTATTGCTGTAAACTTCTCTCTTTGAACTCCTTTGCTGCATCTAATAGGTTTTGGATCATCATGTTTTCCTTGTCATTTGTCTCTAGGTATTTTTTGATTTCTTCTTTGATTTCTCCAGTGACCTCTTGGTTATTTTGTAATGTATTGTTTAGCCTCTATGTGTTTGTAGATTTTTATGTTTTTTTCCCCCATAATTGATTTTTAGTCTCATAGTGTTGTGGTTGGAAATGATACTTGATATGATTTCAATTTTCATAAATTTACCAAGGCTTGATTTGTGACCCAAGATGTGATCTATCCTGGAGAATGTTCCATGTGCACTTGAGAAGAAAGTGTAATGTGTTGTTTTGGGGTGTAATGTCCTATAAATATCAATTAAATCTATCTGGTCTGGGTTTCCTGGTGGCGCAGTGGTTGAGAGTCCACCTGCAGATGCAGGGGACACGGATTCATGCCCCGGTCCAGGAAGACCCCACATGCTACAGAGCAGCTGGGCCCATGAGCCATGGCCGCTGAACCTGTGCGTCTGGAGCCTGTGCTCTGCAATGGGAGAGGCCACAACAGTGAGAGGCCCATGTACCACAAAAAATAAATAAATAAACAAATAAAATAAAAAAAATCTATCTGGTCTATTGTGTCATTTAAAGCTTGTGTTTCCTTATTAATTTTCTGTCTGGGTGATCTGTCCATTGGTGTAATTGAGGTGTTAAAGTCCCACACCATTATTGTGTTACCGTCGATTTCCTCTTTTATAGTTGTTAACATTTGCCTTATGTACTGAGGTGCTCCTATGGTGGAGAACCTCAAATATATTTATAATTGTTATATCTTCTTTCCTTGATCATTATTTAGCATTCTTCATTTTCCCTTGTAACATTCTTTATTTTAAAGTCTATTTTATCTGATATGAGAATTGCTACTACAGTTTTCTTTTGATTTCCAATTGCATGCAATATCTTTTTCCATCCTTTCACTTTTAGTCTGTATGTTTTCCTAGGTTCAGACCTAGAGACCCACTTCAGAGTGGGTTTCTTTTAGACAACATATATGTGGGTCTTGTTTTTGTATCCATTCAGCAAGCTTGTGTCTTTTGGTTGGAACATTTAATCCATTCACCTTTAAGGTAATTATCAATATTATGTTCCTATTACCATTTTCTTAATTGTTTTAGGTTTGCTTTTGTAGGTCCTTTTCATCTCTGTGTTTCCATTTAGAGAAGTTCCTTTAGCATTTGTTGTAGAGGTGGTTTGGTGGTGCTGAATTCTGTTAGCTTTTGCTTGTCTGTAATGCTTTTGATTTCTCTGTCAAATCTGAATGTGATCTTCTCCAGGTAGAGTAATCTTGGTTGTAGGTTCTTCCCTTTCATAACTTTTAATATATTGTGCCACTCCCTTCTGGCTTGTAGAGTTTATGCTGAGAAATCAGCTGTTAACCTTATGGGAGTTCCCTTGTATATTATTTGTTGTTTTTCCCTTGTTGCTTTTAATTTTTCTTTGTCTTTAATTCTTGTCAGTTTGATTACTATGTGTCTCTGTGTGTTTCTCCTTGGGTTTATTTTGCCTGAGGCTCTCTAAACTTCCTGGACTTGGTGGCTATTTCATTTCCCATGTTAGGGAAGTTTTTGACTCTAATCTCTTCAAATTATTTCTCGGGTCCTTTTTCTCTCTCTTCTCCTTCTGTAACCCCTGTAATGTGAATGTTGGTGCATTTATTATTATCCCAGAGGTCTCTTAGGCTGTCTTCATTGCTTTTTTCTTTATTCTGTTCCACTGCAGTGAATTCCACCATTCTATCTTCAGGTCACTTATCCATTCTTCTGTTTCAGTTATTCTGCTATTGATTCCTTCTAGTGCATTTTTCACTTCAGTTATTGTATTGATCATCTCTGTTTGTTTGTTCTTTAATTCTTCTAGGTGTTTGTTGTTTAATTCTTCTAGGTCTTTGTTAAACATTTCTTGCATCCTCTTTATCTTTGCCTCCATTTTTTTTCTGAGGTCCTGGATCATCTTCACTATCATTATTCTGAGTTATTTTTCTGGAAGGTAGCCTATCTCCACTTCCTTTAGTTGTTTTTCTGGGGTTTTATCTTGTTCCTCCAGGTGGTACATAGTCCTCTGCCTTTTCTTTTTGCCTATCTTTGTGATTGTGGTTTTGGTTCCACAGGCTGCAGGATTGTAGTTCTTCTTGCTTCTGCTGTCTGCCTTCTGGTGGATGAGGCTATCTAAGAGACTTGTGCAACCTTCCTGAATGGAGTGACTGATGTTGGGGAGGAACAGAATTTTTAATTTTAAAAAATTAACTTAAATTCAACTTGTCTCATGAAAGCTTCCAGATAGGGCAGTTGTTCTGCAGCTGCACTTCAATCTACTGGGTTGGAACCCTACACTCCCAACTCCATTTATTTCTTTGACTTGGTCATAAAGTTGGTTAAAACGTAAAGAAGAATGAATTTTCTGTTATTGATTTATTGATTAGTCATGCTAGTGATGTAAGAACCTATCAGCCACCTCTTTAAAATGCATTGGAAGTTAGTCACTCAGAGCAAAGCAAAACTGGGGAACCCAAGCAGCTAGAGAAACACTCACTCTGGCTTGGTTGGATAAAAAATACTGTCTTCTATTCACTGTCTGAATGCATTGTTGATGAAGTCTGAGAATATCTTAGATGTGTTTATGATAATGTTACTATTTGAATATTATATTTTAAACTATTCAAGTTGAAAAGATAAATTTTGCTAATAATTTACCATAAATAAGAGACTTATTACTCTTAAACAAATAAATGAGTCTTATTTACTCTTAAATTATCATTCAAGAGTGCTTAGCTTCTGTCTAATCTGGCTTCAGAGTTCTGCCCCAAGTAAGAAATGTTTATTTATCTGGTAGCACACAGAGCAGCTCTTGGCAGAAGTGATGTGCAGCCCAAAACAGAATGAACTGAGTTTATGGTTGTGTTTGAATTTACAAATTAAAATGTATTTCAAGTGTTTTCCCAGAAAGCAGTGTCCATATACTCAGTGACTTTACTGCACCTTACAAGAGAAGATGAAGAATAGGAGAGTTGGCCTGGGTCATTCTTACTCACTTAATCCTTGAGCATCTTGACCCTTAATGGCTGGTCTACGAGAGAAAAAATAATTAGGTCATGTAAAATACTTAGCTAATTTTTAATTTACTTTCACACATTATTTTTCTCAACATGCTATTTTACTCACTAATATCTGAAGATAGCTTCAAATAACACTGAAGTCAAACCTGTGGTCAAGTTTCTTAAAAATCTTTTGGGGTTTGTGTCATAAAATATGGTGTATGGATTGTATTTGTAAGTTTCCATTAAGCTGTGAAATACTTTGATTGTAAATGCATTTAGTTCTTTTGTGAACCTTCCAAATTCATTCTTTAATTTGGAAGTGAAAATAGCAGCCCCAAAGAATCATGGCTTAAAGATTAAACAGTTACTGCATGATTAATATTTTTCTTTCTTTTGAAATAATTTCCAAACTTCAGAAATGTGCATATTCTTCTGTTTCATTTCCCACCCTTCCCATTCTTTCCTGGAATTTTGTTATTATTGTTCTAAATTCAGGTTTCATTCACTATTATGATCAAATTATTTTTATATTACTCTCCAAAGGCCATCTCATGGCCAAATCTCAACAACTTTGACTTGATATCTTCAAACTTAAGAAACTACTGAAACAAATAAAATCAAGACAAATATTACAACTTAAAAAAATGAAAATGTAAAGAAAATCAAGACAAATATTACAACTTAAAAAAATGAAAATGTAAAGAAAATCAAGACAAATATTATAATTTAAAAATAAATGAAAATGTAAATAAATAAAAAAGTATATATATATATATATATAATGTAGAAATTAAGGAGATCAGTATGCTAATGAATTATTGTGGCCAAGCAGACTTTGTTTTTTATTCTACAAATAAAAATATTATAACCCCTTGCTATAAATAGTACTGGTCTTTCAGCTTTTGTAATAGGTTTCTGAGAATATGAAAGAAGTTTAAAAAAGTTTGTTGAGAATGCTAAATTATGCTGATGGCCTTTTTTCCCCCTAATATTTTTAAAATTTAGTTTATTTAAAAAACAAAACAAACAAACAAAAAAAAACAAAAAACAAAACAAGACTTAAATCTTGCTTCATCATCAATAATTCATTAATGGCTATTCAATGAACTCAATATTTTTTAAACCCCTAGATGCAAACATGATGTAAGTCAAAATCATTTTGCAGACAAATTATAAAAATCCCCATGATATAAAATAACTGGTTTGTTATAATTGATAACAGTCTTTATAAAACACAGAGCTTTGTAAAGGTGATCTATATTCAGTTTTAAAAATACATAATACTCCATTTATACTATATTTTAAAATATGTTTCAACTGGATTAAGATTATACAAAATTATAAAGTTTATAAAGTGTTATGGTTTTTCTCTAACCTTAAGTATGATTGGAAGAAAAAAATAAATAACTGTATTTATAAACTACTGCTGTTAGAGATTTTGCTAAGCAAATAGGAAACAGAACAAAGGAACAGAGACAAAAAAAATAGCAACGACATCAGAAAGAATGGAAAAAATGTCAAAAGGCAAATGCAAGATTGTGAAAAAATAATTTAAACACATTTCCTATACAAGTGACAATATCCCCAGCTGGTATCTCCCCAAGATACTCCAGACTTCTACATCCAACTGTGACCCCATCTGGGATGGATGGTAGGTATCTCAAACTTATCCTGCTATTAACAAGACCTCTGATCCTTAAACCAACAATCAAATTTAAATGCAACATCTAAAACTTCAACATCTCCTTATCTGCTCTACTTTCAGAATATACCCAGAATTCAACCATTGTTTTGTCCTCTACTGCCACCTCAGTTCACTATCATTTCTCTCCTGGATTACTGAAGTAGTCTCCAAAGTTATCTTCTTGGTTCTGCCTTTACCAAATCTCCTCCCTATCTGGCCAAACATCAATTTGGAAGCCAGAATGATTCTTTAAAATGAGTTAGGTCTTGTCACTCTTCAGCTCAGATCTTTCTAATGACTTCCCATTTCACTCAGAATAAAAAATAAAATTCCTATAATGGCTCCCTGGGCCCTCAATTATTTATTAGTCTTCTACTACCATAGGCTCCCTGATCTCATTTTCTACTTTCTCACTCTTTGTCATTGGGCTCCAACCACACAGCCTTCCCAACAGTTCAACCATCAGTCAGAAATGCTCACCAAAGGGAATTTGTGCTTGTTCTTTTCTCTGGAATGTTCTTTACAAAGTACAGACATCATTCCCTAGCTTAGATCCTTGGATCTTTGTTTAGCTACATTTTCTCTAGAACATTTTTTGACTATTCCATTTAAAATAGCATTTCCAAAAATCACCTTCACTTTGCCTCCTCCCTCCTGCTTATGTTTCACCTTCTAATATACTATATGTTGTACTAATTTATGTCTCTCATCTCTAGAATATGATTTTCATGAAGGCAGGCATTTTTGCCTATTTTGTTCACTGGATTCCACTGCCTAGAATAAAACCTGTCACATAGTGGACATTCAATGTATATGTATTGAATGAATGAATAAGTGAATGAATGCTTAATATTTAAAGAGGTTTTTTATTTACTGATATAGTAGAAAAAGTTGGCAAAGGATATGAATAGGCAATTCACAAGTAAGGAAATCTAAATAGCCAATAAACACTCGAAAATATGTTCAACTCAACAAAATAAAGGTAATTGCAAAATTTTGTAAAAAAAGATTTCAATTTTTCCATCAGATTGGGATATTAAAAAATTATAAAATGCAGAGACTGAGGGGGTATGAATTTCTGTAACATATATGTTTTTTGGGTTTTTATTTTTAATGAGATGCTGGATATCTTCTTAATGAGATCCTGGATATCAGTTCCTTAACTGATTTCACCCCACATTGACATGGTAATTGAAAGGATTCTTGTGATCTCTGTGGCAGAAACACAATCATTTTACTTGGACAAAGGGAAAGATCAATGGTAAAGTATTTGAGATGAGTGCTGTGAAGGATATTTTCCATTCCTTCCTCTTGGTCCATTCTCAAACTTTTCCCCATTCTTCTTTGAGCTTTTGGGGAAGTTACCTGCAGAAATTACATTAATAGGATCTCTGTCCCTTGAATTTCTTGGTTTTATTCTGCCAGTTAGGGGATTCAGCAGAAGATGAGAATGAGGAAGAAGGCTGAGGTCATAGTATGTATTTCATCAACTCCCTAATGTCAGGATCTCCACTGCCTGACTGCATCTCTCAAGGAAGGTTGCAACTCCTGTGGGGCAACCCTCTTCACACATTCTGCCTCTAGAGCCTTCTGATCTACAAGTGGTAATTCCTCAGTGTTACTAGCACTAGAGAATTGAACCATGCCTGGTGTTCTCCCTAAATCCTGTCCACTCTTTTATAACTGGTCCTTTTATTAAACTTTTATCAAATTTGATGATTTTAATATGTCAATGTTTCATGCTGGAGCCTAACTGATACAAAAAGCAATCTGACTATACATCAAAACTAAAAAATATATGTAATCTATTAGTAACTTTTGAAAACCTAGCCTATTAAAACAAAAGCACCAGTACTTGCAGAATATTACAGCATTAATTGTAATATCAAGATAACTGGAAATAATCAGAATGTCTCTCAATGGGGGAGCAGTTATGTAGATTATGGTTATGATCATATTGAGGTTGTTAATGCAGTTATTAAAAGAAAATTGCTTAGAAGTTTATCTTAATTTGGAAAGATGACCATGATATATTTTAAATAAGAAAATTATGAGCCAAAGTTATTATCACACTTTTAAAAAGATCAATAAGCCTCATATATGTGTATGGATACGAGTCTGGGGAGATACCATGAAGCTATTAATATTAAAAAGGGTTGAGGGGAGATATTTTACATTTTTCTTTAAAACATTTTCTTTGTTTCATGATATAAAATGAACATTACTTCTACTTTTGAAATTAAAAAAAATAATTAAGAACTGGTAAGAGTAATGAACACAACTATGTTTATACAGGCTAAGAGTTTCTCCATGTCCTAACTCAGACTTTATTTTCCAGCTTTTTTTAACTTTCTTGTAATGTCTACAGAGAAATCAGAAATCTCCTTTACTGAGGTAACAGCCCTCAGAAGAAGGAAGAGGGCTGAGTGAGGACCTTTCCATTTTATTCTCTCCTCCTCTTTCTTATGGTCTGACTCATGTTAACTAAGACCACCAAATTCCCTCTACCTTTTACATGACAGCCGTAAGAAAATATCAGATATTTTTCTTTTGCTTTAACAGCCCTTATGACCATATAGTATGTTGAAAAGGTAATTGAGAAATATTTATTTAATTTTTAATTTATTATAGAAATGCTAATGTTTGTGTAGAGTCAGGAACTTATGGGTTCAAATCAACCTCACCACTATCACTTAATAGCTCTAAACTGGGAAGTTGTTCTTATCTAAAGAGTGAAGGTGATAATAATTTCTTCCCTCCGAGATGTTTTAAAGTAATACATAAAATATTTGGCATATTATAGATCCTCAACCAAATAGTAGTTCCATTTCCTTAGCAACCTTTTTATAATCTACTTAATATTGATTATTTAATTTTCAGTTCAGAGTTAATCAGTCATAACTGAGTTAACCCAAAGAGAAAGTTGATACTGTGGTTTAGAATTAGGATATATAATAAATTCTGTTCAAATTCTGTATCAGAAGCTTTGTCAAAGATATTTTAAAATATTGTTTTTTCTCAATGATACTTCCATTCTTTGCTTTTGTAATCCAACCTCTTTTCCAGGCACAAAGTCCAGGAACCCAATCACTTAGCATACAAATTAATTTCTACACTTTTCCTGGTATTTAGGTTTTTTAAAAATTTTCCTTTCGTACTATTCAAGATAACATGATTATATATTGCTAAATGTTCTAATAAGAGATAAGAAAATGACCTCAGAAGCATGCATGCATATAATACAAAGAATGCTAGCATCTTCCCTAACACATGTTTCTGAGGGGACAAAGGGCTGCTAACACCAGGCTATGTATCACATGTTACAATTTCAGTGTTTGATTGTTTTCCCAAGCTGGTCTTGGAACTTGGAAATTGTCTTTTCCAATGAGTACCTGAACTGAGAAAAGGGTGTAGGCTGTCTAAACTTATACTCAACGACTTTATACAAGAATTCCCATTTGGAGGCAAGATCAAGAAGGCAGAGTAGAAAGACCCCGAGTTCACCTCCTCTCATGAACACAACAAAATTACAAATACATATAGAACAACTTTCTGTGAGAAAGACCTGAAGACTAGCAGAACAGCTTTTCTACAGTCAAGTATATAAAGAAAAAAAAAAAAAAAACACATCAAAGCAAGTTGGAGGAGAAAAAAGTGATCTAGTCAGGACACGTGCCCTTGGTGGGAAAGCCACAAGTGGGAGGGGATATCACAAACTTAGAGGTCCTACCTAATGAGCAAGGGTTTTGAACCCCATATTGGGTACCCAAGACAAGGGTACTGGCACCAGGAAGATGAACCCCCTTAACTGGCTTTGAAACAAGCAGGGTTTATGACTAGAAGAGCCAGAGGGCTGTAGGAAAAAAGAAAAAGAAAAAAAAATACTAGGCTGCTCTTAAAGGACATTCACACAAACATACTCACTCCACATCTTAGCACAGAGGCAGCAGATTTAAAAGCACCTGGTATTCTAGCTGGCCTTCCAGATGGTCCCAGCACAGCCCCCCAGCCCACAGCCTGCTCTGGCTCCAAACCTCCCACAAAGCAGCAGCCCTAAAAAAAAACTCAGGAGAAGTCTTGTCATGCACTAGTCTCCAGCTCTAGCCCCTCTGGCTCCAGCTCACCCCCAACAAGCAACAAGGCGGTTGCTTCAAACATTCCCCAGGAGAAACCCTGGCCTGCACTGGGCTCCAGCTCCAGCCCCCTAACCCCACCAAGGAGACAGCTTCCAATACACCAGGGAGAAGCCACACCCCATGCTCACTTCAGCTCCAGCCCTCTGTCAAACCATCAGGCACACAGTCTCTGTAAGGATGCTCCCACACAAGGACACACCTCCAATACCCAAATAGATAACTGTTTCACCTAATACATAGAGAGACATGGAAAGCCAAACAAATTGAGGAGAGGACTATGTACCCAAGCAAGAGAACAAGACAACCCTCACCAAAAAAACCCTAATGAAACAGAGTTAAGTAATTTACTTGATAAAGAGTTCAAAGCAACAGTCATAAAAATACTCCCTGACCTCAGCAGAATAGAGAAACACAGTGAGAACTTAACAAAGAATTAGAAAAAGAAAAACAAAAAAAAGAACCAATCAGAGCTGAAGGATACAATAACTGAAATTAAAAATACATTAGAAGAAATCAACAACAGATTAGATGATAAAGAAGAACACATAAGTGACCAAGAAAACAGAATAGTGGAAATCATTCAATCAGAACAGACAAAAAAAAAAAAGAGTCTAAAAATTTAAATTTTTTAAGGGACCCCAGAGACAACATTAAGTATACTAACAGTCACATTATAGGTGTCCCAGGAAGAGAAGAGAGAGAGAAAAAGGCAGAAAACTTATCTGATGAAATAATGGCTGAAAGCTTCCCTAACCTGGGGAAGAAAACAAATATCCAGGTCAGATCCAGAAAATACAGAGTCCCAAACAACATGAACCCAAAGAGACTCACAGTAAGACATATCATAATTAAAATGGCAAATGTTAAATATAAAGAAGAAAAAAACAAAGAGTTACATACAAGGAAACTCCCATAAGGTTATAAGCTGATTTTTTTCAACAGAAGTTTTGAAGGCCAGAAATGCATGTCATGATATACTCACAGTGCTGAAAGGAAGAAAAAACCTACACCCAAGGATACTCTACACAGCAAGGTTATCATTCAGAATTGAAAGAGAGATAAAGAGTTTCCCAGACAAGCAAAAACTAAGAGTCTGTCACCACTAAATTGGCCTTAAAAGAAATATTGAAGGATCTTCCTTAAGTGAAAAAGAAAGGCCATAACAAGAAATAAGGAAATATATGAAGGAAAAAAATCTCACTGGTAAAGGCAATTATATACTAAAGGCAGTGGATCAACAACTTAAAAAGTCAGTATGAAGATTAAAAGACAAAAGTCTAAAGAAATCAATGATAACTACAATAAGTAGTTAAGGGATATACAAAAAGATGTTAAATATGAAGTCAAGAACATAGAACCTGGGGAAGGGGTAAAAATGTAAAGCTTTGAACTTAAACAACTATCAGTTTAAAGCAAAGATATATATATAGCCACAGATGAAAAACATACAATAGATACACACACACACACACACACACACACACACACACACACACAAAAGCAACAAAGAGAAAGGATCCCAAACATAACAGTAAAGAAAATCATCAAAGCACATGAAAAGAAACTAAAAGAAGAAGAAAAGGACTACCAAAACAACCAAAAAACAAGTAACAGAATGTCAATAAGTACATACCTATCAATAATCACATAAAATATAAAAGGACTAAATGCTCCAATCAAAAGATGACTGAATGGATAAAAAGCAACACCCATCCATGTGCTACCTACAAGAGACTCACTCCAAAAGCTAAAAACACATACAGACTGCAAGTGAAGGGAAGGAAAAAGACATCTCATGCAAACAGAAATGAAAAGAAAGTTAGAGTAGCAAAATAGATTTTAAAACAAAGACTGTAACAAGAGACAAAGAAAGACAGTACATAAAGATAAAAGAGTCAATCCAAGAAGATAATATAACATCTGTAAACATATAGGCACCTAACATAAGAGCACCCAAATTTATAAAGAGAATATTAGTAGACATAAAGGGATAAATTGACAGTTATAAAATAATGGAAGTGGACTTTAATACCCCACTAACATCAGCAGATAAATCATCCAGAGAGAAAATCAATACAGAAACATTGACCTTAAATGACATATTACGCCTGATGAACTTAATAATATCTACAAAACATTCCATCCAAAAACAGTAGAGTACACATTATTTCCAAGTGCACATGGAACATTCTCCAGGATAGTATTTGCTAGGTCACAAAATAAATCTCAATGAATTTAAGATTAAATCATATCAATCATCTTTTCCAATCACAACAGTATAAAACTAGAAATTAGTTACAGGAAAAAAAACTGGAAAAAACACTTATATGGAGACTAAGTAACATTTTACTAAAGAAACCAATGGGTCAATGAAGAAATTGAAGAGGAAATTTTTAAAATACCCCGAGACAAATGAAAATAGAAACACAACTTTTGAAAATCTATGAGACCTAGCAAAAGCAGTTCTAAGAAGGAAGTTTATAGCAAGACAGGCCTACATCAAGAAACCAGAAAAATCTCAAGTAAACAACCTAACTTTGCACCTAAAGGAATTAGGGAAAGCCCAAAGTTAGTAGAAGGAAGAAAATAGTAAAGATCAGAGAAGAAATAAGTGAAATAGAGAACCAAAAAAAATTAGAAAAAAATAATTGAAACTAAGACCTGTTTTTTTTGAAAGATAAACAAATTGATAAACATTTAGCCAGACTCATCAAGAAAAAAAGAGAGGGCCCAAATAAATAAAATTAGAAATGAAAGAGAAGCTACAAACAACACCACTAAAATACAAACAATCATAAGAGAATACTACCAACAACTATATATCAATAAATCAGACAACCTAGAAGAAATGGATAAATTCCTAGAAGCATACAAACTTCCAAGTATGAATCAGGAAGAAACAGAAAATCTGAACACACCAATGACTAGTAATGAAATTGAATCAGTAATCAAAAAAATCCCAAAAAACAAAAGTCCATGGCCAGACAGATTCACAGGGGAATTCTACCAAACATTTAAAGAAGAGTTAGTACACACCTTTCTCAAACAATTACAAAAAATTGAAGTGGGAGGCGAACTTCCAAAATCATTCTATAAAGCCAGCATTACCCTGATACCAAAACTAGACAAAGACTTTTAAGAAGAAAGTAAATTATAAGGAATATCGCAGATGAATATAGGTGCAAAAGTCCTCAACAAAATATTACCAAACTGAATTCAGCAATACCTTAAGAGGATCATACATCATGATCAAGTGGGATTTATTCCAGGGATGTAAGGATGAATATCCTTGCAGGGTTCAATATCCACAAATCAATTAACGTGATACACCATATTAACAAAACAAAGGATAAAAATCACATGACAATCTCAATAGATGCAGAAAAAGCTTTTGACAAAATTCAACATCCATTCAAGATAAAAATTCTCAAGTCAGTTGGAATATGAAGAACATACCTCAACATAATAAAGTCCATTTATGACAAACAAAGCTAACATTATAATCACTGGTGAAAAGCTGAAAACTTTTCCTCTAAGATCAGGAATAAGACAAGGACACCCACTCTCACAACTTTTATTCAACATAATATTGGAATGGCAGAAGTAAAACTGTCATTATTCGCAGATGACATGATACTCTATGTAGAAAACCCTAAAGACTCCACCAAAACTGTATTCTTAGAAATGATAAATAAATTCAGTAAAGTTGCAGGATATAAAATCAATGTACAGAAATCTGCTGCATTTCTATACATTAATAATAAACTACCAGAAAAGAAATCAAGAAAACAATCCCATTCATCATCACATCAAAAATAATAAATATGTAGAAATAAACTTAACCATGAAGGTGAAAGAGCTGTACTCTGAAAAATATAAGACAGTGATGAAAGAAATTGAAGACACTAGATATAATTGGAAAGATATTTCATCTTCATGGATTGGAAGAATTAATATCATTAAAATGTCCATACTCTCAAAGCAATCTAAAGACTCAATGCAACCCCTATGAACTAGGACCCCAATGGCATTTTTCACAGAACTAGGACAAATAATCCTAAACTCGGAATGGAACCAGAAAAGACCCCAAATAGCCATACAATTTTGTTAAAGAAAAAAACCTAGAGATCCCTGGCTTCAAACAATACTACAAACCTATAGTAATCAAAACAGTATGGTACTGACACAAAAACATTATATATATATATATATATATATATATATATATATATATATATATATATATATATATATATATATATATCTCAATAGAACAGAAGAGAGAGCCCAGAAATGAACCCACACTTATATGGGCATTTAATCTATGACAAAGGAGGCAAGAATATACAATAGGAAAAAGACAGTCTCTTCAATAAATGGTGTTGGGAAAACTGGACAGGTACCCGCAAAAGAATAAAACTGGACTACTTTTTCACACCCCATACAAAATAAACTCAAAATAGATGAAAGGCTTAAATGTGAGACCTGAAACCATAAAACTCCTAGAAGAAAATAAGCAATAAACTCTTTGACATCAGTCTTAGCAGTATATTTTTGGATCTGTCTTCTCAGGTAAGGGCAACAAAAGCAAAAATATAAATGGGACCACATCAAACTAAAAACTTTTTCACAGCAAAGAAAAACATCAACAAAACAAAAGCCTACCTAACAAATGGGAGAAGATATTTGCAAACGATATTTCCAATAAGGGGTTAATATCCAAAATACACAAAGAACTCATACAACTCAATATCAAAACAACAACAACAACAATCTATTAAAAAATTGCTAGAAGACCTGAATAGGCATTTTTCCAAAGATGTACAGATGACCAACACGCACTTGAAAATATGCTCAATGTCACTAATCATCAGAAAAATACAAATCAAAACCACAATGAGACATCACTTCACACCTGTCAGAATGGCTATCATCAAAAAGACAACAAATAACAAGTATTTGCAAGGATGTGGAGAAAAGGGAAACTCTTGCACTGTTGGTGGGAATGTAAATTGATATAGCCACTATGGAAAACAGTGTGAAATTTCCTCAAAAATTTATAAATGGAACTACCATACAACCCAGAAATTAGACACCTGGATACTTATCTAAAGAAAATGAAAATGCTAATTCTAAAAGATATATGCACCCCAATGTTCATAGCAGCATTATTTGCAGTAGCCAAGATATGCAACCAACCTAAGTGTCCATCAACAGATAAATGGATTAAGAAGATGTGGTATACATTTATACAATGAAATACTACTCAACCATGAAAAAGAATGAAATCTTGCCATTTGCAACAATATGGATGGAACTTGAGGGTGTTATGCTTAATGAAATAAGTCAGATAGAAAAAGACAAATACTGGATGTTTCTGCCTATATGTGGAATCTTAAACACAAAACAAACAGAAACAGACTCACAGACACAGAAAACAAACTAGTGGTTGACTGGGGTGGGAGGGTATGGTTGAAATAGGTAAAGGGGATTAAGAGGTACAGACTACCAGTTATAAAATAAATAAGTCACAGTGATGTGATGCACTGCAGAAGGAATATAGTCCATAATGTTATAGTAAGTTTGTATGGTACATAATATTTAAAAATACTGAACACTATGTTGTACACCTGAAAATAATATAATTATATAAGTCAACTATACTTCAATTAAAAAAAGAAACCAATGAAGTAATGTACAATGAGAAACCTAAAGAGAATAATTTCTATTCTGGGTAATTTTATTAAAAGACCTAACTTCTGAGAAAATGAATGAAGAGAAAACATTTTCCTGAGAAATATGAGATCAGAATATGAAGTTGATTTGTCTTCTGTGATATATTCAACAATCAAAGGCTATCCAGGCAGGCATCTCTTATGTTGTCTAAAAGGATAGTTACTTTAGTAAGTTAAGAAAGATAGTGTGGTGGTGTCGTGTGGTGGTGTCTTGATCAAGACTTTAACTCTTGTTTTTCTAGATGCTACAACACCACTAAAATTCTGTGTATGTTTTTATTACCACTTTAGTTATCTTCATTTCTGTGACAGCCTACACCATCCATGGTGTTTAAAATTCCATTAGCTTTCTTCCCTATCCATGGTGTTTCCCTCTCTGTGGCACTCTATTGTTCTAGATCCTTTACATAATCTGGGAGTCTATCTCACTTGATTGGCATTTACCTTTGTGCACTGATTTAAAGACAGCATAAAGGTAAGAATTTTGTTGTTGTTTAAAATTGTCTTCCTTGCATCTAGCATAGTGCTATGAAAGTAAATTTTATATTAAAACAAGAAAAGTTCAGAGTGTTGGAGTAGAAACTCACTATAACTTAGATGTTATGGGGAAAAAAATTAAGCCAGGTAAACTTTGTCCTGTTCATGGTTTTTATTTCAGAGGACAAACATGACCCATAGTATATCCAGGCCTACATTAAAAATAGGCTTCAAAGGGGGTTCTTTGTGCATGGAGTCTAAATTAGAATTGCAAAACTACCCTTTGAAATATGTATGCCACCTAAGCTGCCTCAGGCTCATTTCAAACACTTCATTCAACATTCCAAAGGTATCTAAATAAAACATTAAAAACTGTTTAGAGTATGACCTAGGTAGAAGATAAGTCTCAGTTATCTATGAAATTTACACATTAATAATAAAGTTTGTAGGCCATTTTATTAAATACATTAAAATTTGCATCAGCAAAATATATTAAATGTGTTTATAAATCAGATAAAAGGCTAAGCCCTTGAATACAGTTATATGATAAACACGTTATTAATAGGAAATGGAGGACTTCTTCCAGCGGGGCCAAGGTGCTGCTACGTAAATTGAAGGACACCGGAGGCGGAGTCTGTGCATTTTGGAAGGTTGAAATCATGACGGGGTGCAGAAACAGATGCCCAGTTCAAATTCGCTGGTATCAAAAAATATTTCAACTCTTACACTCTTACGGGGAGAATGAATTGTGCACTGGCCACATACAGAGGTATTGCTTTGATAGTCTTATACTTTATGTTCAGGTCTAAAAAACCTTCAGCTGTGAAAGCAACATAAACGGATTCTAAGCTGTACTTCATCTGTTAAGTTCCCATGCCTGAAGAAGCTAATATCAACTCATCATGTGATACTCAATTTGTACAATAAATTATGGACCTGGAAAAAAATAGTAAATAGAGCTGAGTAGCTACATAAATTAATCACAGATTGCAGAGTGCAGGGGCTGAGGCTCACATCTAGACTAATAAGAATTGTCAAAATATTACTTTGATTAGATTGCTAAAGTAGATAATGACAAAATGGATTTCATGATCTCACCACTGATCAGTGTTTTCATGTTATCCTCACCCCCATGCAATAAATAGTCCCTGTTTGGATAACAAGTTTAAATGAATGCGAGGACCAAAAACTGTGTGGTTCCAGAATGCCATTTTAATATTGTCAAATGGCTTAGAGAGATTTATATAAGGTTGACTTCAAATATCTTATTTTTGGAATGCTATGGATATAATGTAGAGACCAAACATGAACATTTCCACCTTGCATAGTAATTTAGACCAGAACTCCCACCCTCTTCATAATTCAATAAAGAGTACAGGGGGGTTAAATTAGAAAGCCTGCTATGCTGTTCTTCAATATTTAACTTTGGCTATTTCTATTGTAAACATGTCTACATAGGCCAACAGAAGGTAATATTGGATAAAATATTTTCTGTTAAAACAATGAAAAACAAACAAATATCCTAAATAGTTCTAGACATGGGCACTATCCATAAATTTTAAAATATAGCTTAATCTGAAAAAAGGACCTTCGAAAGTTCTGAATATAGAATTTGTTTGCTCAACTATGAGACAGGTTCCCTTATATTTAGAATAACATTTGTATTCCCTTTGCTACGCGGAGAGTTATCTCTAGTAATTAGCCAGTCATTAAGGCGCTCAGAGCATTTATCTATTAATCAGCAATCTTGCAACTTTCTAATCTCACAGCCCCCTCCTTGTACAAGTCTGGGTAATAAGTAACTGCCATAATACTGTGTCCCCTTTTATAAACTGCAGATAGCCCAACCATTTTCCTATCGCCTTCATCAAAAGCACATTTGTGTAAAAAATCTCATAGTACCCTGTATTTGCACAGCTACTGAGTTTTTCAACCATCTGTTACACATTATTATATTTGCTTGTTAGGAGTGGTAACCATCCATCTTAGTTTGTCCAGAACAGACTTAATTATACCTACTAACTTGTTATAATTATTAATAGTGTCCCATTTCATTTTTTAAAGTATCTTGATTTGGAAGATAAACTGTATAGTCACCCTAGTGTAAAATGGAGAATATAGAGATTATCCTCTCATTTTACAGTGATGAAATATAAGACTCAAAATTGTTAATTATCTTTAGCAATACTTTGACCTAGTTAATGCTCTTTCTGCCATAACTTTCTGCACATGGTTGCATAAATCTTTTATTTGGGGATATTAGGGTACAATAATATATCCAGTATTGAGTGTAAAGAAATAAAAAGCTCTCTAGCTCCATTCCAGATTCAGTCATGTGAATATGGACTATTAAAGACTCTGTATGACATTCTTGACAGCAGCATAGGCTTAATTGTCATCCAGTATTGTGGAGCAAAATCTTGGTGAAAGGTACATTTTGGCAGAAAGGAAAGTTGTGCTTGTCTTTCAGGATAGTCAAACTTTTATGTTTTACTTGAATTAAAAATTGCAACCTACATAATTTTTCTTGTAAAATGGAGTTTACCAATGAAAAATCAACTATTCATCCTTAACATTAAAGTATAAATTTATCATGGTGGTTGTAATATAAAATTATATAATAAAAAAAAAATCTGTGACACAAGGGGAATAGAAGTCTTAGAATTCATCTCCTCAAGCCCCTAATTTTATAAGTGAGGATATTATGTCACTAAACTCATATTAATATCTATTAGCAGAGCAGTGCTATGACACTGCATACTTTAAAATATATCAACAAGAAATAAATTTCCACATCTGACAACAATTTTCTTCCAAAACCTGTCCTATGAAAGGCTTTGTGTGGAAAGATCCTTTGACCAAAGGATACAGGTTTGTAGGATATTTCATACACATAGCACATAACTAGACCAAGAGCTCAGTAAAGTTTTGCATTTAAGAATCCACTTTTCTTCATGTCACTGAGCATTTCCAGGAATTATTTGTCTATGTATTCTTATTTTGTTCTATACATTTATTAATATCTATTAGGAAATGCTGACCTACAGAAATAGCTATTAATCTTTCAAATATAAAGACATTCCCTCTACTCAGTAATCTCATAATTTTAGTGTATGTTGATCAAGAAATAGAGAATGACTAAAAGTTATTAAGAATTTGGTAATAGTAGTATTTTGTTTATGTTAAAAGAGTTATTAATATTTACATAAAGTTTTATTTGAATTACAAACATTACTTGAGATGATGGATGTGATGGATGGATGGATGGATTGATAGATGGATAGATACACAGATAGGTAGACAGACATTCTCATTCCCTAACTGACTTGTACAAGGGAACAAATACAGAACAATTATCAAACGAAACATACACATACAGGGCACTAGATGAAATAGAATAGATGAATGGGGAATGAAACATCTAACCCTAAAGAGAGAAGGGCAATCAAATATAAACTATGCTTTTTGTTTAATTTAGCTTGGCTCACAGGGGTATTGAAGGAGAAATGAAGATTAAATATTCTTTATGAGTCTTCCTGAATACTTTTCCAGAAAAAATCCAAAATTCTGCATGCCTCACTTGTACAATTTTATTTTTCAATGCTGATTCACTCCAATGCTGATTCTAGAAAAATCCAGAATTGCTTTAGTGCATGTTGCCCAGCTCTATTTCTTCCAAATGCTTCTGTACTTTAAAAGTTTATGCTTTCCTGCTTTTGCATTGAAAGAAGGGTGCATTTCATTTGGAGACATTTTCTTTTGTGGAAAATTCAAGAAATAGCTTCTTCAAATTTTCAGAAAATAAAAATGTTAGTGCTTTGTTTATCAAGAATTTAAGTGAGGGCTTCCCTGGTGGTGCAGTGGTTGAGAGTCCGCCTGCTGATGCAGGGGACTTGGGTTTGTGCCCCGGTCAGGGAAGATCCCACATGCTGCGGAGCGGCTGGGCCTGTGAGCCATGGCCGCTGGGCCTGAGCGTCTGGAGCCTGTGCTCCGCAATGGGAGAGGCCACAACAGTGAGAGGCCTGCATACCACAAAAAAAAAAAAAAAATGTATTTCCCTTTTTTCTAAATGACATCTTTTTTTTCCTACAGTTCCTCTCAAGGACTGTGTACAAGCACTGCTTTTTATTCCAAATAAACATGCACTTGCTAAATGTCACAGTGTTTCTAAGCCTTCTTAAAACAAATCCAATAACCAAGCATGACTTTTATTTCTAAGAGTTCCCAAACATGCTTAAAAATATTTATCTTCATCAATAATAATCAAGTTTTTCCCAAGATAAAGGGAAATGGTATTAAATTATTCAACGTCTTCTTATAAAATGTAAATAATAAAAAGATTAAGGCATTTAAAAACTAAATTGTCTTTTTCTTTTTGATATTCTTTGTTTTTTGTGGGTGTTCATTCATCAGCAAAGGAGAAGGGAGTCTTCACTCCACTTTCACCTCAGTTTAAGGATTTTCAAGTTTACCCCTTGAGCTATAGGCTCCTTAATCTGGTATAGCAGTTTGGATTGGGGATATTAACAACATGTTGTGTTTCTACACTGAAATCTTTGCTTGAAAAGCTTAGTTTCAGTAAAAGTGAACTGAAGTTTTTAAAGGAAAAAGGATAAAAAGTAATGCCATTAGGAGGTAGTCAAGACTTCAGAATACCAAAGAAATGACTAGTTAATATTTAATGAGCACTTACTGTGTGCAGAGACTACTCTATAGGATTTCAGCATATTGATATTACCTCATTTAAACATCAAAGTAATCCTGTGCTATTATATTCAGCCTACAAATGGAGAAACTGAAATGTGAATAGATAGTTTAGGGCACAAGCCCAAGGGCATATAGTTAGTACTTGTTGAAGCTGCAATCTGATGCAGGCAGTGTAATTCTAAAACCCAACTAAATTACTGTAATTAGGGCAAGAATTATTCAAGTGTGGTGAGTTCTATGAATGGTAGATGCTATATAATATGTGTGGCTGCTTGAGTTCTGAACACTAAATATTATGGTCTTGGAAACCAGAACAAAGGGCCTGCTGGGTGAGCTCTGCATTGAGAGAACACTTACATTGAGAAACAGAGCTAAATCCATCACTTTTCAATGGATCTATCATTGCTTGCTTGGTCATTCATTGTCAGAGAGAGGGATTCACAGAACTGGCCATCTTATAGAACCCTGGTTACCAGAATAAGTACCTAAGATAACTGTTGCCAAAACTATAGCTCCTTCTTTGGCAAAATGAGAAAGAAATCTGGTTCAGAAAAATAGAGAAAATTCCTGGGCTATAGGAAAATTCTGTGATTGGCCTACTTTTTGCATGACTGCATTAACATTGTCTAAAAAACTGCCCAGACCCATCCCAAAACATCCACATACTCTGCTGCTGATGTGGACACAAGTCTGTTAGTACCAGGCCAACTGCCCTTATGCCCTGACCCCTTTTTCATCTCTGGCTTGCAACAGACAAGAGCCACAAGAACTGGCTGTGTCAAAGTGCCTTAAAATATCACTGTAGCACTCAAACTCCTGCTTCTCAAAAACTGAGGCTAAATCTTTCCTGGATGCCCTAGGTCTTTATACTTGATGAAGTCAATCCCTGTGCTGGACCAAAGAGGCAGATAGAGTTAGCTCACAGAAGCTTCTCACCCTCATTGAACTTCATGGGTTTTTCATTCATGGTCAAAAAACTTCTCTTGACAAGTTAAAACACCTGGCAAGGCACAGTTTGCTAATGCCTTGCTGCATCCACTTTTAATCTCTCTTTCCCATCAATCTCCAAAATGACTGCTTCTTACTGGGAAATCTTCCAGCCTTCACAAAATCCATCTTTTACACACTTTACCAAAGTTCTAAAAGCCAATTTGAAAATGTACTAAATTTTCTGTGGCAGATTTTGCTATATAAAAATAGGAATACATAATTTTTTATTAATGATATAATTAAATCTGAGGATGTAATTTCCCTACTTTGTCAAAAAATCTTTTACTGTTCCCTTTCCCATACAAGTAAATTCCAAACTCCTGGATGTGACACCTAAAAACTTTCTAAATCTGATCTCAGCCAAGTTGAAGACATGAAATTTTCATATGGTGAAGTGGCATGAGGGTTATTTGATGATTTAAAGGTGTAAAAGAGGAGGGCTAGAAGGAGACATTGTCATTAGAAGGGTAGACTAACAGAAGCAATGTCTAGCAAAAGCAGATTATGGTAAAGTGAAGATTCCTATAAATGAGGTGGAGTAAGACCTATCCCAATGTTCCCAAAGAATTAGGTCCTGCCTTCTTAGATGACAACTGTTCTCCTCTTTGCAGATAAAAAAATTGCAATTTATCAACTCTTTTATCATGATTTATATTGTGCTTTAATTGTTAAATAGTGTAATACTAATATTAAGAAAAGTTGCTCTCTGCCCCAACAGAAACCCAGCATAAGTAAACTTGAGTTCTCTTATATAACATGTGAGAAACAGTATTAGGCAGTACGGCAGTGCAGCTAAGTTTTCCAGAGAAGCTGACCAAATGCCCAAGAGAAGCAAACCTGTACTCCTGGGATGTCTTAGAGACATAGTCCCAGAAGTGTAAAATGTATTACCTTTGGCTTAAAAAGCAAGGCATTTAACTCTATGATGCATCCATATAAACATTTGTAAATGGTTATTTCTGCAAAATCATTGACACTCAAGTCATTTTACCCTGTAGCTTCTTTCCTCCCTAGCACAATGTAAAAGCATTTATAAAAAAGCCTTTTTTTTTTCCTTCTCCTTGGTGGAATCTTGCTTATATCATAATTTTAAAAGTTTAACATCTAATTCAGCTCTCTTTTCTCTTGATGGGCAGGTCAATTCAGGGGTTTGTGATTGCCTGAGGCAAATGGACAGGAAATACAAGTCACTGCTTTCTTCTAATTAAAGATACATTTGTGAGACAAAGTACAAAATAAATAATTTTATGTTTCTGAGCTGATTCTCTTGCTGAATAATTGGAAGCAATTCTCAATGATATTTGAACATCTCTTTAATCTTTACAAATAAATCAAACTACTGTCATATCTCAAATCTTTTCTTCTGTTTATAGAAAATGAAGAGCTTAGCAATCATCCAGAGAAAAGAAAACGTAGACAGCTAATGTAGATAATGTGGGTGTTTCTGTACATTGCCAAAATTAACTGAGTTTCATGCTCAACCTGCATTTCATTTTGACTGCATAGGTCAGACTCTTGGCTCAATTATCTGAGTCCAGTATATAACAGGTACTTCGTTCTGGTTAGATGACTACACTTATAGCAGGCCCCAGTGCACAGTTCACACTCACCTTTACTAAAGCAAAATATTTCACTATCACTGTTAACAGTGTCATTCAGTATATCTTATCTATCAAGTACACTCCAATATGTCCTGGCAGCAATTCATACCATTTGATTTGCAAAGATATGATGGCCCACTTGAGGCTCACCAAATCACTCTTTACCATAATAATCACATCTAGCTTTGGCACTCAGTCCCTGATTATTCTCCCCAAATGAATAAATAAAATGACTGGGGGTAAGATGCTTCTTGGAAACAGCTTGAACTTGAATGGTGACAACAGCTGGCTCAGCAGATGTTCTTCATATGATATAATACCAGAGTTTTTTAAGATAGGATTTTTGCTAAAATCATACCTCTAGATGTCCTAAAAACTATGTTAATAAAATTTTGCGAGCCAAAATAGGTAATATTGAGTGAAACCAAGAGCATTGATGGCATTAAAAAGATAATATTCATTTCTACACTTTTAGTAGCCATGTATTTCCAAATTTTACCACCTTTTTGTATAATAACCGAGCAATCACATCCAGAAGGACAATATGTTCTATCCTACAGTCTTGCTAATATAGAAATGGTTTATATAAAATGAGTCTTATGCAACTAAATGAACACATAATTTTAAAACATGATAATTTTAATATTTGCCTCTTCTTCAATTAAGTTTTTAAATTGCAATACCTTTCTTTTCTGAAAGTAATTTTTACCCTAGAAGATCAAATTACTCACTAAGTACCGACTAAGCCTCAGAGTTGCTTATATAAATGTGTAAACATATTGGTAATATGTATGATGTTAATATAGAAAATGAGGTTATATTGAGAGAAATTTAAATTCTAGATTAAAGTGTTTGAAAAATTCTGGGACCAATGATTGTGGTAAATTTGACAATCTTGGCTGATGGCATAATCAGCTATATCTCTGAATCCAGTTATTGTTTTAATGTCTCATCATAGTAAACATATGTAAGAAAGGCATGGAGATCATACGTGAACCTTCTACAGTGTATATTGCATATATATATGGGTCAATATATATTGGTCTAAACCTGGTAACGTAAAAATATTTAGCAGTGCAATCTGTCTAAGGAATAGAATGTTTGTATGAATCTAGTTACTTACATTTAAAAAAAATTTGGGGCACATCTAGGTCTCTTAATATGTTTCATTTTAGACCATATGATCAGAATATGGTAACACACACACAAAACACGTTTACTATATTTTCTATAATAAAACTTCATTAAATTTTATATAATTTCTTAATAGTGTCAAATTTGAAAGTAACAATTCCTAGATGATAGAATGTTTATTTTTTAAACAAAATTGATGGATAAGTAACAATCCTCAACCAAGAAATTCTAAGCTAAAAGGTTTTCAGCGAACCTCAACAACAACAAAAAAATAGTTTGAAATGTAACCATGGGAATTGAAAGGCCTCTGTCTAGGAGTAATTTAAAGCTGTATATGTCAGACTCAATATTCAAATAGACAAATTAATGTGCTTAATTTATCTATAGCACAAAGAAAGGGGAAATAGCTATTATTAGTAATATATTCTTTTTTCCAAAAACTTGAATTGTCATACATATGGGATTAATCTCCCTCACTCCAATCTCAATCTCCAAAAGACCTAAAATAATCAACACTGATTATTTTAGTTACTGAACTCCTTCTATGTGCCTGAAGTGGTAGTATGCATTTAGCATTCATTATCTCATTTAATTTTCATCCTCCTATAAGGCAGGGTTTATCATTATTCTACATTAGTTAGGATACTTCAAGTTATACAGCTCAACTCCAACTGGATTAACTGACTTTTAAAAATAGTAAATCACATTTGAAGAGTGCAGAAAAAGGACAGGCTTCAAAGCTGTTTGATTCAATACTTCATCAGTATATTCAATGATCCATGTTTTTCTACTTTTATTCATAGTATAGATTTTATCTTAAGTCTGGTTCCCCTGGTAGTTGCAGAATGGTTGAAAAAGGGAGCAGCTGGGTTCACAAGTTCCTTGACCTCATCCTGCCAGAAAAAGACTGGGTTTGTTTCTCAGAAGCCTTGAACAAAATGATTTGAGGAGAGTCTCATGCTTTATTGGACTAAATTAGATTAAACCTTCTCTAAAGCAAGGGGCATGTAACTATTCCGACTGGCTGAGAAATAGCATGAGATGAAAAAAATGTTGAGGAATACAAAATAATATCATATCCATTTTCTTTTTGGAAATAAAGAAATTGGGAATGAAAAGCCAAATAATTTTCCTAAAGTCCTGCAGTAGCTGAATGATGGCTTCTGAATTGGAAACCTTATCTATGCTACAGTATTTATTTTACTTAATTCTGTTTTTTTGTTTTTGTTTTTGTTTTTTTTTGAATAGCTTATACCAGCGGAAAAAAGGTGGGGAAAAACAGGCATAAGAACAGAGATAGAAAAATACTAACAATTTATCTCGTTCCTACATAAATAATTATTATTTCACAAAATGGCTTCCACAGGTAGGCAATTCCATAGCATATTAGTAAGTATACTCGAGTTTTAAAAAGATGTATTTTAGTGATAGGATAGTATAAACTTCTTTCTCCCTGATCTCCCTCACTAAGTGATGTCCTACTATTACAGATAATAGTGAGATGATATGAAATGTGAAAAGAGAAAGTTGGACTGACTAGGAGCTTCAGGACTTCAGGAACAAATCTCAGGGCTTTTGTGTTTTTGTTTTTTAATCTCCCATATCTAATGGGTTGGCTGGTAGAGAAACCTTCGACTCTGAACCATCAACAGGTACAAACAGAAAAGAGCTCCAAGGAAAACCCACTCTCTCTAGACAAAGGACTGGGAAAGGGTCAGCCTAGCAGGACCAAAAGCTTTTTGATAGTACATGTCCTTCCCAGCCAAATACCATACATAAACATCCTCCCACCCCTCCACAGTGGGAACGAAGAGAAGTGGTACCAGGTGGCCCAGCCAGCATTCTTCTTCCCCTGTGGTGTGGTGTCAGCAGAGGAAGTGTGTGGTGTAGGGAGCTGAAATTTTCAATTACAGCCCATTGTTGGCAAGTTACAACCACCCTCACCCCAAAGAGACATTGGACGTAGGATATCAGAAAGGAGGAAATTAAAGAAAGTGATGCTGGAACTACCACATGACCCAGTTAGTCCACTTCTGAGTATTTATCTGAAGGACACAAAACACTAATTTAAAAAGATATATGCACCCTTGTGTTCATTGAATTGTACAATAGCCAAGATATGGAAACAAACTAAGTGTCCATGGATGAATGAATGCATAAAGAAGATTACTACTTTACTAGTACTCAGCCATACAAAAGAATGAAATCCAGTCATCTGTGACAACATGGATGGACCTTGAGTGTATTATGCTAGGTGAAATAAGAAAGACAAACACCATATGATTTCATTCATATGAGGAATATTTTTAAAAAAGGAAAAAAATGAACAAACAAAATAAAACAAACTCATTAGATACCAGATTAGTGGTTACCAGAGGGGAAGGGGAGGTTAAGGGGTGGGCAAAATGTGTAAAGGGGGTCAACTATATAGTGATCTGTGGTTACTAGACTTATGGTGGTGATCACACTGTAGTGTATACAGATGTTGAACTACAATGTTGTACACCTGAAACTTACATAACTTTAAAAAAGAAAGTGATTCTTTATCTTTTGATTGGGTTGTTTGTTTTTTTGATATTGAGCTCCATGAGCTGTTTGTATATTTTTGAGATTAATCCATTGTCTGCTGCTTCGTTTGCAAATATTTTTTCTCATTCTGAGGATTGTCTTTTCGTCATGTTTATGGTTCCCTTTGCTGTGCAAAAGCTTTTAAGTTGAATTAGGTCCCATTTATTTATTTTTGCTTTTATTTTCATTACTCTAGGAAGTGGGTCAAAAAAGATCTTGCTGTGGTTTATGTCAAAGAGTGTTTTTCCTATGTTTTCCTCTAAGTGTTTTATAGTGTTCAGTCTTACATTTAGGCCTTTAATCCATTTGGAGTTTATTTTTGTGTACAGTGTTAGATAGTGTTCTAATTTCATTCTTTTATATGTAGCTGTCCAGTTTTCCCGGCACCAGTTATTGAAGGGACTGTCTTTTCCCCATTGTATATTCTTGCCTCCTTTGTCATAAATTAGATGACCATACGTATGTGAGTTTATCTCTGGGCTTTCTATCCTGTACCAATCATCTATATTTCTGTTTTTGTGCCAGTACCATACTGTCTTGATTAATGTAGCTTTGTATAATTTGAAACCAGGGAGACTGATTCCTCCAGCTCCATTTTTCTTCCATAAGTTTGCTCTGGCTATTCAGGGTCTTTTGTGTTTCCATACAAATTGTAAATTTTTTTGTTGTAATTCTGTGAAAAATGCCATTGATAATTTGATAGGTATTGCATTGAATCTGTAGATTGCTTTGGGTAATATAGTCATTTTCACAATATTGATTCTTCTAATCCAAGAACATTGTATATTTCTCCATCTGTTTATGTCATCTTTAATTTCTTCATCAGTGTTTTATAGTTTTCTGAGTACAGGTCTTTTGCTTCCTTAAGTTGGTTTATTCCTAGGTATTTATTCTTTTTGTTGTGATGGTAAATGGGATTGTTTCTTTAACTTCTCTTTCTGATCTTTTGTTGTTAGTGTATATGAATGCAAGAGATTTCTGTGCATTTATTTTGTATCCTGCAACCTTACCAAATTCATTGATTGGTTCTAGTAGTTTTCTGGTGGCATCTTTAGGATTTTTTATGTGTAGTATCATGTGGTGGAAGACCTAAATAGACATCTCTCCAAGGAGCATATACAGATGGCTAAGGTGTACATGAAAGCATGATCAACATCACAAATTATTAGAGAAAGGCAAGTCAAAACTACAATGAGGTAACACCTCATACCAGCCAGAATGGCTATCATCAAAAAATCTACAAACAATAAATGCTGGAGAGGGTGTGGAGAAAGGGAATCCTCTTGCACTGTTGGTGGGAATGTAAACTGATATAGTCACTGTAGAGAACAGTATAGATGTTCCTTAAAAAACTAAAAATAGATCTACCATATGACCCAGCAATCCCACTTCTAGGCACATACCTTGAGAAAACCATAATCCAATAGGACATATGTATCCCAATATTCATTGCAGCACTATTTACAATAGCCAGGACATGGAAACAATCTAAATGTCTGAGAGATGAATGGATATAGAAGATGTGGTACATATTACAATGGAATATTACTCAACCATTAAAATGAATGAAATTGGGTCATTTGTAGAGATGTGGGTGGACCTAGAGTCTGTCATACAGAGTGAAGTAAGCCAGAAAGAGAAAAACAGATATTGTATATTAATGCGTTATGTGGAATCTAGAAAAATTGTACAGATGAATGTATTTTCACGGCAGGAATAGAGACATAGAGAATGGGCATGTGGACATGGTGGAGTGCGTAGAGGGTGAGACAAATTGGGAGATTAGGATTGACATATATACACTACCATGTGTAAAATAGATAACTAGTGGGAACATGCTATAAAACACAGGAAGCTCAGCTTGGTGCTCTGTGACGACCAAGATGGGTGGGATGGGGGGATGGGAGAGAGGTCCAAGAAGGAGGGGATATATGTATACATGTAGCTGATTCACTTCATTGTACAGCAGAATCTAACACAACATTGTAAAGCAAATATACTCCAATATTTTTTTTTTAAAGAAAGTGATTCTTTAAACCTGCAAAGAAAGCCCTAGGCAGATCCCTGACTAATCTGACACTGACCAGAATCAACAGCACCCAGATTATCAGAGTAGCCTCCCATCACCACACAAATATGAGACAGATTGGAATAGTACTTTGCAAGGGCTCTGAAAAGTAAGTTGTCATTAGAACCACAGCTCATAAAAGCAGGCCAGGACTTGTGCATTAAACTTAAATAAGATGACTGCTTGCTAAAATAGAATATTTAAATAAAATGTAGACTCTCATACAACTGAAATCACTCATCACACACACACACACACACACACACAAAACAGTAAAATCACAATTTATAAAAGAGAAGATTATTAACAGGTTCCAACACTGAGATGATTCAGTTGATAAAATTATCTGACAAAGATTTTAAAACAGCCATCACAAAAGTACCTCAGTGAAACAGATGGAACAGGCAGGAACAAATAATAAAATGGTGAAATAATCCCAAATATATCAATAATTAGTTTAAATGAAAATGATCTAGACATACCAATAAAAAATATTTAGAGTCGATTTTTCTAAATGATCAAATTATGCACTCTCTTTAAGAAACTCATGCCAAATATAAAGATACAACATAAGTAGGTTAAAAGTACAAAAATAGGAAAAGACATACCATGTAACAAACATTATTTGTTTTTATAAAAGCAGAAGTAGTAATATTAATAGCAGATAAATGTGACTTCAATGCAAATTAAGTGATCAAGAACAAAGAGGGAAATTACATGATAAAATTTCAATTCTCCAAGAACATCTAGTGATCCTAAATACTTATAAAATCAAAATAATAATAAATAATAAGAAGTGAAAATTGATAGAACTACAAGGAGAAATAGAGAAATCCAAAATTATAGTTGGTATCTTCAATAACCTTCTATCTTCAGCTGATATAACTACTTGACAGGAAATCTGCAAAGATAAAGAGGAACTCGACAACACCATCAACCAACATGATCTAATAGACATTTACAGAACATTACACCTCAAAACAGCATGATAAACATTCATCTCAAGATCATAAAGAATATTCACAAAGATAGATGACATCCTGAGCCACAAAACACACCTTAACAAATTTAAAAGAAATGAAATAATACAAAAAATATTCTCAAAAAGTGGAGAACATCAGATTAGATTAAAAGTTAAAACATGAGCAACTGAATGATGTCTAAGATTGATAATCACTAGTCAGACTAATTAAGCCAAAAAAAAATACCTATATAACAAATGGAAGAAATAATATGATCACAGATTGCACATATTAAAATGTTAGTAAAGTAAATATGAAGAATTTTAGGGAGTGATGAAATGTTGAAATGAATACAGTCTTGAAAGACACAGATTTCCAAAATAATATTTCTATATCTCTCAAATGAATTGTTTGTATTTTAAAATATTTCCACAAAGAAAATTCCAGAACAAAATGTCTTCACTGTGAAATTCTATCAAACATTTCCAGAAAATTGATGAAGCTACAATACTACCCAACTCATTTTATGGGACCAGCATTACTCTAATACCCAAACCATATAAAGACATTACAAGGAAAGAAAACTACACCTTGATATACTTCTGCACATAGATGCAAAAATTCTTATCAAAACTTTACCAATCCAAATTCAACTATATATATATATATATAAATGCATTGTGACCAATTGGAGTTTACTTCAGGATATCAAGTTTTATTTAACATTAAAAGATCAACAAAATTAATTGCCATGTAAACAGACCAAACAACAACAACATATGGTCACCTCAACAAGTATAAAAAATACTGACAAAATTATACATCCCTTCCCTATAAAAAGCACTGAGATATGAGAAAAGAAGGGAATTTTCTCCACCTAAAGAAGGGTGTCAATAAAAGATCTTACAGTTATGATCATGCCTAACTGTGAAAGACTGAATGATTTACTCTTAAAATCAGGAAAATATTTAGTGTGTGTATTTTTAGCATTTCTATTCAACATTGTACTGGTCATTCTAGACAATCAACTGGACAAGAAATTAAAAGAAAGAGGTAAACTGTTCTTATTGGTAGAATGCATGATCATTTATAAAGAATATCCAACAAAATCTTCAAAAAAGTTCCTAGGACTACTTTAGCAAAAAAGCAAAAAATTTCCTAGGACTGCTTTAGCAGAAATTGAAATAAAGAAAATAATGTAATTTAAAATGGTATTATAAACATGAAATGCTTGGTGATAAATTTAACAAAATTGCACAAGACTTACTCTGAAAACTACAAAGTATTGTTGAGAAAATTAAAAAATCCAAGTAAATGGACATGTATGATGTATTCATTGGTCAGAATATTAAGATGTTAATTCTCCCCAAATTTATCAGCAGATCTACCAATTCAGAGCAATCCTAAACAAATTTCAAACCGGCATTTTGGTAGTACTTTACAAACTGATTCAAAAATTCATATGGAGATAAAATAGAACTAGGACTAGATAACACAGCTTTGAAAAAGATCAACATTGGAGGATACACCTACTTGATTTCAGGATCTATTGTAAAACTACAGTAATCAGGACACTGTGGAACTGGCATAAAGGAAAGAAAAATCAGTGGGACAGAACAGACCCACACCAACTTGGACAAATGATTAACCGAAGTACAAGGCATTTTCTGGGATAAGAGACCATTTTTTTTTTTTACAAATGGTGCTAGAACAGTTAAATATCCACATGCAAAAAAAAAAAAAAAAAAAGAGAAGTGTTGATATATACTTCACATACTATGCCAAAATTAAATAGCAATTGACCTTAGACCCAAATATAAAGACAAAAACTATAAAACTTCTGGAAGGAAAAAGATTAGAAAATCTTTTCTGACCAATTATTTTTCAGAGACAACACCAAATGCACAATCCAAAAGAGAATAAATTGAAAAACTGGACTTTAACAAAATTAAGAACTTCTGCTTTTTGAAAACTGTTATCAAGAGAATGAAAAAAACTAGCTACAAATTGAATGAAGATATTTGCAAATTACAAATTTGATAAATATGTCATATCCTGAATATGTAAAGAATTCTTAAAACTCAATATTAGAAAATAAACAACACAAATTTAAATGTTAGTAGTGTTTGAATAAATACTTCATTGATAATGATATATGGATGGCAAATGATCACAGGAGAAACTTATTCAGCATTGTTAGTCATTAGGAAAATATAAATTAAAACGATAAAATACTACTACACACTATTTGAATGTCTAAGATAAAAAGAATGGAACATACCAACTCTTGGTAAAACTACAGAGCAAACTGTATGAAACTCTCATAGAACACTAGTGGGAATGTAAAATGGTGCAACCACTTTGGAAAATTGCCTGAGTTTTTCAGTTTCATAAAATGTTAAACATATACCAACCATATAATCTTGGTATTCCACTCCTAGATATTTACCTAAGAGAAATGGAAGTATATGTCCTTACAGTGACTAGAATATAAATGTTCATAGCAGGTGTATATGTAATAACAAAAAACCTGGAAGCAGTTCAAATGTCCATCAACAGCTTAATGGATAAACAAAATGTGATAAATTCATATGAAGTAATACTACTCAGCAGTATAAAGGAATGTATTATCGTTATACTTATCAACACAAACAAATCTCAAAAAAAACCTCTGAGTGAAATAACCTTGACAAGAAAGAGTAAATATTTTATGATTATGATTCTGTAAAATTCTAAACAGGCAAACAAATGTATAGTGACAGAAAGCAGATTAGTGGTTGCTAAGGGATGTGACAGAAAGGGAAAGGGAGGGAGGATTTCAAAAGAGCATAAGGAATTTGGGGAGGTGATAGATCCATCCATTATCTTGATTGTGGTGTTGGTTTCATAGGTCTACCTATGTGAAAACATCAAATTTTACACTTTAAGTATGTGAAGTATATTATATGTCAATTATATACCAATAGAATGATAAGAAAAAATAATTTGTGAAATTTCAAGTATGTACAGATCAAATTAAGGCAGGTCAATTTGACATGTAACAGATGGTGCAAGTCTTTCAACACAGAGCTAAAAGTTACTGTCAATGGATCAACATTACTATATTAAAATAGAAGTGTCGTGGAATGTCAGGGAGATTCAGGTATGGGAGATAACTATAGTAAGTCTCAGCAAGAACAACTGAGGCCCTGAGGCTGTCAATGTCAGGGTGTCAAGCTCTGGTGTAAAGCTTGAGTTAGTTTCACAGCAGTGTTGTTGTTATCCAGCATGAAAGAGCCCAAACTCAATTCCCACCAATCCATTTCTCTCTCCTATACAGTTATTAAATCTCTTATAGGAAGAGTTTATTTTTGTTACTACTGAGTTTAAAGATTTTTTTTAATGTATGCTCTTTAATTAATGGGCTTACTATTTTTGAAAACTAATATTTAATTGCTAATTATTAATTCCAAATTGAATAAAATTTGAAATTTTATATAATAAACTTCTTTTAAAGGAAAAATTAGTTTTGTTTTGCTTTTTACAGATGTTACTCTAGGCACTTATGCTGAGAAAAAACTTCACAAATGAGAAATGAAATAAGAATATTTGGAAATGTTATAGACCAGGCAAACACTTTTAAAGTGATAAGGCCTTAACCCCATTAAAAATTGATTCTTATAAAGACAGCTCCTTTGAGAATAAGCACCTTATATAAGCACGTTTGGATGATAGAACTGCTGTCTTAAACAGTTCCCTTCCATCTGTGTATAATAGATATATATTTATTGCTCCTTGCCATCTATATTTTTGATGACCTCTTTGCAACCAACAGTGTCACTTTCAACATTGTTCCTACCAGAATCATTAAATCAGCTTGCAAAATGGGCTTGGCTCCTGGGAGAGAGGATAACTTCATTGGAAAAGACAAGGGCAACTCGGAGCCATGACTTCAATATGCTGACATGTCTGTTATAAAGACAGAGCGACAAATATTCTAAAGAAATATACTCTTTTATATCATATATAATATCACCAACATGCTTGGAAATCATAATTACATATTTCAGTTTCTCTTGATCTTCCTGGATTCTGAAAAGTTTCCCTCAAAATTGAAATGCAAACTAGGTCATAGGTATGATGGAGAAAATAAATGTAAGAAAAATCGAAACAAAAAGGAAAAATAATAAGAACCAACCTAAGTGGAAGAAAGTGGGATGGTCAAATTAGAGAACAGACTGAGGCTTAGGAGCTCAGTATGGTCATAGAACCCTCCACTTGGAGTTCTAAGACTCCAAATTTGACCACTATCTAACTGTGTTCCTTAACCCATAAGCATCTCATCCATGAAATGGAAAATGTGTGTATATAATGCATTATGATTTTATGCAGTCCAAAATAAGATAAATGTGAAGTATAAGTACTGTTGAGTTTTATAAATAAGGTATTGTTGTTTGATAAATTTCGAGAATGTATAATCTCACATGTAAACAATCTTGATATAGTACAACGCAACTGTCTCTATAAACCTCTAGTTATTAGTAGTGAAAAGTTCAATTGTTATCTTCCTACTCAAAGGATATTATATGACAAACTCCTCTTTTCCTGAAAATAAGTGAAAAGAAATAGTAACTATAGAATTTCTATATAGGAGACCCTTGTTAGAGGGAACTTGGTGAGAATACAGTTGGAAGGCATGGGCTAGATGGTTTGTCTTGATCCCAAATCTTCATTGCATGTACATGAATCCTAATTAAACCGTATGTTTATTTTGAGTAGATATGGTTATCCAAAGGTAGCTTTAGATGGTTGGGGAAGGATATACTGATGGAGACTGTGATCATATGTCAGTTGAACTCTCCAAATTCCCCTGTATCCTACCCCCAACCCTTCCACCTACACACACACCAAATACTCTGGTGAGACCACTGGTCAAGAGCCCAGTCAACACATGGGACATAGATACTAACACTACAATGTTCAAGACTTCAGGATATTATATTTTGTTTTTAATGGTAGTATGCCTTTCAAAAAGCCACACTTTTTTCCCTCTAGTCTCCATTCTTCAACAATGTGAATTTATTTTGACTTTAGCAAAGATGGGAAAATCAAATTAACAATAAGGGTTGCTTTAGATCCTGCACCAATTCATCATGAGGTGTTCCTTCTGTCAGTCAAATACAATTAGAAATATTACTCACAGTCAGTTTTTCTAAAGACTTCAATTATTCCATAGATTATCCCCTAAAAAATGCTTATCATTTTACTGGCAGAGTCCTTTAAGTGATTCAATCAATGATACAAATCATTAATGGTGATTATGATAACCCACAATTTAGAACACAAAGTTGAAGAACAATTTTCTAAAAGTTCTCAGAAAATAGAATGTGATACAAATGTAAGACATTTAAATATGTCATTTTGTCAGCTAACTATACAAAGTGTGTGTGTGTGAGGGTAGAATATGGTACACACCATTCACAATAACAGTTTAGTTATTCCTGGCTTTAATTTGAAGTAAATTATGTAACCTTTGATGGTGGCAAGTATATCTTTATATTTAGGTTTTGAAATGATAATGATAAGTATGTTTTTATTCCATGAGTCTATGATAATCAATTCTTGGAAATAATCATGCAAATTACACTTCTATTGGGACCAGAATAGTCTCTTTCAGCCTCTCTGCCCAGGAGAAGGATTTGAACACTGTTCTCTGAAAGGCACCAAGTATGGCAGAATAACTCAATCATTGATATGCCTTCCAGGTCTGGGCATGGGTCCAGGGAGTGGTGACCTCTGGGGACTACTGAGATTTGAGAATGTATGACATACTAATTGTTCCCTCAGTGATTCAACCCAGCACTTAAAACCAATATTTTCTTTAGCTAACACCTAACTTCAACTTTGGAAAACCCAGAATCTTAATTTACTAAATGACTGACTAGATACAGCTATGAGCAGACATGCTATAATTGGTCAACTTTGACTTCCATTCTTTTCTTATTCTAGGTTTAAGTCAGAGGTGAGATTCCTGTGAGGGCAACAAAGCTTAAAATTCAGTACCTTCACTTGCATGAGCCTTTTCCCAGGATGGGAGTTGTCCTAGAAGAAGCTGAGGATGACACAGCTACTGTCCCAGCCTGTGGCTTAGCCAGCCCTGGTGGTGGTTTCCAGGTTGCAGATCAGTGTCACCTACTGTCAGTGACAACCTGCCCCTTACGGAACTCATCAAGCATCAAGATGCTTGAATCCCAGGAGAAGATGGCTGAAGACCTCACTCTGGTCCCTGCTTTTGATAGAGAATGGGGTCCGATCCTGGCTTCACAACCATCCCACCTTGCATGCAATCTCCCTCTAAAGCATAAGAACTGAACATCACAGTAGATCTGGCAGAGATGGAGCTGCTGAAACACCAAGTGTCAGGAGAACCTAAGGCCTGGAATTCTCTGAAGTTTCTCCCTGGCAAAAGACTCACCTTCCCTGGGCAAAGAATTGTGAAAGAAGGTACAAATGCAGCATCACTGGTAAGGAGCTGTGAAGCTGGAAGAAAAGTTTCAAAACCATCAACAGTAATAATAATAACAGCAATGATAATAATTCAATAAATGATGGTAGAAGAAAGAACGTACTATCTTTCCATTCCTTTAATTAACAATAGCAATTGAATTGTCATTCAACATGGAGACCAAAGATCCAAAACAAATTACGAAGACCATTATCAACATGGGCCAGAGAGATGCTGTAGTTATTATTATATACTACTGTTCTAAATGTTGCTCTTCTCAGCTTTCTGAAATTTGTTTCGTGATTTTTTTCTCATTCTAAGTATATATTCATTTGCATATTTCATTTTTATTCATGTTTTGCTTTTTTTTTTTTTTTAATGTTCATTACTGACTGCATTCCAGGCCCAAAAAACCTGGGTCAACTTCAGTGTTAGTGCATATTCTCTAAACACGAATGGCTGATGCAGTGTCTTTTCATGTGTATAAATCACAGTTTATAGATTTCTTTTACATTTTTCAAGTGCCATTTGTTACAATACTAGAGCTTTACCCCCACAAGTCTCCTGAATGCTTTCTTTCCTAAACTTCTTTGATTCTATTCTTCTGAAGCATCTCCCTGCTGCACACTGTCTCTTGTGTGATTCTCACAGGGCATTTTGCTGCTGTTCTGGGCTTCTGCATGTTTTTGCCTAAGCTCTTCTTTCCTGGTTCATCTGAACACACTTTCCCTTCTTTTCCCTCCTAAGCTCTACAATGCTTTCATTTTTGTCCACTGCCCCCCTCCAACTTTTAGCCTAAGTTGCATATTTTTTTGTTCTTTTTTCCCTAAAATGAGAATCAGGATATTGAGTTCCTGAAATAACTTTATCAAAATCACTTAGTTCCCTTCAGAGAAATAATAAACTAGAGTCTCTGAAGGTATGGGGCCCAGAACCTGCATTTTAACAAGCTGCCCCAATGATTCCTATGCATATTTCATTTCTAACCCCATAGTCCAAGCTGTGGTTTTCACTGGCCACAGGAGAACTTGTAGAATAAGGTTTCCTTCTTTCTATTCTCCTTCACTCCTGGGTCTTCAAAGAGAAGAAAGCAGTCCCACTTATGTAAATTATATTACCCTTCAAATTCTAAACTCCAGAGGCTGAAGAAACTACATCAGTTCTGGTTTCAAATTCCTAAAAATGTTTACCACACCCAAATTCCTAAAAAGTGATCTCAATCACTGTCAAAAATGTATATAAGAGTAATGCATGTTCCTTTTTTAAAAAATCCAGGCCATGCAGAATATTGAAAAGAGATTGACTCTATATGTTCTTAAGCTATATTTTAATCTATTTACTCATAAATAATCTCTCTGCCGAGTACCTAGCACTGTAACTGCAACCTCATCTACATATAGTTCTTGCCATTTCCTGAATACACCCTGTACCTGCCAGTTTTGCCCAAAGCTATTTCTCACATTTTTCTTGTATTACTACTTCTGCTGCTGCTGACATCTTATATTTGTATAGCACTTAAAGTTTACTAATTCTTCCACATCTTATTTAATCCTTACAACAATGCCGTTAAGATAGGAGGAAATCAGGGATCAGAGACATTAAATAAATTTCTCAGAATTCCAGTGTTGGCAGGAGAGAGGGTCTCATTCAACCATAAATTCATTGTTTTGTTTTTTTTTAATTCCAATCCAGTGAATTGGAAGTAAGTAAATCAATTTTCCAAGAAATATTCCCATAGCCTTCCATGGGAATGAATTTCCTTTGACTTTATCAATGCATAAGGGTTTTAAAGAAAATTAACTTTGTTTACATGTAAGGGCTATTGAGAGAATTAAAATACATAATGTAAAAACAGAAAATACTAATATACGGTGCTAGAAATCAAGATAATGGGTACCCTTGTGAAGTGTAAGTATGTTAGTGATAGGGTGACGGGAAGGTGTCACATAAGAGCTTCTGGATCTTTGGTAATATTCAGTTTCTTGATCTGGGTACATATTACAGTGATGTTTTCGATTTGTAAAATTTCCTAGAGTTGAACAATTAGAATTTTCACTTTTCCATATGTATATTATACATAATTTTTTAAAAGACAGTGCATATTCACAAGATTGTTGTATTTTTTAGATTCCACGTGTAAGTGATATCATACAGAATTCGTCTTTCTCTGTCTGACTTATTTTACTTAGCATAATGCCCTCCAAGTCTATCCATGTTGCTACAAATGGCAAAATTTCATTCTATTTATGGCTGAATAGTATTCCATTATGTGTGTGTGTGTGTGTGTGTGTGTGTGTGTGTGTGTACAATCTTCTTTATCCATTCAATTGTTGATGGACACTTATGTTGCTTCCATACATTGACAATTGTAAATAATGCTGCTATGAACATGGGGTGCATATAACTTTTCAAATTAGTGTCTTTTTTTTTTTCAGATTTATATGCAGGAGTAGAATTGCTGGGTCATACAGTAGTTCTATTTTAGTTTTTTGAGAAACCTCTTTAATGTTTTCCACAGTGGCTGCACCAGTTTACATTCCCACCAACAGTGTATGAGCGTTCTCTTTTCTCCACATCCTGGTCAACATTTGTTATTTGTGTTCTTTTTGATGATAGCCATTCTGATGGGTGTGAGGTGATATCTCATTGTGGTTTTAACTTGCATTTCCCTGATGGTTAGCAATGTTTCATATGGCTGTTGGCTTTCTGCATTTCCTCTTTGGAAAAATGTCTATTCAGTTCTTCTGTCTATTTTTTAATCTTTTTTTTGTTTTGTTTTCTTGATGTTGGGTTGTGTAAGTTTTTTATATATATTGGATATTGATCCCTTATTGGTCATATCATTTACAAATACTTTCTCCCATTCAGTAGGTTGTCTTTTTGCTTTGTCAATGGTTTCCTTTGCTATGCAAAAGCTTTAAGTCTAATTAGGTCTCATTTGTTTATTTTTGAGTTTATTTCCTTTGTTTTAGAAGACAGATCCAAAAAATATTGCTGCAATTTATGCCAAAGAGTGTTCTGCCTAAGTTTTCCTGTAAGAGTTTTATAGTATCTGGTCTTACCTTTAGGTCTTTAATCCATTTTGAGTTTATTTTTGTATATGGTATTAGAAGATGTTCGAATCTTATTATTTTACATGTAGCTGTCCAGTTTTCCAATCACCATTTATTGCAGAGGCTGTCTTTTATCCACCGTATATTCTTAATCTACTTCATAGATTAAGTGAGTATAAGTACATAGATTTATTTCTCTCTATTCTGTTCCATTGATCTATGTTTTTGTTTTTGTACCAGTATCACACTGTTTTGATTACTATAACTTTGTAGTAGTCTGAAGTCAGGGAGCATGATTCCTCCAACTCTGTTTTTCTTTCTCAAGATTGTTTTGGCTATTTGGGGTCTTTTGTGTTTCCATACATATTTAAGCAGACTCATAGAGAACAAACTAGTGGTTACCAGTGGGGTGTGAGAGAGTCAAGATAGGGATGAAAAAGTGAGAGGTACAAACTATTGGGTGTAAGATAGGCTACAAGGATGTATTGTACAACAGGAGGAATATAGCCAATATTTTGTAAAAACTGTAAATGGAGTGTAACCTTTAAAAATTGTGTAGAAAATAAAAAAATAAAAGTAAACTAAAAAAGAAATAATATTGATCTTTATTATAAAAGAAATTAAAATCAAATATAAATTACTTTGTGAATTCAGATAACTTAAAAGCTAAAATCTATCCTCAAAAAATAAATAACAATAAAAAGACATAGTGCTTGAAAAACTCTCAACAGAGAGCTTGACAATAAAAACCATTCTATTCATATGTTAATAATAATACGAATGTTATCATTATTATTGTTAAAATCCTCATTGTATAGGAATGGATATTTTATTTTTACAGGTAAGGAAACTAATACTTTAAGAGATTAAGTAAATCTCATCCAGCTAGCAGCTAATAGAGCTGATATTCCATCCGAGTAGTATCCTTCACCACTTCTATCCTGCTATAAAATAAACTTTCAGTGTAAGTGAGCATTGTCCATGGACTGCCCCAGGTGAGTGTTCTCTAGATGTATATTTAGTTCCTTCATTAACTTTTAAGCCCCTGAAGTAGAATGTTTTAGTCATTTTTCTACCCTCCACTATGAGCTTACATGAGCTTTTTATATTGTACCGTTTTCAGAAAAACACGTGAGCCTGTGGATGCTTGCCCACACACACATATGCACACTTTTACAATATAGCTATCTAAAGTGAGACAATATAGATGTCTTGTATTGGTAGCATGCATGTTATCACAATATCAATGCATTTTTGTATTATCAAGCAAATAGTTACTTTCCTCAATTAAATTCAATTTGAAAATAAACTCCTTAGCAGTTGACTGAAAATCCCTATAAAATATCAATATATAACTCAATAATCCATATTGCTGAATTCAAATGTCTGTCCATGTGATATTTTAATAAAATGCCCTTTCAATATGCAGTTGAAAAGAAGTACAACATTATTCCCTGAACTTCTAGCTTTTTTTTCTTTTAATTGAGGTATAGTTGTTTTACAATATTGTGTTAGTTTCTACTGTACAGCAAAGTGAACTGGAGTTCCCTGTGCTAAACAGCACGTTCTCATTAGTTATCTATTTTATACATATTAGTGTATATATGTCAATCCCTATCTCCCAATGCATCCCACCCCACTCTTCCCCCCTTGGTGTCCATATGTTTGTTGTCTATATCTGTGCCTCTATTGCTGCCTTGCAAGCCAGTTCATCTGTACCATTTTTCTAGATTCTACATATATGCATTAATATATGATATTTGTTTTTCTCTTTCTGACTTACTTCACTCTGTATGACAGTCTCTAGGTCCATCCACATCTCTACAAATGACCCAATTTTTTTCCTTCTTATGGCTGAGTAATATTCCATTGTATATATGTATCACATCTTCTTTGTCCATTCATCTGTCGATGGACGTTTAGGTTGCTTCCATGACCTGGCTATCATAAATAGTGCTGCGATCAACATTGGGGTACATGTCTTTTTGAATTATGGTTTTCTCTGGGTATCTGCCCAGTAGTGGGATTGCTGGGTCATATGGTAATTCTATTTTTAGTTTTTTAAGGAACCTCCATACTTGAAATTCCAGCTTTTGAAAGAAGGTGAGACAAAAAACATGAATAAATCATTTTCCTATGTAATGGATTTCTTTAAGAAACAGAGAAGTTTACAAGACTTTGGAAATCTTTGCAAAAAGCTGTGCTTTTTTATTTCATAAAATAAATAGGTTAAAAATATTTTTCTGTTCTTGCTTAGAACAATACAAGATTCATATGAGTTCATTTCTATTTTTTTTCCAGTTAGTGGTTTAATTAAGTTTAGTTGTTGAGAAATGTTCTTCTTTTTAAATTTGAAATATCTTATTCTAGAGGTATAAAAGGATAGAGAAATAAGAAGATTTCCCCTTCTCATTTATTACTGCAAGCACAGTGAAACCATATCATTTAGTCTAACTGAAGACACTAAGCAGATTTACAAAGAATTTGTCATCGAGGGCTGTGAAGTCTAATATTATTGTCTTAATATTCAGAATGCTTAATATCTTCAGGGAAGCCTAGGTGTTTCTATGTAGCAAACTGGAAAATTGTGTAGCTGTCACAAGACATAAGCTACTTGTTCTCCAAATCTTTATATTTGTCAGCCATAGGAAGTAAGATTTAGGATGATTACACACTCATACTCACACACTAAAACTAATCCAGTGTGCTCCTAGATTGTATTTCTGACTTCATATAAAATATCTTTTTTTAAAAAAAGGTATTATGAGTTTCTTCAGAATGCTTTTGTGTGACTACTAGGAAAAAGTGTGATAGACTATGTTATAGAAAACATGAAAGATGAGAGATGAGTTTAGGGGGAGTAGACAATTTTTTTAATGGCAGTTCCTATTACACTGATTCACAAAAATTGTTCAAGAAACTTAGACAATAATTATGCCTACTATTTATTTTTAAGTCATTTCCTATTTTTTTTCTTGGGATGTTAATCCAACATCCCAAGCCCAACCTTTATCTTTTTTAAGAAACTTAGAAAATTTTGTTTCAAAAGGGAATAAGAAGTGAGAATAACAAAAAGGTTAAAGAGTACCAATAGACTGTGAAATGATGAGTGGAAATTAAAAGTGAAAAAAATAAATAAATTTCAGTAAGAATTTAGAGTGGCCAAAGGAACATAAGACTCCCCACCTCTTCTTTGGTACTCACATGTTTTAGGAACCCTTCTGAATTTCCCAAAGACCTAGAATGAAGTTTGAGTATTTCCATTTAAACAGAAAAATAGTGACCCTGAGAGGGAGCAAACTCGGGAACATTTGATATAATGGGAATGGAGCTTGGGATTTGAAAGGTGACAGATCAGCATTTTGTTCCCAGCTCTGACAGTTACTGGCTGTGAGATTTGTGACAAGGCACTTGAACCTGACTTAAAGTGATCTCAGAGCAATAATTATTCCCACCATTTAAGATTCAGGATTACTATTCCTACCATTCAGTAAAAATAATAATATTCAGAATATATTAAATACTTAAAATGTCCCAGATACTCTTAAATCTTGTGCATGCATTAGCTCATTTAATATTCTCAAGAATCTGAGGATGCAGGTGGTATTTTTTTCTCCATTATGTAGTTGAGAAAAGTAATTTACTGAGAGGCTAGAAACAAGATTACATAGCTAGCAAGGGGAAAACCTGCATTAATACTCATTAGTCTTGTTTAAGAACTCATGTGCTTAAGTCCTTTGCTCTACTGTCACTAATGTATTAACAATAGATTAATAATTTAAAAATAGTAGATCTTAAATAAATGATGGCTAGTTTTACTATATGCCAGACACTACCTTAATTTTTATCACTTATAAAAGTGACTGGCACCTAATAAGCCACCCTCATATTTAATGTACAGATGAATTAATGAGTTACAAATTACTGCATTTCAGTTAAACATCAAACCAACTAATAATTTAATTTTAATAAAGTCCCTTGAAATAATTTTTATTGAAAAGTATTAGTAACTTATAATTAAAATATGGTCTGTATAATAAAGGAAACAATTTATAACATTTTAGGGATTTGGAATATTTGATACCTTAAAGTAAATTTGAATGTTTTTGTTGCAATATCGTTAGAAACTTTAATGCACTTGAGCAAAATCTATCTTCGTACATTGTGCAAAGGTCAATATCAGCAACTTCCATGCAAATAATAATAAATTTGCCCTTAGTAACTCAAAATGAAAGAATTTCACTTATATGTGCAAACTGTTATTTTATGATATATACACACAAAGTGTATGCATACATACATCATATATACACAAAAATGACCTTGTTCTCTATAGCAAAACATTCGTTGTTTGTATAAATTGTACTTTCTCTAGTATCCCGAGAGATTGCTTGGTTGAAAGAGCAGTTAATTTGAAGAAAATATTTAGCTTTCTTAGTTTCCTTTTGCTATTGGAAATAGCAGTGTTAGTTTGGAATTAGAGGTAAACACTACCTTTATCATATACAAACCACAACAGAAAAAGAGAAGGAATGTTATTTCTTTTGTCTTCCATTATCTGAGGTATTACTTGCTTGTTATGCTCTTTTAATTAACTAAAAATTAATGGTCTTTTAAATAAGTAAAGCTAAAAACTTTGATTTCTTCAAAGAAGTTTTGTTTTTAAAATATTTGTATATACCCAATTTTACTGAATTGTTACAAAAATATAAATATTCACATATATGTTTACTTAATCTTTCTTCTTATTTTTATTTTAATTATGTGTTTTTATAAGTGGCCTCACTAGTAAAAGCTAAATACACAAATTCATCAATTATCAATTTTTTTGTAAAAATATAGAAAACGTTAGTTTTATTATTCTTCCCCTTAATTTTCAAAGAAAATTGGAGTAAATTTTAAAAACTCCACAGTGACAGTAGTGAATAGATATTCCTTTATGTTTAGAATTCTAGACAGATATGTTTTATCATATATGAGGGTGATACATATTTCTGAAACATGCTAGTCTGAACCACTCCAGTGTGTTTTATTAGCTTCTAAGGGAGGCTCCCACAGCTTCCTTTGAAGACTGTTAGCCTCTGCTGACTGATGCATCGTAATCAAATGCCCATCTGTGGGCACCAACCAAAAAGAAGTCCAGTTCCACAGATTTATCTTTATCTCATGAAAATGACTGGGAGTGTTTATGAACAACCATTTATTACCTTCCTTGGGGCCCATATAATTAAAATTGTCTGTCTCACTGATTTGCTGTTGAATGAGATTTAAAAGAAGAGTGATATTGCTATAAAATGACACAGTCACAGATCTCATTACTGCCCTCACAGGGAACCATTTATCTTTTTACAGTGTCCTCTTATGGTCTCTCATCTGTAGCTGATCTGACGTTGAGCTCCAGAAAGTAGGCCTAATCCCTATGGATCCTAATCACACTAATCATAATTATCACCACTTCTTGCATTCTTTTTATGTGTCAGCCAGTGTTATAAAAGAATTACAATGATTGTTTACAGTGCTTTCTACAAAGCTACCTGCAGAAATGTGGATTTTACAGTGGAAGGAACTGATTTTAAGACATTTTTAAAAGTTGCTCATGATCAAATAAGTAATAAGTGACTCTGCAGAGATTTAAACTCAAGATGATCTATGGAACCATATGCTCTGACTTTTTCTTCTGCTTACTGTGCCAGGCCTAAGGGTCCTAGATGTTCCTGGAGAGAATTAAGTGGATAGCTACCCTTTCCAAATTCCAAAGCTATCAATATACTCTAACTAAATGAGATGGTCATTTAATAAAATACATCAGAAGTAACATTAGCTAAAACAATAATACTGGATAAACATATATTTATAACTCTTGACAAGTTGATCAAAGAATGATTAGAGATCTTTATTCTCTGTGCAGCTGACGTTCATTCTCAGAAACATGGCCAGTGTTAGATTATGTAATTAAAGACTGCACAGATAAGATCAAGGGCATATGTATAACCTACTTTTGGCCAACTGTTACAAACACACACACACATACACACACACACATGCACACACAAATACAGCATACGACGTCATCTTTGAATCCAAAGGCTAAGAACAAATTTTGCATAATATTATGTGGCCATAATATGCAATGGCCACACTAGATAGATGCACCTAGAATGGTACATGCATGGCATAACTACAAAATGGAATATTATGCAGTCATTTAAAATATACTTTAGAAAAAGTCTTAATGATTTGAAAAAGACTTAGGGTATATAATCCTAAATTGAAAACTTCAGGATATAAAACTAAATATAACACATTTACACCTACATAAAATGCATACACTCACATACACATTTCCTAAAAAACTACTCAAAGAAAACAGGATAATGCATTCAATTACTCATAGGTTTGAAAAAATTACAGATTTTTTTTAATGCTATTCTCTATTTTTTCAAGTTTTACATATTGACTAATATAAAGTTCATTATAAACAAAAGAAATACCACATAACATTTGAAGATCCTAAAATTCATCTAGTATATTATCTATTTTAGCTACAACTAAGTTTGTTCCTTACATCTGTAATCCTTTTCCTCAAATCATCAGAATCTAGTAACATCATACTTACTTTGTCTTGTCATGAGTGTTTCAAACACAGATATAACTTGCTTTTACCTTCTACTTTACAAATATAGCAATGGTTTGCCTGAGCAGTATTGTGATTTATTGTATCTTGGTTTTGGTTAGAATTTCCACAATGGTAAGGAATTAAATGAACAGCTTGTTCCAAGGCAAAATGCTGTTCTTTTTTTTTTTTTTTTTTTTTTTTTGCGTGGCCTGTCACTGCTGTGGCCTCTCCCACTGCGGAGCACAGGCTCCGGACGCGCAGGCTCAGCGACCATGGCTCACACGCCCAGCTGCTCCGCAGCATGTGGGATCCTCCCGGACCGGGGCACGAACCCGTGTCCCCTGCATCGGCAGGCAGACTCCCAACCCCTGCGCCACTAGGGAAGCCCCAAAATGCTGTTCTTTAAATGAAAATATGATCAAATTTTAGCCATTATCAGACAATGAAATTTGATCCAAATTTTATTGTAATCAAAAATCAAGGTAAAATAAGACAAAATAAAATATATAGAAATTGGGTCTCCAAATCAGCCCGAACAATACATATTTTAGCTTCATATGTAAGATTCAAGAGGACAGAAGATGCCTCTATCTTTCCATCTAGTCCCACTGCCTAACACAGATGTTCAATAAATATGTCTTTAATGAACGAACAACTGAATGAATGAGCAGCAAAATTGCTGGCAAATACATTCAGATATCTTAAATTTAAGGAGCTCTAAAATAATTAGGACACACTCCAATTTGCTTGGTAAATAAGGTACTCATACCTAATGATTTAAGATAAGAATAAGTCCAAAATAATTATTAAATAAACATACTACTGTTCTCTACTTTTTCAATAAAATTTAAGATTTTTCAAATAAAAATTTGCACTTATTGAATAACAGGTTAATATTTTAGAATATTTCATTTAGCATTCTTTTGATAATCAAAATTCAAGTTCTCACTCCAAACAGGTCTTCTCCTTTCTCTGATCTCATCCCCATTATTGGCTTCATCCCCCAAAATGATAAAAATATGATCATTATTGCATGGAGTCATATTTGATTAGTTACTTTGATTAGTTAGTTACTTTGATTAGTTATATATATATATATATATATATATATATATATCCTCATTTGTTTTACTTTATCTTGCATATGCTTCTTCCAGGTCATTATTTCCACTTTGCCAATCAAATAATTAGATGTTCTTTAGGGTTATGGGAGCCCTTATTTGAAAATTCAGAAGAGAAAACATCACAAAATCCTAATTCTGTAATTCTATATAAAATTTTGAAATCTTGCCAAATACTATCTCTATGCATGCCATTTCTTCAAAAGCAATGTCTTGAATTCTTATCACTGGCATGGTATTATACTGAGGTCTTTGGAATACAGGAAGAAAATAGACAGCTGGAATTAATATTCCCACTACAGACAATGTCCCTAAGGGAGGAAACAGAGGTGATAGTTGAGAAGATAGTGACAAGAGGCAGAATTATTAGACCTGTGCTTCCTTAAATATGGTCAATATTACACAGAGTCTTAGGGCATAGCTGGCCCATTAGTGCCGCAGAATCATGCAAACATTTCTGTGATTAGGTACCCTATAAAAAACTCAATGAAACATTCCATATCACCACAATAACTGTTTGCTCACCCTTCTCTAAGAAACTATCAAAATTATAGCTCAGAGTTTCGTTTACCAAAATCACTGCTAGAAGCTCTAGGTTCTCCAAATCATCCACTACTATTTCAAAATATATTTCAGTGATGTTTAGCGTATATCCTAATCTCACCCAGTCCTCCACTTCCTTTCCTTCTACTCAAGTCTTTCCAAGCTGCCCCCAAGAGTTCCCTTCACCACCTTGTCTTAAATAAAAATTTGGCTGTCTCTTTATGATAATGCCTCCCCTGCAATTTTCTCAAATGAAGGCTCCCTTTTTGTTTTGTTTTGCTTTTCATTGTTTTCCCAAATTTCCTCTTATCTCAAGGACAGGGGTTCAGCTCCATCAAGACAAATTGATCTTATTTTGATTGCTTCTTCAGAGCTGTCGACCCTACCACCCCGCACCCTACCCTCGCTTTCCCATCATCCAACACAAACTCGTGGCATGCTCTCTCATGCACTGAATCCACTGCCCATGGTTATCGCTTGCCTGAAATATGAATTTTGAGCATTGATCTTCCTATCACTAACTCATTTTTCGTCTTTTTTACTTAAGTAATGCCATGTATACAAGCATTTATCCTCACTGCCCTTGAGGTCTTGAATACTTTCTTCAATTATTTCAGTGATGATTTTCTCTGCTTCTTTGATTCAGATATGAAACCTCTTGATGGATTCTCCAAGTATCTTAAATTTTATATATTATCTGAGTATTTTTTTCTTTTAATTTCTGGAAGAGTTATGGAAGAGTTCCTCTACTTTTTGTTCACAACTATTCATGAATTTTTCATTTCATTTCATGTTTTTAATTTCCAAAAACTATTTTCAATTGAATTCCTGTATGAATTTAATGAACACAACATATTTTCTTATTTCTCCAAAGATATCAGTGATAGTAATTTTTGTTGGTTTGTTTTAACCCTTGCATTAACTATTTCTTCTTTAGCTTGCTTTTTATTCCTGTGCTTTTTTTAAGGCTTTTTTTTCAGCTTTTTGGGGCACATAGTTGTCTACTCATATTTATGAGTGTGTTAACTGAAAGCCAGTGAGAAGTTTTCAATCTGTGGGATGAATGGAGCTTGTTCACTTTAGTCTCCACTGTAAGGTGATCAGGTTGATCAGTGTTTGGGAAATCCCTGATGTTCCTACCTGTAGGTATTTCCTTTGGGGCTGATCAGATTCCTGAGAGACAACCTTGGGAAACCACACAGCTGGATGCCAATGTTTTTGGAGCTAAGTGACTGAAAAGGGCTGGAGATTACTGGACTTCAGTATATAAATATTCAGCTAATCTTTATTTTCAACAAGGTTTCTTACTCTCAACTGTATCTTATTTTTCTTAGTTCAGAGACCCTTTGCTTTACCTTGTCCACAGAATACATGTTCATGTTTTTTGTTTTGTTTTGTTAATAACAGTCTTAGTGAGATATAGTTTAAATACTTTTATATTCACCCACCTACAAATTACAATTCAATGTTTTTACCATGTTCACAGAATTGTGCATCCATCATCACAATCTAAATTTAGAACATATTTGTCTCCCTCAAAAGAAAACCTATACTCTTTAGCAATTAATTCCCATTGCCCCCACTACCCACCCTTACTCCATGGAAAATACTAATCCACTTTCTATCTCTATAGATTTGCCTATTCAGCACATTCCATATCAATGGAATCATACGATATGTGGTCTTTTGTGACTGGTTTCTTTGACTTAACATAATGCTTTCAAGTTTCATCCATGCTGTAGCATGTAACAGTACTTCATTCTACTTCATTGTCAAGTAATATTCTGGCATCTGGATATACCAAACTCTGTTTATTTGTTCATGTAGAATAGATAAAAGGCAGTTCCCTGGCACTGAGAAGTTAAAGAGGCTGTTTTGATATCTAGCTGTTTTGTATTCAGACTGTCAGAAAATAATACCGATGCCAAAAATAAATAGTGCTACCAATTCCTGAACCTTCTAAAGTTTCTTTGGAATGAAATATGTCACTTTTCAGCTTTCAACTTGCCACCTTAAGATACTGCTTTCTTACTTCTTGTAATTCAAGGATCACTTTTTTAGCTAAAGTTTAGCTTCCATAGTTTTACTGTTGCTTTCTTATACCTCTCACATTTTGACCTTATTGATTTTTCTCTTAAAAATCTCTTTACCACCCTTTTAGTTGTTTTTGGGGAAAGCAATATGAATGCACTTTTTCTACATACAGTATTTACTCAGAAATCTAGCTCAGGTACATTTTACTATACATTGTTCTAATCTATATATGTAGACACTATACAAAATGGATGTGCACATATGCCTACAAAATAGTATTATATAACAAATTCTTTTTAAGTGTCTCCACAAGTATTGTTTGTATCTCTCTGATATCATCAAATAACTTTCTCAGTGCAAAAATAAAGTTATTCTATGCTACAAAACTGGTTTTATCATTCATAAAGAAATTAAAATGACCTTCAGTCAAAGTGGCTGGCTGTTCACCTGCCATCAACTTGAAACTGTGTACTCTTCAAAATATTGTATATTTTATTAATTGTCAAATGTATATTTTGTCATTAAGTTGAAAAAAGTGAACAGAAGAATCACAATTCTCAATATCTCTAATCTGGTTACTAACTGCATGACATTAGTATGAGAAAAAAGATATAGTATATTTCTTTAACAAGATGCCTAGAGATCATGACTCCATAAATCCACTTTACTCATAGTAAATACATGACTTAACCTCTAAGTTTCATTTTCATCCTCCATAGAATTTGTATTGATTTACAAATAAACTCATTGCATAGCTTCCAAAAGAGGAAAACGATACTGACTTCCACTATGCTTATGAAGGAAGGATAATCATTAGGCAAACATTACTTAGCATAGTCCTAGACACATAGCAGTAAGCATATACACTAAAGTAACTCTTCAGTTATATACAACTGTGGATATGAGCCCTGACAATGGAACTGGTTTGTGCCAGGACTTTGCTCACAATTGATTTTTGTCAGTGTTCTGTTCCTCTCTGCCTTCATTTCTAGTCTCTAAAATGGAAGTGATAATATTATTTACTCCATAACATTTTTCAGAGGTTTAACTAAATATATTCACGTACAGTTCTCACAACATGTCCAGCTCAATAAATAGTCAATATTAATATTAGGAATAATTGAACATATCATAATTATCATGTTCCTTAAGGAAATCTTAACATAAAACACATTCATTTTTAAAAACCATGGAAGTGTTATAGGCCTTAAGAATAGCCTTAGGTTAAACCATCCAATTATATCACTTACTAGTTATATGACTAGGACCAAGTTTCTTAACCTCTCTGAACCAAAATATTCCATTAGATCGTTAACTCATTCATTCAGCAATCGTTTATTTGATAACTATGATGTTTGAGGATAGATGCACCAGATGAACTAGAAAAGTAGTGGCAAACAAGTAAACTATTACTTGGTTCATGCATTGTTCAGAAAATTAAGAAGGTTCAGAAAATTAAATAGGTTAATTTATGAAAAAAACAAGTTTAAGTATCATTTCCCATTTCCCTTTTTTCCACATTTTTATTACAACAGAGCCCCATAGCTTATACCTGGTCATATTATTATAAAATAATATCAGCTCAAAAAGATATAAAACAAGTTGTCTAGTTAATCTCCCTGTTTTTAAAAGCTAATATAAATAATTAGAAATAATTTAGGTAGTAGGATTTTTAAAAATCAGCAGTTAGATCATAATACTGACAGCAAAAGCAATAAAGGCTCAGGATATGACTTGCCAAACATTTTCAAAAGCACATAAATATTATCATTTTTCTAGGGAACATTTACAAAGATGGCATATTACCTGTCTCTTTAGAATAGGGTTTGGTAAACTATTTCTGTAAAGGGCCAGATAGTAAATGCAAATAGTAAATATTTTTGGATTTTTGGACCACATAAAGTCTCACTGTATATTTTTTTTCAAATCTTTAAACATGTAAAATCCATTCTGAGCTCACAGGCCACATAAGAGTCAGCCATATACCAGATTTGGCCTAAGACTGTTGACTGCTGTTATAAAATTTTTGAACCCTGTTCAATTTATAGTTAAAACCACTTATAAGAAGCTCTCCAAATAGCCAAGCCAACTCTCACCTTTCACCAAGGATAGCTATTCAGCCAATCATCCATTTAACAGATAGGTATTCAGTACCTACTAAATGACAGGTTTTCTTTGTAGATACCATAAATATAATGCAGTAGGTACAGTCAGAAGTACATAGAATTTTTGTTGTTGTTGTTGTTGTTGTGCTTTAGTAGAGGGTTCAAATATGAATATAAGTATTTGTCATTCAGGGTGGAAGTGCTAAGGTATGAATAAAAAACAAGATGTTACAAGGAGAGAAGCTGAAAATTCAGTTTTAGTGTTGACAGAGAAGGAAAGTTTCTGGAGGAAGTGATGTCTAAATGAAGATGGGACTTATCCTACAGTAGTAAAGGACTGTAGGATTCAGGGAGAAAGAATAAAAATCAAGTGCAACATTTGACAGATGAGGGAGAACTTGGCATGACTGCTAAAAGAAAAAAGAAATCCCTTCCACCTAAAGCATTCATAGTAAAAAAAAGAGGCATCGTGGAGTAATAGATGAGGCCAGAGAGTTAAGCAAGAAACAGATCAGGGGTCTCATAAGTCATATTAGGGAGTATAGACTTCACCCTGCAGTCAGTGCAGGAAACATTAAAGGATGTTAAGCACATGAAAACTATTAGCAGATACTCTCTTTGGAAAAGCACTTCAGAAGAAAGTGTGGACAAGAGAACTATTCAGGAAGCAGAACAGATAGGCTTTTGTGATTATGTGAGTAAAAGCACTCACATAATGAGGTAACAAGACCTACAACCAGTTATATAACTTTGACTTCACTCACGTCAACTTAATGTCACACACAAACTATGTTCCTATCCACTCTTCTTCATTTTCCCAGAGTGTTCTCCCCACGGAGAATGCCTCCGCCACCAGCATTAACCTCTTTAAATCCTATTTGTTCTTTCCATGCCCTGTTCAGTCCCTCACTTCTTAAACTTGCAACAATTTTAGTCCAAAATTGATTAGATTTTTATTTTTCTCAATATTTACATTATAGAAATCATCAAAATAGAGCAAGGACTTTATTTTCTGCATTTTGTTTATTTTCCTACCAACTCAAACAGTGCTGACTCAGAAGTGTGGGTGTATATTCACTGACAGATGTACAGATCTACAGAGATCTGCACACTAGCCTGGCCAGCTGTGACCTACAGGCCATGGTTTGTAAAGCACTCATTAGAGAGGGATTCTCAAACATTCTTATAGGTGAATCTATTTTTTAACAAAACTTTCACTCAGAGATTTCTTACTTTACTTTTCCAAAATCCTTCATGTATTTTAGATATATCTAATTCCTGTATCCATACAACTCACCTGATGTACGCTCATGTCTCTCTGGGACAGCTATAATACTATCCTAATTGATATCTCTCCACACTGATTTTTGTCCCAGTCCAATTTTCCCTTCACACTGAAGTCAAACTCTTTTAATAGATGTTAAATCATGTCATTCCTCTGCTTAAAACTTTTGGTGAATTGAGTCTGAAATCCATGTCATGATTTTCAAGCTTGCTGAGGTCTCACATGCTAGTCAACACTACCTGGAATTGCTGCTGATGACCAGTCCTGGGAGTTGTCTGTCCTTCAGTCCCAAAGAACTCTGCTCTTTTCACCTCAGGAACATTACCTAAATTATTGTTTCTGCCTGACACATTCCCCCTTCAATTCTTTGGCCCCTTAGCTTTTACTCATCCTTCTGGTATCCAATTAAATATTAGTTCTCATGAAAGTCTTCCCTGATGTCTTCAATTCTGAGACATGTTCAAACATTTCTAAAACCTAGACTCTTCCAAATGACATGTGCACTCAAAGTAGTAGTTTTTCTATTTTCCAAAATATTGAATGTTATTAAATCAATGGTAGGTACATCAGACCCTTTGATTTTAAAGGCGTCTCATGATTGAGGAAATATGGTGTGTCTTGAGAGAACTCTGCAGCTGCTCTATTACAGTTATCATCATTTTCTTTTATCCCTGCTTACCTCAATTGTCCCATGAGTGCCGGACGCATGCCCATCTCAATCACCCCTCTATCTCCAGAGCTTAGCACAAGGCTGAGCCTAATAGGTGGAGAGTCAGTCAATACTCATTGCTTACAGAATGATCCTATTGCTTTTCATTCTCTCCAGAGGCACACATATGGTGCTGAAAGTGATACAATTATATTAGGGTTCCTGGGATCTTGATGATTTAGGGAAGTTTTTTCCAAACCCACAATTTCAAAACATGTGAGAGTCTAACACTTTCCAATATCTTTATTCACAATCTCTGCTTCTGCATTGGCTCAAGTGCTTAGATTATTTGTCTTTTTCAAATGTGCCCATAACTTGTTGTAAAACTCAATCAATCAATCAAACACTTTAAATAGAAATTAATTCCCAGGAAATATGTCCTGATTTTTGTTCTCTTAGTTTGATTACAAGTTTATGGCATTGAGGCGGAGACCCTTCACATTATTCACCACAAAAGATTCTGCCATTCACTGGGCCTCCTGCTATGCCATCAGCCCTGTTGCCGTTACAAAACCTGTGATACCAGCATCTATGTCAGAACCCTTGGCCCTGTCTTGATTCTGGGTCTGCAGAGAACTAAGTTCACTTCTCCTGAGAGAACTGAAACTCCTAGGACAATAAAGTAAAGAGCATGGATTTTACAGTGAGACAGAGCTGAGTTGCACTTCTAGGTCTGCCATTTCCTCACTATGTAACTTTTGGCAAGTTGCCTAATATCTTCAAACATCAGTTTCTTCAAATATCAAATGATATGGAAAGACTTTTCACTAAAGTGTGTTGTAAAGATTAATGAGCTGACATATGGAGCCTGCCAAGTGTGGTGCCATCACATGGTAGTCATGTCATAGTAATATAGCTATGAATGGGGAAGGTTTTACTGAACTATCTAAATACACACAAAAAAAAATAATTTCAGGATAATGACTATGGGTGGGAAAATTTTCTAGTCAGTAACGAAGTTTTTCCCATGTTTCATAAACAACTCCAAACCCTATTCCCTATCTACCCTTGAATAGTGAAGGTACCATTTACCTTCAAGAGGAGTAGACAATTATAGCAACGAATCAAGATATTCAGTCATGTTTCAAAAAGCTTAAAATTAACTCTATAAGTCATTAGCTATTATATTTAAATAATAGCCATTGGTTTTTGTATTATGTTTCAATAATAGTATTTGCTATTAATCCTCCTATATTTAAAAAAAATGGGTTTTCTTAACAAATTAGCAAATGTAAGAAAATGAAATCAGCCTTAAATGATAATTTTATTTCACAACATGAGAGTTGTGCTGCAAATAGTCTTGTATAGGCATCTGGCCTCTAGTTTAAAAACTCTGCTAATAAGCTCTCTATGAACAGAATCAAGCTTTCAAAGCCTGAAGGATATGTTTGTTCTGATATGGATTAAGATATAATTTTCAAAATGATGGATAATAAAACTTACCTTAATTACAGAGGCTTTGCTTAATCATTTCAAGTGGTCTTAATATTTCAAGACCCTATAGAATTTAAAAGAGTGAGATTTGTTGTAGGATTTAAAGTGAGTTCAACTGGTGAAACTCATTTAGTAGAAATGTAGAGTTAGTCAGTCCAGAATGTTTTTTAAGTACTTATGTTCTAGCACTTTTGCTAGGTGACTTTAAATTAGCTTTCAACAAAGCAGACACCATCCCTGTTATTACAGTCCAGTAGAGTGAAACTTTGGCAGTGAGAGTTAACAACACAAGACAAGATAAAACCAGATGCCATAAAGGTAAAATGTAACATAATTTATTACCTAAAAACTTTAAAAAACATTATTGCAAAAGATGCCATAAAAATATGAAAAGCAAACATAAGACTTAGAGGAATATATGACAGAGAGATGCAGAAAATAAGCACTTAAAATGTTAGCCAATAATAATATTTTATATGTTGATTTACATCTATATTTACCAGTGCATACAGAAAAACTATGGAAGGATACACACCAAACTGTTAACATGGTTACCTTTTGGGTGTAGAACTAAGTTAATGGGTAAAGGAGACAAGAGTAACTTCCTTACTTTCCATTCTAATACTTATCAGTGAGGTCTGAATTATTTACTCAAGCCTATATTATTTTGTACTTTAAAAGATGTGTACTAACCACATCCACAGCAAGACAATACAAATGACTCCAAAGTATTTGCAAAGCCATCTAATTTTTGTCATATTCTTTCAAAGAAAAGTTTGAATCATGTAAATTCATTAAATAGTAAAATAAAATCTTATCTTCTGTTAGAATTCCTTATAAAAAAAAAGAATATGTATGACCAAGTGGGATTTATCCCAGGAATGCAAAGATTTTTCAATATCCACAAATCAGTCAATGTGATACATAACATTAACAAACTGAAAAATAATAAAAAATAAAAACATATGATCATCTCAATAGATGCAGGAAAAGCCTTTGACAAAATTCAACATCAATTTATGATAAAAGTGCTCTAGAAAGTGGGTGTAGAGGAAACATACCTCAACATAATAAAGGCCGTATATGACAAACCCACAGCTAACATCATACTCAGTGGTGAAAAGCTGAAAGCATTTCCTCTAAGATCAGGAGCAAAACAAGGAGGCCCACTCTATCCACTTTTAATGAATATAATATTGGAAGTCTTAGACACAACAATCAGACAAGGAAAATAAAGTTTAAAAATCTAAATTGGAAAGGAAGAAGTAAAACTGCCATTGTTTGCAGATGACATGATATTATTCATAGAAAGTCCTAATCATGCTGACAGAAAAAAAAAAACTAGAGCTTATCAATGAATTCAGTAAAGTTGCAGGATACAAAATTAATACACAGAAATTGGTTGCATTTCTATACACTGATAACAAACTATCAGAAAGAGAGTTTAAGGAAGAATCCTATTTACCATTGCATCAAAAACAAATAAAATACCTCAGACTAAATCTAACTGAAGAGGTAAAAGACCTGTACTTGGAAACCTATAAAATACTTTTGAAATTTATTGAAAATGACACAAACAGATGGAAAGATATATTGTATTTCTGGATTGGAAGACTCAATATTGTTAAAATGACAGTACTACCCAAAACCATCCACAGATTCAATGCAATCTCTGTCAAAATACTGATGGTATTTTTCACAGAACTAGATCAAGTAATTTTTAAATTTATATGGAAACACAAAAGACCCCATATAGCCAAATCAATCTTGAGAAAGAAAAACAGAGCTGGAGGAATCATGCTCCCTGACTTCAGACTATACTACAAAGCTACTATAATTAAAACAGACACATAGGTCAATGGAACAGAATAGAGTGCCCAGAAATAGACCCACACACTTAGAGTCAATTAATCTATGACAAAGAAGGCAAAAATATATAACAGAGAAAAGACAGTCTCTTCCATAAGTGGTGCTGGGGAAACTGGACAGTTGCATGTAAAAGAATGAAATTAGAACACTATATAACACCATATGCATAAATATACTCAAACTGGATTAAAGATCTAAATCTAAACTGGAAACTATAAAACTGCTAGAGAAAAACTTAGGCAGAAAACTCTGACATGAATAGAGCAATATTTATTTTTAGATACATCTCCTAAAGTAAAAGAAATGAAAACACACAAAAAAAGGGAACTAATTAAACTTAAAAGCTTTTGTTCAGCAAAGGAAACCATTGACAAAAGGAAAAGACAGCCTACTGAATAGGAGAAAATTTTGCAAATGAAATGATCAAAAAGGGGTTAATATCCAAAATATACAAACAGCTCATACAATTAAACATTAAAAAAAAAAACCTGATTAAAAAATGGCAAAAGACCATAACAGACATTTCTGCAAACAAGACATGTAAAATGGCCAACAGGCGCACGAAAAAATGCTCAATATCAGGGAGACCTTCAAGATGGCGGAAGAGTAAGACATGGAGATCACCTTCCTCCCCACAAATACATCAAAAATATATCTACATGTGGAACAACTCCTACAGAACACCTACTGAATGCTGGCAGAAGACCTCAGACTTCTCAAAAGGCAAGAAAATCCCCACATACCTGGGTATAGCAAAAGAAAAAAGAAAAAACAGAGACAAAAGAATAGGGATGAGACCTACACCTCTGGGAGTGAGCTGTGAAGGAGGAAAAGTTTCCACACACTAGGGAGCCCCAACACTGGCAGGGACAGAGATTGGGCAGGGGGGATGCTTCAGAGCCACTGAGGAGAGTTCAGCAACAGGGGTGCAGAGGACAAAGAGGAGAGATTCCCACACAGAGGATTGGTGCCAACAAGCACTCACCAACCTGAGATGCTTGTCTGCTCACCCACCAGGGCAGGAGGGTGCTGGGAGCTGAGGCTTGAGCTTTGGAGGTCAGACCTCACGGAAAGAACTGGGGTTGGCTGTGTGAAGACAGCCTGAAGGGGGCTAGCTAGCCAGGAGGGAGTCAGGGAAAAAGTCTGGACTTGGCAAAGAGGCAAGAGACCATTATTTCAGGTTGTGAGAGGAGAGGGGATTCCTGCCGCATGTGCCCACAGAAGGCAGAGCACCACCTAAGCAAACTCCAGAGACAGGAGTTTGCCACAGCTATCAGATCAGACAAGAGAGACAGGCATGAAATTCTAAAGTTGCCCCGCTGCCACCAAGAATCCTGTGGGCAAGTACAGGTCACTATCTACACCTCCCTGGGAGCCTGTGCAGCCCACCACAGCCAGGGTCCCGAGATCCAGGGACAACTTCCCTGGAAGAACACACAGCATGGCTCAGGCTGTTGCAATGTCAGGCCAGCCTCTGCTGTCACAGGCTCATCCTGCATTCCAATTATGACTACCATACCCCACCCTCTCCCTGGCCTGAGTGAGCAAGACAGCCATAATCAGCCGCTGCTTTAACACCATCCTGTCTGGTTAGGGAACAGAAGCCTGAGGGGAGCCTACGTGCAGAGGTGGAGCCAAAACTGAAGATTAACCCCAGGAGCTGTGTGAACAAAGAAGAGAAAGGGAAATTTCTCCATGCAGCCCCAGGAGCAGCAGATTAAATCCCCACAATCAACTTGATGAACCCTACATCTGTGGAATACCAGCGTAGACAATGAATGTTCTCAAAATTGAGGCAGTGGACTTTGGGAGCAACTGTAGACTTGTGGTTTGCTTTCTGCCTCTGATTTGTTTCTGGTTTTTATGTTTATCTTAGTTCAGTTTTTGGTGCTTTTTATCATTGGTGAATCCATTTATTGGTTTGATCCCTCTTTTTTTTATTTTTTTTATTTCATAATTTTTTATATTAAATTATTTTCTTAATTTTTCTCCCTTTTTTCTCTTTTTGTGAGTGTGTATGTGTATGTTTCTTTGTGTGATTTTGTTTGTTTAGTTATGCTTTTACCTTTTGGTTTGGGGTTCTCTCTGTTCGGTTTTGGGGGATTTTTGTTTGTTTTTTCTTCCTTTTCTTCTGAGCTGAGTGACTGGCAGGGTCTTGGTGTTCCAGATGGGTGTCAGGCCCCAGAATCTGAGGTGGGAGAGATGAGTCCAGGACACTGGACCACCAGAGACCTTCCAGCCCCATGTAGTATCAATCAGCGAGAGTTCTCCCAGAGATTTCCATTTCAACACCAAGACCCAGCTCCACCCAATGACCAGCAAGCTCTAGTGCTGGACACCCCATGCCAAACAACTAACAAGACAAGAAAACAACCCCACCCACTAGCAGAGAGGCTGCCTACAGTCATACTAAGGTCAAGGACACCCCAAAACACACCACAGGACTTGGTCCTGCCCACCAGAAAGACAAGATCCAGGCTCATCCACCAAAACACAGGCACTAGTCTCCTCCACCAGGAAACTTACACAACCCACTGAACCAAACTTAGCCACTGGAGACAGACACCAAAAACAACAGGAACTACGAACCTGCCACAAACCTGCTGCCTATGAAAAGGAGACCCCAAACACAGTAAGTTAAACAAAATGAGAAGACAGAGAAATATGCAACAGATGAAGGAGCAAGGTAAAAACCCAACAGACCAAACAAATGGAGAGGAAATAGGCAGTCTACCTGAAAAAGAATTCAGAATAATGATAGTAAAGATGATCCAAAATCTTGGAAAGAAAATGGAGAAAATACAAGAAATGCTTCACAAGGATCTAAAAGAACAAAATAGCAAAAAAAAAAAAAAAAAAATGATGAACAGCACAATAAATGCAATTAAAAATTATCTAGAAGGAATCAATAGCAAAATAACTGAGACACAAGAATGGGTAAGTGACCTGGAAGATAAAATAGTGGAAATAACTGTCGCAGAGCAGAATAAAGAAAAAAAGAATGAAAAGAATTGAGGACAGTCTCAGAGACCCCTGGGACAACATTAAATGCAACAACATTTGAATTATAGGGGTCCCAGAAGAAGAAGAGATAAAGAAAGGGACTGAGAAAATGTTTGAAGAGATTATAGTTGAAAACTTCCCTAACATGGGAAAAGAAATGGTCAATCAAATTCAGGAAGTGCAGAGAGTCCCATAGAGGATAAATCCAAGGAGAAACACACGAAGACACATATTAATCAAACTATAAAAAATTAACTACAAAGAAAAAATATTAAAAGCGTCAAGGGAAAAGCAACAAATAATATAAAAGGGAATCCTCATAAGGTTAATGGCTGATCTTTCAGCAGAAACTCTGCAAGCCAGAAGACAGTGACAGCATATATGTGAAGTAAGGAAAGGGGAAAACCTACAACCAAGATTACTCGATTCAGCAAGAATCTCATTCAGATTTAATGGAGAAATTAAAACCTTGACAGACAAGCAAAAGTTAAGAGAATTCAGCATCCACCAAATGAGCTTTACAACAAATGTTAAAGGAACTTCTCTAGGCAAGAAACACAAAAGAAGGAAAAGACCACAAAAACAAACCGAAAACAATTAAGAAAATGGTAATAGGAACATATATATCGATAATTACTTTAAATGTAAATGGATTAAATGCCCCAAACAAAAGACAAAGACTGGCTGAATGGATACAAAAACAAGACCCATCTTTATGCTGTCTACAAGATACCCACTTCAGACCTAGAGACACATACAGATTGAAAGTAAGGGGATGGAAAAAGATATTCCATGCAAATGGAAACCAAAAGAAAACTGGAGTAACAATTCTCATATCAGACAAAATAGACTTTAAAATAAAGATTATTACAAGAGACAAAGAAGGACAGTACATAATGATCAAAGGATCAATCCAAGAAGAAGATATAACAATTGTTAATATATATTCACACAACATAGGAGCACCTCAATGCATAAGGCAAATGCTAATAGCCATAAAATGGTAAATAAACAGTAACATTATAACAATAGGGCACTTTAACACCCCACTTCCACCAATGGACAGATCATCCAAAATGAATATAAATAAGGAAATGCAAGCTTTAAATGACATATTAGAACAGATGGACTTAATTGGTATATATAAGACATTTCATCTAAAAACAACAGAAAACACTTTCTTCTCATGTGCTCATGGAACATTCTCCAGGATATATCATATATTGGGTCACAAATCAAGTCTAGGTAAATTTAAGAAAATTGAAATCATATCGGTTATCTTTTCCAACTACAACACTATGAGACTAGATATCAATTACAGGAAAAAAATGTAAAAAATACAAACACATGGAGGCTAAACAATATGCTACTAAATAACCAAGAGATCACTGAGGAAATCAAAGAGGAAATCAAAGAATACCTAGAAACAAATAACAATGAAAACATGATGACCCAAAACCTATGGGATGCAGCAAAAGCAGTTCTAAGAGGGAAGTTTATAGCAATAAAATTCTATCTCAAGAAACAAGGAAAATCTCAAATAAACAACCTAACTTTTCACCTAACGCTATTAGAGAAAGAAGAACAACAAAAAAAACAACTCCAAAGTTAGAAGAAGGAAGGAAATAATAAATCTCAGATCAGAAATAAATGAAAAAGAAATGAAGGAAACAATAGCAAAGATCAATAAAACTGAAAGCTGGTCTTTGAGAAGATAAACAAAATTGATAAACCATTAGCCAGACTCATAAGAAAAAAAGGGAGAAGAATCAAATCAACAGAATTAGAAATGAAAAAGGGGAAGTAACAACTGACACTGCAGAAATACAAAGGATAATGAGAGAATACTACAAGGAACTGAAAGCCAATAAAATGGACAACCTGGAAGAAATAGACAAATTCTTAGAAAAGTACAACCTTCTGAGACTGAACCAGGAAGAAACAGAACATGTGAACAGACCAATCACAAGCACTGAAATTGAAACTGTGATTAAAAATCTTCCAACAAACAAAAGCCCAGGACCAGATGGTTTCACAGGTGAATTCTATCAAACGTCTAGAGAAGAGCTAACACCTAGTGTTTTGCTAGTGGGAAACAGCCATATAGCACAGGGAGATCAGCTCAGTGCTTTGAGACCACATAGAGGGATGGGATAGGGAGGGTGAGAGGGAGATGCAAGAGGGAGGGGATATGGGGATATATGTATACATATAGCTGATTCACTTTGTTATACAACAGAAACTAACACAACATTGTAAAGAAATTATACTCCAATAAAGATGTTAAATTTTTTTGTTTAAAAAAGAAGTGATTTAAATTTTTAAAAAACGATGCTCAATATCACTGAGCATCAGCCAAATGCAAATCAAAACTACAATGTGTATCACCTCACACTGTCAGAGAGCTCTCATCAAAAAGAACACAAATAACAAACGTTGGCCAGGATGTGGAGAAAAGGTAACCCTCATACATCATTAGTGAGAATGTAAATTGGTGCAGCCACTGAGGAAAACTACGGATGTTTCTCAAAAACCAAAATTAGAACGACCATGTGACCCAGTAATTCCACTCCTGAGTATATATCTGAAAAAAACATAAACACTAATTCAAAAAGATACATGCACCCCAATGTTCATAGCAGTATTATTTACAACTGCCGAGATATGGAAGCAAGCTAGGTGTCCATCAACGGGTGAATAGATAAAGAAGATGTAATATATATATTACATGTAATATAGAATACATATATATATATTATGTATATATATTAATGTAATACATATTATACATGTAATATATAATATATATATTAATACACACACACATACAATGTAATACTTCACAGCCATAAAAACAATGAGATTTGTCATTTGCAGCAATATGGGTGGACTTGCAGGGTATTATGCTAAGTGAAATAAGACAGACAGAGAAAGACAAATACAATATCATGTAAATATGATAAAGAATACAACAACTCAGTAAATATAATGAAAAAGAAACAGACACACAGGTATAGAGACCAAACTAGTGGTTGGCAATGGGGAGAGGGAAGGGGGAAGGATAAGCTAGGGTTAAGGGATTAAGTGGTACCAACAATTTTGTGTAAAATAAACTACATGGATATATTGTATATCATGGGGGATATAGGCAGTATTTTATAATAACTCTAAATTGAGTATAATCTTAAAAAAATTGTGAATCACTATATTATACAACTGTTATTTACATGTTATTGTACATCAACTATACTTCAATAAAAATTTTTGAAATAAAAATTTAAAATTAAAAGAGCACCTCAATACATAAGGCAAATGCTAATAGCCATAAAACTTTAAATGTTTTTGCCAAAACTTTAAATTATTGCCAAGACCTATGTTGATGAGTTTATTCTGTACTTTAAAAGTACAGAATAAACTCATCAACATAGGTCTTGGCAATAATTTTTTTAACATCTTTATTGCAGTATAATTGCTTTACAATGGTGTGTTAGTTTCTGCTTTATAACAAAGTGAATCAGCTATACATATACATATAACCCCATATCTCTTCTCTCTTGTGTCTCCATCCCACCCTCCCTATCCCACCCCTCTAGGTAGTCACAAAGCACGGAGCTGATATTTCTGTGCTATGTGTCTGCTTCCCACTAGCTATCTATTTTACATTTGGTAGTATATATAAGTTTGTGCCACACTCTCACTTCGTCCCAGCTTACCCTTCCCCCTCCCCACATCCTCAAGTACATTCTCGATAAAGTCTACGTCTTTATTCCTGTCCTGCCCCTAGGTTCTTCATAAACATTTTTTTTTTAGATTTCATATATATATATGTGTTAGCATACGGTATTTGTTTTTCTCTTTATGATATACTTCACTCTGTATGACAGACTCTAGGTCCATCCACCTCACCAGAAATAACTCAATTTTGTTTCTTTTTATGGCTGAGAAATATTCCATTGTATGTATGTGTCATATCTTCTTTATCCATTCATCTGTCGATGGGCACTTAGGTTGCTTCCATGTCCTGGCTATTGTAAATAGAGCTTGGCAATGATTTTTTTTTTTTTAATTTGACATCAAATGCAAAGGCAAAAATAAGCAAATATAAACAAGTGAGACTACATCAAACTAAAAAGCTTCTGCACAGCAAACTATAAACAAAATGAAGAGGCAACCTATTGAATAGGGAAAAAAATTTGCAAACCATATATCTAAGTGTTAATATCCAAAATATACAAGGAACTCATACAATGCAATCGTCAAAAGCAAATAAACTTTAAAATGGCCAAAGGACTCAAATATACATTTTTTGAAAGAAGACATACAAATGGCCAAAACGTACATGAAAATTTGCTCAACACAACTAATCATCAGGGAAATAAGATATTACCTCTCACCTGTTAGGATGTCTATTATCAAAAAGACAAGAAATAGAAGGTTTTGGCAAGGATGTGGAGAAAAGGAAACCTTTACACACTGTTGGTGGTAATGTAAACTGGTCCAGCTACTATGGAAAACACATGGAGATTACTCAAGAAATTAAATATAGAACTATCATATGATCCAACAATCCCAGTTCTGGGTATATAGCCAAAAAATCCAAAATCACTATCTTGAAATGACATGTACTCCCCTGTTCATTGCAACATTAGTTACAATAGCCAAGGTATAGAAACAACCTATGTGTAGGTTGACAGATGAATGGATAAAGAAAATGTGATACATATGCATATATGTATGTAAACATATACTCACACAATGTAATATTACTAAGCCAAAAACAAAGAAAATTCTTCCATTTGTGGCAACAAAGAAGAACATGGAGAACATTGTGAACTGTCCAGTGAACTATCCCAGACAGAGAAAGACAAATAAATACTGCATGGTATTGCTTATATGTGGAACAGATAGTATAATGGTGCTTGTCAGGGGCTGGTGGGGGTAAATAGGGAGAGGTAAAAGGGTGCAAACTTTCTATTATAAAATGAATAAGGTTTAGGATTTAATGTATAACATGGTGTCTATAGTTGATAATACTTAATTGCATAGTTGAAATTTGCTAAGAGAGTAGAACTTAAGTTTTCTCACCAAAAACAGAAAAGATAAATATGTGAGTTGATGGATGTATTAATCAACTCAATGGTAGGAATCCTTTCATAACATATACATATATATATATATATATATATATATGTATCAAATCATCACACTGTATACTTTAAATATCTTACAATTTTATATGTCAATTATATCTCAATAAAGCTGTAAAAAACATTGTGGCATGTCATAAGCATTCACTAAATTGCTGTTTTTGCTAATGTTAAAAATCACCATAGCCACAAAATTTGGATGTAGAAAAATGTACTATTTCTCTATTAATTTGCCCCATGAGTCTCAATTCCCACTGATTATATCCACATTTTTCTGACTTAATCTATTTCTTCTGGGTGACTGGTCAAGTCAGACATCTCAATCACTTTTCCCTTTTCCTCACCTCTTGTACTTATCTAACTTCCCAGAGTGGGGTAAATGGAAGAGGTCTGTGATTTTCCCTGGCGGTGGTGAAGAGACATTATATTCTGGCCACACTGTGCAGTAAAACACCAACAAAATCTTTGTAGGCTCTCTGCATACACTTGCTATGACCTCCCATGGGTTTCAGTCATGAAAGTATAAATGGTCACTTTATGTATGTTGTGATGTCCACCTGAAGGCTTTCTGGTACCTCCTCAATTCCTAATCACTTTATTTTCTCTCTCAGGAGCTTGAGAATTTGGAACAGCTCTCCACATACTCAGCTTAAATTCCAGGAATGTTGAGCGCATTCAAGCCCCTCTTTCTCTGCACTTTGGCTACCCTACAGTTCCAGCTCCATGATGCAATCAGGGCTGCTCTACATACCATGCCATCTTCCTGGGCTATGACTTTGAAGAAGGCACGACATTTTAAGGGATTTTTATTTTTCTCACTCAACTATGATAACATCTCTAACCCCACTCATACATATAAGCTGTCCTCTCCATTTCTCTTCAAGTTTTTTTTTTTTTCCCCAGGACTGGAAAGAGCTTTAAGTTCCTCTTTGTGTAGCATAAAAACCACCTGTTGTATTATCCTTTATTCTGTCCAATTTTATTCTTTTTGGATCAACTTTATACTGAGTTTTTTGGCTCTGAATCCTATACTCACTCAAAAAGCCCAGCTTTTGTTAATCAAACTGTTTTGTATTTCAAATCTATATTCTCAAATATAAGTTTTAGAAATCCAATTAGCTATTCCTCTGGCTTTTTGTTCTGAGCCATATTCATGCTACATTTGAAAGAAGTGTAGATGAAAAGCTATTGCAACTGTCAGAATCATGAGGAAAGGTACATCATACTGTGGTTCTCAAGAGGAAAGAAACTTCTGTTAATAGTTGAAGATAGAATTGCTATATTTTTAATCACTTAAGATGAAATTCCACCCAGATATAAGACTAATAGAGTTTGGATAGGTAGAAAGATGATTAGATAGATGATAGATGGATAGATAGATAGATAGATAGATGATAGTTTGATAATTTGTTTTTTCTCCATTAAAAAACTCTCACTTTATTAAGTGCTGAGGATGAAAAGATTGCACAAAAAGAGAGTTCTTGCACTTTGATTTTACCGTGTGCTTTTGTCTTTATTCTCTCATAAACATTTTTGGGTTGCTAACCTCTTCCCCAGTGTTTCCATTTGGTATGTGGTAAGCTCATATTCATTCTAGAATATCCAACTAAAGAAAATCACCTCTTTTACTCAAAGCTCCTTCTGAATACTCCATGCAAAATCATAAGCTTCCTTCCTTGTGGTCCCTCAGCATATTCTTTACACTTCTATCACCTAGCTTCTCACATTGAAATTGTGAATCTTGGTCCTTCTTCAGATAGATCCCCAAGGAAACTATTTTGACTTTTTCAATTCTGCATTTCATTTATGTTGCACACTTACCATTATAAAATGAAGAGAGGGAAGGAAGGAAGGAAGGAAGGAAGGAAGGAAGGAAGGAAGGAAGGAAGGAAGGAAGGAAGGAAAGGAGGGAGGAAGGAAGGAAGGGAAGGAGGAATGAAAGAAGGGAGGGAGGGGAGAGGAGAAGGAAGGGAGATATCAAAAGAAAACAAGAACCAAGAGATCAAAGGACAGAAGCATCTCTTTAAATATTAATTTGAGAGATAATTAAGCATATTTATTTTGGTTAATCAAAGAATAAGACCAAACTCTGTACCACATTATTTCCTTTAATATGACAGTTGAATCAGTCATGGCTTCTATTAGTAAACTAGAGTGGTAGAGGGGACTGTGTTTTTAATATTTGCCTAAACAATTTGGGCAATGAAACAGGTTCATAGAAGAAATGGGAAAAGAGAGAACTATATGAACCTTTATCCTTATAAGAGAAACAAGAAGCTTGCCATCTTGTCACATGACTAACAAAGTTTGTAAAAAATTCCAAAGAGAGCCAGAAAACCAAAAATTCTCTTAGAACAAGTTTCTACTTCTTACTTTGGAGAAGAAGTGAGCTTCAAAGACTGAAGGAATTCAAGGGTGTGCAGAATTGAGATGCTGTAGAAAATATTTTACCGTTGGAGATTTGGAGTGTTGTCAGCAAGTCACTAGAACACCAAGAGGTGCTTTGGGAGTGATTAGGGGTGCAAATATTATAGCAACAGATCAACTCCATCATATGCAAGTTTAAAACCCCTTCCTTAATAACTTCCCTGTATTCCAAAATTATGTACCCACTATATTTTCTAATTATGTCTTTATGTATGTACAACTTCTTTTGAGCTGAATTCAAGTACTCTCACGTGGTATTCCTAGACTCAGCAAAGTGGCCCATAGTAAGTTCTGTACAAATACTGGTTGAAGTGAACAAATAAGCATTTCTTTGTTGGATGATGAAACATTACTGCAGAAGAGTGTGGAATAAAGATGCACAGATGGAGTAAAAACCAGAAGTGGCACATGGCAAAATAGTCAAAATATTACAGCTAAGACAGCTATTTTTTCCTTCCAGGATGTGAGAGTGATTTTTTATAATCTTACTCTTTTCAGGACACAGATAGCCTGGGAGACATTGTAAAACAAATAATATCTACATCAACACATAATTTTTATTTTATCAATTATTCTACATGTTTGTAAGAGAAAGCACTGGACCTTTTGATAAGATATATTTATCAGATTTCAGAATGAATACTCAAACAAAATAAGAAAGGAATGTATTCTAAAACATAAGAGGTTCTTCATTCCATGGGAATTCTAACAATAACATGCATAGGTAGCTGCTGCTTTGGTTAATTGTCTCTACTCTCTTTGTCCTAGGCCATACCCCCCCTCAAAAAAAAATATCTAATTTATATTCTACCTGAATTTCTGTCATGAACCTGTGATGATTCTCGTGGTTGCTTATGCACCAAAACAAAGGGGAACAATATAGCAGGGAAACAAACTGAAGTGATGGGAACACAGAGAAAGAATGGGGAAAAGAGAGGAAATAAATGAAGGGAAAGAGTGAGAAAAAATAAAAGAGAGGAAAGAGATGATATGGGAAACAAGCAAAGGAAATGAGATAAAATAAAAAGTAGAGAAAAGGCACACTGGAAGCAAAATAAGGGAGAAAGTAAAAGAAAGCCCCTCAGAGCTGAGATCATTATGGTTTTGTTAAACCATCCCCATAAGTTGAATTTACTCCTTTTTTTTTAAACATTAAGCAGTGTAGTATCATTTAATAGAATCTTAGTGTTCCTAATAAGTAGTATATTGATCTCAGAGTATTAATCTGATCTAAAATTGAATACACATTGATTTACTTATTTAAAAATTTTAAATGTTTATAAACATATCAGTAGATAACCATCTTACTGAATAGTGAAGATCATACTATTCTTTATGGGTGCAGAAATTGAGACAGAGGGTCAGGATAACTTACTGCATTAGTTAAGATTAGCCAAAAACTCTAAAAAGAGACTCTGACTCTATAATCACTAAAAACAATAATTTTTTGTTATTTGCTCACATAACAGTTTAGGGCAGTTATTGTAGGTTGTTTGTGCCTCTCTTCCACATACTGATTCAGTGACCCAGACTTCAGAATTCCATTTGGGGATAATCAGACTGTTCTAGAACCTTCTCATCTTTTGCCTCATACTTAAGAAAAATAAGGATGTGGTTGGAACATGGGTATTCTCTTAAAAGCCTGGAAATAGCTCACATGATTTCTGCTCATCTTCTATTGGAAAGAATGTAGCCACATGGATGCATCTACTGAAAAAAACTATCCTAGACATTATTTTACTTGGCCTTTCAGCAGCTCCTGGCATCAATGACATATCCCTTCTCCCTAATGAACTTTCTTCACATGACTTTTAGGATTCAATACTCTCTTGAATGTATTCTTATATCATTGTCTGTTCTTTTTCAGTCTCCTTAACTGTTCTCTTCTCTTTGACCTCTTAATGTTAGAATTATCCAGGACTCAACCTCTTAATCTATCATCTTCCTCATCTATAATCATCAGTCCTTTGGTGATATCATCCAGGCGTGTCGTTTAATTTGTGATATATGCTGTCTACTCCCCAAAGCATCCAACTCAGACTTCTCTCAAGAATTCCAGCCATATTTTATCTAACTGCACACTCAACCTCTTCACTTGGATATGTAATATATATGTCAAACCACTTGTCCAAAATTTAACTGATGTTCTCTCTCCTTAAACCTGCTGTTTATAATGCCTTCCCCAACTCAGCTGTTGACAACTCCATCCTTCCAATTGTTCAGGCTGAAAAACAGAATCCCTAACTTCATTTATTTTCACAACCCACATACAATGCAAGAGAATGTCTGCTTGATTCTACCTGAAAAATATGCAGAACCCCAGAATTCTCACCAATTTTGCTCACCTCAACCTGGTCCATGTCTCTTCTAGTTTATTTCAATAACTTCTTAAACCATCTCACTATTTCTATGTTGCCTCCTATAACCTATTCTCAACTCTCCAGCCAGAGTAACCCCTCTAAAAGAAGTAGCATTTTAATTGACATCTTTTCACTGCTCAGCTCAAAATCCTGTAAATCTACACTTTTCCAAAACAGCCAAGTCATTTACAATGGAATATAAGGCCCTATGTGACCTAACCCCTCTTATCTTTCTGATCTTTTGTTAATGCTCTTTGACTCCCAACTTTGTCCTCTCAAGGTTTTTTCTTGTTTGTGATACCCTGTGGCCATATCTGAAATGAGCATGTGGGAGTATGTTCTACTAGAAAGTCCAACTGCTTTCACAATGCCCTTCTGCTGGTGGAGGTTTGGTAGCATGAGGACAGTTTCAAGGTCTGAATAGTTGCAGGCTTTTTAGGCAAAGCTCACAGTTTATGTGCCAATAAAATTCTCTCAAAATCTTGGTAGTTTTGGACATGTGGACATGTGACAAGAAAAATAAATTGTGATGGTTACTGTAAAAACAAAACAAAACAAAAAAAAAACCTTGGTAGTTCTCTGATATACTTTGTTTCCAGGATATTCTGTGTGCTGGTGGCACAACCAAATTTCTTTGTTAGACATCATTATTAGTCCCACTGTATTTTTATTTCTTTTAACCTGATTTGCTGCCAGTTCTCTCTCTAAACTTAATAGTAGCTATACCCTGAAGCTACCTGAAATAATGAGCTTAAATTTTTTCAAACCTCTCCCCATTTTTTGGATTCTCTCTTTTCTTCCTTCTCTTTACAAAGCTATCAATTCCCACGTAACCTCATCTCCTGTAGTATCTTGCCAAAAGATGTAAGTCGTAGTCAACAGATACTGGCCTTTTGTTTTTTCAACCATTTCCCATAGATCTAAAAGCTCAACACATATTTGTTCTACCTTCTAAGTTATCTCATATGACAGTTTTACCAATTGTTTATCACAGCTTGACAGAACTCTCTCGCTTTCTAAACTTCAAAAAAAGTTTTTTGCACTACCAACTAAACCAGGATCACAACATTTAATTTTGTTATGGCAACACCCCACACCCGGACTTAATATAAATTTCTGTACAGGCACACCTTGTTTTATTGTGCTTTGCTTTATTGTGTTTCACAAATACTGTACTTTTTTACAAATAGAAGATTTTAGCAACCCTACATTAAGCACCTCTATCAGCATCATTTTTCCAAAAGTATTTGCTCACTTCAGGTCTCTGAGCCACATTTCTTTAATTCTCACAATATTTCAAACTTTTTAATTATTATTATATTTGTTATGGTGACCTGTGATTAATGATCTCTGATTTTACTAACATAGTTGTTTTGGGGTGCCATGAGCCACACTCACAGAAGACTACAAACTTAACCCATAAATGTTGTGTGTGTTCTGACTGCTCCATTGACTGGCCAGTTCTCTGTCTCTCTCCTTCTCCTTGGTCCTCTCTGTTCCATGAGACACAACAATATTGAAACGAGGTCAGTTAATAACCTTATAATGGCCTCTAAGTGTTCGGTAAAAGAAGGAATCGTACATCTCTCACATTAAGTCAAAAGCTAGAAATGATTAAGCTTAATAAGGAAGGCATGTCAAAAGCCAATACAGGCTGAAAGCTAAGCCTCTTGCACCAGTTAGCCAAGTTGTGAATGCAAAGGAAAATTTCTTGAAGAAATTAAGAATGCTACTCCAGTGAACACACAAATGATAAGAAAGTAAAACAGCCTCATTGCTGATATAGAGGAAGTTTTGGTGGTCTAGATAAAAGACCAAACCAACCATAACATTCCCTTTAGCCAAAGCCTAATCCAGAGCAAGACCCTAACTCTCTTCAATTCTATGAAAGCTGAGAAAGGAGAGGAAGCTGCAGAAGAGAAGTTTGAAGATAGCAGAGGTTGTTTCATGAGGTTTAAGGAAAGAAGCCGCTCCATAAAATCAAAGTTCAAGGTGAAGCAGCAAGTGCTGATGTAGAAAGAGCAGCAAGTCATCCAGAATATCTAGCTAAGATAATTAATGAAGGTCATTACACTAAACAACAAATTTTCAATGTAGACAAAACAGCTTTCTATTGGAAGAAGAAGCCATCTAGGGCTTTCATAGCAAGAGAGAAGTCAATGCCTGGTTTCAAAATTTCAGAGGACAGGCTGACTCTCCTTTTAGGGGCTAATGCAGCTGGTGACTTTAAGTTGAAGCTGATGCTGATTATCATTCCAAAAATCCCAGGGCCCTTACAAATTAGACTGAATCAACTCTGCCTGTGTTCTATAACTTGAACAACAAAGCCTGGATAACAGTGAATCTGTTTAAAAGATGACTTACCAAGTATTTTAAACCCACTGTTGAGAACTACTGCTCATAAAAAAAGATTCCTTTATAATCATTACTATTCATTGACAATGCACCTGATCACCCAACAGTTAAGATGGAGATGTACAACAATATTAATTTTTTCATGCCTGCTAACACAACATCCATTCTGCAGCCCATGGATCAAGGAGTAATTTCAACTTTCAAGTCTTACTCTTTAAGAAATGAATTTTGTAAGAATATAACTGCCATAGATAGTGATTCCTCTGATGGATCTGGGCAGAATAAATTGAAAACATTTTGGAAAAGACTCACCATTCCAGATGCCATTAATAACATCTTTGATTCATGGGAAGAGGTCAAAACATCAACACTAATAGGAGTTTGGAAGAAGTTGATTCCAACCCTCAAGGATAACTTTGAGGGATTCAAGACTTCAGTGGAGGAAGTAACTGCTGATATGGCGGAAATAGCAAGAGAAATAGAATTAGAAGTAGAGCATGATGATGTGACTGAATTGCTGCAATCCATGATAAAAGTAACAGATGAGGTTGCTTCTTTTTAAAGAAATTCTACTGTAGGTAAAATGCTATCAAACAGCATTACATGATACAGAGAAATTGTACATGAAAGGAAGAGTCAATTGCTGCAACAAACTTCATTGCCATCTTATTTTAAGAAATTGTCACAGCCATCACAAACTTGAGCAACCACCACCCTGGTCAGTCAGCAGCCATCGCTATTGAGCCAAGATCCGCCATCAGCAAAAGGATTATGACTCACTAAGATGATGTTCAGCAATTTTTAGCAATAAAGTATTTTTAAATTATGGTATATACATTGCTTTCTTTAGACATAATGCTACTGCACACTTAATAGACTACAGTAGAGTGTAAACATAACCTTTATATGCACTGGGAAACCAAAAAAAATTCCTGTGCTTCACTTTATTGCAATATTTGATTTATTGCAGTGGTCTGGAACTGAATCCAAAACATCTCTGATGTATGCCTCTATTCCTATGAGCTTCAATAAGAGATTGAAGAAAATAGAGGCTGACTTCTTGTTCATATAAAAGGTAGCTCCTCTCCATGTATTGATTCAAGAACCTGGACCATTTTATATTTCCATTCTATTCATCCCTTAAGATCCCTTTGTCATTTGTAACCAGAAAAAAAAGAGAAAGAAAGTACAAAGGCACAGGATTTCTCTTAAAATCTCTGGCCTGGAAATAACTCACAGTAGTTTTACTCAAATTAGACAAGAGAGAACTTGGTCCACATATACTGCAAGTGAAGCTGGGAAACGGTTTATCCATATATCCATTACTATACTATAAAAGAATAAAATGCATAAAATGGAAAAGGAAGAGGATGGATTTTGGTAGAGAGCTAATCATCACCATTATTAATTAGAGCCTTGGTTCTTAGATATTAAGAGGAAATAGAAATAAAATATCTTGCTTTAGACTTCTAATAAGTATGTTAGAGTAGGCATAGTATAAAATTCAAATTTATAAAGTAAATGGACAAATAGCTAAAGTATAAATCAGTGAGAAATTGTAGGATAGGTATATCCTGTGTTTAGGTATTTCCATTACTTAAACTAAAGTTTCTAGAAGGAAAATAAGCTAATAAAAACATTATTAAAGTATCTCTTAAACTATCACCTTAAGAGTCATGGCAATAATTTGGAAACCACAGGAAGAATCCCAATTTTAATAAAAGTTTCACTCAAAAATTAAAATAATTTAAAATATTTTGATATGTGGATTTTCCTTTTGTGGAATACAATAGGGTGTTCCTAATAATAAATAACATTCATAGAAAATTGAATGGTTTATAAATCCCATAAATTATTAGTATAGTGTCATTTATTTTCTAAATATGAAAATTTAACATAGAGCAAGATAATATCTCCTGCTTAATTTAAAATATTTCCTTATGTACAAAGTGGTTCAACTTGAGACATAAATAGAACTCAAGAAGTTTATATTACTTTAGTCCTGTACACAGCGGAAACATTTCTTTAGATGAAAATGAAGAGGAAATAAATGTAATGCATTTTATACCATTGCTAAACTCTAGGTGAGATTCTCATCTAAAAAGAATCCTCAGCAAAAATGTACATATCTTTGAAAATCAGGCCTTCTGATGGAGGAAATGATGAAGTCATAATCACATCAGTGAACTCACTTTGTATTGAAGTTTACAGGTTCATCTAACTTCATTAAGTTTTTCCCCCTTATTATTGCTGAAACAGAAAGATGGCAGGTGAATGTAGAAATTATCCATTAGAGTGAACAAGTTTCCATTTCAAAGTATGTTAATTTTGTTTCTACTTTGTCAAGTTTAATTTGTCACTGAACCTAAAATGGGATAATTGTGCCAATGTTTAACTTCCCATACATAGTCAAGGTTTTTCCTGATTTTATAAAATTACATTTAGATCCGTTGACACTGCATAATGTATTATAAAGTAACATGTGTTGAGACTTGGTTCCCAACATGTCAAATTAAATCAAAATATAAATTAATTCAATGACAACTCCGTGTTGATATTTGCTCATTATGCTGTAAATAAATTGTGTGTGGAATCTCTGCAATTTAACCTAAAATTATACAAAGTACTTTTACATTAAAGCATTATTTGTCTTTAAAAGCCTGGATGTTCACTGTGCCAAACCACAGGTGCAATGATGCTTCATTTATTTACTTTTTTGGTTGGCGAGAGGGTGCAGCAGATGAAGAAGTGAAGACACCTTCTAACAACCAGAACTGATTTCAAGGATTCTATCCACTGATAATTCGCTATGAATAGTCAGGATGGAATTGAAACACCTTTGAAAATTAAGGGCACAAATTTTAATACTCAAAATATTTATTTTCTCTCTATCCCCAGCTGTAAGTTATTTGATTAAAAAACAGTTATTCTAATGTAGGATTTTGTTTTATCAGTCACATCTTAGTGTAAATGAAAATATCTCATAGATAAAGGAATTTGTTATGTTAAGCAGGAAAAGAAGGGATGAAGGCTGAAAAGCTGTGATACAAACACATAAATGTTTGTTTAGAGGAGGAATGAATAAGCAATGAGTGAGAATAAAGGCAAATAAATTTTAACACTTCTGAATCCTACACTAACTGTTTTACCCTCTGATTATGTCATCTACCATATTACACCATCTACTTAGTATAATTTAACAATTACTTCCCATTAAAGCATATCTATCACACCTCCCACAAAATGTCGACACTAAAAAATTTAGGGAAAAAAATCATCCACTTAATAGGTAACAAATAAATCTCTTAGAAAATATTTTCAAAATATTTTACACTATATAAATATTTTTGGGTATTTTGTTTAAAATAATTTTATAATACAGCTATTATATTAATATTCTTGAGTATAACTGTGTACTAAATGTCTAAAACATCTTATAGATTTTTATTTTATTTCTAAATAATTCACCAAAATAAGACAAACTAATTAGATTTCCCTCATTACAGCTGTTAAAATAAATTAATACATTTTATTCACAGTGATGTTACTGCCAAAAAGAAATCAGAACTATATAGAATCTGTGCCCAAAGTTGTGTCATATTGAAAGACCAGAAAATTCATATTAATGTTATGTATGAAAATTATTGGTTATTAGGATGAATTTCCCAAGTTCATATATTTGATGAAGTAGTCTTTAAAATCCTATATTTTTATTTAGGAATTTATTTCTCTTGACTAAATCATCTCAGCCTTATTCTTTCTGTGTTTGCACTGAATGAGGTAACTTCAGAAAAAGAATATGGAATTCATCTTTATCTACTTTTGATTTTTTTAAATCTGTGAGAAACATCCTATTTTTGATATTCTGTCAACTTCTTTAATTTTCATAAATTTCCAGTAACTACTGAACCAAAGAAAAGGAAATGAAAACTTAAATCTAAAAATATTAGTTGCAGGGCTTCCCTGGTGGCGCAGTGTTTGAGAGTCTGCCTGCCAATGCAGGCCCGGTCCAGGAAGATCCCACGTGCCATGGAGCAGCTAGGCCTGTGACCCATGGCTGCTGAGCCTGCACCTCCGGAGCCTGTGCTCCGCAACGGGAGAGACCACAACAGTGAGACGCCCGCGTACCACAAAACAAACAAACAAATAAATAAATAAATTAATTAATTAAATAAAAATATCAGTCACAAAAATAAGAGCTCAGCATAGAGCCATATTTATAACTCAGAAATACTTTCTAAAAATTTGTCTATTTTTCCAGTCACTGATATACAGTTGTTTTTTGTTATGACTACATTAAATTACAAATATTTTTTCATCATTTTGAAGATGTATTTTAATTATAAAGCACAGTACATTGTTATGGTAAAAAGTCAGCTTTCATTACTATTCTGGTAAGTTGCTTTACAGTCATAATTTTATATAATAATTTTAAATATAATTAGTAAGGAAATATGTATTGCTCTTAAAAGGAAGACACCACCAAATACATAAAGATCAAACAATATAACTTCTATAGATTCAAAACAGTTGTGGTGATTCTGATGAGTTATATAGAATCAAATCTAATTCTTCATGAATACTAAACAATGCATATATATCATACAATACATATCGGTAAACAATATTGGTAAAGTATATATTAATTGAATAAATGCAATTTAAATAGTTTTATCAGTTGCATAATAGTTAATTACTTTAAATGTATATTTATTTACAAATACGTATTTTCAGCTTCACTGATCCCTCAATTCACATGGTTTTTTAGTCTTCTTAAGTTATCTAGATATAAAATTATACAATCTGGAATAATAATTATTATCCTTCTTTCCTCTCAATCCAGCTTCACATGTGACTTGCTAAATTTTCAAGCCAATATTAAATACCATATTTTTTAGATTCTAAGATACATTTTTTTCACACTTCCAAAATGTAGATGAATCTTATATTTGTTATCTACATTTAGTGTGACTGTAGTTTTAAAAAACAAAACTATCATTAAACTGAAGGTATTGTGAGTAACAGGATAATTATGGAATTTATAGTAACTTTTCCTTTCTTGTTTTTAGCTTTAATAATTCTAGTAATTCAACTTTAATTGCAATAATACTAAAGGCTAACATTTATTGAGAACTTAACATGTGCAAAGGGCTGTTCTAAAGGCATTTATTTTTATTAACTTACTTAATCCTCAAAGAGCTGTGAGAAGAGATACTATTTTCATGTATATATTTCTGATGAAGAGACTACAACGCAAAGACCTGCTAAGGTTTATGCAGCTGGTATATGGTAGAACTTGGGGGTGGGCTGATTGACAATCTGTCTTCGGACAGGCTATGCTATCCAACTTTACTATAGCTGTTAGCTGAGCGTTTACTACAAATAGTCTTTGTGTTAAGTTCATAATGCATAATGCCTAATTCTTTAATGACTCTTTCTGTTTAAAACAGTAATGGGCTTTAGCTTCTATCGAGTCAATTTCAACAATTTTCAATAATCATATAAATGGTCTTATTTGTCATACAAATATTTTTTATTGTTTCTCTTCTGAAAACTGGATAAAATATCTATATAAGACAAAAAAATTCATGTAGATAAAAATATAGAAAAATGCTTAATATAGAGCATATGTTTTATCAGAGTGTTTTATCAATAGTATGAGTATTTTATTTTTATTAACACTTATTATTTATTGTGTTTTTACCTTCATGAATTTTATTCTTACTTTCCATGGGACCAATATTTGTTACTTTTCATCCATTCTGTGAATAAATTATTTTGTTGTAGTATATTATTCTGTTAGTATATTGGCTTTATTGCTCTTTTTTGCAAAGGAAAATGTATTTACAATTATTTGTTTCAGCATTATCAATATTTACCCCTGGACCAATCAGTCCCAGCCAGGGACAGGGTGAACTGGCATACAAATCCTCCTTTTTTTTCTTTACTTTGAAATATATTAAACATGTTTGTAAAATATAAAGAACGACTGAGGAAATTCTTCTTTTTAAAGATACTGTACATCTTTATCCAGGAAGATGGTATTTCTATTCATTTAGTGAAGTTTTATTGCTTTATTGTCATGAAAGATACTCACATTTTTTTTTTTTTTTGCGATAGGCGGGCCTCTCACTGTTTTGGCCTCTCCCGTTGTGGAGCACAGGCTCCGGATGCGCAGGCTCAGTGGCCATGGCTCACAGGCCTAGCCGCTCTGTGGCATGAAGGCACACACATTTTTATCTGTTGATATATTTTCTAGCTATCTCAAGCTGGTGTATAAAATCTATTTTCTATCACATCTGCATTTTTTTCTTCATCAGTCTAACAAAATTTTATTTCTGATTATAATAACATCTTTAGATTGAGACGGGGGAGATTTGTATGTAAGCAATTACATGTCCTAAACAGTGACAGTTTGTTGCATCTGGTGAATTTCTTATATCTATTATTTCTTTTTATTTGTCTAACTGCAGTGGTTAAGACTTATAGTACAATGTTGAATAATGTGGTGTAGGTAAATACAGTATGATCTTCAGGATTTAAAGGAAATCCATGTCACTTTGAAGGGTGCTTTTTTTGTCTGATATATTTCTTCATGTTTAGTAAAATGATTTTCTCTTCCTAAGAGTCTCTTTATTATAAATGGATACTTTTTTTATTTTTTGTGTATATGTTAATGTGTTTGCTTAGCTTTTATACTTTACTCTTTTAATGTGCATATTACATTAAAATATCTTCTAATATTAAACAAAACATGAATTTCTGGGATAACTAAATCTTCATTATTATATATTCTGGTTTTGTTTGATTTTGCTAATATATTGTTCCAGAATTTTGCAACTCTGTTTATCACTGAGATTTGTTTATAATTTCATTTTTTGTCCTGAAGTCTTATTTTAGTATCTAAAATCTAGTTAAATCTAGCATCACATAAGGAGACATGTATTCTCTCTTTTCTATTCCATGGAAGAGATTGGTAAAGTAAAAATATCTGTGATACAAACTTTTAGAAAAACTCATCTACAAAGCTCTCTGAACTTAGTTCCTCTGAGGGACTCTTTTGAATTTCATAGTTAATTTATTTAATTGCTATATAACTTTTCACTATTTCTACTTCTTCTTGAGATGGCTTTTGAAATTTACTTTTTCTAGGGACATAGACATGTCATCTAAAATTTCAAGTTTAATGGCATAAAATTATTCACACTCATGTATATATATGCTTAGTTGTATAGTTCTTCCCCTTTTTATGCCTTATACAATTTATGTATCTTTATTCTATTGCTTATTATTTTCCTTGATTAATTTGAGCTAGTGGTGTGTCTTTTATTAGTTATTTCAAAGAACCAACTTTTGGTTTAATGTATCTGTTCTATAGTATGCCTGTTTTCAATCTCATTAAAGTTTATGTTTATTTCATTCATTTTATCCTCTTTCATTCTGTTGCTCTTTTTCTTAACCTTTAAATTAAATACTTAGCTCATTAACTTTCAATTTTATTTTCAATATGAATATTCAATATTATACATTTGCCTTCTAAACACCACTTTAGAAGCAACACCCATATTTAATATGTGGTATTTTAACAATTGCCTACTTTAATATTTTCTAATACCAGCTATATTTTTAACTCATGAGTTATTTAGGAAGGTTCATTTTTGTAATTTCTAATCAAATAAGCATTTTCTTGTAGTTCATTTATTGTTGATTTCTATATAAATTACTTTATGTTCAGGAAATTAGAAAATTTTGAGCAAGCTTAATGATTTTGAATGTGGTGAATTTTAATGAAAAGTTCCATGTGTGATTAAAACAAATTAGAATCACACTAATTTTCAGCTGCACTATTCTTTATTTGGCTATTATAAATAGAAGCAAATTTGTTCATAAAGAAAGATAAATTAAATAAATTATCTTCATAAAGATAAATCTTGTATAATTCATTATTTTAAGGTCTTTGTTACTTGCAGAGAAAAATAATCTTAATAAATACAATCAGGAAGTGATGATAATGGATAAAAAAATAATGTACCTTCCTCTGTGGCATGACAATAATTCAACAAATTTCCATAATATATAACATGAACCTTTCATGACACATTCTATTAAAATTTCTCTATTGAGTTTTATTCTCTATATTTTTCATTTTTTTAACTTTATATTGGAGTATAGCTGATTAACAATGTTTTAGTTTTAGGTGTACAGCAAAGTGATTCAGTTATACATATAATTGTATCTATTCTTTTTCAAATTCTTTTCCCATTTAAGTTATTACAGAATATTGAGCAGAGTTCCCTGTGCTATACAATAGGTCCTTGTTGGTTATCTGTTTTAAATATAGCAGTGTGTACATGTCAATCCCAAACTCCCAATCTATCCCTCTCCCAACCCTTCCTGCCTGGTAACCATAAGTTCATTCTCTAAGTTTGTGAGTCTGTTTCTGTTTTCTCTCTGTATTTTTAAAATGTTTTTTATACTTTGATCCAAAATAGCAACTCTACATCAAGGTAAATGATAGCTGATATCTTTAAGGTAAATTAGATGCTTCTCAAAAAATGTTATCATTGTCAGACAAATGTCTTTAGCTAATATTGATTTGTGTTATATTTTTAATTATCATAACATTCTGCTTGAAACACAGAACTAGTGTCCAAGGCCAGGTCTATGTAGCATTTGTAACGATTATACCAAATATAATTTATAAATTCATTTGCACTCTAAGAACACTTGTTACCCAAACTGGTTTACATATTTGAAATATATTGTATATTAAGGACAAATCATGTTAGTTTAACTTTGAGTAGATACTTCACTAGAGACAAAATGTGAAACTACAAATAAGATAGCAGAACTGTCATAGAGTGATTCTTGCCATTTCAGTTACTTGTGAGTATAGTGGTTTGTTATGATATCTGAACTCTTGGATAATCAGTAAATAACAATTATTCTTATATTGTTTTTCAGATACATTGTTGAGCATGACAGAAAAGTATGTTTAGAAGAATCCAGAGCATTTCTCTGTAACTGCATATGAACTTATCCAATTTCAAAAAAATTCACTTAAAACTCCCATTTCTTTTTGCATTTTTGAGTGTTTTATTTATATCTAATTGGATAAAATGTGTATTTCTCAGACAAAAGATATGTCGAGGTAGAAATGTACCTTTCAACTATTCATGGGTACACAAGTACATTGGGGAGATTGTGAAAGTGCAGATTGTGATTCAGTAGGTCTGGTAGGCCTAAGTTTTTGTTGTTTTTTTTTTGGGGGGGGGGTTGAGTAATTTTCATTTAAAATTTTTATTTCCTTGTATCTTTTTTTATTTTTTTACTTCTTTATTAGAGTATAATTGTTTTACAATGGTGTGTTAGTTTCTGCTTTATAACAAAGTGAATCAGTTATACATATGTTCCCATATCTCTTCCCTCTTGCATCTCCCTCCCTCCCACCCTCCCTATCCCACCCCTCCAGGTGGTCACAAAGCACCAAGCTGATTTCCCTGTGCTATGCGGCTGCTTCCCACTAGCTATCTACCTTACGTTTGGTAGTGTATATATGTCCATGCCTCTCTCTCGCTTTGTCACAGCTTACCCTTGCCCCTCCCCATATCCTCAAGTCCATTCTCTAGTAGGTCTGTGTCTTTATTCCTGTCTTACCCCCAGGTTCTTCATGACATTTTTCTTTTCTTATATTCCATATATATGTGTTAGCATACGGTATTTGTCTTTCTCTTTCTGACTTACTTCACTCTGTATGACAGACTCTAGGTCTATCCACGTCATTACAAATAGCTCAATTTCGTTTCTTTTTATGACTGAGTAATATTCCATTGTATATATGTGCCACATCTTCCTTATCCATTCATCTGATGATGGACACTTAGGTTGCTTCCATCTCCAGGCTATTGTAAATAGAGCTGCAATGAACATTTTAAAACTCCCATTTCTATACGAGCTTGTTCTTTTCATGATCACCAACATTTGAAGTGAAATCAGCATTAAAAAAACAACAACTTGGGTTTGTTTAAACAATAAAATTAACTCATACTGGTAAACAATGTTTTATTCTTGTACATTTTATTATGTATTATGTATGTCAGTCTCTCACTAAAGGAAGGTAGGAAATGAAAGATGAAGCTGGACTTCATTAAGCTGATTTTTGATTTAGATAATATAAAGCAATTACAATTAATGGAGGTACATCATCTTGGGCAAAGATATTATTCTTGTCATCATCATACATACCAAAAAAGCCACGAAATTCATGATGAATATCCTAGGGAAAATTGATATATACATACATATATATATTTGTGTATATATTTTTTCTCCACTTAAAGTAAGCTAGTCTATATCATATTTAGAAATGATAGATATTTTTACTGTTTTTGCAGTCTGTGTATTTAATACAGATGCATGCATACAACTCTCCTTATGCACTTGAAGTTGTAATAGCCTTAGGCTAATTTAACGGGATAGATTGTATTACTTTTCAAAATATGCTCTACCTATTCCCGAGCTCTAGAAGTCAGTTTTGACTCAGTGACTTTCCTGGGGCAATAAAACATGACTGGCAGTTATGAATGTGTTCCTAAGAGCTTTAAGAGTCATTGAGGTTCCTATCTGCACTTTACTTTTTCTTCTCAGAGCTCAACAATGGCCCAGATAGAGACTAATCCATCTGCCCAAGTCCCAGAGTGAAAACAGATGGAGCTGATCCACAGTAGGACCTCAATGGATATGTAACAAACAGGTGACTGCAAGGCATTGCTCATTCTTCCCTTTTTTAATATGAATAGTTATTGTAGTTATCTTTTCCCTTTCCAACACTGTAAATTGAGTGTGTATGTGATATGACTTGTTATTTTAGTTCATAAATCTCTAGATCAGGAGATTCCACATCCAGAACCAATGTAGAGCTCATCGTGAGACTCTGCACTTTAAGTCTGGTGCTGATATGGATGACTTTTAAGTTATCTCTTTTGGGAAAGAGGTGAGGGTATGTCACATGCAGAAAGAAGGTAAAAGAATATATGTGATGACAGGAATAAATTGTGGAAGAAGATATCATTCTTCAAATTATTTGTCATTCTTTCTTAGTGGAGGGTAGATCATGAATTTGCTCTAGTCATTGAAGTGAGCATAAGTGGCATATGTCATTTCTAAATAGAAGCTTCATAATCCATCATGTAGTGCTAGCATGCTTTCCTTTCCTTCTGCCACCATAAAAGCACTATCCCATTTAGAGACTGCTCCATCAGCTAAGAACCTAGAATGAAGACATGGGCAGCAGTACTACAGGTAGCATGTAACACGAGTGAAAAATAAATATTTGTTGTTTTAAGACATTAAAATTCTGGGGTCATTTATTAATTGCAGGATATTTTAAACTAGGCTGAATTATATATGCATGAAGTAATCAAAACCCAGTATTCTGAGTGGGAATTATCCCTTCCAAGTGGAAAATGAGGACTCAGCCCCAGGAATAGCACAGATAAGAATATTAAGATGCATGCTTCCCTGGTGATGCAGTGGTTATGGGTCCGCCTGCCAATGCAGGGGACATGGGTTCAAGCCTTCGTCCGGGAGGATCCCACTTGTTGCAGAGCAACTAGGCCTGTGTGCCACAACTACTGAGCCTGCGCTCTAGAGCCCGCGAGCCAAAACTACTGAGTCCACATGCCACAACTACTGAAGCCTGTGTGTCTAGAGCCCATGCTCGACAACAAGAGAAGCCACCACAATGAGAAGCCTGTGCACCTCAACGGAGAATAACCCCGGCTCGCCGCAACTAGAGAAAGCCCGCATGCAGCAACGAAGACACAACACAGCCATAAATAAATAAATATTAAAAAAAAAAAAAGAATATGGGGCTTCCCTGGTGGTGCAGTGTTTGGGGGTCCGCCTGCTGATGCGGGGGGTGCGGGTTCATGCCCCAGTCTGGGAAGATGCCGCGGAGCGGCTAGGTCCATGAGCCATGGCCGCTGAGCCTGCGCGTCCGGAGCCTATGCTCCGCAATGGAAGAGGCCACAGCAGAGACAGGCCCGCCTACTGCAAAAAAAAAAAAAAAGAATATGAAGATGCATCTATCACTTGTCTTTCCAGCTTACTCTAATCTTTCTTATCTTTGATGATTAGCTGATCATGGATATATGGACAATTTTGATATGAGAAATATTCTGATAACTATCTCCCTCCATTTATTTTCCCAATGTTTTTAATTATTTCTGATTCATCTTTTTAAAACCTCATTTGAACTTGACCCACGTGTTCCCAAGCTAACATCATTTATACTGAGCAAAATTTGGTTAAATATCCGATCTTTGCATCTCATAAGGCATAGCCATTTTTCAGTGGAAAATTAGAAAGATATCTCCCGGAATAATATGTATTGTTTTCCTAACCTAAAAATATAATCCTTTGAGACATGACCATCATCATAATTCTTAAAGGAATATTTTAGGACATCTTAATCAGCTAACACCTATTAAGCTTCTAATACTCCATAATGCATACATATTAACATTTTTTTATCCTAGTACATCATGATAGAATTTGTGATAAAATTATTTTTCTACAAATGTTAGTATTTTACTATAGTTCTCTAAAAGTGTAAGCAATGTGAAAAGATCTGGGAAAATGTATCCTCTAAGTATTTTTTATTTCTTTCATCAAAAAATATATTGTGAGAAACTAATATGTATAGGATACACTGGTAAATGCTGGGAATTTGAATCAGCATAAGATACATTTTGCTCTTAAGAAATCCTTAGCATTTTGTGGGCAAGACAAAAAGGTTACAGCCTAACATATAGAACAGGTTTAATGCCAAGTAATTGGTATGAATAGAAAGTTCTATAGGTTTCAAAGGAGTGAATGATATCCATGTATAGGAAGAGCAATTTACTTCACTTATTATCATAATCTCCAGGTCCATCCATGTTGCTGTAAATGACAGTATTTCATCCTTTTTAATGGCTATGCAATATTCCATTGCATATATGTGCCACATCTTCTTTATCCATTCACCTGTCGATAGACACTTAGGATGCTTCCATGTCTTGGCTATTGTAAACATCACTGCAATGAACATTGGGGTGCATGTATCCATTCGAACCATGGTTTTCTTCAGATATATCATACTAAGTGAAGTAAGTCAGACAGAGAAAGATAAATATCATATGATATTACTTATATATGGAATCTAAAAAAAAAGGTACAAATGAAATTACCTACAAAACAGAAACATACTCACAGACTTAGAGAATGAACCAGCAGGTTACCAGCAGGGAAGGGTGGGGTGGAGGGATAGATTGGGAATTTGGGATTGACAGGTATACACTGCTACATTTAAAATAAAATGTGTTCCCATTAAAAAAATATTTCACCTGTAGAAAAAAAAAGTATAGAAAGAGTGAGTAAAGATTTTATGGAAGGAATGAGATCAAGCTCTATTTGAAGTTTGGGTAGGATACAAGCAAATGAAGTAAAGAGATAAAAGTTTTTTTGAAAGTAAAACCTTGAAGATAAAATAATCTTCATATTTTTCGGGAATCTCAAGACCCCTTTGGCTAGGACAGATCATTTGTGAAGGGGAAGAATGAAATATAAGGAGCCACTGAAAGTTTTCATAATGGGATGGCATCTAAAGTAATACTCATATTAGATTAAAGGGCTGAGGAGCCTTTCTTTTGAAGTTGTTACCAAGGAAGAATCAACATGGTTTGGTGACTAAAGAATAATCAGTGAAGAAGGTACACTCAGTAATCACACAGAGAGTGTTGTTTTTCCTACAGAGTGGTAAAATAAATAGATGACAGGTCTATTTTAGGGGAAACAATAGATTGGTGGAATGCAACAGATGGAGGAAGAATAGTTTTGAGTTCATGATAGTTTGAGTTTAAGGTGCTAGTAAGTTATTCAAATAGAGGTGTACAGTATAATTAATTGTATATATTAAAGAATAACTTTGGATAAGAAGTCAGACTTTAAATATAGATGTAGGAGTCATTACATGGTCATTTTTATAGAAGTGAACACTCAGAGAAGTGCATTAAAAGAAAGAGAGCTAGAAATTTATCATAAAGAATAAGAAGAGAACTCCATTAAAGAGACTGAAAAGAAACTGTGAAAAGGGATAAGAGAAATGAGGAGAAAATATTGTCAAGAATATAAGGGAACACACAATTTTCAAGTGTGAGTCATCAACAGTGTCAACACATCCTAACATCTTATAGAAGACAGGGGTGAAGACAACAAATAAAAGGCAGTTAAATTATGATGTACTTAGAAAATGAGTAACAACTATAAATATGATGAGTAAGGTGTAGTCAGGATGATGAGTGGATCAAATAAACTGAGTATGATGCTCATTAGATTTTAGGGATTGCAAAATGGTTAGACTGTCAGTTATTCCCTATGGTGGCTGCCAACTTGTTATCATCAGAAAATAATTGCTGGTGAGTGGAGCGTAGCTACTTTAATAAATATCATAACTGCAGAGTATACATCTAAATTTGTATTTTTAACTTGTATGTATTTACTAAAGTAATATAAGAATTTGTGTAAAACCCAAATAAGATAGTTAAAAATCAAATATAACACCATCTTGTCTCAGCCCTCCACATATTCACCTCTTGCAACTGTTTCACCTTGGTGATTACACCCATATTTTTCAATAACATTTATGTTGGTATTTTTTCTTTTATCAACTTATTAAATGAGTTTGCCCTTTTTGTATGATGTATTCAACCAGACGCACTTTATTTTTTAACCCTGAGCATAGCTACATCACCAAGTTTATATGCTCTATTGCTTAGTTTGGCTACATTTAAATGTTGCTTATAATTTTTATTTCTTACGTCACAGAATATGTATGGTATTATTGACACTAAAGATTAAAATATTAAGACATGGATATCAATAACTTTCTAATTGTCTTTCTCCTTTTGCTATCCAATTGTGTCATGTGCACTTTTACTTTCATATTGTCAAGACTGATCCCATTAAGCCAGTAAAATTAGGTTCTCTGTTCTTTGACTTTACGTTGATTTTAAAATGTGAAATGAATGTATTTTCATGTTATTGTAAGTATTATTGACTATGGTAATGTTGAGAATTCTACTATGAATGTTCAATTAGTAGAAGGTTTTATCTGTGTTTCTTGCAGTTACTAATTGCCTTTAAGAAAAATAATCAATTTTCTTTTTTTAGGTACTCTATATTTTCAAGCTGTACCATTATGCTATCTAAATCTATGCAGATCATCTTCCCAGAGCAATCTTTCTTTTTGCCCCAATCTTAACATTTAAACCTGTGTACAAGTTTAATTCTGGATTTTCCTTCATTGCTTTACAGGTTTAAATCCACTTTTTGATTTTTGTTAATTAGCTCATTTTACTGAAGTACCTCTTAAAATAACATGCTAAGAAGGATGCATGATAAATAAGTCTTATGATTTCTTAAATGTCTAAAAAAGGTTTTCAATCCATCTTCACACTTGATTGATAATTTTCCTAGGCATCAAAATTATCAGTAGAAAAGTAAAGAATCTGGGAGGCATTCTTCACTGTCCTCTCAAGTCCACCGTTGCTGCCAAAATTGTGAAGTAAGTCAGTTTAATCTCCTTTCTTTGTAGGTGATCTGTTTTGTTTCTGACTTGTTTTGCTTTTTTCATTCTGGAATTTCACAATCTTCTATTTAGCCTTGGTGTTTCCAACTTTCCCAATACAGTGAATAGGTATTTCAATCTAACTAGGTCTTTTAATGTATAGTATTGTGATCTTCAGTCTGGGAAATTCTCTGCATTATTTATTTGATAATTTCTTCTTATGTTTCCTCTATTCTCTCTTTCTCAAATACCTATTAGTTGGATATTTAACCTCCTGCTTTAATTATCTATATTTGTAATTTTAAAATAATATTTCCTGACTTCCTTTGTCTTATATATCTCTGGGATATTTCCTTTTCCTCATCTTCCAACCATTCCATTATGTTTTAATTCTACACTCACATTAAACATTTAAATGTTTCTTTCTTGTGTTCTAATCATTCCTTTGTTATTGCATCTCATTCCTGTTTTGTATTTTTCTTTTTGTGGAGATACAATATCTTCCTGAATCTCTCTAATACTACAAATTTAAATGTTAGATATTTTAAAATTTCCTTTTGATCCCAAAATTAGCACTGCTACACCAAAGTCATTTTGTATGTTTGAGGGCATTGGGTTCTTACATATTACAAATTTTGATGTAAAACCTGGTGATCTTCAGTCCCAAGAATTAAACAATAAAGAGCAGAGTGTAACTTCTAAGTAGTTTACATTGCTTATTGATTATTACTCTCAAGAAGATAGGGACCTCATGCTTTTGGGCTCTAAAATAAGAATGTTCTGAGGCTCTCATGTCCATTCTAATTATCTTAGTTCTTCTTCAGAGAGTTCATTCAATTTTTTAGTGATGAGTGAGTAGTGTTAAATGTCTGGAATGAAAAGAGGTGACTATTCAATCATTTCATCTATTGATTTGTAATTAATCCACATCCCCCCCCATCTTTCCATTCTCATTCTTTATTTGGCTTGTCAAACACCAACCCCCTTCCCCAACCTAAGGTCCACAGAGAACTTCTGTCACACCCTTGGCTACAGCCTCCTACTTACTTACCTTAGCCTGCAGCTTTGACTTCATCAGTAACTATTCCTCAGCTCTCTTTTAGTATATCTTAAGAATGTTGAATTCTTTTTCTTGTCATCACCGCTCTTCTTAAGCATTGTGAATTTAAACCATTTTTATTTCATTAATATCATCTTAATGGCATCTCACAAGGAAAGAAAGTTAAAAATGTGTGATCTTTCTCTCAGATCCAGAAATGCACATTTTCCATTAAAAAAAAATTTAAAGATTAGCCATAAAACCAATGATGATTTAATTGACCTTATTGGAATGGTGAAGGTTATTTTGGCCAAAATATATGACTAAGCTTTGCAGACCAAAATTGATATACAGTGCCTACAATATTACATGTCTTTAATAAGTATTTTTTATTAGCTGGGGAAGTTAATATGTCTTTTAATGTCTAGAATAAGGAGATCAAATTAGCAAGGAAGGAGTTTCTTTTCATTTTACACATGTCTTAGGCATTATATCTCCTATGATATATCAAAAACAATATTTCCACATGTGACTATATTCAGTCTGTAGCATCATTGCTTTCCTTAGTGACCACCAAGATAGATTAGGATTATGTAACTTGTCTTTCCATATGCAACTCTCAAAACTGAGTGCTTGCTCAGGGCCTTCTTGTCTTTATTACTTTACCCTATTTTTCTCTTTGTTAAATAGGGATTTGAATATGTATTATAAAATAACGTAAGGTTTAACAATGCTCCATGATCTCTTCCACTCTGGTTCCATGTCTGCCACTCCCAGATGCACACCTGAAAGTTCTAAAATGCCAAAGGGCAAGTAGTTCTTACACACCAGGCTGTTATATGAATCCTTTTGTAGATAGTTTCCTCTTTCTTGATTTCCTTCCCTTGAAGTTCCATACTCCTAACCACTTTTCTCTCCACTACTTGATAAGCTCTATGTTCAAAACTCAACTTAGGCAGCATGGTACCACTCCTCAACCCTACCCCACCCCCAACAGACATCTCATAAACTCCAGTAGCTTTCTCTGATCCTTCTCCATCTCCCACAGCTCCTGTGCATGTCTATTCAAGGTTCCTACTACATGGTGGTGAATATCCGTTTATGTGACTTTCAGCCTCCCCTTTTAGATGTAAGACAAGGGTCTCACAGTGGACTCATATTAAAATCAACTGGAGAGCTTTAAAAATTAAGCCAATCACCATCCACTGGGATAGGGCTCATAAGACTCCAAAGCTCCCCAAGTGATTTAATGTACACAGGGAGGAAAACTACTACTATTAGACCTCAGCAAGAGCAACAATTTTTTTTTTTTTCAGTACGCGGGCCTCTCACCGTTGTGGCCTCTCCCGTTGTGGAGCACAGGCTCCAGATGCGCAGGCTCAGCGGCCATGGCTCACGGGTCTAGCCGCTCCACGGCATGTGAGATCTTCCCAGACCGGGGCACGAACCCATGTCCCCTGCACCGGCAGGCGGACTCTCAACCACAGCGCCACCAGGGAAGCCCATAGCAACATCTTTTATTTGTCTTTGAAACTTCAATCACTGATACAGTGCCTAACACACAGTGATTACAATATTAAAAGAATACAGTTTCAGCACATCAAATTTCATTATTCAAAATTAAATGGATTCAAAGTATACTTTAAACTTATAATATTTCAAAACATTGAAAATAAACAGCTATATTTTACCAAGTAATTCAGGTTCATATTTGGAAAACATTGCTAAAGATAATTTAATAATGAAACACACTAATTAATCCATGAAGAAAACATTACATTCAAAGAAGTATATCTGGGGAGACCTTCAAATGGCAGAGGAGTAAGATGTGGAGATCACCTTCCTCCCCCAAAATACATCAGAAATACATCTACATGTGGAACAACACCTACAGAACACCTACTGAAAGCTGGTAAAAGACCTCAGACTTCCCAAAAGGCAAGAAACTCCCCACATACCTGGCCATGTGGCTGACAGGGTCTTGGTGTTCTGGACGGGTGTCAGGCCTATGCCTCTGATGTGGGAGAGCAGAGTTCAGGACATTGGTCCACCAGAGACCTCCCAGCTGCATGTAATATCAAATGGCAAAAGCTCTCCCAGAGATCTCCATCTCAACAATAAGACCCAGCTCCACTCAACAACCAGCAAGCTACAGTGCTGTACACTGTATGCCAAACAACTAGCAAGACAGAAACACAACTACACCCATTAGCAGAGAGGCTGTCTAAAATCATAATAAGGTCACAAACACCCCAAAACACACCACAGGACTTGGTCCTGCCCACCAGAAAGACAAGATCCAGGCTCATCCACCAAAACACAGGCACTAGTTTCCTCCACCAGGAAACCTACACAACCCACTGAACAAAACATAGCCACTGGGGCAGACCCCAAAATCAATGGGAACTATGAACCTGCAGCCTGCAAAAAGGAGACCCGCAAAACAGTAAGTTAAGCAAAATGAGAAGACAGAGAAACACAGATGAAAGAGCAAGGTAAAAATCTGCCAGACCAAACAAATGAAGGGAAATACGCAGTCTACCTGAAAAATAATTCAGAGTAATGATAATAAAGATGATCCAACATCATGAAAATAGAATGGATAAAATACAAGAAACATTTAACAAAGAACTAGAAGAACTAAAGAGCAAACAAACAATGATTAAAATTGCAATAAATTAAATTAAAAATTCTCTAGATGGAATCAATAGCAGAATAACTGTGGCAGAGAATGGACAGGTGACCTGGAAAATAAAATAGTGGAAATAACTACTGCAGAGCAAAATAAAGAAAAAAGAAAGAAAAGAATTAAGGACAGTCTTAGAGACCTCTGAGACAACATTAAATGCAGAAACATTCGAATTATAGGGGTCCCAGAATAAGAAGAGAAAAAGAAAGGGACTGAGAAAATATTTGAAGACAATATAGTTGAAAACTTCCCTAATATGGGAAAGGAAGTAGTCAATCAAGTCCAGGAAGTGCAGAGACTCCCATACAGGATAAATCCAAGGAGAAACATGCCAAGACACATATTATTCAAAATATCAAAAATTAAATACAAAGAAAAAAATATTAGAAGCAGCAAGGGAAAAACAACAAATAATATAAAAGGGGATCCCCATAAGGTTAACAGCTGACATTTCAGGAGAAATTCTGCAAGCCAGAAAGGAGTGGCAGGACACATTTAAAGTGATAAAGGGAAAAACCTACAACCAAGATTACTCTAACCAGCAAGGATCTCATTGAGATTTTTTTTTTAAATTTTTTTTTTATACAGCAGGTTCATATTAGTCATCAATTTTATACACATCAGTGTATAAACATCAACACTAATCACCCAATTCATCAAACCACCACCCCCACCATCCCACCGCTTTCCCTGATTGCTGTCCATATGTTTGTTCTCTACATCTGTGTCTCAATTTCTGCCCTGCAAACTGGTTCATCTGTACCATTTTTCTAGGTTCCACATATATGCGTTAATATACGATATTTGTTTTTCTCCTTCTGACTTATTTCGCTCTGTATGACAGTCTCTAGATTCATCCACATCTCTACAAAAGTCCCAATTTCATTCCTTCTTATGGCTGAGTAATATTCCACTGTATATATGTACCACATCTTCTTTATCCATTCAACTGTTGATGGGCATTTAGGTTGCTTCCATCACCTGCCTATTGTAAATAGTGCTGCAGTGAACACTGGGGTGCATGGGTCTTTTTGAATTATGGTTTACTCTGCATATATGCCCAGTAGTGGGATTGCTGGATCATACAGTAACTACATTTTTAATTTTTTAAAGAACCTCCATACTGTTCTCCATAGTGGCTGTATCAATTTAAATAACCACCAACAGTGCAAGAGGGATCCTTTTTCTCCACACCCTCCCTAGCATTTGTTGTTGGTAGATTTTCTGATGATGCCCATTCTAACTGGGGTGAGGTGATACCTCATTGTAGTTTTGATTTACATTTCTCTAATAGTTACTGATGTTGAGCAGCTTTTCACGTGCTTCTTGCCCATCTGTATGTCTTCCTTGGAGAAATGTCTATTTAGGTCTTCTGCCCATTTTTGGATTGGGTTTTTTGTTTATTTAATATTGATCTGCATGAGCTGTTTATATATTTTGGAGATTAATCCTTTGTCAGTTGCTTCATTTGCAAATATTTTCTCCCATTCTGAGGGTTGTCTTTTCATCTTGTTTTTTCCTTTGCTGTGCAAAAGCTTTGAGGTTTCATTAGGTCCCATTTGTTTATTTTTGTTTTTATTTCAATTACTCTAGGAGGTGGATCAAAAAAGATCTTGCTGTGATTTATGTCAAGGAGAGTTCTTCCTATGTTTTCCTGTAAGAGTTTTATAATGTCTGGTCTTATATTTAGGTCTCTAATCCATTTTGAGTTTATTTTTGTGTATGGTGTTAGGGAGTATTCTAATTTCATTTTTTTTTTTTTTTTCTTTTTGTGGTACACAGGCCTGTCACTCTTGTGGCCTCTCCCGTTGCGGAGCACAGGCTCCGGATGCACAGGCTCAGCGGCCATGGCTCATAGGCCCAGCCATTCCGTGGCATGTGGGATCTTCCTGGACCGGGGCACGAACCCATGTCCCCTGCATCTGCAGGCGGAATCTCAACCACTGCACCACCAGGGAAACCCTAATCTCATTCTTTCACATGTAGCTGTCCAATTTTCCCAGCACCACTGATTTAAGAGACAGTCTTCTCTCCATTGTATATCCTTGCCTCCTTTGTCATAGATTAGTTCACCATAGGTGCGTGGGTTAGTCTCTGGGCTTTCTATCTTGCTCCATTGAGCTGTGTATCTGTTTTTCTGCCAGTACCATATTGTCTTGATTACTGTAGCTTTATAGTATAGTCTGAAGTCAGGGAATCTGATTCTTCTAGCTCCATTATTTTCCCTCAAGACTGCTTGGCTATTTGGGGCCTTTGTGTCTCCATACAAATTTTAAGATTTTTTGTTCTGGTTCTGTAAAAAATGCCATTGGTAGTTTGATAGGGACTGCATTGAATCTGTAGATTGCTTTAGGTTGTATAGTCATTTTCACAATATTGATTCTTCCAATCCAAGAACATGGTATATCTCTCCATCTGTTGGTATCATCTTTAATTTCTTTCATCAGTGTCTTATAGTTTTCTGCATACAGGTCTTTTGTCTCCCTAGGTAGGTTTATTCCTAGGTATTTTATTCTTTTTGTTACAATGGTAAATGGCAGTGTTTCCTTAATTTCTCTTCAGATTTTTCATCATTAGTGTATAGGAATGCAAGAGATTTCTGTGCATTAATTTTGTATCCTGCTACTTTACCAAATTCATTGATTAGCTCTAGTAGTTTTCTGATGGCATCTTTAGGATTCTCTATGCAAAGTATCATGTTATCTACAAACAGCGACAGTTTTATTCTTCTTTTCCAATTTGTATTCCTTTTATTTCTTTTTCTTCTCTGTTTTCCATGGTTAGGAATTCCAAAATCATGTTGAATAATAGTGACAAGAGTGGACATCCTTGTCTTATTCCTGATCTTAGAGGAAATGCTTTCAGTTTTTAACCATTGAGAAGGATGTTTGCTGTGGGTTTGTCACATATGCCTTTATTATGTTGAGGTAGGTTCCATCTATGCCAAGTTTCTGGAGAGTTTTTATAATAAATTGGTGTTGAATTTTGTTAAAAGTTTTTCTACATCTATTGATATGGTCATGTGGGTTTTATTCTTCAATTTGCTAATATGGTGTATTACATTGATTGATTTGTGTACATCAAAGAATCCTTGCATCCCTGGGATAAATCCCACTTGATTACGGTGTATGACCCTTCTAATGTGCTGTTGGTTTCTGTTTGCTAGTATTTTGTTGATGAGTTTTCATCTATATTCATCAGTGATATTGGTCTGTACTTTTCTCTTTTTTTATTGTCTTTGTCTGGTTTTGGTATTAGGGTGACGGTGGCTTCATTGAATGAGTTTGGGAGTGTTCCTTTCTCTGCAAGTTTTTTGGAAGAGTTTGAGAAGGATGGGTGTTAGCTCTTCTCTAAATGTTTGCTAGAAGTCACTTGTGAAGCCATCTGGTCCTGGACTTTTGTTTGTTGGAAGATTTTTAATCACAGTTTCAATTTCATTACTTGTGATTGGTCTGTTCATATTTTCTATTTCTTCCTGGTTCAGCCTTGGAAGGTTATACCTTTCTAAGAATTTGTCCATTTCTTCCAGGTTGTCCATTTTATTGGCATAGAGTTGCTTGTGGTAGTCTCTTAGGATTCTTTGTATTTCTGTGGTGTCTGCTGTAACTTCTCCTTTTTCATTTATAATTTTATTGATTTGAATCCTCTCCCTCTTTTTCTTGATGAGTCTAGCTAATGGTTTATCAGTTTTGTTTATCTTCTCAAATAATCAGGTTTTAGTTTTATTGTTTCTAGCTATTGTTTTCTTTGTTTCTATTTCATTTATTTCTGCTCTGATTTTATGATTTATTTCCTTCCACTAAATTTGGGTTTCTGTTGTTCTTCTATATCTAGTTCCTTTAGGTGTAAGTTTACATTGTTTATTTGAGATTTTTCTTGTTTCTTGAGGTAGGCTTCTATAGCTCTAAACTTCCCTCTTAGAACTGCTTTTGCTGTATCACATAGGTTTTAGATCGTCATGTTTTCATTGTCATTTGTCTCTAGGTATTTTTTGATATCCTGTTTGATTTCTTCAGTGATCTCTTGGTTATTTAGTAACGTATTGTTTAACCTCCATGTGTTTGTGTTTTTTACGGGTTTTTTTTCCCTGTAATTCATTTCTAGTCTCAGAGCATTGTGGTAAGAAAAGATGCTTGATACAATTTCAATTTTCTTAAATTTAATGAGGCTTAATTTGTGACCCAAGATGTGATCTATCTTGGAGAATGTTCCATGTGCACTTCAGAAGAAAGTGTAATCTGGTGTTTTTGTATGGAATGTCCTATACATATCATTTAAATCTATCTGGTCTATTGTGTCATTTAAAGCTTCTGTTTCCTTATTTATTTCCATTTTGGATGATCTGTCCATTGGTGTAAGTGTGGTGTTAAATTCTCCCACTCATGTGTTACTGTAAATTTTCTCTTTTATAGCTATTAGCATTTGCCTTATATATTGAGGTGCTCCTATGTTGGGTGCATATATATTTATAATTGTTATATCTTCTTCTTGGATTGATCCCATGATCATTAGTTTTCTTTCTATTTCCATTTGCATGTAATATATTTTTCCATCCCCTCACTTTCTGTTTGAATGTGTCCCTAGGTCTGAAGTGGGCCTCTGGTAGACAGCATATATATGGATCTTTTTTTTGTATCTATTCAGCAAGCCTGTGTCTTTTGCTTGGAGCATTTAATCCATTCATGTTTAAGGTAATTATCAATATGTGTGTTCCTATTACCATTTTCTTAATTGTTTTGGGTTTGTTTTTGTAGGTCATTTTCTTCTCTTGTGTTTCCCACTTAGAGAAGTTCCTTTAGCATTTGTTGTAGAGCTGGTTTGGTGATGCTGAATTATTTTAGCTTTTGCTTGTCTGTAAAGCCTTTGATTTCTCCATCAAATCTGAGTGAGATTCTTGCCAGGTAGAGTAATATTGGTTGTAGGTTCTTTTCTTTCATCACTTTAAGTATATCATGCCACTATCTTCTGGCTTGTAGAGTTTCTGCTGAGAAATCAGCTGTTAACCTTATGGGAGTTCCCTTGTATATTATTTTTCATTGTTCCCTTGTTGCTTTTAATAATTTTTCTCTGTCTTTAACTTTGGCCAATTTGATTACTATGTGTCTTGCCATGTTTCTCCTTGGGTTTATCCTGTATGGGACTCTCTGTGCTTCCTGGACTTGGGTGGCTATTTCCTTTCCCATGTTAGGGAAGTTTCTGACTATAATCTCTTCAAATATTTTCTCTGATCTGTTCTCTCTCTCTTCTCCTTCTGGGACCCGTATAATGTGAATGTTGTTGTATTTAATGTTGTCCCAGAGGTCTCTTAGTCTGTCTTCATTTCTTTTCATTCTTTTTTCTTTAGTCTGTTCTCCAGCAGTGAATTCCACCATTCTGTCTTCCAGGTCACTTATCTTCCGCCTCAGTTATTCTGCTATTGAGTCCTTCTAGTGTAGTTTTCATTTCAGTTATTGTATTGTTCATCAGACCATCTTTTTTTTGTTCTTTAATTCTTCTAGGTCTTTGTTAAACATTTCTTGCATCTTGTCGATCTTTGCCTCCATTCATTTTCTGAGGTCCTGGATCATCTTCACTATCAGTATTCTGAATTATTTTTCTGGAGGGTTGCTTATCTCCAATTCATTTAGTTGTTTTTCTAGGGTTTTATGTTTTTCCTTCATCTGGTACATAGCCCTCTGCCTTTTCATCTTGTCTTTCTGTGAATGTGGTTTTTGTTCCACAGGCTACAGGACTGTAGTTCTTCCTGTTTCTGCTGTCTGTCCTCTGGTGCATGAGGTTATGTAAGAGGCTTTTTCACATTTCCTGATGGGAGAAACTTGTGGTGGGTAGAGCTGACTGTTGCTCTGGTGGGTGGAGCTGAGTAAAACTTGAATCCACTTGACTGCTGATGGGTGGGGCTGGGTTCCCTCCCTGTTGGTTGTTTGGCATGAGGCAACCCAACACCGAAGCTTACCTGGGCTCTTTGGTGGAGCTAATGGCAGACTCTTGGAGGGCTCACACCAAGGAGTACTTCCCAGAACTTCTGCTGCCAGTGTCCTTGTCCCCATGGTGAGATATGGCCACCCCTCGCCTCTGCAGGAGGCCCTCCAACAATAGCAGGTAGGTTTGGTTCTGTCTCTGCTGGAGTCACTGCTCCTTCCCCTGGGTCCCAATGTACACACTACTTTGTGTGTGCCTTCCAAGTTTGGAGTGTCTGTTTCCCCCAGTTCTGTCAAAGGCCTGCAATTAAATCCCAGTAGACTTCAAAGTCTGATTCTCTAGGCATTCCTCCTCCTGTTACAAGACCCTCAGTTTGGGAAATCTGACATCAGGCTCAGAGCCTTAAATCCAGTGGCTGGACTTCTGTGGTATAAATGTTTTTCATTCTGTGAGTCACCCACCCAACAGTTATGGGATTTGATTTACTGTGATAGCTGCCCTCCTACGATCTCATTGTTATTTCTCCTTTGTCTTTGGATGTGGGGTAGCTTTTTTGGTGAGTTCCAGTGTCTTCCTGTCGATGATTGTCTAGCAGCTAGTTGTGATTCTGGTGTTCTCGCAAGACAGAGTGAGAGCACGTCCTTTTACTCTGCCATGTTTGTACCAATGAAAATGTTGTTGCCTCACAAACTGGAAAACCTTAGGGCAGTTGGGCAGCCTGGATACACTGGGACAGGAGCTGATTCTTCAGTCTTGAGACAGAATGTTTTTTTTCCTCTCATTGAGATTTGACAGAGAAATTAAAATCTTTACAGGCAAGCAAAAGCTAGCAGAATTCAGCATCACAAAACCAGTCCTACCACAAAGCTAAAGGAACTTCTCTAAGCAGGAAACACAAGAGAAGGAAAAGACCTTCTATGACAAACCCAAAACAATTAAGAAAATGGTAATAGGAACATACATATCAATACTACCTTAAATGTAAATGGATTAAATGCTCCAACCAAAAGACATAGACTGGCTGAATGGATACAAAAACAAGACCCATATATATGCTGTCTAAAAGAGACCCACTTCAGATGTAGACACACATACAGACTGAAAGTGAGGAGATTGGAAAAGATATTCCATGAAAATGGAGATCAAAAGAAAAGTGGAGTAGCAATTCTCATATCACAAAAAATAGACTTTAAAATAAAGATTATTACAAGAGACAAAGAAGGGCACTACATAATGATCAAGGGATCAATCCAAGAAGGAGATATAACAATTGTAAATATTTATGCACCAAACATAGGATCACCTCAATACAAAGGAAAATAGTAACAGCCATAAAAGGGGAAATTGGCAGTAACACAATCATAGTAGGGGACTCTAACACCCCAGTTTCACCAATGGACTGATCATCCAAAATGAAAATAAATAAGGAAACACAAGCTTTAAATGACACATTAGACCAGATGGACTTAACTGATATTTATAGGACAGTCCATCCAAAAACATCAAAATACACTTTCTTCTCAAGTGCTCATGGAACATTCTCCAGGATAGATCATATCTTGGGTCACAGATCAAGCCTTGTTACATTTAAGAAAATTGAAATCATATCAAGTATCTTTTCTGACCACATTGCTATTGGACTAGATATCAATTCCAGGAAAAAATCTGTAAAAAATACAAACACATGGAGGCTAAACAATACACTACCAAATAAACAAGAGATAAATGAGGAAATTAAAGAGGAAATTAAAAAATACCTAGAAACGAAAGACAATGAACACACAGACATCCAAAACCTATTGGATGCAGCAACAGCAGTTCTAAGATGGAAGCTTATAGCAAGACAATCCTATCTCTTGAAACAAGAAATATCTCAAATAAAAAACCTAAAAAACAGAAACAAAACAAAACAAAAAAATCTAACCTTACACCTAAAGCAATTAGAGAAAGAAGAACAACAAAAAAAAAAAAACCCAAATGTTCACAGAAGGAAAGAAATCATAAAAATCAGATCAGAAATAAATGAAAAAGAAATGAAGGAAACAATATAAAGATCAATAAAACTAAAAGGTTGTTCTTTGAGAAGATAAACAAAATTGATAAACCATTAGCCAGGCTCATCAAGAAAAAAGGGAGAAGACTCAAATCAATAGAATTAGAAAAGAAAAAGGAGAAGTAACAACTGACACTGCAGAAATACAAAGGATCATGAGCGATTACTACAAGAAATTATATTCCAATAATATATACAACCTGGAAGAAATGGACAAATTCTTAGAAAAGCACAACCTTCAGAGGGTGAATCAGGAAGAAATAGAAACTATAAACAGACCAAACACAGCACTGAAATGGGGACTGTGATTAAAACTCTTCCAACAAACAAAAGCCCAGTATCAGATGGTTTCACAAGTGAATTCTATCAAACATTTAGAGCAGAGCTAACACCTATCCTTTTCAAACTCTTCCAAAATATAACAAAGGGAGGAACACTCCCAAACTCATTCTACCAGGCCACCATCACCCTGATACCAAAACCAGACAAAGATGTCACAAAGAAAGAAAACTACAGGCCATATCACTGATGAACATAGCTGCAAAAATCCTCAACAAAATACTAGCAAACAGAATCCAACAACACATTAAAAGGATCATACACCATGATCAAGTGGGGTTTTTCCCAGGAATGCAAGGATTTTTCAATATACACTAATCAATCAATGTGATAAACCATATTAACAAATTGAAGGAGTTAAACCATATGATCATCTCTATAGATGGACAAAAAGTATTCGACAAAATTCAACCCCCTTTTATGATAAAAAGCCTCCAGAAAGCAGACACAGAGGGAACTTAACTCAATATAATAAAGGGCATATATAACAAACCCACAGCCAACATCATTCTCAATGGTGAAAAACTGAAACCATTTCCTCTAAGATAAGGAACAAGACAAGGCTGTCCACTCTCACCACTATTATTCAACATAGTTTTGAACGTTTTAGCCACAGCAATCAGAGAAGAGAAAGAAATAGAAGGAATCCAAATTGGAAAAGAAGTAAAGCTGTCACTGTTTGCAGATGACATGATACCCTCCATAGATAATCCTAAAGATGCTACAGAAAAGTACTAGAGCTAATAAATGAATTTGATAAAGTAACAGCATACAAAATTAATGCACAGAAATCTCTTGCATTCCTATATACTAATGATGAAAAATCTAAAGAGAAATTAAAAAAATGACTATGCTACCCAAAGCAATCTTTGTGTTAAATTCAATGCAATCCCTATAAAGTACCAATGGCATTTTTCACAGAACTAGAACAAAAAATTTCACAATTTGTATGGAAACTCAAAAGACCCCAAATAGTCAAAGCCATCTTGAGAAAGAAAATCAGAGCTGGACAAATCAGGCTTCCTGACTTCAGACTATACTACAAACTTACAGTAATCAGTACAGTATGGTACTGGCACAAAAACAGACATATAGATCAATGGAACAGTATAGAAAGCTCAGAGATAAACCCACACACATATGGTCACCTTATTTTTGATAAAGGAAGCAAGAATATACAATGGAGAAAAGACAGTCTCTTCAATAAATGGTGCTGGGAAAACTGGACAACTACATGAAAAAGAATGAAATTAGAATGCTCCCTAACACCATACACAAAAATAAACTCAAAATGGATTAAAGACCTAAATGTAAGGCCAGACACTTTAAAACTCTTAGAGGAAAACATAGGCAGAGCACTCTGTGATATAAATCACAGCAAGATCTTATTTGGCCCACTGCCTAGAGAAATCAAAATAAAAACAAAAATGAACAAATGGGACCTAATGAAACTTCAAAGCTTTTGCACAGCAAAGAAAACCATAAACAAAATGAAAAGGCAATCCTCAGAATGGGAGAAATTATTTGCAAATGAAGCAACTGACAAAGGATTAATCTCCAAAATATACAAGCAGCCCATGCAGCTCAATATCAAAAGAGAAAACAACACAATCCAAAAATGGGCAGAAGACCTAAATAGACATTTCTTCAAAGAAGTCATAGAGATTGCCAAAAACACATGAAAAGATGCTCAACATCACTAATCATTAGAGAAATGCAAATCAAAACTACAATGAGGTATCACCTCACATCGGTCAGAATGGCCACCATTAAAAAGTCTACAAACAATAAATGCTGGAGAGAGTGTGGAGAAAATGGAACCCCCTTGCACTGGTGGTGGGAATGTAAATTGATTACAGCCACTATGGAGAACAGTATGGAGGTTCCTTAAAAAACTACAAATAGAACTACCATATGACCCAGCAATCCCACTAATGGGCATATAGCATATACCCTGAGAAAACCATAATTCAAAAAGAGTCATGTACCAAAATGTTCATTGCAGCTCTATTTACAATAGGCAGGACATAGCAGCAACCTAAGTGTCCATCGACAGATGAATGGTTAAGGAAGATGTGGCACATATATACAGTGGACTATTACTCAGCCATAAAAAAAATGAAATTGAGTTATTTGTAGGGAAATGGATGAACTTAGAGTGTCATACAGAGTGAGGTAAGTCAGAAAGAGAAAAATAAATACCATATACTAACACATATATATGGAATCTAAAAAATATATATATATGGAATTTAAAAAAAAAAATGTTTCTGAGGAACCTAGGGCCATGACAGGAATAATGATGCAGATGTAGGGAATGGACTTGAGGACACAGGGAGAGGGAAGGGTAAGCTGGGACGAAGTGAGAGAGTGTCAAGGACTTATATATACTACCAAATGTAAAATAGATAGCTAGTGGGAAGCAGCCACATAGCACAAGGAGGTCAGCTTGGTGCTTTGTGACCACCTAGAGGGATGGGGTAGGGAGTGTGGGAGGGAGATGGAAGAGGGAGGAGATATGGGGATATATGTGTATGTAAAGCTGATTCACTTTGTTATAAAGCAGAAAGTAACACACCATTGTAAAGCAATTATACTCAATAAAGGTGTTTTAAAAAAAGTGGCACTCAAAAAGAAAAAAAGAAGTATACCTATCTTTACATGTGCATATTGCTCTATGGATAACTAGCTATACACAAAACCAGTCACACATATACACAAATACATGCACACTGATTGAGCTAGGTTGTATATTACCTTCTGGTATTTTGGGTTCTCACCAGTCAGGGGACTGAATCGTTTTGTAGAAATTAAATAAGACTGCTCTAAAATGAGATTTAAAAGAAGCTGATGGAAACTAAGTAGATATCAGAGCATGCTGTCATAATGAGATTAGTTATATTTTTCCATTACATTGTTAAAATAGAAATTGACAGAAGAGAAGTGGAAGGAAATAAATGCCAAAGTAGATCTCATCCTGAATTTAAAGCTGGAGATTAGTCCTGCAGGTGGACAAGGATTTTGCTACAGAAACCATTAGCAGGAAGCTTTGGATTCTATTGCCTGGCATTGGTGTTGAAAGGGAAAATACATATGGATAAACTGATGGATTGATAGCTTTATTTCATACAGAAAGCAGATAGAGAAATAGATTCTAATTCAAAAAATAGGAAAATGTTTTGTTTTTGCTGTTGCTGTCAGCAGCCATCTCAAAATTTTCTGTTGAGATAATTTAAAAGGCAACCATCTCAGAACAGATGAGGTGCCATTGCCATAAAGGTTTCTGTTATTCAAGAAATAAGTATGCACTTGCTGATTTCGTCTGATAGATAGTTCTATACAATCTTTATATACCATTAAGTTCTGCACTGCTGAACTCTAGTAATTCTAATTTAATGATATTCATCTAACAAAGTGAACACAAGAGGGCCTATATTTCAACTAAATATTCACTGAAGACAAGGCCTACATTTACTACAGTATGTGCTTTATATTTGTACTTATCTAAAGCTTCTATATATAGGAGGTCTTAAGTATTAATTTCTATGATTGAAAATACATACAAATAAGTTAGAAAGTTAATAATTTGCATAATAATTATAGGGATATTTCCTCCACCAAATAACACTTTATTTTTTTTTAACCTTGGGTAAATGTCTACATTTGTTAAAGATGTCACTAAATAATTTTCCCTCTTCTTCAAAGCCTCCAGCTATTCATCACCCTTTGAGGAAAGAGTGTGCTTTAAGCTTAACAGCAATAGAGTTAAAAAAGAATGTGCTAAAAAAAAAAGTGAGTATAGCATACATGAAAGTCATAAGGTGTAGAAGCAAAGATAAAATATCTATCTATCTCTCTCTGGAAAGAAGAAGGCAAAATAATTCAAGGGAACACAAGTAGGGAAGAGGAACAGCAAGTTTAAGATTAAAAGTGAAATGCATCATGCATATAAATGTATTGATCAGAAAATGGGATGGCAGGACTCCTGAATACTTGATTTTCAGAAACAGCAAAAAGAAAATTAAATGTTGAAAGAAATAAGACAGTTTGCTTTAGATCGTATACTTATTTAAATCATCCGCTGGCTACCTTTTCTAAGTTCCAGTTTTCTGGGGACACAATATATTGAAGAGTTTCATAAGGTCTCAGTCTATTGTCTAGAATTTCCAATGCTTTTGAGAAAAGTTGAAAGATGGTTGGATTTTTTTTTAAATTATATATACAGGCACATGTGTATGTGTGTTGTGGGTTTGTGTATGTTAAATTTTAAATTGCCCTGAGGATACTCATGTTAAAGTATTTATATTGCTTAATTTTTAAAGCAACTCTATAAGACAGGTGCTTGTCTTCCTATTTTAAAAATTACAAGTCTCAGGAAGAGAGTCATCAGGTAAATTGGCCAAAATTAAATAGCCAACAGTTGAGAGGGCTGTCATTTGAATGCAGATGATCAGATTTCAAAACCTCCTCTCTTAATTACTAGTCTAAACAGACTCAAAAAAAAAAAAAAAAGTCTCTGCAGTTTATTTTCCACATGTACATGGCTTTAAATTTTTATCAGATATTAAAACTAGAATTAAAATAAAAATATTGAAAATTCAATATATTAAAATTTTGAGAATTTTTCTCTCTTGCAAGATTCCTAAAAAATTTACATTTTACCGTTCCATTTTTTTCTTAAAGGAAGCATTATCATTTCAATAGTATTTAGTCTATGTCAGAATATAATTAACATTTCAAATAATATATTAATACTCCATGCATTCTATATAATCAGAGAAAAGGAATATGAGAGTTTAAATATATGCAAAGTCCAAGTCACAGAGAAGTAAATGTTAGTACCTAAATAGACTTATGATCTCTTAAGATATAAAATTGAATTTATTACTCTCTAGACTATGAAATAATATAATTTTATGATAATGAAACAGATTATCTCTTCATTGGAACCCATATGTAAAGTAAAATTTAGGAATTAATCCTAATGAGATTAAAAATTTAATTTTAGAAAAATAAATTAGTTATGAAAAACTATCGTATATATGTGTAATTTGACAGCAATCTTGCATCTGGTTTAAAGCAAATATTTTTAGTCCAAAATGTCGTCTTCTATGATGTTTTTCATTCACTCTAAAGAGTACATTCGTTCACTTATAATAAGTTCACAGCTGAAATGAGTTTATTTAGGATGTACTTTTCTGAAGGAAAATACCCACATTTTGGAGACCCTTTAAAATTTAAACTGTAGCTGAAGTTTAGACCTTGGTGAGGAAAATAAAGAATATTCTGGGAAACAGCAGACAAACATGCAATTAGTCAAATGTGCTCCATTATATCTGATATCAAATACTGTATTAGAAAATAGTTTAAAAATGTAGACTCCATTTCCCATAATTGTTCAATAATTTAGACAGTAAAGAATATTAAAAAATATATATATAGATAAGTTTTACATGCAAATATGAGGAGGAAGGGATCACAAAATTTTGCAATTGGGAGAATAGTATTTCCCTTCTTAAGGATAGTTTCAATAAAGTATTGGAAGAGAAGGATATATTTTAATGTATTAAAAAGTAAATAAAAGTTGAAAAAATTGAGATAAAGAAAATTGACTCCTATCTAAAACTTTTTGTAAAGATAAAGAGTGAAAGGGGGCAAAAGCTAGAGGAAGATTCATCAATTTTGAATTTTTTCTTTATGTTTTATATATAATAGACTAAGTTAAAAATGATTACAGGGGCTTCCCTGGTGGCGCAGTGGTTGAGAGTCCGCCTGCTGATGCAGGGGACACGGGTTCGTGCCCCGGTCCGGGAAGATCCCACATGCCGTGGAGTGGCTGGGCCCATGAGCCATGGTCACTGAGCCTGCACGTCCGGAGCCTGTGCTCCACAACGGGAGAGGCCACAACAGTGAGCGGCCCATGTACCGCAAAAAAAAAAAAAAAGATTAGAAAATGTCACTGATAAAAGAGCATGAAGACAAAAGATCAGCATGGAAGTATGACCACAGAGGAGAACTGCAGCAAATTGGAATTCTGTGGGTTCTGAACCCAGTGAAAAAAAATCATAATTATTAAAAAAAAAAAAAAACTATTTAAAAACTCTGGAAAGTATCCTAAGAGTATACAGCAAATAGAGAAACATGAGTTCAAAAATATCTATTAAATCATGATTAAAAGAGTGAGAGCCTGCAGCATTTGAGGCATGACCTGCTCCCTTCCCCCTCCCCTGATAAATGCAATAGAAGATCTACTCCATGAGGTATAGCCAACAACATGGGCTTCCCTCGCCACCAACTCCTAGTCTAGGACTTTGGTTTCTCTTTGTGGCTGGCAGGGCACCAGAATTTCTCATGCCCACCAAACCTATGTAGCAGATCTATTCTAGGCAAGCATATCTAAGTGGTCTGTGGTTTCCCTCCTCTACCCAGCTCCCACATGTAGGGTGGAAGCTCTACTTTACAGGGGATAAAGTACTAGACCCTGATTGCCGTTGTTCCTTAGCAGTTATACCAGGTAAAGATACAGTCAAAGAGAGTACAGCTAAAGGCTAGAATCAACATCACTTGTGGCAGAAGAGCATGGTAGGGTGACTTCATGCATACCCAAGATTTACCTTGTAAGGAGTCACATCAGAAGCTGCACATAGTATAAAAATATATCCAAGTCACTACTGAGATTCTTATCAAGGATAATCATTGGCTTACTCATTCTCTTCTCTTCCTATCTGAACTTCCCTGAGATGAAAATATTACATGTAAAGAGATCAAGCATGATAGGAGAGGGAAAAAGTTAAACTACTTGGAAAAATCTAGACAAAATAATTAGTTCCTAAGTTATAGAGACTCATTTGTAACTGTTGATAACTTTTATAAATCCTTGCTTTGCTTCCACATACCTGTGTGGTTTCAAGCTCTTGCCCACATTCCTTTGCCACATTTTTATTACACTGTTTTCTGTAGAAAGATTTTCCAGGGTTATCTCTAAAGCATCCTTTTGGAACTGCCCAAATATTTATTAGATTTCATTGCATAAGGAAGCACTTGTACAAGTATGAAAGAAGAATTCTGTTTCTAAAAGGAAAGTTAAAAGTCAAAATATATTGGCCTTCTTTCTTGTTCAACAGATGTCCTGAGAACAAGAAATGGTGGTTTAGTCTCTCTAAATATAGTCTACAATCATTACAAGCAAAAGCCAATTTTGTATTATTATTCTCCAAGGTGAAAGTCATTGTCTGTCTTTATATTAGGTGAAGAAGATGAGAAAGAACACTATTAATAGTAGAAGTGAAATTTTGAATAGGTTTTGTGTCAAATAAAGAATGATGCCTTTTAAACTCTCCCTAACTAAAATAAAGTTACCCACTCCTTGCAACCTATTTTACACCTACTATTATATTTGAATTCAAAATTTAAAGTTCATGTTTTGTTCATATAACCAGTGTGAACAGCTCCATAAACTCCAGGTAAAGTACATAGTTCATTCATTTTTACAATGACTTACCTGATGCTCCACACACATTAATAGCAGCAAGTACAGTGCTTCTCTTTGAAGCTCTACTGAGACAGCCCTAAGCGCCAGGAAGGGTAGTGCAGCTGTTCCTCCTAAGCCACAGGGGGAGCCCTTATGAGTCTACCTGATGCCACTTTTCCTGCAGTATGGTGTCGCTGTTGAAGTTTAGTCCAGCTCAAGGGGAAGCAGACAGGGGTTCATTAGTTCTTCACCAGTTCAGATCCATGCATCAATGCCCAGGCCTTGGGTTTCTTGGGAGAAAATGTTCACCTCCTTCACCACTAAACAATCTACAGTCCCACTGTTGACTTCTCAAGGTAACAGCTTTCTTTGTGGAGCATTTTTAGGTCCCATAATATAACCTCCATGTGAAAGCTGGCACAGAAAGCTGTCAGGTCTGGTTAGAATAACTACCAGCCAGTGATGGGGCATCTTTGTCCTTGTTTCCTCCTCAGGAATCCACCGAACAGAAAACAGGTAGCTTTTTCTCTTAAAGACTCAAAACACAATAGGACCAATGATAAATCCTTGATTTCCGTAATTGTACAACTTGCTTTATATTGAATACCAATCCTCAAAGTGAAAATACTTTCACTAATTTTCCCTGTTTATCTTGTCATTTTATGTTAGTTTACCTCTATTTCTATGTGGAAGTATGAAGTAAGATCAGAGATTCCAAAATTATTTTTGTCACTAGAGAATAGAAAAATAAAGCATGAAGAATCTCTTTGTGAGACATTTGGCAATGTTCATATTTTCATCTATACAGGGTACTGTGGTTCTTATACTGAGGGAAAACTTAGCAGTGAAATTAGAACATGGTATTTTCATATTATATTAAGTGATTTTGCACAGTGAACAAAATTAGAGAATTTTCTGTAAACATAATCACATATTTTTAACAGCACTGCTGAGGTATAACTCATATACCATACAATTGACCCACCTAAAGATTACAATTCAGTGGTTTTTGGTATATTCAGAGTTGTCCCATTATCTTCAAAATCTAAGTTTAAAATATTTTTGTCTCACTAGAAAGAAATTTCATACCTCTTAGCAGTCTCTCCCCATTCCCCACCCTCCACTACTAGCCCTTGGCAAAGGTAATCTACTTTCTGTCTCTGTAGACTTGCCTATTCTGGACATTTTGTATTAGTGGAATCATACAATATGTGGTCCTCTGTGACTGGCATTTTCAATTAGTATAATCTTTTCAAGATTTATCCATGTTGAGGCATGCATCCATACTTTATTCCTTTTCATTGCTAAATAATATTCCATTATATAGACATACTGCATTCCATTGAACAACACATAAACAAGTGGACATTTAGGTTGTTTCTACTTTGGGGCTGTAATGAATAATGCTACTAGGAATATTCATGTACCAGCTTTTGTATGCACTTATGTTCTCATTCCTCTTGAGTTTGCTGGAATTGCTGGATCAAATGGTAAATCTATATTTAATTTTTCAATAAATTTGCAGTCTGTTTTCAAAAGTGGCTCTACCATTTTACATTCCCACATGCTACATTCTTGCCAACAGTTAACTGGCTTGGTTTTGGTTTTAGTTTTCTGTTTTTCTGGGCTTTTTTTGTTTGCTTGTTTATTGTGTTTTTGATTATTTTTTATTGGAATATAATTGACATAAATATTATGGAAGTTATAAGTGTACAATATACTGCTTCCCAATTTTTAAGGGTTATACTCCATTTATAGTTATTATAAAATATGTACTATATTCCCCACATTGTATGATATATCCTCATAGCTCATTTTATACATGTAAGTTTGTACCTATTAATCCCCTACCCCTAAATTGCCCCTCCTCCCTTACCTCTCCTGTTAACAACTAGTTTGTTCTCTATATCTGTGAGTCTGTTTCTTTTATGTTTTATTAACCAGTTTGTTGAATTTTTTTTAGATTTTACATATAAGTGATATCATACAATATTTTCCTTTCTCTGCCTGACTTATTTCACTTAGCATAATACCCTCCAAGTCCATTCATGTTGCTGCAAATGGTAAAATGTCATTCTTTTTTATGGCTGAGTAGTGTTCCATAGTGTGTATGTGTGTGTGTGTGTGTGTATATATATGGCATATATATATATATATATATGGCACATCTTCTCTATGCATTCCATTGTTTCTGTTTTTGTTTTTATTAGAGCCATCAGTGGGTAATAAGTGTTATCTCATTGTGGTTTTGATTTGCATTCCCTGATAACTAATAACATTGAGTACTTTTGTATATTTATTGGCCATGTGTAAATCTTCTATGGAGATGTGTCTATGTAAATTATTTTCCTATTTTTTAATTGGGTTATTTGTAGTTTATCATTGACTTATGATTTATTTATATAATCTTGTTAAAAATCCCTTATAAGACATATGATTTACAAATAATTCCTCTATTTTTTTAGGTTGTCTTTATATTTTCTTGATGTGTCCCTAAAAGAACACAACTTTTAAATTTTGTAAAGACAAATGTATCTATTTTTTCTTTAGTTATTTGTGTTTTGGTATCTGCTGCTGTATCTAAGAAGGCTTTGCCTAATCCAAAGTCACCTATTTCACCAAATGCCACATCTCCCTTCCCTTAAGCAGCCACCCATTTATTCTGTGTACCTATGTGTCTGTTTTCATCTTGATTTCTTTGTTTTATTTTTTAGATTTCACATATAGTGAAAATGTCCAGTATTTGTCTTTCTCTGTTTGACATTTCACTAAGAATAATACTCTCCAGTTTTCATTCATGTTGTTGCAAATTACAAGATTTCATTCTTTGTTATGGTGGAGTAATATTCTATTTTACATATACCACATCTTTATCCATTCATCTGTCAGTGGATACTTAGGTTGCTTGCATATCTTAGCTATTGTAAATAATGCCGCAATGAATATTGGGGTGCACATATCTTTTTTGAATTAGCATTTTATTTTCTTCAGATAAATACTTGGGAGTCAAATTGTTGGGTTGCTTGGTAGTTCTATTTCTAACAGTGTGGAAAATGCTCCACACTGTTTTCCATAGTGGCTATAACAATTTACATTCCCACCAACAGTACACTAGGGTTCCCTTTTCTCCATATCCTAGTAAGCACTTGCTATTTGTTGTCTTTTGATGATAGCCATTCTGACGGGTATGAGGTGATATCTCATTGTGGTTTTGATTTGCATTTCTCTGATAATTAGTGATGTTGAGCATCTTTTCATGTGCCTGTTGTTCATCTATATGTTTTCTTTGGAAAAATATCTATTCAGGTCCTCTGCACATTTTTAAATCAGGTTGTCTTTTTGATATTGAGTTGTATGAGTTCTTTGTATATGTTAGATATTAACCCCTTATTGGAAATGACATTTACATATATCTTCTCCCATTCGATAGGTGGGCTTTATGTTTGGTGGATAGTTTCCTTTGCTGTGTAAAAAAGCTTTTTAGTTTGATGTAGTCCCATTTGTTTATTTTTTGCTTTTGTTTCTCTTGCCTGAGAAGACAAATTCAAAAAAATATTGCTAAGACCAATGTCCAGGAGCATACTGCCTATGGTTACTTCTAGATGTTTTACAGTTTCAGGTTTTACATTTAAGCCTTTAATTCCTCTTGAGTTCATTTTTGTACCTGGTGTGAGAAAGTGATCCAGCTTAATTCTTTTGCATGTAGTTGTTCAGTTTTCCCAACACCATGCACTGAAGAGGCTGTCATTTCCCCATTGTATATTCTTGCCTCTTCTGTTGTAGATTAATTGACAATATAAACATGGGTTTATTTCTAGGCTCTCTATTCTATTCCATTGATCCATGTGTCTGTTTTTATGCCAATACCACACAGCTTTGATTACTGTAATTTTGAAGTATAGTTTGACATCAGGAAGTGTGATATCTCCAGCTTTGTTTTGCTTTCTCAGTATTGCTTTAGTTACCCGGGATCTTTTGTGGTTCCATTCAAATTTTAGAATTATTTGTTCTAGTTCTGTAAAAAATGCCATAGGTATTTTGATACGGATTGCGTTGAATCTGTAGACTGCCTTGGGTAGTATGGTCATTTAAACGATATCAATTTTTCCATTTTTTGAGCATGGTATATCTTTCCATTTGTTTGTTTTGTCTGTAATTTCTTTGAACCATGTTTTAGAGTTTTCAGAGTAGACGTCTTTTACCTCCTTGGTTAGATTTGTTCCTAGGTATTTTATTCTTTTTGATCCAATTGTTAGCAGAATTGTTTTATTTGGTTCTCTTTCTGATAGTTGATTATTGGTGTATAGAAAAAAACAGATTTCTGTATACTGATTTTGTATACTGCAATTGTACTGAATTTACTTATTAGTTATAATAGTTTTTTGGTGGCACCTTTAGGGTTTTCTATGTATAGTTTCATGTCATCTGCAAACAGTAACAGTTTTACTTCTTCCTTTACAATTTGCATTCCTTTTATTTGTTTATCTTGTATGATTGCTGTGTCTAGGACTTCCAGCACTATATTGAATAAAGATGGTGAGAATGGGCATCCTTGTCTTGTTCTAGATCCTGGAGAAAATGCTTTTACCTTTTAGTACAATGTTGGCTGTGAGTTTGTAATAAATAACTTTTATTAAGTTATGTTCTATCTATACCTACCTTGGTGAGAGTTTTTATCATAAATGAATGCTGAGTTTTGTTGAAATTTTTTCTGTTTTCTGTTTTTCAACTTTTCTGTTGTAAAAGAAAAGCTTGTTCTGCTTCTATTGAGATCATATGACTTTTATTCTTCAGCTTGCTAATTGATGTATCATATTGATTGCTTTGTGGATTTTGAACCATCCTGCATCCCTGGGATAAATCCCCCTTGATTATGGTGGATTATCCTTTTAATGTATTGTTGAATTCAGTTTGCTAATATTTTTGTTGAGGATATTTACACCTATGTTTATCACTGATATTGGCTGGTAATTTTCTTATTTTGTGTTCTATTTGTCTGGTTTTGGTATTAAAGTGGTGCTGACCTCACAGAATGAGTTCAGGAGCATTCTTTTCTCTTCAATTTTTTGGAATAGGTTGAGAAGGATAGATGTTAACTCTTCCTTAAATGTTTGGTAGAATTCACCTGTGAAGCTGCATGTCCTGGATTTGTTTATTGGGAGATTTTTTATTACCAATTTGATTTCATTACTGTTAATTGGTCTGCTCACATTTTGTACATCTTCCTGATTCAGTCTTATAAGATTGTATATTTCTAGGAATATATCCATTTCTTCTGGGTTGTCCAATTTATTGATGTATAATTGTTTGTAGTAACCTCTTACGATTATTTGTATTTCTGTGTGTCCGTTGTAACTTCTCTTTCATTTCTGATTTTATTTAGGTGGATCCTCTCTCTATTTTTCTTGACAAGTATGGTCAAAGGTTTACCAATTTTGTTTATCTTTTCAAAGAACCAGCTCTTAGTTTCATTGATATTTTCTATTGTTTTTTCAGCCTCTATTTCATTTATTTCTTAACTTATCCTTATTGTTTCATTCCTTGTACTAACTTTGGGTTTTGTTTGTCTTCTTTTTCTAGTTCCTTTAGGTATAAGTTTAGATTGTTTATTGGAGGTTGTTTTTGTTTCCTGAGGTAGGCCTATATCACTAAAAAACTTCCCTCTTAAAACTGCTTTAGCCATGTCCCATAGATTTTGGACCTTTGTTTCAATTTTTACTTGTCTCCAGGTAGTTTTTGATCTCCTCTTTGATTTTTTTTTCAGTGACCCATTGGTTGTTTAATAGCATATTGTTTAGCCTCCACATATCTGTATTTTTCTTTTATTTTTCCTGTAATTAATTTCCAGTGTCACACCATTGTGGTCAGAAAATATGCTTGATTTGACTTCAGTCTTCTTAAAATTACTGAGACTTGTTTTGTGGCCTAGCATGAGATCTATCCTGGAGAATGTTCTGTGTGCACCAGAAAAGAATGTGTATTCTGCTGTATTAGAATGAAGTGACATATATATATATATTTTTTTTCCCCAATCTGATCTAATTTTTCATTTAAGGCCAAAGTTCTCTTATTAATTTTTGTCTTTATGATCTCACCATTGATGTAAGTGGGGTGTTAATGTCCCCATCTATTATTGTATTACTGTCAATTTCTCCCTTTATGTTTGTTAATATTTGCTTTATGTATTTAGGTTCTCCTATGTTGGGTACATATCTATTTTAAATTGTTATATCTTCTTCTTGTACTGATTCCCCTATCATTATGGACTGTCCTTCTTTATCTCTTGTTAAAGTCTTTGTACTAAACCCTGTTCTTCTGATATAAGTATTACTACCCCAGCTTTCTTTCAATTTCCATTTGCAAGGAATATCTTTTTCCATCCCCTCATTTTCAATCTGTGTGTGTTTTCAGATCTGAAGTGAGTCTCTTATAGGCAGTATATAGATTGTACTTGTTTTTTTAATCCATTTAGCCACTCTCTGTCTTTTATTTGGAGCACTTAGTCCATTTACATTTAAAGTAATTTTGATAGTTGTGTAGTTATTGCCATTTTGTTAATTGTTTTCTGGTTGTTTCTGTAATTCTTTTTTGTTCCTTTTTTCTTCTTGTGTTCTCTCATTTTATGACTATCTTTAATGTTATATTTGGATCCCTTTTTCTCTTTGTGTGTGCATATCTATTATAGGTTTTTGGTTTGTGGTTATCAGCATGTTCATATATAACAACTTGATTTATAAATGACTATTGTAAGTTTATGATGTTTTATGTTCAAATGCATGCTTATGATCCTCAGTTTATTTCTATCTATTAAGTAGGTCAGTTACCTATCCTGAACTTAGAGAGGCGGCCCTATGTAGGAAATGTCCTGTGGGGCCTGGAAGCATGATTGCCTCCTGGGTATCAGAGCTATATGACCTAGGGGTATTCCCTATCTGGCTTTCATGTGCCCTTCTGCTGCAGCAGGGCCATCTACTGTAGGCACACTGGTAGGCAGGGCTCAACCTGGTTCAGCTGGCTGTGATATCTTGCCTTGTGCAGTGTCTGTGGGCCTGCTGTTGGGTGGGGTAGACTCCTTGTGGGCCAGCTGTTCAGCCTGATAGCATGTGGCAGCTGCAAGCCTGCTGTTTGATGGGGCTAGCTCTTCACATGGCTCCTGTGGCCCCACTGGTTGTTGGGGCAAGTCCCTAGTGCTATTAGTCTAGAGGGAGGATTCCAAAATGGTGCTTGCCAAAGTAGGTGTTATTGTGGTGGAATGAGCTCCCCCAAATGGCTAGAGTCAGTATCTCCATCAGCAGAGAAATTCCCAGTTGCCTTCTGGCTCCTCAGGAGGCTCTCCAAGATCAGTACGTGGGTCTGACCGAGTCTCCTTTCAAACCACATCTTCTATGCTGGGACTCAGAACATATGAGATTTTGTGTGCTTTATTTAAGAACAGAATCCATATCTTAAGTAATAATAGGAATACTTTCAATGCCTTCTACATACTAGAAACTATACATGTATTATCTTATTTAACCCACATAGAAATTCCATGAGGTAGGTGCTCTCAATATTACTATTTAGTAGAGGAAGACCTGAATTGGAGAAATATTAAGCAACAAAACAAAAGCACTCAGGTGGTAAACTACAGAGCTAGGAGTACCTGCCTTCTCCAGGAGTCTTGTAGAAAAACTCTCTGACTCAGCCAAATCTACTAGCATTGAGAAGCTAGTGGTTCAAGAGATACATATGTGATGTACTCCATCGTAGATTCTGTTAAAATTATTACATGTTTGGAAATGTATCTTTACTGTTGACTACATGTTTTACTAATTCTCCTAGTCCTTTTCTCACCCTGATTTCTCAGACAGCATTGTCATAAATGCTGTCACAGCAGTGGCTATCCTAGGTAAAATGACTAGCTATTTTTTGAGGTTCTTTAAAATAAGGTGAGCATCTTGATTTTCCTGAAATAACAGCATGTGATAGAAGATTCATTCATCAAACTAATCACAAATCCCTACAAATAGGGATACATCTGGTTTTGCAGCCTTTGTCACACAGAGGTCATAGATAAGACTTTGTTGAATATATAGTTTGTAGCTGAACTTGGTTTGCATTCTTTTACTGGCTTTCATTTTGTTATGGATAATAAGATAATATCCATAGACCTAAAAGTGCAAAATAATTTTTTTCCCTTTCTTGTGCTTTTTCTTTCTTTTAATAAGAAAATCAGGGCTTCCCTGGTGGCGCAGTGGTTGAGAGTCCGCCTGCTGATGCAGGGGACACGGATTCATGCCCTGGTCTGGGAAGATCCCACATGCCGTGGAGCAACTAGGCCCGTGAGCCATGGCTCCTAAGCCTATGCGTCTGGAGCCTGTGCTCCGCAACGGGAGAGGCCACAACAGTGAGAGGCCCGCATACCGCAAAAAAAAAAAGAAAATCATAAGAGGAACACAGTAGGAAAGTGTCTCCAGTTCAAATTAAGAATCACATATTACAGCCAACAAAGGATAATGAAGAAACAGCTCTGTATTTTTATATTGAAAATTATTTTATTTTTTGGTTCAAAAGCATTAGTAGTTTATGAGATTCTAGGATGATTCATGGACTAAATAGAGGATCGTAGTTTATCTGCTTTGTGACCTATTTGCTAATTGTAAAGAATTAACATTTAAAATTTGATTCATTTTAATTCTTTGTGAATCTCAAATGAGCAGCTTGTTCAATAAATTATAAATGACATAAATGTTGTGTGGTTAAAAAGGAACACCAAGAATGAGATAATTATGTGTAAAATGGAAAATATAATGGGAATTTTGTCTGAATAAAAATAATATAAATCTCATTACTTGTTGCATTTAAGAATATGAAAATATGCATTATGATGAAAAATATAATTTGATAGTGCAGCTAAGCAGCAGTGTTTCTTCACAGGTAGTCATATAGACAAATTAAGAAAAAGCTGATTAGGCCCCTAAAGAATTAATCAATAATTAATGAGAATGAGACAGGAGGATGAGTGCATAGTAGCACTACTGAAGGATTATTTTATTGCAACATTCTTTGTAACTGAAAGTGTAGCTATTTCCTTAAATAAGATTTACAAATTGGAAGAGCAGGATAAAGAAGTGAAAAGAGAGGAAATAAACAGATACTGCCTAGAGGATTATTAAAAATGGATAAGGCACTAAAGTAACAAACATCTATTCTGGCCATGGACTTGCCTTTGGAATTTCACTCAATTAGAATACAGTATTGTCAATCAGTCACTCCTACAAAGACAAAAAAGAAAATGTCTCAAATGTTAAAAAAAGAGAATGATTCTCCAACTAGGTAGTGTCAGCCTACAACAGAGACAGGAAATACAAATGACATACAAATAAGTCTAAGGAATTTCATCTTAAAATGAAACCTCTTCTAAAATTGTCAAACTGCAAGTAAGGTTTTATTAAGATTTTTAACAAGCATAATACTTTTTTTAAATATTACAATGCAACTGATTATTTCTTCCAAGTAAGGAGACGGTGACCTGGAAAGTTAAGACAAGTCTTTGAAAACTTCAGAGAGATAGTACATGGGAAACACCTATAATTCTTTAAGAAGTCTTTCTCTCTCTGAAATTAATTTATGTTTTGCACTAAGAAGACCTAAAATATTAGTTCGTTAATATTTATCCCAATATAAAATATACTATGTCATCATTTTATTGGTTTCTTATACTAGGTAAGGATTCTTGGGGTCAAAAATTAATTCATAGGCTCTCAATTTTATTTTTAATTCTACCTGATTACTAACACCTTTCTCATCTGAAGAAATGTAAGAGGCATTGTTTTAATTAGAAAAGAAATTTAGCTGATACAAAGTTGGCAGATATACAGTTTTACTGATTTTTTTTTCTCTTCCTTAAGGAAACTGTTTACATGGTTAAGCATGAAGATCAAGAAATAACAATCGTTATGAGACTTTTACATAAGTTAAATAAAGTGGTCAATTCAATAGAAAAGCGAGATCACCCCACTCAATAAGTGCAGTTTTTTTCTACCTTGGGAAAAACAGCGATAAATATGTCACCTCACACTGTTAATGACTGTACATATTGTTATAAATAAACTTGCAAGATCTGAAATAATCAACCAAACTAAAAAGACAGCTTGACAAATTTAAGCACCTGCACTGAAGAAAAAAAGTCATTTAAGCAAATCTTTCACAAGGTGGCTCAGTTTTAATGACAGCATTTGAGCTTTGGTTGAATGCCCAGATGCTGTAATTTTTTTGCCTTGCTAGTATAGTGAGAGCTGAAATCCTAAAGTAGCAATGGAAGCAAGTGACAGCACACAAATTAGTAAGAAGTCTGGAACAGCTGACTCTTTTTACCTTTCACTACACTTGACTTCATGGGTTTTGGATTCATAATAATATATTTTTATTAAATATTCTCCTTGTGGAAATGACTGTCCTACTAAAAGTTAAAGAAATTAACAAAAAGAAGATATGATTTTGCCCTCCAAAAACTGTCAGGATTTTAGAAGCATAGCTATATCTAAGTAGGCAAAGTGAAATTGAAAGTTAAATTTATCTACTTAACTTAAGGAGAAAATGTCCTCCTCCATTAAAGGAAAAAGAAAACATTTCGACAAGAATGAATATCTATATTGTCCAGATACCTGCTCTACCTCACCACACCTGGTAAATACAGTGTTGTTTTAGCCTTATTATACTTAATATATACATCCCATTAAAATTAAAATGTAAATAGTGCTCCTGGTTTTTTTTAGTCACACCTTCTCATTAGACTTACCAGTTATTGTTCAGTAGTAGAAAAGTTTCTGGAGGTGCTTTTGAAGATTATTTTGATACTAGCTGGCTACCAAGCTGAGCAAAAGTCTGAATAATGGGTTTTAGAAAGTAAAGCTTCTTTTCTGTCTTATATGCAATGGGAAGATGGTATGAAGGGTCAGTGGAAGACTGTGCTGTGGAGTGGAACACAGCTCTGGTAAAATCAAAATAGCTGCCATTTACTGCCATACTGCCATTTACTGGGGATCTGCTGTTATGCAGGAACAATGCTATCTTTAAATAAACTTAGATGTTAAAACTTAACACTTTTGCCTCAGTGTGCCTGTTGAATTATGAGTCTACTATCAACACAAGAGCAACAAAAAAGGTTTTTTTCCTTATATCCAGCTAGTACATTAACACTTACAAAGAGCCTAATTTATGATCTAGTCACTTGGTAGATGGTAGAAACTAATATAATTTTTGAATTTGTTTTTCTTCCCCACTACACTGTACACAGAAAGTGTCATATTGTATTCATTGGTATATCTCTGGTGCCTAGCATGGAACATGGTAAATGTTCAATAAATATTCTTGAATGAATGAACAAATGAATGAATGTGGTTTTTTTTTTGTTTAGATGACAAAGCAAAATGAAGGAAGGGAAGGAGGGAGGGAGGGAGAGAGGAAGGAAGGGAGGGAGGAAGGGAGGGAGGGAGGGAGGAAGGAAGGAAGATTTACTCCAAAAATACTAGTATCGTACATTGTTTTTGCCAATAAAGCTTACTCAAATGGGCAAGTATAATAATACAATGCTTATGACTATACAAATATTTTTCCTTGGGAAAAAGTTAGCTTCTCTTTTATGGAGGAGTTCAGAGATGTAACAGTGTGATTAGTATTTAGCAAGTAGAAGTATGCTCTAGGAGAGTCATTGGAGCCATCAGTGGGTTTAAACATTTTAAGCAAGAGTCTGGCTTAACTGTGTCTAACTGGTCTAGCTGGGGGTGCTTTGATCAATCAAAAAATTAGAAGTTCACCACTCATGGGTTAGCTAGGTTAAAGGGGACTGCTTTAATTAAAGGGGACTTCTAATGCAGACTAAAAGAAGTACCTCCACTGTCTCAAGCTTCCTGAGTCAATGCACGATCCACATGAACAACCCTTGTCTGCCAATGAAAGAATAATTTTGGCTTTTTGTCTTTGGCACAGTCCTCTACTAGAGGGAAGGGATGTGAAATTAATTTTGTAGAGTAAATATCACTTTGAGTGAATTTGTTTGCATGTGTACCCTCAAAGGATTTCAAAGAAGGGGTTTGTTTAATAAGTGGAAATAATAAGTAAGTAAAATGAACAACCTAATTTCCACCTTCTGGCTAAGAATTTATATATCTGCTCCTGACCAGCCACTAGAAATGAAATAAGTAGCTCATTAATGAAGTTATGTGGTAACATGGATAAGTTATAGATTAAGTTCAATTTTAACCATATTGAAGCTTTGTATTTAAAGTAATATACATTAAATGTGTAAAAGACTCTGAACTATTCAGAAATTAAACAACGTGGCATGAGTTATTCAAAGTAGGATATATATACATAGGTCCTAAATGTATAGACATTATAGCAACAAATATAAGATCTCAGTTAAAAATTATCTTAGGAATTATTATTAATTTGGATGATCCCTCAAATTTTCAGTATCCAAAATTGTCATAATTGTACAATAATCATTTGGTAAAAGTAAAAGTACATTCAGTGGTATACCTTTTATTTGTGTCATTAAATTAATACTTCTATTTCAACAATGCTCTTAGTATTTTTGTTTTAAAACACACTACAGTTACTAAGAAAAAAGATTTGAGTAGACTTGATTTTTATAAGACATATTAATATGCATGTTTTCTTTTTTTTTTTCTTTTTTTTTTTTTTTTGCGGTACATGGGCCTCTCACTGTTGTGGCCTCTCCCGTTGCGGAGCACAGGATCTGGACACGCAGGCTCAGCGGCCAGGGCTCACGAGCCCAGCCGCTCCGCAGCACGTGGGATCTTCCCGGACCGGGGCACAAACCCGTGTGTCCTGAATTGGCAGGTGGACTCTCAACCACTGCGCCACCAGGGGAGCCCCGGAAGCCCCTACACACTTTCCTTTTACATGTAGTTATACATTCAAAAATTCAAAGAATAACAACCAGACAAAGGCTTACAAATGCAAGTTTTTACTATAAAGGAAAATTAATTGGAGCTTGTTCTCAGCCAAATTAAACAAAAACAAATATTAGGGCTTCCCTGGTGGCACAGTGGTTGAGAGTCCGCCTGCCAATGCAGGGGACACGGGTTCGTGACCCGGTCCGGGAAGATCCCACATGCCGCGGAGCGGCTGGGCCCGTGAGCCCTGGCCGCTGAGCCTGCGCGTCCGGAGCACAGAGGTCACAATAGTGAGAGGCCCGTGTACCACAAAAAAAAGAAAAAATATATATATTAGTGTGGTGTAAAGTGATTCAAATACTCAGAGCCATAACATTGAGTCTACTGCCCAGTGTCTGGTTGACCCACCCAGGGGAACACATGTTCATTTTGAGAGAGGTGGTGCAGGGAGCAGATAAAAATTACAGAGTGTCAGGTGAACTGGAGCAAGAAAAATACTAGTATTAAAGAAATTTTTTTTTTAATATTTAAAATGCAAGGTATCTGGAATTGGTTTTGAGAATGTGTATAGCCAAACATTTATTATAGATCTAGTAATGCATATAGTCATCCACTAGCAATGTTTTCTCCTAACCTAATTGGTTGGATCACACAACCACAAAACTATAAACTATTAACAAACAAAATCTGTCCATAATATTGGCTAAGTAAGTCATGTTTTGTGACTTATTTCCACCTTTCTACAAATGATAACCTATCAATAAAAATTTCAGAGCAATCCTGATGTCCTGTTGCTTAAACCAAGTGAAACACTCTTGCAGCTTGTTCGTCACAGGTTGTCTCATTCCTATAGTTTTTTAATAATAAACTTCTTGACGATATGCCTTGTTTTGAAAAAAAAACATTGATCTTCCTTCAGTGAATAACATGAAAATCCCAGCACTATTCCATTATTTTTAATTTAACCCTTTAGTGATGAACTTGCCTCATTTATTTTACTTATACATAGGAGCTACATCAAAATTACTTTGGAAACTTTAGGAAAAATAAACTAAAGCATGTCTTTTCCTACTGCGGTAATGTAAGCCTTCCATTCTGTTTCTTCTTATGAAACAGACAACTCCTAGTCTCACTCCAAGGCCAGTGGTAAAGAGAATGGAGGGAGGAGCCCCACTTCCCTGCCAGTGAATGTGTCACATGCTCATTTTGAGGTCTGGTGAACTCACTCCCAATAGCACATCTCCCTTAGAGGCCACAGCCAGACTCTTGGATTTTTTTTCATATTCAAGTATGTCAAAAATATTAAGAGACTGTGTGTTTCTCTCTAAAATGTTATTAAATCTGACTTCAATTTTTTGTGTACTAAATAGTCATAATATTCATATATTGCTTATCTTTTGGGGAAAGTATAAAATTTGAGAAGAGAAATAAGAGGAGGAGGTAAAAGTCTTTTATACTAGTTCTCCTTGTTGGTTACTTTTTCAAAACTTCAAAAGGCTGTGAGTTGGTGACAGGAGAGCAGGAAAGAAACTGTGTGATTGCAGTGGCAGAGAAGAAGAGAAGAAACCACAGTCAGAAGCAGTATGCAACACTAGCAGAAAAAGTTAAAGCAATAAAATGTAACCTAGGAAAAGGCATGGGAATCAGAATGTAGATGGGAAAAAAGGCTTTTGTGACAATAAATTAAATATTAAATCAGATATATAGAAAGCACCAAAAATGCACACGGGAGAATCAAGATTCAATATTTAAGTATTGTCCAAATAGAGCCTACAACCTCCTTACTATGATGCCACTTAGGCAGCTGAGTCAGTTTTGCGTGTAAAAGGGCTCAGTTTATCCAAACTTGGTCAGGAGCAAGCAGAGATAAGAAGGAATTTCAGCAGGAGGTGGCATGTCCAGTGAAGTTTGAGAACAAAATTAGAAATGAGATGTTTAGATCTTGACTGTAAAAATGGTCAGTAGTCAAATGACAGAAAAGTCAAGCAGAGACACAAATAGGCCAGAATCACAGACCACAAGTAAGATAATTTGTAACTGTGTCTCTGCGAAATTGTGTTGACCAAGTTCTACTGCCACAGAAAGATGAGCCTATGTTTCATGCATTATGATTTTCCTAGACCTGACATAATGCTAAGAACTATGCAAGTGTTCAGTACATGCTCCTTAGACCGAGATTCCAAATTAAGAAAATGGAGTCAAGACTGATAAAGAAGTAGGAATACATGTAACGACTAGGAAACATACGATTACAAGATCGGTTTCTTTGAAACACGATAGGGACATAATCTAAACCTCACTGTACATCCTTAATATGGACTATAGAATTTGACATCAGCTTTCTCCAATTGTTTCCAATTCTTTCCTAGCATTAATATGACCTTTCTAGCTTTTAACTGAGCACAGAATTACCCAACATATGTTAGAAGAAAATTGTCCATGGGTCTTTCAGGTTTCTACATATCTTTTGTTCCAGACTATCATTTCAAAGACGTTGAGGTAGCAAATAGCCTTGGAAGACAAGCCTGTCCCAATGGACAGAAGTGTTTCCCAGTCAGATAATAGAAAACAATGTCTTCCTCTGGGGCAAAGTTTGGGCAGGTTTTCTGGAAGTCCCTTATAAGGTTGAGGTTTCCTGAACACAGTGTACCTCAGCTGTGACATGGACCCACTGTGTGCATGGCATCCATATCTGTGAGCCCCAAGTGGGTGCTGGGGAGCAAGGGAAACTGATGCCCACATATAGCTCATGCTGCCTGCTCTGCTGTGAGTAATAAAGTCCTTTGCCTTTTCCCCAGAAAATCATGTGTTCTTCCATCATCTATGAAAGTTTGGCAGCCCAAGTGATTGGCTTTTAAGTGGGGTCAAGTCTCAGATACTTTACAGTTTTTGGTGGAATCAAGATTACATTCCCCAGCTTCACCTTCAGTTAAGTAATAGCCACAGAACTAACTTCTGACTAATGGGGTTTGAGCAGAAGTGTTTTTTTTTTTTTTTGTGGCGATACGCAGGCCTCTCACTGTTGTGGCCTCTCCCGTTGCGGAGCACAGGCTCCGGACGCGCAGGCTCAGCGGCCATGGCTCACGGGCCCAGCCGCTCCGCGGCATGTAGGATCTCCCGGACCTGGGCACAAACCTGTGTCCCCTGCATCGGCAGGCGGACTCTCAACCACTGCGCCACCAGGGAAGCCCCGAGCAGAAGTGTTTTATGACTGTCAGGACATGTTTTTATAATTAGAGACTATGGGCTGCTTATATTCTTCCTACTGGATGAAATGCAGATGGAAGTGTTGACGCTTTAGCATCCATCTTGGAATATAATTTGACTTTAGGAATAAAATCCGTGCAGTACCGAGCAATAAGATAGGTTCCATACTCTCTGACACTGTATAGGATTTTATAAAATACATTTGTATAATTTTCTTTTTTATTAAGCACTATAATATGCCTGTCATCTTGTTAAACAGTTACCACTAATTAACTCAATAAAGCCTCATAAAAACTCTGTAATGCAAATATTACTGTAATCTTCATATTAAGATGAGATAAATCAATGGTTATCAAACTTAAGAAATTCAGCCACCTAGTAAATTACACACAACCAGAAAGTGGCACACAACTAGCAAGTGGCACTCAATTAGAAAATAGGAGGACTGGAGTGCGACTCAGTCTTCCCAATGCTGCCAAACACTATGTCACCCATTAAAGTGCCACATGGGAAAAACATGCTTGTTCATCCCACTACCATATACCCAGCACCTAGCAACATGCCTGCGACAAACTAGGTAATCAGTAGTAGGTAATTAATAAATAGTTATTAAATGAATTAGCGAGTTAGTCAGTTAATCACTCTGACCCTCACTTCCCTCGTATATTAAACAAGAATTATGAAAAAAATTATGGAAATCTTGCAAAAATTTTATTAAGATTAGACAAAATACATAAGTTTTATTATATATCAGGTACCCAATTAATGGTTGTTGTAATTATTACATATGCATTAAGAAAAGTGGCAGTTGACTCACTCTGTTCTGACCTCTAATGACCAAGTTTGCTTCCAGGAATTTATTATATAAATATATTAAATAAATACAAAGACACTATATTTTATGCAAGTAGAGGTGATATTTAAATGTTAAAGCCATGTATTGCTACATTAAAGAGATATTTATAGCTGACATAGGAAATAAACATAGAGTGGATTAGATTTTATTGTCCTTGTATGTTTTATTCTTCATAATGACCATTCAGGTCAGAAATTGTCTCCTCTACAACAAATGACACATTATTTAGCCCTTACACAATGGTGAAGGCTAGAGATGAATACATTCTCAAACAGCTGCAGCACATAATTAAAATGCACATGTTGGTTGACAGCCTGCATCTTCCTAACCTCTAGCATTTTCATGGGTCTCTTTGTTAAACGCAAATAGAAATAATAAACTATCGCTAAATAAATACAACTGAGGAACACTCTAAACCCAAATTTCCAAGTATTGAGCAATTACAGTTGGAGACACTGAGAACTCCATAGATAATCTATCAAATCCAAAATAAGGAGAGGGTCATTCCAAGATGAATGGACACAAGTCAACATGAGGTATAGGAAAGGACAAGGATGAGATAGAACTGGCATGATTAAGGGAGAACAGGATCTGCATGGAAGCAGGAGAGAGATGAGACATTCCTTCTGTTCTTTCTGGATAAAGATTCAATCAAGTACCCAGTGGGAAAGAACTGGGTTAGTATCAAACAAAAATCACTTAGAATTATTTGTATAGCTAGGACTTCATGTTTACTGTATTGTAACTCATCCAATAACATGACTGCATTACTTATCAAAAATATATATATTTTTGTTCTTATAGAGATTTATGTAATGACCCTTTCAAGAGGTTTATTAACAACAAGTACCTGATGCTGATTGACACAAATGTCAATTGTCATTAAGTTTCTACTAAATAAGTTCTAGAGATCCAATGTACAACATGGTGACTATAGTTATTAATTACTGTATCATATACTAGAAATTTGCTGAGAGAGTAGATCTCAGGTACCTGACTGTAGTAACCATTTCACTGTGTATATGTGTATCAAAAGATCATATTGTACACCTTAAATATATATATATGTATATATAAAACTTTTGTTTAAAAAATAAATACAAATTGAAAGAAAAAGATTCTACTAAATATATGAGAATAGTATATTTAAAGAGCATCCCTTATAGATGGTGACTGAAAGCGTCCTTCTAAATTGAGAGTGCCCTTTCTTAGTAGATATACGAAAGATTTTAATAGTTGCAAATAGGAAGAAATAGCAAAGGATATACCTAACTCATACATGCAAATAATATTTTGGATTATTATTTGATATTTCTTTTTAAAATTATTCTCTGTCTGATTAAACAAATGATATATATCCTACAAGACATATTCCTTTAAAATTAGGGGAGAAATTTAGTAGTTCATTAGTATAACATTGTAGATCCAGTTCTCCCTTACATAGCAGGTACCATAAATATTGCCGTCCTTATTTCCTGCTACAGATTTTATAACTATTTTGGGATATGGTCTTATTTCAGTCTGATTTATACTCATTACTACATGCACTTGGTGGATGAGAAATTATCTGTCATCTTATATTTGACAGGATGTTCTCCTGGGCTGTATATTTTAGGTTCAAATATAGACTCTGCCTCCTTCTGTCATTTTGAGTCTTGTCTAGTTGGAATGAGTAACTGGGTGGAGAATACTATATTTGTTTAATGCTATACCTAGAAATGTTACTAACCTAACATAATCATTGATATACTTTATTTCAACATGTTAAGTGATCAATTTTTCCACTCTTTGTTACACTAGCTTCAGCTGGTGCCTGAATCTAAAATGCATACCAATCATTGTTTAGGAAGTAGGATCCAGACACTCCATATCGCTATGAGAGCTGGGACAGCTGTGTTTTGGACTAGGCACTCGATGACTGGTTCTGATATTTTTGTAAAAGCTACTATCTTTGAAAGCATCTTAATTAAGAATGATCATCACATGGCTAAATGATGAAGTCATTTCAAACTACAAAGTGGGAAGAAAAATTAATCTTTCCCTTGAAACCAGTTCTACAAGTGTTCAACAGAATTATTGGCTATGAAGTCAAATGTTATCTACTATTTTTTTCTTAGCACTAGATTTAAAAAAAAAAAAAATTCAGCATGGTTAAAATTTTGTATCTCTTCCAGGGACATATCATCAATCTTCTATTATAACATTATTTCCTAGGTTTTTTTTAAATATTAAAGTATATTATTATAAAATTTACATCCTTTATTAACAAAAGTTTTAACCTATTTCATTCTACCACTGGGGTGTCTTCTATATCAATAATTATTGAGTTCTGCTGTCTCTCAGTTAGAAAAGCCTTATTTCTAATATTTTCTATGACAACGTCCTGAAAACAAAATAAATTTACTCTAGTATGATTAGTCTAATTCACCTTAAAATGTGATTCAGATCATAATTATAATTTTTCAAATCTATTATTTATATAAAATAGGAAAATATTCTAACTCAATATTCCTGGATATACAACTCTGGTGAAAATATCAAAATTAAAAAATGACAGCATCAGGCTTCCCTGGTGGCGCAGTGGTTGAGAGTCCGCCTGCCGATGCTGGGGACGTGGGTTCGTACCCCGGTCCGGGAGGATCCCACATGCCACGGAGCGGCTGGGCCCGTGAGCCATGGCCGCTGAGCCTGCGCGTCCGGAGCATGTGCTCAGCAACGGGAGAGGCCACAACAGTGAGAGGCCCGCGCACCACAAAAAAAAAAAAAAAAAAAAAAAGACAGCATCAAATCCAGATCATTAATTTCCAAGGGAAAATATTTGAAAGACTATTTTGACTATTGCGAGAATTGAACAGTATCTAAACCAGAGCCAAGTATTGCCAATATATGTGGGTATATTAAAAAATATGTACATATCTGTAAAACTAAACTTGCAATGTTGATGTTGTTTCCTGGTGGATAATAAGGAAGAAATCTCTGCAAAGTAGTCAGACAGCATTGCAGTGAGATAGGAAAATGACATTGGCTCAAATGTTCTGGGGGAAAAAATTGTGAATAAATGTTTAAAAATTCAACTGGCAAGGCGAAATATAATAAAACATAGTCCTTCTTAGTAGGTTTTGTTTGAGTGGGAAGTTGATGACCTAGAGATTTGCCTTTTACTAGAGCAACCAAATAAATATGGTCCAAGCTCACACACTTTTGAGAGTGAAAAGGGACACTACTAATAATCACATCAGGACAATAAGTGCAAACATAGACCATCCCAATTAAACCAGGTAAGCAGACTGCCATAACTAGATGGATAATTTATAGAAATACTAGTAAAAGAAGCTAGAGTAGTACTGTGTGAGGCCAACTCAAGTACATGCTGAGATTCATGGACTACAGTTTGATAAATATTTTTAAAGAGGAGTTAATCCCATTCCATAAATTAGTTAAAGATTTTACTCCATTATAATTTAGAATACATCTACTGACTTCAGTTACATGAAATGTAATTTCTGGATGTTTCTCTTCCATTTCCATTGACCCTCTTCTGTCCATATTAAATGCCAAATGGGAATCAAAGGAAGAAAATATGGCTGAAAGAGATATCCATAGTTTTGACTATTAAATCATAATCAGAAAAAAGAGAAGCAAGAGATTCATTAACGGGATTGCAAAGGAGACTATGCGTTATGAAGAATTCTGAGAGTTCTATAAATGGCTGTTGAATCACTTCTGAACAAACAGTATAATCTGAAATACTAATAGGTTTAATAAGTAATATTATATATTATTAGCATTGATAATGGTAGCTAACACAGAAAGAATTTGGTACATACTTCTAAATACATTATATAACTTCTTTAAATTTCATAACAACCTTATGAGGTAGGTATAACTATTATCCTGATTTTGCAGATGAAGAAACTGAAGCACAGTGAGGTTATGTAATATGCTCAAGGTCACACTACTAGCAGGCATTTGATTTGCAATTTAAACCCAATAGATTTGTATCTGAAAGGCTTGCATTTAAATGTCAAACAACAGAATTATGGTTCTAAAGACAGACTTTACCAAAAATAGAATAAGCCTCCTCCAGATGTAGAGAAATTCCACTAAATAAGAACACATACAAATGAGTCTTTCAATTGATTGTTAGATGGGACAAAATTGTTAGATGGGACAATAAGGTCTGCCCATGCCCTCTAAGATTTTAGAGTTAAAAGATACATTGCCCATATTAAGGTAAAAAAATATATATATGTAAAGAGGAAAGTGGGTTACAGAAAATATTAGATATTCCTATACTTATAGCTCAGGCTAGGGACTGAAAGTTAGTTGTGATTATTAGCAGGGTTTTTTTGTCAATGTAGAGAACTATACTGCAACCTTCAGTTTTAGATGATATTAACATATTTATATTTAATATCAGCTACTTGATATTGACCACTAAAACAAATAATTTAATATTTCTGGATTCTAACTTCCTCATTTATAGAATGGGTAAAATATCTCAACCAGTAGTAAAATTATATATATAAAAAGTGCTATATTGTTGGGTATTTTTACTATTACTTTTTTACTGTGGCACATAATATATACATAGTAAGGGCACAAAATATGAATGTGTAACTCAATAAATTATCACAAAGCAAACATCCATGTAACCACCACCCAACTCAAGAAGCAGACTATTTCCAGCATCTCAGAAGCCTCCCTGCTATCCACTCCTACTCATGATTCTATCACTCCCCAAATAAAACTGGCATCCCAGCTTCTCACAGTAGAGTTTATAGTCTGCATTTGAACTTGATAGGAACTGAGTTTGTACAATATGCCTTCTTGGATTGGCTCCCTTTGATCAATATCTTTTCCTAATGTGTTTCCCTTTCTGTATACTGTCCCATTGAAAGAATACACCAAATTTATTAATCCACTATACTCTTCAGAGACGTGTTTTTTTTTTTTCTGGACCTTTACAAATAACACTGCTATGAACAGTCTTCTTCATTTTCTTTCTCTTTGTTGGCATTAATTTAAATTGGAATTCTGCATCACCGTGTATCTGCTGTTCAAATATAGGTGACAATGTCAAATTCTAGAGAATATTTAACTTCTAGGAGCTCTAGCAATCTAAGAACCTGTTAATTCAATCAAGGGTTGAGATATTAAAAAGCTGTTTCAGTCCTTGTGAGAGATGATCTATTTCTGGTTCACTCTCACTTGGTTGGTTCTTTATGCCACCAAAGGAAAACTTTGCTGTTTTACCAGGGTTCTTCCTCTTTGGCTGAACCTAGATCCAAATTCTTCCCACACCATGTGTCAGTCAAAACCACCACTCAGCTTTTGAACCTGCCAGCCATAACTTTTGGAATTAGAAAATTACTACAAGGAAAATATTAACTCCATTCTGGATTGTTCTTTTAGCTCTGTGCTTACAATTACTCAATTCCTTAGTGACTTAGAAGCTCTTTTTCTGTGTTCAATCATATTTACTTTTTAACATAATTTTCTTTAATTTCAGCAGAAGTTTTTTTTGTTTGTTTTCTTGGTTTTTTTTTTTTTTTTTTGCGGTACGCGGTCCTCTCACTGTTGTGGCCTCTCCCGTTGCTGAGCACATGCTCCGGACGCGCAGGCTCAGCGGCCATGGCTCACGCACCCAGCCACTCCATGGCATGCGGGATCTTCCCGGACTGGGGCATGAACCCGTTTCCCCTGCACCGGCAGGCGGACTCTCAACCACTGTGCCACCAGGGAAGCCCCAGCAGAAGGTTTTGCCTGAACCAGCTGGTCTACCACTGTGAGAAGTGAGACTTTTCAAGTAATCAAGATACAATGGCAACAGTAGTGTAGAATATCAGAAGAAATATAGCAGAAAAAATCAAATCAATAAAAAAAATGCAATTTATTGTATAAAGTGCTACTTGTAGTCATTCAGAAAGAAATCAACCAAAAATTACAAAAACAGAATTACTAAAGAAGATTCATTTGAATGAAAAAATGAAGAGTCAAAAATGCTTTATAAATATGCTGTAGTATCAGGCAACGGGAAACATATGTATAATTAAACATTAGCATTGTCAATTACAGCTTGCAAGTCACAATAAATGAAGCTATATGTTTAAAATAAAATTCAATAAAACTTCAAATTAATGAAAGTTACCTTAAAGCCAGTATCTTTCTTTCAATCAATGTAATAAGTAGACTTAGAGATTATCATACTAAGTGATGTAAGTCCAAAAGAGAAAGACAAATACCATATAATATCACTTATATGTGAAATCTAAAATATGACAAAATGAATTTATGAAACGGAAACAGACTCACAGACATAGAAAACAAACTTATGGCTACCAAAGGGGAAAGGAGTTTGGGATTAGCAAATACAAACTACTATATGTAAAGCAGATAAAAAACCCGGTCCTGCTGTATAGCACAGGGAACTATATTCAATATCTTGTAATAAACCAAAATGAAAAATAATATATATATATATATAACCGAATCACTTTGCTGTACACCAGAAACTAACACAACATTGTAAATCAAATATACTTTAGTTCAAAAAATTCAGTGTAATAAGCATTCCTAACATTAAGTAGAAATAGAAAATGTAATTAGTCATTAACTCTCCCCCAGTGGCATACAGTAGTAGCTTATAGTATATAATTGAAGATATATTCAAAGGAAAATTTTCTGCTTTGACATTATCATTGCTAAGAGGAAACAATGAAAAGAAATTGTGCCTTCACTACAGAAAGACTATGATGGAAAAGCAAGTAAATAAGAAACTACAGTAAGTCCCCTACACACGAACCTTCAAGTTGCGAACTTGCAAAGATGTGAACGTGCCCAGAGAAAGGATGAAGAGAGACAAGAGGAAGAAGTACTTGAAGAACAAAAAAGATTCATGACGCAGAAAATGGCAAGAGGATTTTCTGTATTTGAAGAGGCACTGTTAGTTTTTGAGGCACAGGACCCAAACGTAGAACAGTACACCAAGGTTGCAGAAGCTGTTTGGAATGCAATCCAGTGCTACTGTGTCATCTATGACCAGAAAAAAAGAGCTACTACCCAGACATAACTGGGTCATTTTTCAAGAGGGTAGACAGAATTGAATCCAGAAAGGAACCAGAAACTGTGCCATCAATGTCACACGTGAGTGAAATTGCAGCCTGCCCTCCCTCTCCTATTGCTGATGATCCTTCAGCTCTACCATCTCCCACCTTTTCTCCTTCCTCCAGTCAGTAACTCTTCTTGCCTGTTCACTCAATGCTGTCCCCTGTATGTCAGCTGTTGTACTGTACTACTCTACTTTTCAAGGTACTGTACTGTAAGACTAAAAATGCTTTCTTTATTTTTTGTTTGTTTTTTATGCATTATTTGTGTGAAAAGTATTTAAACCTATTACAGTGCAGTACTATATAGCTGGTTGTGTTATTTGGGTACCTGGCCTAACATTGTTACAAACAAATTGAACTTATGAATGTGCTCTTGGAACTGAACTCGTTCATATGTAGGGGATTTGGTTTAATAATAGAGATTAATTAGAAAACAGGAAAGCAAGAGAAAGTGTTAAAAATTAGTTCAAACTCTGATTCTTAAACTCACAGAGAGAGAGAGAGAGAGAGAGGAGAGAGATCCAGGATAATGTATTTAAAGGAAAAAAGAAAGAATGTCAAAATATATAAATTAGAAATGAGGAAGGCAATATATTCTCTGATATGGAGAAGATTTAAAATGAGATAAAGGATTGAAATATCTATTTCAATAGATAGTTGACATTCTCTATTAAGTAAATATTTTTCTATGAAGAATAATTAATAAAATTTATTCAGAAGAAGGCAAACCAACAACCATAAAAAATAGAAAAAGTTATATTTTGTCCAAGAAAATCAGTGAGATCAGCTGATTTAAAAGTGATTATTTGGGGTTTCCCTGGTGGCACAGTGGTTGAGAGTCCTCTGGCCAATGCAGGGGACACGGGTTCGCGCTCCGGTCCGGGAAGATCCCACATGCCACAGAGCTTCTGGGCCCTTGAGCCATGGCCGCTGAGCCTGCGCGTCCAGAGCCTGTGCTCCGTAACGGAAGAGGCCACAACAGTGAGAGGCCTGCGTACTGCAAAAAAAAAAAAAAAGATTATTTTTTCAAATTCTTCAAAGAAGTTAATTTTCATGATACATAAGCTGGTTCTCAGTATTAAGAAATGATAAGATGTTAATAAATTGAATTCAAAAGATACAAAAACTGATCAAGTACAAAAATAATAGCATTTACCAATGTTTCTTTCAAAATAAATACAAAAATAATAAATTAATATATGAGTAAATTGATTTTGACATTATATTGGGCTGGCCAAAATGTTCATTCAGTTTTAAGTAAAAATAAAAGACACACTTTTCATTTTCACCAAGAATTTTATTGAACAGTGTATTCTTTAACCAAATAAACTTTTTGGTCAACCCAATATTTCATGAGTTATAGCATGGGTAACATAACACTTTGGGCTCATTGTGTACGAATACAGTGCTGGTTTAACATTAGCAAATTTAATTTATAAATAATAGCAAAATATTAATGTAGAAACATAATCATCTGGATCAAAGACAAAATACATTTTTTTATCTCAGAAAAGATACTTCTAGACAAACCCATAAGGATGGATACTATCAAAAAACCAGATAACAAATGTCGACAAGGATATAGAAAAATGAGAACACTTGTGCATTGTTAGTAGGAATGTAAAATGGGAGAGCCACCCTGGAAAACAGTATGGCAGTTCCTCAAAAAATTAAAAATAGAATTACCACATGACCCAACAATTTCAATACTGGGTGTACACAATAAAAATTGAAAGCAGGGATTCAAACACATATTTGTACACCCATGTTCATAGCAGCACTATTCACAATAGCTAAAATGTGGAAACAACTCAAATGTCCATCAACTAATGAATGGATAAGAAAAATGGTGTATACATACATATTCAATGGAATATTACATGGTCTTAAAAAAGAAGAAAATTCTGACTCTGGCTACAACATAGATGATCAATAAGAAGAATTATGATAAATGAAATAACCCAGTTACAAAAAGACAAATACTGTATCAGGTACATAGAGTAGTCAAAATCATAGAGACAAAAGGAAGAATCGTGGTTGCCAGGAGCTGGTGGCATGGAGGGGTATGATAATGGGAGGGTTATGTTTAATGGGTATAGAGTTTCAGCTGAAAAGAGTTATGGAAATGGATGGTGGCGATGGTTGCACAAGTGAATGTGTTTAATACCACTGAACTGTATGCTTAAAACTGTTTAAGGTGGTAAATTTTGTGTGTTGTGTATTTTACCACAATTTTTTTTAAAGAATACATAACAAGAATCAAGAGAACATAATTTTGGATTAAAAAAACTAAGTATTTATGCAAAAATGCATATTTACTCAAAAATAATTTATAGATTCAATATGATCACAATCAAAAATATGAAAGACTTGTGAGAATCTAGCAAAGTAATTCGCAAAGTCATCTGGGAAAATCTGTCTAGAATTGTACCCCAAATGAGTAGGATGTGTAAATATCTGTCTTAATTCTCTACTGCTGCATAAAAAATTACAACAAGTTTAGCAACTTAATACAATCCAAATATATCATCCCAAAACTTCATGGGTCAAGAGTGGGCAGGGTCTAGCTGAGTCCTCTCAGGGTCTTGCAAGGTTGCAATCAAGGTGTCAGGCTGCATTTTCATCTGGAAGCTTGACTGGGGAGGAATCTGCTTCCAATCTCATTTGCTTCTTTAAGGTTAGCAGGAGAATTTCTGTCTCTTTGGTTGGCTAAAACAAAGTCATATAATATAACACAATTAAAATAGTGAGACCCTTTGCCCCATAAAGTAACCTAATCAAGAAACTGGCATCCCACTACCTTTGCCATATTCTATTGACTAGAAGCAAGTCACAGCTTTCACCCATACTCAAGAGGAGAGAATTATACAAGGACACAATTTACTGTGAATCACTTTAGGGTGTGTCTGCTACAATGTATACATTAATTGATATTGCTAAGTATAACAACATTTAAAACAATCCAGGCAACAGCATAACAACAGTGAAACAAAATAAGTTCAGCAATGAACTCTGTGTATGTTTATGTGTTTGTAAACAATTTAATATATGCTAAAGTTAGCATTTAATATAGAATGCAGCTTAAGTATTTATGTTTGTATAGATAATGAAACACTGAGTTATGTCAAAGAGAGTGGGGAAAATATGAAATGACCTTTCAATTGTTTTTGTTTCATTATGCAGAGTCTAAGTATACTTGGGCAAACATTTCTCAGCTCAGCTCCTTCTGCCTTATAAATGGAGAATTTTCTCAAAGTCTAGCAATAGATTATCTTGTCTAGCAATAGGTTTTCTTTCCATCATACTTTTCAGCTTTGTTCTAAGTGAGTGAATATATGTGTAAGTACATCTACGTAGGTATTTTAGTGTAAACTGCTAATACTTGCATTAGTGCACCAAGCCAATATAGATTTCTGACCCTCAGAATTTTATTCTTCATTATTCCATGGTAATGGTGCATATATAGAAAGCAAAAGCCCTTAAGAGCCAAAATTACTGTGGACATTGTCAATATTGGAATGACAATCAATTCAAACATGGGTTTATAGATCGAAACATGTTTATAGTTTCAAACATGTTTCTTTTCCATTCTGTTTCAAACAAAACAAACAAAAAAACTCAAAAAACCTCTTAGTAGACAACTTACTTACTATCACTACCAAAAGAAATAAAGAAGTTGTGAAATGAAGAGGTAAAGATAGCATTAATTAGTTAATTAAAACCATATAAAATATAATCTAAATAGCAGACTAAAATCTTTATTTTAGTTATCTTACTAAAATTCAAAATGTCCTTTGTTCCTAGCAGTTTTATTTAAGTATCTCAAAAAAGGCAAAAAAAAAAAATCCTAATTGAGTCACATAAACATAGTCATACTAAGTCATCTCTTAATTTCTCAAAATCATGATACAAATAAGTGGCAAATTATAGAACATTAACATTCTCACAACCAATTGATAGTTCACTCTAGAGGGATATATTTCTAAAAAATGACACCAAAGTTAACAAAAAAAAAATATATATATATATATATATATATATATATATATATATATATATATTTGTGGTACCCGGGCCTCTCACTGTCGTGGTAACAAAAAGATTTTAAGACAATGAAAATGATCTGCCAAAAAGAAATTAATAAGCATATAGTAACATAAAGAGTAAACTTTATAAACTCAAAAAATATAAAGTGATTAGAGAAAAGACATAAGTATAATAGGAGATTAAAAGAGGAAGAAAGTAAATATTTTTTTCTTTTCTGAGCTATGAAAAATTGTCTTTATAATATTTTTATTCAGTTGCATTTTCCTCACAAAAATCAATGGAAAGATTTGTCATGTAATGTTTTTAAAGGATACTTTTGAGTTGTAGTTAAAGTGTATTCCTTCTAAGTTCAGCAACCATTCTAAGTTCTGAAAATCAAAAATTAAAACAGTTTTTGAACAACTAAACATTTCCAAAAGTAGGATCTAAGATATTTATTTGGAACAGATTATGTGTTGATTTAATTTAAAAAATACATGTATGATGCATCTTGGTCACAGAACATAAAATAACAGCATCATCTTCTAAGATTTTTAAAAGATTATAAAAGCTATTTGTAAAAGAGTTAATTGTAAAATGTCTTATTTTAAAATATCAAATATTTATTGCCTTTGTGTCCCCCAAAAATGTACAATTAGAGGGAAAAGTCACGATTCACTCATAGCAGCCTCATTTATGTGAAGTGGTGATACGGATTTTTTAAGAGTTTATATTTTAAACTTTAGAAAAAAGCAAGGCCTCCAAACCTCTAACTTTCTGGTACCACATGTCTTCAGACAGTGAATTCAAGAGCAAGACTCAATTTCAAAGGGATGACTTTTTTTTCCTTTCATAACTTCATATTCCAATGACAGGCAAGAACAGGACAAATTAAAAACCAATCTTAAAAGTCACTTTAAAGAACCCTTGGCAAGTGAAAGAGAAAGCACTCAGTTGTGCTTAGCCAAAATGAGCATCACATACCTATATAAAACACTCATGCATGGGGACACAACTAGTCCTAATCCATCTGTTGTTGAAAAATATATAAAGTAAAAGAGGAGATGAAATAAATGGGCTAAATCTCCCTTTGAAGAAGATTTATCTGTTCTATGTTCTGTGGCAGCTGTTCTAAACAGATTCAACTGGTCTCCTTTTCATTTTTCTTACATTTTAATTTGGGTTTGTTTCATGCGCACTTTTTCCTGTGAAACATGGCATATTTTTCTGATGACTTCTATGTTGTTATGAATGTGATGTCAGTGTCATTAAAATATCAGTAGATGAAAAACCAAAGGAAATCATTCTTTAATTTGAAATTAAGCTAGTTTTCCACAAATATTTCCAAAGATAGAAAAACCTTGGAGGAGATACATCACTTGTTTTAATAATGTGCAATTTATTGGTTAAATATCAAAGAATAAAATTTGGTAAAGTGATTTACGGCTTCACCAATAAAAATGTACAAGTAATTACTGCTAAATTATCAGGATAGCTTATCAAACTTTGCAATTAATGAAGCCTTTATAATCCTTGCCTTATTTATTTACTTTTGAATGATTTATGTACTTATAATCATTGTTACATTAATTTAAAAAATGCCAAGCTGAGCTGATGATAGACGCACAGACCAAGATTCAGAATTGGGCATTAACTTGATCCAGGAATTTGAATTTATCATTCATCTACAACAGATATGTTTTGAGGAACTAATTAGACTTATACAAAATTTTACCCCATTACAATGAGCAGGTCTCTAAAGGAATCAAAGCCATTTACTTAATTAGTTCAACATATATTTATTGTGTAATACTATGTGTTATGATAACATTGGGGAATTTTATTGATTAGGAAACATTCCCACCTCTTGATGAGTTTATAGTTTAATGGAGGGTAAGAAAAGAAATTTCAGTTTAATATTATGGCATACATAAAATTCAAAATTCCACCTCTTTAAGGCTTAAGAGTTGTAGTAATTAGTGAAATCCATATGAGAAAAAAGTATGATGAGCCATTCATACAGAATCAAAATTCACTGAGTAGGTACTAACAGAAGAGTGGTCTCAGAAACAAGATAAAGGCTAATGCGACATTGCCAGGCACTGATCATACTGTTTCTTAATTATTGTGTCCCATTGTATCTGAAACTCCAGAGGATAGTGACCACAAAACAGAAGGAACATGGAAGTTATGTTATGTGGAGGTGTGAGTGCACCAAATCTAATTAATTTTTTCTCTATTTTTAGGCATTTATAAGGTCTTCATTTTTCCAGTTCAATAAACATTCTTGTATACACATTTTTTGTACTTATCATTCTATCTTCTTACAGTAAAAAGTTAGATGTGGAATTTTTAGGTCAGAGAGAAAATACCCAGAAAATTTGTACATATGGCCAGATTTCTTGAAAAATTGTGATGTTAACTCCTTTACTGATGATATGGGAAAAAGCCTATATTTCAGCTGAAACTCTATAACTGCAATGTTCAGCAACTAGCCATCAGAGACTATTCCAATTTAAAATTTAATTAATTGAACAAATAAAATTAAAATTCATTTCCTCAGTCACACTAGTCATATGTCAAATGGTCAATAACAACATATGGCTAATGCCTATTTGATATTAAAGATATAGAAAATTTCCATCATCACAAAAATTTCTGTTGGGCAGATATAGAGTTCAGTCAATGTTTTTAACTGTTTTCTATCTGTTATAATAAAATAACATTTTGTTTTACTATTTTTTTTTACTAAGGTTCAATACCCCCATGCTTTTTTTTTTACATTTTAAGAAATATTTGCATATCATACATGTGAACCTGTTTCTTTCAGATGTTGATGTTTTTTATTTATTTTCCAGAGAAAAATTGTTTTTTTCTTTGTGTAGTAAGGTTGAGGATGGAGATGTTTAAGTATGGAAAGATAACAAAGATTTTCTCTTGTTTCTGAGTTTTATATCTTAGGAAAACTCTTTTTAAAACAAAAATTATGATTTTTAAAATTTATTTCTTTGATAAATCTGGAAAGATTTCATGTGATATATGAAACAGAGATGTAACTTTTTTCAAATGGCAAATCTCCTGTCTATGTAACGTTTATTGACTAATTTTTCCTTACCTCACTGTTTTCAAATATATCTATGTCTTTTTCTAGACATTCATAATTTGTTCCACTGATGAGTCTATTTTTGTACCTTGCTGATTTTTGTTAAATAATATAGTGTTTAATTGTTTTAAAATTTGACATCTTCTATTAATCTTTGTCTTAAACTTCCTAGGTATTTTCACATTTCGCTTTATAGAGGATGTCTGGAATAATTTTTCCAAGTTCAAAAATTTTGTTGAATTATTTTGCAAATTATATAAAATTTTAATTTAGGAATTATATATTTTTAGAGTATTCTATTTTTATCAATTACATGGTATGCTGCTATATTTACCTCTTCTTTCTTGTTCCCTGATAGAATAGTATGTGTTTTCTTTACATGTAAATCCTGTACATATTTTAAAAATGTATTCCCTGCTATACAATTATCATTACTGTTACTGATGACTATTTCAATCTTATTTTCTAAGCAATTATTGGTGATATATTTTTAAAATATTGATATTTACACATTCACATTGCAACTGACCAGAACACTGACTTATTTTATTTGCTTTAATAGTTTTACATTGATTCTCCTCTTTAATGCACATGATCATGACATCTGAAAATAATGCTGCTAATTTAAAAAAAAAGTTCCATGGACTTAAGTAATTTTTGGTGAGGAGACTGTAACTTCTTTGTGCTTTGGCACCTCCCTTATGGAAATATCTCAAAAGGACCATCTTCTCAGTGGTGTCCTCTTGTCTCCAGACCTAACTCTCCTAGACTAGGCAGCACTGTAACAAGTTGGAGTAAATCCCTGCTACTTTTAAGAAATTGGCTTAGAGAAAAATGGCAAGAAGAAAGCTTTATTCTTGAACTCCATTTGAACCCTTAAATGCTATTTATCCATAGTGAGGGAAGGAGCAAAACATATGACATATCCCATTTATTTTATGGTCTACCCATGCATCCTTCAGTAATACCTCCAAAACAGGGAATGTTGATAGAATATACCAAATTTCTTTAATTTCTTTCCTGGAAAACTGTAATGCTTTCCCAGAAAAGGAAGTCATTCATCAGCTCCTAGTGTTTTCATCAATTTATCTAGAGCATTTTGTATGTTGCAAAATTTCCTTGAGGTTGTGTTTTGCTACCTTCTCATTTTGCAGTTTCACTGCCCATAAATTTTTGGGTTTTTAAAAGTTTTATTCTGTTATCTTCTTCCTCTTTTCTTTCTATATTTGTGTACTTTTGCTCAAAGAGGGCAGATGGTCTTATCAATCTCATCTTCACCTCTTATGCTATAGAGTTTTAGTATTTATCTATACCTAAAAGCTACTTCCTCCCCCAAGTAAAGCTGTGAAACTGTACATAATTCCCAGCTAATCTCAAACACCAATTTAGTATTTCTAAAGGTTTTTAAAGTCACATACTACTGTGAAACTGAAGTGAGAAATATACAGTTATTAAGATTTCAGAATTGTATAAATATTTTATCAAAATGATGACTAGTATTTCTAATCATGTTGATAAGATGGCATCTTTAAGCCCCATGGGATCTTCAGTCTTAGATTCTTCCAGCTTAATTAATATTCTTTTCTATATCATCCTTCTGGGACAATATGGTTTGTTATTCTCTCTACTTCCTGAAGAGTCCTATCCCAGCTGAAAAGCCTCCTGGGGTAGACAGGGCAGAAGAATAATGATCTCCATCTTTAAAGGCCCTAGGCAAGATTTGACTCTTTTAAGATCCCCACCGCCATCACAGATTTTCATATAGAAGAAGAGCTTTTCTTATTCCATGTAACTCCTGAAAGAACCAGCAGTCCCCAGTAATGCACATGCCAAGGAGTATATGCATGCCAACATCTTCTTACATTAACATTTTCTGAATAAGGAGGCTAGAATTTCAGCTCATGTTAGCATCTTCATGAGAGACTAGACTGGTAATCACAATATCCTTGTATATTGGAAGCTGTGACCAAAAAAAAAAAAAAAAAAGGTGATACTGAATAAAGTGGAAATTGATGTCTAAAATTAGACTTAACATTGTATTTTAAAATATCATTTATTGTTTTTCCAAAATACAAAGTTGTGGTTAGATTTTTATTATTTCAAATCACTGAAGAGCTCATCTTTTTCATTCCTACATAGAGTTAAAATCAACCAGAATCATGACCTGTAGGGGTGTTTCAGCTATTGTAGCAGTCAGTACTAATCACTGTAGCTAAATTGGTCTTTCCATAATCAATCCCAATTGTGAAGTTACAAAGTTTAGTGACAGCTCAAGCTGCGGTCAAATGGTCCTGTGCATTTGATAAATATCAATGGGAAAATATTATCAATAACAATTGTGATCTTGTTTTTCTATTACAATTCTTTTTTTATTGTATTAACAGGCTAAAATGTAGGTTGATTTTCTTAATTAGAAAATAATTTTTAAAGTTTTAAGATTTTTCAAAAATTATGTTAAAAATGATGTCTTCTCTTCCTTCCCACTTCCCACAGAAAAAGAGAATAAATGTGTTAGCATCCATATCCACCACAATTATAATGCTGCTTACAGCTATGCCTTAGGCCCAGAGGAGAATGTGGGAAAAAGAAAGCAGTTTATTCATAAGTGTGATGAAAGTGTTTTGGTGTTTCCTTTATATTCTACTCTTCTATTATTATTATTATTATTATTACTTCTGATTTCTCAATATTTAAATGTACCCAATATTGTGATTTTCTTGTTAGTAAATTATTATTTTCCCTCATAGTTTACAGTATTTCACACAATGTTAACAACATGCTCTTAACTGTTGTGAATCTATCTAAATACTTTTATGGGTATTTGTTCTTAATGTATCACATTTTATGTAATATAAATAATGTTTTTAAAGCCTTTCCAAATATCTATAGAAGTTAAGGAACTATAATTGAAGCATTGTTATATATCTAACACCAGGACATTGTGCTCTTTTGGTCTTCTCTGAAGTCTTTTCTCTGATCAGCAGCCCTTAATATTCTCTTTGAGATAGAAAAAAAAGGGAGATTTGATAGATGTCAAAATTGAAGGGAAGAATGAGAGCAAGGACACAGGTTTCCATCAGTATCAACTCCCAGTGAAAAAGAATGCCTTTGGGAAATCTGTTTATACTTGTGCAATAAACATAACTGTTCTATAGTCGTCACGGCTCAATCTAAAAGTAACACATACACACACAAAAGAGACAAAACCATGCTGCACATTGTAAAAATAAGACAGTTCAACTACAGATTTATAGTCCATAATAAAAAGATAATCTTAAAATTTTGAAGTTACAGGAAAGATGATCATATACTTTTTTCAGTTTATAAATCACATAGCTAGTTAGTCAATGGGCTGGAGTCAGAACATAGGCCTTGAGAAAGACTTGTGTGGTTTCCACTACAAGACACTTCTAAATATGTAAGCAGAACCCATTAGAGAAACAACCTCTGCCCAAAGAAAACACAGTTTTCCTCAAACAGTACTCTAGATTTCAGAAGAGAAAGCTTTTGAAATCTTGGTAACTATGGCATATAGACTTCTGTCTTCATGAAGATAACAAAGTCATTGATTTGCCTTTCCTTGTAAAATTGTATGAGAATAATAAGGCAATTCTACAACCAATGTCAAAGAAAAGTATGCTTTAGTTTGGTCTGTATCCACTCTGGATACAGAATCTGTCACTAGAGTGTGGTGCTCACTCTCCTCACTTCATCTGAGCTTGCCATGTTCCCTAAAGATGTACTTCAGATTATGCCAGTATTTCTTTATTATTTTTGTTTTGGTCAATAATGTCAAATATCTTTGTTAACTAATACAATGAAAGGTCTTATTGTTCTTTAATATAATTTCACCTTATGCAGTATTGGGAATAATATCATTTTTGCTCACCAGTGGATACTAAATTTTCATAAAAGATTATGGTGTTACATTTGACACTGTCACTGACCAAAAAAAAAAATTAGCCAAGATATGGTCAGCTACCAGTAATAGTACTATGCTGTGGTGAGATCTATTAGTTTTCCTTTCAACAATAATGTCTTAGACTTTGGTGGCTATCATTCAATGTTCTATATCCATTTGTAATTCATTAGTTCAGCAAATATTTATTGAGCATCTAATATAGTTTTCCTAAGCTTTGGGTAGAAAGATACAAAAATCACTACTGTCAAGTCTCTCATCATATATTTTAGGGCATATTTGTCCAGAATATAATTTGCTTAAATGATATTTTGGGTTAAAAGTGGAAATATAGGGCTTCCCTGGTGGCGCAGTGGTTGGGAGTCCGCCTGCCGATGCAGGGGACGCAGGTTCGTGCCCCGGTCTTGGAGGATCCCGCATGCTGCGGAGCGGCTGGGCCCTTGGGCCATGGCCGCTGGGCCTGCGCGTCTGGAGCCTGTGCTCCGCAGCGGGAGAGGCCACAACAGTGAGAGGCCCGCATACCGCAAAAAAAAAAAAAAAAAAAAAAAAAAGTGGAAATATATATTTTAACATTTAGTAGTCATCAATTTTATCTTTATAATTATATACATCTACCCCCACAATCTGCTCTTGCTTTGGAACTTAAAAAAAATAATGTATTTGAATGGCTTAGTCTCTCTTAGGTAATGCACTAAGCTACAATCGGTATTAACAGCCTTATCTGGTAACCAGTTCAAAAGCAGGGTTCAAATTCTTACAAGTTACACGAGTTGAGGTAGATGTATCAACTTTTCCAAGTTTTGTCCAATGTTTCCAACCCATAAGATTGTTTTAAAAGCATTTCACATGAAATAATGGCTTTGCAGAAGGGAAGTATGATAATAATATTATTAATAAATGATAATTAAAGAACCACGTGTAATCTAAGATTCACCGATCCTGCAATTTAATCTGAAGGAAATATAATGCAAGTTTGAGGTCAAGTACACACTGCTATCTTTCCTAGAATGTAGATCTACATCCTAAAGTTTTTGAAGATTGGGGTACATGCTGTGCTAATATGTAGCCAGTACATACAGAAGCTGATAGTTTCTAAGTCAAATATCAGAATAAAATAAACTTGAATTGGAGTTCTATTCAGCATGAATTATATGAGCAGTGAAAAACTTAAGCCCATATTCCAGTACAAATCTAGAGACATTTTAAAAATTAAAAAATACATTTTAAAATTACAACCTCTGCACACCAATGTTCTTTATGGTTATAGTGTTGATGAGCTATTTGTTTCAACACTAAAAAATCCATACAAAATTTGCAATATAAAAAATCAAGAATGATGTTGCAAAAATTGAAAAGGAGTACTGTGACACGTTTAAAATCAGAGAAGATGAAAATTCCAGAACTTTTTAAAGTGAATATTTCTTATTTCCAGAAGAAAAAAGATTTCATGAAAAAAAAAAGACATGCAATTATATAATACAGTTAGGTTTCTTATCTAGAAAATATTACATATTACCATATATTTAAAGGTAATATTTTTTATTACTTTTTCTAAATTTGGTAATTTTAAAAATTTGTTTCACATTCACATTTTTTTAGTAAAGTATTATTTCTTTTCACTTCTCTAATTTTTTTTTAAATTGTGGTAAAATACGCATAACTTAAAAATTTACCACCAGAGCCATTATGAAGTTTACAGTTCAGTAGTATTAAGTACATTCACACATTGTTGTGCAAAGTATCTCCAGAACTCTTTTCATCTTGCAAATCTGAAACTCTATTAAAAAAAAAAAAAAGAAAAAAGAAAGGAAAAGAAAAGAACACGTTTTGGCCAGGATGTAGAGAAATTGGAACAATTGTCACCTGCTAGTGAGAATGTAAAATGGTGCAACCACTATGGAAAACAGTAGGGGAGGTCCTTAATAAATTAAAAATATAATTATCATATGACCCAACAGTTCCACTTTGGGGTGTATAAACCCAAAATAATTTAAAGCTGGATCTCAAAGAGATATTTGTACACCTATGTCCATAGAATATTATTCATAATAGCCAAAATGTAGAAGCAATTTAAGCATTCATCCAATGATGAATGAATGAGTAAATAAAATGTGTTTTATATATATATATATATATATATATACACATATATATACAGTGGAATATTATTCTGCATTAAAAAGAATATTCTGATACATACTACAACTTGGCTGAACCTTAAAAAGCATTATACAAAGTGAAATAAGCTAGTCACAAAAAGTAAATATTATATTCCACTTATATGAGATACTTAGAGAAGTGAAATTAATAGGGACAGAAAGTAGAAGGGTGGTTGCCAGAGGCCTAGGCAAGGAGGCCAATGAAGGATTGTTGTTTAATGGGTATAGTGGTAGGAGAAATGGTTATGAGTGATGTGTACTCTCCACTATTAGCACCATAAAGATGTTACAACATTACCAAATTATGAATGACTGAAGCAAGAGCATACAGTGGAAAATTGATGTATTCATTCCAAAAGATAAGATTCTTTTCATGGATCTTAAAGTATTACAATGTTTCTTTATCTTGGTATTATGTTAGAGATCTATAAAGAAGAACGACTCTGGGGGCTTCCCTTGTGGTGCACTGGTTAAGAATCCACCTGCCAATGGAGGGGATATGGGTTCGAGCTCTAGTCCAGGAAGATCCCACATGTCGCAGAGCAGCTAAGCCCATAAGTCACAACTACTGAGCCTGTGCTCTAGAGCCCATGAGCCACAACTACTGAAGCCTGCATGCCTAGAGCCCGTGCTCCACAACAAAAGAAGCCACCACAATCAGAAGCCTGTGCACCACAACGAAGAGTAGCCCCCACTCACCTCAACTAGAGAAAGCCCACACGTAGCAACAAAGACCCCACGCAGCCAAAAATAAATAAATTTATTTAAAAAAAAAGAATGACTCTGATCTCAAATAGATGCATCCAAATTCAGTTCTGTCACTTGTTAGTACCCATATGAGTCCTGTAATTCTCATTTTTCACTACTTTATAGTGGAAGTAATACCTTTCTAGAATGGAGTTAAATACAACTATCTTTATTTACAGGAGACATAATCTTATGTATAAACTGAAGGACACACACAGAAAAAAATTAGAGCTAATAAACAAGTTCATTAGGGATGCAGGATACAAGATCAATACACAAAAATCTATTGTATTTCTATACATTATCAATAAACAATCAAAAAATGAAATCACAATTCAATTTACAGTGGCATCAAAAAATAAAACACTTAGGAATAAATTTAACACAAATGCAAAGGTTATAACCTGAAAACTTTAAGACATTGCTGAAAGAAATTACAGAAGACTTAAATAAATGGAAAGAAAACTCAGGTCCATGGATTACAAAACTTAATATTATTAAGATAGCAATATGCCCCAAATTGATCTATAAAGTTAATTCAATTTCTATCAAAATCTTAGCAAGCTTTTATTGCAGAAGTTGCCAAGCTGATCTAAAACTCATAGGGAAATGCAAAAGAATCTTTAAAAAGATAAAGGATACTGAAAAAGAATGAAGTTGAAGGATTCACAATTCTCAATTTGAAAACTTACAATAAAGCTACAGTCATCAAGAATGTGTGGTAATGGGATAGGAGGGATAGATAGATAGATAGATAGATAAATTGATCAAATAGAACTGGGAGTTCAGAAATAAACTCTTATATTAATGGTCAGTTGAATTTTGACAAGAGTCCCAAGACAATTCAATCAGAAAGAATAGTCTTTTCAACAAACAGTGCTGGGACAATTGGTTATTCACATACAAATAAATAAAGTTGGACCCTTCCTCTTGACATACAAAAAAATGAGCTAAAAATGAATAATAGATCTAAGCTAAAACTATAAAAGCTAAAACTATAAAAGTCTTAGAAGAAAATATAATAGTTAATTTTCAAGTTTGTGGGTTGGGCAAAATGTTCTTGGCTAACATTAAAAGCAAAAGGGACAAAACAAAAAGCAGATAAATTGGACTTAATCAAAATTATTTTTTTTCTGCTTCAAAGGATACCATCAACAAAGTTAAAAGAAACCTAGAAAAATGGAGAATATATTTATAAATAACTCATAAGAAACTTGCATTGATAATATAAATTATTCTTCTAAGTCAATAATAAGAAGACAGATAATCCAAGTTAAAAATAGATGAAGAATCTGAGTGAATATTTCTCCAAAAGATATACAAATGGCTAATAAGCACATAAAGTGCTGAACAGCATTAATTATTAGGTACTTGCAAATGAAAACCACTATGAGATACCACTTCACATCCACTGGGATTGATAAAATCAAAAAGATAAATAATACAAAAGTTGGCAAGGATATGAAGAAATTGGAAAACTCATAGACTTCTCATAGGAATGTAAAATGATGCAGCCACTTTGGAAAAAGTGACTGCCAGTTCCTCAAAATTCAAATATACAGAAAATGTATAAAGAAGTCTTTGCACTCCTAGGTATATACCCAAGGGAAATAAAAACAAATTTGTGTACCAATGTACATAGCAGCCATTATTCATAATAGTCAAAAAGTGGTAACAGAACAAATGTTCATAGATTGATGAATGGATAAACAAAATGTGGTGTATGTATACAATGGGGTATTGGTGCTTAGTGACTTACTTCAAAAGAGTGAAGTATGGAAAAAGAAAGAAAGAAAGAAATTCATTGTAGAAAAACCTGGAAAATACAGTCTTGGTCAACTGACCAAAGTAAACATCATCAGTGATAAGTAATCTTGATAATATGTAACCTGTTACACTATGAGAAGTGTGTTTCACCTCTACGATATTCTCACTGAAAACCTTAGCCTAACCATGAGAAAAATATACAATAAACCCAAATTGAGGAACATTGTACAAACTGCCTGTTCAGTACTCAAAACTGTCAAGGTCATGAAAAACATAGAAATTCTGAGAAATTGTTACAGCCAAGAGATGCTTAAGGAGACATGAAAACTAATGGAATGCGGTGCCCAGATGGAATCCTGGAACAGAAAATTGTTAGGTAAGATGTAAGGAATCTGAAGAGAATACAGACTTTAGTTAATAAAAATGTATCAATATTGATTTATTGATGGAAACAAATTGACCATACTAATGTAAGATGTTAATAATATTAGAAATTGGGTATGCTGTGCTCAGTGAAATCTCAATTTTTCTCTAAATCTATAAAGTTCTAAAAAAAAAAGTCTACTAAAAAAATCTAATTTATAAGTAAAAATATGTCATCAAATAATAAGCCCAAGCAAAGGTAAGCATGAAGTGCTCACTTCGGCAGCACATATACTAAAATTGGAATGATACAGTGAAGATTAGCATGGCCCCTGTGCAAGCATGACATGCAAATTCGTGAAGCATTCCATATTTTTTGTAAGAGGGAGAAGATATGGAGAGATATGTATATATGTATGTATATGTATACATATAGCTGATTCACTTTGTTATAAAGCAGAAACTAACACACCATTGTAAAGCAATTACACTCCAATAAAGATGTTAAAAAAAAATAAGCATGAAGCTCATGGACAAAATTGTTTAAATTTATTGAATTAAACAAATGGTGAATTTTCTACAATGTTTATAGATGAAAATATTTAATAAATTCGGATCTCTCAAAATCATTCTACTAATTTAATGCAATCCAATAAAATTCAAGCAGTGTTTTTCACAAAATTTGAAAAGAAGCTGCCTAAAATGTACATGACATAGAGCCAATAATAGTCAAGACATTTTTAAGAACAAAAGTTGTCTCTATTATATTTCAAGACAAAAGACAGAGCATTTCAAAAATTGTGTAAGAAATAATTAGACCAATGAAACTGAATAAGGAAAACAGATGCAAATCCACCCTCTATGAAAAGTTTGTGTATGACAGCAGAAGCATTATATATCAGTGGAAAAAAAGATGAACTATTCAATAAATGGTGCTTGTTTAATTGGAGGTCCATATGGAAAGAGACTGAAACATAACTTTATCTCATACAATATAAAACATAAACTCCAGATTTAATTTCAAAACAAAAGTGAGGAAAGCAAAACACCTGGAAGAAATTAAGATATTACCTCCATAAGATTATGAGTGCTGAATGTAAAGGGTTTTAAGGAAGGTAGATTAGCCTTTATTTGATCAACCTCATCACCAAAAATAAAGAAATGCCAGTTAATTATATATGATTGAAAGCATCAGAGAGAACCAAAGTAGCCTTTAGCCATGTCCAAAAACATCCATATCCCGAGGAGAAGGGAAGTACGTTATGTGAAACCAGCATTTGGTGCTACCTTTTCTCTCAAGGCATTTGCAATCTACCAATGGCAAGATATGCATCTGAGAATCTGGGCAGCACTTGCAACCATCTCACAGAACTAGAGAAACAAGAGTTAGAGTTCAGGATTCAACAAGGTAGAGGCTCTCTGGTAATGAGCCTTGGATTTAAGGTGGGTCTCCCAAAGGAGTAAAGACAAACCAGAAATAGATCACCCATACAGAAAAATAAAACCTGTCACTAACACACCTCACTTCTTGAATTTAATATGGATATTTACCTTTGCTTTAGCTATGAATGAGAAACCAACAGACTTTTGGCAACCCCACATGTCTAAAAGACAAAGAGTGGAGTTCACACTCCCAAAGAGGACGGCATTATAAATACTCTAGTTTTTCAGTTGAAACTAATAAAGGACTCAATAGAGAATTAAAGGATAAGTGACAAAAAAGAGCAAATTATAACAGAAATGAATAATAGAAACCCACAGGGAATCCAGATATTGGAATATCAGGTATACCCTTTATAGTAACAGTAAAACATATGAAGTTAATTGAGAAGATACAGAATTTCAGCAAAGAAAAGGAATATATAAAAGGAATATAAATAGAAATTTCAGATCTGAAAATATAAAAAAACTAAAATAAAGAATTCAATATATGAGTTTAATGGCAGATTAGCCACAGTGCCTTCTCTCCAAAAAAGAAATCAGATTAATGAGGTGGAAGATAGTTCTTTGATCCAGTTCCAAACACAGAGAGAGATGAGAGGAAAAAGGATGGAAAATACACCAAAGTACTTAAGAGACAAAGGGGATATATTAAAAATACCTAACATAACCTGTAAATAGTCTCAGAAGGAAAGGGCAAAGAAAAGAGTACATAAAAAATATTTGAAGGAAAAAAGCAGATAATTTTCCAAACTGATCAAAGGCACAAATAGAAATAAAATAAATAATCAAAGACAAACAAATAAGATCATAAAAGCAGGAAGGAAGAAAAAAATGGACCAGCTAGCTAGAATAAAAACAATAGAACTGACAGCTGACTTTTCTATAAAAATTATGGAAGCAGATTTTACAGCGGAAATTTTTTTAAGTGAAAAAAATGCACTAACAGAGAAATCTATTCACAGAGAAAATGTGCTTCAAAAATACAGGTAGGGACTTCCCTGGTGGTCCAGTGGTAAAGAATCTGCCTTACAATGTAGGGGACGCGGGTTCGATCCTTAGCCAGGGAACTAAGATCCCACATGCCGTGGTGCAACTGAGCCCGCATGCCACAACTACTGAGCTCGTATACCTCAACTAGTGCCTGCATGCTGCAAACTACTGAGCTCATGTGCCCTGGAGCCTGCACACCACAACTAGAGAATAGAAAACCCACATGCCACAACTAGAGAGAAGCCCATGCACCACAATGAAGAGCCCATACATTGCAACAAAAGATCCCGCATGCCTCAATGAAGATCCCAAGCACCACAATTAAGACCTGACACAGCCAAAAATAAGTTAAATAAGTAAATCTTAAAAAAAGAGAAGAAGGTATATTTTCATTATATACTTTTTCAGATATATAAAAATTAGGAAAATGTATCACTATTGGATCTATATTAATGAAAATACTTAGGGAATACTTAAGACAGAGGGAAAATGATCTAATAGAAGTCTGGAAATTCAGAAAAGAATAAAGATTGAAAATATTGAATGTATAAATAAATCTAAATGAATATTGACTGCATACAAAAACATTGCTGTCTTGTGGGATTTAAAAATTATGAATAATTAAAGTAAATGACAACCATAAAAGAAAAATCAGAAAGTGAAAAATAGAGTTAAAGTGTTTTAAAGTCTTTGCGTTGTCAGGGGAATATTAAAAGCATTACGTTAAATCAGACTTCAATAAATAAATAATAATTTCTCATGTGACAACTCAAACAATATTTTTAAAATATGACAGACAAGAGGATAAATATTAAAAATGCTTAATTAAACCAAAGAATGAAAAAAAGGAGACAAAAGAATGTTTAAAGCTTATGGGACAAAAACAGTACAAATAACCAGGTGGTACATTTAAACACAAACTGATGAGGAAATATACTAAATACACCAATTAAAAAATAAAAATTGCCAGACTTAACTTAAACAGACATAATAAATGATGATAAACTGAAAAGAAGGTAAAAAAATCAGAAAAAAATAATTTCAAACAAAAGAAAACCAAATAGATGATAAATCTAAATAGAAATTTATCAAAACTTATATTCAGTATAAACAAAATCAATACTCCAATTTTAGAAAGATCATGATTGATTAAAAAATAAGAATCAACTGTATATGTTGACATTAATATTAGACAAAATGGACAATAAGACAATAAACATTATAAGAGACAAAAATGGGCATTTTAGAACAATAAAGGAGCCAACCAACTTAGAAGTTATTCAATTCAAAATATACTAGTTGACATGGTCTCAAAATATATAAAGGTATAAGGATACTGGTAGTAGTCATGAAGCTGCTAGGTCAAAGACAAAGGTCAGTTTATTTCTCACAGCAAGAGCAATAGAGAGAGTAATACTCATACCAGTTCCCTGAGCCCCAATACCTAAAGAACAGTGTGACTCATCAGATGATGCCTCTATAGCTGTGGGATGCACTACAGGAGTGAAACCCAAGCTAAGGAAATCTACAGTCTTATAAGAAGGCCACTAGAAAATGTAGCCTAGAAGGTGTCCCAGAAGAAGACATTATTTTTATTATAATCCTGGTCAGGAAACAAACCTTCCTTCTGCCCCAAAGCGCGGCACTATGTCTATCTTCCAAAATTATTTTGTATAAATTCTTGAAAAGATACTCTGAAAAAGAAACAGATTCCAGATATGCAGAAGCACCATGGGGAGTTGTCTTCCACACCATTAAAAGAGTGAAGAAGCAAGCCTAACAGAAGAAGATATTGAAAATGCATATGACCTAAAAAGGACTTGCATCAAAACATAAATAACACATACAAATCAGTAAGCAAAAGAGCTCAGAAATGAGCCAAAAGCAAGACTTTCTTTTCTAGTCCAGTGTAATCTACTCACACTGAATCTATGTAGAAAAATCAAAAATGTTTCAAATAATTTAGGCATATTTAGTAATTAAAATTAAAATTATAGAGATCCAATTTAGTGAGCACTAAGTCATGTGTTTAAGAGAATTTTTTGCTACTATATAAAAATGGAGAAGACTTTTGAAGTTCAAAAATAGTAGAAAATCACTTTAGATATTAATCCTTTATTTTTAAAAGATTCATATACTTACTAGAAGACAAAGTTCAGAAAATAGAACTTCTCTTGGTATTTTCTCCAAACTAACAGGCTATTCTCCTTTCATTTTTCAAAAGATATATGGGAATTTTAAACATCCAAAATTCTTCACTTTTTTTTGTGATTTCAATTTGACATATAATTGCTATTATTTAGAAGAGATTGTAAAGATGTCTAAAGACATCACATAAATCTTAAAATATAACAACCCAAAATAGTAATACTTTTGACTTATGATGTTAAATGAACATTGGTTGAAAGAAAGGAATCTTCTAAAGTGAGATTTGTCTTAATCTGTAAAATGCCTTTTTGATTTCACTAAATTTTCTTTTATCCTAAAATACGAGCTTGATGCATTTCCAATAAAACAGCTGGGTTTATTGTGGTTAGGAAAACTATTCCATCTTACTGAGTTCCCGTTTGTAATCCTGTGATTGTTTAAGCATTACTTTAAGAATAGCAGCTACTGGAAATTTGCAGTTTAAGACTGTGATAAGATGCCATATTCATTCATTATTTTAAATCATATTTTTATATATAAAATTAAAAGCAGAAAAAAAACAATATTTAGGCCTGGTTCCAAAGAAGTTGCATTTCTTGGTGCTTAATTTGGGATCAAAAAAACAAACTGAGCAATATAAACGGGATAATCATCAGTATAATAATAAGGAAAAGAATGTGGATAGTATTCCAAAAATGTTACCAAAATAATCAGTTTGGTAGTCAAAAATAGTATTGGTAATTTGTTTCTTAAAAAAAGAAAGAAAAAGTAGAAAAATTAATGATGCCATAGTATAAGTGTGCTTTTAGCTCTTTTCTGTAATACTGCCCATAAATTTTCTACTCTCACCTGGCAATGAAAATATTTCTAATTTGAACAATTATAAGCCATAAATAAAAAGGAACATAAGTTTCCCCAACCTTATTACCTCTTTCAAAGATTAAGACAAATAAACCTTTTCTAGTTATCTCTTGTTGTATAAGAAAACCACTCCAAAATTTAGCTGTATTCACTTAATGAGTTATATTTTCTACTTCGCATGATGTCCACAGAAGTCACTCACATGGGTACAATCAGCTAGGAGATGTATTGGGTGCCTAGGTTCTCCTGAACATAATCTCCATCTCAAGCTCTCTCTTTCCTCCCCTCCCTTCTCTTCTCATCTCTTCACTCTCCCATAACCATCATTAACTAGCCTAGTTTAAGCTTCTTTACATGGTAGCTGGATGAAAGTGGAAGTGTGAAAATGAAGGTTAAAATGGAAACTGCAAGTTTTCTTAGTTAATAGACCCAGAAATTACACAATGTAATTTTTGCATTTCATTGGTCGAAGCAGGATCGTTCATAAATTCAAAGGGAAAAGAAGTATGTTATCTTATTAATGGAGGAGTGGAAAATTCACATAGCAAACAGACATGCAGGATGAGAGAGAAGGATTTATGTGCACATCTTTGGAAACAATCTACCATTGTCTACCCTCTGACCACAACAAGTTACAGGCCTCCCACATGCAAAATACATTCCTCCCTCCTCCGAAAGCCTCATACCCTTAAGGTATTTTCCCAAAATCCAGAATGTCATTATCTAAATTATGTCCATATATGCCTGAGGATTACTGGATGCAGCTGCTCACATTCAATTGCTGTTAATCTAGAGATGTGAGATATAAAATGACAGATTATCTGCCTTCTGCATACACTGATAAAGCACAGATAAAATAATTGCAATGGACACTTGCATTTTAAAAGAAGAACATATACATATAACTGATTCACTTTGTTATACAGCAGAAACTAGTACAATATTGTAAAGCAATTATACTCCAATAAAGATGCTATAAAAAAAGGCAAAAAATAAAAGAAAAGAAAAGAAAAGAAAAGAAAAGAATAGAAGGACAGAAAGCATTTATTTATCACTGACCCATGGCAATTCTGAATCCAGCTGGACACACGTTACCAGTTCCCTTTCTCTTAGACACAAGGAAAAGTCTGAGTGGAGTGTAGTTCTGGTTCCTAATTCATTGTTTTTCAAAGATCTTGGCTTTGCCTCAGAGTTAGCCAAACTTTTCTAGAAGAAATAGCAGGTATTTACAACTGAGTAGCTCTAAGTCTGTTTCTTATCTTTAGAAGTTGGGAGCTTTTTGCATTTTGAAATATCTTGGTCCCTTCAGTCCAATCAGATGGTGTTTTTTTGGTTCAAGGCTCTTAAAATTTGTAGATTTTTCTATAAATTTCATTAGGATATACTTCATGCCCTCAAAGCAGTACCTATCTTTTTTCTTCAAGGAGGAATTATCTCTATTTTGCATGTGTGAGAACATTGTAGGAAAATGCTATCAAGATTCTCAGAAGTACTTAATGTCTAGCTGAGAGAGTCTACTGGGGACCATCTCAAATTTTTCAGAGGTCTTAACAAAGGGGCTTATAGACAATAAATGTGATCTTTCACGTGACGCCATATTCCACTTGGAGAGTCCCTGGTCAGCTGGAGAAACTATACTGGGCCAGACGTAAGACATCATCTACTTGAATGAGCGAATATAGAGGTCATGTGACAAAAAGACATGCTGTCATGAGAGATCTGGTTGGACACATATGTGTAAATAACCCACCACAACATCATTTTCAATCTAAATTACTTCTAAATGTTGTACTCTGATCATTTTTCTATTTTTCTTTCAGTCCTAAATAAAAACCTGAAAGTGATATATTACACAGAAACAACACAAAACTTTCAACTAAGTCCTAAATATTTTATGCTAATTGCATGTTTCATTGCACAAAAACACCTTTTCACCAGACCTATTTGAGAGTGGGATAAGTGAAACTCGATTTATATTTTTGCTTGTAATTGCATAAATTATTTTATGTATATTTATTTTAGATATTATATCTTTATATTTGTTGACAACAGCATGAATAAAATCATATTCAAAACTATTCAATACCACTTCACACCCATTAGGGTGGCTGTTAAAAAGAAAGAGAGAATAACAAATGTTAGCAAAGATATAGAGAAATTGGAGCCTTTGTGCATTCATTGCTGGTGGAACTGTAAAGTGAATCAGCCCCTGAGAAAAACAGTAGAGCTGATCCTCAAAATATTACACATAGAATAACTATATGATCCAGCAATTCCACTTCTGGGTATATACCCAAAATAATTGAAAACAAGCTCTCAAATACATATTTGTATACCCATGTTCATTGAAGCATTAGTCAAAATAGCCAAAAACTGGAAGCAACACAAGTGTTCATCATTAGATGAATTATTTAGAGTTTAATGTGACATAAAGACTTCAATGCATATTGAGACTACTTTGACTGCTTGGTTCACTGAGGTCAATCATGAACTAACTTAAAAGAAAAGAGGGCTTCCCTGGTGACGCAGTGGTTGAGAGTCCGCCTGCCGATGCAGGGGACACAGGTTCGTGACCCAGTCCGGGAAGATCCCACATGCAGCGGAGCGGCTAGACCCATGACCTATGGCCGCTGAGCCTGCGCGTCCGGAGCCTGTGCTCTGCAACGGAAGAGGCCACAACAGTGAGAGGCCCGCGTACCACAAAAAAATAAATAAATAAAACTAAAAAACTTTAAATAAAAAAAAAAAAGAAAAGAGAAAGTTTAGGGTATAGAAAGTAAAAAGTATCTTGAAAAAAAAGATTAAAAAAATTTTCCATTCCATTATTTCAGAAAAATGACAATGAACTTTTCAAAACAAACTAAATGTAATTAAATAATGCAAAACTTAACTTGAATGAGACTGCAAAAAAATAAAAATTAATAAAAAAATCATAAAATTATGATATGAAAATATTCCAGTTCTGCAAAAAACTTAAAAATATTATTGTCTGCTGTGCTTAAAAATGTTGTGGTGATTGCCTAAAGAGCAAATGTTTTATAACTGTCTAAGTAATAAAGTTCTAATATTGAAAAACACTAACTAGAGTATCTGATCACTAATATTATTATTTTTTTAACATCTTTGTTGGAGTATAATTGCTTTACAATGGTCTGTTAGTTTCTACTTTATAACAAAGTGAATCAGCTATACATATACATATATCCCCATATCTCCTCCCTCTTGCGTCTCCCTCTCACCCTCCTTTTCCCACACCTCTAGGTGGTCACAAAGCATCAAGTTGATCTCCCTGTGCTATGTGGCTGCTTCCCACTAGCTATTTATTTTACATTTGGTAGTATATGTAAGGCCATACACTCTCTCACTTCATCTCAGCTTACCTTTTCCCCTCCCCATGTCCTCAAGTCCATTTTCTACATCTGTGTCATTATTCCTGTCCCGCCCCGTGTTCTTCATAACCATTTTTTTTCTTTTGCTTAGATTCCATACATATGTGTTATCATACAGTATCTATTTTTCCTTTCTGACTTACTTCACTCTGTATGACAGACTATAGGTCCATCTACCTCACTACAAATAACTCTATTTTGTTTCTTTCTATAGCTGACTAATATTCCATTATATATATATATGTGCCACATCTTCTTTATCCATTCATCTGTCAAAGGACATTTAGGTTGCTTCCATGTTGTGGCTATTGTAAATAGGGTTGCAATGAACATTGTGGTACATGACTCTTTTTGAATTATGGTTTTCTCATTGTATATGCCCAGTAGTGGGAATGCTGGGTCATATGATAGCTCTATTTTTAGTTTTTTAAGGAACTTCCATACTGTTTGCCATAGTGGCTGTATCAATTTATATTCCCACAAACAGTGAAAGAGGGTTCCCTTTTCTCCACACCTTCTCCAGCATGTATTGTTTGTAGATTTTTTTATGATGACCATTCTAACTGGTGTGAGGTGATACCTCATTGTAGTTTTGATTTGCATTTCTCTAATGATTAGTGATGTTGAGCATTCCGTCATGTGTTTGTTGGCAATCTGTATATCTTCTTTGGAGAAATGTCTATTTAGGTCTTCTGCCCATTTTTGGATTGGGTTGTTTGTTTTTCTGATGTTGAGCTGCATGAGCTGCTTGTATATATTGGAGATTAATCCTTTGTCAGTTGCTTCATTTGCAAATATTTTCTCCCATTCTGAGGGTTATCTTTTCATCTTGTTTATGGTTTCTGTTGCTGTGCAAAAGCTTTTAAGTTTCATTAGGTCTCATTTGTTTATTTTTGTTTTAATTTCCATTTCTCTAGAGGTGGGTCAAAAAGGATCTTGCTGTGATTTATTTCATAGAGTGTTCACTGATGTTTTCCTCTAAGAGTTTTTATAGTGTTTGGCCTTACATTTAGGTCGTTAATCCATTCTGAGTCTATTTTTATGTATGGTGTTAGGGAGTCTCATAATTTCATTCTTTTACATGTAGCTGTCCAGTTTTCCCAGCACCACATATTGAAGAGGCTGTCTTTTCTCCATTGTGTACTCTCACCCCCTTTGTCAAGTTAAGATGACCATACGTGTGTGGGTTTATCTCTGGGCTTTCTATCCTGTTCCATTGATCTATATTTCTGTTTTTTGTGCCAGTACCATAGTTTGAAGTCAGGGAGCCTGATTCCTCCAACTCCGTTTTTCTTTCTCAAGATTTCTTTGGCTATTCAGGATCTTTTGTGTTTCCATACAAATTGTGAATTTTTTTGTTCTAGCTCTGTGAAAAATGACATTGGTAGTTTGATAGGGATTGCATTGAATCTGTAGATTGCTTTGGGTAGTAGAGTCATTTTCACAATGTTGATTCTTCCAATCCAAGAACATGGTATATCTCTCCATCTATTTGTGTCATCTTTCATTTCGTTCATCAGTATCTTATAGTTTACTGCATGCAGGTCTTTTGTCTCCCTAGGTAGGTTTATTCCTAGGTATTTTATTTTTTTTTTGTTGCAATGGTAAATGTGAGTGTTTCCTTAATTTCTCTTTCAGATTTTTCATCATTAGTGTATAGGAATGCAAGAGATTTCTGTGAATTAATTTTGTATCCTGCTACTTTACCAAATTCATTGATTAGCTCTAATAGTTTTCTGGTAGCATCTTTAGGATTCTCTATGTACAGTATCATGTCATCTGCAAACACTGACAGCTTTATTTCTTCTTTTCCCATTTGGATTCATTTTATTTCTTTTTCTTCTCTGATTGCTGTAGCTAAGACTTCCAAAACTATGTTGAATAATAGTGGTGAGAGTGGGCAACCTTGCCTTTTTCTTGATATTAGTGGAAACTGTTTTATTTTTTTCACCATTGAGAATGATTTTGGCTGTGGGTTTGTCATATATGGCCTTTATTATGTTGATGTAAGTTCCCTCTATGCCTACTTTCTGGAGGGTTTTTATCATAAGTAGGTGTTGAAATTTGTCAAAAGGGTTTTCTGCATCTATTGAGATGATCATATGGTTTTTATCCTTCAATGTGTTAATACGGTGTATCACTTTGATTGATTTATGTATATTGAAGAATCCTTGCATTTCTGGTATAAACCCCGCCTGATCCTGGTGTATGATCCTTTTAATGTGTTGTTGGATTCTGTTTGCTAGTATTTTGTTGAGGATTTTTGCATCTATGTTCATCAGTGATATTGACCTGTAGATTTCTTTCTTTGTGACATCTTTATCTGGTTTAGGTATCAGGGTGATGATGGCCTCATAGAATGAGTTTGGGAGTGTTCCTCCCTTTGCTATATTTTGGAAGAGTTTGAGAAGGACAGGTGTTAGCTGTTCTCTAAATGCTTGATAGAATTCACCTGAGAAGCCATCTTTTCCTTGGCTTTTGTTTGTTGGAAGATTTTTAATCAGTCTCAATTTCAGTGCTTATGATTGGTCTGTTTATATTTTCTATTTCTTCCTGGTTCAGTCTCATAACATTGTGCTTTTCTAAGAATTTGCCCATTTCTTCCAGGTTGTCCCTTTTATTGGCATATATTTGCTTGTAGTACTCTCTCATTATCCTTTGTATTTCTGCAGTCAGTTGTTACTTCTTTTTCATTTCTAATTCTATTGATTTGAGTTTTCTTTTTTCTTGATGAGTCTGGCTAATGGTTTATCAATTTTTATCTTCTGAAAGAACCAGCTTTTAGCTTTATTTATCTTGGATATTGTTTCTTTCATATCTTTTTCATTTGTTTCTGAACTGATATTTATGATTTCTTTCCTTCTGCTAACTTTTTTTTTTTATTATTATTCTTTCTCTAATTGCTTTAGGTGTAAGGTTAGGTTGTTTATTTGAGATGTTTCCTATTTCTTGAGATAGGATTGTATTGCTATAAACTTCCCTCTTAGAACTGCTTTTGCTGCATCCCATAGGTTTTGGGTCATCGTGTTTTCATTATCATTTGTTTGTAGGTATTTTTTGATTTCCTCTTTGGTTTCTTCAGTGATCTCTTGGTTATTAAGTAGTGTATTATTTAGCCTCCATGTGTTTGTATTTTTACAGCTATTTTCCTGTAATTGATATTTAGTCTCATAGAGTTGTTGTGAGAAAGATACTTGATACAATTTCAATTTTCTTAAATTTAGCAAGGCTTGATTGGTGACCCAAGATATGATCTATCATGGAGAATGTTCCATGAGCACTTGAGAAGAAAGTGTATTCTGTTGTTTTTGGATGGAATGTCCTATAAATATCAATTAATTCTTTAATGTGTCATTTAAAGCTTGTGTTTCCTTATTTATATTCATTTTGGATGATCTGTCCATTGATGAAAGTGGGGTGTTAAAGTCCTCTACTTTGATTGTGTTACTGTCGATTTTCCCATTTATGGCTCTTAGCATTTGCTTTATGTATTAAGGTGCTTCTATGTTGGGTGCATAAATATTTACAATTGTTATGTCTTCTTCTTGGATTGATCCTTTGATCATTATGTAGTGTCCTTCTTTGTTTCTTGTAATAGCCTTTATTTTAACGTCCATTTTGTCTGATATGAGAACTACTACTCCAGCTTTCTTTTGATTTCCATTTGTCTAGAATATCATTTTCCATCCCCTCACTTTCTGTCTGTATGTGTCCCTAGGTCTGAAGTGGGTCTCCTGTGGACAGCATATATATGGGTTTTGTTTTTGTATCCATTGAGCCAGTCTATGTCCTTGGGCGGCAGCATTTAGTCCATTTTTATTTAAGGTAATATCGATATGTATGTTCCTATTATGATTTTCTTAATAGCTTTGGGTTTGTTATTGTAGGTCTTTTCCTTCTCTTGTGTTTCCTGCCTAGAGTAGTTCCTTTAACATTTGTCGTAAAGCTGGTTTGGTGGTGCTGAACTCTCTTAGCTTTTGCTTGTCTGTAAAGGTTTTAATTTCTCCATCAAATCTGAATGAGATCCTTGCTGGATAGAGTAATCTTTGTTGTAGGTTCTTCCCTTTCATCACTTTAAATATCTCCTGCCACCCCCTTCTGGCTTGCAGAGTTTCTGCTGAAAGATCAACTGTTAACCTTATGGGGATTCCCTTGCATGTTATTTGTTGTTTTTCCCTTGTTACTTTTAATTTTTTTTTGTATTTAATTTTTGATAGTTTTATTAATATATGTCTTGGCGTGTTTCTTCTTGGATTTATCCTGTATGGGACTCTCTGCACTTTTTGACTTGATTAACTGTTTCCTTTCCCATATTAGGAAAGTTTTCCACTATAATTTCATCACATATTTTCTCAGTCCCTTTCTATTTTCTTCTTCTGCCACCCCTATAATTTGAATGTTGGTATGTTTAATGTTGTCCCAGAGGTCTCTGAAACTGTCCTCAATTTTTTTCCGTCTTTTTTCTTTATTCTGCTCTGCAGTAGTTATTTTCACTATTTTATATTCCAGGTCACTTATCTGTTCTTCTGCCTCAGTTTTTCTGCTATTGAATCCTTATAGAGAATTTTTAATTTCATTTATTGTGTTATTCATCATTGTTTGTTTGCTCTTTGGTTCTTCTAGTTCCTTGTAAAATGTTTCTTGTGTTTTCTCCCTTCTATTTCCAAGATTTTGTATCATCTTTACTATCATTACTCTGAATTATTTTCCAGGTAGGCTGCCTATTTTGTCTTCATTTGTTTGGTCTGGTGGGTTTTTACCTTGCTCCTTCATCTGCTGTGTCTTCCTCTGTCTTCTCAGTTTGCTTAACTTACTGTGTTTGGGGTGCCTTTTTTTCAGGCTGCCAGTTCATTGTTCCTGTTGTTTTTGGTGTCTGCCCCCAGTGGCTAAGTTTGGTTCAGTTGGTTGTATAGGCTTCCTGGTGGAGGAGACTAGCACCTGTGTTCTGGTGGATGAGTATGGATCTTGGCTTTCTGGTGGGCATGTCTGCGTCCAGTGGTGTGTTTTGGGGTGTCTGTGACCTTATTATGAATTTAGGCAGCCTCTCTGCTAATGGAAGGGGTCGTGTTCCTGTCTTGCTAGTTGTTTGGCATAGGGTGTTCAGCACTGTAGCTTGTTGGTGGTTTAGTGGAACTGGCTCTTAGTGTAGAGATGGAGATCTCTGGGAGAGCTTTTGCTGTGTGGTATTATGTGGAGCCGAGAAGTCTCTGGTGGACCAGTGTCTTGAACTTGGCTCTCCCACCTCAGAGGCACATGCCTGACACCCAACTGGAGCATCAAGACACTGTCAGCCACACAGCTCTGAAGAAAAGAGAGAAAAAAAGAAAGAAAGAAAAAAATAATAAAGTTATTAAAATAAAAAATAATTATTAAATATTAAAAAGTAATAATGAAAGAAAGAAGAGAGCAACCAAACCAAAAAAACAAATCCATCAAGGATAGCAAGAGCTAAAAACAATACAAAAACAAATAAACAAACAAACAAATGGACTGACAGAATTCTAGGACAAATGGTAAAAGCAAAGCTATACAGACAAAATCACACAAAGAAGCATACACATACACACTCACAAAAAGAGGAAAAGGAAAAAAAAATATATATATCGTTGCTCCCAATGTCCGCCTCAATTTTGGGATGATTCGTTGTCTATTCAGGTATTCCACAGACGCAGCGTACATCAAGTTGATTGTGGAGAATTAATCCGATGTTTCTGAGGCTTCTGAGAGAGATTTCCCTTTCTCTTCTTTGTTCTCACAGCTCCTGGGATTCAGCTTTGGATTTGGCCCCTCCTCTGTGTATAGGCCGCCTGAGGGCATCTGTTCTTCACTCAGACAGGATGTGGTTAAAGTAGCAGCTTTGGCTGGGTCAGGGCGGGGGCGGGGGTGGGGGGGGAGTGAGGGGTACGGAATGCGGAGCAAGCCTGCAGCGGCAGAGGCCGGCATGACATTGCACCAGCCTGAGGCGTGCCGTGTGTTCTCCTGGGGAAGTTGTCCCTGGATCACGGGACCCTGGCAGTGGTGGGGTGCACAGGATCCGGGGAGGGGAGGTGTAGATAGTGACCTGGGCTTGCACACATGCTTCTTGGTAGCTGCAGTTGGAGCCTTAGCGTTTCATGCCCATCTCTGGTGTCCATGCTGTTAGCTGTGGCTCGCGCTCCATCTCTGGAGCTCATTTAGGCAGTGTTCTGAATCTCCTCTCCTTGTGCACCCCAAAACAATGGTCTCTTGCCTTGTAGGCAGTTCCAGACATTTTCCCGGACTCCCTCCTGGTTAGCTGTGGTCCACTAGCCCCCTTCAGTCTGTGTTCACTCAGCCAGTCCCATTCCTCTCCCTGGGCTCTCTGACCTCCAAAGCCGGAACCTCAGCTCCCAGTCCCCACTTATCCCAGCCAGTGGGTGAGCAGACAAGCCTCTCAGGCTGGTGAGTGCTGGTCGGCACCGATCCGCTGTGCAGGAATCTGTCCACTTTGCCCTCCGCACCCCTGTTGCTGAGCTCTCCTCCATGGCTCTGAAATTTCCCCCCACCCACCCACCCACCCACCCCCGTCTCTTCCAGTGAAGTGCTTCCTAGTGTGGAAACGTTTCCTCCTTCACAGCTCCCTCCCCGAGGTGCAGGTCTTGTCCCTATTCTTTTGTCTCTGTTTTTTCTTTTTCCTTTTGCCCTATTCAGGAACGTGGGGAGTTTCTTGCCTTTCGGGAAGTCTGAGGTGTTCTGCCAGCGTTTAGTAGGTGTTCTGTAGGAGTTGTTCCACATGTAGATGTATTTGTAGGGAGGAAGGTGATCTCCACATCTTATTCCTCCGCCATCTTGAAGGTCTCTATCATGAACTTGGTTTTATCTGTATTTTAATCCTTACAGTATTCTTAGGAAACAACAATGTTTTCTGCTAGATTTACTTCTTCTGCCTAGTTTTCTGCCGCAAATGAAAAGGTGATTCTTTGCTGATATGTCAGATGTGTAGCCATCCGAGTCTCTGTGTACCCTTCCTTAACTTCTACATCCAGGCTGGCCAAGGCGGTCAGGTTGCAGGACCCTGGTCCAGGGCTGGTGGACCCCAGCCTGCCTGGGCTAGACAAGTGCCCGGGGCAGGCGGGTGGGCAGAGCAGCCGGGTGAGGTGACATCAACATGTGCACCCTGAGCACACCCACTCTGATCACTAATATTAAATGAAGTTTCCTGATGAAACTAAAGAATGCATGTACATCCATATGTGATAGTGACATTATGCCATATAATTAATACTGATAGTAACTATTCCTAGCCTTTAAATAACTTGTGAATTTTAAATGTATTAAAAGCAATTATAATTCTCATATGTTGTTTTTTTTATTACCTAACAATTACTATTAGGAAAAAATAATTTATTCCTCTAGAGAGTGTGTCTATTTTTAGACAAAAATGGTGAATTTTGTACCTACTCCACCTGATGTCACTTTGCCCTAGAAGATACAAGTAATGAACCTTACATTGTACCATTGTATGATTGCTATGATTGTTATCCTGATCTTGTTTAATTTTGAAAAGAATTGCCTTTTCTAAGCAATGTCATTTTACAAACAATTTCAAACTTTCATAGGTAATTGCACTGATGGTTCAGAAAATCGTTCTGTCTCTTGAGATCCCAGATTATATCAATTTACAAATTAAAAAGGAGGGAGCAATCAGATGGCAATACAGAGAACATTCTAAAATTTATTGTATCCTAGATATCTTAAGGGGAAAAAAAAAGCAAATTGAGAATGAGCTCTGCCTTCCAAGAAGAAGCTGTTCATTTCCACTTTGGTTTCTGCTGCTTGTGGCAGTTTTTTTGTACACTAACTACTCTTGGTTGCCCTGACTCCATGTTTAGATGTCTCACTGGAGCATATTTCAGATGTAGAACACATTTTGCTTTATACTTTGAGACTATGGCCCTCTTGCTTTATTAGGAAATAATGAAAATGTTCAAAATTAAGTTGGAGGGTTGCCAACTTTTCCATCGTTGCTTAAAGGGCAATGATTTGATAGCATTTGTAACTAGGGAAGCGTTAGGGAGAAAGATGCACAAAAGGTACACTTACATTTTTTTACAAAAATAAATCCTAAATGTAATTACACATAGGAAAATGTTTATTGCTTGAAATAGGAAAGAAATTAGAACCCAAACTTAATGCAAGATAATTAGATGTACTTAAGTTAGCTAAATAGCACCAATATTCTTGAACTTGAGATTTTTTGTTGACTTGACAAAAATTCTAATGTAATTTTCTGAAGTAAAGAAAATTGATAACAAATTGTTCACAGGTTAGAATGTTATGAAAATCTAACTTTAAAGTGAACTTAGAAGAGGAGATTCTAGTGTACTTTATACAATGTATATAAATTATTAAGTAATATCAAATAAAATGTTAAGTATATCCTGTGTTGTATGATGTTTCACAGACTATAGCTGTGTTTCCTCTTATACATTCTGTATAAAATTACATGTGTGTAGATATTATTATTAAGGTTTTCTTTAGAATCATAAGTTTTGTTTCTCAGTTTCTCTAGTTGTTTTTTTTTTTTTTACTTCACAATGTCTTATGTCAAATTTAAACCTCCAGGCTTTTGAGCAAGAATAATAAAATACAGAAGTATAAATGTAAAACATTAGAAAAATATCAAATGTATTAATTAAAAGATTGTTCTTTTATTCTTAACATGACTACAGAATAATCTTAAAGATTATAAAACTATGAACCAGAATTTCAAATAAATGCTACAATTACAGATAATTATTTAGCACTATCAGAACTCATTAGTTATGAACTTTGAGGACTCATGGATGATGAGATATCTAACAAAAAATTGGAATTTGACCATCTTTACCAAAAAAAAATACAGATCTATTAACTTCATGTGAATATCTGAATGCATTATACCACACTGCTAATTTCCTTTTGTTATTTTAATAGTTTATAATCAAATTCTTACATGACAAAAACGATGCTCACTGCTCAGTAATCAACAAAATAAGTCTAAGAAAGAGTTTCTACTCAGCCCTTCTCTTTCCCAACATGAGTTTGATGGCTCATTCTCCACCAATCACAATCTCCTTTCCTTCTTTTTTTGGGGTGTGTGTGTTTGTGTTTGTGTGTGTGTGTATGTGTATACATGCAATGCAATAGTATTTGAGTTTGGTTATATCACATATATTTTTAAATTACATAAATTTAATTGGAATAATCATATTCTCTGATTTGCCACAATTTTTAATGTAATTTAAAAGTTGGCTGGAGCACAGGCTCCGGACGCGCAGGCCCAGTGGCCATGGCTCATGGGCCCAGCCGCTCCGCGGCATGTGGGATCTTCCCGGACTGGGGTACGAACCCGTGTCCCCTGCATCAGCAGGCGGACTCTCACCCACTGCGCCACCAGGGAAGCCCTTGGTTGGTTTATTTTAAGTTTAGAATGCTTTCCCCAGAAACCACTGCTTTGTATGTAATTGAGTATTATATAAATTATTTGAAGGCAAGCACCAAATTTTTTTTTTTATTGCCAGTATCCATCATAGTGAAAACACTAACCAAAAGAAAGCAGGAGTAGTTATAGTAATTTCAGACAGGGCAGACTTCAAAGCATGGGAAAGTTATCAAGGATAAAGAAGGATATTACATAATGTTTATAAAGGGGATAATTCTCCAAAACCTCATATGTGCCTAACAACAGAGCAACAAACTATAATAGCCAAAAATGAACAGAACTGCAAAGATAAACAAATGCACCATCTTATTAGGAAAATTTAACATCTCTCTATCAGAAATGGACAGATTAAGGAGACAGAAAATCAGTAAGGGCGTAGTTGAACCCAACAACAAAATCAATAAGCAGGACATAATCAACATCTATAGATGATTTCGTCCAACAACAGCAAAATGCACATTCTTCTCCAGCTCACATAGAACATTCACCAAAATAGACCATATTCTGAGCCATAGACCTCACATAAATTTCAAACTTAATAGAATAGAAATCACACAGTGTCTTCTCACAGACCACAATGAATTAAACTAGAAATCAATAATAGAACAATAACTGGAATATCCCAAAATACATGGAGATTAAGAAACACACTTCTAAATAAAACAAGGGTCAAAAAGAAATCTCAAATGAGATTTTAAAATATTTCAAACTAAAGGAAAATGAAAATATAACTTATCAAAGTTTGTGAAATGCAGCAAAAGGAGTATTTAGAGAGAAAATTATAACATTGAATGTGTATATTAGAAATGAAGAAAGATCTAAAATCATCATCCAAATTTCTACCTTAGAAAACTAGAAAAAGAACAACAAATTAAACTCAAAGTAAGCAGAAGAAAAAAAGTCATAGAATTAGAGCAGAAATCAATTAAATTGAAAATAGGAAATCAATAGAGAAAATCAAAGAAACCAAAAGCTAGTTCTTTGAAAAGATCACTAAAATCAATAATCCTATAACCAGAGTAACTAAGTAAAGAAGAGAAAACACAAATTACTCATATCACATATGAAAGAGAGGAAACCCTGACAGATCTCATGGAAATTAAAATAATAATAAGGGAATATGATAAACAACTCTATGCCCACAAATTTGTTAACCTAGATGAAATGGACCAACTACTTAAAAGACACAATGTGTGAAAACTCATACAAAAAGAAATAGACTATCTGAATAATGTTATACCTCCTAAAGAAAGTTAATCAATTACTAATAACATTCCAAAACAGAAAACACCAAGCACAGATGTGTTTACTGGTGGATTTTATCAAACATTTAAGGAAAAAATTATATCAATTCTCTACAATCTATTTCAGAGGATAGAAGCTGAGGGCATACTTCCTATCTCATTCTATGTGGTCAGTAATATACTCTAATATCAAAACCATACAAAGATATACAAGAAAACTTCAGTCCAATATCTCTCATGAGCATAGACATAAAAATTCAAACAAAATATTAGCAAACTGAGTCCCCAAAAAAGTATAAAAAGAAGTATACACCATGACCTAGTTGATTTATCTCAATCATGCAAGGCTGGTTCAACACTCAAAAAGCAGGTAATGTAATCCATCACATCAGCAGATTAAAAAGGAAAAATCACATAATCATTTCAATAGATGCAGAAAAAGCATTCAACAAAATCCAACATCCATTCATGATAAAAACTCTCAGTAAACTAGGAATTGAGAAAATTTTTCTATACTTGATGAAGACTATCTACCAAAATCTACTAAATCAGGTAACATCATAATTAATGGTGAGAAACTCTAAACTTTTCTCTCGAAGATCAGGAGCAAGTTATTTTGTAGATATCAACAAATTGTTTCTAAAATTTATGTGGAGGGTCAAAATACCCAAAATAGCCAACACTGTATTGAAAAAGATGAACGAAAGTGGAAGACTGACATTACCTGACTTCAAGACTTATTATAAAGCTCCAATAATTAAGGCAGTGTAGAATTGGTGAAAGAATAAGCAAATAGATCAACAGAACACAATGCAGAGATGGACCCACATAAATATGGTCAACTGATCTTTGACAAGGGCGCAAAGGCAATACATTGCAGTAAAGATAGTCTTTTCAACAAATGATGCTAAACAACCAGATATGCATCTGAAGAAAGAAAAAAAAAAGGAAAAGAAAAAAAAGAATCTAGATCCAGACCTTATATCCTTCACAAAAATTAACTTTAAATGGATTATAGACCTAAATATAAAGTTCAATATTATAAAACTCTGAGTAGATAATACAGGAGAAAACCTAGATAAACTTGAGTATGGTGAGGTCTTCTTATATACAACACCAACGACACAATTCATGAAAGAAATAATTAATAAATTTGACTTCATTAAAATTAAAAACCTATAGAATGTACAACACTAAGATTGAACTCAAAGGTAAACTTTGGACTTTGAGCAATGAAGATGTGCCAGTGTAAGTTAATCAGTTGTAGTAAATGGATCACGCTGTTGGAAGATGCTGCTGATAAAGGAGGCTATGCTTTTGTGGGGACCGGGGATATATGGGAAATCTGTGTACATTCCCTTCAATTTTGCTTTGAACATAAAAACACTAAAAAAATTAAAGTCAATTTTTTAAGGAAGCATATTTGTGTAACTATAAATAAAGTAATTGCATTTCTTATTCTAGATAGTTTTATTCACACATATTATAGTTTCTCTCCATGCCTCTTGGAATGTGATTCCGAAAACTCCATGTAAGGTCCTCTAGGGCTAGTATAACATATGTTAAAAATAGTGTTTCTAAACTTGTTTTAAGCAACCTTACTGTTTAGTCAATTTGTATTGCTATAACAGAACACCACAGACTGAATGGCTTATGAACAGCAGAAATTTATTCCTCACAGTTCTGGAGGCTGGGAAGTCCAAGATCAGAATATTAGCATGGTGGTGTTCTGGGTTGCAAAAATGACTCCTAGCTGTATCTTCACATAGTGGAAGAAGAGCATGGGAGCTGTCTGGGGTCCTTTTTATAAGAGCATTAATGCCATTCATGAAGACTCCACCATACTGGTCTAATTACCTCTCCAAAGCAACCTCTCACAATACCATCACATTGGAGGTTAAGATTCAACATATGAAGGGGTATGGTGCACAGACATTCAATCCATAACATTCTGCCCCTAGTCCCCCAAATTTTATGTCCTTCTCACATGCAAAATACTCTCACGTATACTCAACAACTCCAAAATTCATAACTAGTTCCAGCATCAATTCTAAAGTCTGAAGTCTAATCTAAATGTTATCTCAATCAAATATGAGTGAGTCTCAAGGTACAATTTATCCTCAGGCAAAATTCCTCTCCAGCTGTGAACCTGTGAAACCAAAGAAGTTGTGTGCTTCCAAAATGCAATGGTGGCACAGGAATAGAATTAATGTTAGTATTCCAAAAGGGAGAAATAGGAAAGAAGAAATGGATGACAGGTCTCAAGTAAGTTCAAAACCTAATAGGCATGCTCCATAAGATCTTAAATTTCAAGAACAATCCTTTTTGGCTGGATGTTCTCCCTTCCATACCTGTTGGGGTGACAGTGCCACCCCAACAGCTCAGCAAAGTGTTGCCTCCACTGTGAATCTCTGCAGTGACCCCAGCCAAATCAATCTTCTCTGTCTGGGCAGAGATAAGGCTCCAAGAGCTGAGCTTTCAAGTCTCAGCTGGTTGGCCCCAACCCCATATCTCCACTAGTCATCTGGTCTCCCACCATTTGATATTGAAGTGGAAGAAATCCTGGCCTCTGGCCCCTGAATGCTGAGCCTGTGGTGCAAGTGGCCTCCCTGATGATCTCTGAATTGCCTCTGGGATTCTTCTCTTACCTTGAAGAATAGTCTGTGACCACAGCTGAATAGTTTTATGCTTTGGTCTTATTGGTTCTAAGAAATCTAAGTCTTCCTTCATTTTCCCCACTTTCTCTGTTTCCTTTAGTCCCAGTGGCAGTGTTTCTGCTAGCATAAGCCCATCTCTATTTCTAGCTTTTGTCGAGATGGTTGATTAAATCCATGGTTCGCACCCACAACTAATCTTATCAAATGGTTGGTATGCCATGCCTTTAGTATTCTCTTCCAAACATTCTCATTTTTTATAATATGGACAGGTTGAGAATTGTCCAAAATTTATGTTTTGGTTATTTTTTCCTTAAGAGTTCCATCTTCAGTTTATTTTCTCCTCTCACATTTTTCTATAAGCAGTCAGGAGGAACCAAGTCCTCTTCAACAGTTTGCTTAGAAAGCTCTTTATCTAGATATCCAATTTCATCACTTGTGAGTTCTACCTTACCCAAAACACTAGGTCATGAACACAATTCATCCAAAGTCTTTGCCACTTTTTAACAAGAATTGCCTTTCCTCCATTGTCCAATAATATGTTTCTCATTTCCACCTGATATCTCATAAGAATGACCTTTACCATCCATATTATACCAACATTCTGTTCATGGTTATTTACGTATTCTCTAACTTTAATGTTTTCTCTACAGCTCTCTTCTTTCTTAGCTTTCACCAGAATCACCTTTAAAAGTTCATTCATGGAAATCTAGGCTTTTTATAGTATGAACCTCAAAACTCTTCCAGTCTCTACCTATTTGGGAGGAAGGCTAAATGTTGCCATATTTTTATATATGTGTTATAGCAGCACCCTGTCTTCTCAGTACCAATTTCCGTCTTAGTTTTAGCTGCTCTAACAGAATACCACAGACTGAGTGTCTTATAAATAACAGAAATTTATTTTTCACAGTCTGGAGCCTGGATGTCTGAGTTAAGGGTGACAGCATGGTCAGGATCGGGTCAGAACCCTCTTCCAAATTACAGAGAGCTTACTTACGTGGTAGGAAAAGAGCAAGAAAGCTCTCTGGGGTCCCTTTTAAAATGACACTAATCCCATTCATGGGGTCTCTACCCTTATGGTCTGATTACTATCCAAGGCCCTCCTCCTAATGCAATCACATTGAGAGGTAGGATTTCAACATATGGATGGGGTGGGGGGCACAAAGATTTGACCATAACACCTTCCTTGATAAACCCAAATATTTCCTTCATTTTAAAATGTTATTTGACATTCCAAGTACATAATCCAGAATAACTAAAAACAAAAGAAAGCAATTGTAAAAAGTCTAACTTTTCTATTGTCTCCAGATCCAGATATTTCTCTCCCTACAATGGTCATGTTCCTTGCCTTTCACAAATCAGGATCTGAAAACATCTTGAGAAAGAGGAGTTCTGAGTTAAATTTAACAATGTAATAAATGTACTGCATAGAAATGAAACAAACACAGAAAAAATTCTAATAACCAAAAACTGCATGACTTAGTACAACCTATGTTGATCCCTTCCTAATCCAGCTTTATCCTACTTATATAGAATATTGACTCTTGAAGGACCAGGCCTGTAAGCATATCAGGAACCCTTTGCAAAAGTTAATGAAGAAACTGAAGAATCTGCTTCCATTTGTCTAGTTTCTCAGGGAGAAAATCATCAGATATCCTGGAAGGTATAATTCCTATTTTATCCTTAATATTCTTTTTTATAATGTTTAACTCACATTATCTAGGTAGACTGTGCCTAGTTCTAGCCTTTTTGCTCCAGTCTCCATTTTATTTCTCCAGCTGGGAGTAGAAAGAAAGCTAATAGTTTTGTAAATTACATTTTACTTCACAATAATGATATGACTAATCACATAGCTGAGAAAACTGAGTTCAAAATAAAAGTTAAACACATACTTATTGAGTTACCTCTGTATCAGGCTTTGAGCATCATATTGGGAATTGTGAGAGAAATGTGTTAATAGGCTCAAGGAGCTAATAGGAGATGCAGGGAGACAGATGGGAAGTCAGGTAATTCCAATACGGTGGGACCACTGCTATGATAGAAATATGCACATGATATTACAGCAAAAATCAGAAGATGCTGTTTTAACCCAATCTGCTTAGGGAAGGTAATTCCTGAGTTTCATCTTGAAGGCTGAATAGGACCAAGCTAATGAAAAAAAAAAAAAATCCTCCCATCTTCCCCCACAGAAAAGGCATTATTTGAAGCACAGTCTTTGAAACTTCATCCTATATATGTATATTTATATAGTCCAGTTTTTCTCACATAGAAAATGTCATGTAGATGAACATGGAGACAGGAAATGGAGATGGTAAAGCTGGATAAGTTGGTGAGGGCCAAACTGAAAAGTTCTGTGTCATACTAGCAGATTAATTTTTTTATGGATGAATCAGTCAAATTTTTAACTTAGTTAAAAATTTTAACTTAGTAGTAAAAATTCAAGGAGGGCTCAGAATAAAGCCAGATAAACCAGTCAACCAGTCCGGGCAAGAACTAGCAAATGTTTGAGTAATGAGAACAAGCAGCAAGAGGAGATATTTAATATGTTAGATTTATACCAAAAGATTTATTAGATAAGGATTTTGAGGAACAGCAGGATTCAAGAGTGACCCATAGGGAATTCCCTGGCAGTCCAGTGGTTAAGGCTCAATGCTTTCACTCCTATAGGCCCTGGTTCAAAACCTGGTCAGGGAGTTAAGATCCCATAAGCAGAATAGCACAGCCTAAAAAAAAAAAAAAGAAAAAGAGTGACTGCCAGATTTTAAGGTTAGGAAATTGGTGGGTAGTGGTGCCAATAAATGAATTAGAAAACACATAGTGTTTTTAAGTTTTTAGATGTTTTGAATTAGAAGTAATTATGGGACATTCAATCATTGATATTGCTTAAAATTTAAATTTATGGCTTTGGGATCCTCAAGAGAGACTAGAGCTAAAAAATAATTAATCTGTCAGTCATAAATATAAAGAAGGCAGTTAAGGGCTTCCCTGGTGGCGCAGTGGTTGAGAGTCCGCCTGCCGATGCAGGGGACACGGGTTCGTGCCCTGGTCCAGGAAGATCCCACATGCTGCGGGGCGGCTGGGCCCGTGAGCCATGGCCTCTGAGCCTGTGCGTCCTGAGCCTGTGTTCCGCAACGGGAGAGGCCACAACAGTGAGAGGCCCACGTACCAAAAAAAAAAAAAAAAAAAGAAGGCAGTTAAAACATTAAAAATAGAACATTAAGAAGTTATTCTAGGACAGTTAAAGAATGTGAAGAGAAATTAGTGACATTAGGAATTCTGGTATATCACTCTTTTTATTGCTGCATGTTAAACCACCCCAAAACTTAATGGATTAAAACAAAAATGATAAAATACATATGGAGTTAATTAAATTTTTCTTTTTTTAATGCTTAACAGTCTTGTGATAGTTTCAGGTGTACAGCAAAGTGATCCAGTTATACACATACATGTATTTATTGTTTTTCAAATTCTTTTCCTATTTAGGTTATTACAGAATATTAAGCAGAGTTCCCTGTGCTATACAGTAGGTCCTTGTTGGTTATCCATTTTAAATATAACAGTGTACATATGTTAATCCCAAACTCCCAGTCTATCCCTCCACCCACACTTCCTCCCTGTTAACCATAAATTCATTCTCTAAGTTTGTGTGTCTATTTTTGTTTTGTAAATAAGTTCATTTGTATTTTTTTTTTTTTTTTTTAGATTTCACATATAAGGGATATCTCATGATATTTGTCTTTCTCTGTCTGACTTACTTCACTTACTATGATAATCTCCAGGATCCTTCATATTCTTCAAATTACATTATTTTGTTCTTTTAATGGCTGAGTAATAATCTGTTGTATATATGTACCACATCTTCAATATCTATTCATCTGTCAATGGACATTTAGGTTGCTTCCATGTCGTGGCTATTGTAAGCAGTGCTGCAATAAACATTGGGGTGCATGTATCCTTTTAAACTGTGTTTTTCTCTTGATATATGCCCAGGAGTGTGATTACTGGATCATATGGTAGCTATATTTTTCGTTTCTTAATGAACCTCCATACTGTTCTCCATAGTGGCTGTACCAATTTAAGGACATTCCCACCAACAGTGTAGGAGGGTTCCCTTTTCTCCACACCTTCTCCAGCATTTGTTTGTAGACTTTTTGATGATGTCCATTCTGACTGGTTTGAGGTGATATCTCATTGTAGTTTTGATTTGTAATTCTCTAATAATGAGCAACGTTGAGCATCTTTTCATGTGCCTCTTGGCCATGTGCATGTCTTCTTTGGAGAAATGTCTATTTAGCTTTTCTGTCCATTTTCTGATTGTCTGTTTATTTTTTAAATATTGAGCTGCATGAGCTGTTTGTAAATTTTGGAGACTAATTCCTTGTTGATCACATCATTTGCAAATACTTTCTCCCATTCTGTTGGTTGTCTCTTTGTCTTGCTTGTGGTTTCCTTTGTTGTGCAAAAGCTTTTGAGTTTAGTTAGGTCCCATTTGTTTATTTTTATTTTTATTTCCATCACTCTGGGAGACAGATCAAAAGAGATATTACTGAGAATTAAGTCAGCAAACATTCTGCCTATGTTTTCCTCTAAGATTTTTATAGTATCTGGCCTTCCATTTAATCCATTTTGAGTTTATTTTTGTGTATGATGTTAAAGAATGTTCTAATTTCATATTTTTATATGTAGCTGTCCAGTTTTCCCAGCACCATTTATTGAAGAAACTGTATTTTCTCCATTATGTATTCTTGCATCCTTTGTCATAGATTAATTGAGCATAGGTGTGTGGTTTATTTATGGACTTTCTATCCTGTTCCATTGATCAATATTTGTGCCAGTACCATACTGTTTTGGTTTTGTGCCAGTACCATACTGTTTTGATGAGTGCAGCTTTGTAGTGTAGTCTAAAGTCAGGGAGCCTGATTCCTACAGTTCCATTTTTCTTTCTCAAATTGCTTGGGCTATTTGGGGTCTTTTGTGTCTCCATAAAAATTTTAAGATCTTTTGTTCTAGTTCTGTAAAAACTTCCATTGGTAATTTGTTAGGGATTCCATTGAATCTTTAGACTCCTTTGGGTAGCATAGTCATTTTGACAATTTTTCTTCTGGCAGTCTTGCCTGGGTTCATTCATGTGGCTGCATTTAACTTACAGATCACCTGGAGGTGAGTCTCGGGTGAGAAAATTGGATAGACTGGGCTGTATTTCTATACAGCAGTCTTTGATCACAAGCTGCTTTTCAATATTCCAAGAGAGTGAGGGCTGACCCTGCAAAGTCTCTTGAGGACTAGGCTCCAGATCTCAACAATGTCACTTGTACCACATTCTCTTGGTGTAAGCAAGACAAAAGGCTAGCTCAGATTGGGGTGAAGAAACATACTTCACCATCTTTGGTAAGGAGCTGAAAAATATTTTGGTCAATCTGTCACATTTGGGAAACACCAATATGCAAGAATAAGACTAGAAATAAAAGGCTGAAAAAATTAGACACAATATTAGTAAGTGTAGAAGAATCATTAGAGAGCTATGTCATGGAAGCCAAAAGAAGAAAGAACATTAAACAGAAAAGGTTGCTTAAGAGGGTCAAATTTCCTAGAGAGTTAAAGTACCACTTGTGTCTATTAGATTCAGTAATTAGAGGCCCTTTTTGAACAGAATGAGAACAGTTTTAGTGGCAGAGTAGGGATAAAAGCCAGTTTGAAGTTTATTGAAAAGTAGATGGAGTAAGAAATGGACATAGCCATATTAGTTTACTTTCTAGAGTTTTAGATGAGAGGGATGTAGCATGAGATTCAGAATCATATAATGATTCTCTTTTTTAATGGGAGAGATACGAGTATATCTATAGGCTTAAGAATAAGAGCTAATAGAGAGATAAAGATTGGAGAAAGACAAATATATACAAGGAGATAGAGACAGAAACAGGGAACAGTGATAGTACTGGAGTTGGAGAGAGAGAAAGGAAAAGCAGAAGAGACAGAGAGAGGGAAATGCAGAGACAGAGAAGAAGACACAGAGAGAGATATGCATATACACACAGAGACAGAGACAGAGAGAAAAAAACTCAGGAAGAGACATAGAAAAATGGAGAAAGAGAAAAAGAGATAGAGAGGCATAAAGAAACTGAGAAAACACACACTCAACACACCACCCAGATGGGCACAAAAACATAAAGAAAGACACAGGGAGACACGGAGACTGGGAGAGGCATAGACACAACCTCCCCATGCATAAAGTAAGTCAGAAACAGAGAGATGGGTGCAAAAAGAGATGAGACAGACACAAAGATAGAGACACAGAAACTGACACAGATAATAAAAATAAATGGTTTCAAGGACAAATGGGAAGGATTTACCATGGACAGGACCAAAGATTTCATCCTTGAGAATGGAAACGGATTAGAATGAGTGTTGATGCATTCAAATTTACAGGAGTTGAAAGAAACAAACAGGGTGAATTCAAGATTAGGAGATGAAATATTTCTGCTGAAAACATTGGGCAGTGGTCATTAGAGCAGTGGTTTCAGACATGGCTGCATGTTAGAATCAACTTGGAAAGAAATTTTAAATTCAATTTCTTGGACCCAACCTTCAGATTCTTATTTAATTGCTCTAGTATGAGTTTGATCATGAGAAAATAAATATCTTTGGGTGACTCAAAAATACAGACAGACTTAAGAACCCTTAGTTAGAGCTTTAAGGATAGCACTAAAATGTTGGAATCATTCCTGTGAATAATGTTCCAGGGAGCAGACCATAACAGAGTGAAAGGATTGATGGGTGTACTCACAGCCGTAAGGAGATTAGACCCCCCTCAACAATCTCACCGCTCTACCTGGTCATATAGTTTCTGTATTAGTATGCAGATGTTCAAGCAGTGAGGAGGAAGAGATTGTAGAATTTTCTAGGAATGGTGAGACCCAATAGGATAGAATAGAATAGTCTGCTGAGACATAGTGCAAGTGAACAAGGATCTAGGTTTGTTAAGGAAGGGAGCTGCAAGTGTCCAGATAGGTTGGAAGAAAGTAAAAGAATCATGAAACCATAGGAATAAGGAGAAAGGACAGATATAGCAAGGGCATATTTGAGGTAAATGTACAGACTTTAGGCCAACAATGTGTTATTTAGGAAGGTGTTTAGAAATAGCTAAAATGAAACAGCTATGAGTCTAGGGTGTGGAGTAAGGTTAAATGAAGGCAAAAATCAACTGAAACCGAGGAGACTACAGAACTGCACCTACAGTGGCACAGAGGCTGCCAATATTGAAGATAAAGTCACTTGGGTTGGTTTTTGTAGAAAAAAATTTTTTTTTGCATGAGAGAGATCAAATAATGGTTTGGAAACCAAAATAGGAAACTGAAAGAATGTAGATGGCTTAAGTCACTTGCTTAGAAATTTAAAGAAATGTTTGGCACGTAGATCAGAGCCTCGTTCATAGTAAGCACTGAATAACTATTAGTATTACTATTAAGATAAATAAATAGAGCCAACACTAAACCTATCCAACTCAAAAGACCATTTTTTTTTTCAAATATACTAAGAAATTTCATTTTCTACCATGTAACTATCCACCAAACCCAGCAGTTCACTGTGGAGAATAAAATTCTACTCTAAACTCAGCAATCTGGCTAGAATTGCCAGCATAAAAAACCTTGTCAGCCTCATTACAACACTCTTACACACAAATCTCTCAGATTAATGGAGGTTGGTAAAGGCCCAACTCTCCGCAAGGAGCCCTTCCTCTCTGCCCTTTTGCTAATTACCACTGTTGTAACCACAATGACCTCAGGGAGGCACAACTTCTAGCACTCTTACTTGGGTGAATACTGGCAGGCTAGAATATTAAACACCTTCTATAAAGTCTGGGGAATATCTCTTAACTCGCATCAAAAAGTAGCACTCATAATCAGTGATTCACATGCCTGGTGTGCATCAGGGTCTTGGGGAGATTTGAATTCTAACATTTAGTGAGGACATCCATGCTCATTTTCAATAAGAATTCAGGAGAGCAGATCCTTATGTAAGCTGCTTGGTTGTGGTCTGAAGATCAACTCGGAAAAACACTGCATTATCTCCACGTTGTGTAAACTTGTTAACCATAGGGCACACCTGGGTAATTACTAAAAATAAAATTTTGGCCCTTTTCCCTAAAGCATATTATTTCATATATAGAAATTAGATGTGGGAATCCATATTTATGAGAAGAACCTCCAGGTAATTCTTTTGATAAAGAAAGTTTGGAAAATTCTGCATTAACTTGACTAACTTGACTATTCTGCACTAACTTGACTCAGTAGATTCTCACATTCCTGAATCAGTAAGCACTGTGAGTATCCTAGAGCTTTGCTGCTCAAAGTGAGGTCAGAGAATCCACAGCACTGGTATCACCTAGAAGAGTTTTAGAAACTCAGAATCTTGGACCTAACCCCAGACTGGTGAGTTAGCATCTACATTTTACCAAAATCACCAAGTCATTAACAGGTATGTTAAATTTTGAGGCTAAATAGCCTCCTGCCTGGCTAAAGAAACCTTATCTCCTCACCCCCAGCCAACTTTAATTTGGAAGAAGCTATCTTTCTTTTTCCACTGGAAAACATGGTCCTAATTCCTGTCAGTGCCTTTTCTGCAGGGATGGGCCAAACAAGATTCTTATATCATTCACTACTTCATCTTAAATAGTATTTTCCAAGCCAACCCCCTCACTCACAAAGGGGGTGAGAATCACATCACAATGTGATGAGAATCACAATCAACTCATTATCTTGGATGATATCTCTCCATGATCCCTAACACCTCTGAATAAAAAGTACAATTAGGACCAATGAGCAGGTGTGGAGCAATATATACCAACTCAATATTGGAAACCAGGGAACTAAGAATCAGAGCTGTCCACGGATGGCAAAAGGCAGATATCAGAGAGTAAACTGAGTTGTGCTTCACAGGAAGCTTCAAAGAATATGCTGGAAGATTATCTGATGGAATGCTGAGGAAAAGATTCAAGAACCTAATGTATAATTTCTTACTTTCAATACCCCTGCCAGTCATTATTTTCTATGCTTATAAGTATTAGTATGTAATACTTTTCATGTCCTAAAATACAATATTACCCTTTATATCAGTATTTTTCAAAGTGTGTTCTACATTTATGTTTATGTAATGTTATATATTAAAAGTTTCAATAATTAAATAAGTTTGAGAATCAGTCATTGAACTAAAAAGTTTTCATTACTGAGCTTCTCAAAGCCTTTAATATGTTGTTTCTTATGACTTTCCAAGGTGAGGACAAAGAACGCAGTGTTTTTCAATATTATTCGACCATAGATTACTTTTTTTGTACAGAACTTCTCATAGCACTATGTTCTGTGGAACACAAATTGGAAAATAAAAATATATAAAGTAAGTCCTCAAATGCATAAAATCCAGTAAGAATGTGTTCAGTATTTTCCTACCTAACATAACATCTATATGCTCTGCCACCTTACATGGGAAAATGATACTGCAAATAAACATATATCATCACAATTATGTAGTTTGTGACATTTTAACTTCCACATCTTTCAAAATATAAGCTACTCCAGTTCTATTAATAATCTTAGTATTTTTTCACATAGGCTTCACTGTGTTTGACATTCTTGAAATATTATAAAGCAATAAAATATTGGATTTTCCCCTTTATTTACAAATTGAATTATTTAGGACATATAAACATGTTTTTAGTTGTTGCCATAGTATCAGATAGTATTATCTGATTTTATTTTAATTTGGTAAGTCAGCATTTTTATTAATGAATATTAAAATAATCATCAAAACTGCAGAAAAAAATGTATCTCAAATTTAGAGTGTCTTCCTTTTACATTTGAAAAATCTGACCCTTTCTCAAATTCTGCCACTGGTATAATAATTCAACATGAGCTTATTGCTTGGCAAAACTCAGATTATCCCACTGACCTCTGTATTTGATGATAGCAAATAAGCTATGTAATGTGTGAATACATACAGGCAAACACATACACCCTCACACACTACAATCTGATGGGAATTGCCAATCCAATCATGTGGACTCTCCTAATGATAAATGCTGATGATTGCATCAGCAGCTGCCATTGGAATCAATTACTAAGATGGCTAAAGCAGTCACATTGGCTTTATTGTATTCTGGTCATTTCATGTTTATAGCTCAGTCCTTTCAAAGTCACTTTAAATGGATTTGAGATAGGAGCATTTCTTCAATCAGCTTTCATGACAACTATTTCCATGCTCCATACTGATGCAATAAAAATATTGTCATTTTTCCCTTTGCACCTCGAGAATGAAATAACACATGCTATATAAGCATTCCGATATTGCAATGGTTTATCATCCGGAAAAAAAATGAGATTCCAATATTACTTTGAAGGAGATGGGGAACTGCCAATGTAAACAGTCAGAGAGAATTCTCATTGTGCTGAATTAGATGCATCTGAGCCCTTTCGGTATTTTTCAATCCACATTTTATAGTGTAAATATACACTTAACGTGATAGTAACGTTAAATTGAAATGTATAATTTTGAATAGCCAAAATAATATATTTTTAAAAATCTAGTTCTAAGTTGAAAAATCTATTGGAAAAAAATTGTAGAGATTCCTTTAAAAATGAATTAGTTGGGCTTCCCTGGTGGCGCAGTGTTTAAGAATCTGCCTGCCAATACAGGAAACACGGGTTCGATCCCTGGCCCAGGAAGATCCCATATGCTGGGGAGCAAATAAGCCCTTGTGCCACAACTACTGAGCCTGCACTCTGGAGCCCATGCTCTGCAACAAGTGAAACCATGACAATGAGAAGCCCATGCACCACAACGAAGAGTAGCCCCCACTTGCCTCAACTAGAGAAAGCCCATGCACAGCAACGAAGACCCAACACAGCCAAAAATAAAAACAAATAAATTAATTAATTTAAAAAATGAATTAGCTAAAATAATTTCAAAAGTAAAACAGTAATTTAGAGACTTATTTTGATAACATTAGAATACTTGATAACTCCAGTGCCCAGTTTCCTGGGAAACAGAATTATAGTTCAAATAACAAGAAGTGTATGAAAGCTATAGTTATAGATCTTGTTTATGAGACTAAGGTTTGGCAAATTGAGTCATGGTGTCTGTACATCAGCTATGCATATTAAAACAATTTTACCTTTTATTATTTATATCTGTGGCATGGACCCAATCATACAGTTTCTGTATAGATCATACAGAAATCTATACAGTTTCAGTTGCTTAAAAATGTACTACACCACCTTCTATACATTTTCTCTCCCTTATCTAGTGCTCAAAATACATTATTGTCCAGATTTAGTTGAGATTATTACTGCATGCTTTTTCCTGTTTCCTCAGGTCCAATTTTGTGTTTCTAACTAGAAACACTGATTATCAATGTAGGATAATATTATGGACTGAATACTTGTGTCTCCATAGAATTCATATGTTGAAGCCCTAACCCCATTGCAATGGTATTTGGAGATGGGGACTTAGGGAGAAAAATAGGTTTAGATGAGATCATGTCATGAGGGTAGGGCTATCATGATGGGAATAGTACCCTTATAAGAAGAGACACTCTCATTATTTTTATTTCTATATGCTTTCATTCTAAATCTGGAAAATGTCCTCAAGTTTGTCAACTCACTAGTGATCTCTTTTCCACAAGATCATTATTACTCAATAAATGCCCTAATATTGATTTTGACTATTTTATTAACCTTGTTTTCTTTCAATCTTTTAGTTTAATTATTTTACTTCTATTTTCATCTTAGACACTGACTTTGAAATTCATCCTTTTCAATATTTTTTTTTTCAGCTTATACAGTTGAAACTTGAACAACATGGGCTTGAACTGTGTTGATCCATTTACATGTGGATTTTTTTCGATAAACACGTACTATAGTACTACACAATCTGAGGTAGGTTAAACCTGTGGATACAGAGGGTGGACTGTAAAGTTATAGGTGGATTTTCTACTGTGCAGAAGTTCATTCCAACCCCTGCAATGTCCAAGGTTCAACTGTATTTTCCATATACCTTCTGGTTTTTGCTTTTTCACAGAAGCAATATGCTTCTAACCCATAAAAACACAAAATATTTTTTAAACTTTGTTTCCTAAGATGTAACCTATTTTACAAGGTTTACTCTTCCTCTAAATCTTCCAAATAAGCTTCTATCATTCTATAGCCTCTAATGATAGGCCATAGCATTTTGTTTTTTCTTCCTCAAGTTAGAAGAGATTTGTCCAGATAGGGGTTCACTAATCAACATTAATATGACTCTATTTAGTCCACTTTAGGTTCACTTAGATGTGAGTAAAAATGTTCTTGTGAAGTCTGCACATGGAGGGTGGGTTGTTTTAAACAACAACTTTGCAGTGTGGGTAGGCATAGCTCAGTAGAGTTCTGCTGAATGCAAGTAAAGCATCCAGTTCCTTCATGGCTGAATCTCCCATATGGTGAATGAATGGACAACAAAAAGACACTGACTCTAATTATGCTCTGTGGCCAGCACTCTTCCTTTGCCCTCCATCACACACCCAGCCATCCCAAACCTGCACATGGAGAGTTTCACTATTTGAAGTAAGAGGCACTGATTCTCTGTCAGTATCCCTACTCAGGTTCTTTTTTTTTTTTTTTTTTTTTAGTTATCCACATAAGCCATAAAATGAGATGCCAATATAATTTGGGTCAGGAAAACAATACTTTGGGTTCCCCTTCAAACAATGCTAACACAATAGATGTTTGACTATTTAGACTTGACTTGCTGGAAGAATCTTTGAAACAGTGCCAATAGAGCACAGAACAGACATTTCTTAACTCTACTTATTTTCAGGACAGTATATTTGGGTTTGCTGTATTACAAATGGCAAAACATAGCTGCATCATCAACTTCAGAAGTCATTTCAGTACCAGAAGTTTTGTAGTTAGTGGAAAAGCATTTCACATTTTGCCAATCTGTTCACTCTTAAAAAACTTCATGGACAATGCTGTTAAAAGTTTTTTATCCTCATAAGTATGTTATATAATTGGTTCAGGCAAACAAAGAAACAGCTAAGGAGATATCATTTTATGAACAGTCACCCTTAAACTATTTCTCACATAATAAAAAATATATTTACACATAATTAATGAGGTAAACAATGGATTATCATTTTAGGCCTGAAATATACAGATATAATTAGATTTATAGGGAAAGAGTTAAGAAAGTCGCCATTCGTTTTCAAGCTGTAATTGAATCAAACACACGTGTTGATAACAAAATTATATGGGGTGCTACATTTACAAACTTTTAGCCTCTTGTATTGCCAAGAAATGTTCAAAGGAAGAGAGGAGGCAGAAGAAAGTTGAACTAATTAGAGGACATACTAATTGCTATGTTGATGTTTCAGCACAGCCAGTTCACTAATCAATAGCAGAGTGCAAGCGAATGCCTACAATTTTATGTTGTCTTAAAAATCTCTGTGACAAGGAAATATAGCCATTATTTTGTAATAACTTCGAATGGAGTATAATCTATAAAAATACTGAATCACTCTGTTGTACACCTGAAACTAATATAATATTGTAAATCAACGATAATTCAATTTTTAAAATTAAATAAATAAAATTATTTCCTTGAGCGTAACTCTTAATCTTGAGGCTATGCTTACTTAATGATGTTAGAGGAAATTATGTTTGCTGGAATATAAATTTTGTAGCATTAGGAATACACCATTAAAGTAGTATGTAACGAAAAAAAAATCTCTGTGAATTTTCATAGACATATTTAGCATCCTGGTAGATTTCCTATGACCTTGTTAATCTGTAACAAAGCATCTCTAATACACATCTAAAAGTTTTCACCATTAAAAGGCAGGAATCTAAAGATCTGGGACTTTGTAACACACAAGTGTTTACCTGCTGGTCTGGACACTTTATACAGCTCCTAGATGACCCTCAGCATTGACACAGCAACATTTAGTTTTGTGTTTGTCTTCTTAGGGGAGCATCTGGTATTAACCCCAATCTCTTGTTTTTATTGCCTGGTAATAGGTATATACCTATATTTCTCTTTAGATAAGCATAAACCAATTAACTTAAACTGTTCTGATATAAAACTTTTATTTTCCTTAAGCTAGGAACACTGAGTACTTTGAATTGACCTGACAGCTGACATCAGAATTTCTACACAGACCGATATGTGTTTTCTCCAGCTTTGAGTTATAGCTTAGTGTTCTCTGGAAGAACCTTGGTCAAATTTCGCTGTATGGGCATAAAAAAGACAGGACAGCCCTCTCCCTCAGCTCTCACCATACAATTAATTTGCTCTCCATCTTCAGAAAAAAGAGTAAATTAAAACATGAACCTGCATAGTATAGTAGAAAATAATAGACTCTGAAGCCAGGGAGCTTCAGTCAGAATGCTAGCTCACTTGTTTATTAAAGGAGTGATATTGTACAGGATATTTAAACTTCTGGTATAATTGAACAGACATCATAGGATAGCTATGAGGATTATATTACTTAAGAACAATTGAAGTTGCAAATTTTTTGTGAGGAATTGCATCTTCTAAAAACTCTGCCTCCTCAATGTTTTCATATATATAATATGGAATGGAGAAGGAAATGCCCACTGGACTATCTCAAAGTCAAGTCTTCCTGTATATTATCTGTAGTCATAATTTTTGTAAAATAAGTTTAATAAAAGGAGTTAGAATATTTATCCCTTTAAAAGCAGTTGCCCTGTGGTAAGCAAAAACTGCTAAGTTTATTTGCCTTTTTGTATTAAAACAACAACAAAAAAAGTCCTTATATTTATAGTCTTTTGAAAAAGTAAACTTTCAAGCAGAGAGCTGAAGTTAGAGCAATAATGAATGGCCATTTGCTTATTCATTCATAAATATTTATTGAGTGCCTACTATGCTCTGAGCATTATTCTAGGCACTGGGAATATAAGAGTGAGCAAAGCAAACAAGTATCCCTTATTTATGGAACTTGGATTCTAGTGGCAAGAGACAGACAATACAATATTTAAATTATAATCTACACATGTAGAAGTAAACACATATACACACATATTAGAAGGAAATAAATGATAAGTTAAAAATAGAAAAGCAAAGTTTAAAAGTAGAGGAGACTCTGGAGGTAAAGGGGTTTAGGAGGGCTGGGAGTGAGATTACAGTTTAAAAAAAATGGTCAAGTCAGTCCTTACTAAGAAGGTGAAATCTGAGAAAAGACCTGAAATAATGTTTTAACATCATTTTTGATAATAAATAAAGGGATCATTGGGGTGGGAGACTAAAAACTTTCCATGATCCTGAAATGTTGCCTAATTACTTAAGTAGGCCTGGCCTAGAAAAGTAAAATAAACTCTGGTTTTCATGAGAACCTAAAACACTTAAACAAATAAATGTTGATAATAGCATCAGATAAGGGCTGTAGTTTGGCCCATTCTGGATACCAAGCTCTTAACAAAAATTGTTGTATGCGTAAAGAACAGACTTGTGGTTACCAAGGGGGAGGGGGAAGGAAGTACTGGGAGTTTGGAATTAGCAGATGCAAACTGTTATATATGCGATGCATAAGCAACAAGGTCCCACTGTATAGCACAGGGAACTATATTCAATATTCTGTGAAAAACCATAGTGGAAAAGACTATGAAAAAGAATATATATATATGCAGTAGAGTCACTTTGCTGTCCAGCAGAAATTACACAACACAGTAAATCAACTATACTTCAATAAAGTTTTTTAAAAGGGTAATGAACATATTCATCACCTCCAAAAAACTATCATATGCAATTCTCCTGAGCCTTGTTTCTATCATCTATTCATCATTCAATCTAAAAACATTATTTTAGTTTAGACCATATAGGATTATCAAAAAAAGTTCATTGAAATAGAAACTACACACATTTTTTTCAGAGTTAACTTAGGCTTATATGTATATTTCACTAACAATGCAGGGTCAATAGCTGTAGCTAGGACATGAACACTAGACTCAATTGGGGAAATGCATCTGCCTTATATGTCTATTTCTTCTGCAGGTTGCCTTTATTAATTCTTGTCCCATGGTAAGAGTGGTTTGTGTTTTTCAAGCCCTTATTCTCACTAACCAATCAAGAGCTTGAAGAAAATTTCCTGAGTGAATTTCATCAATTGATTGCTATATGACTTGTTCCCCACACTACAGTTTACAAAAAGCTAAAGACCTGCTTCCTTACTCACCCATGAATGGATAAGTTCTGCTTCAGCCATTTCTATGAATTAGAAATGCTGAATTCTGCCTCCTTAGTAGAGCCAGGAGAGCGTGACAACTTTGTACTAAAGTCAGAATTTTGACAGCTGCATCTAACACACAACCAGCTGTGTAAACATTGGCAACTTTTTAAAGTTGTCCAAACCCAAGTCTCTTCCTGTATAAAAATGAGAAGTAGAATATCTACACCAAAGTGTTATAATGATAATTAAATAAGATAAGGCATATAAAGTTTGAGACAGTGCTTAATACATCGTTAAAGATCTATAAGAGTAACTCTTATTTTTTTTTGCTAAATTCTCTTCCAGACAAACTCAGATAAACCCCATGTGAGAGAAATTAGATCTAGATATCTCTGGTATTCAAACTACTCCTCTGGGTTAGTACAGTCTAAATTGCAAACATCTCCCTTAAGGGTTTGTAGAATTTCTGGACAGCCCTGGTATTCAGTCTATAACCATTCCCAAGAGACAAAGGCACCGGTATCCCTAGTCAAAATGATTACACAGAACCAAACCAAGAAATGTCATTTCAAGCTTAACTGTTAACTGAAATGAAAGCAATTAGGTACAATAGGAAATTCTTTCCTATCTCAAAGTTGCATCCTGCTGTCACTGTCAACAAAGAAAATGTTAGATGACTAGACTGACCCCAAATATAAGAGTAATTATTACATAGAGAATAATTAGGAGCTGTTTTTCACTTTAACAAAAAGCAGAACAAGAGGAAATAGATCTCATTTGTAACATCACCAAAGGAGAAATGGCATTTCACACATTGAAAATCTTTAAGAAACTGTCTGCCTCATTATCTGGGGTAGCTTAGGCAAAGCCATGCTGTGATGGGGGAAAAGATTACATGGCCTCATCTCTCCATTTCTCACCCTGTGCTTCTATGATGCCACAATCACACTTTTAGAACCACCATTCAAGAGCAACATAGGAGGACATTAAATTTCCTCCTGGAAAAAGATGATTTTCTGTGTTTACAACCATAAAAATATATCCAAGAAGTAGCTGAAGATTTGTAGAAGAATAATATGTGTCCAATTTACATTTCATTTTCTGACATTATTAAGTCCACATTATTAGTAACTAATAAATTAAAATTCACCAAAAGTAAATTTGCTAGCCTCATTTGTTCTTTGGGAATAATATTTTTTTCAGATATTAACACATTACAATACTTAGAGTGTAGTATTATACAGTTTGACTTATAAAGAGCAGTGTGCTTTTTTTCTATTGTAGTTTAAAACTATCACTAGCTTCTCTTTTCTTAGAAAATGTCCCTTATGAGTATTAATGAACCACAGCCACCTCTAAGATATTAAGTGTGATTGTCTGCTTTGTGGAGCATTTGACCCATTGTTTCTTCTTCTCATTCCTTAAGATCTCTTCCATTTTGGCAATTTCACTACTCATCCAAAACTACCTCAATGGGTGCACAGAGAAATGAAAAAGATAAAATATCTATCAGTTAATTGACTCCTTTTCTACAGCATAGGGACAGTTTGATGGAGCTTGCATATAGTTGTTAAAATGAGGCTTGAAAATCATCTATGAGTGACATAACACTTTCTATATTCAAATGCATTACAACACATCGTCAAGGTTTGATTGTATTGAATTATAATTAGGTTTCTGCTTTATATGAGGACTTTGCTTATCACAGATCATTCGTGTCATGAACTTTTAAAAACTCTGATAGTCTACAAATATTTATATATTACCTTTATCTTTTCAGCACTAAAACGTTGCCCCAAAATGACTCATTTAAATTTACTAATAATCAAACCAAAGAGGAAATAAATTCTCTCAGGGCTGATACACATATTACGCTTTCATTGAAAACAGCCAACAGCATATTCTGTTTTGTTCCTCCTTCTTTGGGAATAACTCAAGCCTCTACCCCAAGGAATAGTTTTCTTTCCCTCAAACTGATACGCTTCACTTTAAATATATATACTAATATTGAACTTAAATTTTCTTTCTTGTAAGTCCACTCCCACCCCACTTCACAGTGCCTGTGGACTGCTCCTAGGAATCATCTCATCTAAGGATACAGATGTTTGTAGTCAGCTCTCATAGCCTCCCAAGTTATTTCAACAAACTATACATATTTAGTTATTGCAATTTTTCTTAAGTCAATCCCTTCAGCAACAATTCTCTTGTATTGCTCGTTTTTGATTTCTACACTAGTTTTTATTTCACTTTCTTTCAGGCACAGGAAGTCAATGAACTATTTTAAGTATCTCCCTGGAGCTGTGCAAAAATGTTCAGTGACCTCCCAATTCTTTCCTGAAGTGATGGCTCCCCCGACCATTTACTGTCAAGGTCTTTGATGATGTGCCAAGAATTCAATAGAAATTCATTCTAGATGGGAAAACCAAGTGTGAGTGGGACAGAAGGCAATTTATCTCATTGAGATAATTTGAGAAATTATTTTTCTCCCCCAAAGATTGAAAATATGAGGAATGATCTGATCTAGTGCGAAATATCACTGAAAGAAGAGCATTAGGGGATGTTTCTAAGCCCTTTGTCTAAAATTGCTAGAAACCATTGAATTTCTCCTTAGTAGGTCTCTACTACTTTCTTCATTTCTACTTAAAAGGTAAGTTTGTAATAAATTTAATGTTTTAGATAATGTCTAAAGATACAGTGTATGTAATAGAATCATGGCTTGTGTAAGCAAGCTAATTTTAAGCATCTCCTTTTACTGAAGTCAGAGTCACAGGTGCAATACTTTGTCCCCATTCCCTACCTCGTGGACCAACACCACACATACACACACACACACACACACACACTTCAATACCTACCTCTAATGCAAACGATTTTGAGTAACCTCCTTGATAATAGAGACTTTGTATTCCTAGTTGTATCCATTAAACCCAAATAGATATGTAAATACATGTTTGTTGAATCAATTAATTAATTACTGAGTGAAAATGAGATAAATCAGATGAGACCTTGTGGACGACTAAGGCTAAAATCAATACTAGAAAAGGAAGAAAATCATAAAATATTTTTTAAAAAGTCAGCATGCATGTTCAAAGTCCGAGTATAGAAATAATATTTCTCATTGTCTTTTTTGTTTTATTCTAGAAAATAAAGTATTGCATAAAATTGTCATCTTCTGTTTTTAAAGTTCTCCCATTTCATTTAACCTCTGAAATATAGACATCTTACTTATTCAGAACAGTACAAAAAGAAGCTAGTTACTGAAAGCTTATTCTAGAAAGTGACAGCATTCTCCTCACTAAGTAGCACCTGGGTCTGGTCACTTATTGTCAACAGTCTGACAAACCTCACTCATGTGGGGAAAAACTGGCAACCTAGAATAAGATAACATAAGCTGTCAAAATTTGCTAGACACTTTCTTAAAAATCATTAAATATCTGCTACATTGGAGTTGATCGAATTATCCATTTAACAATGATATCTATAAAACAATATATAATGGATTTTTCAGAATAAAATGAATTTCTCTTGCAAATCTCTCATTGGTGTAGAAGTTCACAATCTTTCAGTGTTTTAACAAAAAAAAAAAAAATTGTTCTTTCCTTTGACCTCCCCGTGATTGTTCTCCCTTACAAAACATAAAGAATGCTAAAATTAACTATGTTATCAAAACTCATGTGGCCATATACCTTGAACTCATTTATGGATAGATTTCTTTTTGATTTTGGTCACTGATTTCCAAACTATCCCATATGGTGAGTTTCTTTATATCATTTTCTAATGATCCCCTATGAATCCTAAATATTTTTTCTTGCAATTAGATAGATAAAGTTCTCTTCTCTAACATGAATGCCCTCCTATGGTACACTTTTATCTCTCACCTCCCATCCTTTGTCACTATTTTGTCCTTTTCTAATAATTAAAGCTTCTTTGGTCATTTGCTTCAGGTATAATTTGCAGCATTCATTTTACTCTTACTAGAATTCTCTATCTTTTAAATGTTCAAACAACATAGTTTTAATTGTATTCTTTAATTTTTTTGTTCCCAGCAAAGCCCTTCTGTTTATGACAAAGAATGGTTAATAGTTCCCCTTCAAATTCTAAACTCTTCAGTTGGTGAATCAAAACTGAAGAAGCAGCAGTAACCACTTGGCTCCAGTCCTCTCAATTTCAAAGCTAACATGGGTTGGCCTTAAGTTAAAATGGGCTTGATGTGGCCATACCTGTCAGACATGAGAATATGAAGCAGCACCTGTGTGTGGACTCTTGATTATCTGTACATGAATTTCTTTATAAAAACCAAGATAAAGTTGTCTAATAAAGCTAATGATATTATAAATTTGTGGATTAATTGTTTAATATGTGTTTTGTTTCCACATGATAACAAATATTAAATTAAAACCTTGTAAGAAGCAGAAACTTATAATCATCAGGTTTGTTTTTCCTAATTTGAGCAAGTAGCATTTTTCTTTAAATAATATTGCCTCAAGGCCAAAGTTTCACTTTCATCCTTCTAGATCTACTCCATGCATCATTGTTATTTTTTCTTATGTTTTTAAAAGCAAAAAGTAATTGATATGAAGATTTCCCTTGATAATACTTCTTTTCCCATTTCTTGAGATTATGGTTGTAATAAAAGCTGTGATATTTATTAAAATTTTATTAATTTGATGCTTAAAATATATAGCAGTAAATTATAACATATTTTACATGTATCCATTTCACATTTTCCATTATTAAAAATGAAATATAGACTTAAATCACATACTTACATGAGTGTATATTTATATCATGGTTATTAAGCATGATAAATTAATTATGCAAAATATGTCAATATAATTTCCTGTTTACCTTTGTTTGGAGGGTAAGTTTTAAATTTTTTTGTAGATAGATACAATCAGATTATACTGTATAGAACTTAATGATTTAATAACTCACAATAAATACTGGTAAGTATAAAGGGTACACTAGGGGCTATGCTAACCAGTTGGATATAAAATTGGAATCTAAAATTTTAAGCATAAAAAATGTATAACACATGAAATAAACAAATGGTCACATTAAAATATAGAAAATGTCTAGGGTTCCTCTGAAATGAAGTATTTCTTTCAGAGCGATGTGTTAGCAGTAGACATACATACAAAATAAGCACTGGAGAGCCATGTTTTGGCAGAGCCTGCTGAAGCCCTGTCCAAAGAAGATGGCTTTCCTGCCCATGACTCAATCACACAAGATCCTCTGGCAAGTCTAGTCCTCTCACACTCAGATGCCAATAAATATCTGGATCATAAGACTTTCCTATCCTGCTTCAGCAAACTTCTACGTACAATTTGGCTTCCAGTGTAGACGTGCTTAAAGGATTATTGTGCTGGCCATGTTTCTGTAAATGTGCATGTTCACACAATAGCTCTACTTCCTTTTGGAAATTAGCAATTGGCAACCTGATTCGACATATCATTCTTTGTGATGTGTATTTGAGTTCATACTCTGATACATTTTAAGGGCTAAAATCTATTCATTGCATTAATGAATGAAAAATAAGAGGTAGATCCACATGCATGGTGATCATAAGATAAATATTGTAAACCTGTAGACGTGAGGGCCAAGTGAATTCTTCACAGTGTAAGATGACACATGAGGCTTCTTGACAATCTGACTGCTTTCTTTTCCTGGAGGCAGATTTCATGTGCAGTGTTTTCCCTTTACACTTTAACAGATTGTATCACTGTCTCTAGAGCAATAAAATATTTTTGTACTTTTGCATACATAAACAGAGAACAATAGCCACTCTAAAAACAGCTAAATATAATGGATCAAAAATAGACATTTAAGTATGATTTTTTCCAAATCCCAGATTTAAAGGTATTTCTTAAAGACATAAACACATCAGGTCAAATATAACAATAAAGAGACAATAGAACAAAAGTTTCAAATCTGAAAACAGAAGAATAAGGGGGAAGTAATTTAGCAAAAAAAAAAAAATATATATATATATATATATATATATATATATCTCCACAAAATAAAGAAAACCTGTTTCTAAAACTACTGATAAAGGGAAAGTGGAAGATAAATTCATTCTGCAGAACTTATAATAAGCCTAGAAGTAGGCGGCAACAGTGCTCCTGGGGAGCGGAATGAAAGCTGCAATAACATTAAGAGGGCTGGTGAAAGTCTGTTAGAAGCAGGTAGGTCACCCTGAATATCTTCTCACCCACATCATGCAGGTGGAGGGTGGGACCTACCCACCTGGGCAGAAGATTGAAGTTCAATCCTCTGCAGAGAACAAATCAGTCTAAAGAAGTCAGTCTAAATCTAACAAGCCTGTGGGTCTCTCTCTGTTTATAGGAGCTATCAGCTATGATAAAGGAAGAAGTTAAAGGATAATACAAGGAACAATCAACCAAACCCAGTATGTAGAATATGCTGTAGTCTAAATAAGCTGGCTTCTTCTGTAAAAGCTCAATGGGCAAAAAATGAAAAGTGAAAAATGATGAAACATTGTTTTAGAATGAAAAAGAGTTATGCACATATGCACATAAAAATTAAATAAAATGTGTGGAGTTTTTTTTTCTCAAACTATATTTTATTAATAAATAAAAGATTATTATATACATTAATAACATCTATACACATAATATATACTAAATATCATAGTCATATAGGTATAAATACTATACTATACATAGTATAGTACATATAGATGTCTTATAATGGACATAATTCAATATGGGAAATGGTTATTTGACAACCATCCGACAAAGCTCTATATATGTATATTTGTGTATAGATATAGATTTAGATTACTATCATATATTTTATGTTGTACTATATTTACTATTTTATTTTTTAAAATTTTATTTTATATTAGAATATAGTTGGTTAAAAATATTGTACTAGTTTCAGGTGTACAGCAAAGTGATCCGGTTATACATATATGTGTATTTATTCTTTTTCAAATTCTTTTTCCATTAGGTTATTGCAGAATATTGAGCAAAATTCCCTGTGCTATACAGTAGGTCATTGTTTGTTATCTATTTTAAATACAGCACTGTGTAAATGTCAATTCCAAACTCCCAATCTTTCCCTCCCCCTCCACCGTTTCTCCCTGGTAACTATAAGTTTGTTCTCTAAGTCTCTGAGTCTGTTTCTGTTTTGTAAATAAGTTTATTTGTATCATTTATTTTTAGATTCCACATATAAGTGATCTCGTATGATATTTTTCTTTCCCTGTCTGACTTACTTTACTTAGTATGATAATCTCCAGGTCCATCCATGATGCTACAAATGGAATTATTTCATTCTTTTTCATAGCTGAGTAATATTCCCTTGTATATATGTACCACATCTTCATTATGCATTCATTCGTTGATGGATATTTAGGTTGCTTCCATGCCTTGGCTATTGTAAACAGCACTGCAGTGAACATTGGGGTGCAGGTATGCTTTCAAACCATGTTTTTCTCTGGATATATGCCCAGGAGTGGGATTGCTGGATCATATGGTAGCTATATTTTTTGTTTCTTAATGAACTTCCATACTGTTCTCCATAGTGACTATACCAATTTACCTTCCCACCAACAGTGTAGGAGGGTTCCCTTTTCTCCACACCCTCTCTAGCATTTAGTGTTTGTAGACTTTTTGATGATGGCCATTCTGACTGGTGTGAGGTGATGTCTTATTGTAGTTTTGATTTGCAATTCTCTAAAAGCCATGTTGAACATCTTTTCATGTGTTTGCTGTCCATCTGTATGTCTTCTTTGGAGAAATGTCCAAGTAGGTCTTCTGCCCATTTTTTGATTGGGCTCTTTGTTTTTTTGATATTGAGCTGCATGAGCTGTTTGCAAATTTTAGAGACTAATCCCTTGTCAGTTGCATCATTTGCAAGTATTTTCGCCCTTTCTGTGGGTCATCTTTTTGTTTTGTGTATGGTTTTCTTTGCTGTGCAAAAGCTTTTAAGTTTCATTAGGTCCCATTTGCTTATTTTTGGTTTTATTTCCATTACTCTAGGAGACAGATTGAAAAAGATATTGCTGTGATTTATGTCAAAGAGTGTTCTGCCTATGTTTTCCTCCAAGAGTTTTATAATATCTGGACTTCCATTTAGGTTTTTAATCCATTTTGAGTTTATTTTTGTGTATGGTGTTAGGGAGTGTTCTAATTTCATTTGTTAACATGTAGCTGTCCAGTTTTCCCAGCACCACTTATTGAAGAGACTGTCTTTTCTCTGTCATATATTCTTGCTTTCTTTGTCATAGATTAGGTGACCATAGGTGGGTGGATTTATCTCTGGACTTTCTATACTGTTCCATTGATCTATATTTCTGGTTTTGTGCCACTACCATATTGTTTTGATGGCTGTAGCTTTGTAGTATAGTCTGAAGTCCAGGAGCCTGATTCCTCCAGCTCTGTTTTTCTTTCTCAAATTGCTTTGGCTATCTGGGGTCTTTTTTGTCTCTGCAAAATTTACAACTTTTTGTTCTAGTTATGTCAAAAATGCCATTGGTAACTTGATAGGGATTGCATTGAATCTGTAGATATCCTTGGGTAGTATAGTCATTTTGACAGTATTGATACTTCCAATCCAAGAACTTGGTATATCTTTCCATCTCACCTGATACATCCCTATCAGCCATCAGTGTCCTCATCTGTGTCAGTCATACTTCCAGAGGGAAACAGAAGGCACATTGGGTTAGAATTCCAAAGAGATTAGAGAGATGAAAACAAAGTTAAAAGACTCAACATACTTTAGCCTGGCTATGCCTTTTATTACCTGACTTACTGTAAACAGGGCAAAAGATATTTGGATATTACAATCCAAGGAGATAAGTACCCAGAGCACAGCTCACTGTAGAAGAGGGCACATGATGGACCTAGATAGCAAATGGAGAAAAGCCACCCAATAACCTACTGCATACAGGATTCTGACTGCAGCTCAAGTGTATCTCCACAGCTCATAAATTTTAACTCCAAAACTGTAAAACATTGTAATTCTACATCATTTTAGAGACTGCAGGAAAAAAAAAAAAAAGATCCAATTTAATAGAGACCATTTTGCTTTTTCTTAACAGAAAAACTCTGTTTTTTAAACATATGAATATTTAAAATATAATTCATAGAAATGATATAGTAAATATGAGGATAATTAAACTTTAAGCAGAAACTTTAGATTATTTTTCTACTCATTCTATTTTACTTTTTTACAATGATTTTCTCTTTGCATTATTTTGAATTATCAAGGCTGGCTTTGATCTCTGAATCATCCCAGACTGGTTGTCATTCAGTTCAAATCTAATTGCTTACTTCTCCAAATGTTGACATCTCTTTCTGGGCCAGTTATTTTTGTTAACTCAGCACCCCTTATTACATGAACACTTCTATCTTTCCCTATTTTGTACCTCAGAATAGCCAGTAAAGAAGTAGTAAGCAAAATCACGTTGCTTCTAATTTGGTGTTAAAAGGGACTTTCCTAATCAAGGCTCTATTTTACCAAACTTGTAAAATACTGTAAACTTCCATGATCCCTAGCCCATTGTATATAAGCAAGTTTTTTTATAGAGCTTCAGCATATGTTGTACCCTTTCTGTGTCTCATTATCCACCAAATCCCATCAGTTTGCAGCCTTAATTCTCCTCACAATGGGGGGAGAATCAGCTGGTAGGAAACACTATTTCCACTTAAATTTGAGACCTTGTTACAAACAACTTCATCTTTGAAGTCCCTTGGTTCAGGGCAGCGTGTATTATGTATTGTGGGGTTTAGGTTCATGAAAAGGAAGGTAATTAAGATGACAGAGAGAGAAAAGATATAATTGTAAATGACACATTTTATTAAAAAAAAATGAGGACTAGAGTAAGGGAGAACATCACAATAACTGAAGATATTTAAATATGGACTAACAAAGTAGACTATCATGTCTATTTGCAAATATCTAGTATTTAAATTTTTCCAAATGACTTTGGCACTTACAACAACCAAACCATGTTAAATAAAAGTGCATCGATATAGTCTGTTGTGAGAAAAGACCTGAATATTAATGCTATATATCCCTCTGTCAGTACTGCAAAGTTTATCAGTACTATCAATCCTCATATCTAGAGAACTAATGAGTTTGCAATCTTCAAATTATTCTTAGCAAAAAATTGTATAAAAATTATGTCTAAGTTTATATTTTATATAAGCTAATATTAAATAATCAACTTTAATCTGAGATGAATTTTATATCTATGATGTAAAACAAAATGATTTAACTTATTATGTTAATTATACAACTTGTGTTGTGTATGTAAGAGGTGCCATGTTTATAAAGGTTTTATCTATTGGTCAATACACTATAGAAATATTGATAATAAAACCTAGAGGCAAGCATTTTGAAAATGTAAGGACAAAATTAAGACATACTACAAGTCTTATATGACCTGGACTATATTCATCATCAATGCTGAATTTCATTGCTTAACATTTCTTATTCGTATCAGCAGCAAAAATTTTATATTAAGCATACATAAAGGAGATTATGGAAAAACAAACTAAACAGAGAAGAAAGAAAAAAAATTGTTCTTAATTTTCAACATAGGAATTAGTGTATCATGTCAATGTGATAAAACATACAGGACATAAAATAAGAAAAATGGTTGATTTAGAACAGATCACACTTTTAGAATATGTATTTCATGGAAATTGTGTTAAAAGCTTTTTTTCTATTGTTTTAATTAGAAATTTAAAATATATATAAATTCAAGATTATTTAGCTTATATACATAAAAATGTCTGATTGGTAATATTAACCTAATGTCTTATGAAGTCTTTTAATACTTGAAATTATTTCTCACATTGACAGATAAAAATTATTTTGCTATTGATCTTTGGTATGCTGCCCTAATAAATTTGTATTGCTTCCTCTCTCCATTCATACATGACATCATTTTATTCATTCTCTGGCAATTCTATGTTGAGACTCTTCCTTAGTCTTATCCAATAATTCATTTAAAAATTTCCCCTAGCATACATATATATATATATATATATATGTATATATATATATATGTATGCTGAAAGCTCAGCCAGAAGGAAGTACTCACTCTTATTTCAGTCTGACTAAAGCTCTAATTATTTTTCACCAGGAACTCTTGAGTAATCCTATTAAATCTCACACCCTAGGGCTGTGTTATTGCCATACAAATATGTAAGCCTGAAATAACACATACCTACCTAAAAATTGCAGAATATTGCCCTGTGCTAACTGCAGTGTTTTACATGTTTGTAAACATCAAGAAACTTTTTACCTTCTTTAAAAAATGGTAATAACAAAAGAATTATATAAAATAATAAATAAAATGAAAAGAGGAAAAACTAAAAGATGAGAACAAAGAAAAACTCAGATCTGAAAAAAAATATCAGATAACCTGAAAAATGAATTAAAAAATCATATAACTGGGGCTTCCCTGCTGGCACAGTGGTTGAGAGTCTGTCTGCCGATGCAGGGGACACGGGTTCATGCCTACCTCAGATTTTGTGTGTTGGTGGGAGGATTATTGCGATAACACACTTAAAATATTTGGAAGTGGGACTGGCAAATGGAAAGCCTTCAGTGACAATTATTACTATTTTATTATTTGACCTGTATCTATAACAAATTCTCAAGGGCTACTAAAGCTCCCGAGGCATCAGTTAAAATGTGTTTCAGCTGCAAAATAACTGAAATGCCTCATTCAGACTGGTTTAATTAATAAGAAAATGTATTTTGTACATTGCAGGAAGTCCAGAAATGTGTATGTAGTAAATGGTAAGTGGTCTAAAGATCAGTTGATGCAGGGACTCAATGAGAACCTCAGTTTTTTCAATTCCTCTGCTCCATCTTTTACCAGACGGCTTCATCTTACAACTATAGCAAAAAGGTCTCTGCTACTGCAATCGTCACATTCACATACCATAACAGAAAAAAAAAAAAAAAAAAGAGACACATTGTTTTCTTTGTCTTTCTTTTTAGAGTGTAGATTTTTTTCCCCAAAGGCGCACAACATATTTATCATATATTATTGGCCTGAAGTAGTTTGCATACTCATTACTGAACCCGTGGGTCCAAAAGTGATGTTAGCTTTCCCTAAGGCTGGGTGGGGTTCATGGTCGAAAAGAGGAGTTGGGATGAAAGGAAGGAATGGGGGATACTGGATACCTTTAAAAGGCAGGTTTCTACCGAAAAGGAAGAAGAGGGAATGACTGGAGGATACACAACTGATATGCTATCTTCTATAGCAAATATGTCACTTTGAAGTCATAGTACCTATGATTATGTCCTGCACAAGATAAAAGTTCATGAAGTATTATTAACATTGATGTTGCTGATGTTGAAATGTCTTCAATAATATACAAGTTTTAATTAGCTCCAGAATGCACAATTATTCATTCTGTAGAATGTTTAATACTGTCCTAATTATACATTGATTTTATAACTTAACTGTGTCAAATTCCTTACAAATAAACACAAATCTTTGGAGAGTTTCTTCATCCCTTAAATATGCTGTCAAAAATGAGGTGACAGAAAATACACAGTGCTGAAGATACAGGTTTGTGGTTGACAACAGTAGCCACATTTAATCTCAAGTCATTCTGGTTCCTTTGTGGCACTCCCTCTTTCCCCACTAACACAAAAAACACACACTCTACAGCCCACTGCAACCCGTTAATTGACTTGACGTTATGCTTATTTCAAAGTTGAGTGGAGCAGATTATCAAAAGGGAGATATTTTTCTCATTGATACCCTTTCTCAGACAATGGTTGGCATCTCCACCCTTCCTTTCTCTTAGTGAGGAGCTATTCAGGAACCAGCTATTCTTATATTCTGTGAGTCTTGCTATTTCAAATAGCAAGGTCAGAGTGGAGCTTTACGGCTTCCTTTGATCGTTTCCCATCTATAGTAGAAATACCTTGGGAAAATATTATGTGACAAGTATTGTGTCATTTGCTGTGAGAAAAATAAAAGTTGTATGATATATACTCCTGGTCCTTAAGTAAATTAGAGTGTTATTGTAGAAGCATCATAGATGTATGTAATTTAGAAAACATATATAATAATTTTCAATTTTGTATTAACTAGAAGATTCTAAAGGTACACTTCATAAGAGTTTTAGAAAGGTAGAAGTTATTATGATTTGTAAAAATTGGCAGACTTGGGAATCAAAACGTGTTCTTTTAATATTTTTATTCCTTAAATTACTTCATATGAACGAAAACAAAGTCTGCAATAAAGATTGTAATAAAATTTTAGAATTCTTATATTTGGTTGCATGAAAGGATCATATGGCTAATTTCAAAAAAAGGCATCAGGGCTTCCCTGGTGGTGCAGTGGTTGAGAGTCCGCCTGCCGATGTAGGGGACACGGGTTTGTGTCCTGGTCCGGGAAGATCCCACATGCCGCGGAGCGGCTAGGCCCGTGAGCCATGGCTACTGAGTCTGCACGTCCGGAGCCTGTGTTCCGCAACGGGAGAGGCCACAACAGTGAGAGGCCCGCGAACCGCAAAAAAAAAAAAAAAGGCATCAGGTTGGATAGTGCAACATGAGACTAAGTGAATAAAACATTAAAATGATTTTAAGAATTGTTCAATTTAAATGTTTAACAATGACCCACACAAATTGGATGTGGGAATAAATGAAGATAATGCAAAAAGAGAATGTCAAAGTTAAATAAAGACTACATTGAAATTTCAAAATACACTAAAATCATCAATTATCTTTATTTGGCAAAGGGAAGACAATAACAGTAAAATGCATATCGGCACCAACTGTGATTTGAAATTTAAAGCTCTAAAACTCCTTTAAAATCAGGCTGGTAATGATGTACCATATGCACTGATCTACAGTTGCCTGAGGATCCCTAACCCGTGGCTTCCTTTTTTCTGTCACATTACCTTGTTAAATAAGGATGAGTTGAGAATGTTTAAGTATTCACAAGATTGTAGATAATATAAAAGTTGACAATTTTAGCAATGTATATTTTTCTTCTTGCCTTATGAGATATTCTACATATCTGTTTTAATTTGCCATGTATGCTTGTTTCCAAATTTTAAATATAATGTAATAAAAGCTATTTATATGGAGTAAAACAAATTAGTCATTCTGACTACAAATTTATAGATACATTCTGTCTGGTAAGGGAACTGGTTTAATATGATGATTACAGACGTCTATTAATCAAAGCACTGATCAGAAGTGATAACAAAAATGATCCATATTTTATCACCATCTTCCAAGACACCCAGTTCTTTACACTACTTTATTATTCACCTTTATAAATAATTCAGTGCCTATTTTCTTTTCCATACACTTATATCTCTTTCATTAACACCTGTGAAAGCTGAGATTTTATACTGAGGATATAAAAACCAGCAGCTATAGCTGAACATTTTCGTTTTTTTAGCTCAGAGAAATTATGAATAAATAAGCTCTGGGTCTATGAGATAAGTGAAATAACATTTTTATTTATATGTTTTTGACAAATTGATTATTCACATTATTTTCCTTTTCCAGGCTTAGTGGTTTGTCCTTACTAAACAGGCATGCCACCACTAGGATTTTCACAGGAGGAGAAAACTATCTTTGAAGTTATTACATATAGTTACGTAGTTTTAAGGCTTGAAATTTAACACATGAAAATTTTAAGGCTGCATGTATGAAATTTAATCTCCACCAAGTTAACTGACCAATCATCCATATTGTAAAATACATTACACATTTTTAAGAGGCTGGCATTATTTACTTTCAAAATTAATTCATTAAAATTCTTTGCTATCAAGTGACATAATCACAGGAACCTTAAATTTTATTACTTGAAGACATTAAAAGTCAAATATTCAATTCTCACATGACATTTCCCTTTCTCTCTCTCTCCCTCCTTTCTTCCCTTCTTTTAGATGAATTATTCTAGAAAACTCTCATGCCTTTTTAAAGAGGAAAAGGGATTTGAATCATTACTGACTTCCTCCCACTCTTTATCCACCTGCTTTCTCCCCACCCCCATTATTTTTGAATAATAATAATAGTTTCTGAAAGGATCAAGTGGAAGAGCACAAATATTCATTTATAATCACTTGAAGTAAAATAAAAGCTTGTTTTTGTTATATTACTTGCATGCATTGTAAAGTGTAACATGAGTCAACACACTTTTTCTGTAAAGGGCCAGCTAGTAAATATTTTCTACTTTGTGAGCCATACAATATTTGTCCCATGTCATTTCTGTCATTTTAGCACAAAAGCACTCTTACAGTATACGTAGATGAATGAATATGGATGTATTTTAATACAACTTTATTAATGGACACCGAAATTTGAATCTTATATAATTTTACCTATCAAAATATTCTTAATTTTTGTAAATTAACATCTAAAATACCTTCAAAATAATATCTAAAAATATAAAAACCAGTTTTATCTCTCTGTTCCAAAAGGGATGGCAGGCCATATTTAGCTTGCATGGTGTATAACCCCAGGTATATAATAATAATACATAGAATGGCTTCCAGTTAAATCATGATTCAGGTAAAAAACCAATAAATACACATAAAATAATATTGCTCAAATCTCAAAGTTTTTTTTTTTTTTTATTGATCTGCATAATACATAGATATTTGCAAGGTCAAGTATCTTATTCCTGTGTGTTTTCTACTGTTTTGAAGGAAATTACTTTGTTTCCTCATACATATATATGCATATATATATGTGTGTGTGTTTGGGTGTCTGTATTCCTTCCTGATAAGATGTTATAATCCAAATGCAATTAATATTAATATTTTTCAAATCATAATCATAATCAATGAGTCCATTCTGCCTAGACACCTACAGTCAATTCATATCCTCTGTAAATAATTTGGAAATATACTTGGGACAAAGTTGAAACAATCCCTGATAACTTCCTAACCTTTAGTTCCTGACCCTTCTATTTGAAAGTGCAAAATCTCTTTAAATGTCTGTTTAGAGGTTCTGGCATTGTTATATGCCCAAATCAGTCCATTTGTGTGTCCCACCTATAGATCTAGAAACACCAAACAAAGTACCTTGTGATTCTTCCTGCTTGGATGCACATAAAGAATCAGTTTGACCCTTGACTCATTGAAAATGCTTCCTTAATTGTATTTTTAAAAGCAAACTTAGAGCTTAGAGGAAAGTTCCTTTAAAAGCTTTGGTTTTACACTTGCAAATAAGCTAATTTACTTACTTTTGGGGTTAAGCATTATATTTTTGAATCATCATTTCTTGTTTCTGACTTTGAATTTCTTTCATTTATTTAAAATATATGTGTTAAATCTCAAAGAAGCAGCAATCTTTTTCTTTTTGTTTTGAATTTTATTACCTCTTTGCTATCAGAAACATGATTTGGTGGATAATTCTATATGCATTAAAGCAATTTTGCCCCCCACACCAAAAATGTAACAAATAAGAAAATACTGCTCAAGGTAATCCATTTGGGAGCAGAGAAACATTTTCAGTTATGTCATGTGACCATTATATTTTAGAATAGGAATAAATGTGCTTCACTTAATGTGTACCCTAATTTCCATATATCTTTAGGTCAGCAATATTTTTGGCATTAGCAGACATCTAGACTAAACTTAGGATAGAAGCTATATATAATTAAATAACGAGGAATGAGGTCTGTCTCCGACTTTGACAAACTCTATACTTTTTATAGGTCAGTTTGATTATAATATCAAGCCAGATCAGAACCAATTTAGAACTGTTTACAATAAATACACAGAATTTTTGCTTAAGATAGATTTAGCCTCACTAAACTTTAGACAGGTTTCTGCCTGACTCTGGACCTCTCTTGTCTTGGAGCATTTCCTTTAGAAAACCTGTAAAATGTAAATTCTTTCTCTGCCCTTTGAGGTATAAATTTTCTCCCAGCCTCTTTCCAGTTTTACAACCCAAGAATGTCTTCCTCAAGGACCTGGGAGTCATTCCTTTCAAATATAATCACCAAGAAAAATAGCACCCTTATCTCCCAGACTCCCTGAAAAGGTAGCTGTCTAACTTCGATCAAGATCAATGTCAGTTAGCAAACGTAGATGGTCTAATCACACTGACCAGTCCCCCCACTAATGCCCTCCAGCACTGCTCCACTAGCTCACCCCAGTACTTAAAAACTTTCCTGCTTTTTGTTTTAGCAGATTTAAGTTCAATCTCTCTCCCTTATTTAAATAGTCTTGAATATAGTCTTCCTTTCCTCTGGTGCAATTTTTCTTTGACATTTTCCTGCATCTGTTTTACTTGAAGTAAGTATGAGTGTTTCTGGTAGCAGACTGCATACATGCACTACATACACGCACTACATACATACATTCCCACACCAGAAAGAGTAATGCAGTAATAAATCATTCCAGGATAGAGTATAAATGCTGATAAAGCTATTCCTTGTTTCTTTATTTTTCCCCACAGAAAAACATACATAATTTCAAAGAGAAGTGGATTTGGTGGGAAAAGACAAAGTGGAAGGTCTATTCCATTAGAAGTTCAGTTAATTCTTACCTGCTACAAGTGCTGCCTCTTCCTCACATATAATGGAATGTGATTCCATTTGGAAATACCTGCTGATGGGTTATATTTTGCTTCTAATTCATTAGGTAGGTGTATTATTTATCTATTGCCACAAAAATGTTGAGTAACAGAGAACATCAGTGATATAAAATAATAAACATGTATTTGGCTCCTGAGCTTACAAAGTTCAACTGATTTGGACTGGGCTCAGCTGATCTTGGCTGCTCTCTCTAATGCTTCTGCGATCAGTGGTGAGTCAACTAGGCAGCTCTAATGACCTTGTATGGTCTCATTCACATAACTGAGTTTATAAAGGAAATCCTTGGCTGAAAACTTGGACAATTTGGTTCTGTTCCACATATCTTTCATCCTCCACCAAACTAGCTCAGGCATATTCTCTGGCAAAGGAAAGAAAGGCAAGTGGAAATACACAAATACATTACCGAGTCTTTTTTGCATCACATCTGCTAGCATCACATCTGATAACATCTTACTGAGCTAAGCTAATCCAAGATAGCAACAAGGCTAATCCAGATTCATGGTGGTGGTAGCAGTGATGTAAGAGTGAGGAACATAGTGAAAGACCCAAAAAAGTCACATGGGAAAGAGCATGAATACATAAAAAAGACCCTAAAAAGTCACATGGGAAAGAGCATGAATACAGTGAGAGGCAGACAATTGGGGCCTTTCATATGCTTGATCCACTAAGGTAGAAATGTGCTCTCTTAAGTCTATTTCTGCATCCCTTTTTTGGTTTACAATGTCCTACTTTATCCCCAGTACTTGGAGGAAAAACAGCTAATTATTTTGCAAATATATTTATACATATGGTTTTATTGTAAATTTTTATGATCCAAGCCATCATCTGCTATGGCAAAATGCTCTATTTCAAGTATATAGTAATCATGAGTTTTAGAATAATGTGTTCTCTCATCCTTGGTTGAAATTTTTTTGATGCTCTAGGCACCTTTACTAGAAGAGGGAAGTTAAACATTAATAAAGTTTTCATTTTGAAGCATTTTAATTAAACTTTGGGTGATTTTACATTTCACTTAATCCTCTTACATTATCTCACATTTTTGGAAAAAATTAATGAAAAGGACACACAGTATTCATGTTTTATTAAAGGGTGGAGGCAAACTCAGTTGAAATAGATGTTCAACATTTTGCAACACTAGCCTCAGGATTTGTTACATACAAATCCTTGAGGTAGAGCTTCCACTTTTGATAAACCCACCACCATCTCATCTCATTTTAGGCAGGATTCTGTGTTTCTTCTGTATTCACAAACAAAGACACTGCAGTTCAATTGTTTGTATGGCAGCTAAAATTATGCAAATGTTTGATTCATTGTAGTCCTTGATTTTCTTTATCAGCTTGTATTCTTGCAGGGCCAGCTAGAGTTTAATGTTTCCTAATTGTAATCTTCCTAGTTGGCCACAAGCAGCTGGTTGAAAAAAATTAATTTTGTAGTCTTTAAACTTCCCACCCTTTTACTTGAATTTACTGCAAAGCACTGTGGCAATCATGCTAATAGGAATACTTGCACAAAGTATGCAGTTTCCCCAAAACTCCAGATATATGACTAGAAAAGTAAAAATTTAGGACTCTGCAATTCAGAATACTCAATAATCCATATTTTTACTTTTTCTCTAAGAGACTTATAAAGCATTAGTTTACATGTCATCAAGGGGTAGTCTATGTGGACATCACTCAGAATTTTCAAATACTTTAGCTATTAGCCACTTGTTCCACTGATTCAATAACCGTATCTGCTAAGAAGCACACAGGAAAAAAAAAATCTCCATCTCTGTACTATTTTGACCCTGGATTTGGGTTTGAGAAGAAAAAATCTTGCTTTCCCTTCTCTTCTCTATCATTACTTACTGTATGATTTTGGTTTAAGTCACTTCCATGTCTGAATCTTAGTTCATCTTTAATACGAGCTTAATATGATCTACCATTCAAGATATTGTAGAGTTATAGACAAAGCTACACAGGTCCCAACTCGGTGACAGCTAGACTATTAGCATAATTATCATTATTATTAGACTCTTCTGAAGTCAAGGGTATCTGTACAACACTAACAACAAATTCAGTTTTTTAATTTATGAAGTCCCAGATAAATCATGCAATTGCTAGTCACAGAGATTCTCCTCATGTGTGTGTGCAACAGGCTGGGTACTTTTTATGGGGGGGATGGGTATTTTTAATCCATTTGATAAATTCATAATATAGATAATTTAGACAAATAAACAGCCATTCCTAATTTTAAAATGGTTGAAGAGTGGTAGCTTTGATCAAAATGAGTAGAAAAGTCCTTAGAATCTGCCCCACGGAAAAGAATTGGTTTTAAAGCTGAGTTCTCTATGGAAGAAGTCCTTTGCAGCCTGGAGTTTTGGCTAACAAGGCTTCAAAATAACACTTCAAGATATATGAAGTTTCTATACACTCAAATTGACTAAAAATGACATGTCCTGTTGAAAGTGGAAAACATTAAATCATATTTTCTAGTCATAAATTTACTTTTCATAGGAAAACTATTAAATTATATGGAATAGTGACAGAACAATCCTGGTACCAGTTTTCATTACTGGGTTGTAAGTGCTGTGAAAAAAATTTATTTCTTTTTGCATGTTTGTGGGGTATTTATAAAATCTGTGGAATTTGGAATTTTGTAAAATTACAGTTATATGCCAGTAGTAAATATAATTTAATACCCTCTATTCAGGAGGTACTATGATAGGCACTTCTACACACATTATCTCCTTTGATAGACTGGTGAAGCTACTCTGTTTACAAAAGAGCACTTTTATAGATAATACCTTTGTTGAACAGCAAGAGAGTTTTAATCAGTATGATAGAGCAGCTTACTTGGGGTGGTTGAGTTTGTTATTATCACATAAAGATAAGGAAAGTATCTTTTATGATAAATTTTAAATTTCCAAATTTTGTTCTTTATTTTAAATGTGTACACAATAAAAAGAGTTGACATTATAGAAATTTAATGCTAATATTTCTTGTTAAAGTAAGAAATACCACACTTATATGCATGAAATAATAATTTCTGCTGGAAATCCTAGCAAATCATTGCTACTAAGTATAAAAAGAAAATTATTAAGCAACTAGTTAGGCACAAACAGGGCTAGACTCAGGACAATAGCGGTTATCATAGGGTAAAATAACACATAAAGCTTTTTAATATCAAAGAGCAGGAGAAGTACAAAATAAATAATATTATATATTACATACAATATTTGAGTAGTTTGTCCTGAATATTCCATCACAGTCTCTGACATTAGATTAGGGCTTTTTTTACTGCCAATACATTATGTTTTATTCTATTCTTATTTAACACACTCTCACTCTGATCCCACCACCTCCCCTGGTGGCTGAAGCTGATAGTTCTGAAATCTGGAATTTTATTTTATTGTCCTCTGCATGCTCAATCTCTAACAGTTTACTGGACATCTCTCTTTGTTTTTTTCAGCAAGCAACTCCAGCTAACTATGTCCCAGAAACTTACCCTTTTTTTATATTTCTTATTTTAATTAGTGACCCTATGAGGCACCCATGATGGAGACTTGGAATTTAACCTGAAATTATTTCAATAGGCTTAATAACTACTTCTTAAATGCCTGTGTTTTCCACTCTATACTTATTGCAAATAGTTCCTTAGTTCAGATCACCATTATTCTTGTATGGCTTAATGCAATATACAGTATTGAAATTTATTGTGGAAAGTGATGGCTTAGCTGTGCCATTTGAGTAGTTGGAGGATATCTTTAAGGTCTGATGGTAATTTGAAGAAGTTGCCACAAGATAGTGTTTTCTTCTTTTTAGTTTAATTATAGACGTTTGAAACCTTGACTAAGCCATACAAGATAGGTATGATATATGAATTATATTTTCATTGTTGAAGGACTGACTTATGAAGTAGTCAATACATACATATATGAACTATGAGAGATTGTACCAATTGAAGTAAAATAGTGAGGGATATGGTATCCAAGTTTAAATCAGTGTTTTCAAAGTTTTATAAGCAATATTGAGTGCTTGGCAATAGGGTAGTCCACATATACTATTAAGCTTCAAAGAGATTCTGCACTCTAATAAGGGGAACCCTATTAGTAAGATCATAATTTTATCTGTAAGGAGAAAGCAGCACAGGAGATGATAAATCAGTTTACTAGCTTTCAGACTTTTGACTTTCTTGCATCCCAGGATTCCATAAATTCCTGGGTCTTTTGTATTCAATAGTCTTTTCTTCTCTATTGCAAACTTCCTAGTTCCCAGACTACAGTTTCTATAAAGACAGCTCCCCAGTCCAAAGCTCTAGTGTCAACTATTCTTTCTAGAGCCACACACACTTTACTATAAACCTATTTATTTTTCAACACTCAGTAGTTTCTGTTTAACCTCAGATATTATTTTTATAAAAGTCAAAGCATGAATCTTCAGTCTTCTTTGATTGTATCCTCTTTCTCATTCTGTCCCTATCCGCACATCCATCCAAAAAGATGTCGCATATTCAATATTGTGTTCTAATTTGTTCTCAAAGCTATTCGTTTGTCTTTATCCTAATGACTTTAAGGCCTTATTTCCTCATCTTCTAGCTCCAGAAGGCACTTTACATATATAAACACTCACATTCATCTCACAGAAATGCACACACACACATACATACACAAAAGTTTTGTTTTTAAAATAATAAGCCAACATATATCTGTCATATAATATTTATGTCATATTATGTATATATAATACAGTATATATTTTGATACATCTGTATTAATAAATAAAGAGTTGTTTTTAGGTAAAAGAGCTCATAATCACTTATTCAATTAATGCATATAAATCTACATCACTCCTTATTACCTTCATGTCATGATATTATATGGATGTTCTATAATTAAATTTGTTTTTTCTCTATAATGGACATTTAGGCTGTCTCCAATTTTTTCACTATTGCCAATAATATTACAGAGAATATCCTTATAAATGTGTCTATGCAAGACTTTTTCCCCCCCTGTGAAATGGAATCACATATTATGAATCATTTGACTTTGTACTTTTAAAATTTTTGTAGCTACTTCAAGCTATCCTCCAAAAATGATATATTAAGTTGCACTATCACAAAGGTAAGAAATTGCCCATTTTTACTTATATTTAACAGCAAAGATATTATTATTTATTTAGTATTTCCTGAATTTACCATAAACTGTTGTTTTTGTAAATTTACATTTATAGATATATGTTTAATGAGGTTCAACAACTTTTTAGATATTTACTGGTCATTTTTGCTTCTACCTTGAATTTTTTCATATCCTTTGCCCATTTTTCAATTGATAGTTTAAATTTATTATTCCATTTATTTGTGAGAGACTTAACATAATATGTATATAGTATATCTATACATATATACTGCTATTGTTGTTAGGATATCAATTCTCCCCCAAAGTTTTAAGTGATTGCTAATTTTATCAAAAGTTATTTCTATTTCTCATCAAAAATACCTTTTTGCTTCTCCATATTTCTGAATTTTCTATTACAAATATGTGATATTTTAGTTTAGGAAAACAAAACATAATTATTGCTTTAAAATTACTAGTAGAATTTGCGGGGGTGATAAAATTAAAGCACTGTCAGTCTTTTTTTTTTTTTTTTTTACAGCTTTATTGGAGTATAATTGCTTTACAAAGGTATGTTAGTTTCTGTTTTATAACAGAGTGAATCAGTTATACATATGTTCCCATATCTCTTCCCTCTTGCATCTCCCTCCCTCCCACCCTCCCTATCCCACGCCTCTAGGTGGTCACAAAGCACTGAGCTGATCTCCCTGTGCTATGCAGCTTCTTCCCACTAGCTATCTATTTTACGTTTGGTAGTGTATATATGTCCATGCCACTCTCTGACTTTGTCACAGCTTACCCTTCCCCCTCCCAATATCCTCAAGTCCATTCTCTAGTAGGTCTGTGTCTTTATTCCTGTCTTACCTCTAGGTTCTTCATGACATTTTTTTTCTTAAATTCCATATATATGTGTTAGCATATGGTATTTGTCTTTCTCTTTCTGACTTACTTCACTCTCTATGACAGACTCTAGGTCCATCCACCTCATTACAAATAGCTCAATTTTGTTTCATTTTATGGCTGAGTAATATCCCATTGTATATATGCACCACATCTTCTTTATCCATTCATCCAATGATGGACACTTAGGTTATTTCCATCTCCTGGCTACTGTAGATAGAGCTGCAATGAACATTTTGGTACATGACTCTTTTTGAATTATGGTTTTCTCAGGGTATATGCTCAGTAGTGGGATTGCTGGGTCATATGGTAGTTCTATTTGTAGTTTTTTAAGGAACCTCCATACTGTTCTCCATAGGGGCTGTACCAATTCACATTCCCAACAGAAGTGCAAGAGGGTTCCCTGTTCTCCACACCCTCTCCACCATTTATTGTTTCTAGATTTTTTGATGATGCCATTCTGACTGGTGTGAGATGATATCTCATTGTAGTTTTGATTTGTATTTCTCTAATGATTAATGATGTTGAGCATTCTTTCATATGTTTGTTGGCAGTCTGTATAACTTCTTTGGAGAAATGTCTATTTAGGTCTTCTGCCCATTTTTGGATTGGGTTGTTTGATTTTTTGTTATTGAGTTGCATGAGCTGCTTATAAATTTTGGAGATTAATCCTCTGTCAGTTGCTTCATTTGCAAATATTTTCTCCCTTTCTGAGGGTTGTCTTTTGGTCTTGTTTATGGTTTCCTTTGCTGTGCAAAAGATTTGAAGTTTCATTAGGTCCCATTTTTTAATTTTTGTTTTTATTTCCATTTCTCTAGGAGGTGGGTGAAAAAGGATCTTGCTGTGATTTTTGTCATAGAGTGTTCTGCCTATGTTTTCCTCTAAGAGTTTGATAGTTTCTGGCCTTACACTTAGGTCTTTAATCCATTTTGAGCTTATTTTTGTGTATGGTGTTAGGGAGTGATCTAATCTCATACTTTTACATGTACCTGTCCAATTTTCCCAGTACCACTTATTGAAGAGGCTGTCCTATCTCCACTGTACATTCCTGCCTGCTTTATCAAAGATAAGGTGACCATATGCACATGGGTTTATCTCTGGGCTTTCTATCTTGTTCCATTGATCTATCTTTCTGTTTTTGTGCCAGTACCATACTGTCTTGATTACTGTAGCTTTGTAGTATAGTCTGAAGACAGGGAGCCTGATTCCTGCAGCTCCATTTCTCGTTCTCAAGATTGCTTTGGCTATTTGGGGTCTTTTCTGTTTCCATACAAATTGAGAAATTTTTTGTTCTAGTTCTGTGAAAAATGCCAGTGGTAGTTTAATAGGGATTGCATTGAATTTGTAGATTGCTTTGGGTAGTGTAGTCATTTTCACAATGTTGATTCTTCCAATCCAAGAACATGGTATATCTCTCCATCTATTTGTATCATCTTTAATTTCTTTCATCAGTGTCTTATAATTTTCTGCATACAGGTCTTTTGTCTCCTTAGGTAGCTGTGTTCCTACATATTTCATTCTTTTTGTTGCAGTGGTAAATGGGAGTGTTTTCTTGATTTCACTTTCAGATTTATCGTCATTACTGTATAGGAGTGCCAGAGATTTCTTTGCACTAATTTTGTATCCTGCTAGTTTACCAAATCCATTGGTTAGCTCTAGTAGTTTACTGATAGCATCTTTAGGATTCTCTATGTATAGTATCATGTCATCTGCAAACAGTGACAGCTTTACTTCTTCTTTTCCAATTTGGATTCCTTTTATTTCCTTTTCATCTCTGATTTGCTGTGGATAAAACTTCCAAAACTATGTTGAATAAGTGTGGTGAGAGTGGGCAACCTTGTCTTGTTCCTGATCTTAGTGGAAATTCTTTCAGGTTTTCACCATTGAGGATGATGTTGGCTGTGGGTTTGTCATATATGGCCTTTATTATGTTGAGGAAAGTTCCCTCTATGACTACTTACTGAAGGGTTTTTATCATAAATGGGTGTTGAACTTTGTCGAAAGCTTTCTCTGCATCTATTGAGATGACCGTATGGTTTTTCTCCTTCAATTTGTTAATATGGTGTATCACATTGATTGATTTGCATATATTAAAGAATCCTTGCCTTCCTGGAATAAACCCCACTTGATCATGGTGTATGATCCTTTTAATGTGCTGTTGGATTCTGTTTGCTAGTATTTTGTTGAAGATTTTTGCATCTATGTTTGTCAGTGATATCGGTCTGTAGTTTTCTATCTTTTTGACATCATTGTCTGGTTTTGGTATCAGGGTTAACGTGGCCTCATAGAATAAGTTTGGGAGTGTTCCTCCCCCCTCCCTGCTATATTTTGGAAGAGTTTGAGAATGATAGGTGTTAGCTCTTCTCTAAATATTTGATAGAATTCGCCTGTGAAGCCATCTGGTTCTGCGCTTTTGTTTATTGGAAGATTTTTAATCACAGTTTGAATTTCAGTTCTTGTGATTGGTCTGTTCATATTTTCTATTTCTTCCTGATTTAGTCTTGGCAGGTTGTACATTTCTAAGAATTTGTCCATTTCTTCCAGGTTGTCCATTTTATTGGCATAGAATTGCTTGTAGTAATCTCTCATAATCTTTTGTATTTCTGCAGTATCAGTTGTTACTTCTCCTTTTTCATTTCTAATTCTATTGATTTGAGTCTTCTCCCTTTTTCTTGATGAGCCTGGCTAATGGTTTATCAATTTGGTTTATCTTCTCAAATAAACAGCTTTTAGTTTTATTGATCTTTGCTATTGTTTCCTTCATTTCTTTTTCAGTTATTTCTGATCTGATCTTTATGATTTCTTTCCTTCTGATAACTTTGGAGTTTTTTTGTTCTTCTTTCTCTAATTGCTTTAGGTGCAAAGTTAGGTTGTTTACTCGAGATGTTTCCTGTTTCTTAAGGTAGGCTTGTATTGCTATAAACTTCCCTCTTAGAACTGCTTTTGCTGCATCCCATAGGTTTGGGTCATCGTGTCTCCATTGTCATTTGTTTCTGGGTATTTTTTTATTTCCTCTTTGATTCCTCAGTGATCACTTCGTTTTTAAGTAGTGTATTGTTTAGCCTCCATGTGTTTGTATTTTTTACAGCTCTTTTCCTGTAATTGATATCTAGTCTCATAGTGTTGTGGTCAGAAACGATACTTGATACAATTTCAATTTTCCTAAATTTACCAAGGCTTGATTTGTGACCCAAGATATGATCTATCCTGGAGAATGTTCCATGAGCAGTTGAGAAAAATATGTATTCTGTTGTTTTTGGATGGAATGTCCTATAAATATCAATTAAGTCCATCTTGTTTAATGTATCATTTAAAGCTGTGTTTCCTTGCTTATTTTCATTTTGGATGATCTGTCCATTGGTGAAAGTGGGGTGTTAAAGTCCCCTACTATGAATGTGTTAATGTTGATTTCCCCTTTTATGGCTGTTAGTATTTGCCTTATGTATTGAGGTACTCCTATTTGGGTGCATAAATATTTACAGTTGTTATATGTGTATATATATATATATATATATATATAATATATATACTTGGATCAATACCTTGATCACTATGTAGTGCCCTTCTATGTCTCTTCTAATAGTCATTATTTTAAAGTCTGTTTTGTCTGATATGAGAATTGCTACTCCAGTTTTTTTTTTTTTTTTTTGGTTTCTATTTGTATAGAATATATTTTTTCATCCCTTCACTTTCAGTCTGTATGTGTCTCTAGGTCTGAAGTGGGTCTCCTGTAGACAGCATATATATGGGTCTTGTTTTTGTATCCATTCAGCCAGTCTGTGTCTTTTCATGGGAGCATTTAATCCATTTATATTTAAGGTAATTATCGATATGTATGTTCCTATTCCCATTTTCTTAATTGTTTTGGGTTTGTTATTATAGGTCTTTTCCTTCTCTTGTGTTTCCTGCCTTGAGAAGATCCTTAGCATTTGTTGTAAAGCTGGATTGGTGGTGTTGAACTCTCTCAGCTTTTGCTTGTCTGTAAAGGTTTTAATTTCTCCATCAAATCTGAATGAGATCCTTGCTGGGTAGAGTAATCATGGTTGCAGGTTTTTCTCCTTCATCACTTTAAATATGTCCTGCCAGTCCCTTCTGGCTTGCAGAGTTTCTGCTGAAAGGTCAGCTGTTAACCTTATGGGGATTCTCTTGTGTGTTATTTTTCCCTTGTTGCTTTTAATATGTTTACTTTGTATTTAATTTTTGACAGTTTGATTAATACATGTCTTGGTGTGTTTCTCCTTGCATTTATCCTGTATGGGACTCTCTGTGCTTCCTGGACTCTATTAACTATTTCCTTTCCCATATTAGGGAAGTTTTCAACTATAATCTCTTCAAATATTTTCTCAGTCCCTTTCTTTTTCTCTTCTTCTTCTGGAACCCCTATAATTTGAATATTGGTGCATTTAATGTTGTCCCAGATGTCTCTGAGACTGTCCTCAGTTCTTTTCAATCTTTTTTCTTTATTCTGCTCTGCAGTAGTTATTTCCACTATTTTATCTTCCAGGTCACTTATCAGTTCTTCTGCCTCAGTTATTCTGCTATTGATCCCTTCTAGAGTATTTTTAATTTATTTTATTGTGTTGTTCATTATTGCTTGTTTCATCTTTTGTTCTTCTAGGTCCTTGTTAAATGTTTCTTGCATTTTGTCTATTCTATTTCCAAGATTTTGGATCATCTTTACTATCATTATTCTGAATTCTTTTTCTGGTAGACTGCCTATTTCCTCTTCATTTGTTAGGTCTGGTGGGTTTTTATCTTGCTGCTACATCTGCTGTGTGTTTTTCTGTCTTCTCATTTTGCTTATCTTACTGTGTTTGGGGTCTCCTTTTAGCAAGCTGCAGGTTCGTAGTTCCCGTTGTTTTTTGGTGTCTGTCCCCAGTGGCTAAAGTTGGTTCAGTGTGTTGTGTAGTCTTCTGGGTGGAGGGGACTACTGCCTGTGTTCTGGTGAATGAGGCTGGATCTTGTCTTTCTGGTGGGCAGGTCCACGTCTTGTGGTGTGTTTTGGGGTGTCTGTGGACTTATTATGATTTTAGGAAGACTCTCTGCTAATGGGTGTGGTTGTGTTCCTGTTTTGCTAGTTGTTTGGCATAGGGTGTCCAGCACTGTAGCTTGCTGGTCGTTGAGTGAAGCTGGGTGCTGGTGTTGAGATGGAGATCTCTGGGAGATTTTTGCCTTTTGATATTACGTGGAGTTGAGAGGTCTCTTGTGGACCAGTGTCCTGAAGTTGGCTCTCCCACATCAGAGGCACAGCACTGACTCCTGGCTGGAGCACCAAGAGCCTTTCATCCACATGGCTCAGAATAAAAGGGAGAAAAAGTAGAAAGAAAGAAAAAAAGAAAGAAAGATAGATAGAAAGAGGATAAAGGAAAATAAAATAAAGTAAGGTAAAATAAAATAAAGTTATTAAAATAAAATAATAATTATTAAGAAAAAAAAACTTTTTAGTAAAAAAAAGAACGGATGGATAGAACCCTAGGACAAATTGTGAAAGCAAAGGTATACAGACAAAATCTCACACAGAAGCATACACATACACCCTCACAAAAAGAGGAAAAGGGGAAAAAATAATAAATCTTGCTCTCAAAGTCCACCTCCTAAATTTGGGATTTTTCGTTGTCTATTCATGTATTCCACAGATGCAGGGTACATCAGGTTGACTGTGGAGATTTAATCCACTGCTCCTGAGGCTGCTGGGAGAGCTTTCCCTTTCTCTTCTTTGTTCACACAGCTCCCGGGTTTCAGCTTTGGATTTGGCCCCGCCTCTGCGTGTAGGTCGCCGGAGGGCATCTGTTTTTCACTCAGACAGGATGAGGTTAAAGGAGCCGCTGATTCGGGGGATCTGGCTCATTCAGGCCATGGGGAGGGAGGGGCACGGATGCGGGGCGAGACTGCGGCAGCAGAGGCTGGCGTGACGTACCAGTCTGAGTCATGCTGTGCACTCTCCCGGGGAAGTTGTCCCTGGATCCCGGGACCCTGGCAGTGGCGGGCTACACAGGCTCCCCAGAGGGGGTTGTGGATAGTGACCTGTGCTCACACACTGGCTTCTTGGTGGCGGCAGCAGCAGCCTTAGTGTCTCATGCCCATCTCTGTGGTCCACGCTTTTAGCCGCGGCTCGCTCCAGTCTCTGGAGCTCCTTTAAGCAGTGCTCTTAATCCCCTCTCCTCGCGCATCAGGAAACAAAGAGGGAGGAAAAAGTCTCTTGCTTCTCCGGCAGGTCCAGACTTTTCCCTGGACTCCCTCCTGGCTAGCAATGGTGCACTAACCCCTTCAGGCTGTGTTCACGCCACCATTCCTCTCCCTTCACTCCAACCAAAGCCCGAGCCTCAGCTCCCAGCCCCACCCTCCCCGGCGGGTGAGCAGACAAGCCTCTCGGGCTGGTGAGTGCTGGTCTGCACCGATCCTCTGTGTGGGAATCTCTCTGCTTTGCCCTCTGCACCCCTGTGGCTGCGTTCTCCTCCGTGGCCTGAAAGCTCCCCACACTGCCATCCACAGTCTCTGCCCGCGAATGGGCTTCTAGTGTGTGGAAACATTTCCTCTTTCATGGCTCCCTCCCACTGGTGCAGGTCCCATCCCCATTCTTTTTGCTCTGTTTATTCTTTTTTACTTTTGCCCTACCCAGGTACGTGGGGAGTTTCTTGCCTTTTGGGAGGTCTGAGGTCTTCTGCCAGCGTTCAGTAGGTGTTCTGTAGGAGCAGTTCCACGTGTAGATGTATTTCTGGTGTATCTGTGGGGAGGAAGGTGATCTCCACGTCTTACTCTTCCACCATCTCTCCCCTTTTCCCCAGTCAAATTCGCACTGTCAGTCTTGATGTTAAATTGTAAACCTCCTTTTTCTTCTTCCCCCTTTCTGCAATCAATCTCTGGCACTTGCACACCACACAGAAAGTCAGGTATATAACTAGACAGGCAAGGGTGAAAAAGGAGAAAAGAATCAGATTCTTTATGGTATCTATTCAGATTGCTCAATGTCTTGTCATACCAATTGTCAAATATTTTAAATATCACTTCTGCCAATGTCAAGTGTAAACTCTATTTAAGGTTTCTTGTTTTACATTTAGAAATCAAATTCTACTCTTGCCCCCATACTATGACCCTGATGGTAACTAAAATTCATACAGCTTCCAAAACTCACCAAATACAGTCATGCGTCTTATCTCATGACGTTCACAAAGATATGAGAAAAGTAGGGTAGTAACTAATATTTGCATTAAGGAGAAACAGAACTGAATCAAAACTAAGATGTTACTCAACTTGTCTAATATTATTCAGTTAATCAAGTGTTGGAACCAGGACATGAACTTAGCTTTTCTGATGCTACCCATCTATCAGCATGGCTTCTCTGTTGAATTGAATTGAATGCTTTTCTCTAAACAATCCCTGCTCTTTACCAAACTCCTGTATTTTATAATACAGTTTACTTTATTTGGAATCCTTTCTTACTAGGATTGCCATATTTAGCAAATAAAAATACCAAAACACCAGTTAAATTTCAATTTTAGATAAACGATTTTTTAAAAATAATAGGTTTGTCCGATATATTACATAGGTCATACTTATTCTAAAATAATATTTATTGTTTCTCTGAAATGCTCCTTTAACTGAGAGGCCTGTATTTTACCTGGTAACCCAAATTCCAGTCCTGTTTGTTCTCAGAATCTTAGCCATTCTTTAACAAAATGGATTCTTCCTCCTTGAAATGTATCCTAACCTTCTTAACTAATCACTTTTCTTGTGACTCATTAAATTCGATCTTATATCATAGTTTTGTGGCTTCTCCTTCCTTTCTACTATGTTACAATGACTTTGACAGATACAGGTTATTCATCCTGTAACATCCCAAAACAACTAACATCCTACATAGGATGTTCAAAAAACTTCACTAACTTGAGTTAGTATATGCCAATCTCTAGCCATCATTTCAAGTTACCTGTATGTATTATCTACGACAATACACACTAATAAGAACAAAAAAAAAAACTGTTCTTGTACATTTTAAAAGAGAAATTGTCTGAAATTAGTTAAATCATAAAGATGTTTGTATATTTGGGATATCTGCATGTTTAGAACAACTTCTTTTTCAAGGTGCTAAGTAGCCAAGGTCATATCCTACCTGTTTTCCTTTTTAAGCTCCTGAGTAAAAGTCTACTTTTCTTTCAAATTCTTCAAATAATTGATCATAATCAGGATGAGAGAGCTGGGTCCGATTTTTTAAAAAATCTTAACAATAATTTATAAAGTTTCTCTTACATTCAAAGTAATTTAATTTCCAGATGCTGTCAGTGACATTGAAACAAATAATTGCCTCCATTTAATGTTTGGGTACTCTGTGCCAGGTCCTGTGTTAGAGATAAATGAAGTTACATGGTCCATGATCTTAAAACATTCACATTTGAAATTATATATATATATATGAATTTTTAATGTAGGCTCAAAGTTTCAACTTATACTTTACATCTACCTTAAAATTAGCTTAAGGAAATGATGGATGCAAAAATTCAGCTAAACAGATGTCCATCCCATCCTATGTGTGAATGAATATATATATATATATATATATATATATATATAAATGAAGTTGTGATAATATTGTCATGAAAAAGATGTTTTCAAGAAATTGTTCAGTGAAAAAAATTAATCATCATGGCAAGAACTATACAGTTTTTGCTTTTTTTGTATAAAATAAATGAGCCTATATGCATAGAAAAAAATTAAGAAAGGCAAATGAATCCACTTCAAGGAAAATGATTTTTTAATATCACTATATTTTTTACATATTTAACTCTTTTTATCTATTTTTCTGGTATACATATGTATTTTACTTTTCTATCTACCCATCTTCCATTTATATAAAAGTTAAAAAATAGTAAATAAAATTGTTCTAAGTAAAAGTTATACTTGATATTAATAATTATTTTGGATACACAGATGCAGGAAACAACACAAATAATGTCACTGAGATTCAAGCTCCTTCTGTGACTAACCTACTCAATCTCAATGAATCCAGTTACCTCCAGGTACAAACAGCAGATTTGAGGATTGGCCAAAGAATTTTGATCCAGATGAAGCACTGATGGTGTTAAATGCATCTTGGAAAGGAACAATGGCATGTTTATGCTAGGTTAAACACACACACACACACACACACACACACACACACACACACACGTCAGATTGACCATCATTGAAAAGTCTACAAATAACAAATGCTGGAGAGGGTGTGGAGAAAAGGAAAACCTCCTACACTGTTGATGGGAATGTAAATTGGTGCAGCCACTATGGAAAACAGAATGGAGGTTCTTCAAAAAATTAAAAATAAAGTTGCTATATGATCCAGCAATCCCACTCCTGGGCATATATCCCAACAAAACTATAATTCAGAAAGATACATGCACCCTTATGTTCATAGCACCAGTATTTACAATAAATAGCCAAGACATAGAAACAACATAAATGTCCATTGACAGATGGATAAAGAAGATGTAGTACATATATACAATGGAATACTACTCAGCCATAAAAAAGTATGAAATAATGTCATTTGTAGCAACATGGATGGACCTAGAGATTATCATACTAAGAGAAATAAGTCAGAAAAAGAAAGACAAATACCATATATGATATCACTTATATGTGGAATCTAAAATACAACACAGATGAACATATCTATGAAACAGAAACAAACTCACAGATATAAAGAACAGATTTGTGATTGCCAAGGGGGGGAGGATGGTGAGGGAGAGATTGATTAGGAGTTTAGGATTAGCAGGTGCAAACTATTATATACAGAATGGATAAACAACAAGGTCCTACTGTATAGCACAGGAAACTGTATTCAATATCCTTTGATAAACCATAATGGAAAAGAATATGAAAAAGAATGTATATATTTCCATATAACTGACTCACTTTGCTGTATATCAGAAATTAACACAACATTGCAAATCAACTATACTTCAAGAAAATATTTTTTTTTTAAAAAAAAGCTTTCCCCTTCTGTCACTGTCTTTATTTCAAAATGTAAATATGTCAATTCACCACAGTAGAAGTGTCTTTTTTGAGCTCAGCAAATCAGTTTGGAGTTCAGTTTACCTACTAGGAGTTAAGTTATTTTGCCCTTCCTTCTGTGACATCCTTTACTCTAGTACCTGCCTCACACAATATTATAAATATGTAGCTCAGCTGCTCTGTACTTAGAGTCTATCCATTTGGGTCAGACTTAACTTGTTAAACTCTTCCTCCTGCTGGAGGCTTTTCTATTACTTTTTTATAAGGTGACTGTTCTCTAGAATTTAGCAAGTGAAATTTATTTAACTTCAATAAAATAAATATTTGTTCCTAAAATTTTGGCATGAATTTAGCTTAGGATTTATGGGTAAGTAAAGTATATAATTTTTAAAAGAACTAAATCTATTTGTGTAATAACGTTCACATTTTAAAGAACATATTGAACATGTCAATAAAATTTGTTAAAGTACACACACAAGTGTTTCTAGATACAAAATATATTTTAATGAAGTGAAATTTTCTTTCTTTTTTTTTATTGTGTGTTCACAGAATAGATACAGAATAAACGTAGCAAAAGAGCTTTCCAGTACTCTTATAAAAAATGTGTCAACCATGTTGTATACAGAACACCTCTATGGGTGAGATGATAGTTCAGTGAGGATGTTGATTCAGTTTGTATCATTGACCGAGACTGCCAACAAGGGTACCACTTGCCAACTGGCACCCATTACCCTGGCTTTTCCCCTTAGGATAATTGCTTACCAACTAGGAATTTCATTTATTCATTGGCACTATAAATTTAACTTCAGTTTTTGAGGCAAGCTCTAATACCTCCAGAAATTTTGTCAATAAAATTATTTGAGATTCTTTTATTAGGCTATTGTTTGAAAACATGGTATTGTTGGCTGATTTTGTTCCTCTTCACTGCACTAATTGTTTATAAAAATTACACTCCATAAGCTTTTTGAGGAATCAAGTACTTTAATGAGCACACCATTTTAAAAATTGAGGATAAGTGATGTAGGAGCCCAGGCACTTTGCCCAGAAATTTGCCTCAAATTATTTTAAACATATCATCCAGCAATCATTATCTCACTAAGTTTATCACAGGTAAAATTCAGAAAGGTTATGATTTTATTTATGTCTACTCAAGTGTGATTCAATGACCTACTAGAGAAGGAGCAGGAAACTCGCTTGTACCTCCGCCCACTCTGATTAATGTGAAATTTACTGTGAGGAGTTCTGCTACCATAGGCAATGCATGAGAGGAGAGGGGTGGAGAAGAAAAATCAGCTCAGATCTAGGACCCTCCACTGATATGAAGCAGAATTCTGCTACCACTGTGGGAAGAGCAGGAATGCTGAGGGCACTCTACCAATGAGGCACTGCTGGAAAAGGTCTACCAGTGAGAAAGTGAGAGAACTAAGACACTCTTCTACAATGAGTAAAAAAGGAAGAAGAGTTTATTGCTGGGGAAGAGATAAAAGAAGAGAGAGAAAGAGACTTCTTCTATGACAAATTCATGTAGGACTTGTTGGGGAGTAACAGAAATGCTAAGAAATACTTCTCAATACTCTAGGCCTCATATTCTGCACAAGACATTAGCTGCATACAACCAAAGAAATGTGAAGCCTCTGGTTCCCTGAAGAGAACTAGGACAATCAGAAACCCACACTCAGCTCAACTTCAAGACTGACCTTCTCCTAATGTCAAGAAAAAAAAAAAAAGAGTTTTGCACATTTCTAGGTTTAAATATTATTTACCTCAACCCCTATTGTTCTTTTACTTACAATATCTAGCAGTCTATCAAAAATAACGAGACATTCTCAAAAACGCAGCACAAGAGTATAATGCATGGCAAGGCAGAATAAACAGTAAAACAAAATAAACAAACAACCAAAAAATGAGACTCAGAGGCAAAGGAAAGTATTGAAAATATTAGAGATTTTAACATAACTATGATTAATATATTGAATCATTTAGGGTACAGGGTGAAAAACAGGCATGGACAGATGGGGAATTTAAACAGAGATGGAAACTTTAATAAAGAATCAAATGGAGGAGATTGAATCAAGATGGCAGAGTAGGAGGACATGAAGCTCACCACTCCCCACAAACACATCAAAAATACACCTACATGTGGGACAATTCTCATGGAAAACTAGCTGGAAACTGGCAAAAGAACTCCTATACACACAAAACTGCAAGAAAGATTTCCATATAACCAGGTAGTATGGAAAAAAGGCATAGGGTTGGGACCTCCACCCCAGGATGGATGTGAAAGAAAGAGAAGCTCTACACACATGAACCCTCACCCTGGAAAGCGAGCAGGTCAAGCTACAGACTGGGCATTCCACTCCTGGGTTCCTACACAGAAGAGACAAGCTTGCTTGGCTGCTGGGAGAACTGCAGGGATAGATAGGAGGGCTAGAGAAGCTTAGATTCTGCTCACAAAGAATGTGTAGGTGCTGGCTTGCCAACAATCAGAGTAGAGAGAGCTCTGCACTCATAGCTGCTGCCTCACTGTGTTCCCCAATCCAAGTGGAGAAGACACCTCAACCCTGATCTCTCCACACCACAGCTGGCATAGGATCTGGGTCTAGCTATGCAGACTGCCCATGGGCCTGGGGTGTAGTCCAGTTTGGGTGGTGGTGGCCATACCTTGGTCCCCACTCCAGGCCACATCTCCCAGCCAAGGGAATTCTCCAGCCCCACCCACTGAACACTACAGCTTGGTGCAGGATCTGGGGCAAACAGGTTCTGAGAGAAGACTGCCATAAAGGCAGCCCAGATATCTGCCATCAGCATGGCCACCTCAATTCCTGCAGCCATGATGACTTTAACCCCATTGTCAGCCTAGCAGATACTCTGACTCCACCCACTCCATGCTGTAAGCTTACACTAGGTCTGAGACAACCACAACAGGGGAAGGGACGTGACCTTTTACTGAATGTGAGCAGAGCTGTGGACCCCAACACAGGTGGCACATCATTCCTCTTTTAGCATGTAGGCCTCACTTGCTGCAGAAAACCCCTCCTTTTGGGCAAAGCACACACTCAAGGGGAATGGAGCCTGATTGAGTCGAAGCCTCAGGGCTTCTACTCCAACATCTAGGGGGCAGACCAGGACCCTGACAGAGCAGCAACATCCACAGAGCATAGAGGAAGTCTCGCCTGCACAAGCTTTAGATATTCCAACACCAACCACTACCCAATCAAAGTGATAGTGGCCAGTACACCCTGAGGAAAGATGTGGCTGAAGTCCATATCAAAACCAACCCTTGCACCAAAAACACTGAACACACAGCTTACACAGAGACACTCACATAAAACACCCCTTCAAGACCAAAATAAATAACTGTTTCTCCTAAATTCACAGAGACAGAGAAAGTTAAGGAAAATGAAAAAAGTAGAGGAAGTATTCCTAATTAAAAGAGCAAGAGAACTCCCATGAAAGAATACATAATGAAAAAGAGCTCATCAGTATACCAGATACTGAGTTCAAAAAGGTGGTAAAGAAAAAAAAAATACCTGGATTAAAAAAAGATTATCTTGATAGATAATCTTGTGGATCACTGCAACAAGGAACTAGAAACTATAAAGACAAAACAGAAACAATCAAAAATAGATAATTCAATTTCTGAGATATAAAGCAATGAAACAGCAATGAATAGCTTACTAAATGACATAGAAGAATGAATAAGTAATCAAGAAGATAGAATAATGGAAATCACCCAATCAGAACAGCAGAAAGAAAGACAAATAAGAAAAAAAAGAAAGCAACATACAAGAGCTGTGAGATAATATAAAATGTGTCTACCTATGCATAATATGTGTTCCACAAGGAAGAAAAAGAGAGAAGGGGAACAAAAAGGAGAAAGTATTAGAAGAAATTAGTTCTGAAAAATTCCCAAATCTGAAGAAAGAAACAGATATCCAGGTAGAAGAAGCTCAGAGGATCCCAAAAAGATGAACACAAACGGACCTACAACAGACATATCATAATTAAAATTCAAGAGTTAATGATCAAGAGAGAATTCTAAAGGCAAAGAGAGAAAAAACAAAGAGTCAGTTACAAGGGAACACCCATAGGGCTATCAGCTGATTTCTCTGCAGAAACTTTTCAGGTCAGAGGGAGTGGCATAATATATTCAAAGTCCTGAAAGGGAAAAAGTGCAACCCAGGATAATCTACCCAGAAATATTATCATTTAGAATAAAAGGAATGATAAAGAACTTCTCAGACAAACAAAAATTAAAGGATTCAACAATACTACACTTACTCTAAAAGAAATACTGAAGGGTCTTCTCTAAATAGAAAAGAAGCTAGAATCTATAGGAAAGGGAAAAATCACAATAGGAAGAGCAAATATATGATAAGGAATGAACTTCACTTCAGTAAGCCAATATGTAGATTAAAAGGCAAACAAAAAAATTGTAAAAGAGATTACAACAACAATAATCACTAAAAGGATAAGCATGGGGCTTCCCTTGTGGCGCAGTGGTTGAGACTCCACCTTCTGATGCAGGGCACACGGGTTCATGCCCCGGTCTGGGAAGATCCCACATACCACGGAGCAGCTGGGTCCATGAGCCATGGCCGCTGAGCCTGCGCATCTGGAGCTTGTGCTCTGCAACGGGAGAGGCCACAACAGTGAGAGGCCCACATACAGCAAAAAAAAAAAAAAAGTATAAGTATGAAGATGTAAAATAGGAAATCAAAATCACAAGACATAGGAGTGGAGAGTATAAAAATGTCATTATTTAGAATGTGTTTGAGCTTGAATGATTATCAGTTTAAAGCAAGTATTGGGTTGGCCAAAAAGTTTGTTTGGTTAATTAATAGGTTGTTCAATAAAGTTCTTGGTGAAAATGAACAATGTGTCTTTTATTTTTTACTTAAAACAGAATGAATTTTTGGCCACCCCAATAGATATATTTATGGATCAACATATATGATCCCATGGTAACCACAAATGAAAAACTTAATAGATTTACAAAAGCCAAATCAAAAGGAATTCAAGCATACTACAAAAGAATATCATCAAAACACAAAAGGAAAAACTAAAAGAAATAAACAAAGAACTGTAAAAACAACTTGAAAACAAGGAATTAAATGGCAATAAGTGCATACCTATCTGTAATTACTTTAAACATCAATGGACTGAATGCTTCACTCTATGCTTCACATAGAGTGGTTGATAGGATTAAATAAAATAAAAGAACCTGCAATATTCTGCCTCTATAAGGCTCACTTCACAGTGAAAGACATACACAGACTGAAAGTGAGAGGATGGAAAAAGATATTTTAGGCAAATGAAAATGACAAGTAAGCAGGAGTAGCAATACTCATATTGGACAAAATAGACTTCAAAACAAAGCCCATAAAGAAAGACAAATAAGGGCATTATATAATGGTATATATGATAAAGGGATTAATACAAGAAGAGGATATTATTATGCTTATTAACATATATGCACCCAATATAGGAGTAACTAAATATATAAAGGAAATACTAACAAATATAACAGGAGAAATTAACAATAATACAATAATAGTAGGAGAATTTAATTCTATGCCTTTGGATTGGAAGAGTTAGTATCGCTAAATTGTCCAAAATGGGTAGCCAAAGCAATATACAGGTTTTAATGCAATCCCTGTCAAAATACCCAAAACATTTTTTGCAGAACTAGAACAAGCCATCCTAAAATTTATACGGAACCACAAAAGACACAGAATTTCCAAAGCAATCCTGAGGAAAAAGAACAAAGCTGGAGGTATCATGATCCCTGACTTTAAACTATACTACAAAGCTAAAGTAATCAAAACAGTGTGTAAATTACACAAAAACAGAAACATAGATCAATGGAACAGAATAAAGAGACCAGAAATACGCCCACACACCTATGGTCAATTAATCTATGACAAAGGAAGCAAAAATACACAATGGAGAAAGAGAGTCTCTTCAACTACTAGTATTGGAAAAACTGGACAGCTACATGTAAAACAATGGAATTAGAACATCCCCTCACATCATCAAAATGTTTTAAACTCAAAATGGTTTAACTACCTAAATGTAAGACATAATGCCATGAAACTCCTAGAAAAGAACATAGATGAAACATTCTTTGACATAAATCATAGCCAAATGTTCTTAGATCAGTCTCCCAAGGCAAAAGAAATAAAAGCAAAATAAAAGTGACACCTAATCAAATTTAAAAGCTTTTGCACAGCAAAGGAAACCATCAACAAAATGAAAAGACAATCTACAGAATGGGAGAAAATATTTGCAAATTATGCGACCAATAGGGTTTAATATCCAAAATATACAGACAGCTCATACAACTCAATATCAAAACAACAAAGAACTCAATCAAAAATTAGGCAGAAGAGGCAACTCCCTCCCGTCAGGAAAGTTGCAAAAGTCTCTTAGATAGCCTCATCCACCAGAGGAAAGACAGCAGAAGCAAGAAGACTTATAATCCTGCAGCCTGTGGAACAAAACCCACATTCACAGAAAGATAGACAAGATGAAAAGGCAGAGGGCTATGTACCAGATGAAGGAAAAAATAAGACCCCAGAAAAACAACTAAATGAAGTGGAGATAGAGAACCTTCCAGAAAAACAATTCAGAATAATGATAGTGAAAATGATACAGGACCTCAGAAAAAGAATAGAGGGAAAGATTGAGAAGATGCAAGAAATATTTTAAAAAGACCTAGAAGAATTAAAGAACAAACATCTAGAAGAATTAAAGAATAAACAAACAGAGATGAACAATACAATAACTGAAATTAAAAATACACTAGAAGAAACAATAGCAGAATAACTGACGCAGAAGAACGGATGAGTGACCTGGAAGACAGAATGGTGGAATTCACAGCCACAGAACAGAATAAAGAAATAAGAATGGAAAGAAATGAAGACAGCATAAGAGACTTCTGGGACAACATTAAACACACCATCATTTCCATTATAGGGGCCCCAGAAGGAGAAGAGAGAGAGAAAAGACTCGAGAAAATATTTGAAGAGATTATAGTCAGAAATTTCCCTAACATGGGAAAGGAAATAGCCATCCAAGTCCAGGAAATGCAGAGAGTCCCAGGCAGGATAAACCCAAGGAGAAACACATTGACACACATAGTAATTAAATTGACAAAAATTAAAGACAAAGAAATATTATTGAAAGCAACAAGGGAAAAATGAAAAATAACATACAAGAGAACTCCCATAAGGTTATCAGCTGATTTCTCAGCAGAAATTCTACAGGCCAGAAGGGAGTGGCATGATATATTTAAAGTGAAGAAAGGGAAGAACCTACACCCAAGACTAATCTACCTAGCAAACATCTCATTCAGAATCGACAGAGAAATCAAAAGCATTACAGACAAGCAAAAACTAAGAGAATTCAGCATTACTAAACCAGCTCTACAACAAACACTAAAGAACCTTCTCTAAGTGGGAAACAATAGAGAAGAAAAGGACCTACAAGAACAAACCTGTAGCATTAAGAAAATTGTAATAGGAACATACATATTGATAATTACCTTAAACGTAAATGGATTAAATGCTCCAACCAAAAGACACAAGCTCACTGAATGAATACAAAAATAGGACCCATATATATGCTGTCTACAAGAGACCCACTTCAGACCTAGGGACACATACTGACTGAAAGTGAGGGGATGGAAAATGATATTCCATGCAAATGGAAATCAAAAGAAAGCTGGAGTAGCAATACTCATATCTGATAATATAGACTTTAAACTAAAGAATGTTACAAGAGACAAGAAGGACACTACATAATGATCAAAGGATCAATCCAAGAAGAAAATATAAAAATTATAAATATATATGCACCCAACATAGAAGCACCTCAGTACATAAGGCAAATACTAAAAGCCATAAAAGGGGAAATGGACAGTAACAAAATAATAGTGGGGGACTTTAAATAACACCTCAATTAAACCAATGGAGAGACCAACCAAAGAGAAAATTAATAAGGAAACAGAAGCTTTAAATGACACAATAGACCAGATAGATTTAATCAATATTTATAGGACATTCCATCCAAAAACAGCAGATTACACTTTCTTCTCAAGTGCACATGAAACATTCTCCAGGATAGATCACATCTTGGGTCACAAATCAAGCCTCAGTAAACTCAAGAAAATTGAAATTATATCAAACATCTTTTCTGACCATGATGCTATGAGATTACAAATCAATAACAGGGAAAAATGTAAAAAAACACAAACACATAGAAGCTAAACAACACGTTACTAAATAACCAGGAGATCACTGAAGAAATCAAAGAGGAGATCAAAAAATACCTAGAATAAAATTATAGCAAAAACACCATGATCAAAAACCAATAGGATGCAGCAAAAGCAGTTCTAAGAGGGAAGCTTATAGAAATACAAGCCTACCTCAAGAAACAAGAAATATCTCAAATAGACAATCTAACCTTATACCTAAAGGAACTAGAGAAAGAAGAACAAACAAAACACAAAGTTAGTAAAAGGAAAGAAATCATAAAGATCAGAGCAGAAATAAATGAAATAGAAACAAAGAAAACAACAACAAAGATCAATAAAAATAAAAGTTGGTTGTTTGAGTTTGATAAGCTTTTGGCCAGATTCATCAAGAAAAAGAGGGAGAGGACTCAAATGAATAAAATTAGAAATGAAAAAGGATAACTTACAATGAACACTGCAGAAATACAAAGCATAACAAGAGACTACTACAAGCAACTCTATGGCAATAAAATGGACAACCTGGAAAAAAAGGACAAATTCTTACAAAGGTATAATCTTCCAAGATTGAACCAGGAAGGAATAGAAAATATGAACAGACCAATCACAAGTAATGAATTGAAACTGTGATTAAAAATCTTCCAACAAAAAAAAGTCCAGGACCAGATGGCTTCACAAGTGAATTCTAGCAAACATTTAGAGAAGACCTAACACCCATCCTTCTCAAACTCTTCCAAAAAATTGCGGAGGAAGGAACACGCCCAAAACCATTCTACGAGGCCACCATTACCCTGATTCCAAAACCAGACAAAGATACTACAGAAAAAGAAAATTACAGACGAATATTGCTGATGAATATAGATGCAAAATCCTCAACAAAACACTAGCAAACAGAATCCAACAACACATTAAAAGGATCATACACCATGATCAAGTGGGATTTATCCCAGGGATGCAAGGATTCTTCAATATATGTAAATCACTCAATGTGTTACACCATTTTAACAAACTGAAGAACAAAAACCATATGATCATCTCAATAGATGCAGAAAAAGCTTTTGACAAAATTCAACACTCATTTATGATAAAAACTCTCCAGAAAGTGGGCATAGAAAGAATCTACCTCAACATAATAATGGCCATATACAACAAACCCACAGCAAACATTCTCAGTGATGCATTTTCTCTAAGCATTTCTCTGAAAGCATTTTCTCTAAGATCAGGAACAACACAAGGATGTCCACTCTCGCCACTATTATTCAACATAGTTTTGGAAATCCTAGCCATGGCAGTCAGACAAGTAAAATAAATAAAAGGAATACTGATTGGAAAAGAAGAAGTAAAACTGTCACTGTTTGCAGATGACATGATACTATACATAAAGAATTCTAAAGATGTCACCAGAGAACTACTAGAGGTAATCAATGAATTTGGTAAAGTTGCAGGATACAAAATTAATGCACAGAAATCTCTTGCATTCCTATACACTAATGATGAAAAATCTGAAGAGAAATTAAGGAAACACTGCCATTTACCATTGCAACAAAAAGAATAAAATACCTAGGAATAAACCTACCTAGGGAGACAAAAGACCTGTATGCAGAAAACTATAAGACACTGATGAAAGAAATTAAAGATGATACCAACAGATGGAGAGATATACCATGTTCTTGGATTGGAAGAATCAATATTGTGAAAATGACTATACAACCTAAAGCAATCTACAGATTCAATGCAGTCCCTATCAAACTACCAATGGCATTTTTTACAGAACTAGAACAAAAACTCCTAAAATCTGTATGTAGACAAATAAGACCCTGAATACCAAAAACAGTCTTGAGGGAAAAAATGGAGCTGGAGGAATCAGACTCCCTGATTTCAGACTAAACTACAAAGCTATAGTAATCAAGACAATATGGTACTGGCACAAAAACAGAAATATAGATCATTGGAACAGGATAGAAAGTCCAGAGATAAACCCATGCATCTATGGTCAACTAATCTATGACAAAGGAGGCAGAGATGTACAATGGAGAAAGACAGTCGCTTCAATAAGTGGTGCTGGGAAAGCTGGACAGCTACATGTAAAAGAATGAAATTAGAACACTCCCTAACACCATATACAAAAATATACTCAAAATGGATTAGAGACCTAAATGTAAGACTGGACACTCTAAAATTCAGAGGAAAACATAGGAAGAACACTCTTTAGATCCACCTCCTAGAGTAATGGAAATAAAAACAAAAATAAACAAAGAGGACCTACTGAAACTTAAAAGCTTTTGCACAGCAAAGGAAACTACAAACAAGACGAAAAGGCAACCCTCAGAATGGGAGAAAATATTTGCAAACAAATCAACGTATAAAGGACTAATCTCCAAGGTATATAAATAGCTCATGCAGCTCAATATTAAAGAAACAAATAACCCAATCAAAAAATGGGTAGAAGACATAAATAGGCATTTCTCTAAAGAAGACATACAGATGGCCAAGAAGCACCTGAAAAGCTGCTCAACATACTAATTATTAGAGAAATTCAAATCAAATCAACAATGAGGTATCACCTCACACCAGTTAGAATGGGCATTATCAGAAAATCTACAAACAACAAATGCTGAAGAGGATGTGGAGAAAAGGGAACCCTCTTGCACTGTTGGTGGGAATGTAAATTGATACAGTCACTATGGAGAACAGTATGGAGTTTCCTTAAAAAACTAAAAATAGAATTACCATATGACCCAGCAATCCCACTACTGAGCATATACCCAGAGAAAACCATAATTCAAAAAGACACATGCACTCCAATGTTCATTGCAGCATTATTTACAATAGCCAGGTCATGGAAGCAACCTAAATGTCCATTGACAGATGAATGGATACAGAAGCTGTGGTACATATATACAATGGAATATTACTCAGCCATATAAAGGGATGAAATGGGGTCATTTTTAGAGATATGGATGGATCTAGAGACTGTCATACAGAGTGAAGTAAGTCAGAAAGAGAAAAACAAATATCATATATTAATGCATATATGTGGAACCTAGAAAAATGGTACAGATGAACTGGTTTGCAGGGCAGAAATAGAGACACAGATGTATTGAACAAACGTATGGACACTAAGGGGGGGATATTTGGGGGGGTTGTGATGAATTGGGAGTTTGGGATTGAAATACATACACTAATAGGTATATAATGGATAACTAATAAGAACCAGCTGTATGAAGAAATAAATAAAATAAAATTTAAAAATTCAAAAGAGAAAAAATAAGCAGAAGACTTAAATGGACATTTTTCCAAAGAAGACATATAAATGGACAATAAGCAAATGAAAGAGGCTCAATATCAGTAATTATTAAAGAAACAAAAATCAAAACCACAGTGAGTTATCACCCACACCTGTCAGAATGGCTATTATCAAGAAGTCTACAATAATACACACTGGAAAGGATGTGGAGAATAGGGAACACTTATACACTTTTGTTGAGAATGTAAGTTGGTATAACCTCTTTGGAAAACAGTATGGATGTTACTTTAAATACAAAAAATAGAACTATCATATGATCTAGCAATTCCATCCCTGGGTATTTATCTAGAAAAAATCAAAAATACTAATTTGAAAAGATGCATGCAATCCAATGTTCATAGCAGCGTTATTTACAATTGTCAAGGTATGAAAGCAACCTAACACAGTATTTAAATCAACTATACTTCAATAAAGATAGATAGACAAATAAACGTAAGAAATTAAATTAAAACACTTCCTAGTCTAGAAAAGAGTCAAAAGGAAATTCTAGAAAACAGAAACACCGTATCAGAAATTAAGAATCCCTTTGATGGAATTATCATGACACTTGATAGAGCTGAGGAAAGAGTTAGAGAACTGAAGGTTAGTTCAATGGAAATTATCTAAACTGAAAAAAAGAGGAAAAAATGTAAAACAACAATCCAATAGTGTATTCAAGAGCTGATGGACAATATAAACAAGCATACAGGTAATGAATATATTATAGAATATACAAAACCACCACAACCAATCAATTTACCCTAATTGACATAGAAATCTAAAAAAAAAAAAAAATACAAGGAGAATAATTATTTCCAAATTATCTGCAACATTCACAAAATAGACAACATTCTGGGCCATGAAATAAATCTCAATACATTTAAATGTTAAAATCATTTAAAATATGTTCTCTGAACATAAGGGCATTAAGCTATACATTTTAAAAAACACAATAATTTTCCATAAAATACCTAGAAAAATCTACAGTGTTCACAAATTAAGCAACACACTTCTAAAAAATCGATGGTTAATGAAGAATTTACTTAGTGAGAAAACATTCTAAATTAGATGGATCAAGAAAAATTAGAGAATATGCAAGTCACCAATATTAGGAATGATTGAGGGAGTATCATTACAGACTCTACAGAAATTAAATAGATAATAGGGATAATTATGAACAACTTAATGACAATCAATTCAACAATTTAGGAAAATAATCAGATTTCTTGGAAGACACAAACTGTCTAAGCTTATTCAAGGAAACATAAATAACCTGCATAGCCCTATATTTATTGAATAAATTGAAATTATAGTAAAAAATTTACTCAGACAAAATTTCAGACCCAAAAGTTTTCACTGGGAAATTCTACTGAACATTTAAGTAAGAAATAATCCAATTTTACATAATCCCTTCTAAGAATGGAAAAATAAGGACAAGTATCCAACTCATTTCATGAGAGCATCCATATATTTGTTCCCAAAACACAGACCTTACCAAAAAAAAAAAAAAAAAACAACAAAAACTATAGACTATTTTTCCTCATGAATATAGATACAAAAATCCTTAAGTATATTACAAACATTATATTATAAAATAAACAATCATTATATTATTAAAAATTATAAATAAAATCTAAAATGTATAAAAATGACAGTACATTTTGACCAAGTAAAATTTTATTTATTTATTCCACTGATACGAAGTTGATTCAAATTTGAAAGTCTTCCAATGCATGTCACCATATCAAGACACTACAAATTGAAAATGTTATAAAATCTCAAAAGATGCAGAAAAACCTTGATAAAATTTGATGTCAATTTATGTTGAGTGCTAAGCAAACTAGCAATAGATCAGAACTTCCAAAATCTGATAAAAGCCATCTAAGAAAAATATACAGCTAACATCACATTTAATGGTGAAACCTTGAGTCTTTTTACTGAAAATGTAGTAAAACAAAGGTGTCCAGACTTACCATTTCTACTTAACATTACTAATGTAAGTCATAATCAGAATTATAATATTGAATATCATATTGTTATATAAGCTTATGTATATATCTTATGTCCATATATATGCTTATGTATGCTTATAGATAAGTGAAATGAATGACAGCAATGATGAAAGTGATGGGAGAGAGGAATTACAATTATTTTGTTATCATAAACTAATCACACTACCTGTGAAGTAGTACAATGTTACTTGTGTGCGAACTTGAATTAGCTGTAAACTGTAATTCAAACTAAAATATGACCACATAGAAAAGTGTAAAAAAAATATAAACAATATGCTGAGAAAGAAGACAAAATGGAATTACAGTTGAACCTTGAACAATGTGGAAGTTAGGGGGGCCGACACCCCAGCAAGTCAAAAAATCTGGATATAACATTACGGTCAGTCCTCCACGTCCGAGATTCTGCATCTGTGAATTCAACCAATCACAGATCCAGTAGCACTGTAGTACATATTTATGGAAAAAAATCCACATATAGGTGAACCTGTGTGTTTCAATCATGTGTTGTTCAAGGGTCAATTGTATATAAAATTCTCAAATAAAACCACAATTTGTAGGGAAAGTTGGAAGACAAAATTAGGAGCAAAGAACAAGAGCAACAAATATGAAACAGTAACAAATATAGTAGATAACTAGTTTACCTCTATCAATAGTCATTTTGAGTGTCATCAACCCAAATGTATCCATTAAAATAGATAAGGGAGATTGTCAGGGTGGATCGAAGCATAAGACTCAACTATATGTTTTCTCCAAGAAACTTACCTTAAATATGAAAACACATATAGATTAAAAGTAAATGGATAGAGGAAAATATACCATGTTAATCAAAAGAAAGCAGGAGTAGTTATATTAATTTCAGACAGAGCAGAATTCAAAGCAAAGAGAGTTATCAGGGATAAAGAAGGGCATTACATAACAATTCTTAATGTGTATGCACTTAACAACAGAGCATCAAACTATGTTAGCCAAAAACTAATAGAATGGCAAAGAGAAATATATGAATTCACTATCATAGTTGGATACTTCAACAATCCTGTATCAGAGACGGACAGATCCAGCAGGCAGAAAATCAATAAGGACAAAGATGAACCCAACCACACCATTATTTGACTGGATATAGTGGACATTTATGGACTGTTTCATTCAAAAAACAGCAAAACACATCCAAGAATTCATTATTTTCAAGCTCGTATAGAACATTAATTATGATAGACCACATTCTGGGCCATAATGCATACCACAACAAATTTAACAGAATAGAAATCATACAATGGTTGCTCTCAGATGATGATGATATTTAATGATGATGATGATATTACTAGAAGTAAATAACCAAAAGACAAACTGGAAAATCCCCAAATTCATGGAGATTAAACAAGACATGGTTCAAAGAAAAAAATATCTCAAGGAAAATTTAAAAGTATTTTGAGCTTATATGAAAATGAAAACACAACTTATAAAAATTGGTAGCAAGCAGCGAAAGCAGCGCTTAGGAGAAAATTTATAGCATTAATGCATATATTAGAAAAGAAGAAAGGTCTAAAACCAATAATATAAAGTTTACACCTTAGGAAACTAGAAAAGAAGAGAAAATTAAATCCAAAATAAGCAAAAGAGAAGAATTAATAAGAAGTAGAGGAGAAATCAATGAAATGGAAATAGGAAATCAATAGAGAAAATCAATGAAATCATATGATTCTTTGAAAAGATCAATAAAATCTGTAAGTCTCAAGCCAGGGTAACTAAGAAAAAAGGAGAGAAGCCACAAATTACTAAAATCAGAAATTAAAAAGGAGACATTCCTAGACATCTTATAGACATTAAAATGATATTAAGGAATACTGTGTACAACTCTATACCCATAAATTTGATGAACTAGATAAAATGAACCAATTTCTTGAAAGACACAACTGCCTAAACTCATAAAAGAAGATATAGACCATCTAAATAGGTCTATATCTATTGATGAAATTGAATCAATAATTAATAACTTTTGAAAATGGAAGGCACCAGGCCCAGGTGCATTCACTAATGAATTCTACCAAACATTTAAGGAAGAAATTATACCAATTCTCTACAATCTCTGCCAGAGGATAAAAGCAGAAGGAATACTTCCTAACTCATTCTGAGGCCAGCATTATTCTAATACCAAAACCAGATAAAGATGTTATAAGCAAAGAAAATTGCAGACCAATATCTCTCATAAACATAAATGCAAAAATTCTCAACAAAAAAATTAGTAAATTGAATCTAAAAATGTCTGAAGAGAACCACACCGCAACCAAGTGAGCTTTATCCTAGTTATGCAAGGCTGAACAGCATGTGAAAATCAAATAATGTAATCCATCACATCAACAGTTTAAAACAGAAATCAATTGATCATATCAATAAATGCAGGAAAGCATTTAACAAAATCCAACACCCATTCATGATAAAAAGTCTCAGTAAACTAGGAATAGAAGGGAACTTTCTCAATTAGACAAAGACTATGTACAAAAAGTCTACAGCTAAACACCACAGTTCATGGTGAGAAACTCAAAGCTTTCCCTCTAAGATCAAGAACAAGGATAAGACATTCCTTCTCATAACTACTTCTCACCATCATACTGGTATTTCTAGCTAATGAAAAAGGCCAAAAATTAATAAATATATAAAAGATGAGAGGCCAGCACAGTGGTGTGGTAACAAACCAGATCTCTGGGAAGGAAAGAAAGAAAAAATAACCTGATTGTAGTGTTGGGTAATTTCTGTGGTGTAAATACTCCCACCATGGGGAAAATTTCGAGCTACCACCATACCACTGAATATGGAGTTAGACGTAGAGTTGGACATATGGAACACAGGGTGAGACTGGATTTTCTAGTCTTATACATACTGGTTCCAGCAAGCTGCTGAGTTAACACCCAGCAAAATACTTTATTTAAAAATTTCTTGTCTCTTTCCATTTGCTTGAGTGCAAAGGTGCCCACAACTTGCCCTTGATCTTTTTCAATATTATGAACTTGAGGCAGTAGGCTATGTCCCATAAAGTTCCCAGAGTGCTTGGTTCTCTTGGGTACATAGTGTGTGTCTTCTCCAATCCAACCAGGTCACTAGTGATATGTTGAATCTAAATTCAATGCCCAAAACAGCCATCAGGTCCTGATTTTTTTTCAACATTCTCACTCATGACATTTCATGGAGCTTTATTTTCATTTTCGTTCTCACTCTCCTTATTTCAGATAGAATTCCTATAGTGACCAGGCTCTTGTTAATGGCTCTTCCACTACCCACTCATTTAAAATCTGCCAGTATTTTTTCCCCCCGATCAGATTCTTCTTGGTTCTTGCCTCTTAAACTATACCTGAGCTTATATTGCCATGCAAACCCCTTGTATTTTTTATTAAGGTATAATTGATATATAATCAAACCTCTTGTATTTTATCTCTATTTTTGTCAGTATCAACCTTCAGACCACAATTTATGCCTCCAATTATCCACACATTTTTTTACCTACTATTTCTTCTCTGAGCATGCCATTCTGTCTGTACCAATAGCAATGTATTATTAAACTGTGACTGGAAACTGACCATGTTGCTCTGAAGGCAAAAAGAGAGATATAAATATAAGCATATATAAAAATGCTCAGTGTATGTATAAATATCATATATGATAGAATATGTAGTTACTGAGAGTATAGACATATCTCCCCTATTTGACTGTATGACAGACTCTTCAAACAATAAAATACTACAGAGATTTTAACTATATTTGCTAAAATTATTAATTAATGTAATAAAAACATATCACAAAGATAGTACTTTTTACCAATACTGTGAGAATTCTTGCATTTAAAAAATAATAATGCTTACAAAATAACTTTAATACTTTTCAGCACACAGGTCATTATACAAAAATGTAAAAAATGAAAACAACTTTTCTCAACAAGCTCAATGAAGTTTTCATTGCTAGTTTAAAAAAGAAAAACAAAATTCAACATATTAAAGGCAATATAATAAAAATTTTTGAGTTATATGCTATTCAAATAAAACACTAGATATACACTAAAATGTTAATAGTTTTTTTTCTCAAAGTTACAAGGTTGTGAATGGCTTTCTTTTTTCTTGCATTTTCCACTTTTTCCATAGTGAGTATGTATCACTCTTATAATGAGAAAAAATTTAAATTATGTCCAAAAATTACTTTTTTAAAGGAATATAATGTACTCAGTTTAGTTATTCCTTTTAAATATTACTCAATGAGCTGAAGGAATCATTGGTACACTATCTTTAACAGGAAGAAAAAATATTTATTCCATTAAATGAAAGGGCTGATTTAGCCATTAAAAACTGTATGAAGAAATATCAGAGAATAGCAAAAGTTTTGATTAAAACATCTTGAAGTTGTGGGGAACTATAAAAAGATTTTACAGTTAGCAAATATGGAAAGGCAAAAGTTAACTCAATGAAGTATTCAGGCTGCTCTTCTAAAGTAATGATTTTCAAAATCTATTTAGTCATAGACCTCTTCCTTCAAAGAAATCATACCTGGAGATCTAAGATACAAAACAGGCAAAAAAGAGAGCTGCCATTGTTGAAATAAAGATGGGGAGACCCTCAGCAGCAGCTCCTTCTGTGAGACCCTGGGGCACAGTCTAAAAATCACTTTTCTGGAGTATAGAAAAGAGCAGTAAAATTAGAACTGAGAATATTAATAACAAGCAGGTCCTAGTATATACAAGTATTATTTAATTCCATAGATATTAAAATATCCCAAATCCTTGAGATGAGTCTGTGAACAATGACAGAAAAGAAAGAAAAAAATCAAAAGAAAGTATCCTGAGCCCAGAAGCTTACCGTGGCTAAAGAGTAGAGATTTATGCTGGCAGCAATTAATGAAAAGACAAACAATGCTGTGTTGCAAGAAAGAAAAAAAAGAACACATTTTCATAATCACTACCTCACAGGGAAAAAAAAAAACTTCGATTTTGAATACACAATTGTATAATACAAATGTGGTGTTCACAAGGCAGAAGGAGAGCCACATAAGGTTTATGTCTTTAAAGATCCACTTATTCACTGGAAACAGCATTATGTACATAATACACAATATAAAAATATGCACAGGCAATTGTACCACAAGATCAAAATTAAGCATGACATTTCTATAGAATGCTGGATTGAAGAGGAACAAAACCAATTCCAACTAATATAAACCAAGTAGAATGTGCTGCATACAGTTGTAATTGTATCTTGAATGAATAGGACTGACAGGAGGGTTTAGAAAACTTAATTATTCTCCCTTTGACCATTCAAACGCTTCCTGTGGGTTAGGTTATTTCCCTGACTCTGGATGAGATCTAGTGCAAGTTTATTATCTCAGATAATAAAAAGACTTACAGATTCAATGATTGGTATATTCAGTCCTGTATGACAAAAATAAATAAACTCCAACTTTCATTTAAAGGTAAATCTCCAGTTTAGGTTCGATACCCTGTATCTCCACTCTTTGTTTTAGAAAAGGAAAGGAAAGTTAGTTAAGGAAAAGGAAGGGAGAGGAAGACAGAGAAGGGAAGTGAAGGAATGTCTCCCACCTTCATTGAAAAGGTAAAGCTCCCTACTGCCTTGGACCTGCTTCAGGCTGGCAGGCTGAAAGTTGAGGGTTCTTAGTAACATTTCTCTTTCCTGGTAGCCAGTTCCTCACCCCTGCTCTTCAGGCTGCCTCTGACTTCCCCAAGGCTGAAGAGAAAGAGGGAAGGGATGGATAGAGGTAAGGGAAAGAAAAAGTCACACTTAACCAGTATCAATCTAATCTAATCTGATCTCCATTTCCTATGACCTGATCATATGTTTAAAGCAGACTTTTTTCTCTTATCATCTGTCCTTTCTGGGTCATACTAACTGCAGCTGCCATGGGAAGGGGCTAGCCTGTCTTTGGCTTGCTGCTTAAAATCACCCATCAGGGTCTGCATCTGTCACCTCATCTGACCAGGACACTATTTCTACATCTGACTGATAGGGACAGAGTAAAGGGGCAAAGTAGGTAATTAAATAGTTAACCCCGCTAGGGGATTGTAAGTAAAGGAAAAAGTATGGGAGTTAAGTAAGTTAAGTAAGTTAATGATCATTCAAGAAAGCAGGTTTGCTTAACCACAAAACCAAGCAGGCTTTGCTTAGCAACAAAACCATGCAACAGAAGCATACCCCAAAAGAATAAAATAATGGTGACATGAGACCCACTTCCTGCCCAGTGATCTCAGTAATTTAATGACCCCTAGGATATACTCTTTGCACACATAAAAAACAATAATTTATGGAAAGGTGACATTTCAAAATGAAAGACCCTCATTGTACTGAGACCCAAAATAATTTTTCCATAGTGCCATGACAGTCCTGGCTCGACCATGTAGGAACAAGAAATATTCCCTGCCCAACCTGGAGGAGGAGCTGCTGATGAAAACTTGACATCTACTCAAGAATTTGGAAGAGGGTGGTCTTTTCCCCTTCCCCACTTTTCCTTTGATTATAAAACTGTAGCCCACTAAGTTCTCGGGGCACATCACCCTCTTACCTGTCCATTTGTAAGCCTCACAAGCGTTCTATTCTAATCACTTTTTTTTTACTTACAATTATCTTTGTTTATTTAAATTTTGCATTCACCAAAGTTTGTTTGTTCTCTTTCTTGATTTTTTTTAAATTGATACCATTTCCTTTGTTTAAATTTTTCTTTTTGTTTCAAATTTAAAATTATGTTTCTCTTCCCAACAATTGCAATTTCATTAAAATGTGTCTAGATGTGACTATATTTTCAATGCTATCCAAGACTCATCTCTGTATTAAAATCTGGGAAATTATCCACCATTTATGTCTTTAAATATTACCTCTTGTTCATTCTCTGTTCTCGCTTTCCATATAAATGAGAGAGTGTCCAAGATGAAAGCCAGTCTTTTTTTTTTTTAATTTGATTTCAGAAAAGGCATTCCATCATTTCTATGATATTCAACTTTGTAAAAGTCAAATAAGTCTAGCCCACACACAGGGATACGAATCCAGGACACAGATATTATTAGGGATTATTCTAGAGACTGCCTACCACAATAATTAAAGTAATAAATCACTTCTTATCTATCATTTTGCTTCGCACAGAATTCTTTCTGCACTGAGACATAAAGAACCAGAGGTCCTAGGAGTCCCCTGAAATGCCACCTAGCGGTTTCAGACCTTGAACCCACCATCAGTGCTAGCAAATTAATCCCCATAGAGCCTGTTCCCTGCTGCCCTGGCTCCTCCTGCCACTCTTATCTGTAGTTCCATTTTGTTATGGACATAATTCAGACATTTGTCTACTGTGTTTCCCAAAATCCAAGGGACAGGGAGTTAACTCTCACCGGAGGTTGACTCTCAGGTTAACTGTCCTTCTTGGGGCTCCTCTCCCTAAGGGCGTGGGGTGATTAGCAAGCAAATTCTGCTCATCCCCACAGGAGTTTGAGGTAGGTGCAACAGCTTATCTAAAGAAATCCCCTCCCTAATCCTCAGGCCACTTCAACTTCAATCCTTTAATACCTCAAGTATTTTTATTTTGTAAATTTTATATTTATTATAACAAAAATGGCATGTTAATTTGTGCATTCTGCTTTAATATAACTCTTGGTATGTAAATGATTTAACTGAATTCTATACAATCATGCTGATTGTGGCAGCGGTAAGGAACAGAATTAAAAAGTGTCTGCAAAAGAGGCTGGGTGGGAACAGTAGAGGAAGAAAAAGGGTCAGAGGCCCCTCAGGTGCAGATTCGTTTCCAGTGGCCTAAGGTCCACCTTTTTCAAGAGCAATGCTCTTAGCGATGCTCAGGCTCATCATTCAATGAGCTAAAAAGTTGGGGGATGAGGGGGTTGTGGGCGGGAAGGTGTGTCAGAGGGGAAGGGAAGGGAAGTCAGTTGTTTGCGTGTCTACAAAGCCAGTCTTCAATGGCTCCTTTGCAGTCCCACCACGTTATTTGGAAAGTGGGAGTACTTACGACCTATGGATTTGTATTTGCCCTTGGAGCTTGAACCAAAACTAGGACAAAAATAGTGACATTTTAACATCCTGTAGTATTAACTAATGGAGCAAAGACGATTTTCATCCTGTGCACATGAAATACAACTGCCACAGTACTGCCAGAAAATCATATCTGAAATGAAAACATGATTATAATGATAGAGAAACCTATAAGTTGAACTAGTCTCTTCACAATATATAGGAATAGCTATATTTATATATATGATCCTGGTAAAACAATAAATCATCTCTTATCAGTACTCTTAATTTTAATTAATAAGCTAATAAAGTTTGAAGGACAAAAATTAAATTAATTAAGCAATTGTCTCCCTGAAGTCAAATTTTATTATTCACCAACACACCTCACATGCACACACAAACAAACTCAAACACATGTTGTGCTGATTAAACTGATGGCTGTTTTCTGTGATTTGGAAATGGTTATGAGCATATAAAGATTCTCAGTGTTTCTTAAGGTTTGCATAATGACTCTGATACTTAGGATACCACAGTAAAACAAATCCAAGCACAATATATGTAGAGAAACAAAAGTAAAGTGGATAACTGAAACAATTATCTTGAGATTTCATGCCTAATTTGCTGAAATATCCAGATAATACCAATTACAGGCTATGAGTATAAAAGCTTCTGGAGAGAGGAGTCATCTCAAGCCAATACCCCACTATCTGGCAATGAAATGTTGTTTTTTGAGGAAACAAGGCTTTTTAAATTTTCTGTTTAACATATGGTTACAGAAGGCAGGTCTCTTCCTCCAGGAAAAATCACTAATGAGCATATGCTAAAAAAAACTCAAATCTGGTGGCAGGATCTGAAGATGCAGGGCAATCTTACCAGGCTTTACCACTTGATAATAGGAAAAAGCATTTAAAATTTTCTGAAAATGTTCCTTCCAGGTATTAATTCTTCTATTGTTTATTTCTCCTTCTCTACCTCCTTTGCTTTGTATTCTAGTGAGTTGGTAAGTATGCAGGGATGTCAGAACACATTTTTAAATAAACTTAAAAAAATTTAGATTAGTTTTAGATTCTCAGACAAGTTGGAAAACTATTTCCCTTACCTCCTCACCCAGCTTTCTCTATTATAACATCTTACGCTACCAGGGTACATTTGAAACAACGAACACTGGCTCATTACTATTAATTCAACTTAGATTTCACTAATCTTTTTCTGTCCCAGGATCTAGGGCACCACATTACATTTAGCAGTCACATCTCTCTACTTGCCTATAGTCTATGACAGTTTTTCAAGTTTTCCTTGCTTTTCATGACCTTGAGAGGTTTTTGAATAGAAGGAAATTATTATATATAAAAGTTCTCAGTTTCTGTTTGTGTGATGTTTTTCTCCTGGTAAGCCTAAGGTTTAGAGGTTTTTAGGAAGAATATGATAGAGGTGAAGTGTTCTTCTCACAGCATAGTAAGAGTACAGGTTATCAACATGACTTTTCCCTGACAATGGTCACCTTGACCACGCGGCCAAGGTAATGTTTGCCAGGTTTCCCCACTGTAAATTTAATTTCCTCTTTTCATACTCATTTCTTTAAAAGTAGTCATTTGGTGCAGTCAACACTCAATGATTAGGAAGCTAGTCAAAACACATTTTCAAATGCATAATTGTCTTTAGTTACAAAGTAATTTTGAGTCTGATTCTTCCATTGGACACAAAATCTATAAGTTTAGCTGCATCATATTTTGAGAGGAAAACAGCAATTCTATGTAGATTTTCATATTGTTCCATGTAGACTTTTGATTCAAATATTTTTGCCTTCTCAGGGGTTAATGCAGTATGCATGTGTTTGTGTATCTACATGCACAAGAAATTAATGTAAATATTTCAAATATAATTTTTTTGTATTTAAAGGAAACAGTGCATTTATAAATGCACAGTACCGAATATCTGACAGTAATTTGGCAGTATACCAATTATATTAAGACCTGAGTATACTCATAAATAATTTATCCCAATATTTATAATAAACATTTTTTATTGTTTTGAGTGCCATTTATTAATATCCATTCTTTGTAGAATAAAACAATGGAAAATAAAGCAAATATAAAGAAAATTTAAATTGCCCAAGATGTAAATACCTAAAATTGTAAATGCCTTGCATCAACTATATGTACTTATAAATCTTTCTATTCAAAATGCCTTTCAGAGTGAGCACACTTTTCCTTTATAGGTGTAAATATCAGTTTATTGTCCAAACCTTAGGCCAACTTGTCATAAATAATTGGAGAGATTTTCTCAAACTTACAATTGTATAAATCATGATGCATATATCTTGCATAGAATTTCCTCTCACCAAGATAATTTTTCTCGTTACTCATGATCCATCAACTAGATTGTCTGAGAAAATGAGAGCAATACAGTCAAAGGAACATGGAAGAAAGATTGGTAGCCAAAAAAGAAACAATAATCTAACATATTAGAATAACTTAAAGACACAGGTTGACTTTCAGAGCAGAATAAAATTTTTTTTAATTTAATTGTGTAGAATAACATTCACTTATGCAATCAACAAATATTTATTGATCTATCAAATACTAATTACATGACAGTCACTCTTCTAGGTATTTGAGTTTTAAGAAAAATCGCCTGCCCTTTCAAGGTCATATTGGAACATATTAACAGGTACGCCCAAGATTATTTAATTATCAAGCAAACATGCCTTGTTGATATATGCACTTTCTTAAGGAGGCTCATCTTTTCATTCACTCAGCATGTCCTATGTGCATCCCTGTAAAACATTTTGCAAAATATAATTTAAAATAATTTTAAGACCTTTCTGGGGACTCACCTTTAATGGGAAGTTGGGGTTATTACTAATATTTATGATTTAATGTTTTGTCCCTGTCACCTATAGTCAACAAAAAGAAACTCATGCAGTATTTCTTGTAAACCCCTCTTCTAGTTGTAATTATGTTATTTCCTCCATATTATTAAATATTTTCAACATTATATGAATGGCATCTGTCATTTGCCATTTATGTTTCTCCAATTTTCCCTTATAGTCAAAAATTCTGTATGTATTCATCCTTTTAATCAAATATTTGATAACTTCCATGATTTCTTAGGAAAAATTCCTAGAAAATAAATGTTGGGGTCAAAGCACATTAATTTTTTAAGACTTTTAATATATTTTACCAACATTCCCTCTGAGTAGATTATTGATTTTGATTTTATTGCTTACTGAAATGTTTTCACCTCTTTCATTTCTTGGATCTTATTTAACCAAATCATTAGTTGGATCCTGGACTGGCATAGTTCATTTTACAGTTTATAGCAGGGTTTATTTAGATAGTTCTCCACCTACACTATAGGTAATAATTGCTCACTTCTTATTTTATTGATTCTTAATATAAAAGTGTCTGAATCAGTTAGATCTGGCAGCTTACATGCTTTCATTATGGAAAACATCCATGCTTTTTAGTATTTCTCACTGCCTTCTTTATACATTTTTCTCATTTTTTTCCTAGAATAGCTTTAAACTACTCTTTCAGGCTGCACAGTAGGCCCTGTGATTCAAAGATTCAGCATTTCTGCTTTCAACAATTGGACAGTAACCACTGAAGTCTAGGTCACATAATTATTGAAATTTTGCCAAACAGAAATTTGAATGGTAGCAATGTGAGTCATTTAGTTAATGCATCTGCATCTCTCTGCACATCTTATTTACTGGCAGATTCATCTCTGTTATCTCTAGGGAAAGCACTAATTCTTATTTACTGTGAGAAATAAGGCCTGAAAAAAATTCACCTTATAAAGTTGGAGCAGAAATATTAGATAAAACAACGGGTTTTTAAAAGGCTTTGGATATCAATAAGGAAATAGAGAGTTTTGGTTAAATAAAGCAGTGACTTTATTAATATCCACAACCAAGCTGTGGATCTTATCTAAGCTATTTTTGCTTTCATCTCATGTTGAGTAGAGAAAACAGGGCAGTACTTGCCACTTCTCAGCAAGGGCCTTGACAGTATGTTGCATCAACTTAGAGGTAATACCTGAGAGACTTTAAATACTACTAACTTGTGTTTTGAGGGTATTCACAGCAAAGACATACCTCTTGAAGAAAACGCAATCCAGGTTAAACCCAGGAACCTGTGCAAACATTTCCACAAAGGTTCTGAACAAAAAATAGTACTGTAAATAAAAGTTGCTATTGAGAATTTTAAGAAGAATTTAATTGGAGAAGCAGCTTTTGCCAAATATGTACCTGCTAAGGCTTAGCCTCCCAAGCCAAAAAACTTCACAGAAGGGAAGGTCCAGAGGCCAGAAAGAGTCAGTGAGGACAAGCCTGTTTGTACTGAAGAAAATGCCTTCCTGACTAGGCAAGCATTTAATCCATGCACTGCTCAGCTGTAATCATCATTCATCACCATTGATTCACTTTGCTGACTCAGAGAAGTTCAGAGTTAGGTTACTACAGTAATAATGTAATGTAATGTGGAGTTTATTTTAAAGGCAGAATTAATTTTAACACCTTTATAAATTACTTTAGTTCTGTATTTATAGAACCATTAAAGTTTTGAAGGGGTCAGTCATTTTTTAGTTACACTTTACTGCATTTATAAAGAAAGTTATGTGTTATGTTGGTATGGGTGAATTAACAGATTTCAAAAGCTCTAAGGGTGTCGGACTCAAGAATATACTCTGTTCTGAAACATAAGTTATGAGTTCCTCTACCCTCTCAGCATCTACAAGTTTATTCTCACACTTAAGTGAATAATTCTCCCCAACACTTGCTTTCTCATGGGAACCAATAAATTCTCGAAAAATCTAAACATCTTTAAAAGGTAAAGTGCTGATTAACCAAAGGTAAAACTAGTCTTCTTTGTAAGTGCCTCCATTATTTTTCTTTATCATCCATCATGCCCTCTTGCTTTAAGCACAGGCTGTGACTGACCAAAGAAGAAATGAATTACAGAAACAAAGTTAGAAAAAACAACCTAAATACCTCTTCTCTCCACTGTGTAAAGTGTAAGAACTATATGTAAAAGCATAAAAGGTAAACTTGCTTATCAAAGAAGGTATTGGAAAAGAGGCATGCTGCATGATAATTATATGTTAAGATCTTAAGATTTTATATGATGATACCTTAAACTCATCTTGGAAATTAATTGAGATATTTTCTTAAGAATAATTACCTCTAAGACTATGGACTCTAGAAAAAATCATAAAGATGCTGTCAAACATATTTCAGTAAGCAGCAAATGAACCACACTTGCAACCATAAATCATTAATCTTTAATCACCAGCCAATTTCTCAGTAAGCTCATTGGCATAGAAACTGTAAGATACTCAAAGGATAGTTCTCGCCAATCTGGCATGCATGGCTGGCTTGTGCGTTTAATTACTGTTTATGCATCGGCAGGATCCAGGCTTTTGTATGCAATAAATAGAATGCAGTCATAGTGTCCAGATGGTTTTAGATGCAAGGCCCAGGGATCATGTTTGGAGATTACAGGACTGATTTACTTTCTGTTTGCACCAGTTCAATTGTAAAAATCATGCTAACAGTATGCATATCAAGAATTCTGCATTATGGAAATAAATGCAGTGCTATACTGGTTACTTTGAAAGACATTTAAATTTGACTTTACCTTATCATCAGAAAATTTAAAGAAGTTTTGAAGCAAAATTAACGTCTTTGTTTAATATTGTGTTCTTTTATTTTTGAAGGAGACAGAAAGACAATACCTACCTAGGGTCTAATCACTACCCCATGAAATGGGTTTTTAAAATAAATGAATATATGAACAGATGTTTTCTAATAACAACTCAAAACAATCCTTTCACAAATTAAAAAAATTCTCATTATTCATGGTAGTATTCTTAATAATAAGTTGTAGGAGTGATAAAAGTGTAACCACTGACTCATTTTCTCCCACTCTTTTGACTTAATTCCACATTATAATATTTTTAATGACAAGATCTGAAATAAAAGTGAATTAAATAAAATATTATCTATTGATAATTACTTTATTTTCCTCATATGAGTTATTTTTGTTTTTGGAAAATTCAGATACAGGTTGTTAAATGCAAGTTTTGCTGAAATAGTAGAACATTTTCAACATATGGATAATCCAAAATCCTTCAGTGTCATTCTAACTGGTTTGAATCATGAGCTTTGCCACCACTCTTTATTAAAAGGAGGAGGAAAAGAAAAAATTTTTTAAAGTTTAATACTCTTTTAAATGACTGGTTTGAGGACTAAAATTAGAATAAGCTAAAAAAACAAAAAAAAAAGAGGATATTCTGTACTCAATTTCAAAATCTATAAGAACATTTCTATCCAGGAGTCTGTAATTGAACATTTACAGCTGTTTGCTGAAAAAAAAATCTATAAGAAAGAAAATTGTTCTAAAACTGGCCTTTGACAGAATTTGTGAATGGGTAGAATCTATTATCCCTCTGGGAAGTAATTAGAATTCCTATTAAAATGTCTTAGTAGAGACACCAATTATTTCAGAGTCACTCTGAGAAACATGTCCATTTGTATGTCATTCTTGGGAAGGAGCCTAACCAGACTTACAAAGAGATTGTGATTTTTAAGGAGAATACAGTTTAATAATGATCATCTAGCTATTCCATTTTCCCTATAAAATGTCTTTAGCTTATGATTTGGCAGGTTTGAAATACAATTTATCAGCATTCTTAATGGTTTGTCTGAGAAAATGTGTTAACATGTACCAGGAGATGCCGATGGGAGACCTCAACACACAAGGGGATGGGAGGAACCCCCTGAGCAACCAGGTAAGACATGCAGGGGAGTGAGGGGGCAGAAGAAATGGAGGCCAGATGGGACCAGCGCCCCTGAGGGGTGGCTGGGGGAGAGGAGTTCCCATGCCTGGAGGGACCATGGGGGGTTTGGAGGATGGGGGAGAGGTGGTTAGTGTTTCCCCTGACCACTCGGGCTCTGGGAAGCCTGCTGAGGTCCAGGGCCTGATCATCTGCACTCCAAAGCCAGAGGCACTACAGGGTCCCTCTGACAGCATTTATCCTAAGCCCTGCCCCGCACCACCACCACCCCCAGCACCTTTTCTGGCCACGTGGGTTCTAGACCTAGATCCCACCCCCATCTAAGACCTGTCCCACCTAAGCACCTCCTCCACCTAAGCGCAACCCCCCCCCCCCCGCCCGCCCTGTGACAAGCAAGGTCTTTTCTGGCCATTTTTTTTTCTATTTCGCTATTGTGGTTCTGTTTTACCTTCTGGTTTTTGTTTCATTTATATATATATTTTCTAACATACCTGTTAGTTTTCAAATCTTATTTTATTTTTTGCTCTTTATTATTCTGCTTTTTTTTTTTCTTGTGTCATATGAAAAAATTCTTGGGAAGGTAAAATTTTCTAAGACTGAACCAGAAAGAATTAGAAAATGTAAGCAGACCTATCACAAGTAATGAAATTGAAACTGTAATTAAAAATCTTCCAACAAATGTCCAGGACCAGATGGCTTCACAGGCAGATTCAAACAAACATTTAGAGAAGAGCTAACACCTATCCTTCTCAAACACTTCCAAAATATTGCAAAGAAAGGAACACCCTCAAAGTCATTCTACAGTGCTGCCATCACCCTGATACCAAAACGAGATAAAGAAATCACAAAAATAGAAAATTACAGACCAATATCACTGTTGAACATAGATGCAAAAGTCCTCAACAAAATACTAGCAAACAGAATCCAACAACACATTAAAAGGATTATACATCATGATCAAGTGGGATTTGTCTCAGAAAAGCAAGGATTTTTCAATATATGTAAATCAAACAATGTGATACACCATATTAACAAATTAAGGAATAAAAACCATACGATCATCTCAATAGATGCAGAGAAAGCTTTTGACAAAATTCAACACCCATTTATGACAAAAACTCTCCAGAAAATGGGCATAGAGAGAAGCTACCTCAATGTAATAAAGGATATATATGACAAACCCACAGAAACATCATTCTCAATGATGAAAAACTGAAAACATTTCCATTAAGATCAGGAAGAAGACAAGGATGTCCACTCTCACCACTCTTATTCAACATAGTTATGGAAGTCCTAGCCACAGCAATCAGAGAAGAAAAAGAAATAAAAATAATACAAATTGGAAAAGAAAAAGTAAAACTGTCACTCTTTGCAGATGACATGATATTATACATAGAGGATCCTAAAGATGCCACCAGAAAACTACCAGAGCCCATCAGTGAATCTGGCAAAGTTGCAGGATATACAATTAATGCACAGAAATCTCTTACATTACTATACACTAACAACGAAAGATCAGAAAGAGAAATTAAGAAACAATTTTGCAACAAAAAGAATAAAATATATAGGAATAAACCTACCTAAGGAGGCAAAAGACCCGTACTCAGAAAACTATTAAACACTGATGAAAGAGATCAAATATGACACAAAGAGATGGATAAATATACCATGTTCTTGGATTGGAAGAATCAATACTGTGAAAATGACTATACTACCCAAAGCAATCTATAGATTCAATGTAATCTCTATCAAATTACCAGAAGCATTCTTCACAGAATTAGAACAAAAATTTTACAATTTGTATGGAAACACAAAAGACCATGAACAGCCAAAGCACTCTTGAGAAAGAAAAATGGAGCTGGAGGAATCAGGCTTCCTGACTTCAAACTATACTGCAAAGCTACAGTAATCAATACATTATGGTACTGGCACAAAAACAGAAATACAGATCAGTGGTATAGGATAGAAAGCCCAAGGTTAAACCCACACACCTATGGTCACCTAATTTATGACAAAATAAACAAGAATATACAATAAGGAAGACAGCCTTTTCAATAAGTGGTGCTGGGAAAACTGGACAGCTACATGTAAAAAAATGAAGTTAGAACACTACCTAACACCATACACAAAAATAAACTCCAAATGGATTAAAGGCCTAAATATAATACTGGACACTATAAAACTCTTAGTGCAAAACATAGGGAGAACACTCTGACATAAATCACAGCAAGATCTTTTTTGACCCTCCTCCTAGATTAATGGAAATAAAAACAAAAATAAACAAATGGGACCTAACTAAACTTAAAAGCTTTTGCACAGCAAAGGAAACCATAGACAAGACAAAATGATAACCCTCTGAATGGGATAATATATTTGCAAATGAAGCAATGTACAAAGGATTAACCTCCAAAATATACAAACAGCTCATGCAGCTCAATATTAAAAAAAAAACACAACAATCCAATCTAAAAATGGGCAGAAGACCTAAATAGACATTTCTCCATGAGTACATTCAGATGGCCAAGGCACATATGAAAGGATGCTCAACATCACTAATCATTAGAGAAATGCAAATCAAAACTATAGTTAGATATCACCGCATACTGGTCAGAATGGCCATGATCAAAAAATCTACAAACACTAAATGTTGGAGAGGGTGTGAAGAAAAGGGGACCCTCCTGTACTGTTGGTGGGAATGTAAATTGATACAGCCACTCTGGAGAACAGTATGGATGTTCCTTAAGAAACTAAAAATAGAACTACAGTATGACCCAGCAATCCCACTACTGGGCATATACCCTGAGAAAACCATAATTCAAAAGGACACATGTTCCCCAACATGGAAACAACCTAAATGTCCAACAACAGATGAAAGGATAAAGAAGATGTGGCACATATATACAATGGAATATTACTCAACTATAAAAAGGAATGAAATTGTGTCATTTTTAGAGATGTGGATGGACCCAGAGTCTGTCATACAGAGTGAAGTAAGTAAGAAAGAGAAAAACAAATATCATATATTAATGCATGTATGTGGAATCTAGAAAAATGGTACAGATGAACCTATTTTCAGGGCAGGAATAGAGACACAGATGTAGATAACAGACATGTGGACACAGGGAGGGAAAGGGAGTGTGGGATGAATTGGGAGATTAGGATTGATATATATACACTACTATGTGTAAAATAGATAGCTAGGGGGAATGTGCTATAAAGCACTCAGCTCGGTGCTCTGTAATATCCTGGATGGGGGGGATGCGGGGTGGGAGGGATGTCAAAGAGGGAGTGTATATATATATATATATATATATATATATACACATACATATAGCTGATTCATTTAATCATACAGCAGAAATTAACACAACATTGTAAAGCAATTATACTCCAATTTAAAAAAAGCAAAAAAACAAAAACAAAGAAAACAACAACAAAAAATAATCTATCAGTATATCTAATTTAAGGACCGAGCAACTAACAGAGAAGTAATATGTTTGCATGAGAAATAACAAAAACAAAACAGTAAACAGGCTCACACACCTACAGCCACTTGATTTATGACAAGGTAACCCTGAAGTATATTGGGTAAAACATGTTCTATTCACTAACCCTTGAATCAATTGTATATCCACAAGGAAAACAATTAATCTTGATCCCTACCCCACACCATACATAAAAATCAATTCCTATGACTAACAAATCCACTCCTTGGCATGTACCCAACATAAATGTGTTAATATATGTACAAAAAACATGAAAAAGAATGTTCATGGAGGTATTCTTTGCCATGGCCCCAAACCGTAAACAACTCCAACTTCTATTGGCATAGAATAACAGTAATTTGTTCCTGGCAAACTTTTGGAACACAATTTGTGCATCAAAAATTTTAAATATTTTTTAAGGGTTTGGCCATATTATTCTTCTGAATTTTTGAAGTTAATGAATTATATCAAGGTGGCACATTCTATGGATACCTTGAGTACTATTCATAGGTATTTGCTGAATGAGGCAAGCATAAACATAGGCTGGAAAGAGTCCAACAGACCAGATATTTCTATTTATATCTGGGTGCCTGGTTAGGAAGAACTTTTGTAAAGATGCCAATTAAAAGTTGCCAGATGCTTCTTTATCTACCTGGATTTCTGGAGATTATATATATTATTATTTTATTATATATATTATTATCTTATAATATATGTAATCTCCAGAAATATGTAAAATATTACACATTTTTAGACAATATGCATTTATATAGTATACAATATAAAATACATACTATATATATATCATATATTTTATATTATATTTAAGTTATGTTCAACAATGACTATATGTGTGTGTGTGTGTGTGTGTATATATATATATATAGAGAGAGAGAGAGAGAGAGAGAGAGAGATTCACCTTTGATCATATCTTCTGTGTACTGTGAAGAATTGGTTCAAATGGTTTAAAAGCTTAAAAAAACTTCAAACTTAAAAAAGTAGTTATTCTTAAAGTTGAGAAATTGAAAAACTACAAAATTACACTTGAGTGTAATATAAACTCATTCCTGTAAAATAAACTGATTCCCAGATGCCATATACATCTTAATTTGTTTTTCCTCTGGCTGTAATGTCTTCAACTTCTAGTGCCACCACCATCCTCTCTACTTATCTAAGTTCGTTCATCAGTTAGTCTGCACTAGCATTTCAAATAGATCTAGAGACCATGCAATGTGGATTCAAACATATATATATGATATAAATTTTCCTATCCTCAAGATGCCTTCAGTCTATAATATCAAATCCATTTGTAATTAATAATTTGAGCTCAGATAATTCATTTTCATTCTGGTATAGCAGAGGAAAGATGGCATCTCCTACTTCCTTTCTCAGAAATAATTTACAATTGATTAGAAGAGCAAGGACCAAATATCATCTTCTGTGAAATTAAGATTTATCTATATTCCTGGACTACAATGGCAATCAAGGTCAAAAAGAAATATTATAAGACTTTGAGAGAGGATGTCCATCAGACATTGCTGGTAGAGAATCCTACTCTGAGGAAGGTGGCACACACCTAAAAACAAATAACTCCTTGTTTAGAACAATGAACATCATTACAGGCACCTGCTGTAAGAACTTCCCTGAACCAACAGACAAGTCAAATTTGCAGAAAGAGGTTTGTAGAGGAGGTGTGGTGAAGAAAACAATGCTGTCAGCACATCTATGGCTTCCAAGCTCTGTTCGTTGTTGCATGGAGAGGTATAACACCTAAAAGATCCAGCCCTGCCTTACACACACACACACACACACACACACACACACACACACAAATATGTGTCACAGAGGATTTGTACTAGCCAGAAACTAAGCTTACTCCCTTCTCAACATAAACATCTTGGTTTAAGAAGAATATACCTCATAGAAAGGTAAGTAATAATCACAAAGAAACCAAAGGAAGTATAAGATGCTCCATGACAAAAGGAGAAAGGGAACAGGAAAGGCTAATGGCAAGTAAAAGACATTGGCCAGAAATATCTCTTCACACTGTAAATGAAATGAAATGCTCATGAATGGAATGAAATGCTCATACATACAGTCATTTGTATATGAAATAACAAAAAATTGCATGTGTAAAAGACCAAAGCACAGATATAAAAATTCAGGGTTAATATGGCAAGTCAATAGGAATAATTAAACCATGAGCTGGTAGAACTCAGGAGAAATGGAATTTTAATAATTAAGTGAGTGGACATGTCAAATGCTATAAACTATTTGACATTGGCTAGGATGACAGGATAAGTCTTCAAAGAAGAGAAAAAAATAATATAGCTATTAAAGGATGAACAGAATTGAGGTCAATCTGGAGACAAAAATAAGTCTAGTCATATATAACATGTACAAAGGCATAAGTGTATTTTCACTTATTGTTATCACTAATTGGATAAATTGTTATCCACATCTGAAATATGGGATATGAGAGAGAGAAAAGGGACAGGAATTGTAGATAAATACTGGATTTTGAAGAGTATTTTTTGCCATGCTAATAAATATAACTTCATGTTATTAGTGAAGAGGATCTGCTAGTGCTTTATATCAGAGGTTTCACATGATCATTTGTATTTTAGAAAGATGATTATGTCAACAGTAAGGGAGGAGGATAGATTAGGCTGAAAATGGGGGGTAGACAAAGCTATGAGAATAATGGTCATTCCTTTCAACAATCTAGATAAAATATAATGTCATAATTGTATATATTGACTATAGGGATAGAAAATAGTGGGGAAAAAATGTTTAATAATAAATATCCACAAAACTGCTTGGTCAATTGAAAACAGTATGAAAGGAAAAGGACTTAAGAATGACGCTAAGTTTCTGCAATTCTTGACTGGTTGTACGTCATCATAGCAATCAGTATACACAGGTTTGATGGAGGGAAGCAAGAGGAAGAGATAATGAGTTACTCATAAGGGAGTATATTATAATAAATCGAATAATCCAAATTACTAAACTTGAATAAAAGATGATAAGGTATCAATGCTCAATACCATAATGATACTGGCAAATTTTGGCTGTTGTTAAAATAAGGAAACAATCCATGTTTTCACAACAGATTTCATGAAGAATTTTCATCCAGCACGGTTTTAAATGTCTTAAAATATTAAAAATCATCACAAATTGTGTTTCTCTAAGTAGCACTAAGCTGTTGGAGGAGAATTTGCACAGAAATTAGGTAATTTTGAAAAGTAAATCTTCAAGGAAATCAACCTAAATTACTGAAATCATGTTATAGACTTGGTTAGGAAACATGAGTACTCTCTACTTAAGAACAACATTACCTTCCTGTTTTTTCCTAAAGTAATGTGTTCTTTGTAACTTTATAATATCAACAATTCTAGATAATAACAACTCATTCTATTTATTTCAATCTTTTCATTTAACTTTTACTTTCATGTTGATTAATATGATGAATATAATCTAGATTTTCTGTTGTGCTATATAAATTTAAGGATACCTTTTTTCTTGATGAGTATAGTTGCTTTACAATATTATACTAGTTTCAGGTGTACAATATATGGACTCAATACTTTTGTAGATTATACTCCATTTGAAGTTATTACAAAATAATGGATATATTTCCCTGTGTTTAAAATATATTCCCATTGCTTATCTATTTTATACATAGTAGTTTGTATCTCTTAATCCCATACCACTGTCTTGCCCCTCCCATTTCCCTATCCCCACTGGTATCCACTAGTTTGTTTTTTATGTCTGTGAGTCTGTTTCTGTTTTATGTATACATTTGTGTGTTGTATTGTTCAGATTCCACATATAAGTGACAACATACAGTATTTGTCTTTCTCTGACTTTTTCACCAAGCATAATATTCCCTAGATCCATCCACTTTGTTGCAAATGGCAGAATTTCATTCTTTGTTATGACTAATTTTCCTGTATGTGTGTGTGTGTGTGTGTGTGTGTGTGTATACACATTTTCTTTATCTCTTCATCTGTTGATGGACACATGGATTGCTTCCACATCATGGCTACTGTATAATAATAATACTGTTATGAACATTGGGGTGCAAATATCTTTTTGAATTAGTGTTTTCTTTGTTTTTTCAGATGTATACCCAGGAATGGAATTGCTGGATCATATGGTAGTTTTATTTTTAGATTCTTTAGGAACCTCCATACTGTTTTCCACAGCTGCTGCACCAACTTACATTCCCACCAACACTGAACAAGGGTTTCCTTTTCTCCACATCCTCACCAGCATTTGTTATTTGGAGACTTTTTCATGATAGCCAATATGACAGGTGTGAGGTGATATCTCATTGTGGTTTTGATTTGCATTTCCCTGATGATTAGTGATGTTGAACATCTTTTCATGTGCCTGTTGGCCAACTGCATGTCCTCCTTGGAAAAGTGTCTATTCAGGTCTTTTGCCCATTTTTGAATTTTTTTTTTATATTGAGTTGTATGAGTTATTTATATATTTTGGATCTTAACTCTTTTTGGTCATATCATTTGCAAATATTTTCTCCCATTTGGGAGATTATCCTTAAATTTTGTCAATAATTTCTTTGCTGTGTAAAAGCTTTTAAGTATAATTAAGTCTCATTTTTTAAAATTTTTGCTTTTATTTCTTTTGCCTTAGGAGACAGATCCAAGAGAATATTGCTATGAGTTCTGTCAAAGAGTGTTCTGTCTATGTTATCTTCTAGTTTTATGATTTTATGGTCTTACATTTAAGTCTTTAATCCATTTTGAGTTTATTTTTGTATATGGCATGAGGAAATGTTCTAATCTCATTCTTTAACTTGTAGATATCCAGTTTCCCCGGCACCACTTACAGAAGAGTCTTTTTATCCATTTTTTATCCTTGCCTCCTTTATTTAGATTACATGAACACAAGTGCATGGGTTTATTTCCAGTCTGTCTATTCTGTTCCATTGATCTATAATTCTGTTTTTGCACCAGTGTCATGCTGTTTTGATTACTGTAGGTTAGTAGTATAGTCTGAAGTCAGGGAATTGATACCTACAGCTTTGTTCTTTTTTCTCAAGAATTGCTTTGGCAATTCAGGGTTTTTCATAGTTCATTATGAATTTTAAGTTCATTTGTTCTAGTTCTTCAAAAAATGTCCCTGGTATTTTGATATGGATTGTGTTAAATCTGTAGATTGCTTTGGGTACTATGGATATTTTAACAATATTAATTCTTCCAATCCAAGAACACAAGATATCTTTCCATTTCTTTGTATCACCTTCAATTTCCTTACTCAATGTTTTATAATTTTCGGAGTATAAATCCTTTACCTCCTTGGTTAAGTTTATTCCTAGGTATTTTATATTTTATGATTCAATTTTAAGCTGGATTTTTTTAAACTTTTTTTTTCTCCAAGTTCATTATTAGCATATAGAAAAACAACAAATTTCTGTATGTTAATCTTGTATCCTGGAATTTTACTGAGTTCATTTATTAGTTCTAGTATTTTTTGGTTGAGACTTTAGGATTTTCTACATATAGTGTCATGTCATCTGCAAATAATGACAAATTTACTTCATCCTTTCCAATTTGGATGCTTTTTATTCCGTTTTTGTGTCTGATTGCTAAGGCTAGTACTTTCAATACTTTGTTAAATATAAGTGGTAAGATTAGGCATACTTGTCTTGTTTCTGATTTTAGAGGAAAGGCATTCAGTCTTTCACTGTTGAATATGATGTTAGCTATGCTTTTGACATAAATGGCCTTTATCACGTTGAAGTATGTTCCCTCTACACCAACTTTCATGAGAGTTTTTTTACTATGAATGGATGTTGAATTTTATCAAATGCTTTTTTTGAGTCTATTGAGATGATCGTGTGATTTTTATCCTTTCTTTTGTAAATGTGGTTTATCATATTAATTGATTTGCAAATATTGAACCATCCTTGCATCCCTGGAATAAATCCCACTTGATCATATTATATGATTCTTTTAATATACACTGAATTCAGTTTGCTAATATTTTGTTGAGGATTTTTGCATCTATATTCATCAAAGATATTGTCCCTTAATTATTTTTTTTCTATTTTGTGGTGTCTTTGTCTGATTTTGGTATCAGGATAATGGTTGCTTTGTGCGATGAATTTTGGAGTGTTTTCTCCTTTTCAATTTTTGTGAAAAGTTTGAGAAGGATAGGTCTAAGTTCTTCATATGTTTGGTAAAATTCCCCAATGAAGCCATGTGGGTCTGAAATGTAGATCGCTGGGAGATATTTTTTGGTGTGTGTGTGTGTGTGTGTGTGTGTGTGTGTTGTTTTGTTTTGTTTTACAGATTCTATTTCACTTCTAGTGAACAGTCTCTTCAAATTGTTTGTTTCTTCTTTACTCAGTTTTGGCAGGCTATACGTTTCTAGAAATTTCCATTTCTTCCTTTATATCTGCTTGTATTTGCTTTATATATTTAGGTGCTCTTGTATTTGGTGCATATATGTGAACAAGTGTAATATCCTCTTCTCATACTGATCCTTTTATCATTATATAATGCCTGATTTGTCTTTTGTTAAAGACTTTGTTTTAAAGTCTATTTTGTCTGATATGAGTATTGCTACTGCTGCTTTCTTACTGTTTCTGTTTGCATGAAATATCTTTTTTCCATCCTCATTTTCAATCTGTGTGTGTCTTTAGCTCTGAAGTGAGTGTCATGATAGCAGTGTATACATGGGTCTTGTTTTTAATCCAATCAGTCACCTTATGCCTTTTGATTGGAGCATTTAGTCCATTGACATGTAAATTAATTATTGATAGGTATATACTTATTGTCATATTATTACTTGTTTTCCAGTTGTTTTGTAGTTCTCTACTCAGTTTTTCTTTTGTTTCTTCCCTTTTCATTTGTTTGATGATTTTCTGTAGTGTTATGCTTGTGTTCCTTTCTTTTTGGTTTTTGTGTATCTATTGCACGTTTTTGATTTGTGGTTACCATGGGGTTCATATATGTTGACCTATAACTATATCTACTTATTTTAAAGTGGTAGTCATTTAAATTCAAACACATTCTAAAAGACCTACATTTTTTGCTCTGCTTCCCCCCACATTGTATTTTTGATGTCCTACTTTGCATCTTCATGTTTATTCCCTTTAATTTTAAATGATAATCTTGCTGAGCAGAGTATCCTAGGTTGCAGGTTTTCCCTTTCAGCATTTTGAATATATCATGCCACTCCCTTCTGGTCTGCAAAGTTTCTGTAGAAAAATCAACTGATAACCTTTTGGGGGTTACCTTGTATATGACTCTTTGTTTTTCTCTTACTGCCTTTAGAATTCTCTCTTTAACTCTTGCCATTTTAATTACGATATAATTATGGTGTTGGTCCATTTGGATTCATCTTATTTGGGACCTCTGTTCTTCCTATACCTGGATATCTGTTTCCTTTTTAGGTTGGGGATTTTTTCAGCCATAATTTCATCAAATACATTTCCCAACCTCTTCTCTCCATCTTAACCTTCTGGGACCCCTGTAATGTGAATGTTGATACACTTGATGTTATCCCAGAGATCTCTTAAACTGTTCTCATTTTTTTGGTTTGTTTTTCTTTTTGCTCTCCTAAATGGATGATTTCCATTCTTCCCTCTTCCAGATCATTCATGTGTTCTTCTGTATCACTTAGTCGGCTGTCCTTCTAGTGTTTTTATCATTTCATTTATTGTATTCTTCAGTTATGACTGGTTCTTTTTTATATTTTCTAGTTCCTTATTAAAATTCTCACTGTATTCATATATTCTTTTCTCTAACTCAGTTAGCATCTTTATTACTAGTGCTTTGAATTCTTTATCTGGTAACTTATTTAACATTGTTTAGTAATTTACTTTTTCAGGGGTTTTCTCTTACTCTTTCAATTGAGACCAGTTCCTCTGTTTTCTCATTTTGCTTAACTTTTTTAGGTGAAAGAGTTATCCATTGCATTCTTGAAGCAGTGTCCTTATGTGGGAGCATCCCTATATAGTCTATGTGTTCTCAGGCTTTGGTGGGAGAACTGGATTTGATGTGAACACAAGTAATGTTTTTCCTCAGGGAGTGCTGGCAGTTATCACATTAGTAAGAGGTGGGGCTGGAGGAGGGAATAGGGCCCAGAGCCATGTGTGAGGTGGGGTTTTCCTATGCTCAGTGGCCATCACCTCCTTATCAGGAGCAGGGGCAGATCCCAAGTTGCTGGAGAAGAAGCCCTTAGGGTCAGGTCCAAGCTGACCCTGTTCCCTTCAAATGTGTGCTTTCCCCTCTCCCAACTCCAGCACCCCTGCCCCAGAGGGGAGCAGTGCTGGAATAAGAGGGGTCTGTGTGAGCTCTTGGCTTGTGATGGGGTGAAGGCTCTGGTGGTCTAGCCACAGACAGAGGTTTGGGCTGCCTCTGATGCACTGCCCATGCAAGTACCAGTAATGGCTTTTCCTTCCCCACTCAGACACCGCTTTGGGTCAAAGTGTGTCCCATGGCCAAACTCTATCCTCAGTCTTGGCAGCCCTTGCTCCAGTGTGGACCTGTGACATGAAGTAAACAGAGCTGGAGCATTTGCTCAGCTTAGGCTGGGGTGTATGATCGGTGATTGCAAGAAACTGGGCAGCCACTAGAACATTTTCAATCCACCATCTCTGCCCCACCTCTGGAACAAGTCAGTGTGCATGTGTTCCTCACAAGTGAGTGCAAGCTTCCCATAGCTGTCCTGTTAGTCCCACTGGCCCACCAATCAAACAAGGGGGTTCATATTCCCTGCATCAGACTCCATGGCTGTGGACACCCCACATATGGCTCAGCCTGCTCCCTTCCCAGGGCAGTTACGCACCCCTGTGATCTCCCTTTCCCTCTAAGACCCCTCACAGACACACATATCCTTACCTGATTTCTTCTTTTCCCTTCCTACACAATTCCATGTGGATCTTTCTTACAGCCTTGGTTGTACAGGAGTCTTTCTGTCAGTTTCCAGTTAGTTTTCAGTGAGAATGCTCCATGTGTATGTGTACTTTTGATGTGTTCATGGGGGGAAGTGAGTTCCAAGTCCTCCAACTATGCTATCTATCTCTTCACTTTACTTTTGTGAGTGAAAAATGTTGCCTGCCATATCAGTAAACAAAGGATGTTGCAGCCATCAAGCCATCACATTACAGCTGTCCCAAAGGTGAGCCCTGAGGGAACTCAGGATAGAAACAGGATGCCTGCCATTGAGCCATAAGCCACTGCAGCCACCCCCAAATGGTGCACCCTGAAGAGGCTCAGGATGGGAAAACCCAGGATACTGGCCACGGATAGCTGAGGTACATACCAAAGGAATGATTTCAATAAGACCAGAGTTTTATATCTTCCCATACCTAGAAAAGAGCTAATTTCTTATCTTGAGATATCTGGTTTTCTTTTTTTTTTTTTTTTTTTTTGTGGTACGTAGGCCTCTCACTGTTGTGGCCTTTCCCGTTGTGGAGCACAGGTTCCAGATGTGCAGGCTCAGTGGCCATGGTTCACGGGCCCAACCACTCCGCGGCATGTGGGATCTTCCCGGACCGGGGCACGAACCCATGTCCCCTGCATCGGCAGGTGGACTCTCAACCACTGCACCACAAGGGAAGCCCTGGTTTTCTTTAATTAAAAGTAATCTTTTGATTTTTTTTTTTTTTTTTTGGTGTTCTTTGTTGCAAAAACTCCTATATATCCTGTCTCCTCCGTTACCTCTTTGGAACAGTCTCTCAGAGCTATCTGAGGACCTGCACCCCGGGCTTAAGTCCTCAGTTTTGTCCACCAAGTAAAACATAATTGTCAACTTTCACGTTGTGTATTTTTTTCAGTCAACAATTTCGAGTATAAAGATTGCAGAAGATTTGTCATCAACATGCAAGATCTCAAGAAATGCTTTCCCCATGAGTCTTTACTTAAAATCTACTAAAGAATCAGCTTCAGACAACCAAAATGACTGCAAAAACTTTGACATTAATGATGATAAGAATTACAGACATAGTGATTTACCTATACAATCAAAATTAATGTAGGCTTTAAAGGTGAGAGTATAAAATATATCAGCAGCATGTTCTGATGATGGGTACAATAAAACTATGAATAAATAATAGAGAATGAGGAGAGCATTTTCAAAAATGACTTTTTTAAACTAAATTGGTGCTATTGTTGCTATTATTATTCTAAATGTACTTTGTATGTAATGTACCACAAAATAAACATTTCTAATTTTATCATCCCCAGTATCCTTACAATTCAAGACATCCAATGTTGGGGAGAGGAGGTATGTATGTAAAAAATAGAGGTTAATATTTACTGAATATCAAGAGGAATTTCTGGTAAAATCAAAAGGTGCTTTACTTTTAAAATATATACATATCTATGGCTTTTTCTACATATGTGTATATGTTCATATAGATAGATGATAGATTAGATAGATGATAGATAGATAGATAGCTAGCTAGATAGATAGATAGAACACCCATAAATTTTCTAGTTCTGTTCACCGGAAAATTCTTGAAACCATGATCAACCCATCAGGAATGAAACCCCTTTTCTCAAATTGTGATCTCTAAATAACATCTCCCACTAAAAGGAACCAGGGCTACTTGGATAACTGTCTGATTTCAGGCCTGAGGCAGGAAATGTACAGTATTCTTATAGCAAGACATTAAAGCAGATTTATAATTGATGAGGGAGAGAATATGCCAGGTTTCTGGGAAAGAGCATTCTAGACAGAGGGAACAGCAAAGTCCATAGGTAGGATTGTTTGCTGTATTGAGAAAAAGTTAGGAGATCCTTGTGGCTGTGGTTTAGTAAGTAAGGGTAAGTGTGGTAGGAGATGGGGGATGGTTTGGAGGTGGGCTAGATCATGAATGACTTTGTAGACCATTTTAAACAATTTGGCAAAAAAAAAAAAAAAAAACAATTTGGCTTTTCTCTGAGAGAAATAGTTCATAGAGTTATTTTGAACAGAGAAGTAACATCTGATGTTTAGTTTTAAAGGGATGACTCTGGCTGCTGTGTCGCATTACATTATTGGGGGAAGAGTAAAAGCAAAAGCAGAGAGACCAGTGGGAGCCTACCGCAGCAACCTGGGCAAGATTTAGTGGAGGTGTGGACCAGCATGAGAGAGAAAGTGGTGAGGAGAAGTGGTAGGGTTCCAGATATCTCTTGCATGTACAGTCAGTGTGTTTTGTGATGGCTAAATGTAGGGTATGAAAGAAAGAGAAATATTAAAGACCATCCCAAGGTCCTGGGCCTCGTCAGTTATAAAAATGGAGATGGCAATTCCTGGGACAATGAAGACTGATGTGTTATGAGGGAATAAATCAAATGTTAAATTTTGCATAATTGTTCACTGTTATTAAAATTATACTGAAATATTTGTTTTAAAATATTTATTTTTTCCTACCACTACATTAGACAAAAAAATTATAGTCAATCTTTGCAAACGCAACTTTAATGTCACAGGCTTTGTCAAAATAAGGGCAATTTTTTGAGCCATCTAACACATTTTAAAGAGTATATCAACTTCACTTCTATATGAGTTGTGAGAATTAGGTCTGATATTGTCCCTGGACACTTGATCATATATATAAGACTTTTTTTGAAATATTTGTCTTATAAATGTGAATATGTGATCTCAAAATATAAACTGCTCATTACACTATAATAAATCTTAATACAGTTCTATAAAGTGTTCTTGAAAGAACTAAATAAAGCCTTCTTTAAGAACTAAGAAATAATTATTGTGCTATTATTTTTAAAGAAACTAATATCATTCTTGGAGAGTTACAGTTGAGATTAACTCATAATGGTACAGAGAAGAGTTATGCAAAGTCTCCCAGTGAAACAGTACTCTGAAGTAAAGACATTCTGGACAAAATTGAAAGTATTCATGTATTTAAAGAAAGAATGTGACAAACAGAAAGTGATTGATAACCTAAGGAAAATTAGAGAAAGAATAGCAGTAGAGGCATTGGCATTTCCAAGTGTCCAGGGATGAAGGCATTTTGCCTGAGGGGTTTTAGGTATTTTGGCCCCATTGGTAAAACCATTCCCATTTGAGATAAACACAAAAGTTTATCTTTTTCAATTTCTCTAACGCTACTCATCCTACTCATCCTAATTACATGTTTTACAAGAGAACTTCTGACTACACTTTCTTATTAGGGAGAGAATAATCTGACTTCACCAAATCATGTTGAAATAATTCAACTGAAAAAAATTTTAAAACAGAATTTGATCTCACATATCAATCTGTATCATTCTCCATTTTTTTTTTTTTTTTTTTTTTTGCAGTACATGGGCCTCTCACTGCTGTGGCCTCTCCCGTTGCGGAGCACAGGCTCTGGACGCACGGGCTCAGTGGCCATGGCTCACAGGCCCAGCTGCTCCTCGGCATGTGGGATCCCCCCGGACCGGGGCACGAACCCGTGTTTCCTGCATCGGCAGGTGGACTCTCAACCACTGTGCCACCAGGGAAGCCCCCATTCTCCATTTCTTTACTCCCCTCTACATCATTCTTCCAAGGACTCACCTGTTGTCTCTCTTGATAATTCCTCTTGGCCTAATTTCTTTTGGTTGTACATAAACCACTGTGAGCATCTGTGAGAGTCACCACTGCAATGGCAATGCAATGGCATTTTGTACTCTTATTACTTAGTATCAGCAGATTTAAAAATTATTATTAATTTTTCACACATACACAAAAGTAGAAAGAATAATACAATGAAACCCCATGTAGCCTTTACATATATTTTTAAAACACATTCTTTTTTTAATTTGTTTTGTAGTAAGAACACTTAACATGAGATCTATTCTCTTAATAAATTTTTAAGTGCATGATACAATATTGTTCACTACAGGAAAATGTTGTATATCAGATCTCTAGAACTTATTCATCTTGCATAACTGAATCTTTTTACTGTTAAACAGAAGCTCTTCATTTCCCCCTCCCTTCAGCCTCTGGAGACCACCACCTGGAAATGGTGAAGACCACCATTCTACTCCCTGTTTCTATGAGTTTGACTTTTTCAGATACCTCTTATAAGTGTAATCATGAAGCATATGTCATTCTGTTACTTGTACACTTTTGGAGGGAATGTAAAATGGTGCAGCTGCTATGGAAAATAGTATGAAGTTTCAAAAAAAATACTAAAGATAGAACTACAATATGATCCAGCAATCTCATTCTGGGTATACATCCAAAGATGTATCTACACTTTCATGTTCATTCACAACAGCCAAGATCTGGAAACAGTGTAAATGTCCACTGATGGATGGATGAATAAAGAAAAGGTGATTTATATATACAGTGGAATATTAGTCAGCCTTTAAAAAGAAGGAAATACTGCCATATGCCACAAACATGGATGAACCTGGAACACATAATGCTAAGCCCTTATATATTCAAACAACGTCCCTCACCTGTCACTCAAATTTAACCACTGTCAAGATTTTATCACATTTCTCTTTTTTCATTTGCTAAAATATGTATAGCTTGTGAAGCCAAAATATGTTAAAGCAAATTCCCAAATTTATCACTACTTCAATATGCAGCTCTAAAAAAATAAACATTTTCCTGCCAAAACCCCAAAATACATGATCACATCTAACAGAAGAAACAGTAACAAAATTAAGAACAAAATAAAATAATACCCAGTCTACAACCAAATTTCCCCAATTATCTAAAAATTGTGTTCATATTGTTGCTTTATTCTAAGTAGAATCCAGATAGGGCTTTTATTTTTTTTTATATTTTTCTCTTTTAAATAAAGAAGCTCTCTCCTGGGTGGTAGGTTGTTTTTTTTTCTTAAATGGCATTGAAAATTAGTCTCTTGTCATACATTTTATAATTTCTTCCCGGAGCATTTTTTGAATGGTTTCCTAGATATGACTGGGTCAAGTATAAATGCATATATTATTTTGCTAATTATTGCTCAACTTCTTTCTATAGGGGCTAGAATAGTTTCATTCCCACCACCAATATATGAGTGTTTATTTCTTCACAGCTTCTGCACCAGGGAATGTTGTCAAAATTTTCGATGCTTACCAACCTGATAGATAATAGGTGGTATCTCAATGTAATGTGAAATTTCATTTCTTTTAATTAAGTACAATTAACTTATTTCATGTGTGTAAAGACCATTTTTAATTTCTTCTAACTACTTTGATGTCATCAGCTTTCAAAATGTTTTATCATTACCTCTTTGATATAATAGTTTTCTTCTTTTGATTTCCAAGGCACATCACTTGCCTTGCTTCTCTTATCCTTCACTGATCTTTCTTCTCTCACTCTTATGCCAGATTATTCTCCTCTTCTCAACCTCTAAATGTCAGCTAGCTCCAGGGCTCAGTCTTTGAACATCTTCTTTTCTCCATCTATACAGTAGACTTTCCATATTCTCAGATTCTTTATCTGCAGATTCAACCAACTGTGATGGAAAATATTTAAAAAAAGTTCCAATAGGCAAAACTTGAATTTGCCACATACTGGCAACTATTTACATAGTATTTACATTGTATTATGTATTATAAGTAATTAAGAGATGATTTAAAGTATATGGGAAGATGTGCATAAGTTATATGCAAATACTATGCCATTTTATATAAGGGTCTTGAGCATATGTGGATTTTTGTATCCATGTGGGTCCTGGAGCCAACACCCCCACAAATACCTAAGGAGGATTGTACTGGTTCACTAGGGGATTTCACCTTAAAATACCACCTACACACCAAGGACAATACCCAAATTTATAACTTTAGCCCTTAACTTTACTGTCAATTAAAGAAAAATACACAATTGAGTATTTGATATGTCCATTTTAATATCCAACCATGTTATTGATCATCCCCACACTCTAGAGTGAACATCCCCTAATATTCCCCTTTTCTGCCTCTTTCCTGTAATTGCTCAAGCCAACCACTTAGAGTCATCAGGACTCCTCTCTTTCTCTAAGACCCCTCTTGTAATCCAGAAACACATTTAAATTGACTCTACCAGAATCTGACCATTTTTACCATCACCTACACCATTAGAGTTCTAGCCCAAAACAACATCATCACTGTCTTGGATTTTGGGATAGCCGTCATACTGGTCCCCTGCTTTCACCTTGTCTTTCTACATACAGCAAGCAAAATGATCCTTTTAAAATAAGTCAGATCAGCTCTAGTAATTCCATTTCCAGTTATATATCTAGAAGAGTTGGAAGTAGGATCTCAAAGAGATACGCGTATACCCATGTTCATAGCGGCATCATTCACAGTAGACATTAGGTAGAAGTTTATTATCCAAATATCCATTGATGGATGAATGGATTTACAAAATATGGTATATACTGACAAAGAAATATAATTCAGCCTTAAAAAGGAAGGGGATTCTGACATATGCTACAACACAGATGAACCTTGAGCACATTAGTCTAAATGAAATAAGCCAGTCACAAAAGCACAAATACTGTGTGATTACACTTCTGTGAGGCATGTAGAGTAGTCAGACTTATAGAAACAAAAAGTACATGGTGGCTGCCAGGAGTTAGGGAAAGGGGGAAATGGAGAATCGTTGTTTAATAGGAAGAGAGTTTCAGTTTTGTAAGACGAAAAAGTTCTGGAGATTTGTTGTACAACAATATGAATATACTTAGAACTACTGAAGTGTAAACTTAAAAAAAATGGTTAAGAGGGTAAGTGTTGGTGGGTGGTGGTGGTGTGATGAATTGGGAGATTGGGATGGACATATATACACTAATATGTATAAAATGGATAACTAATAAGAACCTGCTGTATAAAAAAAATAAATAAAATAAAATTCAAAGTAAATAAATAAATAAAAACAAAAATACGATCAAGATGACACTGATCAGACCACCACATGACCAATTAATTTCAGGATGATTGTCAGAGCTAACTGTGCTATTCTGCCTGTATCCCCCCTCCACCCACCTGTGAATTCCTGAAATTCCCCTTTAAAAGCTCTTTCCCCCTGACTGGCAATGGGGAGTTGGTTCTTTGGGACTTGAGTCTACCTTCTCCCAAGGATTGCCAGCTTCCTCAATAAAGATATTTTTCCTTTTACCCGACAAAAAAAAAAAAAAGAGGGTAAATGTTATATTTATTTTACCAAAATTAAAAAAAAATTAATATCAGATCTTAAGTAAGGTATATTTCCTTCAAACCCACCAATAAATTTCCTCCTTTCTTAGAATAAGTCCAAAATTTTTCCCAGACCTTCAATGTCTTATATGATCTGCACCCCTCCCCGACTCAACATTCTCCTCTGACCTCATCTTCTACTACCTACTCTCTGACTCATTCTGTCACTGTTTTCCTGTTGTTGCTTGAACTTGTCAAAAACACTTTTCCCTCAGGTCCTTCACTATTGATGTTCCCAGATATATTTACATAACTTATTCTCTCATTTCATTTCACTACTCAGAGAAATATTCCCTGACTACACTATCTAGCTAGTACCTTCTTGCTGTCACCTTTTAACATTTTTTACTCTGATTTAATATTCTTCATACCCCTGAGCACCACTTAATATATAACACTTATTTTTTGTATTATTTTCCTCTCTCTTTTGATCGTTCATGTGCCTTAATTAGTTTTTCTACCTCAATTATTAAAATATTTTTTTCATTTCCAATGTCTCTCATAAATGAGTTGCCTTATATGTTAGGATTTTCATCATTCATTACTATTTTCTTCTCTGTGACAATATCACACTGCCTTCATTTCTGGAGATTCCTATCAAATCTTGATATTTGTTATATAAAAGGCAACAACTTATCTTTCAAAAATTGTCTTGTCTATTCTTGCTCTTTAATCCTTCACATCTATCTAAGAATCAGCTGGTCAAGTTCCATGACAATAATTTGCATAAATTTTAACTGGAATTGTGTTGAATTTTTACATTATTTTGTTGGAGAATTTACACCTCTACATTACTGGTTCTTCCTATCCTTGCATATAATGCAATTTATTTAGGTTATTAATGTTTTTCAATAAAGTATTCTGATTTTCTGAGAAAGATCTTTTACATATCCTGTGAGATTTATTTTTAGTATCTTGTACTTTTGGTAATACTCATAAATAACATATATTTTAAAATAAAAATTTATCTGATTTTCTGGTGTAGAGAAATGCCATAGAATTTATCTTATATTTGGCTACCATTTTCTAATCTCTAATTAATTCTGTCTGTAGAGTTTTTTGGGGCTTCTGTGTTGGAGATCATACATCTATGAATGCTGATATCTTTGTTTCTTTTTCAAAACAGTATGTCTTTTCCTTTCCTCTTATTCTGGCTAATCCCTTTAAAACAATATTGAATAGAAATCAAGACAGTGGGTATCCTTGTCTTATTCTTTATTTAAAAGAGAATTGCTTTTAATATTTTACTATTAAATGTTATTTTCTTCTCTAGATTATATCACATTAAGGTTCTCTTCTGTTCCTGTGTCAATAAAGTATTTTTTGTTTTAATTCCTGAAAGATTTTCATGATTATTTTATGCATCTATTGGGATGATCATACTTTTGTCTTTAATTTGTAAATGTAATAAATTACATCACATTAATAAGTTTTCTAATGTTGAATTAGACTTGCATTTCTTTTATAAACCAATTTGGTTGTGCTGTTATGTCACTAGATTTGGTTAGCTAATATTATCTTTAAGATGTTCCCATTATACATACAAAAGAGGTTAACCTGTAATGTTTCATTTTCACATGGTTATTTTCTGTTTTGCCAGCAAAGTTAAACACATGCCATTAAAAAAATGCAAAGATAAGTTCCTTGTTTTGAAAAAATTCTCTCATAGACATGTGCAAGATAGCAACTAATTTTCACTTTTTTTTTTTTACATCTTTATTTGAGTATAATTGCTTTACAATGGTGTGTTAGTTTCTGCTTTAGAACAAAGTGAATCAGTTATACATATACATATGTTCCCATATCTCTTCCCTCTTGCATCTCCCTCCCTCCCACCCTCCCTATCCCACCCCTCCAGGTGGTCATAAAGCACTGAGCTGATCTCCCTGTGCTATGCGGCTGCTTCCCACTAGCTATCTACCTTACATTTGGCAGTGTATATATGTCCATGCCTCTCTCTCGCTTTGTCACAGCTTATCCTTCCCGATCCCCATATCCTCAAGTCCATTCTCTAGTAGGTCTGTGTCTTTATTCCCGTCTTACTCCTAGGTTCTTCATGACATTTTTTTCCCTTAAATTCTACATATATACGTGTTAGCATACGGTATTTGTCTTTCTCTTTCTGACTTACCTCACTCTGTATGACAGACTCTAGGTCTATCCACCTCATTACAAATAGCTCAATTTTGTTTCTTTTTATGGCTGAGTAACATTCCATTGTATATATGTGCCACATCTTCTTTATCCATTCATCCAATGATGGACACTTAGGTTGTTTCCATCTCCAGGCTATTGTATATAGAGCTGCAATGAACATTTTGGTACATGACTCTTTTTGAATTATGGTTTTCTCAGGGTATACGCCCAGTAGTGGGATTGCTGGGTCATATGATAGTTCTATTTGTAGTTTTTTAAGGAACCTCCATACTGTTCTCCACAGTGGCTGTATCAATTTACATTCCCACCAACAGTGCAAGAGGGTTGCCTTTTCTCCACACCCTCGCCAACATTTATTGTTTCTAGATTTTTTGATGATGGCCATTCTGACTGGTGTGAGATGATATCGCATTGTAGTTTTGATTCGCATTTCTCTAATGATTAATGAAGTTGAGCATTCTTTCATGTGTTTGTTGGCAGTCTGTATATCTTCTTTGGAGAAATGTCTATTTAGGTCTTCTGCCCATTTTTGGATTGGGTTTTTTGTTTATTTAATATTGATCTGCATGAGCTGTTTATATATTTTGGAGATTAATCCTTTGTCAGTTGCTTCATTTGAAAATATTTTCTCCCATTCTGAGGGCTGTCTTTTGGTCTTGTTTATGGTTTCATTTGCTGTGCAAAATCTTTGAAGTTTCATTAGGTCCCATTTGTTTATTTTTGTTTTATTTCCATTTCTCCAGGAGATGGGTCAAAAAGGATCCTGCTGTGATTTATGTCATAGAGTGTTCTGCCTCTTTTCCTCTAAGAGTTTGATAGTTTCTGGCCTTACATTTAGGTCTTTAATCTATTTTGAGCTTATTTTTGTGTATGGTGTTAGGGAGTGTTCTAATTTCATTCTTTTCCATGTATCTGTCCAGTTTTTCCAGCACCACTTATTGAAGAGACTGTCTTTTCTCCATTGTATATACTTGTCTCCTTTGTCATAGATTAGTTGACCATAGGTGCATGGGTTTATCTCTGACCTTTCTATCCTGTTGCATTGATTTTATTTCTGTTTTTGTTCCAGTACCATATTGTCTTGATTACTATATTTTTGTAGTATAGTCTGAAGTAAGGGATTTTGATATCTCCAGCTCTGTTTTTATCCCTCAAGACTGCCTTGGCTATTAGGGGTCTTCTGTGTCTCCATACAGATTTTAAGATATTTTGTTCTAGTTCTTTACAAAATGTCATTGGTAATTTGATAGGGACTGCATTGAATCTGTAGATTGCTTTGGGTAGTATAGTCTTTTTTTTTTTTTTTTTTTTTTTGTGGTATGTGGGCCTCTCACTGTGTGGCCTCTCCTGTTGCAGAGCACAGGCTCCGGATGCACAGGTTCAATGGCCATGGCTCATGGACCCAGCCGCTCTGTGGCATGTGGGATCCTCCCGGACCAGGGCATGAACCTGTGTCCCCTGCATTGGCAGACAGGCTCTCAACCACTGCGCCACAAGGGAAGCCCATCTCTCCATTTTTTGTGTCATCTTTCATTTCTTTCATCAGTGTATTATAGTTTTCTGAGTACAGGTCTTTAACCTCCTCAGGTAGGTTTATTCCTAGGTATTTTATTCATTTTGTTGCAATGGTGAATGAGATTGTTTCTTTAATTTCTCTTCCTGATCTTTCATTGTTAGTGTATAGTAATGCAAGAGATTACTGTGCATTAATTTTGCATCCTGCAACTTTACCAAATTCATTGATTAGCACTAGTAGTTTTTTGGTGACATCTTTAGGGTTATCTATATATAGTATCATGTCATCTGCAAACAGTGACAGTTTTACTTCTTCTTTTCCAAGTTGTATTCCTTTTGTTTCTTTTTCTTCCCTGATTGCCATGGCTAGGACTGCAAATCTATGTTGAATTATAACGGCGAGAGTGGACATCCTTGTCTGTTCCTGGTCTTAGAGGAAATGCTTTCAGTTTTTCACTGTTGAGAATGATGTTTGCTGTGGGTTTCTTATATATGGCCTTTATTATATTGAGGTAGCTTCCCTCTATGCCCATTTTCTGGAGAGTTCTTATCATAAATGGCTGTTGAATTTTGTCAAAAGCTTTTTCTGCACCTATTGAGATGATCATATGGTTTTTATTCTTCAGTTTGTTAATATGGTGTATCACATTGATTGATTTGTGTATGTTGAAGAATCTTTGCATCCCTGAGGTAAATCCCACTTGATCCGCTCTATGATCCTTTTAATATGTGGTTGGATTCTGTTTGCTAGTATTTTGTTGAGGATTTTGCATCTATATTCATCAGCATTATTGGTCTGTAATTTTCTGTTTTTGTAGTATCTTTGTCTGGTTTTGTTATCAGGGTGATAGTGGCCTCATAGAATGAGTTTGGGAGTGTTCCTTCCTCTGAAGTTTTCTTGGAAGAGTTTGAGGAGGATGGGTGTTAGCTCTTCTCTAAATGTTTGATAGAATTCACTTGTGAAGCCATCTGGTCCTGGACTTTTTTTTGTTGGAAGATTTTTAATCACAGTTTCAATTTCATTACTGGTGATTGGTCTGTTCATATTTTCTATTCCTTCCTGGTTCAGTCTTGGAAGGTTATACCTTTGTAAGAATTTGTCCATTTTGTCCAGGTTGTCCATTTTATTGGCATAGAGTTGCTTGTCGTAGTCTCTTGTGATGCTTTGTATTTATGCAATGTTCATTGTAACTTCCCCTTTTTCATTTCTAATTTTATTGATTTGTGTCCTTTCCCTCTTTTTCTTGTTGGATCTGGCTAAAGGTTTATCAGTCTGGTTTATCTTCTCAAACAACCAACTTTTAGTTTTATTGATCTTTTCTTTTGTTTTCTTTGTTTCTGTTTCATTTATTTCTGCTCTGATCTCTATGATTTCTTTCCTTTTACTAACTTTGGGTTTTGTTTGTTCTTCTTTCTCTAGTTCCTTTAGGTGTAAGGTTAGATTGTTTATTTGAGACTTTTCTTGTTTCTTGAGGTAGGATTGTATTGCTGTAAACTTTCCTCTCAGAACTGCTTTTGCTGCATCCTATGGGTTTTGGATGGTCTTGCATTTTTGGTCATTTGTCTCTAGGTATTTTTTGATTTCCCCTTTGGTTTTTTCAGTGATCTCTTGGTTATTTATGAACGTATTGTATAGCCTCCACGTGTTTGTGTTTTCTATGTTTTATTCTCTGTAATTTATTTCTAATCTCATAGAATTGTGGTCAGAAAAGATGGTTGATATGATTTCAATTTTCTTAAATTTATCGAGGCTTGGTTTGTGACCCAAGATGTGACCTATCCTGAAGAATGTTCCATATGCACTTCAGAAGAATGTGTAATCTGCTGTTTTGGATGGAATGTCCTATAAATATCAATTAAATCTATCTGGTCTATTGTGTTATTTAAAGCTTTTGTTTCATTATTAATTTTCTGTCTGGATGATCTGTCCATTTGTATAAGTGAGGTGTTATAAAGTCTCCCACTATTATTGTGTGGCTGTTGACTTCCTCATTTATAGCTGTTAGCATTTGCTTTATATGTTGAGGTGCTCCTAAGTTGGGTGCATATATGTCTAAAATTGTTATATCTTCTTCTTGGATTGATCCTTTGATCATTATGTAGTAGCCTTCCTTGTCTCTTGTAACATTCTTTATTTTAAAGCCTATTTTATCTGATATGAGTATTGCTACTCCCACTTTCTTTTGATTTCCATTTGCATGGAATATCTCTTTCCATCCCTTCACTTTCAGTCTGTATGTGTCCCTAGGTCTGAAGTGAGTCTCTTGTAATCAGCATATATATGGGTCTTGTTTTTGTACCCATTCAGCGAGCCTGTGTCTTTTGGTTTAAGCATTTAATCCATTCACATTTAAGGTAGTTATCAATACGTATGTTCCTATTACCATTTTCTTAATTGTTTTGGATTTGTTTTTTTTTTTAGATCATTTTCTTCTCTTGTGTTTGCCACTTAGAGAAGTTCCTTTAGCATTTGCTGTAGAGCTGGTTTGGTGGTTCTGAATTCTCTTAGCTTTTGCTGGTCTGTAAAGCTTTTGATTTCCTGTCGAATCTGAATGTGATCCTTGCCAGGTAGAGTAATCTTGGTTGCAGGTTGTTCCCTTTCATCACTTTAAATATATCATGCCACTCCTTTCTGGATTGTAGAGTTTCTGCTGAGAAATCAGCTGATAACCTTATAGGCATTCTCTTGTATGTTAATTGTCATTTTTCCCTTGTTGCTTTTAATAAATTTTCTTTGTCTTTAATTTTTGCCAATTTAATTACCAAGTGTCTCAGCATGTTTCTTCTTGGATTTATCTTGCCTGGGACTCTTTGCACTTCTTCAACTTGGTTGGCTAATTCCTTTCCCATGTTACGGAACTTTGCATCTGTAATCTCTTCTAAAATTTTCTCGAGTCCTTTCTCTCTCTCTTCTCCTTTGGGGACCCCTTTAATGCAAATGTTTGTGCATTTAATGTTGTACCAGAGGTCTCTTAGGCTGTCTTCATTTCTTTTCATTCTTCTTCCTTTATTCTGTTCTGTGGCAATGAATTCCAGGTCACTGATCTGTTCTTCTGCCTCAGTTATTCTGCTACTGATTCCTTTTAGTGTATTTTTCATTTCAGTTATTGTATTGTTCATCCTTGTTTGCTTGTTCTTTAATTCTTCTAGGTGTTTGTTCTTTAATTTTTCTAGGTCTTTGTTAAACATTTCTTACATCTTCTCGATCTTTGCCTCCATTCTTTTTCCAAGGTCCTGGATCATCTTCACTATCGTTATTCTGAATTCCTCTTCTGGAATGTTGCCTACGTCCACTTCATTTAGTTGTTTTTCTGAGGTTTTATCTTGTCCCTTCATCTGGTACATAGTCCTCTGCCATTTCATTTTGTCTATCTTTCTGTGAATGTGGTTTTCATTCCACAGGCTGCAGGATTGTAGTTCTTCTTGCTTCTGCTGTCTGCCCTCTGGTGCATGAGGCTATCTAAGAGGATTGTGCAAGCTTCCTGAGGGAGGGACTGGTGGTGGGCACAGCTCAGTAAAACTTTAATCTGCTTGTCTGCGGATGGGTGGAGCTGAGTTCCCTCCATGTTGGTTGTTTGGCCTGAGGCAACCCAGCACTTGAGCTCACAGGCCATTTGGTGGGGCTAATGGCACCTCCTGGAGAGGTCACACCAAGGAGTACTTCCCAGAACTTCTGCTGCCAGTGTCCTTGTCACCATGGTGAGCCATAGCCAACCCCTGCCTCTGCAGAAGACCCTCCAACACTAGCAGGTAGGTCTGTTTCAGTCTCCTGTGGGGTCACTGCTCCTTCCCTGTGGGTCCTGGTGCACACAGTACTTTGTATTTGCCCTCCAGGAGTGGAGTCTCTGTTTCCCCTCACCCTGTTGAAGTCCTGTAATCAAATCCTGGTAGGCTTCAAAGTCTGATCGTCTGGGAATTCCTCCTCCCATTGCCAGAACCCCAGGTTGGAAAGTCTGACGTGGGGCTCAGAACCCCCACTCCAGTGGGTGGACGTCTGTGGTATAATTGTTTTACAGTTTGTGAGTCATCCACCTGGTGGTTATGGCATTTGATTTTATTGTGATTATCCCTCTCCTCCCATCTCATTGAAGTTTCTCCTTTGTCTTTGGATGTGGGGTATCTTTTTGGTGAGTTCCAGTGTCTTCCTGTCAATGATTGTTCAGCAGTTTGTTGTGATTCTTGTCCTCTTGCAAGAGGAAGTGAGCACATGTCCTTCTACTCTGCCATCTTGAACTAATCTCCCTTGCTCACATAATTTATGTTTTAAAAATTATTGCCATCAAGTTCATAATATTGTCTCATAATTTGATGATCTCTGCTGCATCTATTTATCTGGGCTTTACTTCTAGTATGGCTTTAATGTATATTCTTTTAATCTTATCATCCTGCCAGATGTTAACTGTATTGATATTTAAAACAAACACATGCAACTTTTTAAATTCTCTCTATTGCATCACAGTTTTATGTTTTTAATTAAGTTCTGCTCTTATATATTTTTTCTCCTCTACCTAAATGTATTTGTTTATTATTCTTTTTGTAGGTTCATAAATTGGATACTTAGGTCATAATTTATTAGGCTTTCTTCTTATCTAATGAAAACACTTACATTTCACTTTAACTGTATATCACATGTTTTGCTCTGAATAATTTTTATTATCACTGATGCCAAGTATTTTCTAAAGTCTAGTATGATTCTAACCTGACTATTGATTATTTAGAATTATATTTCATATAAATTTTTCATGTTTTTTTAAATTCCTAACTTTATTTTTGTCAGAAAGTAAGTTCTGTATTTTTAATTTTTTGAAACTTTCTGCACTTAATTATAGTAACTTTGGTTCAAAATGCCATTTATTGTTATGAACATGTTATTCTAAGAAGGAATTAATTTCTTAAATTTGAAAGTGAACTTTCTATCACCAAAATTCTGAGCTTTAGTTTTCTCATGTATTAAATGAGAATAAAAATATCTACCTTGAGAGGATTAAAAGTGACATATATGAAGTACCTATCACAGTTCCCTGACAATAGTAGATGTTTTTAAAAATAATAGCTAAATAAATGGACTCTCTTGGGTGCATATGTATTTTGTTTCATGCACTTGATTAAAATCTTCTTGAGAGGCATGAATCTGATTTTTGTTTGTGTGTGTCAATTCAGTGCTTTCTAATGTAATACCTTGCATAAGGTAACTAAATACTATCTGTGATTGATTGATTGACTATTTGGGTGATTAATTGTAAGTCAATATTTCAGAATTTTCCATAACTTTTTAAAAAATTCATGTTTCAAATGTTAATATTAAACATACAAGAAAAGCACACTGATGAATAAAGATTGTTGACTAAAATAATGTTGAATTCATTGCACCACTTCCTGTGTGGAGATTTCCTGAAAGAGTGGTTCAACGAATGATCTCTTATGGAGAAATGTTAAGGATGAACCTTAATACAGAGGCTCTGGATAGCTGTATATGTATGTGTACACACACACACACACACACACACACACACACACACACACACTCTAATGCTTCACTGAAGTCTGTTGCACACATTCAGTATTTTAGAGTACTGCTATAGGAATTAAAGAATATAATACCTCCTGCAACACAGTTAGGCAGGAAATAACAGTATCACAGCAAATGTATAATGATTCTAGTATGAGAGAACAAAGCTCAGAAAGATTTGAGGGAAACACTGAGGAGCATATGACGTGAAGAAGTAGATGCAACTGGAAGATTTGTGACAGATGTTAGTTATCCTCCCTTTCCACATATACTACAAAAGGTCCCTCTTGAAGAAAATGAGACTGAACTTTATGGCACTCAGCAATGTGCACTTAGTCTGCTTCTCCAAGAAGGCCAATGTTATCTCTGATGGGATAATTAAATTATACATGCACTATCCCCTACTCATGCAAACCAAATTATGTGCTTCTTATCAGCTTCATTGCAAGCTTCTCTATCCATCTATTAAATATTGTTTCTCCCAATAGCTCATTTGTTTTATTTTTTGAAGATGTTTTTATCTTACTCTCAGCCTTCATCTCTAGTATATAAGGTGACTCCAGTGTTGATATGTATGGCCAGTCCAACATCTGATCCTCCAATGTCTTGCTCTTAGTTGATTGCAGTTTCCTGCTCCTCTGCCTACCCTCCTTATTGTCTCAATCTTTGCCATCTCTACTCTCACCAAAAGTCGTGATTTTAGTATTCTCTCTGATCACAACCTGGTCTCCTCTACATTACTTATTCAATTATTCACATTGTAGCTGCTCAATTAAATATTTTGAAGAATTACTTTATACTGCTCTTACCTTCATAACACTTTATATAAACTTTCACCAACTCCTTTCACTTTTAGTTTTACTTTCTAAACATGTATTGCATCTGTCACTAATTCTAGTCCTCCAAATTCTCATAATCTCTTTCCTGGGCTACTACAGTAGCATGCTAACAGCCTTTTTGCACTTACTGTGGTTCTGTAGCCAATCTGTAGCCAAACTGATATTTTTATAAAGTTCATCTATTCCTTCATCTCTCCCTCATCAAGCTTAAAGTATTACTAAATATTTACATTATTTTTAAGATAAAGACTAAAATCTCTAAATGCTCCAAAGGGCTGTCAAGATCTTTTCCCTATCTATTTCTCTGGGTCCATTAGCCTTCTTTCAGTTCCTAGAAAGGCCCATGCTCCCACTTGCCCCTAAATCTGAGTGTCTGCCACAGCCTCCCTGACCCATCCTTCCCCTTCAGCCCTCTCTTTCCAGTCAATTCCTATTCTCCTAACAGAATAAAGCTTGGTATTTTTTAAAATAAATATCTATCATAGTGACAATGATATGCTTAAGAAGTTTCTTTGATATACATTTATGGAAAATACTTATCTTTTTCTTTGGCTAGATAGATTTGGCTGAATGAACAAAAATTGTCACTTCAGAAGCAACACAAATATCAGGAAATCCATAATACTAAAACTGGATGGTAAATTTCTGATAACATCAAAGAATTTATGCCTATTTTCCAAAAAATATTTTAAAATGCTAATTTTGTATATTTATCAAGGGAGATTATTAATGGTGAATAACCAATATCAATAGAAAAACATCTAAAACCCCCTGCTTGAGTTGCAAATAGTTTAATTGACAATGCTAATTTAAGTAAATATACAATTATAACAGATGAAAGTGCAATAATCAAACAAATTCAGATTTTCTTTTCCTCTATGAGTGGTTGGCTTAACTAATGAATGGAAAGTTGGGTTTTCCTTCTGACTCTAGTTATTTTAAGCATTAGACAGAGAGCTCAGATCAGTAGAGAGGTCAAGTAAAGAGGGAAGGCAGGATAAGGACTGACAAATATCTCTGGATTTGGCAAATAGTAGGCTACTAGTGTTTTTGGAGAGAGCAAAAACACTGAAAAGTGAGTCAGAAATCAGGTTGCTAAGGGTTAAGGAAAAAAATGATGGGTGACAAAACCAAGATAAGAATGCCTACTGTTATTACAAAGAGCATGGTTCTAGGGAGAAGAATATTGGAATGCTAGCTTAGAATATAGGATGAAGGGGGTCTTTCTCTTTTTTATTTTATTTTATTTTATTTTTATTTTATTTTATTTTTAGTTTTGGGTCTTTCTCTTTTTCTTCTCCTTCTCCTACACCTCCTTCTTCTTGGAAAGATTAGCTTGAGAATATAATATTTACAAGCTGAAAGAACAGTGCTAGTGTATATGAATGGGTTGAAAGTAAAGTTGAGAGGAGGCAATATTTGTGAGTTGAGATTATCAGATTAGACTAGAGAGGACAAGATTTAGAGCACAGGTAAAGTGATCAGTTTTATCAGACAGAGCTTAAGAAATGTCAGGTTTATAGTCAAATTCTAGAAATTATTAAATGGAGGCAGTATATTTTTATTGAGTACCATGTAGGTGGCACTTTTGAGAAAATAAGATAGACAAGTAAGAAAGAGATATGACAGGGCTTCCCTGGTGGCGCAGTGGTTGGGAGTCTGCCTGCCGATGCGGGGGATGCGGGTTCGTGCCCCGGTCCGGGAGGGTCCCGCGTGCCGCGGAGCGGCTGGGCCCGTGGGCCATGGGTGCTGAGCCTGCGCGTCCAGAGCCTGTGCTCCGCGACGGGAGAGGCCACGGCGGTGAGAAGCCCGCGTGCCGCAAAAAAAAAAAAAGAAAGAGATATGACAAAGAATAATAAGTACAGCTCCTTCCTTCAACACACTGGTAGTTTTGTTGGAAAAAAAAAAAAAAAAAAAGAAAAACAATAAGCCCGCATTATGTGCCAGGCACTGTGCTGGACATATTAAGTGTATTATCTCACATAATCCTGTAACCTTCTGAAGGGGAGCATTGTTATTTTAATTTTACAAACAAAGATAGTGAAGCTGAAAAAAATCAAATAACTTGCCCAACTCACAAAGCTAGTAATTGACTTACTTGGGATTCAAGCCCAGATCAGTTTGAATCTAAAACTTACCCTTCATCCATTAAGGTACACATTTGAAAAAAATACATCAAATCTTGAATGATCCTTATGTCCTCAAGAGGATTGAAACATATAGAAAATTGAAAACTAGGCAGTTAGATTTCACAGCTATGGTTTCTTTTCTGCCAAAATGAGATTGGTTGGTTTGAATAATTGTATTTGTTACTCTGATTGCTTGGGCAAGATAACGTTTCAAGTATCAAAAGGCCATAACCAAAGTCATTTATATCATGCATAAATCAAAATTGTAACAGACAAAAATATAAGTTATTTTAAGAATGTGATTATAATATTTAAAACTTGTACACATACCCAGATATTTATGTACTGGGAACATTTTGCAAATTAAGGAAAAATAGAGTGGGGTCAATATCCAGCTTCAGTTAGAAAAAGCAAAGTTTTCAATACAAATTTAGATGTTTGGCAACTCCTATAATTTAGTAAGAGAAAAAATATAAGCCATTCTTTTGATATCTAATGTGTCATCTTGTCCTTTATTATGATGCTAATAGCAATGCTGCCGCTGGTGTTTGACATGAAGCATCTGGTACATTTGGACTGAAGCTTCTAAATTTTTTCTAACAATACATGAATTGGATCTCAGGCATTGCTGTGTGGCATACTTATTGAACCAACTAAGGAGTGGTAATTCGCAGGACTTTTGTATTTATTTATACTTAATTTTAGACTTTCTCAAACTAAGGTGAGCTATCTAAAAGTCCCTGCACATTCTTAGGTACTCACGGGGTGGGAACTTTGAAAAATCTAGATGACAAACTGGTGATGATGGAATGAGGAAGTCATAAGTAGAGTAACCATACAATGTATTAACTCAGTTGGAACACATTTTAGAGCAAAAATGTTAAAATGTATGGACACCAGCACAACAGGTCTTATTAGGACTTGCCAAGGGAAACCAATGCAGAATCCAAACTAGCTCTAAGTAGCATGAGTCACAAAAGGGACCCAGGTGACTCTCAATCTACGTTTGCCTTCTCTGCAACCAGTCTACTCCACATATTGATTTGCCTGTGCTGAGTTGAACTTAGTATCAGAACACATGGAGATTAAAAGAGAAAAATATTTTAGGATATTTCAGGGAAAATCAAAAGTTAAAAAAAAATTGAAACTATTTTCAGACTGTAAGTTTCTTGAGGATAATAGTATATTTGATTTTATGTTTTAATACTGCAATTCCTTTCAAAATAGCAAAAATTAAAGAAAATTTTTGTTCTGTGATTATTAACTTTAATTAACAAATATTTGCTAAGCAGCTCCTATGGATTTGGTGCAGTCAAACACTCTGTGATAGGAGAATATGTTGGATATAATGCCTGCCTTTACAGGCTAGGGCAAAAGTGTGTGATTCATTCTACAAGAGAAGAAGAATTTAATGCATTTTACATTAAGATTAAGCAATTTTACAAGCACTCAATAAATCTGATTAATTCACTAAATGATAAAATGTTCAGGTTGCATATTAATATGAAAGAATGATAAGAATTAACATTGAAAATAATTTGTTAACCTCCCACAACTACTTAATGATATAAACTCTTCATACATATTTCTTGGCTTGGGCTTCCCTGGTGGTGCAGTGATTGAGTCCACCTGCTGATGCAGGAGACACGGGTTCTTGCCCCGGTCCGGGAAGATCCCACATGTTGCGGAGCAGCTGGGCCCGTGAGCCGTGGCCGCTGAGCCTGCACGTCCAGAGCCTGTGCTCCACAACGGGAGAGGCCACAACAGTGAGAGGCCCGCATACAGAAAAAGAAAAAAAAAATTCTTGGCTTATCGCTAATTTACTTAGAGAAAATCTTCAGTATACCATAATAAAAACAGACACAAATGCACAGAATGCTACAGAATGTGGCAAATCTAAAACTGAGATCCTGGGAGCTGTGAGAACAAAGAAGAGAAAGGGAAATCTCTCCCAGCAGCCTCAGAAGCAGCAGATTAAAGTTCCACAATCAACTTGATGTACCCTGCATCTGTGGAATACATGAATAGACAATGAATCACCCCAAATTAAGGAGGTGGACTTTGAGAGCAAGATTTATGATTTTTTCCCTGTTTCCTCTTTTTGTGAGGGTGTATATGTATGCTGCTGTTTGAGATTTTGTCTGTATAGTTTTGCTTCCAACATTTGTCCTAGGGTTCTATCCATTCGTATTTTTGTTTGTTTTCAATTTTTTCTTAATAATTACTTTTTATTTTAATAACTTTATTTTATTTTACTTTATCTTCATTCTTTCTTTCATTCCTTCCCTCCTTTAGACAATGCATCATCCCAAATTGAGGAGGTGGGTTTTGAAAGCAAGATTTATGATTTTTTCCCCTTTTCCTCTTTTTGTGAGTGTGTATGTGTATGCTTCTGTGTGAGATTTTGTCTGTATAGCTTTGATTCCACCATTTGTCCCAGGGTTCTATCTGTCTGATTTTTTGTTTTTTTTTCTCTCTTAATAATTATTTTTTTATTTTAATAACTTTATTATATTTTACCTTATTTTATTTTACTTTATCTTCTTTCTTTCTTTTTTTCCTTCCTTCCCTCCTTCCTTCCTTCCTTCCTCCCTCTCTCCTTTCCTTCTTTCTTTCTTTCTTTCTAGTTCTACTAACTCTTTCTTTCTACATTTTCTCCCTTTTATTCTGAGCTGTGTGGATGAAAGGCTCTTGGTGCTGCAGCCAGGAGTTAGTGCTGTGTCTCTGAGGTGGGAGAGCCAACTTCAGGACAGTGGTCCACAAGAGACCGCCCAGCTCCACATAATATCAAATGGTGAAAGTCTCCCAGAGATCTCCATCTCAACACCAGCACCCAGCTTCACTCAATGACCAGCAAGCTACAGTGCTGGGCATCCTATGGCAAACAACTAGCAAGACAGGAACACAACCCCACCCATTAGCAGAGAGGCTGCCAAAATCATAATAAGTCCATGGACACCCCAAAACACACCACCAGACGTGGACCTGCCCACCAGAAAGACAAGATCCAGCCTCATCCACCAGAACACAGACACTAGTCCCCTCCACCAGGAAGCCTACACAACCCACTGAACCAGACTTAGCCACTGGGGACAGACATCAAAAACAACAGGATCTACGAACCTACAACCTGCAAAAAGGAGACCCCAAACACAGTAAGATAAGCAAAATGAGAAGACAGAAAAGCACGCAGCAGATGAAGGAGCAAGATAGAAACACACCAGACCTAACAATGCAGAGGAAATAGGCAGTCTACCTGAAAAAGAGTTCAGAATAATGATAGTAAAGATCACCCAAAATCTTGAAAATAGAATGGACAAAATGCAAGAAATATTTAACAAGGACCTAGAGGAACTAAAGATGAAACAAACAAGGATGAACAACACAATAAATGAAATTAAAAATACTCTAGATGGGATCAATAGCAGAACAACTGAGATAGAAGAACAGATAAGTGACCTGGAAGACAAAATAGTGGGAATAACTACTGCAGAGCAGAATAAAGAAAAAAGACTGAAAAGAACTGAGGACAGTCTCAGAGACCTCTGGGACAACATTAAACGCACCAACATTCAAGTTATAGGGGTTCCAGAAGAAGAAGAGGAAAAGAAAGGGACTGAGAAAATATTTGAAGAGATTATAGTTGAAAACTTCCCTAATATGGGAAAGGAAATAGTTAATCAAGTCCAGGAAGCACAGAGAGTCCCATACAGGATGAATCCAAGGAGAAGTACACCAAGACACATATTAATCAAACTGTCAAAAATTAAATACAAAGAAAACATATTAAAAGCAGCAAGGGAAAAACAACAAATAACACACAAGGGAATCCCCATAAGGTTAACAGCTGATCTTTCAGCAGAAACTGTGCAAGCCAGAAGGGACTGGCAGGACATATTTAAAGTGATGAAGGAGAAAAACCGGCAACCAAGATTACACTACCCAGCAAGGATCTCATTCAGATTTGATGGAGAAATTAAAACATTTACAGACAAGCAAAAACTGAGAGAGATCAGCACCACAAAACCAGCTCTACAACAACTGCTAAACGAACTTCTCTAGGCAAGTAACACAAGAGAAAGAAAAGACCTACAATAATGAACCCAAAACAATTAAGAAAATGGAAATAGAAACATACATATCGATAATTACCTTAAATGTAAATGGACTAAATGCTCCCACCAAAAGACACAGATTGGCTGAATGGATACAAAAACAAGACCCATATATTTGCTGTCTACAAGAGACCCACTTCAAACCTAGAGACACATACAGACTGAAAGTAAGGGGATGGAAAAAGATATTTCATGCAAATGGAAACCAAAAGAAAGCTGGAGTAGCAATTCTCATATCAGGCAAAACAGACTTTAAAATAAAGACTATTAGAAGAGACAAAGAAGGACACTACATAATGATCAAGGGATCGATCCAAGAAGAAGATATAACAATTGTAAATATTTATGCACCCAACATAGGAGCACCTCAATACATAAGGCAAATACTAACAGACATAAAAGGGGAAATAGACAGTAACACATTCATAGTAGGGGATTTTAACACCCCACTTTCACCCATGGACAGATCATCCAAAATGAAAATAAATAGGGAAACAGAAGCTTTAAATGATACATTAAACAATATGGACTTAATTGATATTTATGGAACATTCCATCCAAAACAACAGAATACACATTTTTCTCTAGTGCTTATAGAAAATTCTCCAGGATAGATTATATCTTGGGTCACCAATCAAGCCTTGGTAAATTTAAGAAAATTGAAATTGTATCAAGTATCTTTTTCAACAACAACGCTATGAGACTAGATGTCAATTACAGGAAAAGATCTCTAAAAAATGCAAACAAATGGAGGCTAAACAATACACTACTTAATAACAAAGTGATCACTGAAGAGATCAAAGAGGAAATAAAAAAATACCTAGAAACAAATGACAATGGAGATACCACGAACCAAAATCTATCGGATGCAGCAAAAGCAGTGCTAAGAGGGAAGTTTATAGCAGTAAAATCCTACCTTAAGAGACAGGAAACATCCCAAATAAACAACCTAAACTTGCACCTGAAGCAATTAGAGAAAGAAGAACAAAAAACCCCCCCAAATTTAGCAGAAGGGAAGAAATCATAAAGATCAGATCAGAAATAAATGAAAAAAGAAATGAAGGAAACGATAGCAAAGATCAAAAAAACTAAAAGCTGGTTCTTTGAGATGACAAACAAAATAGATAAACCATTAGCCAGACTCATCAAGAAAAAAAGGGAGAAGACTCAAAACAATAGAATTAGAAATGAAAAAGGAGAAGTAACAATTGACACTGTAGAAATACAAAAAATCATGAGAGATTACTACAAGCAACTCTATGCCAATAAAATGGACAACCTAGAAGAAATGGACACATTCTTAGAAATGCACAACCTGCAAAGACTGAATCAGGAAGAAATAGAAAATATGAACAGACCAATCTCAAGCACTGAAATTGAAACTGCGATTAAAAATCTTCCAACAAACAAAAGCCCAGGACCAGATGGCTTCACAGACGAATTCTATCAAATATTTTGAGAAGAGCTAACAACTATCCTTCTCAAACTCTTCCAAAATATAGCAGAGGGAGGAACACTCCCAAACGCATTCTACAAGGCCACCATCACCCTGATACCAAAACCAGGATGTCACAAAGAAAGAAAACTACAGGCCAATATCACTGATGAACATAGATGTAAAAATCCCCAGCAAAATACTAGCAAACAGAATCCAACAGCACATTAAAAGGATCATACACCATGATCAAGTGGGGTTTATTCCAGGAATGCAAGGCTTCTTCAATATACGCAAATCAATCGCTGTGATACACCATATTAACAGATTGAAGGAGACAACCATATGGTCATCTCAATAGATGCAGACGAAGCTTTTGACAAAATTCAACAACCATTTATGATAAAAACCCTGCAGAAAGTAGGCATAGAGGAAACTTTCCTCAACATAATAAAGGCCATATATGACAAACCCACAGCCAACATCGTCCTCAATGGTGAAAAACTGAAAGCATTTCCACTAAGATCAGGAACAAGACAAGTTTGCCCACTCTCACCACTCTTATCCAACATACTTTTGGAAGTTTTAGCCACAACAATCAGAGAAGAAAGGGAAATAAAAGGAATCCAAATTAGAAAAGGAGAAGTAAAGCTGTCAGTATTTGCAGATGACATGGTACTATACATAGAGAATCCTGAAGATGCCACCAGAAAACTACTAGAGCTAATCAATGAATTTGGTAAAGTAGCAGGATAAAAAATTAATGCACAGAAATCTCTGGCATTCCTATACACTAATGATGAAATATCTGAAAGTGAAATCAAGAAAACACTCACTTTTACCACTGCAACAAAAAGAATAAAATATCTAGGAGTAAACCTACCAAAGGAGACAAAAGACCTGTATGCAGAAAATTATAAGACACTGATGAAAGAAATTAAAGATGATACAAATAGATGGAGAGATATACCATGTTCTTGGATTGGAAAAATCAACATTGTGAAAATGACTATACTACCCAAAGCCATCTACAGATTCAATGCAAACCCTATCAAACTACCACTGGCATTTTCACAGAGCTAGAACAAAAAATTTCACAATTTGTATGGAAAAACAAAAGATCCCGAATAGCCAAAGCAATCTTGAAAACGAAAAATGGAGCTGGAGGAATCAGGCTCCCTGACTTCAGACTATACTACAAAGCTACAACAATCAAGACAGCATGGTACAGGCACCAAAACAGAAAGATAGATCAATGGAACAGGATAGAAAGCCCAGAGATAAACCCATGCACATATGGTCACCTTATCTTTGATAAAGGAGGCAGAAATGTACAGTGGAGAAAGGACAGCCTCTTCAATAAGTGGTGCTGGGAAAACTGGACAGGTACATGAAAAAGTATGAGATTAGATCACTCCCTAACACCATACACAAAAATAAGCTCAAAATGGATTAAAGACCTAAATGTAAGGCCAGAAACAATCAAACTCTTAGAGGAAAACATAGGCAGAACACTCTATGACATAAAACACAGCACGATCCTTTTTGACCCACCTCCTAGAGAAATGGAATTAAAAACAAAAATAAACAAATGGGACCTAATGAAACTTCAAAGCTTTTGCACAGCAAAGGAAACCATAAACAAGACCAAAAGACAACCCTCAGAATGGGAGAAAATATTTGAAAATGAAGCAACTGAGAAAGGATTAATTTCCAAAATTTATAAGCAGCTCATGCAGCTTAATAACAAAAAAACAAACAACCCAATCCAAAAATGGACAGAACACCTAAATAGACATTTCTCCAAAGAAGATACACGGACTGCCAACAAACACATGAAAGAATGCTCAACATCACTAATATTAGAGAAATGCAAATTAAACCTACAATGAGATATCATCTCACACCAGTCAGAATGGCCATCATCAAAAAATCTAGAAACAATAAATGCTGGAGAGGGTGTGGAGAAAAGGCAACCCTCTTGCACTGTTGGTGGGAATGTAAATTGGTACAGCCCCTATGGAGAACAGTATGGAGGTTCCTTAAAAAACTACAAATAGAACTACCATATGACCCAGCAATCCCACTACTGGGCGTATACCCTGAGAAAACCATAATTCAAAAAGAGTCATGTACCAAAATGTTCATTGCAGCTCTATTTACAATAGCCTGGAGATGGAAACAACCTAAGTGCCCATCATTGGATGAATGAATAAAGAAGATGTGGCACATATATACAATGGAATATTACTCAGCCATAAAATGAAACGAAATTGAGCTATTTGTAATGAGGTGGATAGACCTAGAGTCTGTCATACAGAGTGAAGTAAGTCAGAAAGAGAGACACAAATACCATATGCTAATACATATATATGGAGTTTAAGAAAAAAAATGTCATGAAGAACCTAGGGGTAAGACAGGAATAAAGACACAGACCTACTAGAGAATGGACTTGAGGATATGGGGAGGGGGAAGGGTAAGCTGTGACAAAGCGAGAGAGTGGCATGGACATATATACACTACCAAACGTAAGGTGGGTAGCTAGTGGGAAGCAGCCGCATAGCACAGGGCGATCAGCTCAGTGCTTTGTGACCGCCTGGATGGGTGGGATAGGGAGGGTGGGAGGGAGGGAGACGCAAGAGGGAAGAGGTATGGGAACATATGTATATGTATAATTTATTCATTTTGTTGTAATGCACAAGCTAGCACACAATTTTAAAAAAACAACAACAGACTCATATTTCATTTAAGAAATGCAAAGAAAACCCATTAGTTTATTAAAAATTTAATTTAATTTAATGTTAATAGACATGGTAGAGACAGTTCATAGGATTCTTGATTCATGTGGCCTCTGCTTAATTAAAAATTAGAATTTACCTTTTATGCTAAATCTACAAGGTCTTTCCTGAAGCGTGTCTGATTCTGAACCATCCCCCTTGGGATATGGAGAGCACTATTAGATTATTATATTTACATATCATGAGATTTCCAGTTGATAGAAAGTGTGAAGTACTCAATCATAAGTATGATATAGCAACCTGGCTAAGACCAATTATAATATCTGGTTTCCTAGTTAAATACCTAAGAATTGATTACCTAATATAAATGGTAAAGAACTAAGACAATCAATGATGATATAATGTAACTGTATTCTTCCTAAGCTCTTTCAAGTTCTCTCCCATTGTTCTTCCTAAGCTCTTTCAAGTTCTCTCCCATCAACTTATACAGATCATCTCAGGGTACAATTCAAGTCTCCCTCATCACAATTCCATCCTACATATTGTGACCCACAGTATTTGTTTTATTCACACTCTAATAATTATGATATTTTACTTTTTTTACTTGGACAATTTATACTGTCATACACTTATTGAATGTCATCTGAATCTTAGACTTTTCTTGGAAGTGGGTTCACAGCTTTGAGCAAAAGGGACACAAATTCCTGCCCTCAAGGTGTTTGTATTCTAATGGGAGAGACAAACAATAAACAGCATAAGTAAGTAGATTATAGCATATAATAAATGGTGATAAGTGCTATGGAGGAAAATATACCCTAAAAGAAGACTAGGAAGTGTTCAGAGGGGAACTGCCATTTTTAGTAGGATGGTTACTGAAGGCCTAAAAGAGAAGATCATATAAGTAAAGAGAAGGAAGTGAGAAGCTAGCTGTGCAGTGCATAGATCAAAAAGTGTTCCAAGAGAGGCAACATCAATTACCTAAACTTTGGGGCAGGATTGTATCTGTCCTGTTCCAAGAAGAACAAGAAGGTCCTGAGCTCTTGTGGCCTAGAAAGAAATGAAGTCAGAGAGCAAAAATAATGCAGACCCTGTAAGGACTAGAGAAGGCAGTTGCCTAAATCTGCATATCAACCATACCCTTGTTTATTTTGTTTTGCCTGAAAACCTGCCATAACTGGTTCCTCCACTCCATCTTTTGTCTTTAGCTGGAGATGGTACTCATGGTGATCACTTAGGCCATTTTGGGAGTTATTCAGTTTTTCTGGGTATTTCTCACGTATACAGGAGGCCTACATGTTATTAAGCTTTTGTTTTTCTACTGTTCATCTGTCTTTTATTACAGAGGGATCTCAGCCAAGAACTTAGAGGGTACAGGGGAAAATCATTTTTCCTCCCCTACAATATCAACCCACTTTCCAGAAATGGAAACTGAGATGTAAAGCTGTTGAGTAAATGCCCCAAAATCACATGGTGACTAGGAAGCAGAGAGGGAATTTGAAATCAAACTACCCAATCCTGTGACATTTACACAATAGCCTTCCCATACCTCTACTCACCACCAATGATTGTGGCAAAAATTGACCTTGAGGGGAATAGCACAAAGAGACACTTTCAAGGTATGTTTTCACCAAAGTATAATTATTTTTATGACTAATTCTTCAAAATTTAAACATTTTTTACTATGTCTGACTTCTTGCTTCCACCATTCATAAGTTCAATATTTTGCTTTTGCAAGTTTCAGGCTTCCTAAGGGGAAGCTAAGTTTCTATCAGAGAGTTTTAAAATATTAACCATAAGGATATTGCAGATGGAGAGGTATTCTAAAGCAATTAGCTGAGACAAAAAAAAAAAAAAAAAATCGAAAACCACTAATGAAAACCTTGGGTCATTCAAGTCTATTTTGCCTTAAGGAAATAGTAACAGATTTCTGAATAAATCACTTAGTGAAAAATGACAGGGTCATTTCAAAAGGTTCTGAGCCTTCTGTGTAGTTCATGCCAAATTTTTTTGAAGATTAAGCTCTAATAATAGGTTTCAATCTCTTTGGGCTTTGAACCTCTAATAATCCTTAACTCGTCTCAAATCTTTAAAAGATGGACTTCACCTAGCATAGAGCCTAGCATTTAGTAGGCACTCAGTAGATAGTTGTTGACTGAATCAATGAATGAATGACCAAATGAATGATTAGGATCAGAAAATCCCAAACTATACTCAGTCTCCACATGTCGAAGTTTTACATTTGATCTTTGTTAACTTTTTAAAAGAAAAATAAATTGCAATATCAAAAAACTCAGAATTACCCAACCTTAATATTCTGCCTTTATGTGTTAATATTACCTACAAAACAGGTAGAATAAAAGCTTTTTGAAGTTAATGGAGAAAAGAATAAAGATTACCCTGGAAGACTAAAGAATGCAGCTGTAGAATGGCAACAACAGCAACAATCATAAAACAGCAATAGTGGGTAGTATTCATTGAGTGCTTTCTATGTGCTGAGCATTGCACTAAGTGGATTATCTAATTTGCCTCTTCATAACACCATGTAATATAGTCCTTATAACACTTTGGGGGCACTGGGTCAAATTTCCATTGTTGATGCTAGTTAACTATGCAAGCTTTGGAAAATGGCTAAAACTCTCTGTATTTCTGTTTTCGTTCTGTAAAAATAATAATAATAGTATCTACCATGTAGCTGTTTTAAAGATTAAATGTGTTACTAGATGTAAAGTGCTTAGAACTAAGCAATTGCTCTATTCATATTAGCCATTTGTATTTCTCTTTGTAAGAGTAAATAAATTGAGACCTAGTGAAAACAGTTCTTTTGCCCCTCTTCTGTTTGTCCATTTCTGTTCTGTTTCTGTCCTCTAACCTTAAAAGAACATAATTATAGGAGTGAGACCACTAGGCAATTTAACCTAACTCCTGACTTATGCTCTCCTGAATGCACACCATGCCTTGCCTAACCTGTTGACTCTTTTCCTAGATAAAAAGAAGTAAGAGTGAAGAATTAAGCAATTAAAAAATGACCAGCTCTCTATCCCCAACAGCTCCCTTAGCAATCCTGCAGGCAGATCACACAGGCAAGATAACATCTGAAGAAAGAGTCAGCCAATCTCCATGCAATGGAGAATGATGTAGAACCCAACCTCCTGCCTCGATGATTCACTGAGATTCTTCCCCATTCTTTCCCTTTAAAAACTGTCACGGCTGAGCAGAATCTTCGGAGGTGCTCTCTGGACACGAGTCCACCTTCTCTCCAGATTGCCAGCTTTTCTGATTAAAGCACCTTTCATTTCTACTGACACCTGCCTCTTGAATTATTGGCTTATGAGCAGTGAGTGGCCAAATCTGGGTTTGGTTACAGGACTACCAAGCCCAATTTTAAAATAATTCCATTTATCAAAAATGAGAGTGGAACAAATAACATGATATCACTTATACGTAGAATCTAAAATATGACAGAAATGAGCCTATCTATGAAACAGAAACAAAATCAGGGGCATAGAGAACAGACTGGTGGTTGCCAAGAGAGAGGGGGTTGGGGGAGGGATGGAGTGGGAGGCTGGGGTTAGCAGATGTAAGCTTTTATATATAGGATGGATAAACAAGGTCCTACTGTATAACACAGGGAACTATATACAGTATCCTATAATAAACCATAATGGAAAAGAATATAAAATATATATATGTGTGTGTGTGTGTGCAACTGAATCACTTTGCTGTACAGCAGTAATTAACACTTCAAAAAATAAATTAAAAAATATGAGATTGGGTATAAAGAAAATACTTACCATGGAGGTTAGTACGACTCAAATCAGAGACCCTCAGATATCGATGTCCCCTAGCATTAGCTTTCTTCATTATGCACAGAGAATTAGAAATATACCTATAGTATATTCTAAATTTTAAAATTATGGTTCAGACAAAGTAATCACGTTGCCCAGAAATCAACAGCTTATTAAAAGCTAAGCTACCAAGCGTTCCAATTTGGTAATACCAGAGTAATATTAAGTAGGAAATACAAAGAGAAATGAGGAAATTCTGAGAGAGAAATGGTGGCAACCATTAGGGTGTGAACTTATTGCCATCAGCAAGGTAATTCTGGAAGAAAACATATGACCATGGAAGGACAAATACAAACTGAAAATAAGAGGCTTGATCCTCCCTTTTGAAAATAAAGGAAGAAATTTTCCTCCCCTTCTTTTTCTTAGAATATTTGCCTTAAAAACTTCTAAGTACTTTTTCTTGTCTTCGAAGTGTGTATAATTCCTTTTGAAACTATATAGGCCTTTTGTCAACTTTATGAACCAAGAATGTCTTTCTTAAGGCCTTGCTAGCCATCTCTTTGAAATGTAAATGTCAAAGAAGACAGCACGCCTATCTCCCACTTTCTATGGGAGGGTAGGAGGCTAACTTTGGCAGGCACTTTACTCCAACTAGCAAAACTCCTGTAGTAAAGATGTGAGAAGTTTGTACTTCCTTTGGGTAAAGCCAGTTGCTAATAGGAATAGTCACTCCAACTACCAGGTGAATCTAGGAAGAACTATGCTTGACAAATTGTGTGGCCAAATCCTCTTACCTGAGGACTAGTATTGCTTATCTTGAAGAATTTGTATGGAATAGGTTGTATCTGCTTCGCTATATAAAAGAGTGAGATTTCTTTCTGTCTTTGCAATCTCTTAGTGGATTATTTTTTAATGTGCATTATTTTGGATTTAATGCTTGTTTAATAATAAAGCTGTTTTCTTTTTCTACTACTTTTATGAAGAACTCTCCTGGGTTGGGAGAAAATTTGGTTTTTAATTTTATTTCTCCAGAACTATTTAACTGAGAAAAGTATCTGTTATCAGGATGACATTTAACTCAGGTGATATAAATAATTCATTTACTACCAATGTTTGGTACAGCAGGAAGACTCTTTAGTTATTAGCCAGGAATTATTTTCAATTTCTTGATTATATATTTGATCTTTATAAAATCTGAAGAAATATACAAAGAGAAAGAAGAAATATATCAAAATAATTTCAAGTTATTAAAAAGCTAAATGAACATTTTTATCATTTCAATTAGTCATCTACCTAAGCATTCTAGATAATTAATATTCTAAAGGTTGAAAAGTATAAATAAATCAATAAAGTTATCCTTATGGTGACAGTTGTCAAATGTTTTATCCATCAATTAATCAATTCATTCATTGAATATTTTATTTGAATGACTAATGGGTGATAAACATTACTCTGGTCTCTGTATACGAGGCGTTGAAATAAAATAGAATGTTTCTAAAGGACCTGTGGATGTTAACTGTTGAGTGTGGCCAATGCCTCTCAGTTTTACCAGCGTGGCTTGGAATAACTCTGGTCTAAATAGATACAGACTGAATCGAGCATGTGTTTTATTTGACCAACTTCTAAGCACAAACCTCTTGCACAGAGCTGATTTCCTCTATTCCCTCCTCCCTACTTATTCTAGGAGGAATACAACCTTTGATAACACCAAAGACATTCTCTTTTTATTGTAAATTAGATCATCAATACTGATAGAAACAATGTGCTCACTGCTGCAAGCTCATTGTGCTTTCCCATTGATCAGTTTATGCTAGGGATCAACGAGGGTTTTCTCCTTGCTCCCTGACTACCCACCAACAACTTTGAAAAGTAAAACTATTCATTAACATATGAAAGCCAGATCCCAACACCCCCAGAAGCTGGTTTCTCTAGAATAAATCCAGTTTGATAAAAAAATCTATTCCTTTTCTAGCAGAATTAACATTAGATTGCATGGTTTTTAAATTTTGCTTTATCAATTGTTAAGCACTTACCACAAAAAAGAATATATTACTAATTCAATTATTTTTATACATAAACAATATAGTATTGTATATAAAAGATTTTCTTGTGCTTGATTTTCTCCTCAGCATAGTTTTTATCTGATCTTTGAGTAGTGATATAGTCATATCAGAGGAATTTTATTATTTATGCTTCAAACATTTTGATCCATATATCTAAGCTACATATTTTCTTGTGAATAACAATTTTATAATTTTATATGCCATAATAACATACTTTTACTAATTATTTTCTACTGAGTCTTGACAGTTCTGTCAGAATATTAACTTTAAAATATATATTTAATTGTTTGATAATATCTGGCACATAAGTATAGGGTATGAAAACTACTCAATAAAGTGTCATGTCATCTCAATTCAGAATATTAAAAGTATTCAGATAGTTATTTCATTTGTTCATTCACTCATTCAATATGTATTTATTTTTTTTTTGCGGTACGCGGACCTCTCACTGTTGTGGCCTCTCCCGTTGCGGAGCACAGGCTCCGGACGCGCAGGCTCCGGACGCGCAGGCTCACTGGCCATGGCTCACGGGCCCAGCCGCTCCGCGGTATGTGGGATCCTCCCGGACCGGAGCACGAACCCGTGTCCCCTGCACCGGCAGGCGAACTCCCAACCACTGCGCGGCCAGGGAAGCCCTATATTATCACTTTTTCTGTCTGAATGTTCTCATTTGTGAAATAGGTGTTGCTTGTAAAAAAAATACTGGTCTAACATGAGGAAAAACAATTTAAATCATGCCTGAAATGTCTCCAAGGGATACCAAATTAAAAATCCTTTCATAATGTTAAAAAACTCACACAAAATAAAACCCAAGAAACAAATATCTTAAGATCCCTTTTCTCTATCTCTCAATATTTTGGAGGGCAGTGTCTCCCAAGGTATGTGCAGGACCCTGGGGGAATACTTTTGTGGGTTCCTGGCAGTATAGATAATTTAATTAAGATGTGTAATACAAAACTCATGTGTCTATATGAGATATAACTATGCACAAATAAATATTTAGACTAGTGGGTAGAGAAAATAGAACTACATATTTTTTGATCCTTCAATCACTGCATGTGAGGATCCTTCCTTGTGTTCAGGCATTTGTTTATGTCTAGAAAGCATTTATTCCTGTTATTTATTGTCAAATGTTTCATTACTAGCTAATTTCGTATCTCCCACCATGAGAAAAAGGTAGCAACACTATTATTACTTGTAATGTCATTGCTTTTGGAACCTGTTAATACTGAAACAATTTAGGCCTTCTTGCCTCTACAATTTCCTAATACCATTCACTTAATGCTGGTTATATCTTTACTCATGATTCTAGATTATCCATCATGATGTCTGAGTGTATTGGCTTCCAGTGACTGCCTCATAGGTTATTCCCATGCTTCAGGTCCTCCAAATGCAAATCTCAGCCAGAGAATGCAGAAATGTGAAGAACATTTCATTTTCTGATCATGTTAAATTTACTATTGTAATTTTATAGACTAACATAGAACACGTCTTCCAGCCATGTGTTCTTTTGAAATCTTTAGACAGTAAATAATCACATTTCTAGAATTTGAACTCTTTCAGTGTTGGCCATGATCTCCCAAGGGATTTATGTAATAGTTATGACGATGACATCTTCCAAAGCACTCAACAATGAAACAAATTTTGAAAAGGAGGGCTTTTTCACCTTTTTCAGAATCGCAGTGGAAAACTTGTCTATTTTATCATGGCAAGCTTATTGCAGTATGTCACATTGGGACAAATGCAATGCCGTGAAATATGTAGGAGGTAAGGCTAAAATCCCAATCACAGAGCATTTCTTTTAAATACTGTGAGTGATAAATCTGAGCACTTAAGTAACATTAGAGGAAAATGCCAGGCAGGTGTCAGGTGATGTGCAGCATTTTCTAGGACTTTTTACCATATAGGGATCCTGAGCTATGGGAATCTGGGACCACATTGATTAATCCAAAATAATTAGCTGAAATAATACATTCCTCTTCAATTAGAGATTAAATCTAAATCCCACATAGGATGGAATGTTTTTCCAAAAAGCAGAAAAGGATTTTATTGTTCAGTGAAACCCTTGCTTATCCATCCTGATTTACTTATACATATTGCTCTCTTGAGGCCCATAGGGACTTTGAGTTTTTGTATCTTCAGCGGACACTGCAGATCATGAATTCGCCAAAGAAATCCTAGATCACTAGGTCTAACTGAATCATCCAGAGAAAGGAAGATGCCTGATATTTAGTGAATGATTATTATATGCCTTGATAAGGAGAGATGATTTTATTTTGTTTATTTCTCAAAAAACGTATGGGATAGACATCGTTATTTTCACTGTATTCAATTCCTTCAGCTGAAAGCCATAAATCAGCTATTAATCTTATGAAACAATGTTCAGCATTTACACTGTGGCCACGTTATCAGGTTCTCACCAATGGGACATGAGCACAAAGCATGCCTCACTTGTTTAAAGGAAATTGCTTGCATCTTCCTGTCTTTTTCCTTTCATCTGAGCTGGAATACAGAAGTGTAAGAGATACACAATAGACTCAGAAGACTAGGACAGTGGTGATGAATGGACAAACCAAACTGAGAAAAAAACAATGATCTTGTGAAGATGACATACCCACCAACCTAAACATACTTAGATGAAAGGGAAATAAACTTCCATCTCAATTAAACCACTGTATTCTTTTCAGTCTTTTTGGTATAGCCACTTGTCCTTTACTGTTCTAATTAATACAAGTGATCTTGTCCCTGGATGGCCTAGACACCTAGCATTGACTTTGAACTTGTGGAGTTCTAATGGGATATGGTGGGTACTTTCTGCTTAACACTCTTTCTCCATTGACTAAATTACTTGCAATTTCAATGTTATGTCCACAACATGCTGCTGCATCTATTTTTGTTGATTTATAATTAGAGTATGGGAAATGCGAGCAAATGGAGAGAATTATCACCACAAATTGTTCAAATGGTCTATGTTGTTTACAGAAAATCTCACAAAAAAAATTCTGTATTTCTCTGTGTGATTCTACAAATGTTAAGTTTTGAATCGCATTGCTTTTGGTTTTTAAGAATCGTCCTAGGGACTTCCCTGGCAGTCCAGTGGTTAAGACTTCACCTTCCAATGCAAGGAGTGTGGGTTCAATCCTTGGTCGGGGAGCTAGGATCCCACATGCCCTGTGGCCAAAAAAACAAAATATAAAACAAAAGCAATATTGTAACAAATTCAGTAAAGACTTTGAAAACGGTCCACATTAAAAAAAATAAAAATAATCATCCTGAATTCATTCAAGAAATCTGCTTAGCAAGAAGAAATTTTATATGTATTTTACATATTTTACATATCTACATAATTACATAGATATGAAGTTATGAGAAATGTTTTAGAAGGCTTCAGCCTTAAATCTTCAAATAAGCAAAAATACACATACCACATACAGAAAAGAGGAGCATATGTGTGTGTGTGTGTGTGTGTGTGTGTATATATATATATATATATATATATATATATGAACATAGAGTTGACCCTTGAACAACACAGGTTTGAACTGTGTGGGTCCACTTATAAGCGATTTTTTTTCAATGTAAACATTACAGTACTGTGCTACAATATCTGTGGTTGGTTGAACCTGAAGATGTAGAACACCAACCATGGAACTTGATCAAAATGGATTTTGTAGGTTCCTGGAACCAATCCCACAAAGATATTGAGGGATGACTATATATATACAATTTTTCATAATGGACATCTCATTTCCATCATAGGCATTTCCAGAAACCTACCTAGAAGCCACTTTTGTGCTCTGACCTGGAGCTGAAAAATTTCAACACATACATGAAATTACCACTTTTTTTTTTTTTTTTTTTTTTGCGGTGCTCGGGCCTCTCACTGTTGTGGCCTCTCCCGTTGCGGAGCACAGGCTGCGGACACGCAGGACCAGCGGCCATGGCTCACGGGCCCAGCCGCTCCGCGGCATGTGGGATCTTCCCGGACCGGGGCACGAACCCGCGTCCCCTGCATTGTCAGGCGGACTCTCAACCACTGCACCACCAGGAAAGCCCTGTACTTTTATCTATTGACTAATGGTTACAAATTCCCTTTTAGTTATAACACTCTTTGTAGACTTCTCCTACTAAATCCGTTGCCTGGCAGAAGGACTAGTTACATAATAACAAAATAGAAAGTATGAAGGAATGAGATCAAAGAAAGATAAATTTGCTGTTGATAGTGAAAGTGGGTAGAGTATATGGAACCAGCTGAGGAAAAGCAGATCCGAGTGCTAAGATTCAATGACAGGCTTTCGTTGCCTAAATAGGCAAGCATAAAAAGCAAATGATATACAAAATCACTAAGAGTGGAAATAAAGAAGGTAAAGGGATGCTCAAGTCACATTTTGCCTGCTTCCCAGGGTTTCCATATCACAAGACACCAAGACCTTTGCTCCAGACAAGTATTTTACAAGATATATAGCTGACCTCAGCTCCCTGTATTTATTCTCCTGGAATAATCACTTCTTAAAAAGGAAGGGTGATCTTAAGGGAGAGATTATAGCTAAAAAGATTTTGTCCAGGAAATCCAGGAAGGATAACTCTTTATAAGGTTAGGAGTTAATCTCTGCCACACACCACATCTCATGGATGGGACAGTTCTAAGGCTGTAACCATTCTCAATTGCTTTGATTTATCTGTACTCCTTGGAAGTTATAAGATTTTTTTCTATTTGAGACTATCTCAGATTTGTTACTACAGATGCGATTTCATTTTCCAGTTTTCCTGATTTAATCTATAGATAAAATGTACCAAGAATAAATAAGGATATGCTAGGAGAGGGTTACACAGATATGAAGTCAAGAGAAATGTTTAGGAAGGCTTCAGTCTTGAATCTTCAAATAAGCAAATGTATACATACTATGGACACAAAAGTTTTCCATTTGTTAAAGTTCCGCAAGAAGAAAAGGGAGGAAGAAAAGTTTGGATTTTTGAGCACTTTCTTGTTGCTATGTACTCTTCACATTGCATTGAATGTATTACCACTGTTCATCCTTTCCTTGTTAAGGATTTTCCTTTTTTTTTTTTTTTTTTTGCGGTACGCGGTTCTCTCTCTCACCTCTGCGGCCCCTCCCGTTGCGGAGCACAGGCTCCGGACGCGCAAGCCTAGCGGCCACGGCTCACAGGCCCAGCCACTCAACAGCATGTGGGATCTTCCCGGACCAGGGCACGAACCCGTGTCCCCTGCATCGGCAGGCGGACCCTCAACCACTGCGCCACCAGGGGAGCCCCTGGGATTTTCCTTATTTTTGATGACCTTAACAGTTTGGGGCAGTACTGGTCAGATATGTCACAGGATGTACCGCAATTGGAGTTTTTCTCGTGGTTAGACTGTAGTTAAGAATTATGGGGAAGAAGAGCACAGGCAAGGTGTCATTCTCATCACGTGATAAAAATGGTACATTCTTTCAATATGACATCACTGTTAATGTTCACCTTGATCACTGGTCTAGGTTAGTGGTTGTAAGTTTTCTCCACTGCAAAACTGCCCTTTGGCCCCTTTCCATACTATACTTTTTAGAAGGAAGATGCCACATATAACCTACATTTAAGGAGTGGGGATTTATATTCCTCTTCCTTGAGCACAGTGTATCTACATAAATTATTTGGAATTAATATGAGAGATTTATCCATCTGCCTTCATTTATTTATATACTCAGTGATTCAATTCTGTATGGGTTTGTAGATATTTTATACTCAGGATTATAATTCGATACCGATACTACTTGTTGCTCAAACTATTCCATTTTTGGCCATCTTTGGGAGTTTTTCAGTTGACTTCTCTGTCCCTCTGACTTTACCTCATCAATGTGTTGTGGATTGTGTGTGTGTGTGTGTGTGTGTGTGTGTTAGCACTTCCTTAGTTTCTGGCACTGCAAGATGCCCCAGGATCACTTGTGTAGTCCCTGCCCTAACCCTAAATTCAGCTATTTCTCCAAGGAGTCTTGGTTCCTTTTATTAGAGAAAGGTATTAGGAACCAAGATTTGCATGCTGTGTGGACTAGTCACTTTCGAAAATCTAGACTCCCTTCATTCACCAAGGACTGAGAACTTCTGTTCCTATCTATTGTCTCAGATTATTCTGTGCCTGCCCCTCAAATGCTGGTATTTTTTATCCACAATTCCTTCAATTCCCATTCTACATGCTATTTGAGTGATTTCATCTATTTTCATGTCTTACACTACACCCTGTACATTGCTGGCTCCCAAACTCTGACCTTTTCCCTCAACTAAAGACTCCAACTGCCTGATGAGCATAAATAAAAGAATTCCACAGATGCCTCAAGCCAGACATTCCAAAACTGAATGCACCATCGTTACCTCACCAAATGGGTTATCCTTCTCATAATCTCCATTAATACCACCACTGTGTACCCAGCCAGCCTCCAGTCACTAGAATTATCCTAGTCTCTTCTTTCATTCTGCCTCCTATTCAACAATCAAGCCCTGTTCATTTTACCTCATGAAAGACTGTCAGATCCTCTCCCTCTTTTTGATTGCTTCAGCTTCCTTAATTCCAGCCTAGCTCTAGTCTTTACCAACTGTCACATGCACTACTGACATCTCACTGTCTTCCGTCCTGCATCCTCAAAACCACCCTCCAACCTGAGGTCACAAGGACTTGCTACAAATACTAATCAGACTCTATCATTCCTCTGTTTATCATGTATTACTTATACAATCAGGCAGTTAAAAAAAGGGGGTCTTGTGTTTATGTCATTATTACTGTCGGAGCACTTGGCACAAGTCTGACACACAATAAAAGCACATACAAATAAAACATCTTGACCACACCTATACTCTAAGTTTTTATTAGCACTGTGGTAGGTGCCAGAGCAACAAAAGACTTGAGAAGAGGTGTCTCATGGTCTAGTGAAATGACTGAAAAATGAATTCCAAAAATATACGTCAAGAAGGAAAGTATCATGCTTATCATGACAGAAGAGTGATCTAAGAATCAATATAATAGCACTTTAAGGAAAAACTAATGATCAAAATGCAATGCTGTTTCTTTATGCAGTTATCCTTAATTTCTGGGTAGCAAGGTTTTGATGTAATACACTCATTTTTTGAGGCTACAGACAATTTGCTCCTACTAATAAGGAACTGAAATATGTGAATGATTTACAAGTTTGATAAATTAAATTTTCTAATATAGCCATAAAACAGGGTCTGTTTGACTCATGTCTATGGCAGTGCGCTTTCTTGAGAGGAGGATTAAAGTTGTGCCTGCAGTTAGCAACCTGGCAACTCTGGGGAGTGCTGCAAGCATTTGAACAGCCCTCTCCCTGCTCTGACAGAAAATCAAAGAGGTAAGAACTGCTACTCTATGTACCAGCAAAACAGAGCTGCCGCTGAGGTCTTTAAGACGCTGAACTGCTTTCACCAACAACATCAGGCCAATTCCACATGATGGATCCCTTACATCTGTCCCTGAAGGATCACTCACTCACCCCAAATATCTATTCAACAAGCATTTATTCCAGTTCTGTGCAAAGCACGTGACTAACAGAATTCCAATTCTGGCAGCCACTTCCAATATCATTCTGTTTAAAGGTGGACATTCATGTACAACCCAAGTGTATTTTCCATTAATGAGTATGATTTATGCCTTAGCAAGTATTTAAATAACTAATGAAGTCTGTGAGCACGCACACCAGAGGTTTAAAGAATACAGAAATAATGCCATAGATTAATTCCAATATCCCACAGACATCATCACTCAGCTTACTGCCAACTAGTATATAGGTTTATTTTTTATTCTATCCATCAATGTTGTGTGTGACACAGTTAGGATATATAGTACTCATCTGCTCTCAATGACTTTAGAATCTGATTAGAAAGATACAACTCTCTGTTTCTCTCTCTCTCCCTCTCTTTCATATACACACACATACCATCACACACAGGGACACATATTGTTAAGTAAGGAGGTAAATAAAACAATGCAGTATATACCCAAAATGAGTGGTACACAGAAAATAATTTTTTTTTTTTTTTTTACTATTTTTGCAGAGTGTGAAAATGTCTGAGTGGATTTTCAACAAATTTCAAGTGTATGTTTGGGACTTCAAGTGCAGGCTATGTGGCATTGATAGAATTCACTTAGGAGTGCTTTGGGGGCAACTGAAAGAAATTGCAATAATGCCTAGAGTAGCTGAAATGTAGTCCAAGAGGCCCATGTGGATGGATGCTATCTGCAACAGACCTGCTGTACTGCTGAGACAATTCGGACTGAGAACACACTGTTTTTAAACGTGAGACAGGAATTAGAAGTCATGAGGGCAGGTGTTTCATTTCGTAGGCATTGGCTTGTAATTGAGCTGCATCGTACATAGGGAACTCTATGAAGCATACTCCAAAGTAAAGATCAACAGATTTACTTATAGCTGTGGGTTATGAATTTCCAAACAATACTGTGGAAGTCAGCCATACAGTAAGTGTAATGGATTCAGCAAAAAAAAAAAAAAAAAATTGCTGTTTGCTTATATGATAAGAGGGCAGCATTAGAATGTGATTTTAATTGAATTTGAACCTTTTAAAAATATCTATATTTTGGATTAAAAAGACAAGGAATAAAGCTTCTTAAGACAAGGAAAGAGATACTGGGAAATGACCTGTTTTAAGGGTTGACTTCCAAGCTAGACTATTCTGTTTGGTTATTATGCTGATGCACTTGTGATGGCTTAGCCCAGACTTCAGTTCATTTCACCTCCCAAATTCCCAAATGTCAATCAAGCAGTTCCTTAAAATTTACTTATCAGTGAATTTTGCTGTTTAAAAAGGGGGATATGTTCCTTTTCATAGTATAACTTCTAAATATACAATTCAGCAAACTTCAGTTTCACTGAAAGATCATGTTACCCATTCCTTTTCAAAATCACACTGGATCCATCTCTCCAACACTTTTTTTTTTTTCAAATCAAATAAAACAAAATTAAAAACCTTATTTTAGTCACTCTTCTTCCCCTCAGGCAGGAATTTTCTTTCCATACTTTAGAGGCTTTCCTAACTACACAGAAACTAACCTCTTTTTGCTATGTTTCATTTCTGGGCAACCATTCAATCAACTTTATTTTTCAGTTCACATCAGTTAGGGAGCCTTCCTTTGCATATAAGGAGAATATTCTACATTCTTCTGCCAACGTGTTCCTCTTAAGTGTGTGTATGAAAATTACATGTGTATGTATGAAATTAGTTTTGGCTCCTATGTATTACAAATATCTAAAAGCCAAAACCGAACTACAGCTTTACAGTAGTTCTCATTTAGAAGAGCACAAAAAATGTTTACTTGTGTTCATTGTTTTGTAATGTCCTTATGGCTCCAATTTGAGAATAAGATATGTAAAAAATGGTGTCCGCATAATTTATGTCCTTGATTTTACCAACTTTTTATATCTGACTAATTTTTAGCATCATAATGCAAATACTATAGAAAATATGATAGATTATAAATATTAGCCTATTAAAATATAGAAATTTTGTTTAAAGTTTCTACATAGACATTATAACGTGTAACAGTTGAATTACAAAACCTGTGTTATTTTTCAATGACTGGATTAAAAATGTGACTTTTCTGACTAAAAAGATTTTTTTTGTAAGACAGTTTTATTATTTCTTCATAAAGCAGGAATGTTTATAATTATCCTTTTATATCCATATATTTTACCTTATATATGTTGACAATTAGTTTCTGCTGACAGGGTGTGGAAATATTTTTCTCTTTTGATAAATGAGCATCATATTTGAAAACGGTATATATATCTACTTGTTTTATAGAATTATGTGAACCGCTATATTCTAATTACAATGTTAGTCACCATCAATAATTGTATACTCTAACGAATATGCTTCTTTAACATGCCAATATTATTACTGTTTGCAAATATTCTAAGTTCGGTCTTTCCTTAGCATGTACATTCTTCTTTTTTAGAGAAATTTCATTTAAGAGCGATTTATGAAACCTACTGGTTTTAAGTTGGTTTTATACTGCTACTTGCAGCTTATTTTATTTATTTATTTTTTTGCGGTACGCAGGCCTCTCACTGTTGTGGCCTCTCCCGTTGCGGAGCACAGGCTCCGGACACGTAGGCTTAGCGGCCACGGCTCATGGGCCCAGCCGCTCCGCGGCATGTGGGATCTTCCCGGATTGGGGCACGAACCCGCGTCCCCTGCATCGGCAGGCGGACTCTCAACCACTGCACCACCAGGGAAGCCCTGCAGCTTACATTTAAACTGACTATTGGTATCATTATAAACTCAAAGAATATGCTGCCTATTTGAAGAGATGCAGAGATAGGCAGTGGTAAAGAAAGGAATACATGAATAGCAATGTAGTTCACTGTAACTTATATCCCACTTTGCGAATTCAGCAGGAACAAAGTAATGAGCATTTAAAACAAGACACAAAAACCTTACACATATCTCATCATTATTTTACATTTACAGGAAAAAAATTCTTAATTTTTTCTAACAATTAGTCACATAGAAATTTCCTATCATTTTTTTCTTTTGATAAATAATCTACCTTACCAGAGTTTTCATTTTAATTAACTTGTGATTATCCTTGGTAATGGGAAATTATATAAAACAGAGAGAAAATATATTGGTAAACTTCAAATATCCATTTTTATTCACCTTTCTTATTTCGTGTTTGACTCAAAAAATGCTTTTAGCAATTTTATTGAATTTTAAAAAAATTTATTTACTCAAATTTTCTGCAACTTTCAGACCATTTGGTTATTGAATAAACAAACATTAGTGCTACTATTGCAGTTCCTGTGCTGCACACCAATAAATATAGTTTAAAATTCTAAAAGACACAGAATCCCTGTTCTTTTATTTCTCTCAGTATCTGGTAACAGATTTGTATATCTGCAAACACTATGGTTGCCTTAATAATACCTAGTCTCTTCTTTGTTAACAAACCCTGATTTTCTTAAAATGCTAATTAAACATAGTCACTTTCCTGGCTTTCCTTACCTTTTTGCCTTTTGACCTTCTCTCCTTCCTTCTGACTAGAAGGCAGATATGATGCCTGGAGTAGAAGCAGCCATTTTGGTACCAGGATAAAAAAAGCCACAGGCTCAGCATAGCATAAAAGAGCCATAGAAGACATTGGGTGCTTCAGGACTTCTTGAGACAATGCCCCAGCCCTGGAAAACTGGGGTGTTAAAGAAGTACAGTGTGAGAGAGAATTGGCAACATTCACACCTGTAAATCATTCTTGCTGCCATTAACTGAATCCAGGTACAAAAATAACTTCCTTATTGATGGAGATTCTGAAAGTTGGGTAGAATATTAAGTTTTCTTAGGTGTTATCTCTTTTAATTTGGCACAAACATTCATTAAGACACTTAAGTGTTAATTTTGGTTGCTGAATATATAGTCAAAGGCATACTAAAGAAATCTTTAAAGTTTGTTTCCATGTTAAAACCAAAACGTATGCTATATCAGATTATGCCACCTGCAAAGTTCTGCAAGCTAAGTTAATTTTCTGGTAAGAAAGCCTTAGTTTGGGTGTATTTAATAACTCTCTTCTTATTCTAATTGGGTAATGTTGGTAAATTTAAATGAAATTTAATTTCTCTAAAATGTGTTTGAAGATATTTTCACTGCCTGCCTCCACCACTTTCCGAGAAAGATAGTACAGGCCTTGTTATTCATGCCAGCTTTGGTACTGTTTCAATTATCTCATGGTTCAGGGAGTTGTTGGGTTTTAAATGGATACTCCCGCTATGGGAAATGGCTGCTGTTTTTCACCATATTTTCTCTTATCATCCACAGATAATTAGTTCTGCCTGACAAAGCACATCACAAGGGACAACTCCATGGCTTTCATAAGCATCTCAGCAGTATCTTCCTTATGGCTAATTCTTCCTGAACCTGTTTAAAACTGCTTCACTCTAATTATTATTCCTCATCACTTGTCCACACTCTAAACATAGGCGGTATTAACAATATATGTAGCAGATATCTGCATGTCATCTTTTTAATGCTCCTAGATATTTGTATAGAAGGAAATTGGGGCATTAAAAAAACAAGCCTATTCCTCTGACACTTAGCATCTATACTCATACACCACCACTAGAGCCCTGAATAGATCATTAATGCATCTTAAATTCCTAAATATATTATGTCCTCCCACACTTCACATAAACTGATTTAACATGAAAGATAACAAATAGTCTCTCTCATTTACAATACAGTAAGTTCCCCTACATATGAACCTGCAAGTTGTGAACTTTCAAAACTGTGAACTTGTGTTTGCATGTCCAATAAAGTAAGGCGTGAGTGAAATTGCAGCTTACCCTCCCTCTCCTATTGCTGACAATCCTTCAGCTCTACCATCTCCCATCTCCTCTCCCTCCTCCAGTCAGTAACTCTTCTTATCTGTTCACTCAATGCCAGCCCCTTTGGTCCCTTGTTTTACTTTGCTCTTTAACTTAGACTTCTGAAAATTTAGTCCCTCTGATATCTCCAGGTATTTCCTTTGGAGGCTCATCCATTCAAAGAGCTTCTGATCTCAAATCCATGGCAATTACTCTCAAGATTGAAGAAACAACTGGAAAATTTAGGTTATAAAAAGCACATTTTTCTTATTACCCAGTGAGTAGTTCCATTTGTGTAGCTTTCTGTCACTTCTAGCCTAGTATGTCTCCAAATTAACTTAATAAATTTTTCCTTCACTAGTCCCAACGCCAACTTATCCCCCTGCCTTTTTTTTTTAAACCATGATACCTCTGTTCTTCCAGTAAATAGGTGGCATCAGATTATCTTTTCTCTTTTCTTCTCAATTGTCCAAAATCTGGTAGTGAAACAGTACTTAAAGCATTGACCAATTTAAACTGGCTTTGCCTCCTTAAATAAGTTGTTGATTAATCAAACCTTGAGTTATTTTATGGAGACCACACTGCGCATTTTCCAAACCTGGATGGCCCCGGAACCAAGAACCTTCAGTTTATAGAACTCTGTTAGAAATGTTGCCACCAGAGCCCCACTACAAAGTGGTCTTTCAATATGGAAAATCTGGCTTCCAGCAGCCCAAGTAGCTTGATTACTGATTTGAGGTCACCAATCAGCTTCTGCCCTAGCCCCTTAAATTTTGCCCTGAACCCTGGATCCAGGAGACAGATTTGAGAGCCTTGCCCCATGTCTCTTCGAAATAAAGCTCACTCTTTGGGCTTCCCTGGTGGCTCAGTTGTTGAGAATCCACCTACCAATGCAGCGGACACGGGTTCGAGATCTGGTCCGGGAAGATCCCACATGCTGCATAGCAATTAAGCCTGTGCGCCACAACCACTGAGCCTGTGCTCTAGGGCCTGCGTGCCACAGCTACTGAAGCCCGCTTGCCTAGAGCCCGTGCTCCGCAACAAGAGAAGCCGCAATGAGAAGCCCGTGCACCGCAAGAAGAGCAGCACCCACTCGCCACAACTAGAGAAAAGCCTGCACACAGCAACGAAGACCCAACGCAGCCAAAAAAAAAAAAAAAAAAAAAAAAAGCTCACTCTTTTCTCAAAAGCTAGAGCCATAGTATTGGCTTCTAGGTGAGTCTGGCAGTGAGCCTTTGCTCTGTAATAGTAGCAAAGTAATCTCAACTCACTTCTAAACACGTCTCTAGTGACATTCTTTCCACACTTGTTGGTTCCCAAACTCAGGAACTTCCTGGATGAAATTCAAAACTCCTGCACTCCCACCCCCAGAACACGAAGGGCCAGTAGAGTCCAAAGAAAACTGGGAATTTACATGCGAGGCTTGTTTTGGGGTGTCTGCAAGACTAGTAGACATCTGCACCTGCACACCAGAATCTTAAATGTTTATATAGAGGCTTTAATGGAGTTCAGTCATGTATACAGTACAGATTGTTCTCTCAAGGCTTCCTCCTTGAAAAGGCTTTTGATGTGTGAACAGTGGGTGGAACGTACATTACAAAGGGGGGACGGGGGTGAGAAGCCTCCAGCTTGTGGGTCACCTCATGGTCACGTACCCTTGAAGACCTCCTCCAACAACTCTGGTGAGGTTTTTCTCTCAAGCATGGAGAGCAGTAACAAACCCTTCTGCAGCTGTGATGTTCAGATTACACAGTTCTCACCAATGAGATATTTTTAGAATCTTTCCAGTGCTTTTCTTCATATCATTTGCTTCAGTACAAAATCACTTCTCTCCCTTGAACACTTAGCAACATTTTCCTCTCTTGACCACTCCTGCTTTCTTGAAACTCTCTTATCTTCCATTGCATTCTGACAGTTCCTTTGTGGTATGCGGGCCTCTCACTGTTGTGGCCTCTTCCGTTGCGGAGCACAGGCTCCAGACGTGCAGGCCCAGTGGCCATGGCTCACAGGCCTAGCCGCTCTGCAGCATGTGGGATCTTCCCGGACCAGGGCACGAACCCGTGTCCCCTGCATCGGCAGGCGGACTCTCAACCACTGCACCACCAGGGAAGCCCTCCTTTTCATTCTTAAATGTTGGGAGCTTGTTCAGAGCCGGAAGTAACACTGTCTGAGTGTGAATTCTGGCTCTGCAGAATGGTGTGTAACCCTGGGTAAATCATATCACCTCTCAGTGTATCTATGCCATATGGTCATTATAACTTCAACTGATTTTATCCATATTTATTAGCTCTGGTTAGCTCACTGTCCTGAGCTCCAGATAAATATTTCCAATTATGCAATGGAGATTTTCACTTGGATTTTTCACAGACATCTTCTTCCCTCCACTCTTTATTCTCTCCTCCCTCACCTGTCCTCACCTGCCTTCTCTGTACTTCCTCCTACCTTTTAAAACTCCAGATTATCCTATAAGCTCTAGCTGGTCTGTAACCATATGTAGGAGCTAAGATTAAGTGCTGAGAGAGAAGAGAACAGAGAAGGTGTAAAGAAAAATGAACCAAAGACAGAAAGAGAGATAGAAAGAGATCAAGCACAGGCAGAATTTGTAAACGGCCATACAGCAGCAATTGGAGATCCTTCATCTAGAGGAATGCACTAGGCATAGTAACTTGCTTCTATCTTTGTCTTCCCAGCATCGAGCACAGTGTAGAGAGCACTGCATGTCTGAAATAATGTTCACTTCCGTGAGTGAAAGAAGCTAATGGATGAGCAAATAAATAAATAAATAAATAAATGGTGGTACCCATGCCTCTGAAAATTTTTGCTCCCTGGCATTTTATTAGCTTCTGATCGCAAATCAGCAGCATCTACAAAAGCAATCTAGTCTTGGGTAATTACTACTAGAAATAAAAGTTTCATAATATTATTGAATGGCTATTTGGAACAAGCATCTTGCACTGTCAAAAGGATAATGATAAGTAGTCTCATTCAATAAGCACATGGACTTGGATACTTCTGGGAATGCTTTTAAGCTCAACATCCTGGCAGATCCCTAAGAACGCAGGTCTGTTCAACATCAGAGCTGTTTTTTGTTTGGGCTGCAGATTGAAATAATTGTCCCTAAAAAGGTTCAGGCCCTTGTTGATCTTTTTTGGTTTTTCCCCTTGGCAGGATTCTGGATCTTCATACAATGCGGAGCCAAATTATTCAGCGCTTTTTTGAAAGCAAAAAAGTTGAACCTATATATGGGAATCTGCCCTTCATCACACCACTTTGGAGAAGTGGCTTGCTTCTCCACCTCAGTGAAATATACATATCAGGCCCTGGATTCTAACAGAGAATATCATTTCTGCTTCCTGAACACCTGGTATCTAAAGCATATAGATATCCATTCAGCAACAGCCTCTATCAGCACTTTAGGCACTTGTCAAAGAATTCAACCATGATTTGACTATGATCTAGTACTTGGGAAATGCTTGCTTGAAAATCTGATATTAAGAATGTGTAGGGAGCACATTAACTGTCCATGACTCTACATTCTCAAAAGAACACAGAATCCTGCAGAAATGCTTTCACCAAGGTAAAAATTAATGTTAGGTCCTTAATTTTTATAGAAGGACAATATAAAATATTTATTTGAAAATGATTCTGTATTTATTACAAGAGAATCATTACAAAGATATATGGAATAAAATCCTTTGAGATCTCAGCATTAGGGTAAAGTTAATCCTTCCTGGTGAATTTGTGTATTTCCTTGATCAGTCAATGAGAACAAAGGTACAGAGAGAAATGTAATCCCTTGTTAAAGAAACTGATGCCAGGTACCTGGTACATTGGTTTCTCTGCAACTTTTGAAGATATTTTGTTTTATCAAACAAAATCATGCTTTTTAAAAAATTGAAAAAGAATGAAATAGGATCAATAAACAAATATTTTATTGAATTTAAATTGAATTTTATTGAATTTATTGAATTTTAGTCTGATTTGAGAATCTTTACATACGACATGCTTTGATTTCATCTTAGTTAAATTTGACTCTTGAATAAAGAAATCCAAGTCTGAATTTTTGAATATCTTTTATGATCCATATTGTAAGTGTTTCCTGGAGAAGAGAACTGAAGCATGTGTTTCTTTGTACATTTTCACAGTCATGTTAACAAAGTTTCAGCTCTGAGATTATTCCGTCAAATTTTCCCCATTATGCATCCCCAACCTTGCTTGAATAGGTTGAAAAATAATTCTACATATTGCTGGATAACTGCAAATAGTCACATACTTTAGTGTACCAAAGGAGCATTTCTCTAACACAGAATAAATTTATTTCATAATAACAAATGAATGTCTTTATAATCATTATTTAAATTGTACATGGCTTGTAGTATATGAGTAAGGAAATTGTGTAAGTTTTAATAGTCTATCTACCTCCCTAATCTGTTTATCTACTTAAATGTTATACTTGTCAATTCATTGTCATAGCCACTGGATTTTGTGGTTGATGATGATAAAAATACATTATATATAACATTTAAATTAGCATATAATTATGAGGTATTATATTTCAGGACTCTAATTAATGTCCTTATCCTGAATAGAAGAGATTCTAGCTTTATTGGTAACTATACTCAATTCTAGGAACACCTCATCAAACAACAGAGCAGGTTGCTGGAACAAAATTAGGAGATGCATTTCTTTTTGACAAAATTATATCGACCAAATCTCTCCTCCTCTGCAAAAAGGAATGTAATCTTAATGGGGAATTTAGATTTAAATTTCCTATCTTTGTTTTCTCTTTGTAAACTTTCATTTAGTGTACTATAATATTTTGATAATGGCCTTTTCAATTAATTGTGCCTCCAGTAAATGTCTGAAGAATGTTTTTTGATTTATTCTTATAAGCTTTAAAACATGTTATATCTTTGGTTGTACAAATAACAAAAAATTACAGACTGTAAGAAAAATAAGTATCAAGTTTAAATATTACATTTTGTTTGGAATTTATACATTTTTTTTTTAATCTCCTGGGCTTTGAATACAGTTGATTTAGGGACTACTAATAGAACATTCTGTTTAAGTTTTTGTTTTTATTTAAAAAAAAATTAGTTACCAATTCTTCTTGAAAACAAGCAAAAAATGATGTGTGTCAAATTTTAATGAAATCTTTTTATAGTTATGTGACAATAGAGAAAAGCCCTATGTTTGATTTTCTGTAATTTGTATAGACAAATGCATCTGAAATTGGCACTCATGCAAGAACATGTGACTACTTATAATGAATGGTGAGCTACTTTCCTGTGATGTGAAGCTTAACTGGAATGTTTGTCTATTTATAAGTTTGTAGTTTGAAATATTCATATTCTGCCCAGTGGCCTACTAGTAGTTTATTATACTTTTATTTGGAAAGCCTGTGTTTGATCCTTGTTATTCTTTTCTCTGGAGTTTTAGATGAATAAAATAACAAATAATTTACTACCAGAAGCCAAACAGACAAGGGCTGTGATCTTTTCAGATCTTAACATGTTTGACCTCTCTCCACACTGAGGAGGGAGATATCCATAAGGGAAAAAAGAAATCTGGGGAATACAGACATACAGATATCACATTCATAATTGACTATTCCCTAAAATCATTTTTTTTTTTACCAAATGTCTACTAGCACATTAGCTAGTACCAAAGATTTCTATTAATTAAATAAAGTAAAAATCAAGGAATTAATGTATTACTATGTCCTATCCCCTCCCCACATACACACTCTGAATATGTATAGGAAGATAAAAGAGGTCCAAGTTCTGAGATGATAGAAAAAAGGGAGTAGAGAATATCAGAGGAAATTAAGAATATAAAACAGAATAATTATATAAAAACAACATATTGTTTCAATGAGACCAAAAATACAGATAATACAGATCTATACATGCCACAAATTAGATTTAATTATTTCCTATTATTTCCTATAATCATTTTTTAACCAAACGTCTATTCACACATTTGTTAGTACAAAAAATGTTCATGAGCAAATACTGATTATTTAAGTGTCCAAATCTGGAGAAAGAGGCTTAGAGTGTATGTTGTCACATCATTTGTCAGCATAGAATTATTTTATTATACTTATCTGGCTTGTGAAAACTCTTCATCTCATTTCTAGAAAAATTTTGTTTTCAAATGTAAGCTTTATGTTAATAGAAATAAATAACTTAATAAATTTCATAGAAATTAAAAGTCCTTCTTATTGACAGGAGCTGGTTAATAATAACCAACAAATCTCATACTTCCATGTCTTGAATGTTATAATCCTTAAACAAACAACAAATGAATAACCCTTACCTCAAAGAAAAAAAAAGTACAGTTTAATTAAATTAATATTGATACTTAAAATCCAGATCATCTCTAAGCCACATGTTTTAAAAATTACAAGTAAACAAAGATTAAAAAATCAACAGGAGAATCATACCTATAGCTATACAACTATATCACTGTACATAAAGGAGCTACTTCATAACTCTGAATTTAAGATCTTGTGAACAGACAATAAAATGTCCATTTTTTACTCATACATCTTCAAGATTTTTCTCTTTAGGCAAAACTATTTTTCCAATGAAACCATATTGTCTTCTGTTGCCAGTCTGGGTCATAGGATAAATCAATCTCTTGATTTTTAAACACAGATGAAGATAGCTCTTTCTGGTTTTCTCTCTCTTTTTAAACATGTTACTTCCTCCGGTATACAGTTTTGTTAACCTCAGCAAGACTGTTTTCTGGAATTTTCAGGCAACATTTAATTTCACCAAAGAAACATATTGTAAAGTCTGCAATATTTTTCTAGTGTACTTTTTGTCACATGTCTTTTAGGACTCTTCTGTGTGACCCAAATCTGTCCAGTGTTTGCACTTGTCTTACATTTCTCATGTATTTTGGGGGGAGATTTTCCAGGCCCCCCAACCAATGCTCTTGGTCTCACAATTTCCCTTCCTCCCTCCTTCTCTCCTCTGTCCTTGCTTCCTCTCGTCCTTTCTTTCTATTCATTCCCCTCCCAATCCCTCTTTCTCCTCTGTATTCTCCTCCCCTCCTGCCCTCCACGCACTAACACTTTCTCAATTTCTTAGCTGTAGTGATGGCACTTTATCATTAAAGTTACTTTTCCCATTGCTAGAAAAGTAATGAAAGCTCTTCTGTTCCATTTTTTTAGTCCAGTGTCCCTGAGCAGAGTCATTTAGAATCTCAGTTTCAATTATGTAGATTTTAAGACAGTACATATGACAAGCAACTAAAATATAGTAAGCAGTTATTAAATGGCACATATTTTCCCTTTATGATGTTTCTCACTTGTATTTTGTTTTGTTTTGCGTAAATTCCCCTTCTTTTTTGTTCCCTTCAGGCTCCCTGTATGCTTATATTATATTAATACATAAGAGTGTTTTAAAATTAACTTAATATTTTAAACCTTTAGCACCTTTTCAGAGGCACATTCCTGGCTCTAGGATTACCACATTTTCATCTTTAACTCTTCAAATCTAAAGAGATATCATGGATAAATTCATAGCTTCTAAATTTAAAAACTGATATATTTTATCCTCTTTAGAATGCATGATTGTCACATCAGTAATCAATGAATAACAACAAATGGTGCAGAACACTGAACATGTCACGTGCTGCTCTTTTTCCTCTCTGTGCCTAAAGTGTATTTATCAGGAAGCTCATCAGGGCTTTCTTGTGTACACACTGTCACTTTTGCTGGAGGTCACTTTATCACAGAACTACACTCAATCTGTTTAATGCAAAATAAATACATTCAAAGTAAGAATATTAATTGACACATTAATTTGTTTTAAATTAATTTTCCTAGCATATTTTATTAATTTTATATGGAAATAGTTATGAGTGTACATAAATCATAAGAAATTTTGATACGTATTTTTCTATACTTCTGATTTTTTTGGATTCCACAAAATATGTGAAGAATAAAATATATATTAAAAATTAAATTACACAGAAATTTTGATAGTTCTTTCTTCCTTATTTTACTCATGCCATATACACTGCTACTGTTTATTTTCATATCTTCTAATCACTTTCTTTGATAATATGTACAAATTATTTGATGAGTTTTGGTATTTGCAGTTCCTCCAATAGAAGTACTGGAAAAAGTAAAGGAAACCATTCAAACTTGAAAGAGACACATAAGTGAAGTATGTTCATAGGCAGGGATTGGAAATACAATGGAAAAAATAATAAAATTAATCAAAAATTAAAATCAGCTAATTATGAAAAAATTATCAAGCAAAACAGAAGAAAATGATTTGAGGGCATTGGATGTAAAAGTGTGCATTGAATCCATGATATTGTAGCACATAATTTCTAAGTGTATATTCATATGCAAAATATATGTATGCATATATGATTCATGTATTTCAATATTTTCTAATGGAAAAACATTGAGATTATGTAGCATAGATTTCAAAGTAGATTTTTCCTTAATCATCATTATTTGTCTGTCTTATTGTAAATTTAGTATACTTTTTAGTATACTTTTCAGTTATGAATCTTCCATAGCTTACTTCAGAATGGATATAAAAGGGCCAGTTCACAATTGCAACTTTGCTTTAAAGTCTCTATCATTAACTCCTGAGGATGTGACCAGGAAGTTCATGATCATATTTTCTGTACAGATCTTTGCTAAAGAAAAAGTTAACCCCTTCATCTCTGCTTTTGAGGAAATTTCATTTCCTTCTCCATGTGTTTTATGGAATCAAAAAAGTGTACGAAAATATGTGTGCTACTAACTTGGGAATAATATAGGCAAATCAATTCCCACAAATTTATTTTAGATCTACTTAATTAATTAGAATATCATGCATTTATTAATTGGCATCAGTAGCAGTATTTGAGAATATTTAGTATCTTTCATGTATTTTTTGGAAATACTTTATTCTAGCTCTAAAACCAGATAAAAATGTAGTTCAATTCCACCTCTAATACTAACAATGGAATGCTTGACAAATTACTTAAATCCTCTGACTTTATTTTCCTAATCTGTAAAATGAGTATAATAGAATCAATGTCATACAGCAGTAACAAGAACTAAATGGGAGGCTATGCTCAGTAAATACTAGTTCCCTTGGTCTAATTTTGTTTACTCTTGGTTTTAATATGGTGATGCAACTTAAAAGATAAAAATGGCACACTGGAAATAAAATAAATGGAATATTTTGAGCACCTTACTGTCATTACATAAGTAATGGGAAAAGGCAGGGAGGATATTGATGTCTCCCTTTTTCTTCAGCAGAATTGCATTTAACATGAAGGGTAGTCATTTTATTGAATAATAAAAGCCTGACAATCACTGTGATTGGCTGACAGCCATTACTGCAGTGTAATTCTAAACAGCTTGTTTTTCAAAGTTCTTCTTGCATAACTCTTTAAGACCCAGGCACTGCCCAAGCTAGTTGAAGGGTTCAAAACTCATTTTTAAAGTAGAGTTTCTCAATACTGCTGTAAAAAAATGCATTAAACAGTATTTTCTTATTAAGTGATTAGAATCAGATATTTTTTGACATGGGAGGAAAATTTTGGAAAATTTAGCAAACAAAGGGTTTTATTGTAGGGAAGAATTAATTCATGACTCAGAGAAGAAAAAGACCACATTTGGAGAGTTTTTTTTTTTTTTTTAAAGAAGCCCAATGTATTTTACAAATGAAAAGCACAATATTTGATCTATACTATCCAGCTTAAAATCCTGTCATTTCTGAATGGAACTCAGCAAGCTTTCCAAAATTACCAGATCCACTTTGATGCATTCATCTTTCTCAGTCAGTATTTCTAATCAGCAAATCTCACCTTAAAGTATGTATAATAAGTGGGTATAGAGTTGGCAATTCACCAAAATAAATATTTAATGATATTTTAATGGTTATTTTAAAACTTTTATTTAAATTGGGATTAATACTTTATGTGGTCAATGAATGCTGAACCAGAGTGCTTGAGAAATATCTTTGCTGTTGAAGCTCTCTATAGTGGATGTGTACTTAATTTTCAGAATTGTCCAGGCTAGATCATGTCTGGTAGAGGCATTTTATCTTAAATGTCAACATTGGAAACATTGAGATAAAGATCAGGGGCAGAAATCTGTGAACTGCAGAACTGTGTCAATTGCTCATTCTCAAACATAGCGATGCTAATTAATTCCACACAACCCAGATTCAAAGCAGCACAGGGAAACCGTCCTGATATTAGTATTGCACAAAAATGAAGAAAAATAGATGTGTTCAAGCTCCCAGAAAACTGATTCTTTAACAGGAAGCAATAGAAGAATCCCACTGCATCCAGCGATGGAATCTTTGTTCAAGCGATAGGCATCCTAACCAGATGCTAGGTGGAGTAATCCTTCTCTCACCCTCACCTTCACAATCCACAGCTCAGCCACCTGGGCTCTCGCGGGCTGCGCCGCCGCCTCACTCCCGGTGCACGTCTCCCCCTCTCGACCGCCAAGTGCTCACTCTCTCCCAGGGAGCACTTACACAATGGACTCACTTGTTTCCCTGGCACCTCTCCTTTGACTTCCAGCCCCAGCCCACAACTTGGGGAACAGTCTGGCAGGAGCCTCTTGCCATGGATCAGGGACCTTCCAGAGGAGCTTGGAAGCACGCGCGCACACGCAGACAAAACAAACAATGCCTGGTCCAAGAATGAATAAATTAACGAACCCCCCCACCCCCGCCCATCGCTTTGAAACCTGAAGAAAGAAACCCCGGACCAGGTTGCCTAAATGAGAGATTTTGTTTTGTCTTTCAAACTGCGAACATTCCTGTCTGACGACTGCAAAAGAGATGCTGTGGGTTCTGTTGGCAATAAAGATTGACGGTGGCTTTGCCCGTGACAACGCCCCCCGTAGCGCGCTGAGCCAGGTTCCCTGAGAACCGCGAGGGGGAAGCGCAGATCTAGGGGGAGGGAATGGCAGAGGCCAAGGCAGTTTAGGAGGGATGAGAAATTGGAAATCAGGGGGGGAAAAAATGACTGAGTTCAGTAGGGCTTTAATAGTGAAACTTCGGGAGAGAAAGGGATGGGATCTCTCCCCAGGTAACTACGCTGAGATGAAAAATAGATGAATACACAAGGAAGTGGCAAGCAACAACAAGTTTGAGGTGAGCAGCAAGTTGTTCACTTCCTCCCAGGCGTTTGATCAGCATCCCCCGAGCTGCCCCCAGAACACGCGCTCCCCATCGGAGGCGGCGACCGCGGCAGCAGCCTCAGCAGCAGCAGCAGCAACAGCAGCAGTACCAGCGGCAGCTGCGCGCCTCCAGCCCAGCCCCGCTCGGCTCCCCCTCTCGCCGGCGCCCTGCCTGTCTTGCGTGTGCGTGTGCGTGTGCTCAGCCACAGCGTGAGGGGCACCTGCTCGTCTGGGCTCACAGCGGAGGAAGCCTCGCCGGGAGCTGCAGCTGCTGCCGCCCTTGGTGCTGCCGCTCGCAGGCGCCGGGCTCCCCGCCGCCGCCGCCGCCGCCTGGTCTGCTGGAGTTGGGCTCCGTGGGGCTTCCCCTCTCGCAGCCTCGGTCCTTCCCGGCTGCCTGCAAGTCAGCCTGGCTGCGAGTCACGTGTCAGTGCCTGAGGCAGAGACTGAGAGAAAAAAACGCGCTTCATTCCTTCTTCCACCGCCATACTGTATTTTATCCTAAATCTCATTTTTATTCCAACATTTTACTCCCTCTCGGTGAGTACCTTCTCAGTGGCATTCTTGTCCTATTCTTTTTTTTGGTCCCCCTTTTTTTTTCTTCTTCTTTTTTTTTTCCCACTTCTTTGATTACTGTTTATATTTGGGAAAGCTGGAGGAGCATGGTTTTGAGCCTTTTCCTGAATCCAAGTTTTTCTAGCATGCGATGGTTCTGTAGACAAGGCGCTGTGTCTGGGAGTCCGCGGCGACTGTGCCCGCTGGGAGCGACTCCCAAGTCCAGCAAGATATGCAACTGGTTTGAAGGAAAAAGCGATGTATGGTGCCTATTTTTTTTTCCTTTGTAAAAATAAAAAGCATGTTTCTAACTCTTTTTTTTGGCATACTCTTTTTCTGATAAGATTTTTGTATAGGTGGGATTTTACGGCAGTGTTTACAAGTTTGTGGTTTTGCAATACTGGTACAAACCACTGAGCAAAGACATGCATTTTCTATTTTTGTGCCCTTTTTGGAAGCCGGGGAGAACAAATTCGTTTTTTTCCCTCCTGTTTTTGATACCCATTGATAACATGAAACTTTTCTTGCAGCTGGTTACTGGGATTATTTTTAAGCGAATACTTTTTTCCTCCTTTAAATTAACTATGACTTTTGAACATCTGACTTTTTTAAAAAACCGAGATAATTTTATGAAAGATATCCTGATATCTATATCTATATTATCCTTTCTTCCTCCCCCTCCCCTCCCCGTAAATCAATTTTCAAATGATGGCAGTGGAAGGTTTTTTCTGGAAAAAAAAAAAAAAATGAAGTGCGGTTTGGTTTCCTTGTCAACGGAGGATGAAGTGAACAGCTGAGCAGCTCGCAGAGAGCAGGTACTTGGTCCCCTTGGAGGCGTTTCCCGGGTTTGCAATGGCAACACTGGTCCTGGCAAAGAAATCTCTGTGTGTGTATGTGCGTGTGTGTTTTGTGTGTTTGTGCGCGTGTGTGCGCGCTCGCGGCTCCGGGCAGTGTCCGAGCCCGGGGTGGGGAAAGCCGTGCAGGGAGCTAGGGGAAGCCAAAGTCAGTCCCCGGCTTCGGGCTGGTTTTTGGATGTGCGCAAAATACCGTCCCTCCCTCGGCTGCGCCCAGGTCGTCTCCGCAGCGGGCGGCGTCGTGCGCCCCGGGCGTCGCCAGCCGGGGACGCGGCAGCCGGCGGGCCCTGTAAGTTTTCCGAGGGCCACTTGCAGAGCAGGAGGGTCGAGGGTCGAGGATGCGGCTCGGGCCGGCCGGGGCGGCCCCTACGTGCGCGCGGGAGACTGGGGGAGAGAAGCGGCAGGGGCGGCATCTTCCGAAGGGGCTGGCTTCTAGCCACGGGGCCCGGGAGCTGGAGACCTTTCCAGATCCCTGAGGATGGCAGCGGCCCCCGCAAGCTCAACTCCCGCGCCTCCTGTTTGCATCGAGTAAACAACGCAGTAGGTCTTTCCCAGCCTGTTTTGCCGGTTCCGAAGGGTTTGGCTTTTTAGCGGTGCTGTCTTTGGACTTTTTCTTTCCCTGTTGTGTTGCTTTGGTTTTAACTGCCTGGAGCCTTCCAGGGTGGGGGGAGATAGTTACTTTCTGTGATGGTCAGTTGGGTTTAATGTTGAGGACGAAACTGTTAGTTTGCGTGAATGAGACTACACCCATAAGGTTGAGTGTTAAAGGGACAATGTGTTTTCCCTCTTTTTAACTACTTCATGGTGGTGACAAAGGTTTTTTTTTTTCCCCCTGAGAACCGGCCACAGGACAGGACTAGGGGTTGGTGATGGTGGTAATAGATTTCGGTGTGTTGATAGCATTGCACAGTACTCAGTGCTGAATGTATTCTATAGAGTTTATGGTATTTTATGATTGTCCTGTGATGTTTCCAGTGTAATCTGGTACTACTTTTTGGAGATGTACCACAGTTGGTAATAAAAAGCCTCTTCTGTATTTAACACAGTGACAGAATCTGCTGGAAAACTTGTTGGCCAAATAAATTTTGTGTTGTCTAGAGGCCATTATTTAAATGATTTGATTCTGAAGCTTTGTATAATTTGGATTCTGTTAAAATAAATATAAGGCAAGTGAAATAACTTTTACTTCTCAGATTAAGTTTTCTTGTAGGTTATAAAACTAGGCATAAAAACTAAATCCAATATACAAAAGGGCCCATAACAAACATGTTAATAACATACACTATGGATTTTCAAGCAAATATTTAAGTCTGCAAGCTCAGTTGGTGGAATGAAGTTTTATGCCTGTATTTCTTTACTCTTTGTGGTGAAAGAGGAGTGCAAGTGATCATTTATCTGCAGAAGATTAAAATTTATTGCAATATTTAGAAAGCTATATATTTCTAAATTCACAATGCACTCTCTCATTTCAGAGGTCTTCGGAAGTAGCAGTGTGAGTTACTTTTGTACCCAGGGTAGCTTTTCTCTGTTTAGAAAGTCCTGTTGCATGTATACACCAGACTTGATATCCTGAAGGGCATAGTTCAAAGATTTGACACAAATATTATGTAACGCAGCTGTAAATTTTGATTTTATTGCTGTGGTGAGCACTCTACTAAAATGCAGTTTTTCATATGATTTAAACGGCCAGCAAAAACATTTAAAAAGCCCCTTGCAACATTCTGTGTTTTTTAAATCATTTTTATCATAATAATGTATGTAAGTAGATATGCTCATTTATTTAAAAATGCAAGACAATGCATGTGTATAATATTTCTTTGTAGGGTGTATGCACTGTAAGTCATTTAGTTCTTTTAGAAGAGAGAGACCGTGAGTGAGAAAGAAAAACTTGAGTAATAATACCAGAATTTTCATTAAGAGGAGCACTTGCTTCCCTAAGATGGAGGTAATTGTGTCTTAAGATTGGTGTCTTAAGAATGTAGATGGTACTGTGTGATGTTTCCAAATGAGATTAAAACCATAATGGGGTGGAAGAAGATGTTCATAGGATTTCAAGTGGGAATAGATATTTAGTTGTGCAAGTATTCTGTAAATAAAGATCATGTTAAGAACCTTTAGTCATAGTAGGTTTTCATGGAATATTGATTGTCCATTATATTACATACTTATGTTAAATTTCTATTACATTGAAATTTTGAAATTTCCTCCTCCATGAATTATATTGGGAATTCCACAACTCTTTAAAAAACTGGTCACCTGGTCTGTGAGTGTTTTGGTTTAAATCTTTGAATGTGGTATCCTAGAGTTAGCACCGCCTACTGTTTTCTCATGGAAAAATAATATTGTTCTTAAATTCAGTAAGCAACCCACCCTGATTCTGATGAACTTAATCATGCAAACTACTTTTTACTGCTTACTGAGAGGAAATAAAAAGTGTTTCGCTGGGAGAGAGGGTTTGGGGTGAAGGTAGAGGATGAGGGAAAGAAGACACATAAGATTAAATTGGCTTCTGGACCACTAACTGACCTTAAATATTTTATTATCTGAATGCAACAAAGAAATAGTCACAAATTTTAAACAACCTGCTGAATTTGCTAGAACTTTTCTAGGGGATGCCAAAATTTGGACATTTTGAAAAATCCTGTATTACTGAATTAACTTTACATTTTTTGTCCCAGTCTTGAACATTGTAGAGAAAAAAAAACCCTACCTGGGGTTCTGTCTTGAGTGTGTGGTCTGTCCAAGAATTTTTAAATGGAGAAATTTTAATCATTAAAAGTAAACATTTAATTATTTCTTATTTTTATCCTTACATGATTATAAGCAAGCAAGTAGCACACTGATTTTTTTCTTAGTGTGTATCAAGCAGCCACACTGTGGTGGTGTTAGATATAAGGGGGAAAAGTTTCAAACACATATTTATAAAGGCACTCAATTACAAAAGATATGTTGCCTTTTTAAAAAAAGATAGTTTATTTTCTCTAATTTTTATGAAAGGCTAGTGGTTAAAAGAGCTACCAAATTTGTGCAGAACAATGATGCTATCAGAATGTGAAAATAATGGAATAGAAAAAGAATGCACATACATTTGATATACAAAAAAATTATATTTTCCTAGTTAGAAAAATCGCATGCTATATGAATAATTGTTTCTTAACTAAAACAGTCATTTTTTTAAAGCAGCTAGCAAGAAGTGTGTGGAAAAGCTCCTATATCTGTTACATTCTTGAAAGCATTTGACTAAAGCAAATGCTTTGCTTACTGTTTACAGATATTGTAAGCACTAATTATACAGTGCATCAAATCGAATAAAACTCTACACTGGAAGCAGAAGAGAAGTGAAATGGGTATTTAGAATTGTTTCCATGCTAAAAAGGAAATTGAAAATATTTTACTTACAATTTAATTAATTTATTCTCTCTGACTTTTCAAAATTTTATTTTTAAATGATGATTAGCTGTGACTTTAAAAAATACAGCTATTTTCTTCACTTCTTTTATCATATTGCCATTAAGAAAATTCTATTTTGTGTATGAAAAACTGAGGTAATGTTGAAATGTATTCTTCAAGTTGTTTATGGAGCTCCGAAAGAAATTAAAAATTAATCTAAAAAATTCCTTACTGGTCTGAAGTTGTTGTTATTATTTTCTAATTGTTTCATTATTATTATCATTTGCTACTTCTAGTGACATGCATAAATACCTTTAAAATCCTATTTTCATAATTCGGTGTGACGTTTTAATAAACTTCGGTAATTGACAGTGGCAACAAACTTTCACATTAGTGACAATGAGGGCAATTACTTTTACTACATCATGACTTTGAGAACAATAATTATTAAATAAAATTTAAGTAATAGTTTGATTATTGAATGTACCAGAAAGTAATTACATATTTAGCAAGTCTTACATAAATGTCTGTCATCACTCCTCTTTTTATTATTAAGTCTTGACATGTAGAATACATATTATAACCCAGCTATTGCCAACTTTTAGTAGTTCTGCTTTTTCCTGTAGCTTTTTAGATTTTCAAGAAAATATTGGGGAATTTTTTTGTTGTTTTGTTAGACTCTTGTTAAATAGCAAACTTACATTGTGGAAAATTGATTTTGTGCTTTTCTAATTCTCCCATAAAATTAAAGGTTTTTAATTTATGTATGATGCAGTTATTCTGGGACTGCATTCTGGAAAATATAGAGGTGTTGATTTCCTTTTTCTTTCCATTCCTAGGCATAGAGAGGGCAGTGGGAGAACTTCAGTTAGTGTTTAGGATAAATGTCTTCTGGACTGTCCTTGGAGACTCCGCAGCTGGGGTCAGGACTGCAAGATTTATTTCTTGGGCCGTGTATAAATCTAAATGGAGAGGAGAATTTTAGCGGAGATCATAGGAACGTTATCCTGCTTTTCTGAAAGATGCAATGGAATGCCTCAATATGCACCTTCATATTAAAGAAAAACTAGAGATTTTACTTGCATCAATATGTTTCATAAAATTACATATGACTCATCCATCTATCTATATATTTTTTTCTTGCTCAGAATAATGTAGTTGAATATTTTGTTTAAACTTCAGCGGTGGAAATTAATTGCGTTTGTACCTAATCCATGTATTTAGAGAAAATATTTATACACATTTTGGTAGCCATATGCTAAATTATAACTGGAGCAACATATTTTTGAGTCAGTTTGGAAATTGTTAACAGGCTGGAGTAGGGAAAGGCTACTTTTTCATTAAATCAAGAAGAGAGGGAAAGAAAAGTAAGACTACATTTATTGATGTGTCAGATACATGCACTTCGATGTGTCCTTCCCCTCCATGAGTGATACCATCATTTTTATATTTTTGGGGAAACTGAAACTTGGAGAGATATGTAATTTGCTCAAGGCTCCATAGGTAGTAGAGGGACAAATGATAGGAATGTCTGAATTGACACCATGTGTCTCTCCCTCTGTACAGGGATGCTCCATTTGTAGAGATGAAATGTTGTTTGTTTCCTTTTACCTAGCATAAAACAACTGCTATATATGTATTCTTGGTACATTATTTAAAATGACTGTATTTTGGTAAGTTTTTACTACTGAGTGCTGTGGCCAGAAATAACAGAAAATGGCACCATTTACACAGAGACTCTTTACTGGTGCTGAAAGGGCCTTCAAGTGACCATGCCATCACACAGCTCTCCAGGACCGTAGGATTTTCTGAACAGACCCAATACGTGGACATTTGTGAGAAGCCACTCATGCTCTGTGGTCAGGACAGAATAGATGGTTCTGTGTCTATGGTGGCTTTGATGAGGTTGTGGGAAAAGCACTGCATAAATATTTAGTACAAAATGCAGTCTCTACTCTTGAAGCTTTTGCAGTGTGATGTGGAAAGTTATTCTTTTGTAAAGGAAAACTGAACAGCCAATTCTTCATAACACAGTAAATCTATAAATATGGGTGTCTCTTCTGTCTACCAACATCTCACTATCAATATCTTCTCCACCTCAGAATTTCACTGTTACACATATTTGTATGTGACATTTTTCAAGCTCATTTTATCTGTTTGTTAAAAACATAAAACACATATAACTGCAAGATGTTATTTTAGGATGCTGTTTTTAATTGCCTCTTCAGATGTGTGAAAAAGGATTTTATTATTAGTTTCCTTGGAACTTAAAAATAATATTTTTCAGTAAAGAATAGGAAATATAAACTATAGTAGAGGCAGTGTGAATGAACGTGATGCAATGAATTTCAAAGATGATGGTCAATCTGCAAGTCCATAAAATCAGTGAATTTGGAGGCCAAGGTGAAGGGACTATCAAATGCTGCTTTTGAGTTTTGGAATCTGGATATCTTGAAAACCAGGAGTATAAAACAAAACAGGAGAAAATAAAAATATCTAGAAGAGGGCCTGGTTTGGTTGGGGGTGGGAGAATGGTTCAGTTTTGGACATATCACTAACATGAAGTTCTAATATTAACCTGGATAAAATGTCCAATATGCAATTGAAATTCAGATCTAGAGCTGGAAAGCACACTGAAAACTAGAGAAAGATGTTACAAAATTACCTACATTAAAACTTTAGGAGGCAGACATTTGGGAAACACCTGCATTTTTCTGAGTGGATGTAAAGGGATCTGGTTAAAGGCAGAGAAAGAGAAAAAGGAGGATAGCCACTGAAGCTTGGGAGGAGTGTGTGTGTGTGTGTGTGTGTGTGTGTGTGTGTGTGTGTGTGTAGAGAGAAGAGTGTTGTTCAGCAAGGCTGATGTTGTATAGGCTTGAAGGAAGATGAGATCTGAGAAAAAGGTCCTTGAATCTGTGATTAAAATCTATTAATTTTAAGAAGAAACTAAATGAATGAGACATATTAGACTTAAATAAGTGAAAAAACATTCCATGATTCTGGATATGGTGTGACAGCATCATAAAGAGATCAGTTCTCAAGATTGTATGTGTCACATTCTTATGTGGGGGGTGTGTGTGTGTGTGTACATGCATTTGAGCATGTAACATGACTAAATAGGACGACCAGTAAGAAGATTTTCTGGAACTAGGTAAATTGATTTTAAATTAAATATAGAAGAAATAGAAAAAGCAAGAATAGCTAGGGTAACTCAGAAAAAGAAGGGCAAAGGGGGCTAAGCTATCAGATATTAAAATATACTGTACATATTTTAAAAATAGATTTACTAACTCTGTCTCCTTACTTCCAAGCAATGTTTCTTCAGCAGCAATGAGCACATCTAGTGCACAAATTATGGTTTCTAAATACCATTTCCCACTCAAGGGGACCAAACTTTCTGGAGAATTTGCTGATTTTAAGTCCGGGCAGAAAAAGTATAAGATGAGCCTGGGATCTCTCATTGTGCCAGGAAGTGAGGAAATGACCCCAGACAAATAAGGTTGTATAAACCTTATTTGTAAACTGTAACTGTAAATAGGAACTAGCTTGAAGAGCCTCCCAGTTGCCAAATTCAGATAAATTTGAATATCAGTGGTTGTTGGTTCCCAATGTCAGGTGAAATTAGAAACTGGCCCCTGTACAGGGAGGGCAAAGAGAGACTGTAGAAAGAGGCAGACTACTCCAACTTGGTAGGTGGCAGTTTTAATAATCAGGACAACTTATGTACAAGGCTTTTCTTAGGTGGCTGCAAGGCAAATCGATTTCTGCATCCACGCACCAGGATCTTAAAAGTTTATTCAGATTTTCCCCACTCTCTGAAAGTGGAGCGTTGCCGTGAAACCTTTTGTAAGCCGAAGTGGTGTAAAGAGAAGAAGCAATTACCCTAGGACACATCTTGCTAATAGATGCACAAAATAAATCAGGATAAAGCACAGATGCTCACAAACACAATTAAAGGTACAGGGGCTTGCTGCTGAGATGCTGAGTGTAATTCCTGCAAAGGGAACTTGGCGGTGCCACTCTCAATGCTCTGGTGTGTGCTGTCTCTATGAGGCTCGATGCAAAATAATGAATGCTATTTTCGCTTCTTGATTTTATTCATAAAACGAAAATCCTCTTTGGATTTCTTTCAGTTAGTGAAAATGGGTACTAATGCAGGTCTTTAGTAAATGTGAAGTGGGGGAATCCCTGTATAGAAGCCTTGATGGGGTTCAGTCATGTAACCAGTCCAGATGTTCTTAACAACACATTGCTTTCTCAAGACTAAGTCCTGGAAGTGCCTAAATATGCATTCCAAGTGTTAGTGGAAGAGGGTCTGGAGACCCCTCCTCCCGTGGGCCTCGGTTGTTGGTAAGGACGCAAAGAAGAATTTGAGGTCTTAACTGTTGCAAGAGAGTTTATTGAAGATACGGAGAGAACAGAGAGAACACCTCAAGAGAGAGGCGGGCCAGGCCAAGAAAGGCAGTGGCCCGGGAGGGCTGGGGTATAGAGTTTTTAAGGCAAGGTTGTTGATTGACAGTTTTGATTGACAGCTGCAGGTTATATAACAAGAGGCTCTGCTGCGCATGTCCTTCCCATAATTCAATCTGTTATAATCAGATGTATGTATTCGTAGAATATTTATGAACATTTAATGAACCTAATGGCCGCCAAAGTTTATCTATGGACATGATAGCGTGAGGTGTGTACATGGGCCAGAGTGCGGAAGGTCCCTCCAGTCGGCCAGTGGGGGATCTTTCTGGTCCCCTGACTGTTTTGGCGTACTGATGGGGGCATGTTTGGGGCCGGGTTGGCAGATTGTTTGGCAGGATTAGGCGGCTATGGGGCGCACCACCTCTTGTTGCTCAGGGCTAGCTTCCTGCCTAACACAAGGACAGGAGAGGGGGTAGGAAGCCTCTGATTGTTTGGATCCTACTCTAGGGTCAACCAGTGGTCACATCCTCTCAGTGACTTCCTCCAACAAGAGTGACTGTAACAGACTGTAAAACATTGAATAAAGCCCATGAGTCCATCCTGATACTCTAAATAAAAAAAAAATATTAATAAATCGATTCTGAAAATAATATAAATTGAAATAAATGGTTGGCTTTCCTATTAGGAGGAACTCTTGTTTAGTTGATGAAGGACAGCTCTTCTTTACAAAATATGTAAGTGTAAGAAATGCTAGAATTAGCTGTTTGTAATTCACATTGAAATAAATGATTCAAGCAAGAATCATCAACAGGTGCTAAAACCATTAGTTACAAATATTTTGGGGAATAACGTGTTCTCCTTGTGCTCAAGGATTACTTTTTTTTTTTTTTTTCACTGCTGTGGCCTCTCCCGTTGCAGAGCACAGGCTCTGGACACGCAGGCTGAGCGGCCATGGCTCACAGGCCCAGCCGCTCCACAACATATGGGATCTTCCTGGACCGGGGCATGAACCTGTGTCCCCTGAATCGGCAGGTGGACTCTCAACCACTGCACCACCAGGGAAGCCCAAGGATTACTTCTTAATTGCATTTGGCATTTACCTTAAAGAGCTGAGTGATCGAACCCGGTGTCACTAATAGCCTGAGGTCATAAGCCTCTTGATGGATGCAGTATGAAGTCTTCAGAGCCATTTGTGAAATATTGTTGCCAGAATGTTTTAAGCTGAATCTAAAACCTATTTAGGCTTAACTTCTAATTTACAGAAAAATACAGGGAAAGTGGAAGCTGTTAAACTGAACCATGAGGAAATAATCATACAAATTCACAGGGCTTAGTATTTTTCATGAAGATACCAGACATGTGGCCTAGTCTCTTCAAAAGACATTATCACTGTGGGGAGACTTTTCTAGATTAAAAGAGACTAAAGACAACCAAATGCAGTGTTTGGAGCTTTATTTGATCTCAGTTTTTTTAAAAAGGCTATAAAAAAGATCAAATTTTGGTAGAATTGGGAAAATTTGCACATGGGCTAGGTTATAAGTGATATTAGGAGATGCATGCTGAATTAGTTAGGGATAAATGCCATGATGTTTGCAACCTAATTTCATATAAGTCATGGTAAAGTGTGTGTCTGTAAATCAAATCATTTGTTAATAATTTTTGAATCCAGGGAGTGATTATTCAGATTTTATTGTATTATTCTTTCAAATTATCTGTTTGAATATTTTCAGTAAAAGTGTTGAAAAGTCTGTTAGTTGTCATTGAGAAAAAATGTGCATATTAGGGTTAAATACAAGCAGAAATCCAGTTGTCCATGTTTAAGGTCACATGGGCTCTTTGAAGATATGAAGACAAGAAGTAAGTTCAGTTAAGTGTTAATTGTAGAAATGAAATATTATTCAAGGGAGTAATATTATTGGAGGAGGGATTATTTTTAAGCCATAATAAAGGATCTATGGATGTGTATTTACCTTTTTCAGGATGGAACTCCCTTAGCAAGAAGAGATAGAGGTATTGGGGGAGGAAAGTAATTTTCAGGAGCAAGTTTCAGAATGTTCTAAGAAGGTTGGTATGATCAGTAGTAGCACAAGAAGAGGCTGGTCACATCTTAGAAGAGGAAGGGAATTGTATCAGTTTGTTAGTTAACTAAATTCATTATTTATTCAGCCCTGTACTGGAGGATGGGGACTCAGTGGTAAGTAAGACTAGTTAAGGACCCTGCCTGCAGGGAGTTTGCCATCTAATGATTAGTTTTCTCAGGTAAACTCAAGGTGGTAGGTTGAGATTAACTAGCATAGGGATAGGAATTTAGCAGAGAATATGCAAGAGGTCTATACAAAGAGTCTACAGCCATAAGGAGGAAGTTGGCAAAATTAACCATTTGTTTTCACTAGCTGACACAATTGCATCACTCTCTCTAGCAATGCAACATGTAATTTGAATGGGTCAACAAACAATTGATTTTTCCTTGATTAGGAGATTAGCAAGGCACGCATAACGTAAAGCAAAGAGCTGGGCTTTCTAGGTGTAGTAGGTATTTTATTGCAGACTGACCATAAATCTGGGCTGGGGAAGGAGGCAAGGGCAGCTACAGAAGATGAATCGACTAAGAACAGAGAAGATTTGGGAGCCTGAAGGTCAAAATGAAAAGTAATAGTAAGTTCACTGTTTTTAATAGGATAAGAGAGGTGCAAGGATGGATGGTTTTGATCAGAGGAGAATATTGTATTTCGAGATTTTGAAAGTGGAGCACAGTCAAATGATGACACATTTCAGAGTTTGGGAAGGCATGCAGCTAACTGAGGCAGTTGCTGCTGATGTTGAGAAGTTGAAAGTGTTGTGAGGAGAAGCTGAGTGTTGAAGGGGTCACTTTTAACAGCTTTTAAAAGTTCATAAGGGGATGACAGGGAAAAAAGTGAAAAGGAAAACTTTGAAACGTGCTAAAAGTGTCAATGACATTCTTGGAAGTTTATGATCAACTGATGCCATAAAGGAATTTTTTTTCTTTTGTGACTGATGGGATTTTAGTGCTTTCTTTTGGAACATTATGAAAGCTGTATATATATATATATATATATATATATATATATATATATAAAAAATATATATACACATATATAGTATGTCTATATAGTATATATATATGTATATATATATATACATATATATGTATATATAGTATGTGTGTGTGTGTTTATCTTGTTTGTGTTTGATTAGAATTATTAGGTAATACAGAAATAAATTCTGCAATGATACTGCAACCCAAAGTTGAGTGTTATAAGAACATAACTGATCAAAACCAAAAATATAGAATACTGCAGTTCAGTACTTTCTAAATAGAGCAATAAATGACTCATATTTAAAAGAACATTATAGAGTATCTGTTATATATTTTGGAGTTCAGTTCAAACTCCTTTTTTAAAATCAGACGTCCAGTTGGCAGGTAGATAGACAGTAGCACTTGCTACTGCCAGTTCTGTTGCTGCACTGCTACTGCTTCATTCCATTTATAGATCATCCCTCCTGGATCAGACTGATTGCTAAGTGCTTAGTCATGTTGTGCCTCATCTTTGTAACACCCTGAAGGAATTTATTATTACCCTAGATGGTAATATCAGGAGGAAATTGAAGATCAAACAAGTGACTTGTCAAATGTCCCACTGCTGTCAAATGGCTGGGTAAAGACTTGAACCCAAGACTTTTTGGCTTCACAACTTGAGTTACACCACTGTGCCTTATTTAAAAGGTGGAGAAAAAGGGATACTTTGATGTGTACATCAATAGGTCAGTGACATTTGTGTAACAAAATAGACACACTCACAACAGCTCCCTATGTACAGAAGATTTAAAAACACACAATGCTTTCAGTTGGAACTGTGCTGCTATATATGTTCCAGTTCTTGTTTTCTCAGAGTCTTCCGTAGTGTTTCTGCTCTGGGCATAATTGGTGAGATTTTGAACACTTGTTTGTTCATTCAGCCAATATTTGTTGGGAATCTACCAAATCTAAGTCACTGCGTTTTAGAGATTTAAAGTTTAAAAACAAGACCAGACATTGGGCCTACCCTCATGAACTGACCGTCTACTTGGGGAAGGAAATGGTACATGTGAAAAGTGGCAATGCATGAAGTTATCAGAATTAAACAAAGTAACAGTGATTACTTATGGTTATTTAGGTCATTAAGACCCTTGAAAATTTTGGAATGCAATGCTTCTCCCTCTTCTCCAATGACTTGGCAAGATCCTCAGGTTGGGAGATTTGACAGTACTCTCTTGACATTGTTATCCAAAGTCAGGAACATATGGGAGCGTACAGGGGAAATGTGTAGCAGGAAAAGTGTTATAAAAGGGCCAAGGAAGAGGACAAAAGCAACACAAGATTTAGAGAGGGCTATCTGGAAAGAAAATTGGGAGATGACAGGAATGATAGATTTTTGAGGAGCAAAAGAGGCCAGCAGAAAATTAATATGTGTGTGACTTTGTATTCATGCACATTTTATGCCCTAAAATAGAGTCCAGTGTTTGGCAAAATGAATTTTATTTTGGAATATGTTGAGATTATTTAATATTTCAAATAAAAATATCTTATCAGAAACAAATATTATAAAAACTATAAAATGAGTTCAGAAATATCTATGCTTTTTGCTCTTCCATATAGACAATATAGTTTTAGTAATAATTTAGATTAGTGAACCAATAAAATATGAGAACATTTTGTTGTATTTAATTTCTGAAACCATACCATCATGTTTGCAGTCTTTTTATTTCAGAATCACTAGATCTTCCTTTCCTCTTCCAGACCTCTCTCCTGACATTGTTGCAGTTCTAGAAAGGAAAAATGAAGAAGAAAAAAGAAAGAGTAGGAGAGGGAGGAGGGGAGATAGAGGAAGAATGCATATAAACTTTCATTATAACTCTGTGTGTTATTACTGCCTACAGGTTGTACCTCTATATTTTTACGTATCCCTGATCAATATCAATTTTTACTTAAATCAAGTTACTCTGCTTTGTCTTCATCTATTATTTGCTTTACAAAAATGTCATCTTTACAAAAATGTCATCTCACCATACTGTGCTCCCCAAAGTACCACTGTGACATTTTGCTTTTTTATAATATTTGGTGAATTCTTAAATGTATCTTTTTTGTGTATACCATATGTTCAACTACTGTCACAAATTTCTTCACAAAGAAAGATTATGTGGGTATTTCCAAAATCATTTCCAAAAATAATTTACTCTTAAAACATAATTTTAGTAAGCAAAAAGAGTATTCACTATTATTAGGTTTAAAAAATAATGTATAATTGCTATTTAAATTCTTACTATGGACTAGGCAAAAAAAAAACATGCCTAAGTCTCTGAGGTTCCTTATTTCTGTTCCTATTTTATAGATAATAAACTGGGGAATGGAAAATCAATGAGATTAAGTTACTTGCCCAAAGTGACAGAGCTAGTAAGTAGCAGAGCCAAAACTTCAGCCCAGGTCAGTCTGATGAGAGGCTCTGAATTCTAACCCACTAGGTTACTGTCATCTCATAATATATGCTGTGTTACCTAGGATTTTATTATTTACAAATATGACCCTTTGTCTTAGTCTGTTAGGGTTGCTATAATTATACCATAGACCAGGTGACTTACAAAGAACAGAAACTTTTTCTCACAGTGCTATAGGCTGGGAAGTCCAAGATCAAGATACTGGCAGATTCAGTGTCTGATGAGTCTTTCTGGTTCATAGACAGCTGTTTTCATGTTTCATCCTCACTTGACAGAAGAGGTGAGGGAGGAGCTCTCTGGGGTCCCTTTTATATTGGCACTGATATCATTTATAAGGTCTCCACCCTGTGACATAATCACTTCCCAAAGGCCTCACATCCTAATACTCTCATATTGGGGGTTAGGGTTTCAACATACGAATTTTGAGGGGACATAAACATTCAGTCCATAACAGTCTTTCATCTGATGTTGATTTTTTTTTTTTTTTTGGCTGGCAAAACGTGTGTTGACCCCTTAGCATGTCTTCAAAGCCATTGACCTCAGATAATGTTCTCAATATACAGTTATTGAACAGTTGCTACCTTGGTTCAAGCCAGCTAAAGTAACAGCAGTTTATAAGTTTTACTTCCATCTCTCCCTTATAGCTCTTGTGTCTAGTGTCTCAGGGTAAGATAAACAGTTCAGGATGAGGAAGACCATATGGCTGGAAATCAACTGTATGAAGCCCTTTCCTGTTCAGGACTTAAGGACTGATCTGTTTAGGTTTGAATTGGAGAGGATTCTAAAAATATTATAACCTGAAAATATTGCACAATCCCCCTCCAACACATATGCAGGGTGTTTGGAAGAGAAACCCCTGCCGCTCTTTTACCTGGATGTTTTATCTTTTCAATATGCCTTGATTCCACTACAGCACATTATTTGAAGGAACAAGTAACCTAAATTCAATGTATCTTTGGTAGGGGATGTGGGGACTAGAAATAGCAGAGCTTTTCTAAAACACTAAGTTAGCAATAAAAAGAACAAAGAGAAATCCATAATTTCAAGGCATTTATCTTTGTGCATATGCCTTAAAAAGTGTGGTCTGAGAAGGAGAAAAATAGCAAATTACAAGTTTTAATCAATCCAGCAAATAAATGATGAGTATTATGTTAGTTTGCTAGGGCTGCCATAACAAGATTCTGCAGACTGGGGCTTAAACAACAGAAATTTATTTTCTCACAATTCCAGAAGCTAGAAGTCCAAGATCAAGGCGTCAGCAGGTTTGGTTGTTTTGGGACCTCTGTCCTTGACTTGCAGCCTTCTTGCTGTGTCCTCACATGACTTTTCCTCTATATGCTCACATCCTTGGTGTCTCGATCTCCAGTAATACTTGGTTAGAGCTGACCCATATGATCTCATACTACCTTAATTACCTCTCAAAGGCCCCATCTTTATATACGGTCACATGCCCAGGTACTGGGGGTTAGAACCTTAACATGCAGAATTTACGGACATGTGATTCAGTGCTTAACAAGTTTCAAGTATTCTAAGCACTGTGGGAAATACTAGGAAACTAGATCACAGTTCTGGATTTCAAGGAGTTTGCATCCATGACATTAGTGTGTGGATGATCTGGAGGTAATTCAAACCTTTCTCATGGCACCTAAAATTAGGAGACCTCATTTGAGTAGCTGGGGAAGTGTTTTTTACTCAGTCACTCAAAAACTACTCATTTTTGTGCTTTCCTGGTGGCGCAGTGGTTGAGAGTCCGCCTGCCGATGCAGGGGACACGGGTTCTTGCCCCGGTCCGGGAAGATCCCACATGCCGCGGAGCGGCTGAGCCCATGAGACATGGCGGCTGGGCCTGTGCGTCCGGAGCCTGTGATCCGGAACAGGAGAGGCCACAACAGTGAGAGGCCCGCGTACCGCAAAAAAAAAAAAAGACAAAAACAAACAAAAAAAAAGCTACTCATTTTAAGGGGCACTTTTCTTACTAGAAAGTTTAATTATTTCATCAAGACTATCTACATGCGACACTGGAAAAACAGTTCAGTGGGAGCATATGATTAAGGGTTTAATCAATGTTATAAACATTCAAATTAGAGGACAATATGAATTTAGGTTTTTAAGTGAGTAGTTGAAGTTATCATTTGATAGAATAACTGACTGATGCATTAGGAATAGGGAGCACAAGTTTGGAATTGTCTCTGTGGAGGTGATATGTAATAGTTGAAATGCAAATGCATGAATCTGAGAATAGGGAATAGTAGGCAGGGAAGAGCTTCTTGTATAGCATTTATGTCCAATGTTAGTGGGTGAAAGCAAGGCAAACCAGTGAGGAAGTTGGAAAGATTGTGTAGTTCTGTGGAAGCTGAGGGAGTAATTATTAAGGAAAATTGGTCTATCAAAAATAGAGTCTATCAAAGTAGAGTTCACAATTTGCTGTTTAAAAAGGTTATTAATACATTTAATTTGTTAAAGTATTATTAGGAGCAAAGATTTTAGCTGCAAAATCCTGTTAGCAACTGTCAAGTATAGATCAAATTCACCATTTTTCAGTCAACAATTTGAGTTTCCCTTATGTATGGTGGCAAACATATCCCATGACTCTGTCTAAGGAACACTGAAGTTGATTGGCTACACAAAGTTCTTTTCTGTAAAGTATTAAATTGTGAAATCAGTAATGAGAGTATTTGCATTAGAAAGTTGTCATTACTACAGGAACCAAAATCTTTTAAAGTTATTATCATTATTATTATTTTTACAAAATAGTAGTTTAAAAAAAGTCAGAATTTTCTATCTTTATATCTAGGTAAATCAGAATATACTAACAAATTTAGAAAAGTTATGAGTTATTATTTTCTCCTCAAAATGTAATTAGTACATCAATCAACCTTTTCAGACTTACTCTCTGAGCTGAAAGAGCTTAACTGTGCCTGGTAAATTTTTTAACTAGTCAGTTCTTTGCACTGTTGTACTTGTGATGGTTCTTAATACCTTCAGGAGGAGCATGGGCTTTCCAGAAGGAGGGTTCTCAGCTCCTCAGGAAGAGAGAACCTTGGAAGGGCCTTACAAGTGCAGGCACAAGGACCTGTGTGTAATTCCTGCCCTGGCCTTTGTGCTCAATCGCACTTTCTTTGAGCCTCAGTTTCCTCATCTGTAGAAGGTGGCATTAAATTCCTTTACCCTGGGCTTCCCTGGTGGCGCAGTGGTTGAGAGTCCGCTGCCGATGCAGGGGACACGGGTTCGTGCCCCGGTCCAGGAAGATCCCACGTGCCGCGGAAAGGCTGGGCCCGTGAGCCATGGCCACTGAGCCTGCGCGTCCGGAGCCTGCGCTCCGCAAAGGGAGAGGCCACAGCAGTGAGAGGCCCGTGTACCGCCAAAAAAAAAAAAAAAAAAAAAATTCCTTTACCCTGTCTGATTATTGGGATGATGGACAAAAATGAGCACTTAAATAGTGTTATTCAAATCTATTATTTATTTAAATGTGTAATTTCAAAAAAAAATAAGGAAGTTTTAAATCAGGGCTCTCAAGGCTGAAATTGCTCTTTTTTGACATAAAAGCGTTCTCGAACATGGCTACCTGAGAGTAGCAGCCCTGTCTAAATATGAAGTCTTTTGTTTCTAACATTTTGTATCTAGCAATCTGGGCGGAAAGAGATAAATAAGAAAGAAGGAGATGGAAGATCGTATCGGCTACATGAAGTTACCATCCCTTTGGGAGTTATGCAATGCTCTGCTTTAATATTTATTTATTTATTTATATATTTATGGCTGCATCGTGTGCGGGGTCTTTCGTTGCTCTGTGCAGGCTCTTCGTTGGGGCACGCAGGCTTCTCTCTAGTTGTGGAGCACGGGTCCCAGAGTCCGTGGGCTCTCTAGTTGCAGCATGCAGGCTTAATTGCCCCACGGTATTTGGAATCTTAGTTCCCGCTGGACAACCAGGGGAGTTCCATGCTCTGCTTTAATTTTGAATTAGAGAAGCTTGTTGCATACACACACACACACACACACACACACACACTAATAGTAATAAATAAAAACATTAAAAACGAGTTAACTAACAAATATTGCAAATATAGTCCCTCCCCTCAAAAAGCTCTTCATGTCAGATATTACAAGGAGACTATTTTTTCAGGAGGTATTGTCTTTTGGAAATTTGCTGACATCCAACAGATTCACATGCAGTTTTCAAAACACCACTGCTTACTGAACAAAATACACCGCTAGCTCTTTGTGAGTATCCTTTCACTGGACACTTTGTGACCCCAGTTATAAACTCCATGGAAGCTTTTTGGTTTAAGTCTGGTGTATTGTGAAAAGCACACCTTTCGAATCAGACAGATCTGGACTCAGATACCGGTTGGCTTTTCATCCTAATCTCTGAAAGCTTTCTTTTGTCATCTGGAAAATGGGGATGATAATATCTAACTCTAATGGCTGCTGTGAGCATCACCTTTCATAAACTGAACCACCACATGGCAATGTTTTTTATAAATGATGGCTTCTGTCTTTTAACTCAGTGGCCTTATATCGAGTTTAGAAGCATCTGAGAGCAGAAAAAAAATCCTCTGTGCTCTGACTACAGCTTTCAGACTCAGATTTCTGGGGATTTAGGGTGGAGCTTGGAAGTCTGCATATTAAAATTACCCTGGTTTTATTTTAAGGTGCTATTGGGATGGCAACCAGTGTTATAACCCCATCAGGTAAATAAAAAATGTTACAAAGTAGATTTAGCATTCTGGTGTAGTGTTCCTTTACCTTGCCACCCCCACCTGTGTGTGTGTGTGTATGTGTGTGTGTGTGCGCACGCGTGCGTGCTTGTGTGTGTGTATATGCACGTGTATATGTTCCAATACAATGACTATTTCTGAATAGGCAACTATCATTATTTGTACAGTATGCTGCTTCTCTGTACTCTCATCTTATTTGCTTTTGGTTGACAACTTAGGTAGTGTGATTATGAATTAATGCAGCTTTTCTCCTATGGCAAAACCTACACAAAGGCAGTTATTAAAGAGGAGTATGACAACAACATTGGAATAAGTGTATATCTGTGAAGCTGATAACTTTGGATTGACAATACAGACATCAGGGTAGATATTCTGATATGTTTTAAAAATGAATCTCACTTCTTTATATGCTCTCTAGTTTTATAGCCTCAGAACTGTACAAGCTTAGTCATAAATATACATATGTGTATATATATGTCTTGTTATTTTTTATAATTTAAAATTACTTTTGCAGAGTCTATATTGACAGCTGATAAGCCTTTAAGTCTTGATAACATTTTGATAACTGGTATTCAATACATTATAGATTTCTCACAATGGATATTTTTTAGCAAACTTCTTATATTACTATACCATACTATAAGCCTCGATAGAGCTAGTGGCAGCACGAACTGCTTCTCTTTCTCAATTAATGCATCGTCCATAAGAAACATTATTCCATTAGCCTCCAAGAAAGACAAGGCTACTATGATGTAAACAAAATATATACAAGTACTGATTGAAGAATGCAAATAGAAATGGAGTGTACATCATCTGCTCTTCTGAGTCATTCCCTCTACCAGAGCAGAAAATGGAGAAATGCTCATAATATAGTACTGTGCTTTGTTTTACTCATTTGAAGAATCCAAGTAAGGTCATGGGCCACTGAAAGTTTATTTTGTAGTTGGCTCAACATTTTTTATTACATTTTATTTTCACAATCTTAGTTCTTTAAAATGAGACTCTGTACTGATCATGCTTATATGAGACACACATGTACATAGATTATCCACTTTGTTTCCATAAATTGCATCAGCAGCAGCAGCATCATAACCAACTTTGCCTGCCTAAGGTGTGCTTGGCAGTGATATACAATGGCTAGTGTAATCTCCATGTTGTTCATGTAATTCTAGTGAGTGATAATAGAGTTGTGTATGATGTTAAATGTTGGTTTCTTCCTTAATGTATTTTATAATTTCATGATGAGAAGTAAAAATCAGCACTAATACCTGAATACAACCATGTGCCAGGTATTCTGTAGTCATTGTCTCTAGTATTGACATGATCCCTGAAAGGTAGGTGTTTTATTATCCCCATTTTATAGATGATGGAACTGAAAATTTAGGTCACTTGCCCTATGTCAGTCAGCAAGTAGCAGAGCAGAGATCGAAGCTGAATCCAGCTTCTGTACCCCGACACCAAAGTAAATCTCGGAGACAGTTTTGGGTGAAGTACAGAAGACCAGCTTTATTGCTTTGCCAGTCAAAGGGGGCCACAGCGAGCTAATGCCCTCAGAACTGTGTGTCCCAACCTGGAGGGGCTAGTGAGGAGTTTCATAGTAATGGTTCAAAGAGGATGTGATCAGCTCGTGATCATTCTTCTGATTGGTTGGTGGTGAGGTAAGTGGGAGTCGGCATCATCAACCTTATGGTTCCAACGGGTCTGGGGTCTTTAACTGTTTACTTCTCCCACCTGGTGAGGGTTTCAGTATCTGCAAAATAGCTCAAAGATTTTGTTGTATTTATCCTTCGATGGGGAACCAGGATCTTGCCCCAAGGCTGCACTATTGTTTCTCTTTACTGTTTGTTTCCTCCCTTGTCTTTTTTTTTTTTTAATAGTGATCTTGGGGTCTTCTTATTTTTTTAAAATTTTTATTTTATTTATTTTTGGCTGTGTTGGGACTTCGTTTCTGTGCGAGGGCTTTCTCTAGTTGTGGCAAGTGGGGACCACTCTTCATCGCGGCGCGCGGGCCTCTCACTATCGCAGCCTCTCTTGTTGCGGAGCACAGGCTCCAGACGCACAGGCTCAGTAACTGTGACTCACGGGCCTAGTTGCTCCGCAGCATGTGGGATATTCCCAGACCAAGGCTCGAACCCGTGTCCCCTGAATTAGCAGGCAGATTCTCAACCACTGTGCCACCAGGGGAGCCCTCCTCCCTTGTCTTGCATCCCCTCCCTTCCCTACTTAACAATTGTTTGAACCTGCTGGTTGGAGCTCAGGGAAGGTCTTGGAGGCTGAATGAAACCTATTTCCTTTAATTAAAGAGATGGGGGACACAGGAAGGTTTTTGTGCACAGGAGCCCCACGGGGTCCTGCTTGGTGTCAAGATTTGAAAATATGTCTGTGTGACTCCATACCTGACCTCTTTCTTGTAAATGATACTGTTTTATTATCATAACCTCCACTTCCGGTTCTGTTACCCAAAGATCATAAGAATTAGAGTTCGCAGAGCCCCTTAGTTATTCTCTAACAACTCATCTTGATTTGAAATGTACAGCTACTAGCTTTCTAGTCACAGCTTGGACTGGGGCCTAAAATGGTCTATTGAGTGTTTAGTTGTATAAATGACTGCAGCAACTTGCCCAGCTTCTCCATCAAGCCACTGAATAGTAATGTAATTAGATCCAGCACTTAGATTTTGCTTCCTCCCATGATGTTTTTATCATTTGGTGATTAGATTACAATGTCAGTGATTAGCATGCATAGTTTCCCCACTCTAAGCAATAAGAAACTCTGCATTCTATGTTTCAAGTTGGCTGCTGGGTTAATCCACTAACTGCCTGTACCTTGATCCACAATGATATACTGATGAATGGTGATGAATTCCATGAAATGCAGGAAACTGTTCTGTTGGCTGACATCAAGATGTGTTATGATTTGATATGGCTGTGTATAAATGTTTACACTCAATCAGAACCCAGGAAAATATGTTTAGAATATAGAAGAATGAATTCATGGAGCTGGAGAGCCATCCGTAGGGAAATCTATGGAGACAGTATAATAATAATAATAATATTAACATTCTCAAAAACGTATTCACTACTTGTCTATTTGCCAAGCAATATTCTAAGCACATTGCATGCATTAATGTTTTTAGTTATCACAAAAGCATTGAGGAAATCGAAGTATAGGGAAGGTAAGCCCAGGTCACAGAGTGGCAAAGCCAGGATTGCGGCTCAGGCAGTTTTATTAAAGACAGATTCTCTTTGTTTTTTAACAGTTTTATGGAGATATCATTGACATATAAAAATCGTGTATATTTAAGGTATATAACTTGATGTTTTGATATACATACACACTGTGAAATGATCACCACACTCAAGCTAATTAACATATCCATCACCCTAAGATTCTGTGTTCTTAACCATCGTGAATTCTGTCTTTCAGAAAACCTCATGTGGATATAAATGTAGTTCTGAGTAAAAAAATGCAGATTTACATGAGGATTTCTAGCACAGAGATGAATAATTCTGAATATAAATTTTGAGTAAAAATATTTTTTTGTGAATTACATAGTGTTGTTTCCTGACAATAAAATGGAAGTTTCACATTTTATTTTTTTAACATGAAAAATGCTATCATAGCCTTCTGTCTTGCCGTAATGACAATACCATCTTTTGTTTCTTTATGTTTTATTTTTTGAAACCCATTTCCAATGAGTAAATTGATGTGATCCTCATAACTCCTTTGTGTTTGGGGGCAGGTGGTGTTTTCTAAATCTATTAATAAAGAAATTAATCACAGAGCTGTGTAATGAGTAGCACAAAATCACCAGCAAAATGAATCTGAGGCTTAGAATGAGAGCACACATTTGATCTCAGAAGAAGCAAAGGCTATTGCATCATCCAAATTTTGATGAAATGGCTTAAGACTTCAAGAAACAAGGTTTTAGTAGTTATATGTGGAGCTATAGGTGGAGTACAGGTAGCATAATTGAGGTAAAGGAGGTGTGAGAACTATACAACTAGAAATGTTCCCTTTGAAAAACAAGACATGATTTCAGTATCTCGCTAAAAATATACTCTGTGAATATATGAATATGTACTTTAAAAAGATCATTATTCTCTTAAACATGTTTTTTTTTCAATTGTCTTTTCATCTTTTGAAACAAACAATTTTATTGGCAATTTTTATCATGAAGAGTTTCATAAGAAGATTTAGGTATGTAACAGAAATGACATTTCAGTAGTAATTAAGTAATAAAAAGTTCAGTAGTAATTAAGTAATAAAAAGTTCCCCATTTACTTCAGTCTACCAAAGTAGACTACCAAAGTAGTCTACCAAAGTAGACATTGTTCTCTATAACATGCTTCAAGAATCATCTGTGTTTCCTTTTCCTTACTTTCTGGGTTATTCTCAAAATACAGATATAACTGGTAACTGTCTTATTGTGTGAAAATAGATTTCTGCATATAATGAAAAGTTATTTTATATTTAAAATGACTATTATTTTGAAACAATGCATCAAACTTTATTTAAGCGATTCCCATGTTTCTTAAATTTATTTTATTTGGAATAAATGAAACATGGATTCCCATGTTTCTTAAATTTATTTTATTTGGAATAAGTAGGTTATGTTTTCCTCAAAAGGAATTTGTGTGTGTGTGTGTGTGTGTGTATGTATTTCTGGTTCAAGATACAAGTAAACACTTATAACACTGACACAAAATGCAAATTAAAAATCAGCTTTCATAAATCCATACTTGTAATTTTCAGAATAAATCCATGACATGATTTTCATGTTTCCCATTATTATACTTTAAGGAATATAATAATTGCATATTTGTATTTAGATTCTATTCTCAGAATATGTACCTGAATGTTCACAATTAACATACATACACTATGGAGTTGTGTACAACAACTGTCGCTGTATGTACCATGAATGTCCTCAGTATATATTGTTAGTGTAAGAAGGATTTCTTTATAAATAAAAGTATGGCTCTTTCACTGATATTATTGGAAGTTGAATTAAAAAAATGTTCGAGTTTAGTAAAAAATTTTTTATTGTTAAAATTCCCTTTTTTTCCCTAAATTATTAACACTACCTCAATTTTCTTTGTCTTTAGCTAATTTAATTTTCTATGGCTGTGGTCCATTATTATTATCAATTGTCGCAATCTGTACCTAATACTTTAGGCCTATTATGTACAGAATATGCTAAATTAGGCTATTTTTAAAAAATTAATTAAGTAATTTATTTTTGGCTGTGCTGGGTCTTTGTTGCCGCGCGCAGGCTTTCTCTAGTTGTGGTGAGCAGGGGCTACTTTTCTTTGCAGTGTGCGGGCTTCTCATTGTGGTGGCTTCTCTTGTTGTGGAGCACGGGCTCTGGGCATGCAGGCTTCAGTAGTTGTGGCACGCAGACTCAGTAGTTGTGGCTTGCGGGCTCTAGAGCACAGGCTCAGTAGTTGTGGTGCACGGGCTTGGTTGCTCTGCGGCATGTGAGATCTTCCCGGACCAGGTCTCGAACCCGTGTCTCCTGCATTGGCAGGCAGATTCTTAACCACTGAACCACCAGGGAAGCCCTAAATTAGGCCATATTACAGTTGTTACCCTTGGGTGGAAAATATAAGGCAAGGTAATCAGGCAGCATGTAAATCAACTTTGAATAATGAAAATTGATAAATTGCACATGAGAAATTTGTATTATTTCATATACATAAAATGAAAGTAGAATGTTGGTATGTTTTTATGTTCAAACTTTCTCTTTTTTTGGCTGCATTGGGTCTTTGTTGCTCTGCATGGGCTTTTCTCTCTAGTTGTGGCAAGCTGGGGCTACTCTTCACTGTGGGCTTCTCATTGCGGTGGCTTCTCTTGTTGTGGAGCATGGGCTCTAGGTGTGCGGGTTTCAGTACTTGCAGCACGTAGGCTTGGTAGTTGTGGTTTGCGGGCTCTAGAGCACAGGCTCAGTAGGTGTGGCACATGGGCTTAGTTGCTCTGCTGCATGTGGGATCCTCCCGGGCCAGGTATTGAACCTGTGTCCCCTGCACTGGCAGGTGGACTCCCAACCACTGTGCCGCAGGGAAGTCCCCAAACTTTATTTTTATTTGGGGCATTTATGTAGATTGAGATGGAATGTATATTTGTGCTTTATCAAATTTATATAAACTAAGTAGAGAAGATACTGTATTTGTATACATCTTCATATGCATGAACACGACCACATATTTACCAAAAAAAGGCTATTGAACTGAATATTTCTAAAATATGCAATAAAATTTATTTTGTCTTTTCAGCAGTCTGTTAACATTTTCAAATATTGTGAAAGAAGTAATTTAACATTTTTACTATAATAACTACAATAACATATAAGTGGTGGGTGTATATATATATGAGAGAAGAATTATTTGAGACAAGAATCGTTTGAGACATTTTTATTGAATTGTATGTTAGCCTTCTTTCCAGGAAAAAAAGAGTGTGGTGTGATTAACTTAGGGCTACTCAGAAGGTGATCTGTGGGACCACAGTTACTTCACCAGTGTTTGTTTTGGGTCTGCCAGGAGACAGAAACTGAGAGTTAATATTTAAGAAGCTTTATAGCAAAATGACAGAGTAATTTTTACCTATTGAGTCTGATAAACATTTTGGCTTTTCTTTTTGTATGTAGGTTTTATTTCATTTTCCTAGTAATTAATTTTTATTTTATCAGTCCACAACAGATTAAGGGTGGGGAGAAGGGAAGACTGGTTCCTCATTACAGGGTTTAAAAAGCACTGATTTATCTGATTCATGATTCCAGCAGTTCAAAGTACAACCAAAATAAGATTTAAAGTTTAATATTATTGGCATTACAGTAAAATCTGTACTACTTGAATAAATGTCATGTCCTTAATGTTTTTTTTTGACATAAAATGCAAAAGCTGGCATTACCATTTGACTAACAAACAACTTTTCATCAAAATGGTCAGCAGTACTAAAATGTATCCTTTCTGTTTATAAAGAGAATATTTATACCTTATTATTTATTGATTCTGTATAATGTAAGTGATCTTACGTTAAAAATACTACTCATATAAGGGGGATACTATATTAAGTACAGATACATTAAAATTTTAATTATTTTATAAAAAGTTCTGGATCATATTTCTTAACTTATCTATTCTGCCACTTGCATCTTCATTTTTCTCTGTAACTTTTCCCTGCTACTTAGGTAGGTTTTCTCTGTCTTTTAGACAGTGGCCTGTTTATCTTTAATCCATAAGCCAACCAATACTTTAGTTCTGAGGATGTTTGGGTGACTTTTGTGATTTCTGGTCATCCAACCCACACTACCTCATCCAGCCCCAAGGTCGAAGAGAAGAACATGGACAAAGGATCTTTAAAGAACATTTTAAAAATGACTCATTTGAGTAACTAATGTATGCATGTGGCACACACATAAAAATAAATGGTACAGAAAGTTATAAACCGAAATTTAGGTCTCCCTTCTCATCACTGTACACACTTCCTGGAATAAACTGTACCACCTACTTGTATGAGAAAATGTAAATATTCTCCCATATAAAGATATACTCACAAGAAATTCTTTATGGAGTCAGAATTTACAGTCTCAGTGAAACATTTGAAAGTAAATGTTTGCTTCTGTAAATAATGCCACACATTTGCACTTACTGTTCATAAGGCACATAACAAACATCCTCCTCATTATGCTATGACCCCAAGTGTAATTATCCCTGTGGTACACATGAAAGTGGGCCTTACATGTTGAGTAGTTTGCAGGGATGCCAGATCCTGAATCTGATCCTAGTTTGTTCTTAGAGACTGTACAGACATTTTGGCTATGATACAGTATATTCATTTCTGAAAAATCAAACAATTTGCTAAATTATGCAGTAAAATTTATAAGGCTTATGGGGAAAATGGACCTAGGCTTTTATCACTGTAAGTCTGTGTAACCAGATCATGAAGAAAAATAACACTATTTTAATAGAAATCTCAGCAGTGTTTAAAAGAAATATAAAATTCCTAATAAAAAAAGAAGTAACAGAACAGATATAAGAATTAACCTTAAAAAATGGTGAAGGTGCGGGCTTCCCTGGTGGCGCAGTGGTTGAGAGTCCGCCTGCCGATGCAGGGGACGTGGGTTCGTGTCCCGGTCCGGGAAGATCCCACATCCCGCAGAGCGGCTAGGCCCGTGAGCCATGGTCACTGAGCCTGTGCGTCCGGAGCCTGTGCTCCGCAACGGGAGAGGCCACAACAGTGAGAAGCCCGCATACTGCCAAAAAAAAAAAAAAAATGGTGAAGGTGGCAGGTGGAAGGAGGCGTAAGGAAAGAATAACACTGTGATATTATTGAGGTGAGTGAAATGCACAAAGATCAGGAAGAAGCATGCAATAAGTACTTTTAAGACTGAGTATCTGAGTCAAGAGGATAAAGGAGGCATACTACATTAAGGAATTCTTGTTGCTTGCAGCTCTGCTAATGGACTTTGTGTTCACTTGCTGCTACTTGGTGGCATAGATCCTTAACTTTTTGGGCAATAGTAAGTATAAACCAGTGCTACTGTCAACTTGAATAATAAAACAGCCAGTTTATCTCACCCAGCAGAGTGAGTTTATTCAGGAATAGCCAGAGGAATTGCAATTGAGGATATTCGAACTGTGGTGGACCATAGGCAAATCCAGAGAACAAGAAGGGGAGCTTGCTATAAGGGAGAAGGGGGTGTTCGGGAGAAGCTCTAATACCGAAAGAGTCCATTGGAGGAAGTATGGAGGCTTCTCATTGGTTGGGTTACTACAGTCCCTGATTCACTGGGCTGTCATTGGCAGATAAAAATTTGTTCTTCCTGCTGGTTAGTGAAGTAGGCAACACCTTCCTGGGGGAGATGTAGGCCTACTGTCTTTCCCTGTTTGGAGTAATGGGAGGATGTCTGATGGGTCGTGAGAGCTCCCCCTTTAGGCCTATCCCAACTCTAATTTTAGCTGAGGTTTCTTTAATTAATTCCACACTATCCAGTAGAACTTTCTGTGATGAGGGAAGTGTTGTATATCTGCACTGTTCAGTAGGCTACATATGGCTAACGACCACATAAGATGTCATTACTGGGATTGAGAAACTGAATTTTTAATTTAATTTTAACTTATGTACATTCAATTACTACAAGTGACCGGTGGCTACCAAATAGGACATTGCATGTAAAACCAACTGATTTTCACATTGTACTAGTATCATTCTTCTATTCATTAATCCATATGAGCTAATTCACTCTCCAGATAGAGATGGTGCATCAGATCAGATGGGTCTCATAATCAGTATTCTATGTTCTTGTCCTGAAATAAAATTGGACCTAGCTTACATATTTAATGCTGCTAGTAGATTTATGTCTGTAATAATAACACAAAAGGTTGTGATGGGTTAGAGTCCTTTATAAATAGAAGCCGCATGCTGGTCACTGAACACAGCTTAGCCTCTGAGCTTGCCCAAACTTTCTGTCATTAATATGTAAATCTTACCTTCAGTAGGTAAGCTCTTTCAGAACTGTGATCCACTTAGTGTGTCCTTGTTTCTCCGTGAATAATTGTTCCAGACAAGCACATTTTGCATTTTAATTTGCTGCATGAGTTTAGTTTTTAAAATCTACCATGCTATTTAAGGTCAGTGTTTTCTATTACAAAAAGAGACTATTATAATTTCCAAAATAAAAGTGGTTTAGGAAATGCATGTTAAAACCAATTTTGAAAACATCTTAAGGTATTTAAAATACACTAAATATTAAATATATTTGAACTAAATTATTTTTTAAGTTGTACGTGTACAATATTAAATAAAAATAATTATCAAAAGAGGATGACAAATTATGCATTATTAAAGAACTGGAGGCCGACACTTAAGCCTAGATCAGCAATACACTGAGAAGGAAATAATTATGAGTTAAAGGTGAGAATATAAGTGTTTTAAACCCCTCATATATCTTGATCATATAGATGTTTCTTCAGGCTTGTACAACTTGTTCCATGTATAATAGAAATCCTCAGATCCACTTGAAAAGCAGAATGCTTGGAAAGATTTTATAGTAGATAATTCTTGGAAATAGTTCTCTTACTATTTGATGTTTCATAAACATGCCTGTTTTGATATGCCCTGCATAATCAGGCTGTAAAATAATGGTTGAGGATAAAACTAGTGGGATATTTTATAAGCTGGTTTTCTTTACTGATCCTGTAGGTTAAGCATTGTATTAACATGTTTTCTGGAAAAAAATTACACTCTTTAGAAGAGAGATTTTGGAACATTTTATTTCACCATTTATGAAAAGTATGGGCGAGCTGAAACCATTTCTCATAAGTGGATAACCTGGTCATCGACAATTTATTCAAGCCTCTTTCCAAGTGATGATGATAGTATTTAAGTCTTTGTGGAGAGTCAGTGGGACATATAACACTTTATAACTGGAGAGAAGCTAATCGGGTTAGTTATGCTATCCCAATAGAAATATTGCCCAAGCAGTGTTTTGCAGAATGATAGCTTCCTGTATATCATCAACTCTAAGATGCCTGTGATGGTCAGAAGCATCATTATTTTATGCACTGATAAGGGAGAATGTGCTGTCAATTAAACTATGCCATGCTCTCAATTGTATAATATTGCTTTCTTTCAGAGATGTTAAAAAGTGAAGAATATGTGCCTAAAATGTTATAAAATAGTGCAATAATTTTATGACAAAGAATCCTCAGATGACTATTTCTGGTGCAATAGTTTTTTGAAATACTGTGGATTGATGGTTTGACATCAGGGTAGACCTTCATGCCCCACAGGTTAGAATTCCAAAGACATTTCACTCCCTGCGGAGAATGTGCCCCTCCTCTTGGCTCCCACAGCACCTGTGCACAGCTCTGAAGAAGCTTATCCCAGCAATCAATTTATTGCTCTTCTGTGCCTACCACATGATTTCTGATCATCCAGGGCATATGATAAACTTAATGCAAATTTGTTGCGTTGGGCCCAGTGTATGGTTCTTGTTAAATGACTCTTTCACGAATGAATAAATGGCTGAACAATAAACACAAGGGGTGTTGATGATGTAGTAGCCACAATGCCAAATGGAAGTCTTCTTTTTAAACTCTTCCAACAGGCTAACAGTATGATTTTCCCACATCTGAATCACAATTCAGTGACATTTTCAAGTTATCCTGGAACCTGGAAAATTTAGTGCATACGCTTAGATCATGTGACGTCAAACTGAGGCCTGGAGTTAGTTACAGTGAACATAAATTAAAAACTATAAGCAAGAAAAGCTGACTGTGTACTTTGTAGATTTTATGTGTTGTTGTTTTTTTTTAATGTAATGATCAGCTTGCTATTTTTCACTCACACTTTGTATTAAATGTAAGTTAAAATGAATAGGACACCTCTGTGTTATTTTTCTTAACAAAGTAGGGAAAGTAAGCATATTTTCCTCAAGGGAAGTGGATGAGGGTGCATGATGAAGCATAGAGTATGTGAACAAAAGGAAATAAAAAGGAATTCTAATATTGAAAATTATTAAGTAATAGTAACTTTGACTGGGTATAACACAGTAGGCTCTACAAGGCAAGGAAATAAGGACACTGGCACCAGAAGATTACTGCTATCTCCATCCTCCTAAAAAGTAATGATAATAGAAGACATGTAGACGGGCAAAGAGGAATCTTGAGATTGGTCAAACATTCTTCCTGTGACTGGATGATATGAAACTAAAGAAAATGGGGTCCTTTATTTTTCTGGCTATGACAACAATAACAATTCGATTTTTTTTTTTTTTTTTTTTTTTCGGTAAGCGGGCCCCTCACTGTCTCCCGTTGCGGAGCACAGGCTCTGGACGCGCAGGCTCACCAGCCATGGCTCACGGCTGTAGCCGCTCTGCGGCATGTGGGATCTTCCCGGACCGGGGCACGAACCCGCGTCTCCTGCATCGGCAGGCGGACTTTCAACCACTGTGCCACCAGGGAAGCCCACGATTCGACTTTTTAGTTACATTGATATTCCTAACCTAGTCATCTAAATGAATGTTTGACTAGGGTACTCTGGAAAGTTTGGATACTCTCAGGTGCATATTTTGATATGGTCATCCAGGTTTTCCTAACAAGGTAGATAAGTGTGACTAGATAATCTATTACTCATCTCTTTAAAATATTGTATTACTACTTTGAGATTAATGCTGCTACTATTATAAACAGTTATGCTGGGGCTTCCCTGGTGGCGCAGTGGTTGAGAGTCCGCCTGCTAATGCAGGGGACACGGGTTCGTGCCCCGGTCCGGGAGGATCCCACATGCCGCAGAGCGGCTAGGCCCGTGAGCCATGGCCGGTGAGCCTGCGCGTCCGGAGCCTGTGCTCCGCAACGGGAGAGGCCACAGCAGTGAGAGGCCCGCGTACCAAAAACAAACAAACAAAAAACAAACAAAAAAAAAACCCAGTTATGCCATCATAAGTATTTTAAGATTGCAGAATCCTGTTTGTTCCATGTTTATATATTCAGTCATTCAATTTGTCATTTATATAAGTATAATACATTTTGGAATGATTTGGCTTGATATAATATGTATGGTTTTACTGTGAATCAAAAGACGGTATTTCTGTATATGGAGAAATATGGTATATTTTTGTCCCTGATAAATCGACAACTGGAAAGCAGATATTCTTGTAACATTACCTTTGGGAAATGTTTATCCCAGAAATGATTGATAGAGAGCTCACTGTTTCATAATATGTTTCTAGAAGATTATGGTAAATGATAATAAAAAGAAAAACACCCCACTTCCAAATATCTTCCTGATTTTTACATAAGAGCATAATTTTTATGCACACATAATAGCTATTTGAAACAATTTCCATATTAGCCAATATTTTATTTCCCACAGGTGATGAAACTAGCCACTCATTTTGAGTTTCTTTTGCAGTGAATTTCATGCAATTAAACCAAACAAGAAGAACAATTTCTGTAAACCACAGTCTGGAAAAATTAAGTAGAATTTGTACATAAGTGATTAGAAGTACATTATTAATATATATATTTTTTCCTATACTTCATACAATTTATCTCTAATGCATTTATTAATCTAAGCTGTACTGTCATAGTAAACCCCAATAAACTCTAAATCATTTAAAATATTCTATTAAATATTTATATCATGATATTAGCTTGTATTGTGCTGAACCCTTTACACAGCCATCATCTTCAACACTTTCAGGTGAGATAAAATATATTTCTCTTGTATTTCCTCCTAATGATATGGTTGACTGTAAAAGAACAATAATCACTATTGCCTAGGGGTAAATAGGCTTTGAGATTCATTAACCATCTTAGTTTTGCCTCAGCCGTTAATCTGAGAAGGCATTTATTACTTTGCATATTACAATGAATAGAGAATATTCATTAATTAATTCTATTGGGAGGTTTTGGTACCAACATAAACAACATTTAAAAATAAATTAATTTTCTAGGAAAATAGAGAGTAGAATATATACATAATATGCACAAAGAGAAACAGAACTGCAAGTAATTATTTTCACATTTGTAGAGGGACAAGTAGTTATAACTCAGGAATTCTTTACAGGAATGGAGGTAATAACAAGAAATAGCATTTGATGGAGAGAAGTCAGTATAGCATTGTGGGTAAGTGTGTGGACCAGAGAAAGCTTGGGTTTAGATATTTGCTGTATTGATTCCTAGCAGTGAGATCTTATGCAAGTTACTTTTTTTTCTCTAAACCTGGGCTTCGTCCACATATAATGGAATAATGATATTGCTCAAAAGAGAGTATTTAAAGAATTAAACAAAGTACCGTAAACAAGTACCTTGTATTAAACAAAGTGTTATAAAATGTTCAAAGTAATGCTAAATAAAACTTACCTGTTTTTATTAGATATCACAAGTCCAAGTAATAGAAATGTGTTTTTCCCAATCCTATCATGACACAAAAGGAAATCTAAAATTAAAGCGAGAAAAACATAATATTTCTTATGTTTCAGTATCCATATACTTGATATACTTGGATGTAGGTTAACTGGAGTGCATCTGGAGGGGAAATGTCTATACTCTTCAACTTCTGGTGCAGCCCATCTTCCTAGAGCCTGCCAATCTTCTTTTATTTTTTAACACAAAGCAGAAAATTGCTGTGTTTTATTCATGACCTTAAGTATTTTTTTATATAGCTATGATTTAACTATTCATTTTTGTGTTTAGATATAGTATAACTATTTTAAATATTTTGAAGTAAATGGATACCGTGGCTGTGTATTAGGCAAGTAAAATAAGCATTGCTTGATCATCTGTGTAATGGGTACATTAATATCAGTCCCCTCAGGAGTTTTTTGAGGGACAATTGAGATTATTTATTTTCTGAAATAGTACATTGTAAAATATAAATGACATGCAGAAGTAAGTAATTATTATGCTTGTAATAAGTAAAAAATATCTTTCAAGTATAAGTTGAAATTCATCCATGTAAATCAGTAAAAGTCCAGATTATTTATTGAACGCCTACCATGTTCTGTCCTGCATGTTAATCTGTGCTGTATTAACACACTAATTAACTTTATTTATTCCAACAGTGCATATTTAACAATGCTTGTGTATTAGCTAGTTACAGAAACAAATATATAACCTGGATCCTGAATCAAAGTGCAGTGTGTTGAGTGCCATCATAGAAGTAAACACAGTGAGGCACAGTCATAGGTCTGTTTTATTGATCAGAAGATCCTGGGAGGGTTTCCTTAAGATGGTGATGCTTAAATCTGTGTGGAGAATGTGTAAAATTTCCTCTATCTCACTTTGGGAAATGATGAAAGGAGAGCACAAGTTCATCTGTACCCTGGAAGTTTATGTATAAAATTATTTTATGGGCTTGTAAAACCTCACTGGAAGGATACAGTAAATCACTTTGGCCAATAGTAATCTGGTCCCTGATGCACAAAAGGTCCTTCAGGGTTCATATGCCACTGATAACCAAGGAACTTCTGATGTAACCAACAGGGCTAAAGGGATGGGGGAAAGAATGCTATAAAAATACCAAGTCTTCGGTTGTGAGCTGAGGGTATGTGATTGGCCTTGATTCTTCTCTTTGCCTTGCCCCTCTATTCTAATCCTGGGCAAGTCTTACAGGTTCTCTTACAAAATGGATCTTGAATTTTTCCACCTTTTTATCCTATCTCCCATTGCCCTAGGCCAAGTTACATCATTTCTGGCCTAGATTTACTGAAGTAGTCTCTTAACCGGACTTTCATGTTTATACTTTCTAATCCATTCTTTACATAACAGTTAGAGGTGATTTTTCAAAAATGTAAATCAGATCATGGCATGAGTTGACTTACCCTTTCAGCAGCTTTTCATTACACTTAGAACAAAATCCAGCTTCCTTGCAATGACTTACAAGGCCCTGCCTGATTTGGTTCCTGCTTATCTCTCCAATCTTGTCTTATTCCTTCTTGCTGATTATGTTTCAGCCATAGAGTCTTTCTCAGTTCCTCAAGGAAGCATTAGTTCTGCCCAGATTCTTGGCCATTTCTCTGCATGGGAATTCTGGCCTTAGCTTTTTGCAGGACTGACGTCTTCTCGTTTTTGAGGTCTCCGGTTTTATTGCACCTACTGAAAGAGGGGCTCTTTAGCCTCAACCTTGTATGCCTTCTCCCACTCAGGTTTTCCTCTCTCACAGCACCCAGTATATGTCCTTTGTAGCACAATCCAGACTGTTTGTGCTGTTTACTTGGCTGCTACCAGTTGGCTTCTTTAGAATGAATACTTCATGAAGACAGACACCACGTCTCTCTTTTTCCCCATTGTATCTTTATCACCCAGCCCTGTGCCTGACACATGTGCAGATCCAATATGCTTTGGAAGGAATGAATGACTGAGAAATAATGAGAAGTAGGTTTTTTAGTGAGTTTAACAGGCGTAGAGGAGCCAATCACTATAGGTAGCAGCATATCAAAAACATAATAATGTATCGAGGGGTAAGCATGGCTACCTGTTTATTTAGATCAAAGAGGTGCTGCATTTCTTCAGGTAAGATCTCATATATCTTCACAAATTTCATACGCTTATTCAGATTAAAACTTAATATTTTATTTAGATGTTTGTTGAGTACCTAAACTTATCATTCACACCTTCATTTATCTGTATTATTTCAATGTATTCTTTTTTTTGTTTTGCGGTACGCGGGCCTCTCCCGCTGCGGAGCACAGGTTCCGGATGTGCAGGCTCAGCGGCCATGGCTCACGGGCCTGGCCACTCCGCGGCATGTGGAATCTTCCCGGACCGGGGCACGAACCCGTGTCCCCTGCATTGGCAGGCGGACTCTCAACCACTGCGCCACCAGGGAAGCCCTCAATGTATTCTTTTTTTTTTTTTTTTTTTTGCGGTACGCGGGCCTCTCACTGTTGTGGTCTCTCCCATTGCGGAGCACAGGCTCCGGAAGCGCAGGCTCAGCGGCCATGGCTCACGGGCCCAGCCGCTCCGCGGCATGTGGGATCCTCCCAGACCGGGGCACGAACCCGTGTCCCCCGCATCGGCAGGTGGACTCTCCACCACTGCGCCACCAGGGAAGCCCTCTCAATGTATTATTACTCATTAAAAATAAAGCAACTATTACTCAACCCATCAGTCAAACTATAAAGAATATAACTAAGAAACATAAAATCCCTCTCCTTAAAGTTTTAAATTTGGGAGAAATTATTGTTCAGAAGTCTGTTAAGAAAGTATGATAATCTATGCATGTTTGCAGGGATTTTTTGGAAAATAGATTATGCCTGTAGTAGGTTAGGTATTTCATGAAACTTGATTCAGTTACGTGTTTGTACATATTTATGTTACCTATCTTTATTGTATCTCAAGAAAAAATGTATTTCTTGAAAATACTGTGATAAAAAAATGTTTGAAAGCTGCTGTTCTAGGTGCTATCATTCTTAAAAACTTTGTGTCTAATTCTTGCTAGCTCAGTCTTATGCAAAGTTGCATGGAGAGGGAATTCAATACTTATTTGTAGGTATAACCAGAAAATGACAATTCGGTCAGTACTTACGAAACAAAATTTATGTAATCTTCTTCTCCACGATTACAATTTATAATTTTATTTAAAAATTTTGTTTTTTGGTATTTTCATCTGAGTGTCCTATTGTAGTATCAGAGTCACACTCTGTGATAATATTTTCCCCGGTCAGCTATCCCCCCTGACTCCCCTATTACTGTTAAGGAATGATGTAAAATTGATAAGGATTAATTATGATTACAGTAGTTATGGGTCTTAGAAATTATTTTCAGTATTGTAATCATGATTTAGAAAACAATTTTTCTTCTTTGACTTTTTAAATTATTACTATCATATGTCACAATTGTGTATCTATTTATCAAATATTAATCAAGGAGCTACTTTGTGCCTGTCTCTGCAAGTTAAAAGACAACCTCCTGATCCACAGGGAACATGTATTTAGGCAGAGAATACAGACTTGTAAGCAGATAACATTATGCAGTGAGAGAAATGCTTCACTAGGCACAGTATAGAACTGTAAGGGAGTGAATTGAAGAGATGCTCCCTCATTCTTGAGTGTTCAGTGAAAATTTTTTGTCTTGTGAGTGTTATTTAATCTGAGACATGAAGAATGAATATGTTAGCCCCCAGAATGTGATTGCGGTAGTTAATGTTCTAGTCAGAGAAAATAGCGTAGTATGGGGGAATGAAGGTAGAGGAGGGCCATGAAATGGACAAGGGTAAGACAAGTTAAAGAACTTAAACTCCATCCTGGGTGTAGGGGAAGTTTTCAAGTGTATGAGGAAGCACGTACAAAATTACCAGCAAAGAAGGATTTTGATAGCACTGCTAATCCAAGTACACTTGACCATTAGATGGCTTGGTTAACACTAGACAATTTTTTCTTTTTTTTATAAATTTATTTATTTTTGGCTGCGTTGGGTCTTCATTGTTGCGCGTGGGCTTTCTCTAGTTGCAATGAGCGGGGGGGCTACTCTTTGTTGAGGTGCGCGGGCTTCTCATCGTGGTGGGTTCTCTTGTTGCGGAGCATGGGCCCTAGGCACGCGGGCTTCAGTAGTTGTAGCACACAGGCTTAGCTGCTCTGCGGCATGTGGGATCTTCCCTGACCAGGGCTCGAACCCGTGTCCCTTGCACTGGCAGGCGGATTCTTAACCACTGCACCACCAGGGAAATCCTAACACTAGACTCTTGAGAATAAGACTAACACTGGACACAAAGAGTATGAACTGACAAAATCCTGCAACTTTTGTGTAGAGTTGGAAACGGTAAGAACATCAGTATTTCAAAAAGAATCTTCAAAATTTTGAAACAGGAAGCACATTATTTGCGTATCATGCACTGTATTAAATGTGAATAACTCATCAAAGTTTTATTTTGTAGGTGCTCGCGTGCACACACACACACACACACACATGCAATATATGTAAGAACTTATATGCCATTCATTTCCATGCTGTGATTTAAACATCCTCCCAGTCTCTTCTTTAAATGGCGCTTAATACTCAGGTCCCAGATCTTCAGTGTCATCTCATTCTACTCATTCATTTATTCAATTTGTATACATACATACATGTGTACATTCAGACAATCATTCAGCCATATTTTGGACAGAATTTATAAAACAAGGCATACTTCCAGTTTCTTTGGTACACAAAATAATCTGAAATGTAATTTTCTGTCCTTGGAGAGGATATAGGATGTGTTCAGAGTCATAATGGAAGTGTGTATGAATTGCTCTGTGTCTTCATCAGGAAAACAAGGATGGTCTCGTAGAGGTACTGGGATTGGAATTGATCCTTGAAGAATGAGCCTGTTGAATGCACAGTAGAGGACCAGCAGTCCTCAATGCACAGAGGGGAAAAGCACATTAAGTGGGTAATAACCCAGTTCCCCTTGTATTGCTTCAACTCAGAGGGAATATGGAACTATTTATTCCATAAAATTAACATCTTACTTGGGGTCTTACTGATCTCAGGTGGCCTCGGCCTGCAGCAGCTTGAAGCAAGATTTCTGTTCCTGGCCAGAGACTGAAGTCAGGCTGAGGCAGTGAGAGTGCTGAATCCTAGCCACTAGACCACAAGAGACCAGTGGCCAGTGACAAGACCCTGGCCTGTCAGCTGTGTAGAAATGAATTTCCACATAGAGATGGAAGGTACTGTAACAAGTAAAGTGTTTATTGGGAGGAAAAGAGTACGTGTGGATAGACACACGGGCAGACTCAGAGAGAGTTGTGCCCTTGTGGTAGTGGTAGTTTGAATCACTTTTATGGGTGTTGGGAAAACTAGTAAAAGAGTCTTGTTCAGGCTTCAGAGGCAGAAGCAGGCCTCTGCCCGATCTATGACCCTGCCTGGACTGCGCGCCTGCTTGCACACCTAACAACTGCTGCTAGCAAGTCAACCTAACAATTGCTGCTAGCAAGTCAAGCAGCACTTTCGATAAGAAAGGGAGTGGGTTTTGGAATTTCTTGAGCCCTGGGCACCTGGCCAGTCCCCCGGGGTCTGGAAAATCTTGTGACTCACATGGTGAAACCAACAGCATGGTTAAAGTGCATCCAGAGCTGCATTTTTGCACGTAAACTGATGATGTCAGTTTGCAGCCTGGAATTATAAACGGAAGCCCCCAGAACTCCAACCTGAAGTCTCATCCGTGGGGTGGACCCACCACCTGGGACCCTTCCCAACTGGGGCTCCAGATTGCTGTCCCTCGGGACTTCCCAGCTGCTGTTTGGATCTGGAAGTAGGTGTTGGCCCAATTCGGTGATATATACCCTGTTGTGCTTCTGTGATATTCTTATTCCTTTCATTCTAACAAGTGTATATTAAAATTAAGTTAAATCACCTTTCATTAAAGAATTGATTAAAGCTGTTTATTTGTGTGAAACAAGTGGTTATTTTGCCAGCGAATCCAACGAACCTTAAAACTGAAAATGGGCTTTTGGCAATACAATGGGGCATTTCTTCCAGGTTTCCTTTGACCAATCATCCTGCTTTGCCTGGTTCTGAGTCCATGTTTGGTATATCTCAGGGTCCTCCCATGTGTGCTTGTGCATCTGTTAGCCAAGATGGATTCACTATGATGTGACGCCCCCTCCCTTTTTGACCTTCAAGGAGCCTTTCTGCACGTGCGTAGTCAGTCGGGAAGGTCTCCTTTACTTAGAGAATGGGGAATATGTGGTCTTTTATCTCTGATCTGGGCAGGGCTCAGCTCTTCTCTTGCTCCTGCTATTGTGGAGCATCTGTCCACAGGGGGCAAACTCTGGCTCTTCAGTCTGGGGCCCATCTATCTCCTGCCTCATTACTGAGACTCAGTCACTCCAAGAACAGGCCACGCTAACCCAAACACCTTTTTTCACTCCTATCATAATCATTTATGTAGATGCTCGTATCTCTCACTTCATGTTAAGTTGACTCAGGTTTAAAATCTGAGTAACTGGAGAATAAGTAGGGACTTCAGAGTCAGAAAAGAGAATGGATCTTTTAGAAGAAAGAGAAATTATAGATAGAATAAACCCTGAGGTAGTTCCTGTCCAACTTTCTCATGTTATAGATGAAAATGTAAGTTATGTGACACCTGAGGTCAAGTACTCTTGCAGTGGCAGAACCGGAACTAGAACCCATGGCTCCTGACCTGCAATGACTTTCTTCCCATGTTAAGAAAATCTGATTATATAATACAGGGTAATAAAACTGTTTGCAGAATTAAAATAGGAGAACTTGAGTGTGATATTAAAAAATGGACAACTACTAAAATAATTTACATATTCCTTTTATTGTATGCCATCCCTAATTAGTTTGAGAAGTAGATAGGACATAAATGACAAATCAAAGAAATAATGTATATTTGACTAAATAAAATTTAACCTAATAGAGTCCACAGATACAGGGTTCATTGTTAATCTCTATTAGAGCTAACAGATTACATAATGACATAGAAATTTCTTCAAATTTCTATTTAAAAAATATTTGTAACAATTCCTAAAATTTTCTATGGTAGCTGATTTAATTAAGGAAATTTGCATTTTGTTCAATAAGATAATTAAATTCATAAAATTTATGAGATAATTTATACATTGAGAGTTATTACCAACCCCATGACATTATTAAATATTACAGAACAGCTTGTGAAAATGACACAAATTCATTTATTTAATTTGGATGAGGAAAATAATAAACAATAACATGCATAAACAGAACTTGTGTTTCTTTAAATTTAATTATATTTGTGAATTTCATAAATTTTCTTATGAATAATGTGACAAAAGCAAATTGTAGTATTTAAAAACGTATGTATTTACATAAGTTTAAATATAAATTAGTTTTATAGTAAATTATTCTCTAGTTATTCTCCTTAAGAGAGATTTTTACAAATCCTGTAGAAATGGAGCCTTTTTTTTCAATTTTCATACTAGTATGGTCATTACTATGGACACAACTTAATATTTCTTATTACTGTTCGCTACAAATAGCTACCATTATTGAGCACATATCAATATTTTATGCCTAACACTGTACTAAGTCCTTTACACAGAATCTTATGAGGAAAAGGAAATTACTCAGAGTCAAACAACCATTAAATAGCAGAGGTGATACGTTAAGTCCAAGCCTCTCTGATTCCAAAGCCTTGCTCTTAACTTCCATGTTAAACTGCCTTTATTCAGTCCACATATATTTAGCAAGCCTCATATAGTAGCACTCTTTCAGAAGCAATGGAATCTTACAGATGCTGTGGGAGGAAAGCACTTACTATGAGGTGACACCCCTCCCTTTTTGATCTTCAAGGAAATAATATGCCTTATTTGATGTCCTCACTACATTCTGATGTCTTTATGCTTTTCTCCCACAGTATCTGTAAGATTCCATTGCAATTGTTTTTTTTAAATATCCTCTCTTCCTGGAGAAGCCTGGAAGAGCTTCTCATGTATCTTGGCCTCCCTAGCATCTGAAAGGTTGACATTTCAGACAATCATAGAAAAGGCAGATACTCCAAAAGAGGCCTTGATAAAACGTAGTCATTTGGGAAAAATAGTCTGGTCATTTCTTCACTACTTATTCCAATATGAATTCCAAATGCATGAGAGATTTAATTTTAAACATTGAAACAATAAAAGTACTCAAAATTTGGGTGATTTGGAATGTAAAGGGGTTTTTAGTAAGTGATACCAAGGGCAAAGATTCTAAGAGAAACGATAACATTTGGCTACATAAGACAAAATTTTTCTACTATAAAATAACATGTAGGGGCTTCCCTGGTGGCGCAGTGGTTGAGAGTCCGCCTGCCGATGCAGGGGGCACGGGTTCGTTCCCTGGTCCGGGAAGATCCCACATGCCGCGGAGCGGCTAGGCCTGTGAGCCATGGCTGCTGAGTCTGCATGTCCGGAGCCTGTGCTCCGCAACGGGAGAGGCCACAACAGTGAGAGGCCCGCATACCACAAAAAAAAAAAAAAAAGAAAAGAAATAACATGTACAACTTGAAAGAAAAATGTGAAAATCGTTTTCAACATGTGAGATATGAGTGACCAATAAAATAGGCAGATATATTCAGATTTTCTAATAATCTAGTAAATAAAAAAATGATAATGAGATGTCATTTTAGCCTATCCATTTGAAAACTATTTTTTTAAGTTAACAATATTCAGTATTTTTCTGAGTGTTTGGAAGTGGGCATTTGAATATACTCTTTGAGGGCATATAAAATGGTGTAGTCCTTCTGGATTCTATTTTGTTAATATGTATGAAAATGTTTAAAAAATGTATATATTTAGTCATATAATATATACACATCAAGGAATGTACCCTAAAGAGATAGTCATACAAGTTAATAAAAATGATGTTCAGCAAAGGCATTTTATACAGTTATCAATTTATGTGTAAGATTAGAACACTTGAAACAACTTTAATTCCTATCTGGAAGGAACTAGTTAAAAGCTATGTATTATAAAAATATAGCCATTGAAAGTGGTAAAAAGTAGATTAATATTTGTGGATATGGAAAATCCCTTGACATATTGTAGATATCTTTTGGCAATTATGTTATGGGTAATTTCTTTCTTTGTCATATTTGGATTTTTATTTATGACATATTTTAACAGAGAAAAATAAAGGCTTCCATTTTATAGGAAAAAAACTGATGGATTTGGTGGAGACATGTTTATTACTGTGGCAGGTCCTGGGTCTGGGTATGTCTACGACGCTGTCACAGACTAATTCCAAACCTAGCAGCTAAGGGGCTCAAAGCGCCTAACTCACTCCAGCTTTTGTCTTCTATAGTTTAGGAACTGAGTAGAGTTAGAATTAATATTTTAGTTTTGCAATTTTGAGGCAGAAAGGAAGGACTGGCACTGCTTCCATGTTGCCATTTTGCCACCTCCATTCTTCCAGTCCCTCCATTTCAAACACTGAAATTTTCTTTGCTATTTCCCTCTCTTTGTTGTGGTCACCCTCACTGCGTACCAAGTCCCATTAACTCTCCATCCATTCTTTTTTATTCCACTTGGACCATCATCATATTCTGGGCTCTTCGGTGTGTTGATGATGCACTAGCTTTCTAATTGGTCTTGTTTCTCTCTCTCCTTGTCTTTAGTCTATTCTAACACCACTGCTAAAATGGTGTTGGAAATGTCATTATACAGCTCAGACTCTTTAAGTTACTTCTCATCACCTACTTGAGAGTGGCTTCCTTTCTTTGTGTGCTTTTGATGTTGACTGTGAAACTTTCAGTTAGGTAGCCATTGTGCCATTGATGTACACTTGCCTTTCCTTTCACATTTGTCTAGAATATCCTGCTGCAATTTTGACTACCTTGCCTTTCTTTCCAATTTTTTTTGGCAGCTCTTTTACCTATTTATTATTTTGTACCTCTCTCTGGTACAAATTACAAACAGAAATACAAAGGAAAGCTAGGTAACTCCCCTAATTTTCAGTGCATTAGGGATTTTTGGAAAAATTCCACGGTTAAAGTGATCATATGCTCTGGAGTCTAGACATTGCTAATTAGCCCTTTTTGCTTGGCCATTTCTTAGCTTTGGCATTTCTTAGATTTGTCCACTTGTCTTTTGATTCATCTGAAAAAAAAGATTCTTGCTTTTAAGAGCACTATCACATATAACTTTTATCCTTTTTTTTTATTCAATGTGATAAAGTGACATGTTTCTGTCTCATTTCTCCAACAGAAATCACCTGATTCCTAGGCTTTTATACCTGATGACCAAGGTACAATATGGCATGGAGAGTAAATATTTGATCTGTAATTGTAAGAGAGAGAGATTGGTTTAATATATTTAACAGATATAAATATCTCTTATAAACTGATCCAGATGGATGACTTTGGGCAAGTTATTTAACCTCCTTAAACTTTCCTTTTCTTATCTGGAAAGAGCTACCACTTTTGAGTGATTTGCCTTCATTGGAATGTCTTTTCCTTTTGTCAACTTTTTAAAAATTTGCAACATATTTTTTTTTCAGTTTGTAAATTTTTTCTTTGTGCCCTTGCCCATTCATCCCCATTAAAGCATTCATCCCCCTTGTAAGATGTCTTTTTATTTATTTTTTCTAGCTTTATTGAGATATAATTGAAATATAACATTGGATAAGTTTATGTTGCTTTGATACACTGACATATTGCAAAATGTTTACAACCATAGCATTGGCTAACACCTGTATCACATCACAATTATCTTTTTTTGTGGTGAGAATGTTTACAATCTCTTTAAGCAACTTTCAATTATATAATACAGTATTATTAATTATAATCACTCTGCCATACATATAAGAACTTATTCATCTTATAACTGGAAGTTTGTATACTTTGACCAACATGTCTCCCTTTATACTTACCCCCCAACCCCCAACAGTTCCTGGTAACTACCATTCCAGCCTGTTTCTATGAGTTTGGCTCTTTTAGATTCCACATATAAGTGACATCATACCATATTTGTTTTTCTCTGTCTGACTTATTTCATTTGGCATAATGCCCTCAAGGGTTATCCATGTTGTCATAAATGCCAGGATGTTCTTCTTTTTGGTGGCTATACTATTCCATTATATATATATATATATATACACACACCACATCTTATTTATCCATTCATCCATTTTGGCTGTTGTGAATAATGTTGCAATGAACATGGGAATACAAATATCTCTTTGAGATTCTGTTTTTATTTCCTTTGGATATGTACCCAGAAATGGGATTCCTGGATCGTATTTTTAATTTTTTTGAGGAACCTTCATACTGTTTTCCATAATGGCTGCCCCAATGTACATTCTCACCAACAGTGCAGAAGGGTTCCCTTTTGTTCAAACCATCTCCAATACTTAGCTCTTATCTTTTTGATGATAGCCATTCTGACAGGTGTGTGGTGTTATCTCCTTGATTTGCATTTCCCTGATGAGTAGTGAGGAAGAGCACTTTTTTTTATGTACTTGTTGGTTGCTTCTATATTATCTTTGGAGAAACATCTATTTAGTTCTTCTGCTCATGTTTTTTTTTTTGTTGTTGTTGTTGTTGTTTTGTTGCGTTACGCGGACCTCTCACTGTCGTGGCCTCTCCCGTTGCGGATCACAGGCTCCGGACGCGCAGGCTCAGCGGTCATGGCTCACGGGTCCAGCCACTCCGCGGCATGTGGGATCTTCCCGGACCGGGGCACGAACCCGTTTCCCCTGCATCGGCAGGCGGACCCTCAACCACTGCTCCACCAGGGAAGCCCTGCTCATGTTTTTAATTAGATTTTTTTTTTGCTGTTGTGTGAGTTATTTATATATTTTGGATATTAATGCCTTATCAGATACACGATTTGCAGATATTTTCTCCCATTCTGTAGGTTGCGTTTTCATTCTGTTGATGGTTTAATAAAACTTGCAACATCTTAAAATCAATTTTCTGGGAGGACATTTGACCTAATTTTGTTAAAGTATTTACTGAATTTGAAACATTAGAAAGTTTTGTTTTGTTCTAAGTGTCCCTTTCCATTTGTCTCTTTTGAACATTTTAGGAAAATTTCATTCATTGTTTGCATTCTTCTTCAATATTTATTTTCATTTAATTATAACAGAAATTTTACTTTTCGTTAACTTTAATGCAATTTCATTTTCAGTTTAAGACATTTTTTTTTTAGTAATTATTTTTTATTGGAATAAAGTTGCTTTACAATGTTGTCTTAGCTGCTACTGCACAGCAAAATGAATCAGCCATGCATACACTTGTATCCCCTCCCTTTTGGATTTCCCTCTCATTTAGGGTACCACAGTGCATTAAGTAGAGTTCCCTGTGCAATACAGTATGTTCCCGTCTGTTGTCTATTTTACACATAGTATCAATAGTGTATATGTGTCAATCCCAATCTCCCAATTCCTCCCACCCTAAGACATTTTTTAATACAAAATATTCAGAAGAGTTTGAAATACAGGTGAAGAAGTCAGTTAGGCAAACTGGTTTAGGGGAATATTCTATTATCTGTCACCCCGCTTCTACACTATATAACTTTGGAATCCGTCCTTTTTACTTTGTATGCCAGGACAAAGGTTGAAAAATTATCCTTTTTCTTCCCTCCTCCCTCCCTACTCCCTGTCTTCATCCTTCCTCTGCCTTTTAAATCTGATTCGTTGAACTGTTTTTCTCTTCTCTAAAGCTAACAGATATAATTAGAATATCACAAAATAATAACTTTGATGTTTATAGTTTTGGTGTTTATACTTTAATGTTACCATACTTTTAGTGTTATAAACTTATTCAATCATTATTCCTTCTAGAATGTTCTATTTTCCCAAGCATACTTACAATATATTTCACTATTATTTACTGAAGTCCCCTCGAAAGTCTGGAAGAGCTTCTTAGTTACCTAGTTCACGGATCTATCTATGGACTTAATTCACGTAAGGGGTATCATTTTGTCCTTTTGACTCTCTTTTTATGATCCTTATTTTATGTACCTTCTAAGGTATTGGCTAAACAAAGTTTTCATGACCTTAGCTGGTTTACAGGTATACCTCAGATTGACAGTTATGTCTCTTGAACAACAGTCATAGACAACTATAGTTCTGAATTTTGGACTGTCCTCTTGGGTTTGTATTAAACTATTTGTGTTACCATAATTTAAGGACCACTTGAAATTGTGATGGTCAGAAGATAACTTCAGAATGTTTTGCAAGATTTTGATACATTAGGCCTGTAAGTCATAGAGTGAAAACTCCAAAACTACCATTACCTTTCTAGGCTGATTTAACTGCAGAGGTGTCTCCTGGCCCTGGCAGCCTGATAATTACTGAGTAACCTTTCCATCTCCATAAGGAAGTGAGCTGCATGACTACTGAAACAGAATTCTGGGAATGAAAGACAAAAGATATGTGAGTGAAAAAGTAATATATTTATGTAAAATATATGAAATGTGAGAAAATAGGTTTTTGAAAATTCTTATAATTTTTCAAGTTAATTATCTACCTTGCCATACACCTGCTTTAGCTTGACGTCATGGAAATGAATAAAATGTGTCCTTGTTTTTGAGGCACTTATTTACCCTCTGACCCTGTGCAAAAAAGGCAGACTTAACAATAAGTAGTATTTACTGTTCTCATTAAAAAAAATTCATTTCATGAAAACTGATAAAGGAGTATTTCTGCATGGGGGGGTTAGAGATCTTGCATTGGAGATCATTGTATAATTCTAAATCCACTTATTTATATGATTATGAATAACAAGGCTAATGCTTTGAAATTAAACATTTGATTTAAAAGAAACTACAAAAATAATGTTAATTATGGGAAGTTACATTTTATTTTATTTTTGTGGGGAAAACTCAGAATTTAATCTTTTAATGACTTTTATATATATCACACCACATTGTTAATTATAGTCATCATGCTTTACATTAGATCACTAGTTCTTTTTTTAAAAAAAATTTATTGGAATATAGTTGATTTACCATGTGTTAGTTTCAGGTGTACAGCAAAGTGAATCAGTTATACATATACATATATATCCACTCTTTTTTAGCTTCTTTTCCCATATAGGCCATTATAGAGTATTGAGTAGAGCTCTCTGTGCTATACAGTAGGTCCTTATTAGTTATCTATTTTATATATAGTAGTGTGTATATGTCAATCCCAATCTTCCAATTTATCCCTTTCCCCAGAAGTTACGTTTCAGATGTCAGAAATTTATTTTTTAAATTTTTATTTATTTAAAAAAATTTTAAATTAATTTTTCTTGGAGTATAGTTGATTTACAATGTTGTTTTAGTTTCTGCTGTACAACAAAGTAAATCAGTTATACATATACATATATCCACTCTTTATTAGATTCTATTCCCATATAGGTCATTATAGAGTATTGAGTGGAGTTCCCTGTGCTCTACAGTAGGTTTTTATTAGTTATCTATTTTATATATGGTAGTGTGTATATGTCAATCCCAATCTCCCAATTTATCCCTCCCCCCCTTCCCCCTTGGTAACCATAAGTTTGTTTTCTACATCTGTGACTCTATTTCTGTTTTGTAAATAAGTTCATTTGTTCCATATCATATGATATACAAACAGTAAATGCTAGAGAGGGCATAGAGAAAAGGAAACCCTCCAACACTGTTGGTGGGAATGTAAAATGGTACAGACACTATAGAGAATAGTATGGAGGTTCCTTAAGAAACTAAATAAAGAGCTACCATATGATCCAGCAATCCCACTTCTGGGCATATATCTGGAGAAAGCCATAATTCAAAAAGATACATGCACCCTATTGTTCATTGCAGCACTATTTACAACAGCCAGGACATGGAAGTAACCTAAATGTCTATCTATAGATGAATGGATAAAGAAGATGTGGTACATATATGCAATGGAATATTACTTAGCCATAAAATAGAACGAAATAATGCCATTTGCAGCAACATGGATGGACCTAGAGACTGTCATACTGAGTGAAGTAAGTCAGAGAATGACAAATATCATAGTAATTTCTTTATTTAACTAAGGGTCCATTAAATTCATTTATGAAGGCTAAACAATTTAAGCAAAACAGTTTAATCTTCTGACTTGTTTACCATTCCTTAGTTTCTTGTAGATTTTCTATGCCAGAAATAGAGCCTAGAAACTTTGTATAGATATCAGGTTCCCTCAATAATGCATTTACTTATCCTCTTCGCCTGTGGTCAATGAACACATTTAGTTGTTTGGGAGTCATCTGGTGGGGAAGATCTCTGAAACACTTTACCTGCCTTCATTGTAGCTGATCAACAGTTGCCAGTTGTGTCTCCTGGAAAGGTAGTCAGGCAACTTCAGTTCTGAATTTTAGTCTGTCCTAAATTTGTATTAAACTAATTTTTGTTGGCATAATTTGAAGACAACTGGAAGTTGGGATGACCAGAAAGTAAGCTCAGAATGTCCAGCAAAATGTTGATATAAAAGATATATAAATCATAGAAGGAGAACTCCAGGAATGGAATCTCCAAATTAACAGCTTACCTCAGCAACGGTGCTGGCATCTCAACACAGCAGCTGATAATTCATAGTGCTTTTAGTAAGTACAGTATTAGCAGTTCAAATCAGTTGAAGCTAGATTGATATGAAATGCTAAATATTATCTGATGAATTTCTCATATATAACCAACATGATTCCAGTTGTTTAAACCTGTTTATATGGCTGTGTTTCACTGTTTATCCAGATAGTTTAATTGTACCACATGCATCCAATATAATCAACCTGAGTAATACATTTTGCAATGTGTATACACACACATACACAATGTCTATACAGCATATTTGGGAGGATGTGAACTGCAATGCATTTTTAGTCACATATTTATGAACAAGTTTTTGATTTTGCATCTTTCCAATAATATAAAGTTACTCAGGATGAAAAAGAAACAATGCAAACAAATTACTTATAGTACTCAAAGTTGATAGTAATCAAAGTTTATGCTAAGCATATGCAAGGAATGGAGTGAGAATGAATTTTTTTTTCCTGTCAGATGAAGTTACCAAGATTTTCTGATTTGTCTTTGCTGAATTACTCTCCCTGTCGGTCATTTCTGGTTGGTTTGATGCCATTCAGGGGTGAGTGTTTGGGTAGAATTGGGGCCTGCTCATAATGGATACCTGTTCTACTGTACAGTGAATCTGGCCTAATTCAGGTGATCAACTTGTCACTTCAATGTAAGACACAGGTCTGTGCTGAAAGGAAAAGAGTTCTAGGGAGGGCCCACTGGGGAACATTTTCACAAAAGACTGCCCTGTGTATGCCAGGTACAGATGTTGCAAGGACCCTGCCTTCTGATCACTCAGTATACTTTTCCAAACAATATCTTCATACAGTAACCGCAGTGATGACATTTTTACCATATCAAAAAACTAAGACAGGGCTTCCCTGGTGGCACAGTGGTTGAGAGTCCACCTGCCGATGCAGGGGACATGGGTTCATGCCCCAGTCCGGGAAGATCCCGCATGCTGCGGAGCGGCTGGGCCCATGAGCCATGGCCGCTGGGCCTGTGCGTCCGGAGCCGAGGCCACAACAGTGAGAGGCCTGCGTACCGCAAAAAAAAAAAAAAAAAGACAGACATAGTAAAAATGCAAAAGAAAAAGTTGGAAACAAAAGGAATATGGTTCCAGGCTTAAGACAAGTGTAGAAAATAACAAAATAATGGGAGATGACATGTACTTTACCTAAACTTTATTAAACTGAAGGAAAGAGTATGATATAATGTAATTTATTGAACTAATTCCTAATTAGTAAATAAACCTGTATGGTTCTTAAATGGTAAATCATCTAGATTCCTACAGGATAATGATGGCTCTCTAAATTTAGTCTCTCCAAACATCCTGCCAAAAAAAAAAAAAAAAGAAAGAAAGAAAGAAATCAATGAGGAGAGCAAGTAAGACTGCTTATAATCCATGCCTACAGAGTAACTAGGAAATGAAGAATACAGCAGACTTCAATGTACTTCTAAATGGGAAATAAATTATATGACATCCGCACATCCAGTTCCAAAGCCCGTGCTGGAATGGAGAATCAGGTGGAGACTGAGCAGTAGACAGGTGAGTTCATGAGGATCTTGCTGGTGTAAACACAGATAAGATGATTCCCAAGAAGGAGGGAGAAGTACTGAGAACAGGTCAGGCACCTGGTGGATCACAACCCTGGCTACTGGGGAATATAAGGAAGGTGGCAGCAGCCTAGGAAGACATTGCCTAAGGGTGAGATGAAAAGAGGAGGAACCCTTAAGGGCTGAGAGATGAAGGAAAGGAGAGAAGCAGTTGGTAGAAATCACAGGTATTAAAGAGGGGAAAGAGTATCATGCAATCATACAATGCATCATCCTCTTTCTGCTTAATAGTTAATTAAAAAAACTTTTAAATTAAATAGTTAATTAAAAGCACAATATAATAAAATGTATTATATTTTAGTATAATGAAATACACTTATTATACCAAAGAAGATAACACTAAAAAATTTCAAATCCTTCATTCCTGGATAGAACCATTTTCTTGTTGAGGCACAAAATCCCAAGATCATTTAAAATGAATAGAAAATATCAAGCAATATCCAAAGTACATTACTGTAAGAAGAAAATAAAAAGTAAGAATTAATATTTTTATCAGATGATTATACTTCCCAAGTACCATCCACAGAGTAGAAGAAAATGTAACATGAAATAAACATCATTAAACCAATATTTGCATATGTGAAAGAGCATTGCAAAATTGGAAATTCTAAGACTCAGAATATGAATGGACAAAAAAACTAGAGGATATGAAACAAGAGTTGATAAAACCGGGAAATATAAGAAAAAGAAACATCATCTCAAAAAAAAATGTTCCTTCTAAAAATAAAAGTATTTGGAAAATAGCTGTTAAAATATGAACTTGTAAGAAGACATTAATTTCAGTCATAAAATTAATCTAAAATTGCTTGTATAGCATTTAGCAAAATTAAAATATTTTGAAGTATGATCTACCCTTTCTCCTTCAAAAGACTATAATTATCTATTATCAAAAGTGGGGGTACATATTTTTTTCCAGAACTTTTCACGATGCTTTATGCATCCTAGGTGCACAGTTAATGTTTGCTCTGTGAACTAGAGCACGTCAGCCAGCTGTTCCTTACCTTATAGCAGAAAGACTCACATTTTAAGTAGAGGATAACTTTCCTTTTTATATTGTCTTGAAATTCATATGAGTCCAGTGAATCAGATCAGAGAGGTGTGTTGACTGAGCTTAGCTGGGAGGCAGTGGGGAAGATGGGAGAGTGGTAAAGCCTTGGAGGCAGCAGTGACAGGGTGTGAGGAGGAGAAAGGGGAACCTGAGAGCTTCTCCCTTGGGGCTTAGTGGGGGATAACGTTCAGAGTGGACACAGGGTAACAGCAACCTGAAAGCAGAAGGCACAGTGGCAGCTGCTGCCTCTCAGTGTGTTAATTCTGGCTTTCTAATAAAAAGTACAATGAATTCCACATGGTCTAGATTTATGACAATCTATACCATGCATCCTGTTTCCGGGTCAGAATTAGAAGCTATAGTGTGAACCATGGACTTGACCTCAGCTGTCAAAGAGATGAAGGCATCTTTTTTTTTTTTTTTTTTTTTTTTTTTTAGCGGTACACGGGCCTCTCACTGTTGTGGCCTCTCCCGTCGCGGAGCACAGGCTCCGGACGCGCAGGCTCAGCGGCCATGGCTCACGGGCCCAGCCGCTCCGTGGCATGCGGGATCTTCCCAGACCGGGGCACAAACCCGTGTCCCCTGTATCGGCAGGCGGACTCTCAACCACTGCGCCACCAGGGAAGCCCGATAAAGGCATCTTATATCAGACACCAGACGGCCCTGTAATATGTAGCAGCTTCCTCTCTTATACATACTGGGGATCAACATATAAAAACAGCATGAAGCTACCCAATCATATTGTTGGTTTCCCCCCCTGTTTTTGGTTTGACACTTCCAGAGTTAATAGGAAATGTCTTTTTAAAAATTAAGATGTTTTCATCATAGGGGGCTGAACAAATTCTCACCAACTGAACGTTTATATAGCTGATCATTCATTCATGATCAACTCAAATAAAAATATTCTGCTATTTTGATAACTGTAATTGATCCCTGTCATGCATTGAACCATTGGGGCATTTTCTAATTGCATCAGAACAGTAAATACGTCGTAAATTAGAATATGCTTATCTGCAGAAAACTTTTTAAAAATAGCTACATTGTGTTTATAATGTTCCTGGCACTGCTCAAAGCCTTGACGTGTGTCAGCTCATTGAGTCCTCATGGCAGTGTGACATAGTAATTATTATGTCCATTTTACAGATGAGGAAAGTGAGGTGCAGTGAGGTTAATAGGAAAGTGAGGTACAGTGAGGATAATAACTTACTCAAGATCACTCAGCTAGTAGCTGCCAAGATTCACACTAAGGCACTCTGTCTCTGGTGTATGTGCCAAAATACTGAATCATATCTGGTGCTTTTTCCTCAAAATGGATTTTACAGTGAAAAAGTGATAGATGAAAAATAGAAAGCCAGTATTTTAATTCATCATTGAAGAATCACTTGCAGAAATGACTATTTTCTAAAATTATTTACCAGTGTTTGTCAGTATTATTGTAGGCTGTAAAAATTATATATATTTCCTAAACCAGAATTGAGACAAATGAATAACAAAAAAATTTCCCGTAGCCTGTGAATTTAGCTGATTTATAAAAGTATAAAATTAAGTAACAATTATATTCTTGATTAGTTATCTTTATTTAGAAGTTAAATAATGTGAAAATTTGGAGTTTTCCAGAAAATCATTCTATCTAGAATTCTCTTCAGTTCTGATCTGGTGTGTTAGACTGTCTTCTAAAATTCTAATTAGTGTCAATTGAGGTATTGCTGATTTTGACCTCCTGACTTCCTGAGATCTAGAATATTGAAAGTCTTGGCCTCTTTCCTATAATCAATTCCAATCAACAGATATTTATTGAGTGCCTACTAAGTGTAACGCTGTTACAAAGAAATAAATATCTTCAAAGAACATGCATTGTTGTAGGGAAATTTAATGCTTCAAGATGATACAAGAAATGTCACAAATGATAGCATGACTCATTGCCACATGCATAAAATAGACAGAAAGTGCTATTGTGTTTCTGAGAGAAGAGAGAGTGCTTCGAACTCTGTTTCACCCTCATGGTTAACTATGTTCTCAAGGCAAGACTGCTGTGCATTAACCATTTGTGGGAACCTTGAGTCAGTAACTTAAACTCTTTCCAGCTAAGCAATAGACTTTTCAGCTTAACCCGAAACAATGGAAAGGGTAAACTAAAGAGGATCAAATTTGAGAACCAATTATATCCTAGGAGCAGCACTGTGCATTTTAAAAATATGTATTTTTAAGTTAAAACAATAGCTTAAAAATATAATAGTAGTAATAAGCTTGTAAAGAAAAAATCCCACCCTCTACCTCCCTGTATTAAAAGGGAAAAGCACTTTTAGTTCTCTTAAATATTTCTTTTAATATTTGCCTGCATATATTAAAATAATACAGGCATTGATTTTCTATTACACATACCTTTTCTCTTAAACAAATATGCACATACACACACAATCATGCACATGTGCATGAGCACACACACCGAGATACTTCCCCTCCTCATATTTCCCCACAACTTTTAGTAAGTTAAGGTGCATTGTCAGTATGATTGCTCTTTGTAATTTTTTCTTTCCTTTCATGGTCTCTGTTTCCTCCTGGTTTTATTTTTCTTCTTGTTTTCGTTGGTCTCCCATTTTTGTGTGTGTTGGGAGCATCCTCAAATGTCTCATGGTCCCTAGTTATGTTGATATGTAACAGTAAGGCACTAAAGCTCTGTGTGCTTGGGGTGGGGTTGGACAATTAAGTGGGAACATGGTGGGCGGGACAGCCGCTGGGTTTCCTAGAGAGGAGCCAGTGATCTGGGCTGAACTGTCTATCGATGAGCTCTTCCAAGCATCAGTATCCCCAGAATTTTTCTTTGAAGTTCATCAGAATTTCCAGGGTGGAATACTTTAGTTTTCTATCTGGGAGGTGTGTACCTCTCTATCCAAGTTCTGGAAGCTCAGTGGGAGAAAAGAGCTAAGGGTCCCATAGTTAAATATATAGACTCAATTACAGCTCCTCCCCCACAAATTTACTTCATGACTTAATTTGCCTTATTCTTCCCTTTGCTATGCCGAAGGTCTTCCCCTCCAGGGTCTCTCAGATTTTGTTTCTTAGGAGATACCCCCTTTGCAGGATTGTGTAGTCATGGTGTAGCAGCCTGAGGGTGTCCCTATCGGGGTTCATGAGTTGGGGACCTGCATTCTGAGTTAGGGGTTCTGGAGGACATGAATCAGTGCCCCTCTCTTTGCTAGTTCTCTTTAAAGTCAGACTGGCTTGGCTCTGCTGACTCCAGTTGTTATTCTTCTAAGTGCTTTCCCTAAACTTAAATGGGTATGCCTCTCTTTCTTGTTCTTTTCTTTCTTCTTATCACTTTGTCCATGTAGTTTCGTACAATTTTGTTCTCTGTTACCAACTTACTAATTTAGGAGGAAGGTCAGGAGATGGCCATACATGTTCAATCTGCCACAATGAAATAGAAGCAACTATATTATTACTGCTGTTTTTAAAATAAACTTCCCAGTAAGCCTGTGAAGTTATCCCATTTAACATATAAAGACATCGAGATTCAACTAAGGTTAAATGAGGCTTGTTTCAAAAGCTTATACTTTTCCCACTGATTCTCAGGAAAAATAAAGTATCATGACAAGAGAGGATTGCAAACTTTTTAACGTTAAGGACAACTGTTTAATATTCCCTTTATATTCTATGCTTCAAATAATTTTATTGGCCAAGCAAACTGTATATATGAAGTTGTGCACCATTGCATTATTTTCCCTTTTTATGTTTATCCAAGTACACAGGCAGATTTTTCTGAACAGCATTAAGTAGCCAGAGTTGTCCCACAGGGCAAAGGTCTTCTTTCTTCCAGTTTTCAGTATCATGGTTTTACTTTCCTTTAAGTCATCCTGAAGGCCATCAGGCTTCCTCTAACAGATTTTTTTCAAAACCCTCCCATCTTCTCCCCACCATATAGGCCCAAGTCCGCTGAAACATTTTTAGGTTTTTGTTAGGACAGCACCTCACTCCCAGGTCTTAGTTGTCTTTTCTGCTAACCCAGTTCCCACACAACATATTGGCTTAAAACACAAATGATCATTCATAATCTCTCTTTTGTGGGTCATGAATGCAGACAGCACAGTAGCTGTGGCTAGTCTCTGCTAGAATCTGGGGACTGGCTGGAAGAATCAGAAGTTGGGAGCCAGAATCATCAGAAGTCTCCTACACTCACATCTAAAGATGGATGCTGGCCGTTACTTGGAATCTGTGAAGACCTGTAAGGCATCTGAGGTTGCTCTTAACGTGTTCTCAGCATCTCAGATGCTGGCAGAAGATACAAGACTCCCAGGTTAGAGGCGAAAGACTGTTACTCAGGGCATAGCAGGCAGCATGATTTTCAAGTTCACATTGTTACTCTTCTCCTTAAGACCCATGGAGGGCATGGGGGAGGGGTGGAGTAACTTAGTTGGGTGCTGCACATGTAGTAGGTGTACATGACAGCTGAGGAGGCTTAGGAAACCTCAGTCTTTTCAAGGGGTTGCAAACAAACTTGCTCCAACTTTGTACTGGAAGGCAGCATGATCTTTATTCTCATACTTGCTATCAAAGAATTTACCCTTGTTCCAGAGGGAGGCACTGTCTAACTCATCAGGTTTTTGGTATACAAACACTTTTGGAAAGAGAATCTGGAACAAAGGACAGTAAGTTTCTCTGCTAGTAAGATGTGCAGAAGCACAAAAGACCCATTGAGAGCTTCCCTGGTGGCGCAGTGGTTGAGAGTCCGCCTGCCAATGCAGGGGACGTGGGTTCGTGTCCCGGTCCGGGAAGATCCCACATGCCGTGGAGCGGCTGGGCCCGTGAGCCATGGCTGCTGGGCCTGCGCGTCCGGAGCCTGTACTCCACAACGGGAGAGGCCACAACAGTGAGAGGCCCGCATACCGCAAAAAAAAAAAAAAAAGACCCATTGAGAAGATTGTCTCAGTGAAAGGAAGAAGAGAATGGGTATTGGAAAATAATTAGCAACTTCTGACACATTGTTTATTAGAACAAACTGAGTTATCAACAAATAATTTTACCAAAGTTTAATAAGTATAAGGGAATTTAGACTTCTTATTTGGTGTTCTAAAAGCAATCTGGCAAATTCTGCTTGCGGACTCTGATTCAGACAAGGCTTCAGATACAAAATGCTCAAAGGAAGTAAATTAGATACTGAGGAAATCTTCTATTGTTGTCTTATTGTTATTATTGTCATTAGCTCTTTGAGTATATGCATATGACTTACCACGTCTAATATGCTTCAGTAGTTTTGGATGACGTATTTTCATAAGAACATTTATTACAATTAAAGTAAATATTTAGCCTGGAGAAGGGCAGACTCAGGGGTATGCATGAAATAAGAGATTGCCAGGTAAAGAAAGAGGGAACTGTCATAGAAGACATGATGGGAAAGACCATAGCACATTTAGAAACAGACAGAAGGCTGCCAATGTGGCTAGAGCAATGTTGATGTGGGGAAGTGGTCTGAGGTAAGGCTGGAGAACTGGGCAGGGTCCAAAAGCTGAACTTGGTTTCTACTTGGAGACCTGTTTGGTGGCGAGGAGGTATACATGAGGATAGACCTGCAGGAGGCTGTGGCCATAGTCCGGGTGAGATGTTTTGGTGGCATGGACTAAAGAGCTGGCTTTGGAGGAAAGACATGGATGGATGCTTTTCAACATCACTGAGTAGAAGAATTCACCAATTCTAGAAAAAAAGACTTTATCATCCACCAGTATTATTTTCTAAGTGTCATAAGTCGTATATGGCCCTTTGAAAGCATGAAGGTTGACAACACAGGCTCTGGAGTGAGACTAGCTGTGTCCAAATCTTACTTCTACCACTTCCTAACTACATGAACTTAGGCAATGTGGCCTTCAGATCCCTCAACTGTAAAATAAGTTGCTTAGAAATATCTTCTTATAGCATCTGTGTGATTGTCAAAATGGCGATGATAATTTGTGGAAAGACAGCACAGGCCAAATATACAAATTTGTTTAACTTAAGGAAGTTTACAAGAACCTAACTGGGTGGCAGGGGTTGTGCAAAGCAGGAGGCTTTCCTCCTTATCTCCATTAGAGGAGCAAATGTCCCAGACCTTCAGGTATGTCAGAGGTGTCCCAGCATTCCCCTGACTGGAAGGCCGCCCATGTGGCTGGTCTTTCTTGGTGTTTACCTTGCCATTCTTATGTGATGCCTTAGCCCCTTTTGGCTTGTAGCAATATTTATGAATTGCTCATTAGGTGCATGTAACTAACACTCCCAACATCTTACTGCATTTTCCTCAAGGTTAGAACACCTGTGTCTTTTAGCAAGTCAAAAATTTAGGTCTGTTTGAAGTTTATTCCTGCAACTTTGTGCAATGATTTAATGATGTAATTGTGTAAAAAACTTGGCCCAAACCTAGAAGATTGTAGTACATGATAGAATGCAGGTGTTAGTTATTAGTGAATCGTTAAGTAAATCTGTAGTTTAGTTTTAGTTATTCTAAATTCTATTATAAAGTTCTTTTCTAAAAATACTTTCTTTTATTATTTTCCAAGAACCTGGAATAAAGTATCCCTTCAAGTGTAATAATCCAGACATGTCTAAACTAAGTGAACCAGCTCACAGTTCTGCTGTTTAGGCAGGGATAACAGTAAAAAGAGTCTGCCAGAGTTTCAGTTATGCAAATTTAGTAAACGGTGGGACCCAGACTAACCTTGCTTTGCATTAATTTGTAACTCTTAAAAAAACACCCACATGGAAAAAAATCCCTCTATGTATTATTATGTCAGGTGAATATGTTTTATAAAAGCTCTTTGTTAAGTGAAAAGTTTCAAAATATTAACAATTTTTATGCTTAATATTACTGAACTAATAAATTACAGCCATATTAATAATAATAATAATAATAATCAGCAATAAGGTTCGTGTGGCTTTATTCCTTCCTTAATTTGCTTAAGGGATTCCTTTACGTACCTAAGAGGAAAAAAATAGGATCACTAATTAATATGCTAGGTAGTAAAATATCTGACTGGATCAAGTTTGGTTGGGTACATCAGGCTGTCCCAAGACATCTCTTCAGAATATTCATAAAGAAATTTACCAGGTCTAGTCTTACAGCTTGAGGACGATTCAGGGGCTCATGGGAGTAATTAAAAGTAAAGATTAAGTCAGTAATGGTCCTACTCAATAACTGTATCAAACCTGGGCCAAATAATCTGCTGATAGGAAAAACAATGCCATGCCTTTCCCAGGGGATAACACCTGATCTGTCCCTCTTAATACACTTAGGAGCTCCTGGTTGTCAGAATTCAGACATCATTAATGATTATTCTAATATTGTTTCCCTAAAATAGCAGCAGTAATTTGATCCCCTCTTCTCTTGCTGTGAATACAGTCTGCCTCTGCATAGTCCTTAGTCATCCTGGGTTCACCTCCAAAACTTTTTCTCCTGGTTGTAGATTTACATTGTGAAGCTGCAGATGGGGAAAAAATTCTTCCTCTTAACCCTCTCTCGTTATCTCTTATGATGTTATTGGAGATTTTGAGTTGAGAATCAATAAAGAGAGGGGACGGGAAAAAGAGAGAGAAAGAAACATCACTTTTTATTCATGCCTCTCTTCTTATATATTTATTTATTTCATAGTCATGGAGGAACTATTTCTTGAACAAAAGTAGTTATTCATTGTGATAAAAAGGACAACACCATGAATGACAATGATCTATGCAGACAATATTGAAACAGATGAATATAAAAATAGAAGAAAGGAGATACTTTTTAAAAATCTGGCCTTACCAAATTGAGGTAAGAAATTAAAAGAAGAGTACCTGGAATTTGACTAACTAAATTATAAAGTTACTATGTTCTTCCTTTGCCCCAGTAGAATTTACTATAGTTGGCCAGATACAGTTACTTGACACTTATTCGGATTTCTCTAAATTTTTCAATTAAACAGATGTAGTGGAAGAGATCACATAAACGGTTATTTCTCATCTATCTGAGATCCACATCAATGAAGAGTAACCACAGTACAACTGTCATTTAAAACTTCCTCTTTAAGATTCCCCAGCAACTTAAATTTTATCAATAAGCTATTAAAATTTATAACTTTACCAACACATTTCTGAGATAGTAACTGAAACTTTTAACTTGATTTTTACAATTCTACTTTTTTTTTAATACAAAAACTTGAGGAAGTGATAAAAGATGAATGTGGAATTCTGTAGTCTTAAAATTGAAAAAGAGTTGAGGATTCACTTTGCATTTTATAGTAAACTAAGCTGAGTTCTAGAAAATCAAAGGATGCTATGAGAATTTTCAAGTCCAGGACCAAACTCAGTTTCTTCATGTCTTAGAGAATGTCTTCTTCACTATACTATACTACATTTAGAGAAGATTCTAAGTCTTGAAAAAAATTCCCTGAGAGAAAGTATGCAAAATAATACCTGATGTATTTGTTATTATTTTCAGTGCAATGTATTTTTCTTTATACACACATAAGTGAGCTATTAATAATACAATAACAGGAAAAATATAAAAAGCTAAATTTCTTACATTAAGGAAAATGTTTGGGAAACAAGTCCAAAATTTATAAAAATATTGGTACAGAATTTCTGGTTTTAATTTTATTTTAAATTAGTTTATCACAAAGTCCAATGTCTTAGTTCATTAAATAGCTAAGATAATATAGAAAGGAAACTGAAAATCTACTTACATACATATACTTTTTAATTTTAGGGAAACAGGCTTTCTAACAATCAACAACTGATACCATGACAGTCAAATAACAGTTAACATCTTTTTCTGGATTTTTAAAAAATTTTCTCTTTGAACTCAAATCCACATAAGCATCTGAGCAGTTGGTTGGTAGAAAGCAGAACTTCAGGTGTGTCCTAGCTTCATACATAATCTACTTAATTTATATTCAGATTCAGTGTGGTGATGTTGTGTTCCAGTTTTAAATGTCTTTTATTCTATTAGCCCATGAAATAATGGCCATTTTGGATATTGTTATATACAAAACTTTGCTTAGCACATTAATTTATAAGAAATTGCAAGATAGAAATATGGAACTATGTGGATTTTGTTTAAAAAAATGGAAACAAATAGTATAAACATACTGCTTAGTTGCTTGAAAAAATCACACACAAAATTTAATACTATAGTCTATACTGATTTTCCTTAGTATGAAAGGTGATTTTTTTTAAAACAGTCTGCCATGTACTTTCTTAGAGACTTTTACTACAGATTTCTTAGCAAGTTAAAGGCAAAATAGGGTGTAATGAATAGAAAATAGAGTGACAAGTAGCCCAATTTCTGTTTCCAACCTTAGTATATTAGAAAGCAACCATTCCATACTTTGGAAGAGTATCTCCCTTGTCTACTTCTACTCAGGCATGTCAGATGATTTTTATACCTTCTTTGCAAAGGTAATTGCTCCTAATTCGCCGATATTAAATATTTTCTTAAAATTCTAAAAAGTAATGTTGAAAGAGTGTTCCTTGTACGCAATATGACAGATAAAGAAGCTCGAAGTGATGTTTACAAGTCTTTTTTTTTTTTTTTTTTTTTGCGGTACACGGGCCTCTCACTGTTGTGGCCTCTCCCGTCGCGGAGCACAGGCTCTGGACGCGCAGGCTCAGCGGCCATGGCTCACGGGCCCAGCCGCTCCGTGGCATGTGGGATCTTCCCGGACCGGGGCAAGAACCCGTGTCCCCTGCATCGGCAGGCGGACTCTCAACCACTGCGCCACCAGGGAAGCCCTGCCATTTATTAGTTGTGTGACATGGACCACGTTATTTTATCCCTCTATGTCTTAACTGCCTCGTCTGTAAAATGGGAATGATAAATGGGACCTTCAACCTGGAGATATTGGAATAACAAATGAGTTAATACGTGCATAAGCACTCTGCACAGCACTTGGCATATTGTGTTATGTGACTTAGTCATTCATTTCTGATAACATTCATCATATTTTATATTACATTTATTGGTATTTTAATCTCCCTGTTGTAGGAAGCTGCACCTAGATACAAGGAAGTTCATTTAATAAACATGAGGGCTAGAAATACTGGTATATAATATGTAGTCACTGCTTTCAAGGAGCTTACAGACTAGTGGGAAAGAGAAAAAACAAGCTGATAACTGCAGTTGGAGAAAATGTTATGGGAAAGGTCTATGAAAGGTCCTATGGAAGCAGAGTGTAGGAAGTGTAACAGATGAAGGAAGAATTCCTTACAACTGGAGCCAGGCAGGGTGTTTGGGCCATGTTTCATTCATTTGCTCATCCTGCCCTTCATTCATCCATTCCCCCATCTGTCCAATATTTAATGAGTTCCCACTGTGATTTAGGTCAGAGTATTAAATTGTGATTTAAAAAATAAACAAACTTCTCTCCATTTTTGGAGTCTAGAATTTAGTTAAGGGGACTGATACTAAAAAATACATTCTTTAAAAAAAATTCCACTTTGACTGAAATTAATAATCATGTGTATATTTAATCTTACCTTATATGATATTTTCTTTTAAATAGTTTTTTATGAAAGCACATATGGTTGATTTTTATTTTCAGTCTTCAAATCTTTGTCTTTTAATAAGAGCATTAATTGATTTACTATTGCTAATAAGAGCTAGAGCTGTTAGACTCTAAAATTTATTGTTTTCTGCTTTGTTTATGATTTGCCTCCTTCTTTTGATGTGTGAAATTTATTTTCACTCCTTTTATTTTTTCTCTCTAATGATTTGGAGAGAAGATTTACCTTCTGTTACAGGTTCACCTATTAGTTCTATTTTACTTTAAAAACTTTTACTTTACTTAAACCTAAGTTAATGTTAATGGGGAAATTATATCAACTATTAGAGGGCAGAATGAAAGAATTAGCACTCTTTATTGCTCCTATGCCCCCACTCATCAATTTCACAGGTTTTGTTGATATAATATTAAAGTTAACTGTCATGTTTTTATCTTTAAGACACAGATATTCACAATTATATTTTGTAGTGTAAGACAAACACGGAGAGAAACTTTTAATACTCTGTTGACACTGTTAGTAAACCATGTCTTGCCTATTCTTCTTATCTATTTTATTTCTAGACAACTGGTGCTTAGTTTGGGATATAAGTTTTAAGAGTGCCATGAATATCAGAAGACAAGTTCTTTTGCCTCAGACATGAATTCCAATATTAATTAGTTTAAAAATTCTCTGTAGACTACAGATTAAAGGGAACTCAAATATATGCAGGGTCCAAGCTGGAAGTTAAATCATGAAGTGTATCAGTTATAAGATATTTAGATAAAGTCTATGGCAAAAGGGAGAGGTGCAGACCTATTTTGAAGGCATTCATATTCAATTTGTTTTTAAGCGGGGAAGGAAAAAATGACTGTAAGCCCCATCTGGCTCATGGATAGCTACTGTTTCTGTAGACACTGCTTGAGTGATTTTTACAATTTAGTGGTGAAGAGGAGAAGTCTGAGACAAACATGATTCTTTATGTATATGACCTGTTTTTTGTTTTGTTTTAATCTGGACTTTTCCCCCCTTATCCCTTGAAATAAAGAGAAAAAAATGCAATAATAAAGTAATTTTTAAAAATTAAGTTGAAATATAATCAGTAATCCCTTTCAGTTTTCAAACTCAGGTTTTGAATTAAAGTATTTTATTTTTGAATGATATTTCTTTGCCATGTGTTCTGGCCTTTTCTTTAAAAATATCTGTGTCTCATTTTTCACTTCCTTCCATGTTAGTCAGGGTTCTCCAAAGCAATATATTTTATGTTACTATAGCCAATTCCTATAGTAACATTATATATATTGCTTTGGAGAACCCTGACTAACACAGTCCCCACAACTGGCTGATCTAGAAAAGTCTGTAGGATCTTCAGGCCCTGTGATCAGGGAAGTCAATTGCCTTGGTGGGAGGGATGGGTAATTTCTCCTTTAACTGTGCCTAGCCTAAGTATTCTTCCTGAGGACTCCAATTGCCTTTGGCTTTTGAAAACATATTCTGAGTTCCAGAATATCAGTACTATGGGAATTCTAAGGTGTGTATATGTTAAATGAAATGAAAAAGTAAAGGTATGTCAGTTTTGTATCACAAAATGATGCATGCTTACGCCGAAAATCATAATTATTTTAAAAACTTAATTCAAAGAGTACTTAATGAATAACTTTTATGTGTTAGGTAATGTACCAGACTGTATAGGACATACAACTTTAGATGCAGACTCTGCCTTCCAGAATTTCCCTTATAGTACTAAAGAGTTGCCAAACCTAGATGACTAGACTGTAAAGCCTGAGACGTCATGTAAAAGGGATTTACAACTGCTGGAAAAGGACTATTTCTGGTTGGTGGAGATCATGGAAGGATTATTTGAGATAACGTTAGAAGTATGTTAAACTTAGACAGCATTGGGAGAAGCATATGAAAAAAACACATTTTAGAAAAAAATATGTGGAGTATGTAAGTTCAGAGTGTATTTGAAAATTCAAAAGAAGCTGGGTTTAACTGATGCTCCAGGTCATTGATGGAGGTTAGTACCAGTTATTCTGGAGAGTTCTGTTAGGACTGTTGTGTGGAAGGCTTTGAGGTCCAGACTTAAAAGTTTAACTTTTTTATAAAGAAAATTTTCCTTATTTGTGTTTCTATCCATAAAATGTTGCCTAACAGTAGACACTCAATAAAATATTTGTGTAAAATGAAGTCATGAAAATTGTAACTGCACATCCAAAATGACTCTGTATGTGCTTAAATTCACTCATGTAGAGTTTTTTTTTTCTTTCAGGAATTTTTTTTAAGTTTTTCAAAACCAATTTTATGGAAATAGATGAATGAATGAGATTTGCATATAATCACTGTAAACTAAATTAGAAGATTTTTTCCCCTTTAGTAAACAGGAACATAAGTAAGGATACCACTTAACAAAATTATTATAATTATGAGTAAGGTTTCAATTAAAAATATGTTGAAAAACATGGATTGAATATCATGAAATACCCAGCGTCATAGCAGAAGAAGCAATTTTCCACAATTAACAGGTCCACCAAAGGCCAGAGTTGCAAAGGGTATGTCTGAATACTGGTGAAGGGTGTAATTATCTCTGAGGTTGGAGAAGGTTTCTATGCATTGGCTTGTTTGCCGACATCTGTCAGCTGTTGCAGGTTGCCACATCTCTGTTCTAGTTTTTAGCCTTAATATGATATCCTCAAATGTGTAAGCTGAGTGGAGTTACATACAAAAGTATATGCTGGGTATTTTTCTCTGAACATATGTTCTTCCACAAAGAAGAACATTTCCCATTTCTGAAAAGCATTTTTTATTTGCCAGCAGAAACTTGTATTTTAACACATCAGTTTTCACTAAGTCACGGCGTTTTCTTAAATCAAACAGCAGGCAAAAGGTTTCCTGTGGAATAAGTGGGAGTGACTTACATTAAAAGATATTCTCTGACATAAAACAACTTCTAAAGGCTGTGCTTGCTGTTCTGAGAACCTTTAGAGTAATCTTGGCTCTAATTGATGTCCCCATCTTGTCTACATCTTAAAAAAAAAAAGGAATCTTCATGCAGTCGTGGTAGAGAAAGTGAACTGGAATCAGGTAACAGAAAGTTATCAGAATCAGGGAAGTGCTACTTTTTGACTATATACCTTTCAACAAGTGATTTAACCTCTCTTTGTGTGTCCCAGTTTACTTTTCTTATTCTAAGGGCTTTATATGAATGTCTTAATTCTCACACAACTCTAGGGAGTAGATACCATAACAGGAAATTCAACTACAAGTAATTTATTGAAGCAGATAACATGTAAGCCTAGGAAATGAACCAGGTTTCTGTCCCCTGAGTCATAACCTTACCCATTTTCTTCTGTACCTATCAAACACTATGTACTTTATAAGAATCTTATGAGGTGTAAATGTCTGAACACAGCAGGTGTTTATTAAATGGTTTTTGATTCTGAATATAAACTTTTGAGAAGTAGAGATTTTAAAAAGTTTAATTAAATTAATTAATTAATTAATTAAGGGTGTGCCGGGTCTTAGTTGCAGCAGGCGGGATCTTTAGTTGCGACATGTGGACTCTTAGTTGTGGCATGCATGCAGGATCTATTTCCCCAACCAGGGATCAAACCCCAGCTCCAGCATTAGGAGCTTGGAATCTTACCCACTGGACCACCAGGGAAGTCCCCTAAAAAGTTTAAATTTTTGACAAAAATTTTTATTCTTGTTAAAATAAAGAAAACTTGCTGGGAAAAATATTTGTGAACAATATTGTCAGTAAAGGTAATTGGAACACATTCAGGTGGTTGGTAGAGCCCCACTTTCAGCCTGAATTACTTTATGGAGCATTAGGTCACAGATTATTGAATCTTCGAATTATAGTGGAAAATTTATGCAGGATTTCATTGTTTTTGCCTACTTAAATTCCAATTACCAAAGGCTATGCCTGGAGTTGAAGGGTCATACTTAGAACAATGACACTTGGAAGAAATGAAGACCCACTTAATTATTTAATGGAACTGCGAAATGCCAAGTACAGCCATAAAATGCTAAAATTCATAGTAGACAAATCTTTTGGTATTATACATTTTCATCAGCATCATCATGGTGATACTAACATATGCCTTCTAATACCAGGTCAGAAATTATATCATGCTTGGTTTGTGGTAAATTGTTGGTTGACTGGGAGTGACTCCAGGGCAGTAGGCAATAGACTCACATCATACCAAAAGCATGTTTTCTCTGTTTGATTCTATAAGCTTTCCTAACTGGATAAGTACATTTTCTGAAATTGCATTGGCTTCATTTTCTCAGTAAAGATTTTAAGTGGGATGAAATGTTGGTTAATCATATGGGTTTGTGAGTATTTTAAACTAATTTATATTTTAAGGACCAAGCTCTTTTCATGAAAAAAAAAATTAATGAGTTATGGTTTCAAGTGAGACCATTAGGATAAAGCTGTCTTTAAGCAAGTTGGATAGCAACAGGGGAAAAGGAGGACACATGGGAATAACTAGATGTTTTGCAACACTGGGTTTAGAGTCCTTGTGGGGTATCTGTGTGAAAATTCTGGAAGATAACTAGACATACAGTACTGGAACTTAGAGGAGAACTAGTGACTTTAGACATCAATTTGAGAATCATTAGCTTATTTGGTGCTGGAAGAATGGGAGCTGAGGTAGCCACACACACAGAGTGTGGTTTATCAGATTTTTCAGTAAAGTGGAGTATCGTGGCAGTAGGATTTGCTTATTACTCTCTTCTGCTATTTATTTTTTTTAATCAGTGATTTAGATTAGCACATAGAAAGTGAGTGGGCTTTTCAGGATTCAGATATGAACTGAATGGCTTGAGTGCCTGATGCATTGAGTCAGATTCAGCTATTTTCATTTAACTGGAATCAGTGTCTGAAAACAAAATGATAATTTAGAGGAATAAATATGAAATGTTACATTTAGGTTGAAATATTAAATACAGCTCTACAGACAGGATAGCAAAACCAGGCTTTAAAAGGCTTAGTTTGAAGATGGACTAGATATTTTTTGTACACAAGTGATAGTTTCTTTGCACCTCTCCTTCCCTCCCTTCCTTTTTTTTTAAATTTTAATTAATTAATTAAATTTATTTTTGGCTGCGTTGGATCTTTGTTGCTGTGCGCCGGCTTTCCCTAGTTGCAGAGAGCGGCTAGCGGGGGCTACTCTTCATTATGGTATGTGGGCTTCTCATTGTGGTGGCTTCTCTTTGTTGTGGAGCATGGACTCTAGGCACCCAGGCTTCAGTAGTTGTGGCACGTGGGCTCAGTAGTTGTGGCTCACAGGCTTAGTTGCTCCGCGGCATGTGGGATCTTCCCAGACCAGGCCTCAAACCCGTGTCCCCTGCATTGGCAAGCAGATTCTTAACCACTGTGCCACCAGAGAAGTCCCTCCCCTCCCTTCCTTTTCCTACCCAAACAAACTAATTGCTGTCTTGGATGGTATCAACAAAAGACATTCTCTATTTCAAAATTTGTGTCTAGAACTTGGTATATTGTTGCTTTTCCTCCTCTTCCTTATTCTTCTTCAGATCTGTAACACATTCAGAAGATGATGCCAGTTTGACTGGGTGATGAGTAGATCTGTAAATTATGTACCAAGAAGTTAATGTAAATACTGTTTAAGAAATTTTTAGCCAGGTGATATTGGGAGCATGTTAACTACCTGCAAATGACTAAATGGTTGTTACTATTTATGCTTTTTCACAAACTCATTTTTTATATTTCCCCACTAACTTATTCTCGTAATTACCTTTCAAGACTCAATTTTAGAGACACCTTCTCTGTGATTACCTGCCTGATGGTCCGAGGTGGATGGATCATTCCCTCTTTTGTGTTCTCTGTGTCCCTGCCCCATCCTTTTTGTTTCAGCACTTACCACATTGAAGCACATTAATTTATTGACACATGTGCCTCTCTCCACTAGCCTGCAATGGATGTGAGAGCACAGACCTCATCTTAGTATTGTGTGTTATTCATATCTGTAGCCCAAGTCCTAGTTCAATTTTTGATAGTATGCTTTTGTACTGAATTGAACTGGGGGTAGAATAGAAATGTTCTTCTTTGCTCCGGAGGAATAAAATAGGGTCAAAGTGCAGAAGTGACAAGGACGCAGATTAGTTAAATTCATTACTAACAATTAGAGCTGTCTGAAAATGAAATGACCTGCCTTTACAATGTAGGTTAAGCACAAGGTGAATAATAATGCAGAAGAGATGTTGCTTAGCCTGACTTCTAAATTCCCTTCCAACTCCTATATCCCATGCCTTACATTTTTATCATGTGTCAGTAAATGCCTTCTTGGGTAGCCTTCAAAAGTACTTTCATATATATTATCTCATTTATTTGAACAAATGTCCTGTGATGTATGAGGGATAGGGATTATCATTCTAATTGTTCAGTATAATGAGGCATAAAGAAATTAAGTGACTTGAACAGGGATACTCCATCAGCATGAAATTTGAGACCAGAATATCCTCTTCCTCATGGTAGTTTAGCATTCTTTTATAGATAAAAATATCTGAAATGGTCTGATTTGGACATTCGGGGTACATGCTCATTTAGATATTCATTAAGAAATATGTTTTTTTCCTGTTTATGCTTTTATGCATGGTTAATTTTTTAAATGATCAAACCACTGCCTGTCTTTTTCATGCTATTTTTAATTATTGTATTTTTTTTATTGTTCTGAATAGCAAGGACAACAGAAAAGCATACATATAAAACAGTGCCTAAGAAGAAACAGTGATAACACACCACATATTTCAAAAGTCTGGCTGCGTGAAGGTCTCACTATGTGAGCATACCCCCTGCATTCCATGTCAGGACCCCCAAGAGTGGAGCCCGGGCTATTGTAGGTCAGTGGCCGGATTTGACAGCAATATCTGCCTTCAGCACATTCCCTGGAAAGGCTAGAAATAGAGAAGAGTCATTCTGGATTGCATTAAACACCTATTACGGATTTTATTTTATTATGTTCTATCTGTGTTCCTACTCTGACAGCTGTACAGGAAGGATTGCACTTAAAGTTAGATATTTCCTGCAGTAAGGTTACGATCATATGAGGAAGTAAACCAATCATTTCAGTTACCTATCCCTGTGTAACAAACCACATTAGAATTTAGTGGCTTGGGGCTTCCCTGGTGGCGCAGTGGTTAAGCATCCACCTGCCAATGCAGGGGACACGGGTTCGAGCCCTAGTGCAGGAAGATCCCACATGCCTCAGAGCAACTAAGCCTGTGAGCCACAACTACTGAGCCTGTGCTCTAGAGCCCACAAGCCACAGCTACTGAGCCCACATGCCACAACTGCTGAAGTCTGGGTGCCTAGAGCCTGTGCTCTGCAAAGAGAGAAGCCACCGCAATGAGAAGCCCACACACTGCAGTGAAGAGTAGCCCCACTCGCTGCAACTAGAGAAAGCCCACACACAGCAATGACGACCCAAAGCAGCCCAAAATAAATAAATAAACAAACAAATAAATAAATAAAAATAAATTTATATAAAAAAAGAACTTAGTGGCTTAATACAATAATTCTCTTTTTCCTCATGATTCTGTGTATTGACTATTCCTCTGCTGGTCTTAGATGTCATCAGTCACAAAGCTACATTCAGCTGGTGGTAGGACTGGGATTTCAGCCAGAGCTCCAGCTTAGTTCTCCTCCACGTGGCCTGCCCAGATGGCTAGCTTGGTATCTCATGGCGCGGTGGTCTGAGGGTTCTAAGAGAGAAGTGGAAGCTGCCAGTCCTATTCAGGCCTGACTCTAAAGTCCAGGGATGTCACCTCACATTTATTATCAGCCACATTGTGTTGATTAGAGCAACTCACAAGGGCGGTTCAGATAAAAGGGGAGGAGAAACTGACTGCACCTCTTAATGGTAGGAACACCTCTTAATGAGTAAAAGGGGTAAGGCAGGTTCTTAGTGGCCATTGTTGGTGGTCATAGGTGTATGTACTTTATTACATTGGCCAAACAGGAAAATAGTAACATGCAGAGAAGGAAGATGTGAGCTCTGGAATCACATTGCTCCTTTGTCAAGATCATAGAAGTAATCACCTAAAAATTATATGAATGATGTTTCTCTCCATATTGATTAAAAGCCCTAACAATCCTGACTTTCTGAGAGTAAATCAGTTTGCCATTAATTCTGTTGTTATGATTATGCTTTTCCTGTCTGTTTAGTTATATTTTTGTAATTTTGAGGTGAGATAAACACTTTCTGAAATATAGCAGATGATAATTTTGGGTTTGCAAATTTCTGTCATCCATATATTGATTATTTAACTGTTTGTGCTGCATTAATTATGGTTAAATATGATCAGTACCACCAACTTTTGTGTAACTATAGTAAATTGTTTCCAAAGATTCATTTATTACTATTGTTATTAGTATTATTATTATGTATTACTTATTTTTTGAATGTTAGGTAGAATTGAATTAATTTTTAAATAATTTTAAAATCAAATTCTTTAATACATATCTGACTTATGTTATCTCAGCAAAATCCTGAGTCACATTTGCGTTTATTTACCACTTATTGATCAATATATAATAAAAGTTCTCTCTATATACTATTTTGAGATCAGAAAATATGGCTCTACAATATTAGTCCAAAATGTTTGGGCATGTCTTCATTAATTCTATCTAAATTTATTCATTTTCTAGGCATTGGTGTTTGAAAATTTCATTTTCAACATATGTTTATTGCTTTATGACACAACATTAAATTAGCCATCTTAGTGATTTTAAGATATATAGATTGCTTTTCTTTTTTCTTTTTTTTTTTTTTTTGCGGTGCGCAGGCCTCTCACTGTTGTGACCTCTGCCGTTGCGGAGCACAGGCTCCGGACGCGCAGGCTCAGCAGCCATGGCTCACAGGCCCAGCCGCTCCGCGGCATGTGGGATCTTCCCGGACCGGGGCACGAACCCGTGTCCCCTGCATCGGCAGGCGGACTCTCAACCACTGAGCCACCAGGGAAGCCCTAGATTGCTTTTTTATAAGTTCATTGCATCAATTCAGATTTTTGTAAGTTTAAAAATAAAATCCGTATATGTTTATAAATGAATTGCCTGGGGATAGACAACATAATACAACACTTGACAGAGGAAATTTTGTCTCATCATTTACTCAACTCAAAGCTATATTTTTAAAAATAGTTTTTTCATCAGTAACATACATATAATATTATCATAGCAATAAAGTCAGCTCTTTTCTGTTGATAGAAATTTGCATGATACCAGTGACTGTAGGAGTCATGGTTCCAGATCAGAAGTTCTGTATAAGGTTTTCTGTTTGTAGATGTTATTAATTTCAGTGTTTCAAGCCTAGTCTTCTGATTTAACATTTCATTCTGGCAACTGTGTTCTTTCACTAGTGGAAAAATATAGAGTACTTTTTTTATTGCAGCTTGTATATGCATAAGAATGTTTGTTTTGATTCACACTGGAGACTCAAAATAACATTTCCAGTTTACTTATGAGCTAAGAGTATTTACAGATCTAAGCCGAAAACAGACCATCTTTCAATGTGTTTATCAAAATGTTTATAATTTCTTTTTCTGGTGGTATCAAATAATAAATATGGAACAAAGTCTGAGTCTGTTTCTTGAGCATTTCTGTAAACAAAAAGTAAACAAACTATGATTTATTGGCTTTTATAACTCTTTGTATAGTGAAAGATACAGCATTTAAGTGTAATTTCGCAAATTGTCTGTCGTATCCCGTTCTGTAAAATAACTACCATGAGTTATTTTCTACAGAGTTTTGAATTGATAAAGAGAAAAAAAGTTTCTAAGTTTTTAGATGAATTGTGTAGAATGTTCTGGAACAATAGTTTTCCAACCTATTGGTGATCTATTAGTGGCTGATGAAATCAATTTTAGGTTAAATTTAGCATTTTTAAAAGACTGGAATAGAATTGAGTAAACTAGATTAGAATAGAAAATAGCAGAGTACATAGGCATGTAGTAAAGAGTAGATGTTTTATGTAAGCTTTGTTTGAGTTTTATACATTTGTATGTAGTTGGTCACAGTGTAAAATATACCTCTAGCTGAGAGTCATGGTCAAATCAATTTTGAAGCTATATGCAACTTTATATAATTCTTCAGTAACAAATTTACACCTCGCTATTGAACTAAGTTTGGTGTCTCCAACTGTATTTTGATGAAACACAGATTAAAGATGAGCTGTTATTAGTCAAAAAAAGTGTGAAATTTTGGTCTTCCACATTTTAATTAAATATTGGCCTCCTGTATTAAATGCTTATTTTTAATAATAAAATGTGTGTGACTCAAATCTATTGATTTATCTCAAAGTTTTCAGTTTATTCTTCATAACTGTAGTATAGTTGTCAGTCATTCTTGAAGTATTTTGACAGGAAACTTTCTATTGATAGGATTAAATCTATTTATTTACAGGACAGAAAGAGCTGTAATATTAAGGAATATATGGTTCTATTAATCTTATGTAATTATGACCTGACAAGATACTTTCAAAATGAGATGATGGGACTTCCCTGGTAGTGCAGTGGTTAAGAATCCACCTGCCAATTCAGGGGACATGGGTTCAAGCCCTGGTCCGGGAAGATCCCAAATGCCATGGAGCAACTAAGCCCGTGCACCACAATACTGAGTCTGTGCTCTGGAGCCTGCAAGCCACAACTACTGAGCCCATGCGCTGCAACTACTGAAGCCCACATGCCTAGAGCCCATGCTCCGCAACAAGAGAAGCCACCGCAATGAGAAGCCTGCGCACCACAGCAAAGAGTAGCCCCCACTCACTGCAATTAGAGCAAGCCCACACACAGCAAAGAAGACCCAACGCAGCCAAAAATAAAATATAAATAAATTAATTAATTTAAAAAAATGAGATGTTGGATAGTAAATAATGCCAATTTCTTCCATTCTAAATACAATTTAAATCACTAGTTTATGCTTAAATTTCTGAAGTTGTTGATCAAAGATTAATATATTACTTTGTTATTGAAGACTGATATTTTTTAATATTAGTACTTGGTCATTCATATATTTAATGTTTGTGCCTTGGCTTAGCATTCTGCTAAAGCACCAAATGTGTGAATCTTCCTTCATGAGGCTAGTGTTTTAGTTGAAGAGACAAAATAGGATCCTAAAACACATGAGCTCCTTGAAGTCAGTAATGATGCATAGTTATACTTATGGTGGCTACACCTTCAGGATTTCCTTTAACAAAACTTAGTAAGTATTGTTGAATGAATGGATGATTGAATGAATTAATTTAAATAACGTAGGAAAAACTGAGGTATTGCTCATGAGTTTACAAGTTTAACATGCTCGTGGAAAAGCATGAAATAATATGAGCTCAAGTTGCTTTGAAAAGGGTTTTGAAGGAGATTGGACTACAGCTGAACTTTAAAGGATAGAAAGGGATGGGTTCTAGATGGGGGAGATTGTATGAAGAAAACTACTATCATGAACTAGAAGTGTTTGTAAAGCCTGCTCTTTCCTACCTCTTTTCTCTTTCCAAAGGGAAACAGCTTTCTCCTTAGGCTTCCATGTCTAGGTGGTTGTGGTATGCAGAATGATGACACCTAAAAGTTGTCTACATGCTTATCTTCTGAACCTATGAATGTTGTAACCCTGTAGATAAAAGGACTTTGTAGATATGATTAAGGGTACGGCCCTTGGGATTGGGAAGTAATTCTGGGCTATCCAGAGGGAAGGAATGCATGAGGAGGAGTGGTTCTCTCTTCTTTCTGTTTCACAGTGTCTTAGGTTTGAGGACCTCAGTGGTATATTGGTCAGTTCAAGCAGCATGGTTCAGGGAGCTGCTAAAAACTCTGTGATTGCTTTTAATAGGCGCCACCTTTTTCCTAGTTAACCAGTCTTGAAATGTGCCACTTACAGCCTTCTCCCCACTAATGTATTATTTTTTATCAAGATCAGATATTACAGTCTTTGAGTAGTTTTAGTTCTCATATTCATTCCCTTTTCCCCTTTCTTTTTCCCACGTTCCTTATCCTGGCCTGATCATATCTTGAGTTGCCAACTCCATGAGCCTCCTTTCTCTCACCCTTTCCATCTAGGTTCACCTAAATATAGCCCCACAATAATCTTTTAAAACTCCTTTTGATCATGCTGCTGCCCGAGTCAAAACCTTTAAATGGTTCCCTGACATTTATAGGCTCATCTGTAGTATAGCTTTCAAACTACTCGGCAGCCTAGTTTCAACTCCCATTTATCATGCCTCATATCCCATTATATTTCTATAGAAATCATCTTCACCAGACAAGTTGGCTCACTCTAAATCCCCTAAATATACCTCTTGGTTTTTTGCCATTGCAATTTTTGCCCATTTCATTCCTCTCACCTTCAGTGTACTCCCTGGCACACTTTGCCTGTTCAAACCCTAGTCCTCTTTTGTTTCGTGTCTTTCCAACTAGGAAATGTTTTGCTGTGGAATAGACTGTGGTCCTATTCTTTTAATAACAAGGAAACTTCAGAGCTCCACGAAAACTAGACCAATGATATTATATTTCCTTTCTTTCCTATCAAATGCAGTTTCAGATGATAGTAGGGTTTTTTCAATATCACTTTTATCTTTAGTTCTGAAGGTGGGAATCTGCAAATATGAAACTGTCCTAGACTTCAAAGTTGGGTCTGGCAAATCAGGCTAGCCTTCTGGCAAGGGGTGTTTTGACCCTTTGTTTTTCATTACTTTCCCTGGGACAGAGATTGAGAGCCCCTGGTGAAATCAAATTACTACCTCAGTAGGTAAATGCCAATCCTTTCAATTGGTGTGAGAAACAAAGGGATATCTCTCTCCCTCATCAGTATTCAGGGACTTATACTGAGAAAGAGTATAAACATGGGGACTTAAGCAGCAGATGTGCTCATTATTCACTCTGAGAGCAGAACTGCAGGAATCTTACAGGAAAGGGCAGAGTGATCTTGCTTGGCAGCCTTGATAAAGGAAAATGATCATAATCTATTCTTTGCATCTTTTACATAAGAAAGAAAGATTGTTTTGTGGTAATCTATGAGTTTTAGGACTCATTTGATTATTTTCCTGAGGATCCCTCAAAATACCCAGCTCTAATTCTAAACCCTTTTAGCTATATTGCCTAAAATGTCCTAAATTCTGCACCCCTACAGTACCTAAAGCAGACATTGATGATTAATCCCAGAGTGCCTGATGCCTCTTATGCACTGCCTTTCACTCTGTTTTAGTCATACCTCCATCGCCAAATTATCAGGTCCTGGAAGGAAGCCACTGCTCCATATTTATTGTACCTCCAAAGGTGCCCCCAGAGCTTTCATTCAAATGTTATTTACTGAGTGTTTACTATGAGTCAACAGTGTTATGGATACCCACATCTTGACTATGTGACATTGTTTTTCTCATCTCTAGAATGCCACTTAAAAATATCTGTTAGCAGGAAAGCAGACTCAGATATCTGCATCCAAAAACACAACTTACTTGTTCCTCGAATGTTCACTGATGTTTTCGCACTGGATACAGAATACCTTATAATATATCTGATTGGACCAAAATAATTCAGAGTTTAGGCTCAATAACTGAGAGCTATTTTTCACCAGGGTTTGCATACACTCCATCACTGCAATTGAAATCAGAGTAGAAAGAATTCCAGGAACTTTTGACTATACAAGATTCAGCATCAGGTGGTAGGCTACTCTGTTGCTGATTTTATTTTCCCAAAGGCTTGTTGCCAGGACTATCAATGTTTACCAGTGTCAAACTTGCTCCATTTTTCAGGTCATTAAAAAATTGGATAATAAGCAGAATGGTTTCAAGTGAGGACTGGAGGGCAAACTTCTGTGAGAATCCCTGAGAATAACTTAAACAATGTGTGGTAGCTGTGAATGGTAGGGCTAATCCTAGATGACATGAAGCTATCAGAAGTAGGGTACATCTTTATTTAGCAAATGCTTCAGGAGATCAGGACTCTAAGAGACACTCTGATATAGTGAGGGGCTCTTCAAATAGCTGCAGTCATGAACTAATGACAACATTTCATTTATTTCATAGAGGCTATTTAGACGGCCGTTAGTCTTCTGCCTTTTTCAGCCATACCCATTCACTTACAAGCCATAATCACCTCCCTGAGAGGCATCACTCTTAAGAGAAATCTGAAATCCAACACATACTGTAGAAATACATAATACAAAACTAAGCTCCAAAGAAATAATAGGAAATCTCAAGGTGGAAGAAATGATGTGGAAACCCACAGGTGGAACAGTAAGCAAGGGTGATACTTTTTCCCAGAGGGTATCAGTCCAATGCCTGGAGGATGATAGGAGATGCAGCCTGGGCTCGCATGAGGTAGGGACCTAAAACTTAGACTCTTTCAAAAAGCTGGTACCCCCTCCTCACCCAGTGAAAGGAGGATTAAAAAACTCTGACCAAGAAAGTTCTGAAGGTCACTTCTTTAGGCTGTGAGTAGAAAAACGGGATTCTTTGGGAGAGTTCAATCCCCAGCTGGGCCGTGCGTGAATGTGGAGTGTGATTTAACACTGTGTAGGATGCGGAGATTCCAAAGTGAAACACCTGAAACCTCCTGGGACCAACAGAAGCAAACACGAAACCTCCCTACAGGGATGTTTCCACAGCCCAGGGGTAGCAGATTGTCACCAGAAGATAAAGAAAAGATAAATGTGAAAAAAACGACATTTTCAAACATAGGAAGAGTCTACCATCCAAAAGATTTTGGCTGAAGGAGCCACTAGATTGTACTCTGGTGCAAAGGAAATTGAACCCAGAAAGAATTTCTTACAACTTCAAGTAAAAAGACAAAGAACCCAATTTAAAAATGAGTAAAGAATCAGAATAGACATTTCTCCAAAGAAGACAGACAAATGGACAATAGTCATGTGAAAAGTTGTTCAACATCATTAGCCATTAGAGAAATGCAAGCCAAAATCACAGTGAAATACCATTTCATACCCACTAGGATGGCTATAATCAAAGACTGAAAACAGTAAATGTGGAGAAAATAGATCCCTCATATCCCTCTATGCAGGTGGGAATGTAAAATGATGCAACCGTTTTGGAAGACTGTTTGGCAGTTCCTCAAAATGTTAAACATGCTGAGTTAACCATATGACCTGCATTCCACCCCTAGGTATGTACATATAGGAATTGAAAACATATGTTCACACAAAAACTTGTACATGGATGTTCATAGCAGCATTATTCATAATAGCTAAAGGTGGCACAATTCAACTCAAATATCTATCAGCTGATGAATGGATAAATAAAATGTGGTAAAGCTATACAATGGAATGGCATTTAAGATAAAAAAGGAGTACATGATACATGCTGCAAAATGGATGAACCTTGAAATCATTATGCTAAGTGAAAGAAGCCAGTTACAAAACCACACATGGTATGATCCCACTTATGTGAAATGTCCAGAATAGGCAAATCCATAGAGAAAGTAGATAAGTGGTCTCTGGGGGCTGGTTGTAAAGGGGAAGGGAGACTGACTGCTAATATATACGGTTTCATTTTGCAGGTGGATGATGAAAATATATTAAATTTAGACACCACTCTGTTATGTTGAGTTGCAAAAAAAAAAAAAAAAAAAGCAATCTGCAACCCAGTGTATAATGTATAGGTTCAAAAGCTAGTGTTTATCAAGGAATTATTGGGGGTAAACTTGGCCTAAAGTAAAATAAAATCCAGTAAAATAAAACTATGAATAAGGGAAACAGTAATAATAAATGCATTTTCTGTAGTTTATTATATTACTTTGTAGTTTATTTCCTTTCTATGTTTGTTTCAATAAACCATAGGTATATCCACTTTACAAATTAAGAAAAAACTATAATTATTATAGTATAGTCACAATTTTCAGTGTTAATTGGAAGTGAAAATGTAGAACAGAGGCTATCATAGCACTATTGCTTTCTTCCAAGATGGTTGTTTTGTTCAGTCCATTCCATCCAAGCAATTTCTATAACAAAGTATTGCTGACTGTCATGTGCTGTAGCATTCTCCAGTAAGGGGGAAGACTGGATGGGCCCTTTGCCATCTCACATCCTAATGAACCGTTCCTTGCTTTCTTTGGCATCTAAGTTCTTCTAAGGCAAGGCAAGCATACTGTTTAACAGGGAGGTGGCGGTGGGGGGGGTGGATGGGGAAAGGCTTGCATGTTATACAGTAATCTGTTAGTATATACAGTCAAATTAAAGACATTTAAAAAAGTCATTCTAACACCCTCCCTACTGCATATAATAAATCCAGAAGATGAAAGAGTACTAAGTAATTAGCCCTGAGTGTAAACGGTGGAATCGCAAAGCATTTACACATGTAATAAACTGCTGGTGTTGCTGCTTTTCAGGTGATCACTGTGAGTTTATAATTCATTCTTTCTCTAAAGGTTTTAGTGCTTTCAAGAGCAAGATCTCTTATTTTACACTGTAGGGATTACATAATTAATATGGGAAAAAATGACTCTACTGCATAGTCAGAGTAGAAGTGTATTGGTGAATACAGATAAATTAAAATCTAATTAATTTGAAATTTATGGACTGGTGGCCACTTATGCCATGACACATTGAATGCTTTAGTAAGCAACTGCATTATTCAACAGAATCCTTAGTGGGAGTGATTGACAAACGTGGGGATGTAGGTCTCCTGTCATGAATACAGATGGAGCCAGAGGTAGCTTTTTTTCCGTAGTCCTTATTTAATGATTTTATCTTGTAAAATATATTATTTAATTGTTCCCTGAATTGACTACTTCTTTGGCTTTCTGTTCTTTTAGTTTCAATTCCAATATCTAATTTAAGTTCTTTAGGAATTAGAAACCACATGTTGTCCATGACAGGAAAATGTAGTCCATTAAATTTAATTAATAGTTAAGACTAATTAACAATGGCTGAGTAATATCAAAATGATTTCAATAACAGAGTATTTAATGTGTGCCAACAATTCTAATTATTATTTTAAGAAAGATCAACTCTGAGTGTTTGTGATTCAATGCTATATTTATGGTCAATATCTTTTCCTATTTTTATAAATACTTATTGGGAGAAATTGGTGTTAATACTTGTCAAATCGTAGAAATAACTATCCAAATATATCATTGGAAAATTAAAGAAAATTATAATATAAACATTAATTGAAGTACTTTTTTGATCATTGGTATTTTAAAATTATAGTAGAAATGTTTATCTTGATCATTTCCTGAAGTTTTTAATGGTAAGAATGCAAATAAACTAGTTTTTAACTATATAATTTTAATGTGAGAACGCCTCAATCATAGCAAACACAGCTCATTATTAGTCATAATAATGTTGTTGTGGAAAGAAGACCACAGACTCAGACATTGCCATGCATATGAGTCACATTACTTGAAGGCAGGGTTGAGCATTCACCAGTAAAGGACTGAACCATGACAGCAGAGTTCTTAACAAGTCAAAAGAGCAAAGGGTCTTTTATATCTGCAGATACCAAGAACTCTTCTAAGATTTGACTTGTAACCAAGTACAGGAGACTAGAGAACTGGGTACTCTCTAAGAAAGAAGTGGCACAATAATGGTCAGTAGGAATGGTGATGTTGGAACTCATTATAAAATAATAGATTTCAAAGATGCTATATGGAAAGTTTGATGATTCATGAAAGACAAAAGCAAATATAGATTTGAATAGAGGTTATGATTTGAAAATTTGAAAGTAGAGATTAACATTTGAAAACATAAGTCTTCAAAATAATTGTTTAGAGAAGGAAAGGGAGGATGCTGATATTGAAGAAATGTAAAAGGATTTTGGTTGCTCGAGGGAGTGCAACACCAGGAGCCTTTTGGCTTGAGTTTTCAACTGACCACTTGATAAAGTTTATATATCCCTGTGTGTGTGTATCATTTTCACATATCTTTCTATAAAAATTATTATGCAGTGTACTGGCCTAAGGATGACACTGTAACACTACAATGTTTATATAGAATGTCACATTCCATATCTTTTATTCTTAATTATTATTTAAAATGAAGAAGTAGAAGAAATTCCTTCCGCATTTCTTAAAGTTTTGAAAATAGCAAATTAAACATGTTTAAAAGTTAAAAGTAATTTCTATTGGCTGAGTCTGACAACAAATCACAGTGAATAAATTAACTTAGAGGTAGATCTCATGGGATGCCAGTGTGAGCACAATCATATGGAGTTGAATTTTCAAATTCTGCTATAAATTCACAATGTGGTTGGGGATATTAGCTCTTCTTTCTTCATTACAGCTTTCCATATGCAATTTTTAAAACATTACATATTTTTTGTAACGTTATAAGAAATCCATTTTTGCTCTCGACTGCACATGATTAAAGTTAAATGCCTTTAATTTTTTTTGGTATGCATGTATTTGTGTTGAAACTGTTGTATCTTTCTATTCAAAATTTTTATATCAACTAGGTCACGGAGTACACACACACACACACACACACACACACACAAATGAAACTAGAAACAATCCAGAAATAACATAAAAAATTGGTAAGATTCCCATTCATGATAGCATCTAAAAGATATAAATGTAAAAACTTCTAAAAGAAAAAATAGGAGTGAATCCTTGTAATCTAGGGATTAGGCAAAGATTTTTTAGTGTGACAAGTATAAATCCAAAAAATGATAAATTGAACTTGTATCAAAATTAATAATGTTTGCTCTTCAAAAGGCAACATGAGAAAATAAGAAGACAATCTAGTGAGTGGAAGAAAATATTTGCAAAACAGTTATCTGATAAGGGACTTGTATTCCAAAATACATGAAAATAACTTTTTTTAAAAAAGACTTATTTTTTAGAACACTTTTAGGTTTACAGTAAAGTTGAGACGAAGGTACAGAGATTTCCCATATACTTCCTGGCCCACACTTGCATAGCCTCTTCCATTATCAACACCACTCACCAAAATGGTATATTTTTATTAAGGATGAACTTATATTAACACATCGTAATCACCCAAAGTCCATACTTTAATGTAGGGTTCACTCTTAGAGTGGTACATCCAATGGGTTTGGACAAGTGTATAAGGACATATATCCACCATTATAATATCACATAGATTATGTCACTGCCCTACAAAACTTCTGTGCTCTGCCTGTTCATCTCCCTGTCCCTTGTCAGAAATTGATATTTTAATTGCCTCCATAGTTTTGTTTTTTCCAGAATGTCATATAGTCATAATCATACAGTATGTAACCTTTTCAGATTGGATTCTTTCACTTAGTGATATGCATTTAAGCTTCCTCCATGTCTTTTCATGGCTTGAGAGCTCATTTCTTTTTAGGGCTGAATAATATTCCATTGTCTGGATGAACCACAGTGTATTCACCTCCTGAAGGACATATAAGTTGCCTCTGCATTTTGGCAGTTATAAATAAAGCTACTGTAGACATTCCTGTGCAGGTTTTTGTGAGGTCCCCTATGGGGGACCCCAACTTAAGACCAAGGACTGGGTGTGTTTGATGCTTCTGACACCCCAGGCCAGGCCCCTTTGCTGAGAAGACTCCTTGGATTATTTCCCAAGAAACTCCCACATACACCCCTTCACAAGCCACCCCTCCCAAGAGGCAGGGGGCCCTCCACCCCCTCCCCTATGTACTCTCCACCTGTGTTCTGTTTGACCAGCACAGAAATTTTAAACGTCCTCTATTCAAAAAAAATTTTTTTTTCCAACTTTTTTGGGTAAATGGCATACTATCCAGCAATAAATAGAATGGACTACCAATACATGTGAAAACACAAATGAATCTCAAAAATATTTTGCTAAGTGAAAGAAGCCAGCCACAAGAGACTACTTGTTGTATTACTTCACTTATACTGAAGTTCTAGGAAAGGCAAAGCTGTAGAGGCAGAAAGCAGATCTGTGGCTGCCTGAGGCTGAGTGGGAGTGGGGATTGACTGTAAATGAGCACAAAGCAATTGGGGGGTGGTTTAAAGCATTTAAAATGTATTGTGATGATCATTGCACAACTGTATAAATGTGCTAAAGCTGAATTGGAGAATTAAAATAAGTGAATTTTATGGTGCTAAATTAACTCAGTGGTGCTGTTAAAAAATTATTAGGCTACCCTCAAAATAGGATTTTAAGATTATTTTCTATTATTAGTAGAAAAAGTATATATATATATATATTTAATTAAAAGAAAGACATTGAAGGTAAAAGCATCCATCTGGGGAGAAGACTAGGAGACCACTACCTGTGAGATTTCAGAGTGTCTTTCATTAACTCAGTAAATTTACTGTGGTGGAACATCTGGCTGAGAAACCTGATTTTATCACCAAATGAGAAATTCCATTGTCACATGGGCCAGAATATGTGTCCATATGACTAGTTTATTTACTACTGTAGACAGAACTTTATGGCAGTGAAATGAAATTTCATTTAGAAATCATTATGAAAGCACATTGGAATATTTTGGAGAATAGTAGAGGCAAGGATTTCAGCCTGTATGAGTGGCTTATAAGCTACATCATAATCAGAAAATTGCTTGACAAACACAGAGTCAGAATTAGTGCAGTTAATTAGATCAAGTTGATATTCACTGGTATCAGGATACAATAGCGTGTTCATTCTGTTTTGCAGCCTTTTCTTTGGCCAATCAGCCCCCTCAGATAGATGACATAGATATAAATATAGATACAGATATGGATATAGAGATATAGAAATAGTTATATACATTTGCTAGGTTGCTGCCTTTCAGTCTAGCAATTATTCAGCTTGCCTTGGTGGATCTGTATTTTTCAGCACTGAAAATTAATTTGTTGATCATAATGTTTTATAGTTTGAGGGCAAATTTATTGCTTTTTGTATTAGTTATCTATTACTACCTAGTCAAAGTTAGCACCTTAAAACATCACACGTTTATTATCTCAGTCTCTGTAGATCAGGAATCCAGGACCTGGGTGCCTCTTACTCAGGGCCACATGCAAGGCTGCAGTCAAATCATCTCAAGGCCCTTCTGAGGAATCATCCACTTCTAGGCTCAGTTATGTGTGGCCCTTGGCAGGCCTCAGGTCCTCTCTGGCTGTTGGCCACGTACTTGGTATGTGGGCCCCTCTGAAGGGCAGCTCATGGTATGGCAACTGGCTTCCCTCAGAGCAAGTAAGCAGGAGAGCATCCAAGTAGAAGCCACAGTTATTTTGTTACAAATCTCAAGTAAACCCTATCACCTCTGCCACATTGTATCCAATAGAAATAAGTCATTATATATCTACTCAAGGGGATAATATTACACAAGAGACTAAAAACTAGGAGATGGGGATGTTGGGGGTCATTGTAGAGGGTGCCAACTACATTTTTGTTTGTAGAATTTAGGAGAAATCTCACTTTAGCTGCCAGCATTGTTTGAGATGTCATCAAGGATGAAAATATATTTCTTGCAAAGAAAGACTGAACTGGAGAGCAAAAAAATCAGACAATATAATAATAAGAAAGGAGAGAGGAGATATATTTTATCTGGTGGGGAATGAGAGATACAGGATTACTTAAATACAGTAAGCATCATGCTTCCATGTAAATTGCTATTATTTATTTTTTTATTTAGAAAAAATAGGAACATGTAAGCATGGAAGAGACATCTTTTGTGTCTCCCTTGTCCACTGCCTCTGTATCCCTGTCTCCTTTCTCATTCTAAAACCTATACTTGCTTTTTGATTAGTTAATTGGCAAGAAACACATTTTTCCCCTATCAAGCTGCTCTGAGGTCTCCAAAATCCAGGGTCATAATCAAATTCCAAGAATGACATTTTGCTTAAATATAAATATGACATTTAAAAAAATCTTAATACTTAAATGTGATGATAGTGGTGGTGGTGATGGTGCACCTGTGTGCTTTAGTTTAGTAAACTGTTAATAAACGTTACAAATCTGAGTAAAAGCCCTTTCCTTTTTTCTCCGTAATAGTTTGTTTTTAATTATATTTTATTAACTATTATTATTTTGCTGTGCTGAGTATTACTGAAATCTAATAATTGAGAGAGAAGATACACTAATGTTTTCTCAGTTAAATTAGGAGTCCTACCTGTATATTCTGTATTTAGTATTCTGCATAATCTGTACACAGTATCGTGAAACCAAGTTTACTCACTCTTAGGTAATATTTAGCTAAGTAGCTCAGAAGAAAGAATAGGATTTTCATTTTCCAAAGTAAAACTAAAAGCACAGCTTTTTGTATCTAAGATTTCTTTTTTGAACATTAAAACAAACTGAAAATTTTTGCTTTTAATCTCACCACTGACATTTGTAAAACTTGCTGACACCCATGAGACACTATTCCTTTGGTCCTGATGTTTTTGTATAATTCAGAAATTTTATGTCTGTAGGTCATGGAAATCCAACTCATATGAGCCAAGGAAAAACTTAGATTTTATTGAAAGATTCCTATATTACTGAAGAGAGGGTTTAAAAAACAAAGCTGCATGAAAGTCCAGAACTCTGCCCAGACTCTGTCCCATCTCTTCTCATGGTAGGTTTTCACCATGTGCCATATGAGAGAGGCAGTCTTCAAAGATCCGTAGCTGAGACCTTGACCACCAGAGTGAAAAATCCCAGAGATATTCTCTGATAGCCCAGGCTTAGGTCACTCTGGGGTCAGTCACCTGTGTCCAGGGGATCAAGATCCTGTAATTAACACTACTTGGGTCTGGTGTTTCTCTTGTACTGATCAGCTGCAACCCAGCAGGTGGCGTGATACACAAACATTATGTAAGTCATAAATCCACTCCTTTTGGCCTTTAGGCCTAATATATTTTGTATATTTTCAGAAATTTTTATAGAGTTCTAGTAAAAGTATTAAGAAACACTGTCTCTGTGCTCCATGCTTATACTGGAAAACAAGATAGAGTAGAAGAAGGAACAGTTTTCACAGGAAGAGAAGAAACCTAGGAAAGTTTTAAAAAATGGCATTGCCATCTCTCAACCTCTCATGTTTTTGAAAACTTAGCCTATTTGTTGAGTATGTTGTGCAAATATATTCAATCCCCTTCACCTTGCTAATATGCTATCTTAGAACTGTATTGGGAAGGGGCAGATATACATGAGTTGGATACCAGTATTAAATTTGGAGTTCTTATACAAGCAACTTAAATTTACAAAATCAGTGCTACTTTTTCTCAACCGAACATTCATTTCTTTCTCAAAGACATCCTTTGGAAAGATAAAATAGGCCATCTGATCCATTTTTAAAATTTCTTAGAGAGTTCTTTATGGATGTCATGCCTGACATGAGTTAACTAGGAGTCAGTAGCTTTGAGACAATCTTTGTATTTTGGTTCTTTAAGGAAAAAATTAAGTTTACTTCTGCAAACTCATTTTTTAAAGTATGGTATCTGGGGACTTCCCTGGAAGTCCAGTGGTTGGTTAAGACTTCGCCTTCTAATGTAGGAGGTGTGGGTCCAATATCTGGTCGGGGAGCTAAGATCCCACATGCCTTGTGGCCAAAAAACCAAAACATAAAACAGAAGCAATATTGTAAACAATTCAATAAAAACTTTAAAAATGATCCCCATCAAAAAAAAAAATCTTAAAAAAAATATGGTATCATTCAATTCCAAGCTCACTAGCCTACACTACACATGTAAGAAATCATGTTGCATTTGCTCTTAAAACATAGCAACTTAACTGTGACATTTACATATATGAGTTATATATAGAGCATAATCTTTGAAGTAAAAAGAGCCCGTTGATAATAAGCTGCTTTGTTTTTTTGTTTCTTTGTTAATAATGTGTAATGTTTTGGAAAGAAGATGAGCTCTGGAGACTAACTTGGAATCCCAGCTCTGCCACCTATTAGCCAATGTGAATATGGACATGATTCTCACTGTCTTTGTGTCACAAATTGTCCTATACTCAGTTACACTTGGGAAGGTTAAATGCTATGGAGTGTGTCAGGTGTCTTTGTGGACCATAACATGGCTCAGCAAATGTAATTTTCTTTCCCTCTCTTAATAGGTACTTGCCTCCCCAACTCTTTATCACTCTTCAGTTTACAAAGCTCTTTCTTGTAATTTGTGCTTTTTGAATCTTGACAGCTTCTTTTTATGGGAAGAAAGCTATTATCTCCATTTTTCAGTTAAGCAACCTGAGAAACAAAGTTGAAAGTAGTAGACATTAAGCATACTTTTTGAAAGTTATTAAAAGGCATCTGATCCAGGCCTGCTGTAAGCTATCCTATTTTTTTTTTTTACTTTTTTTAATAGTAAATGTTTATTCAAGTATGAAAAGTAATGTTTAAACATTATCCAAAAATTATGCTGAGTTTAACAAGTATAAAACAAGACTCTGACAAAAAGTTTACAATTCAGTATAAAATACTTAAGAATATACTTTGACATTCACAGTGAGGATTTCTGAAAAATAAGTTTTGCTAATAAGTTTTAGAAACAAAAATACAGTCCCAGAGGAAATAAACAAGTCCTAAAGTAGGGAACAGGTCTCCCTTAGGATGGATAGTTAGCATTTCAAAACAAGATTTGTATAATAATTCCTTTTAAAATAATGGTAAACCTGGTCCTGTGTCCTAATAAGCAGACAACAGTGGGATGGAAAGGAATTTAAGGATAAATCATGGGGGATGAGGAAGACGTGAGTGTTAAGTTAGGTATGAAATTTAAAGTTTAAATTGGGCTAAATTTAAACGTGCTGTACATATCCTTCAGGGACAGGGAAGGGATTAGAGAATAGGGAGTATTAGAGTATAGGGATTAGAGAATAAAATAAAATGATTTAATACTTGTAACCCAGTGAAGTTTAGACTTTTCAATAAAGCAGTTACACTTACTACATTAGAATTTTATACTAAAACACATCTACCCTCACCAATCTGTCCTCACCATTTTTTTTCCCCTAAGAGATAAAGGCATTCCTGACATAACAGTGAAGAAAGCACACAGTTGTCATGAGAACAAAGTTTAATGTTCACGTCCATATCTTTTGTATTTCTATTACCTATTCTACTTACTTCTTTAGTACTTATGTAGCACTTACTATGTTTGGGATGTTCTTTCTAGTGCTGGGGTTTCCGCAGCCAACAAGATAGACAAGTTCTGTGCCTACAGTAGAAAGTTTATATTCAAATATGGAAAGAAATTTAGTAAAAAAAAATACAATTTAGAAACAAGGCAATTTTAGGTGGAGGCAAGTGCTACGAAGAAAATGAAAATTAAGTGTATTAATTTCCTTTTGCTATTAGTGACTTAAAGCAAGACACCTTTATGCTCTTATAGTTCTGGAGGTCAGAAGTCTGAAGCCAGGGTGTCGGCAGGACTGTGTCATTTCTGTAGTCCTTGGGGGAGTATGTTTCTTGCCTTTTTCTTCTTCTAGAGGTTCCCTGCGTTCCCTGGCTCATAGCACCTTCTGGCATCACTCCTCTGTCTTGTTTCCATTCTGATATCTTCTACCACTGATTTTGAACATCTTGCTTCTCTCTTTTTAATTTTTTTTTTTTTTTTTAAATTTTTGGCTGTGTTGGGTCTGTTGCCACGTGCGGGCTTCCTCTAGATGCAGCAAGCAGGGGCTACCCTTCGTTGTGGTGCGTGGGCTTCTCATTGTCGTGTCTTCTCTTGTTGCAGAGCATGGGCTCTAGGGTGCGTGGGCTTCAGTAGTTGCAGTGCTTGTGGGCTCTAGAGCGCAGGTTCAGTAGTTGTGGCACACATGCTTAGTTGCTCTGTGGTATGTGGGATCTTCCCGGACCAGGGCTCGAACCCGTGTCCCCTGCATTGGCAGGTGGATTCTTAACCACTGTGCCACCAGGAAAGTCCTCTTGCTTCCCTCTTAAGAGACCCTCATGATTATTATATTTGGGGCTCACCTGGATAATCCAGGATAATCTCCTATTTCACAATCCTAACTTAATCTCATTTGCAGAATCCTCTTTGCCATATAAAATAACATATTCCAGGTTCATGGGATGGGATCATGGACCTCTTGGGTAGGGGTCTTTTTTCAGCCTATTGGGTGAAGTTAAATAAGAGAATGATCTAGAATGGACTGGGCACCTTCATATAGTGTAATCACAGGTGATTTGTCTGAGGGGTAACAGTTGAGCTGAGATAAAAATGCTGAAAGAATATGCATATAAAGCTTCTGTGTGGTAAAGTACTCTTAATGTGAAAAAATATGTTCCTTCCACTTGGCCACCATTTTCTCAGTAGAATCAAGGTAGATTAAAATATATATATATATATATATATACACACACACACACACACACACACACACACACACACATATATATATAACAGTTACCTCATCACCAGGAACCAGTGTTGAGAGTCCTGAAGAGTGGGAGATAGAGACAAATCTTGAGTCCTAATAGCTGTACTGGTGAAGTCATCAATTATGTAAGTTTAAGAACTTGCACTTTGGTGGTTTTCTCTGAAAAGAATTATTAGCACATAGGAGAGATAGAGTCTACTGATTCTTCATAACTCCAACTTTAAATCTGTGTCTCAATCATGAGTATACAGTAATACACTTGCATTTGCCTTTCAAAGCTTTCAACAGCAAAGTATTTGCATTAAATCTCAATGACTATCTCTGAAGTCACTAGGTAAGAATTGCTCATAGGCAAAGAACAATATGCCCAACTTTCTATACACAAAATATTAATTTAGAGATATTTTTAAAAAATCACTGAAAGACGGGTTGTAATATATTCACTTTCTTTCCTGAAACACCAAAATATACAATGCCATACCAATTTTGTTTGTCATTTCCCAAGTTTACCTAATACAATATGTCCTAATCTAAGGATTTGGAAATTTTCAAAGGGAAGTAGCATAAGAAACTCAGTAATATCTTTCATTTCTGGATTTAACACCATACACATTAAATAAAGGTCCATGAGATTTCAAATATCCTGACTTCAGCTTTGCACGGATCATGTTTCCTTGAGTATGTCATATCTCAGCTTTGAATTCATGGTACCCAGAATTGTACTGGTGCATACTAGATCATACTAGGTGATTCCTACAATTTCTTCAAGGACAATTTGAATTGAGATTTTATATATACATAATTTTTTTTTTTTTAAGCAAGAGAGGAATGGTGTGTTGCCTCTCATAAGTGGTTAATCTACATGAAAACAAATCTCTTTTGGGAGGAGATAACATATTTGTTGTGATCCCACGATGTACAAACATGGAGAGTAGTCAGACTGCTTTCTTCACTTGAGTTTATTTTCCAGCTTTAAAGCTCTGGGCTGCTGTGAGCCTGTGTTTTCACACTTCCCTGCCTGGAGTGAATGAGAATCTGCACCATAGCTATGCAGCTCTTTCATTAACACCAAAAAGGGTGTTAACATGCTCCTATGGAGATGTTTCTTAGGCCTGAGTCCTGGCTTGCTTTCTTTTTATTTATTTATTTATTTTATTTGTTTTTTTTTATTTTTTAAAAATTTTTATTGGGGTATAGTTGATTTACAGTGTTGTGTTAGTTTCAGGTGCACAGCAAAGTGAATCAGTTATACATATACATATATCAACTTTTTTTTAGATTCTTTTCCCATATAGGCCATTACAAAGTACTGAGTAGAGTTCCCTGTGCTATACAGTAGGTCCTTATTAGTTATCTATTTTGTATATAGTAGTGTGTCTATATCAATCCCAATCTTCCAGTTTATCCCTACCCCGCCTTTTATCCCATGGTAGCCATAAGTTTATTTTCTACATCTGTAACTCTATTTCTTTTTTGTATATAAGTTAATTGTACCTTTTTTTTTTTTTTAGGTTTCATATATAAGCAATATCATGATATATGTCTTTCTGTGTCTGACTTACTTCACTCTGTATGACAATTTCTAGGTCCATCCATGTTGCTGCAAATGACATTATTTCATTCTTTTTTAGGCTGAGTAATATTCCATTACATATATGTACCACATCTTCTTTATCCATTTCTCTGCTAATGGACATTTAGGTTGCTTCTATGTCCTGGCTATTGTATATAGTGCTGCAGTGAACATTGGGGTGCATGTATCAAATTATGGCTTGCTTTCTAAGTGTTATTCTGGATTGAAGACCCAACTTATGGTGGGAGGTCTAAGTGGAGCAGTTTCTTAAAGTCAGTCAGGACACGGGAATGTCCTAAATACCGCTGGAGAATTTCTAGATATATGAACAACACAAGGTTATTTAAATTTTTTTCCAGTATGGATTAATCATATCAATTTTGCTCTGTCTCTCTTTTTTTTTTTTTTTTGCGGTACGTGGGCCTCTCACTGTTGTGGCCTCTCCCGTTGTGGAGCACAGGCTCCGGACGTGCAGGCTCAGTGGCCATGGCTCACGGGCCCAGCCGCTCCGCGGCATGTGGGATCTTCCCGGACCGGGGCGTGAACCCGTGTCCCCTGCATCGGCAGGTGGGCTCTCAACCACTACACCACCAGGGCAGCCCTGCTCGGTCTCTCTTAAATTTCATTTTCTGTTGGAGAGAGAAAAGTGGGGTGGGGTATTTCATATCTCCACACTTGAGTATATGTTTTTCCTCAAAAATGGCTAAAAAATGTAGACTTTTACAGATGAATGAAAAAAATTAAATACTGTAAGCCAAATATAACTCTACCCAGAGTGTTCTTTCTTGAGTATGTACCACTATTTAACTTCGACCCCCAGGAGTATGCTATATTCTTTTTTCCAGTATTACCATCTTCAAAGTCTAGTATATGAATTATCAAAGAGTTTTTAGAAAGCTCAGAAGGAACTAGTTTGTCCTAAAGCTCTACCCTAAACTTTCTTTCTTTAATCTATCCACCTGAAAGTAATAGAAAGTAATGAGAAATTTCATATATATATATAATACATATGGCAATATTATGTATTATATATTATGCAATTATATATAATAATAATATACACTTATTTTTATATAATAATTTTACCCTGTCCTCCCACCCTCATTTGAAAGCCTCCAGTGACCTCCCATTTTACATGAACAAAACCCAAATTCTGAATTCTATCATGATGTATCCCCTGCCAACATTTTCCATTTTGTCTTACTTCCACTCTTTTCTCTGTACCCTGTGCTTCAGCCTTGGAGGTATCCTTTCACTTCTCTGAGCATGCCAAGTTCTTTGCTGTCTTACGATGTTTCTTCTCCTTGGAAATTTCTTCCCCCCATGCTTTATGTGTCTGTCCTCCTCTTGTCCTTCAGTCCTTGTCTTAGGAAGTACCTTCTTGGAGAGACCTTCCTCTCATAGGAATTTTATCTAAGTTGCTCCCCTCTGTTATCCTTTATTACTACATGTACTATGTAGCATATACACACTATATAGCACTGAAAAAATGTTAATTATGGGTCTTTGTATCTGTTAAGTTGATTATAGACCCTCTTTCTCAGTCGATTGAAAGTTCCACAAAGTCAGGGACCCTATCACTTTGTTCTGTAGTATATACCCAGTGCTTAGCTGGCACATAGTAATTTCAAAAGCATATTTGGATGAATTAGTGAGTAAATGAAACAATATTGATTTTTTTTTTCTCTCTTGTTACCCTATATTATCATCCTTTTCAAACTGTGAACTTTTTGGCCTGCTGGGAAGAGAAAGGTAGCAGTGGGTGGGAGGTGGGAATGGCTCCTAACTCAAAGGTTCATCCTTCAACTGCACAAAAACTCAAGCACGGTTTGCAAGGTCCTCTTTATATATTTGTTTTGCCATTTTTATTGAATTGGTATTGATCAAAGGACAATGCTGTTTTAATGGCTGAGGAGCAGACATCTAAGCAAGAGATATAAATAAAATGTGTGAGGTCACCAAAATCAAGTGACTGTGTATATGTCACCAAGACTTTATGGGCTAGACCAAACACAGAATGGGAAATTACAGAATGCTTTTATTTTTTTAAGTTTTGAAAAGTGAGGAGAGCCAAGAAAACCATTTGAACTTGACAAAATGGAGCAAAGCATTCAACTAAGTGAATTATGTGCTTCACTCCTGGTTGGCGTAGAAGTTAGATACCTCTCCTCCCTGTTTTTTAGTGGTATTTAATAAAATAATTTACATAGAAATGTGGTAAATTTCTAGTAATTAGAAGTGTATCCAAATATAGCTAGCTTCTTAAGAAAGTTTGGAGAGGGATTTGGAAAGAATTTGTGTAACCAAATTAGGATGATGTGTAAATTTTGAGTTAAGAATGAAGAGCTAACCTGAGCCTGCTGTTGGGTATTTTCCTTAGACATTGCTCACCTGTTGTATTTTCTTTTGACTTTAGTCAAGTTGTTGTAGGCAAAAATCATGTTTTGACATCCATGTTATGCTCCTACTCTGCTTGTCAGCAGCACTGCCTAGAAAACGTCATTCCATTTTTCCCATTCCCTCTTTGTTTGTGGGATTACAGTATGGGGACATGTTCCTGGAAAGGTAGCATTTATCTTGTGATGACCATCATGTAATTAAATGGAGGAAGAAATTCCAACATGATGTTACAACTGTTTAAAAGAACCTAGGTCCTTGTATAATCACTGAGTGAAACTTGGATCATTTTAGTGAACAATTACTGATAATATTCTTATGATTTGGGCCTCAGTTAGTTGGATTTGCTATTATTTGTAGCCAAAAGCATCCATTTTAGACTTGTTGCTCTTATTATCACGAAGACTTTCTGGACTTACCTAAGACAAGGGGGAGGAGGGCAGCATATCTAAAGGATTAGAAATTTCCTCAGTGGTGGAAACTTGGAGCATATATGATGTCACATAATTCTCATGGTTAATGAAATGACTGAAACTCAGAAGTGAATACATATTCTAGTGGAGTAATAAAAGGTATTGGTTGTATTTATTAAATGGAGCATTTAATAAATAAAATTTAAAAATTAAAAAGAAATTTAATTTTTTCTAGACCAGGTAAAAAATTAAAAAGAAATTTCAGCACAGCAAATTAAAGAAATCAATTAAAATAGGATATCATTTGTAAAACCCACTGTAATTTTGTTTCAAAGGCAAAGAAAAGATAGAACAACAAATAGATTGAAATAGTTGCCAAAGTAGGCTTTAGAGGATTGTTCCTGTATTATAATAAAATGTGGCTAAACAAAATATTGCAATGAGAAGCAATCTTATTCAATGATAGGCATAAAGTCTTTCCTTCCCCAGATTACCAGGTATGAAAATATCTTACTTAATAATACTGTTTTCTTCCAATTTTCCATTATGTAAAAGGTTAGTTATTCTCAGAAGTCAGGCAGTAATGCAGAAAATTGCTATTCGGATGATTGTTTTTTAACTTCTAAAGTCATCTGTGGTTCAGTGTTAGAGAGATGTATAATGTTTGGCTATATAAAATTCATTTTTATTGTCTTATAACAGTGACATTGGTGTTTTGTTAAACAAGCCAGGGCATTTCCAGTAAAATAATGTAACGTTTAGATTCTTAAGTATATATGACTCAGTAATATTTAAGGACCAGTTATGTAGCTTTCAATTTTTTCTTGTTTAGATATTTTTGCTATTTTATAACAGGATTGTTCAAGGAGAGCTCTGTAGAAGTATAAAGAGATTTTCAATGTAAAGGTTTCATAGATGATTAACAGTATTTAACCTTACCACAGTCAGGCTGGGCATTTCCTAGAGATTTTTGGATTAAAGGAGCCTATGAAGTCATTAGATGAAAGAGACATGGGTTAAAACTCATTTGGGAGAGACTCTTCATACCCAGTAATGGCAAAAGATGATTAGGGCCAAGTTCTTTCTTTCTAACTAGAGATTTTTTCCCATTGTTTTAAAATATCCACTTTGAATTATATTAATTTCAGTGAAAGATATAATAATTTGGGGACCTAAAATTAGTGTCACTTCTAATGCTACGAGTATATTCAACACAAGGCCTGATTGGGTGTCTGTATTTAAGCTGAAATATTCAAGTGAATTCCCTTCCTGGAAAAATAAAGTGAAGTACAAAGGAGTGGAGAGTTGAAGAGGGGACAGGGAAGGAAAAATGAGGGGAGAAAAATATAATTGTATATGATGTTGAAAAGCAAAAACTTAATAAATTCATTTGTTTTTCCATTTCAGCACATAAATTTAGCCTTAATGAGATTTTGGATATTATTTGAATTCCAGATATTGCTCTGTCTTATACCTCTGAGGAGCTGGGAAATTTGATCAAACCTATCATGCCTATGAAATTACAGTAATACACTTCAAAGCTACAGTTAAAAAATATTCTTACATGAGTCCCAGGATTTAAAAAGTAATTTAAGTATATCTATTCCAGGGAATAGATAATATGTCTTGTGATTTAAGAGTTATCATTAATAATGCATAGAGGGCTAATTGTTAGATGACAAAAATTGTTACTAATATCTACACTTCACCTCATGTTTTTAAGATGTGGGGACTAAACCTAAGGACAAGCCTACTAGTGGGAGACAGGTAAATGAATAAACAAAAATGAATCATATAGTGTGATAGAAAGTTACAAATGCTGTGGAGCCTGGAAGGGGGATAAGGAGTGCTGGGATGGCGAGGTTACCATTTGAAATAAGGTAGTGACTGAGAAGATGACATTTGATAAAGCCTTGAAGGAGGTGAGAGAAAGAGTTATATGGATATCTAGGAAAGAGGAACAGGGAACAGCAAGTGCAAAGGCCCTGAGGTGAGAGTATGTCTAACATATTAGAGGAATGGCAGGGAGGTCCGTGTGACTGATGAGGTGTACGCGAGAGAGAACAGTCATAGGAAATGGGGTCAGACAGAATAATAGAGGTACTTACCTGCAATGTTGAGGACCTTCTTTTTACTGAGTGAGAGTAGAAGTTATTGGAGAGTTTTGAGTAGAAGAGTAACACAATTTTAAAAGGATACCTATGCATGCTGAGTTGATGGAAGCAGTGGGACCACTGAGGAGGCTATCACAATAATAAAAGTGAGAAATGATGGTGGTTTAGACCACAGAGGTAGAAATGAGGTGGTGGCAAACTATTGGATATCAGATATACTTTGAAGGTTTAACTGGCAGGATTTGCTGATAATTGAATTTATGGTATGAGACAAAGAGTGAAGTCAAGGATGAGTTAACTATTTTTGATTTGTGTAACTGAAAAGGTGGATGCGCCATTAGATGACACAGCTTTGTCTTTTTCTCTGTCCATGGTTGATTATGTGCCAGCAGAAACAAAGTATGGTGAGAGTTAGATGTATCCAAGTTTGACCTTCTGCTGTATGAGTACAGTGAGGCAAGAGAGATGTTAAGGAGTTGGATGTATATACAGAAAGTTACTACTTTATGATGGGCCAAACAATATAATCTGGATAAATAAAAAGGTGAAGATGTGATGGGGGTAGGTGTGGATGAGAGAGAGTAGAGATTACATCATGGAAAAGAAGAGGTCAAGAAATTATGAGACCAGTTTATTGGGAAGATCATTGAAATCACCAACAAATTTGAGTTAGAGCTGGAGAGAGTGACAGAAACCAGGAGCTGATATCCTCCAGAAAGGAGGGAAATTAACAAGGTGGTTGGTAGATTAATAAAATGATGAAGGGTCATGGGTGGTATCTGATTTTGTGACAGTTAGGAGATTTTAGGAAAAATGGAGGGAAACGAACTGGTAGTGGCAAAGAGGAAAAGCTATTGTTTCAAGGACTGTGGGAGAGAAAATCAGCCACCTTAATTTGAAGGGCTGTAGGAGAAGCATTATTCTGGAGAGACAGACAAGATTTAATTAGAGTAAGAGGATGATCAGAATAGTCAGAGAAGGATGTGTGTGGGTAAAGAATTTTGCTGATAATTGAACATGACTTCTGGAAGATCTAATGATTTCAGGATTGGAGAGTGGTGGGTGATGGTATCAATCAGGGGGATGTAGAAAGCTGTAAAAGATTTTTGTTGGGTTTGAAACATGACCTTGGATCCTGGGCTTCTTGTGATGATAGACATGCAGGCAATCCTCACTTGGCCCAGTTCTTTGATTACTGAGATCAAATCAAGTTACCATCAAATCTCAGTTACCATAGAACTGTGCAAATGAAGGACTGCTGGTATTCTGAAATAAAAGGAATAAAGAAATTAATCCAGCTCCATTGGACAGAGAAAGTCCACAGGCTGAGTCTCAGGTTGGAAGTCAGGCCAGTGTACATGTGGATACAGTGAAGTGATACTGAGGGATATATGCAGGACACCAAGCCTATTGGTTACAGTGGTGATTCTGTAATATTTCTGCACATTAGAAACATCTGGGACTTTTAAAAAATATCGCAACACCCAGGCCAGCCCCCCAGCATCAGTATTTTTTAATATTCCCCAAGCTGACTCCAATGTGCAGCCACGTTTGAGGACCATGGTGCTGCAGTATCTCTTAATCCTACGCTATTCAAATCATTGTGGGCATCTGTCATGTCATCATTGCTGAGTTTCTCTTCTTCCGTTGTCATCTGTGCAAACTCTGACAGGACCTCATTTTTCAATGGCTTAGTTTGCTACATAAATAGTTGCAGAATGTTGCATTCATCAATTACATGGAATTCTGTGTATATGGAAGATCTCTAATGTCACCATGTGTTCCTTTTGCATTTTAGTTGTGCATTATTGTTCTATTGCATTTTAATGCCCTGTTTGAAACCATAATTAGCCAACAAAGATACTGACCCAAAGAATGGGAATAGATGCATGATAGTTTCATTTTACAACTTACTTCCCTACTTAAAAATCTGTGTGTGAAGATTTATAAAAGGAAAATTTTTTCTCTGATGTATTTTATTTGCTTCACAATACTTATAATTTAAGCAATTAGTATCATTGAACATTTAATATTTTTCTTTTTGCTATCATAAATCACACATCACTATAGTAATGCATACCCTTTTATGCTTCCAAACCAAAAATTGCACTGGACAAGTTTAAGCAGGAAAGGTAGACTTTATTTAAAGCTATCACAGTAGTGGAGAGAGACAAGAACTGAATTCAATTCTAAGAAATGAAGGGCAAGAGAACTTCTAAATGCTGGGGTGAGAGGAAGACCAGAGGCCATCTGTGTTTGCTAATTGGTTTTACTCAAAGCAAAAGTGAATTTTCTCTTACCTTTGTGTCAGGAGATAGTTTTATTATTTGGAGCAAGGCACAGGCAGAAGGTAGGCTCTCACCTCTCACAGAAACTGGGAGATAGGGGAGCTGTCTCCTTTGATAGTTACATTTCTAAAGGATGGCTCCCAGGTCCTTGAGAAAGACCTTCCTGTGTTGTAAAGCTAGCAAGAGGCTTTTAAAGCCTCAAAGGGCAGAGAGAGAATTTATAATTTCAACTTTTCTAAAGTAAACACTCCAAGATAAGGGAAATTAGGACCTAGAGTCAGAACAATGTCTGTCTAAAATTTAGTCAAGGCATTTTCATCAATGTACACCTCATATTAATTCTTAAGGAAGAGTTGTGAATTGCTAGGTGAGTGCAAGAATGCTTTTAAAATATTTGATTCATAGTGGAAAATCGCTGTCAGACTTTTTTTTTTTATTTGTATTGTCACTAGTAGGGTATAAGGGAATCCATTTTCCTATATGTGTGCCAACATGGATTTGGTAAAAGAGACTATTCTCAGTTTTTATTTTTATTTTGACCAATATGTTTTCTTAAAATTCACTTTATTGAAGTATAGTTGATTTACAATGTTGTGTTAGTTTCTGGTGTACAGCAAACTTATTCAGCTATACATATATATATAATAGTTTGCATCTGTTAATCCCAAACTCCCAGTCCATCCCTCTCCCACCCCTCCTCTCCCTTGGCAACCACAAGTCTGGTCTCTATGTCAGTGAGTCTGTTTCTGTTTCGTAGATAAGTTCACTCGGGTCATGTTTTAGATTCCACATATAGGTGATGTCATATGGTATTTGTATTTTAACCAATTTGTAAGTGAAAAATGGAATATCATCCTTTTAATTATCACTGAGATTGAACTTTAAAAATATATGTATTGTCCATTTGCAATTCCTCTGTTGGCAATTGCTGTTTCAGGAAGTTTTTTTTTTTTTTTTTTCTTTTATAGTGTTTATGTTGCTTTAAAAAGAAAACTGCAGTGTTAACCCTGATTAACAGTTCATAAATGGGAGAAAAATCAGTAAAATGAACCAAGAGTTAACTATAAATCTAGGTATTTGTTTTTTCCCTGTAAATTTCAAACCTCAGTTTTGACTGAATTCCTTAGTTTTTTATAAGAACAGCTGCAGTAAGAGAATATGTCTAGCTTAAGGGTATTTTCTTCATTTTGGCTTCAGGCAGAAGGAATTGCTATGTCTTAGCTTTAGCGAAATATTAGACACTGACATTTCTGTTTCATAGAAGACAATCACTGCTTGTGGAGGGAGAAAAGGAGAGGATAAATATTTTACAAGAAACATTAAATGACAATCAATCTTTCCTCTCTCTGGCTGCCCACCCTCTTCCCCAGAAACAACCACCCAGCAAACCCAGATGTGTATCTTGAATGTTTCAGCTTGTTATAGTAAATATTCTTGGTTGTAACACATCCACTGTCACCTCTTGTTTACATACTTTGGCCTTTTTAAGAGTCCCCATCTTTAAATGTCATTAAATTCTGAAAGCTTCAATTTTTCTCAGAAGGAGCCATAAATCATTGGAGAAAAGTAGCACATTGAAATGTAGTTCTGCTTTTGATATCTTCCAGATCTCTTTCTTTTCTTTGTCTATTAATTTTATCTCTCACCTCAGCAAACCCGGATGTGTATCTTGAATGTTTCAGCTTGTTATAGTAAATATTCTTGGTTGTAACACATCCACTGTCACCTCTTGTTTACATACTTTGGCCTTTTTAAGAGTCCCCATCTTTAAATGTCATTAAATTCTGAAAGCTTCAATTTTTCTCAGAAGGAGCCATAAATCATTGGAGAAAAGTAGCACATTGAAATGTAGTTCTGCTTTTGATATCTTCCAGATCTCTTTCTTTTCTTTGTCTATTAATTTTATCCTTCTGTCACCTTTCAAATAATTAATGAATTGATTGCCTTTCGGACATAGACACTGTGTATTCTTTAGGCTTGAAATAGTGAAATGAAACCCTACAAGCTCATTCTAGAGGAAACAGTCATACAAGCATATAATTTCAATGCTGTGTGTTTAACTGTAGACTTCAACAAAGGTAGAAAGTGTGAAATGAGGGAAGGAGAGGGAGGGTAACATAAGTTCACTAAATGTCTTCTAACTGCCAAGCACTGAGAGAGGTCCATTTACTTAAATAAGGGACATGATTGACTGAATGATCTGTGAGGAACACTGTTTATACTTAGTTTCCTCAGAGTTTACCATGGATCTGACACATAGTAGACATTAAATAAATTTGGGAAATAAGGGACATTTAAACTGGTCTTAAAGGTTATGTGGAATAAGTGAGCAAGCATTTAAAAAATTTAATATAGTATATACATTTTCATAAATATTATGAATATCAAAAATATCAGTTATTTCTCTCTCTAATAAATATGAATTATAAAAAATTGATTTTAAATCATTGCCTAAGAATTAAAGCTGACATTTTATTGACCTGTTAATAACATGACCTTATTGCTGATTGAGAATATTAGTTAAAACTAGTAAAATATTATGCAATGTATATTAACTACAAAAATGTACTTACTGTAAATATAATTGGCATCCAGTTTCAGGAGGGCTTATCATTTGAATGGGGAGGGCTTGCCTTTATAAAAATGACAAATTTTATCTCAAATGATAATCAATAAAATGACATTATATTTTTGTAGAATCTCAGTGAAGCTGCATAATAATCAATTATACTTTCTCTAATGAGCTGTTGGTTAGATGAGGGAGGATACTATCTCAAACTCTTTATGGTTCAATTCCAAGAAAGTAATTAAAATAAAGGTATAATTATACATAAAATCTACATATATAGGGATTATGTATATTCTATAATACATATATTAAGAATATATATTAGCTGTATATATGGAATATATATGTGGAAAATATACATATGGAGTATGTATATATGTTAAATGTATATGTGAACATATTTATGTTAAATGCATGTATATATACGCACATAATTTACAATTCTATCTACCCTAGAACCCCAAGTTACAAAGTTACAAATGGATACTATTCTATTCTCCACATAGTATTGATTTGAAATTTGAGTCTCACTGATTTTTCTTACTAACATGGGATTGTTAACTGAAAAAACTCAGTTTAAAAACCTGGCCTTGAACCCCAGGGAAATAGCTCCTCATTCAGTCCTCCCCTTCCACGTCACATTTTTATGCTTTGAATATTTGTAATGCTAATAAATTCTTTTTTAAAATTACTTCTATGTTACATTTTTGCTTAATATGATAATGGGAAAAGTGGAAAGAGGATAAAGAACTACTTCTAGATTTGAAATACAAACAAGATAATTCATTGTTAATACCAACAAACTCACCAATAAGGGAAATTTTTAAAGAAATAAGGAGAAAGAGAGAGAAACAAAGAAAGAACCATCCCTAATTGTGTCTCTATTAATTAACACTTATATGGCTATCTTAACAGAATTGTATGTCACCTAAATGTCAGTTGCCTGGGGGTTCCCAAATCCTCTGGCCTTTATTCTTCTTTTATTATGTAAGTGAAATTTAGCTAAGTTTCCATCCCAATTATTACAGAAAAGTCAGCAACTCCCCCACACTATCTGTAAGAATACTTGGGATCTACATTTCTCCCATTCACCTCTTGGCCTGATTTCACATTTCCCCTGAATTCTCAGTCTTCTGGCATCTTTGTACATTCCGGGTTAGGCATCTTTTTTTTTCTGGTTTTTCAAATCAATCATGATCACAGAACTCTTGAATTTAGCACAATTTTTTAAAAACAATTTCGGTTGTACAGTATAGAAAACAGTAACAAATTGATCCTTAGAATATTATTAACAGTCTCATAGTTATTCCCACTCTTGTAACTTCTCACAGGCTGTCATTTGTCATCAGACATCGATATCCCCATCTCCTCACTGTTTGTGATCTTGCTGAGATTCATGATCCCCACTCTTGGAGAATTGAAACTTTCCTCACTATTTTCCTTCTTCTTCTTTGTTTCTCCACATTTTATTATGTATGAAATTTAGTTCTTTATTTTTTCTGTTGCAGAAAGCTCTGACTATCCAAAAAACAACCTGTAATGCTATTTTTCTGAGTAGTTATCTGCGCTGGAGAAAAATTATGTGTCTCTCTCCGAAGGCACATTATATGTTTTCTTTCCTCCTGCATATGAAATTGCAGGATATATTTTCCTTCTCCACTCTCTATAAGAAAAAATAATAAAGTCCTCTATAGTCTTCTTTTTAATTTATTTTAGTTCCTTTTCAGGAAATAGATACTTAGAAAATGCCACTGGCATTTAAGAAGGATTTAAAGATAATAAATTGACAATTTAACATTATCATAAGTGATGCTGAAGGAAATAAAAGTGAATTGTGATTAGTTAACCAGGTATGGAGCTAAAGAATGAAAAATGAGAAATGTAGAAGATAGTTTTTTAAGTGGCAGGATTTGGTGGTGAATTTTTTATGTGAACGAGATTATGTTATTCAGGAATGCTTGCTTTTGTTATCCTGAATTTCATATGAGAAAATCAGTAGTATCCAGAGCTAAAGTAACTTTTAAACTCTTGGATGGGCAGGGAATTTGCTAATTTTTCTTAAAAGCTTGACTGAAAATTAGTAGTTCTGAAGAATATGCTGCCAATTCATTCTTCTAAAAGCTTCTCTTATAGTTTTGAAATTCTGTTGTGAAAAACCAGCTCCTGTGGAAAGCAAGGAGAACCACTGAAACGGGAAAAATAGAGGCCATTAAGTTGGAGCTTGTTGTAACAGTGAAGTCAGCCACCATCACCTGTATTTGGCAGAGACTCAAAGGCAGATGGGAGTGGGAAAGCTCAGCGTAACAAAAAACCTGGGAAGGTGTTCGTTTTTCTCTGATTGGAGGTTGTTGACATCGGAAGCTGGAGGTGGGCTGTCTAGAATGTGGGACATCTTTTGTGATTGGTTGGAGAGAATATTTGACCCTTTCTGGTTCGTCCTGAGTTTGAAGTGGGGCCAAAAATCAGGGAAATCTGGCAGTCATTGACCCAAGTCCTGCCCTTTGCTAGCTGCTTGCTGAAGAGGTTGTGGGTTGGAGTTCTTTTGTCACATATGGTCTGTCACTCCCCAGACATTACTAACCAGAACCTGCTAATAAGACAAGGCTGAGTTTATTGCTTGTCTAGGTCACGGAGAATGCTACCTCACAAAGCTTTGACAGTGCTTTGGCATGGGGGAGTTAAAGGCAGAATCTGTTGAGAATTTTGTTAAAAAATACACCAAAGTGTGGTTTTGGTTCTCAATGTGCAGGATGAGTGTGGGAATAGATAACCCTTGTTCTCTCTTTTCAATTGGACCATCTTCTCTTTGCCTCCCTTAGATGCCATTGTCCTGTGTTGAAGGTTGCATAATAGATGAAATAGTTATGTTAATTTCATGTCCTGTTTACACAAAGCAGTTTTCTTCAGAATTGTACCCTACATTCCAATGTAGAGTGGTTTTCTCTGCAAATGCTGTCTGTTCCACCCAGAGGTCTCCCGTATGGGTCTAAGAATCCTTGTGTCATTTAGCGCTTGATCTTGTTTGGTCCTGCTGATGATAGAAGGGAGACCTTCTCTGAACAAAATCAGTTAATGAAGTTTGTGTGTCTGAAACATGGTAACATAAACTATACTTTCTTCTGCTGGTACCAGGAGGCTCAGAGCTGATTGGGAGAAGCTATTGAGGTGGGGAAGCAGTGTAGCTCTTGGTGAGTAGTTGCAATGTAGGTATTGTCCTCAGGAGGGGGAAGTGTGTGACTCCAGAATGTCTATGAAGTAGATTTTTTTGTGCAGTTGTGTTTTCATGACAAGCATGCCCCCCCTTTTCTTCTTTTTTTTTCTTACTGTATGTGTCTTTCAAGTAACTTGAAGGTATATTATTCTCAAAACAATAATGTAGCATCTACTACTGGCTGAATGGAGGTTTCCTACAGAGGTACTAATTATTCAAGGCATGGAAATTTTCCTAATACTAAACTCAGATCAGAGAGTTCAAAGCCAAAAGATTCCCAATCAACCAGAGTATTATCTTAGTGAACAATGTTTTTAATCCCACACATATGTCCCAGGATACATCTTTCCTGGGGCTGCTACATTCATTTTATCCTGTTCACTGTATTCATCTTCCCCTTCCCTTGAAAAGGCCCCAGGCTCCTTATGTTAATTATTCCATCCAGTTTCCAGAGCTCTGCATGCAAAAATGTGGCACACTGAGTCAAGAAAATGTCCTGTTTTACCCTTTCCTTAAGGAAGGAGACATTCAGCTCTTGCATTTATTTGACCGAGAGGTTTACCACTTAAAAAAAATGTAGGAAAAATTAAATCTGCTCCAAGCTTACTTGGTTCTTCATAAATCTAAAGTAATTTGTAGTTTCTCTTGCTTAAAAAAATCAGAGGAGGATAATGAGGGTCTGGGAGAGACACCCACACACTACTGCATAACTAAACGGATACGTAATGTTGATCAGCTGTTTGTTATTCTTTAATCTGTTGCTGGAAGAGACTTAGAAATGTCAGCATTGTTGCTTTTATGGAGTAGGTATACATGTATTTAGAGTGTAAATAGGCAACAGTTCAATTGGTCATTGAAGAAATTGGATGACTGTGGATTGATGTGTTGTAAGATTAGAATTAACAGAGTACAGGTATTTCTTACTTTGTGTGGGAGTGTGAGACCATATAAATGACTGCAAGCTGAAACTATGCAAAGTAATTTTGATAATCCATATGGGAAGTTATGCCTGCTCTATGACCTTTCCATTTTTGTCAGCACATCAAAAGCTCTCTTACTTGAAAGTGTAAATAAAAAATTGTAAAACTAATATTTATTTAGTATACTGTAATTTAAATTATTGTGTTAGTTATAGTAAAAATTATAGCATTAAAATTAGAAACAATGAGAATTAAAATGTTTTATTTCTTTTAAATAACTTATTAATTATAGTTTGAATAGTACTTATCTGCATCTTCTCTTCATATAGCTTATGATACTGAGTGAACGTCTTTCCTTTGCCCTGGCAAATTGTCATATTCCTTTCTAAGAGTAGATCAGCATCCAATATTTTATCCATTGCACTTGCCATACCATAAAATATATCTGAAAATTTCTTTAATGAAAGCTGGAGTATCCTGTAAGGAGCCTGAACTATCTTGTGTTACTGAACCAAACCTGGGTCCCCTGGCCCACACAAAGTAAAGCTAATCTATTGATACTAGGTTGTGGTGAAGGAAAGTGCAGTGTTTACCGTAGGTGCCAAAGAAGGAATGTGGGCAGCTGATGCTCAAAAACCGCAAACTCCCAGGCGGGTTTCAGGGAAGCATTTTTAAAGGCAAATTGAGAGAGGGGAATTGCAGGGTATGTGATCAGCTGGTGAGCAATTCTCTGCTTGGTTAATGGTGAAGTAACAGGGTGGTATCACAGGGGTTAACATTATCTATCCTCAGGTCCAGTAGGCTTGGGGCCATGTGCTCATGGTCATCACATAGTTAACTTTTTCTATTTGGTGGGGGTTTTAGCATCTGTAAAACAATTCAGGAAGTGTGCTTTAGATACTGTTATCTAGATTCTTCAAGGAAGGACTAAAGATTCTGTGACAGTCATATGGCTGATTTAAAGTTTAAATTGTTATTAGTTCTCCTGGCCCAACTGCAATTTTTGTCACTACATGTTGACATCCTTTCTATCATTAATTTTTGAACCAGGCTTTTGTGACTCAGGGGAGGTCTGGGAGACTCCAGCTGGAGGCAGGCAGAGGACATGATGGGTGGAGGGGAGAGTCTGTCCTAGGAAGGCCCTAGAGGGTCCTGCTTGGTTACATAAGGTCAGTGGAAAGCCATTTAAGAGTTATATGTAGCAGAGAAATGAGGTAGGCAGCTTCACATTGTTATAAAGATATCTGTGCAGAATTTTAGAAAATGAAATGATGTTGGGGAGTAGGTTTAGAGGGGGTTTGAATATGAATCAAATGATGGAGATAGGAGAGAAGGAAGAAGAATTAATTAATGCAACACGTAAGGCTTAAACAGGGGAGTATGTGGATATGCTGTGCATTGAGGCAGGAAACTCAGCAGGTTTGTATAGCAAAATGATTATAGGGTCTGGAGGGCCCCCAGGGAATTAATATGCATGAACTGAGTTTTACATGAATGGAGTGGTTTTGGGAATTCCGGAAGTAGAATATTTTTTGTCCAGATTCTCCTGGGGAGTGTCAGGGATGATGGAGAGCCATGGTATCGGTTTCTTGACTCCACTCTAGTGACCAGTTCGGAGGCCTAGGAAAAAAAGGAGGGCTGTAAATAAAGGTAAAATGTGTTTTTGCATGAGGAACTGTATAACACAAGTATCAATGCTTCAGTACACAGGTGGCAATGTGTGGCCAGAGTTTGGGTTAGTAGCATTCTCACCATCCCTGTACAAAATAAAATCTGGCTCTGGCACAATGAGAAGTAAAGTCAGCCTGTTTGGCTGCTTAAGGGTGAACAGCTTTTGGAAAACAAGGGACCGCACCAGAGGGAAGAGACACTGTTCTATAAAGAGCACTGGTGGGAGACACACTGCTGAAGGGAGTCCTCCAAATTCCTTTGAGGCAATGAGCACTCACAAGGATGCTGGGGCAGAGTAATGGGAAATGACTGGTCAGGAATTTATATTGGACACCTGAGGCACTCCCAGAAATAATTTGGGAGACTTTGAGATGGAGCATCTTAAGTCCTACAGCTATGTAGGTGGGAGTCTATAACCGGAGAAATTGAATATTACTACTAATATCATTTCATTTTTACCAATATTCTGTTGAAGTTAGAGAACATTCAGGGTACATTTTCACTTATAATAATAAATTAAATTATTCTCTATATGTGCCTGTCTCTTCCACTAAACTGCAATCTGACTGATGGTCAATAGAGTGACATATTGGTGTTTCTGTCTTTGTAATAACACAGCACCTGGAACATATTAAGAACATAATGAATAAATGTTAGCTCAGTGAATGTATAAATGAATGAATTATAGAAATGGTATGTAGTTATTCAAATTACCTTATTTAAGTTGGGTAAAATGTGTTGTCTATTATTTACTATGTTTAAAAATAGACTGAGATAAAATTTAGTAATGAAGAACCGCATTATAAACAGTACAGAAACCACTTTTAGATAACATTTAATAGCTTTGCAAGTGTGTTTTAATGAACTTTAAGGTATACCTTCACCTATAATTGCTAAAAACTCTGTTGTTGTAGGTTGAAGATCACACATGCTTATCAAAGGTCCTATTGACTTATACTTGTTCTGTTTATTGATTACTTAATTAGTTTTCCAAGATAGCTAATCAGGGCAAGATGTAGGTATTTAGGAGTCTTTCATTAAACCATGCTAAGAAATTTAAAACAGAAATGTGTGACCTGAAACTAAAGCTTAGTAATTGCAAAACTCCTGAGAACCACGGGTATAATGTAACACTCAATCATAAGTAAAATAGTTACATATTTCTATTTTCTTCTTCAGAATAATATTTTCTTTTTGGTCCACTGGATGAAAAAAGATATCACATATACACTTCTGTGGTTATATGGATATTACAATTTCCATCTGAATCAAAGGTTAGCAGAAGTAAATGCACATTTCTATGGCCTATATATGAAACACATTTCTGTTATGACACTCTCTTTTTATTAGAAATATATGATAAAATATAAAATTCATCATATCTTTTTCATGTTTTAAAGTTGTATTTTTAAATCTGTATCAATTTTGTATTTCTGGTCACCTGTTAACTAATATAGTGTGATATTAGTGAAATCTTTTACCTAGCAATTCTTTAACTTCAGTTACTTCTTTTGAAAATGAGCTCTCTTTTTCTAATCAGTTCAAAACCACTAGCACTTTAAAATCATTCTTCAATGTTCTATGTGAAATGAATTCCTACAAATATTTACACTATCTTTTAAAAAGGAGTGACTTCTGATTTTCTACTTTTCTCACAATCACACAAGTTTTTAAAGAAAAGTTACAGGATTATTTTGCTTCTTCAACATAACTGTACATTTTGTTAGATGTTTTGGTGCCTTATTTTTCATAATATTAAAGTTTATCACAATGAATCAGAATAGATGGGATCGTGCAACAGTGAAAGCAGAATGTTAATGGTGTGTGATTAGCTTGAGGTCTGAACTATGTACCTTGAGATAAGAACACTGATTCTAGAGAATTCTAGATGCTGACTTGACTTGTGGTAAACTCATTAAACAGTTTCTGTTCTTGAAATTTTTGTGTACTAGTGATGAAGGCTTTTATTGTCGAGTTACATTTTTTTAATTAAAACTATTTTTCATATGACTTTTGGGGAACAAATGATACAGAGCTGATTTGTGAAAAGTGCTTGAACCTAACAGAGTGAGAAATTGAGGTGATAAAACTAGAAGATATCTTTAGTTTTTCTGTTTTAAGCTTAAAACCTAAGACATATATGAACTATTGAGTAAAAAAACCCCACTCATTTATTCATTCTTTCATCCAAGCATATAACTAACATTTATTAAGCATATAATATTTGCTCATATGAAAACTGAATCAAGAGAGTTTTTTGTTTCAGGGTAAATTGTTTTCATTTAAAAATTCTTCATATGGAGTAATAAAAGACTTGGGTATAACTCTAGCTGTCACTGATCCTTTCTTTAATAATGCATCTAGTCATTCAGCTGATGTTTATTCAGCAACATATGCTCATTCACATAAAATAAAAAACAATATGTTCAGGAAGTGGGGGAGATTAAAAGCACATAGTTATTTAGAAAATATGAATAAGCTTTAATTTAGTGGAATATATATGGGGCAATTAGAAAAAAATCTGTATAGTTTTAATTGTGTGAAATGTGAGGAAAGGGAACAGAAATTGCATGACAAAGAAGTAAATGAAAAGAATGTACATGTTTTTCAACTTCCTTGAATTGTATTTGTTTATTTTCTGTTATTTATAGATAATTTAGGAGTATAAATTGAATTCATAATGTGTCATTTGTCATATTAGTTTATTAAAAAGCTTATATTCCACCTTCTAGTCCTATTCTTACTCTTCCTCCATTTATGGTAAGGAAACCACACTGGTTGGTAATTGAGTGTAATAGGGATCATTCATCTCAGGAGGTGACATAGCCTCCATTACTGAATAGTTCAACACCAGTAGGAAGATTTGGATTGGAAAACCGAAGGTAAAGTAGAATATTAATGTGAAATGAAGGAAGGCATTCTACAATCTGTAGGGGAAGAAAATAAGAGAAGAACATGTAGCTCCAGTGTCTTAAGGCAAAGAGATTTTTGGAAACTAGTAACCTTTATCAATGGCAAAAATTATTCCAACAGCATTCAAAATAAAACTTAGATGTCTATGACTATGCCCAAGTAAGATTTCTTAAGCAAATATTTTGGCTGTGATGAGTTTTTAGGACATTTTATAAATGATAAATAAAAAGAAAAATATTGTTTCCAAAGCTAGACTTTGGGTGGGTCTGCGAGGTAAGTTGATGCTGGAATCCTGTCTACCAGGCTAAGTGTTTTCAGACTATCATCTAAAAAGCTTTGGTCAAGCTTCAGTGTTGCAGTGGGTTCAGTGGTGCTCCTCCTTGATCTCTCATCAGGGCCAATACACCTATCCTCAGTTGCCTCAAGTACCAGTGGTACCTCTCTTCAACTTTAGGAAACTGCCTGGGCCAGGGTTAAACCTCCTCTCAGGGGACATCCCAAGGCCACTGACCAGGAGGTGCAGGGCTGGGCCCCCTTCCCTCAGTTCAGCTGAAGGAACTACCACAACTTGAAAGTGAAGAGCATTGGAAGTGGACAGAGGATTTGAGGATTAACGGTCTTGGACCAAGATGAAGAACAAAGCCTTCCCGTAACTCTAGGAGACTTGTTCTACAAAAGCAGAATTCTTATCCTCATGGAAGTAAGTTGAATTACCAGAGCTCTGTATTCTGGTACTTCAGATCAGGATCAAGAAAACTGGAGAGACACCAGAAGTTACCCTGAGGGAACTTTTCCCAGTCTTAGCATGTACATCATAGAGCATGGAAAGAGTTAGACAATTTGAAAGCCTTCGAGGTCCTTCTATCTTGAGTGGATGGGGGAAGAGTGACAAGTTCTGTTACAGTATCTATGTGAGTATAGCCAACTTACCTAACTCCTGAAGCAGTCACCAGTGCTCCTGAGGCCACCAGTGAATGGGGGACTCATGTTGGCACCTGCCATGATGATTTGCATTCATTACAGAGGGAGGAACAGTAACCTTTCTGTTAATTAGGAAGAACATAGAAACTGCTTTTCTGGAATTTCTCTGTGCATATGTATGCAGAGTAGACTTGCCTTTCTTCCTTCCCTTTAGATTCAGCCGATTATGTGTATACTTCACCCTGGCCTATAATGTGATAAATCAGTCTCTAAATCCACCTGGACAGGTGTCTTTGCCTTAAAACCTAGGAAAATACAAACAATGGGTCTTTGATCAGAAAAGTAAAAAGAAAGTAGAAAGTATATCATCTTTCCTTCTAAATTCCAGTTTATATGTTTTCACAGACAAATTTTTAAAAATGCATAGCCATATATATTTTTAAGTAAATTTTTTCATTGATTAAAGTAACACTAATTAAAAATGACATTCAGAACAAACATTTCCTCTTTCTCCTTCTGAAAATTACTCAAGGCCAGAAGGAGAATAGAAAACAAACTTCTAATTATATTTGTGGAGACAGTAAATTAGAAGGGCTACCAAACCCGTGGAGAGAGAGAAGAGAATAAAGAAGAAAGGGGAGTGGAGACGCCCACAGTGCACATCTCAGAAAGCTAGTCAAGTTCACTTTTCAAAGGTGCAGGGAACATTCTGAGACACAAGACCAGGTTCTCTATTTGAAATAGTTAGAATGGGGTGCATTGGCTTGAGTCAGGAACTTCCCAGAATATAGTTGGTTTCCCACAAACAGAGGGTGGTGATAAATGAAGAATATTCACCTAAGCTGTACTTTTAGGAAGACATCTGTCTCCATAGCAGCGTAAATAAGGAAGTCCTTGACTTGTGAAAAGAAATATTAGTTGAATATTTCCACTAGCTGTTAATAAATAAAGGCTTATTGAACCTCAACCCAAAACTCTATTTAAGAAAAAGAAAATCCCACTCATCTTAAGAAATAGCTATAATCCCTCCTAAACACAAATCATATGTAAATAGATCATCAAGGAAAAATTCAGAGACTTAAAGGATGAGTAATCAAAAAGGAACCAACAAAATGTCTGTACAAAGATTCTGCAAAAAAAAAAAAAAAGGAAAAAGGAAATGAAAATAAAAGGCAGAAAACAAAAAATACTTACAAAAAATATGTGGTCACATAGCAGAGAAAAATTTTAACCATCTTGCCCCAAATTAAAAAATCTTATGCATCTATGACCAAGTACCAAACATAGAGAAATAAGAGCTCATGGAATACATGGAAAGACAAGAAACTTATTATTATGTGTTAAGTCTTTGAAAAATCTAAAATAGTCTTCCCTCCGTCACAGGTTTTATCATGCCTTTGATTTGGTGCATCCTGGCGCTTTCAAGGTCTCTTTCTAAAGTGGTCAACAGAAGGTTTCAGACAATGGTCAAATGGTCCTTAAATGGTTTGTTAACTGCAGGTGTCCAATCATGCCACCTAGAATGAGGAAGAAAGCAGTGTGCTTTTCAGATAGTTTGTACATGCCAGTGAAGTTGTAACAACTCCTACCCAAAAGCAACTGTAAGAGGCTGAAGAGTGTATTACTTCATGGATTTTAATAATCCATCTCAATTTCAGAGATGTTAAAATGTGAAAAAATGTGCATATTAAAATTGATGGAATATATTAAACTGAACTGTCAGAAACAAGACAAATATTTGTGGTATAAATAAATAAATACGGGTTAAGTATAACTATTAAAGCAAAAATAATGCTATATTTGATCACGAATCAAAGCTCAATTTTGTCCTTTAAACAAGAGATACTTCTATAATAAGGTGATTCTTAATGATTGATAATATAAGCATGATAATAAAAACATGGGCAATGATTAAAAAATGCCAATAAACAGCTATCAAAGACTGTGACTGTTAATTTGCAGAATGGTGAATTAAGGTCAACTGCTAATTTATACACAATTATAATGTTAAAGTATACATAATACAATGAAAGTATAGCAATTACAATTATTTTGTATACAAACAATATAGCTTAAACCTCTAAAAGCAATCCAGAAAAGCAAAAACATCCAGAAAAACAAAAACATCCAGAAAAGCAAAAACCATATGAGATAGAATTAAATAGAACAGAGTCACATTATCAGCAAACATTAATTTACCTGTCTCAGTCAGTGATAAATTAAACAAAAATAAGGGAGATTTAAATAATATAATTAGATACATTAAATTAATCTTTCTACACTACTATAACCTAAAAAGATCAAATATACATTCATAGCATCAGTGGAAAATTAATAGGAATTGATAACATCTTAGATTGTAAAGACAGTTTCAATCAATTAGTCAAAGTAGAAGTAGTACAGAAAGCATTCTGTAATAAAACACATCCCATACAGAGTGAAGTAAGTCAGAAAGAGAAAAACAAATGTCATATATTAATGCATATATGTGGAATCTGAAAAAATTGGTATAGACAATCTTATTTACAAAGGAGAAATAGAGACACAGACATAGAGAACAAACGTATGGATACCAAGGGGGAGGGGGTATGGGATGAATTGGGAGATTGGGATTGACATATATACACTATTGACACTATGTATAAAATAGATAACTAATGAGAAACTACTGTATAGCACAGGGAAACTCTACTCAGTGCCCTATGGTGACCTAAATGGGAAGGAAATCCAAAAAAGAGGGGACATATGTATACATATAGCTGATTCACTTTGCTGTACAGTAGAAACTAACAAAACATTGTAAAGCAACTATACTCCAATAAAAATTTTAAAAAAAGAAAACAAGAAATTAATAACAACATTAAAAAGTTAAAGAGTCTGACCACTGTGGTATTAAAAATAAGAAAAAATAGTTGATAAAAACCTTCTATTTGAAAAAGTAATCCTAAAATAAAACCTTGTACAAATTCTAGAAAATTTATAAAATAGAAATGGTTAATATCTAAGTAGTTGGAATGGAGGCAGGAAGCTCAGAGATATATTCACACACCTAAACATTTATATTAGGAAAAAAATAAATTAAATATCTTAAGCATCTAAGTTATGAAAACAGTGGACTTAAGAAAAGTAGGAAACATTAATAGAAGTAAAATGGGAAAATAATGGATTGAAAAAACAAAAAGAACAATAAAACTTCTTAAAAAGAGAAATCTCAGAGCTACTTTTTGAAAGAGAAAAAATTGGCTAACCTAATTAAGTAAAATGGAAGAATGCACTATGACCAAAAATAAATAAATAACAAGAGGCAAATAATCTTACACAAAGATGAAAATATTAATACATACAAATATTATTACATAGTATATATATTTATTTATTTAAATATGTATACAATAATGTTTTCCAGATATACAGTCATTACCTTTGCAAATAATGATCAGTTAACTGAAAAATACATCAAAAAAATAAACAGAAAAGCTATTATAAACAATAGAAGAATTTAGCAAGGAAAATAAATCACTTTTTTCTATTCACAAACAACATAGTTTAAACATAGAATGATTTTTTTCAAACTCCTTTTTACTCTACTAGCAAAGCAAAAATACTACAAATAACCTTGTAGAAATGTGCAAGACTTATATGAAGATTATTCTATGTGCTTGGAAGATTGACTCTACAAAAGAGGACTGATTATCTAAAAATTTCTGAAATTCCCCAAATCCCAGTAAAATACCATGGGGATTTTGTTTTAGTAACTGATGGCATTATATCTAAGTAATAAAACCAGAATAAATAGTTAAAAGAAAAATATTAGAAAGTGAAGAGTAATGATACGAAACTAGCCTTACTAGACACTGAGATTTATTATAAAGCTGCGATCATTTGACAGATGTGATTCTGTATACAAACTTAGAAAGACTGCTAGAACAATAAAGCAGAAACAAAATAAAAACAGAAATAGAAAACATACGTACAGGAATTTAATGTAAAATAAAAGTGACATTCAAATTGGGTGGATTATACAATAAATGATGTTGGACAATCTTGTATCTACCTCGAAAAAAGTAAATTTGGGACCATGTGTACTACCTTAAACCCACAACATTCCAAATTGAGCACAAAATACATGTATAATTAAAAGAAAAAAAACTGGAAAATATTGGAAGAAAAATAATTACAAATACATATACATGTGTATATAACATATGTGTGTATACATACATGTGTACAAAACTTTTGTAAATATGATACAAAACTCAAACCCAATTAAAAAATAATACGTAAGCACTTTAAACAAATTTTGCCGGTGCATTACCATAAGCAATATACAATGACAAAAGTGACAGACTGTGATATATATTTTCCAAGATACATATAAAGAGCTAATATTAGTTCGTAAGAAAAAGTTGAAAAATTCAATAGAAAAATAAGCTAAAGATATGAACTAACAGTTCACAAAAATAAATAGCTCTTAAACATATTGAATTCCTTCAAAATCACTCTCTGGTGTGTGGCTTTAGAGAGGCAGTTGCTCTCATGCATAGCTGGAAAGCAAATTGGCAGTTGCTATTGAAATTACCATGCATATCTAAGAATTTCCCTGTAGGTACATTCCCATGTGTATAAGAGGATATAGACTAAAATTTATTCACTTAATGTTATTAATGATAACAAAACACTGGAAACAAAATTAACGTCCTTCAGATAAATTACATTTTATTCACACAATCCATCTAAGAATTTTTCTATACCTATATTTCCATATGTATAAGAAAATGGTGATTAAGTGATTTATAGTCTACACTACAGAATAATAGCCACCTTTAAAAAGTATTGAGGAAGCCTTTATGAACTGATGTGTGAGCATCTCCCAGTCATATTAAATGATATGCCAACAGTGTGCTTACTAATTTTATATCATCTTTATAAAGCTATTTGAATAAAAGAGAGGCAAAGAATATTTATACGCATTTGTTGGATATGCAAAAATATATACCTAAATTCATACAGAAGACACTGATACAATTTGCAACTTGTGGGAGGAGGACTTGCAGGTCTGAGGGAGAATTGCACGTTAGGAGACTTTCAATGACTGCCTTTTTTGCACTTCCTGAATTTTGAACCATATAATTTTGCCTCACCTTAGGCAAAATAATGAAGATTATTAATTTCAGAGGAATCTACACATTGATCAAAGTTGGTTGAATTAGCTGCCCAATTTCTTGTTAATCTATGCCTAGTTAAATAGACTTTGCATACAATGAGGATTCTTGTAGCCTTTTCATGGAATATAACCTGAGTCTAAGATAGTCACTACCTGCATAGTTTATAACAAATTCTGAATATTTAATCTGAATGAGAAATTTCCAAATTCTGCTATTCAACTGCCTGGCCAACTTTTTCAATTTTCTGAATCAGGTACACAAGTATTAAAATTGTATATAATATTTCCTTGAATTTTTAAACTTAATGAAAATTATAGGTTGCTTTGATAATAGTTCATTAAAAATTGGAGTAAGATTTAGCTTTTAGCGTAACTGATCATGTTTAGTAAAATTACTTGACTAGAAAGCAAAGAATCTAATACTTTGTAAAAATTATTATTTTCAATTTAGGGAATTGCACGTGCATATGATTACTGATGTATGTAAAATCTGTGTCTTCCACTTGGCTAACTTTTAAGACCCAGATAATCAGACATTTAGAAAGTTCTTTAAATTCATGTTTCTATCACAATTTTATCAAAGTCAATCTTTACTTTGATTTCCTAGGAATTACTAGAACTTCTCTTGTTAATCAATTTACTCTTCAGCATCTCTGTCCTAAGTCTGTCTAAATGCCTGGTTTGCAATTTACAGAAATTCTGGCTAAGAAAGGTATGGAAAATTACTGGTGGAGTTCCATTCTATGACCATATTTCAGGTACTCTAAATCATTCATTATTCTTTTCTCATAAAGTAATTGTGTAATATCATGCTCAAAATTGAGAAAGATGAGAAAGATAAATTAACTTCCATAAGTTTTTTCAAGTTATTATTAATACTTGTGTTAACATGTTTTATTAGTTGATATAGAAAATTAGGTAGAAAATTAGGAAAGGTGGATTTTATCCATTACATGCGCATTTTGGTAAGTATGGTTTGAGTAAAAGCTAAATCTTAAGTTATTTACTATTTTGTCTAATATCCTTTCTTCCATTTGCTTAAACATTGTTAAATTTAATTGTAGTTGTTTCCCTGGTGGATCTCTTTATTTTTTTATTTCAGCATAAAATATGTTACATTGTTCAAATGTTTATTCTCATTCTGTACCCATAAATTCAATGATTTAAACTCAGCATCTCTCAAGAATTTGAAATTTAAGAGACTACCCTTCTTTACATTTGGAATCTTTATCAGTCTCTATTCTGACCACATTAAAAATAAGCCCATTAGTTGTTTGCAGATTTTCTGATGATGCCCATTCTAACAGGTGTGAGGTGATATCTCATTGTAGTTTTGATTTGCATTTCTCTAATAATTAGTGATGTTGAGCAGCTTTTCATGTGCTTCTTGGCCATCTGTATGTCTTCTTTGGAGAAATGTCTATTTAGGTCTTCTGCCCATTTTTGGATTGGGTTGTTTGTTTTTTTAATACTGAGCTGCATGAGCTGTTTATATATTTTGGAGATTAATCCTTTGTCTGTGGATTCATTTGCAAATATTTTCTCCCATTCTGAGGGTTGTCTTTTCATCTTGTTTATGGTTTCCTTTGCTGTGCAAAAGCTTTGAAGTTTCATTAGGTCCCATTTGTTTATTGTTGTTTTTATTTCCATTACTCTAGGGGGTGGATCAAAAAAGATCTTGTTGTGATTTATGTCAGAGTGTTCTTCCTATGTTAGTTCTTCCTAGTTAGTTCCTAGTTAGTTCTTCCTATGTTAGTTCTTCCTAGTTAGTTCCTAGTTAGTTCTTCCTATGTTATGTTTCCTCTAAGAGTTTTACAGTGTCCGGTCTTACATTTAGGTCTCTAATCCATTTTGAGGTTATTTTTGTATATGGTGTTAGGCAGTGTTCTAATTTCATTCTTTTACATGTAGCTGTCCAGTTTTCCCAGCATCACTTATTGAAGAGGCTGTCTTTTCTCCATTGTATATCCTTGCCTCCTTTGTCATAGATTAGTTGACCATAGGTGCATGGGTTTATCTCTGGGCTTTCTATCTTATTCCTTTGATCTATGTTTCTGTTTTTGTGCCAGTATTATATTGTCATGATTACTGTAGCTTTATAGTATAGTCTAAAGTCAGGGAGTCTGATTCCTCCAGCTCCGTTTTTTTCCCTCAAGACTGCTTTGGCTATTCGGAGTCTTTTGTGTCTTCATACAAATTTTAAGATTTTTTGTTCTAGTTACGTTAAAAAATGCCATTGGTAATTTGATAGGGATTGCAATGAATCTGTAGATTGCTTTGAGTAGTAGAGTCATTTTCACAATATTGATTCTTCCAATCCAAGAACATGGTATATCTCTCCATCTGTTGGTAAGATCTTTAATTTCTTTCATCAGTATCTTATAGTTTTCTGCATACAGGTCTTTTGTCTCCCTAGGTAGGTTTATTCCTAGGTATTTTATTCGTTTTGTTGCAATGGTAAATGGGAGTGTTTCCTTAATTCTCTTTCAGATTTTTCATTATTAGTATATAGGAATGCAAGAGATTTCTGTGCATTAATTTTGTATCCTGCAACTTTACTAAATTCGTTGATTAGCTCTAGTAGTTTTCTGGTGGTATCTTGAGGATTCTCTATGTATAGCATCATATCATCTGCAAACAGTGACAGTTTTACTTCTTCTTTTCCCATTTGTATTCTTTTTATTTCTTTTTCTTCTCTGATCGCTGTGGCTAGGACTTCCAAAACTATGTTGAATAATAATGGCGAGAGTGGACATCCTTGTCTTCTTCCTGATCTTAGAGGAAATGCTTTCAGTTTTTCACCATTGAGAATGATGTCTGCTGTGGGTTTGTCATATATGGGAATGTAACTTGATACAGCCACTATGGAGAACAGTATGGAGGTCCCTTAAAAAACTAAAAATAGAATTACCATATAACCCAGCAACCCCACTACTGGACATATACCCAGAGAAAACCATAATTCAAAAAGACACATGCACCTCAATGTTCATTGCAGCACTATTTACAATAGCTAGGTCATGGAAGCAACCTACATGCCCATTGACAGATGAATGGATAAAGAAGACGTGGTACATATATACAATGGAATATTACTCAGCCATGAAAAGGAATGAAACTGGGTCATTTGTTGAGACATGGATGGATCTAGAGACTGTCATTCAGAGTGAAGTAAGTCAGAAAGAGAAAAACAAATATTGTATATTAACTCATATGTGTGGAACCTAGAAAAATGGTACAGATGAACCAGTTTGCAGGGCAGAAGTTGAGACACAGATGTAGAGAACACACGTATGGACACCAAGGGGGGAAAGTGGCCGGGGGTGGTGGTGGTGGTGTGATTATTTGGGTGATTGGGATTGACATGTATACACTGATGTGTATAAAATTGATGACTAATAAGAACCTGCTGTATAAAAAAAATAAATAAAATAAAATTCAAAAATTAAATAAAAATGTGACACAGACACTAAGTAAGCAAATGCTGTTGGAAAAATGGTGCCAATAGACTAGCTCTTTGCAGGGTTGCCACAAACCTTCAATTTGTAAAAAAAATACAGTATCTGTGAAGTGCAATAAAGTGATACAATTAAAAAAAAAAAAAACCCCAGATAGGGGGTTCTGTATTTCAGCAGAGGAAATAACATACTAAACCCTTTTTGAAATACAACATAATTTGAAATTACTAGAGAGCTTCATTTTGTGTGTGTGTGTGTGTGTGTGTGTGTGTGTGTGTGTGTGTGAGATCATTTGCTGAGCACAATTTTAGTTATGAATCTGATTAATTTTGAATAGCAGATGTTAATTAAAATTTAATAACACTTCATTTAACTAGGTTACTTATTCTCAAAAGCACTCCACAACTCGATTTTACGATTCATAGAAGCAAAAATACCCACTTCTTATGCAATATAATGATTCCAAGTTAAATGGAATATAATGAGAAGAGCAGGGATGAAGTACATGTAAATCAGTATCAAATATTATTTTGTGATACTTTAGCTACATGTAATCCTTGGCTCCTAAATTAACTCACCTTTCATAACGTAAGATATAGTTATGAGATTGAAAACACTGTGTTTAATGCTTGGGGCAAAGCGAAGATGAATAAAACAGCCTCTGACCTCAAGGATATTAAATCTAGTAGAGGATTAAACAAAAGGAATTTTATGATTGCACATTAGAATTTCTGAAGTAGATGCTTAGAGGCTCTGTAATTCAGCAGCTGAGCACGGGTTTTTAGCGTCTTGCTGCCGTGTTATTCTGAGCTTGTAGTCTCTTTCCTCATCATGTCAAGATGGCTGCACTGATTCTGGGTTATGTGGCAAGGTCAAGTGGGAGAGGGGAGGAGGAAATAGATGTGTTTCTTTAGCAATGAGAAAGTACGTTCAGAAACTCTCAAGCAGATTTCCCATCACATCACATTGGACAGAAATGTGCCACACCCTGTTTCTAAACAAATAACCACCAAAGGGAATGGGTTTGCCCTGACTGGCTTGCTGAAGCACACGGCCTTGTAAAGAGGGGTTTCAACTGAACACAGTCAGGCCTCTGGTAGCAAGGAGGAAAGGGAAAAGGGATAGACTTTATTTAGGTAACTGTTAATACCCTCTGTATTATTAAACTTTTTTGAGGAGAGAAGTGTCATGATCAAAGCTGTGCTTTTTATCTTGGCAAGTGAAATGTAATTTGGCACAGTTTTAAAAGCACATCCTAGGTTTCATGGAAACTGGCTATTTTATGCTTCTCTTTTTCTTCTTTCCTTCCTTCTCTTTCTTTCTTCCTCTTCTTTATTATTTTAATTAATTATTTCACTTACTAAATATTTATATCTATCACCCTTACTTTTTTCCTGTTAAATATAATTTCCTTTCACCTTCACCTTAGTCTTACAATTATTTCTTTTATAGACAACTAAAATATCCATAAAACCTATCTTAATCCATTGTTGACCCCCTACAATTAGATTGGCTACATCATTTGTGAGGCCTAGTGCAAAATGAAGATGCAAGGCTTTTTTTTCAAAATTTATTAAAACTTTAATATGGCAACAGCAGAGCATTAAACTAAGGACGTAACCCTGTGGCATCTGCACAGGCTACATTCCTGTGAACCTGGGCCCTGATTAACAGTTTGTCCTCCATCCTATCCCCAAAGAGATCTTTTCTATTGTTCTTAGGATGAGGACCTACATCCTTAATATGAGCTAAATGTTACCATCCTAATTCTCCATCTGCATCTACAACACACTTGTCCCTGCTCTTAACTCTGGTCTCCAGCCATAGTAGTTTTCTTTCACTCCCCCTCTTATACCAAGCCACTGGACACTTGCATATGTTATATCTTCTGCCTGCCCCTCCTGTCCTGTTTATCTTTCAAATCATATCATTCATCACATCCTCTTAAAACATCCACTGACTTTGTAATTGTGGCAAACTTTTATCATGTGGCGCTGCTTTTTTGTAACAATTGTAACATTTATAGATGTTACATTTATAAATGTTACATTTATAAATAAATGTATTCTTGTTTTGCATACTTTTTTTTTTAACTGTTTCCTGGCCATTTGGTCAGGAAGATCAAATGTCTTTACCTGTTGTTTAAAATCTTACTGCCTAGCACAGTGTCAGGCATACAGAAAGAAGTGTCTCAATAAATACTCAGCAATTCAATGGCAGAATGGGGGTGATGAGGATAGAGTGGAGAATAGGACAGATATAGTTTCTGTTACAATAATGGTTATAATCTAGACAAACTGGGAGTGAGATTCTATGAAGCTAATGCATTCGTTCCATTATCTGTAAAATTTTTAAATATTTAAAATATTAAATATTTAAAAATAATATTAAATATTTATATTTTAATATTTTAAATTAAATCAATGAAAAATGATTTATATTTTTCCTCCTTATATAATTCTTACAGGTTTTATTTGTGCAGAATATGGGTTGGTTTTGATATGGGTAAGACTGGTTTGCTTAGGAATGACCATTAAGTGAATTGAAGTGCTTAACACACTCTTTGCATTGATTCTCAACCAAGAGCATTTTCTTAAGTGAATCTGAGATATATACATGCTTCCCTATGTGGCTGAATTTCAGCCAATTATACAGTTGCATCAGGAGCTGGAACACAGTGTTCAAGTGGACATCTTGAAGAAGGTTTGTCTCCCTTCTACTGTACATTCATAGAATCAATAGATTTGTTCTACTTACATTTAAAATAGAGAAATTGTTGTATTTATGCATGATGCTAAGACTGTTTTAAGTCAGCTGGAAATAATTTCTCAATATTTCTTCACAGTACTCTGTCTTCATGGTGAAAATAGATGGTAAAGTTTTTCTAGGAAAGGTTTGACCTCTGCAAGGGGTCAGATTTTGCCCTTGGTCTGAAGGTAGTTTTAATACTCGTAATAGAAAGAACTGCATTTATGTTGTGAATAGCTGACCAAATGCATAACTTTCTCTCCTTCTGAGGAGCGGGACCAAAATTCCTTCTCATTGTCTGTGATAGCAAGACAGAGGGAGGGTTTCCTTAAGTTCTTCTAAAGGTTGCTGCAGATACCAAATGACATGGTCAGAGTGCTTTGCTGGTCATCTTTTTAACTTCCTATTCCTTTAATCACAGCTAGGAGACAGGTCTCTTAGGAAGTTTCGATATTTTCCAAAGGTAAGTAAAGCTTTTATTACTAACAGTTTCTGAGTCATTTGTTTATAGAAAAAACTTAGGAAACATGAAGCTATATTTGAGGTGAAGAAACACATTTTTTTCATCCTTTCATCACTTAAATATATTAGAATGTGTTCCTGTTAAACTTCCAAAGGAAATGTATCTTTTGAATGGTGTTAGTCATAAAAGAATTGTTTTTCAAAAGGTACACATTCTCTAAGGAATTTTGTGAAAGTGGAATACAAACATGTAACCAGTTTTATTCTGTTTCTTGTTCTCCAAATTATTTTAAAATGTATATGTACGATTCCTGCAGTATACATAAAATACACGAATGGTGTCAGTTGTACATAAATACTTAAGTAAAATGTTTTCATTTAAAAATGTAAGCTGGGGGCTTCCTTGGTGGCACAGTGATTGAGAGTCCGCCTGTCGATGCAGGGAACACGGGTTCGTGCCCCCATCCAGGAGGATCCCATATGCCGCAGAGCGGCTAGGCCCGTGAGCCATGGCCGCTGAGCCTGCGCTGAGCCTGCGCTCCGCAACGGGAGAGGCCACAACAGTGAGAGGCCCGCGTACGGCAAAAAAAAAAAAAAAAAAGTAAGCTGGGTAAACACTTTCTCCATATTCAAATTCCAACATTTATAGTTGAAATTCTGAATTTCTGTAGTAGAATTGGTTTTATAGGAAAGAAAACACATCTGTCAAAGTCGGAATAATGATATAAGATTCAGATTCACTATATTTGCTTAGGTTTTTCATGAAGGGCATAATACCAACTAATAATGTATGTTATCTAATCTAGAGTGATATGAACTATAGGTAGGTACATGGTGGGCATTCTAAGCTTGAAATTTTCCTTATCTATTCAGATTGCCAATCCCCTTTCCACTCCTCTCTCTCTCTCTCTCTCTCTCTCTCTCTCTGTATGTGTACCATATATACCTACACATGAATATATATGTATGGCCATATATGGCCATACAGCCTATATGTATATGTGTATATATATATATATATATATGTGTATATATGTATATATACACACATACACACAGGCAAAACAAACAAACAAACCTGTGTCCCACTCCCAGTTTATTTCACTGTAATAAAGTTGCATTCCACACGTAATTACAGTTGACCCTTGAACAATGCGGGACTTAGGGGCATCAACATTGCCTCCTGCAGTAGAAAATCCTCCTATAATTTTACAGTCATCCCTCTGAATTGGTTGGATTCAACCAACTGTGGATTGTGTTGTACTGTAATACATATTTATTGAAAACAATTCAGGTATAAGTGGACCCATGCAGTTCAAACAGTTGTTGTTCAAGGGTCAACTTTATATACGTATATGTCCTGTGTGTTGGCTGCATAACACAATTAAATACAAATACAAAACATACAGAACTTAATTTATATTTGCAGTTAGCTTTAAAGTTAAAATGAAATGGAGTCATTTATTCATTCATTCAGCAAATGGTTACTTAATACCTGCTATGTACGGGAACACAATAACCTTATTCCTATGTGTAGGTATAAAGACTTCTTTTCTCCCAGTGCCTTTCTGTGTACTCCATTTTTGTTTGTTCGTTTGACTCAAATGAACTAGAGTAGAAAATTAAAATATGATTTTTGATTCTTCATGGTTCCAGCTAAGATTGTTAGGAAGTTTTTATCTCTTTCAGCAATGCCTCTGTTTATTGCCTAACTTTTGAATTTCTAGGAGTAATAGAATTCCATGCCTTGGAATTTTCCATGAAAGTAATTCTTACTTAGACTTGATGACCTATCATGGCACCATTCTTCAACTTGTTTTCATTTTTTGAGATGTCTCAAAATATCTAAATTTCCTAATGAAAAGTCATTGGTTAAGGAAGACTATCATTTGTATAGTGGTAAAAAGCTTTTTCTTGGTCTACTACTAGAAAGAAGAGGGAAAGAAAGTCGATTGTCGGGAAAATAAAGAGGAAAGGAAGAGATTTAAAAGCAGGACTTGTGATTTTAACTTCAACATGTAATGATCTTGGAAGTCATCAGTCATGTCCTTACAACAAGAAAAAGTTGAACAAACTGAAGGTCAATGGCTTTTCTTGGAAGCATCAGATAAATGAGGTCTCGTGGCAAACTGCCATGCTGAAATTTGGAGAGAGGCTAATGCAGAGGCACATCCAAGATCTGTTTACCTGGAGCAGAAGCCCTGGAGTAGTACACTGGTTAAGTAATCTTTAAATTATAATTTTCATGAATGGCTAGAGGCTGTGGACTAGTGTGATTGTGAAAAATTCTGAGTAGTACAGTCTTAGGGAATACACCCATACTTTCATGGGTTTTACCTCCTGAGGAACTAAGATCCTTTCTTGGTTCTGGAAAAGAGAAAAGAAGAGTAATCATTGTGAAATATGTTCAGGGTGTTCTCCATCACAAAGACCTGCTCTTCAGGGAAAAAGATCTTAAGGGTAGGGGGGATTTCTGCCACTACAGTACCTCTTGTCTTCCTTTGTCACCTGGCGGCTGCGGGGGGAGCGAAGAAACCCTTATTTGTGTAGGTCAGAACCTTGGAACATGGGGCCACTAAAAGACCAAGACTTAGTCATAAGATTACGGAACTCTCCCTCTTCTCTGTATGCTACCATCATGCTAACAGGGCTCCAGTATAGGTATAGGGAGATTATAGCTGAAAGGGTTTCAAGATACAGACTTAGATCTAAAGAGATGGAGAAAAATATATCATGCTCAAAAGAAAGCTGACATGACTATTTTAATTTCAGAGAAAGCAGATATCAGAACAAGGAAGATCATCAGGGGAAAAGAGAGTACAAAGAATTTCAGTAGCTTGTCAGTGACAGTCAAGATTCAAAACCAGAGACCCTACCTTAACCAAGACTTGATTTTGTTTATTCTATTAATATGGGGTTAAGGCTACCTTTTATGAAGCTGAGCTGGATACCTCAAATCTAGAATGGCTTCATTCATCAGTGACCATGTGTGGGGTGACCAGCTCCTGTTTTTCCCATGTCCTTTCCCTAATCAGTCTCCAGTCTCTCTGACACCAGCCAACCCTCTTGGATCACAGACCTTCCTCCCCATCTGCTGTAAACCTTGGTTTCCTCTGCAGATCAATTTAGAATGCAGGGATGCTTTCATCAAGTACCCCGCATCCATCACTTCATATGATTTAAATTAGTGAAAAGGCTATTATTATAATAAAGTTAGTGACATTGCAAGTAGAATTTGAGAGTATCAACTATTTTTGGGTTATGGGACCAGGATTGGGGTAGAAGCTAAATAGAGGAGATGCTTAGAATAAGGAACCCGTCATTTTGTCCTTCTAAATTGTGATATAATATTCCTCCAAGCAAAGATGGACTGCAGTACTTCGCATGATTCTTAAGGGCAAGGACCATAACTTACTCATCTCTGTTTCCTCCAACTTGGGATTTGTAAATAGAAGTTGTTTTAATAAATGTTAGATGAGTTACAATCCCTCATAATCATTTAAAATAGTAAAACATGCCTCAAGTTTTAGGAAAAGCTCATAAATATATGATAAATATATTGCATACAAAATTAAATCTATTTTATACAAAGGTATGCAGTGTGGCATTCATATAACACATAAATAATATAACTCGATTGTATCATAAATTTTGCCTAAATCTAACAAGCTAGCTATAAAAAGCATTTTCATTTTCTTGTTCTTTTAAATTTAAAATCATTTGATAGAAGGTTTTAGATGACCTAGGTTTCTGAAAAAGGCTGTCCTTGGAACTTTGAATAATGCTTTCCTTTTATCTCCATATATGTCTCTTAAACAAAAAGTCATTCCAATTCTTGGCCTAGGGCTGAGCTCTTTAAAAAGGAAGTCTCTTTTCCTTTTTGCAATTCAATGCACAATGTTCAATTGGTAGACCAGTACAATAATAGGTAAAGGCGCTTGAAATGTAGTTCTAAATTAAATATCTTCAAATAAACAGAATGAGGAAAATCATGGGCTGCCTACATGACCACACATTGTAAATTCCAGGGATTTACCATGAAAGGAAATTTCTCTTGTATTCTGATTTCCATCATTCATCACCAAACAAGTGTTTTGTCTGTTAAAATTTTAAACATGCCATCTTACAACAGATGAGAGTGCTACAGCATGACTCAGTGCAGCAATTATTCTGGTAATCACAGGGTTGGAATACTAGAATGTGTTAAAAGAGATTGGAATGTCACTACAGCAGTTATGTAATCATCTTTTTAAATATTTTGTGAGTCTCTTGTGTTCTATAGTTGAATCATGTAATATAGTTAATAGCATATTTAAAACCATAGAACTGTGCTCCAGTGAATTTTGTGTGTGTGTTTGTGATAGTGTGTGGGTTGTGAGTGATGATACTCTATCTACTAAACATGTATTTTGATGAATTAAAGGGTCTCTATTTCACTAATTGGTTTAAGATTAGTATATTGGTGATTTGCACTATTCAACTAAGTCTACTGGTTATTTGACTATTGAATATCTTGGTTCTTTTACTGTTGAATCAATCAAGTTTTTAATTGATACATGGCTAATTTTCCTCTTTACTTCCCTTCCTCCCTTTGTTCCCCCCTTCCTCCCTCCCTTCTGCCTTCCTTCCTTCCTATGACTGTGGGTAACATTATTCATAGTTTGTACTTCAAACAAGATGAACTTTTACTGGTAGTATAGTCTAGAGCCATTTACTAGTGACCTTTCTTAACCATTGTGTGACTCAGTTTCCTCATTTAAAGTTAACCTCATCAAGTTCTTTTGAAGAGTGCCTGAAACATATTAAAATTCTCAATATATTAAGAACCCATTCAGTGGAATTTCATTGCAAGGATTGTATTCCTTTTGGAATTTTTCAAGTCCCTGTTTATGTTTCTTCAGTATTACGTTTTTCAGTTAACACTTTACTTAAAATTAAGTTTTGGTGACTGGTGTGATGCTCTTGTTTTTACACTATTTAGTATTACTATTATAGAACTATTCATGCTTCTCTGCAGCCTGCTTTCTTCCTACTTCACAAATGCATGAATGTCAATTTCCGAACAATTTCTCACTTGGGGAAACTAGTTGTAGCCCTCTACCTCCTACCTGGGATTCTGAAGGTGTTAAATTCATAATTCTGTCACTGACGTGTGCCTCCCACATAACCCATAACACCATGCTTTCGTTAGGAAATGGTCCTAAATATATCATACAGGCTCTTTCTGCTCTTTACCTCCTGCACTGTTACTTCCTCTGGTACTCGTAATTCTAGGAAGCCTGGATCAAACTGTATACATGGTTTATCCATGCCCAGATTTCCAATAACATTTCCCATTGTAGCGTAGGATGGTTGTGCTGGTGGGAAAGGAGTGTGATTTCCCTTTATATTTATATATTATATTATATAATATATAAGACACCCACATTTCTGTGGAATGTTCAGTGGAGGTCACCAAGTCCACTTTTATAGATTCACTGTTATGGGGACAGAGCACCTCACCACTCACTCTCGAATACTACCTTCATTATTTCATTATCATCAAACTACATATATTTTTAATGACCAAGTGATTCTGTTACATTACATGCTTGATGTCCTAGTCAATTTCATTCATGGAATTTTAGATTTCCCCTTTCCTGGATAAATTCCTGTAATTATACTGGTCTCTGACAGCCTCTGCCATTACTACAAAATCACTCTTCATAACTGATGAAATATATTAAACTCATTGTTCCCTGATTGCCTCAGCTTTTCTGGCATTTGGCATGCCTTCATTTCAGCCACCAGTGGTAAAGCCAAAGCTTGAAAAGTGTCATCATTCAGAAGTACTTCACCTTCAAGTTGAAAACTAACAAACTCTGAACTGACAATTGACAAATCTGAACCTGAATTTAACCCTCTTGTATATTCTTCTTCATGTGTCTCTTGGGAAAAAAATCCAAAGAATAAAAACATTTGTGTCTCATTTGTTTATTTAAGAATAATAAGTAGTTAACACATTACAAACTACTAGGTTAATTTCATATTAACAATTTAATATACATATATGATTACTTACATTATAGTGCCATATATGATTGTATAAATTACAGCACCTGGATTTCAAGGAAAATTCTGTTTATGACTCTAATCCTTAATATGTTGTTTAAGATACTCTCATGGTCCATTTTAAACTGTATCAGAGTCTAACCTTTCTGATTACTTCTCTGCTAATGGCCACTTACTGTCCTAATTGGACTGTTCATTCCTTTTGTAGGAGATAAAATTAGAGTGTTTTCTCTTTGCATTTAGCTAATTGCTTAACTTTTCCCAATTGAAATAATTGCTACAACAGGTAGACAGTTGAAAATTTTAATTATTTAGTTTATGCCTTAAACATTAAGCTACTTTTATTTTAAAATACAGTTATAATAACAAGGAGTATTTTAAAAAATTATATACCCACCTAATAAATAAATATTTTCATATTCTGTAGCAATACATTTTAAGATCAGAATACTAACATTAAGTATATTAATTATAATTATATTGTTTTTAGTATAACTAACGTGACAATGTAATCATGTATGACAGACACTGCAATGAGAGTAATTTAAAAACATAATTTCTTTCTCACATAAAAATCTATGTTGGGGGGCTTCCCTGGTGGCTCAATGGTTGAGAGTCCGCCTGCCGATGCAGGGGACACGGGTTCGTGCCCTGATCCGGAAAGATCCCACATGCCGCGGAGCTGCTGGGCCCGTGAGCTATGGCCGCTGAGCCCGTGCGTCCGGAGCCTGTGCTCCGCAACGGGAGAGGCCACAACAGTGAGAGGCCCGCGTACTGCAAAAAAAAAAAAAAAAAAATCTATGTCCTCTCCCTTTAAGGGCATGGCCCAGAATTTGCATACATTACTTCTATGCTGATCCCATTGGACAGAACTTTTTTGCCAGGGAGGTTTTAAATATACTCATTTTCAAATATCATATGATACCACTTATATGGGAAATCTAAAAAAACAAACAATGATACAAATGAACTTATTTACGAAACAGAAACAGACTCAGAGGACAAATTTATGGTTCCGGGGGGGAAGGGTGGGAGAGAGGGATAGATTGGGAGTTTGGATTGAATGTACACACTGCTATATTTAAAGTAAAATGCCTTTCCATGAAAAAAAAAGTCATTTTTTTAAGCAGCCATCAGTTTGGCTTAAAATACCAACTCTACTACTACTAAGGATGTTAATGGCTATTGGGAGGCAACTCGCAGTCTCTACCTCCTATATTAATGACTTCTCCGGTCTTATTTCAGAGACAACATTTTTTGAGCTCTCACCATAAGCCAGATCCAGTTGATTTAAAATGAATGGAATATAATCTTTACCCTGGAGATTATAAATTAGTCCTTGTGATAAGCAGGGGTGGAGGATAGGAGTATGATGCAATGTATTTTCCAGGGGAAGAATAGGCTAAGACATTCTAGGTAGTGAAATGTATCAGAACATGTCACTTCAAAATATGCCACTTTGGTATATTGATTATTTTGAGCTGATGACACTTGAAAAACAGCAAATGCAGATAGAGGCTTTCTCTGAACTCTGCTTATCTGCCTAAAGACTTATCCTTCAAAAGAAACTCAGCTGTCAACAGTCTGGTCCCGTCCCTGGGATTTTCATCAACCAATATTGACTTTCATCACAGGAGAGGAGACTGGAAGTCCACACCACACCCAGACACACTGTAACAAGCAATGATACCTCCCATCTATTATTCTAAGGGCTCATTCATTTTTCCTAAAAATCAATTGACTTCTAAGAGGCCTGCATCCCCACTCCCCCTGTTAAGATGGTATTTAATCCTGAATTCTAAGCCACTTCAGGGAAACTCATTTTTTCCTGAGTACCCACCATGCATACATGAGGTATACATGCTAATAAACTTCTGTTTGTTTTTCCTCTGTTAATGTCTTTTATTACAGGAGTCTGAGCCAAGAACTCAGAAGTACAGAGGAAATTTACCTTTCTTCCTGCACAGTAGTGAGATAGGCTATGAAAACAAGCTGTGTCATGAAATGGCACAATGTAGAGAACAGGAATAAGTTCAATATGGCAGTATGTAGAGAGTTTGTAGAGGGAAAGTAGTAGGAGATGAGCCCATGGAGGTATCTTGTGATGTGATGTGAAGGGCTCTGTGTGTTTGAATTTTACCATGTAGACCAAGGATCCACAAACTAGGGCCCATGGGCCAAATCCAGTTTGCCAGTTTTTGTAAATAAAGTTTTATTGGAATACAGTCACACCCACTTGTTTACCTCAAGTATCTATGGCTGCTTTGCTGCTACAATAGGAGAGTTGAATAGTTGTGACGGATGCAGTAAGGCCCACACAGCCTAAAATATTTCCATCTGTCCCTTCACAGAAAAAGACTGTCAACCTTCCAGATGTAGACAAGGATTGCTCTTTGGAAGGAGCACAGGCTCCAGACGCGCAGGCTCAGCGGCCATGGCTCACGGGACCAGCCGCTTCGCGGCATGTGGGATCTTCCCGGACCGGGGCACGAACCTGTGTCCCCTGCCGAGGCAGGTGGACTCTCAATCACTGCGCCACCAGGGAAGCCCCTCTTTGTAAACTTTAAAGCAGTAGAAATCTCTAAACCTAGAAATCTGTCAGTTTTCCGAGTGACTTCTTCAAAACCAAGTTACCCCAAGTTTTCTTAAACTCGAAGCTTTTAAAGAGCTCTTCATGAAGTTGTCGTATGGTATTAATGCACAATGATCATCATTCATTAAGTCTACATTAATCTGATAGACATTATACTTCAAATAATTCCTGCCTACTGCATTACCTTTGTCCTTTGTGAGCTTAAATTTCACCTGTCAACAGCAATCGCTTTGGAGTGTGATATTTGTATATACACACAAAATAGTCTTGCCTTGGCAAATGTGTACTTGAAAGGTAATGCCTTAAGCCACGAACTTTTGCACTTTTCTTCACTTCATATATTACCATATTTTTATAAGGTTTTAAGGTTTAGTGTTTCCCTGTGTAATTTTTTCTGTTCTATTGTTATAAATAAAAGTATTTCTTTTACTAATGCAATATAAATCACTGTGACTTGTTATTAAATAAGCAGATTCTGTTAGAACTCCTTTATTCCTCATAATTTAATTTACCATCAATTTCTTGCATTTTAAATGACAACTGTGCTATCGAGCTACCTTTTGTTTTGCATAGTGAGGATGTAGAGCAATCTGATGCCTTTAGATGCAGCCATGAGTCTTTGTTTTTTCAGAGAGTCTCTGCCTTACTGGAAAACAGATAAATCCCTTCAAGACATTTTAAAAGCACTATGTCATAGTTAAAACATGAAAAACAAACTGGTAAATCAGAAAAAACTGTATTATCATGAATATGTAAAGAACTTAAAAATCATAAATAGGGACTTCCGTGATGGCACAGTGGTTAAGAATCTGCCTGTCAATGCAGGGGACACGGGTTCGATCCCTGGTCTGGGAAGATCCCACGTGCCGCAGAACAATTAAGCTCATATCTCAACAGAAATTAGAAAAATGTGGATATTAAGTTCACAATGTCAATAGAAATGGCTAATAAATATGTGAAGAGATGCATAACCTCAGTGAAATAAAAGAAATGCCAATTAAAAACATAAATAAATACTAATATTTCTACTTATCTGATTATAAAGGTGAATAAAAAGTATTAGCTCCAGTAGCTTGGGTCCATAAAAATATAAACACTCTAATCTTCTGTTGACAAGAGTATGGTTTTCAGTCTTTCTGGAAGACAGTTTGGCTATATATACTACATTTTAAGTGTTATGCTATTTACAGCATCATTCTGATAATTTTATAGGAATTTATGCTAAGGAAATAGTAGAACAAGGGCATAAAGATGCATTCATAAGACGGCTCATGTGATAGCATTGTTGGTCCTGAGAACTATTGATAGAAATAACAAAGTTATTATCCACTGCGAGCTGGCGGAATACCATATGGTGCATTCATCAGATGGCTGTCATTCAGCTACTATGTTGTAAGTGATGAGTAAAAATAATAGTTTCTTTCTTTTCCAAATACTCTTCCCTTTCCCTCCTTCACAGCATGCCTGTATTTGCCTCTAAGTATCTGAGTTTCACCTCTCTTTGAAGGCTCATCCTCCCTAAACTAGCAGTAAAATTTTGGATTTCACAAAGTTCTACCTAAGACTCATTTCCTTTCTCATACTGTCTCCCTCAGTCATATTTTTTCAAAGTGTCGTTGGTGAACAAGTCATGAGTCATGAAATCAATACAGTGGGTATTATTGGTTATGGTTGGGTAATAACCAACATTTTAAACACTTATTGCAAGGAAAATAGCATGTGCAAAGGTACAGACATGGTGGTATGTTTGAGGAATTTCAAGAATTTCTATAAAACTAAACAATTATGTTCATTTGGATAAGATTTAAAAGTTGAGCCTGGTGAGAAAGGCCATGGAGGGTGTTGTATGCTAAGCAAAATGGACAGTATTTCATCTTGAAAATGATAAAGAGACACTGATATTTTAAGCTGGATTTTATTGAGGAATTTAATATACTTTCTCTATAAACAGGCAGAATAGTGAATATTTATTCGATTTACTGAAAATGTACATTGTATCATCTTAATGCTTAGGATGCTATCCCCGCTCATCAGAACATCTCTGTAGAGACTGAGCTTGTATCGGTAATATTTTAAGAACTATTCAAGCAGCTAGTCACCATAATATTCATCATTGTAATTTCACGGTTGTTTCATTTATAAAAACTGTCTGTGATCTTTACTATTAAAGCAGTATCCCAGAGCATATGTGTCTGAATCACAGAAAGAAGACTGTTCATCTTATCCTATACAGTTACAGTATGTGTAACTCTGGAGCCACAGCATCAAATTCTTATAATCATCCTCATACCATTTGGATGTAGTAAAACCCAAATTTACCTTTTAAAAGAGCTGCTATTTTGGATAGGTTATAGACTCTGTGAACTTGGACTCCACAGGTTTCTTCAAGCCATCCTCAGAAATCCCCAGGAAGCTCGTTCTTTTTTTTTTTTAATTAATTAATTAATTAATTTAATTTTTTTGGCTGTGTTGGGTCTTTGTTTCTGCGTAGGGGCTTTCTCTAGTTGCGGCAAGAGGGGGATACTCTTCATTGTGGTGAACGGGCTTCTCATTGCGGTGGCTTCTCTTGTTGTGGAGCATGGACTCTAAGCACGTGGGCTTCAGTAGTTGTGGCAGGGGGCCTCAGTAGTTGTGGTACACAGTCTTAGTTGCTCCACGACATGTAGGAATCTTCCCGGACCAGGGATCGAACCTGTATCCCCTGTATTGGCGGGTGGATTCTTAACCACTGTGCCACCAGGGAAATCCTGAAAGCTCGTTCCTCATTATGCATCCTGAAGTCAGTAACTATGCTCATAGTCAGAGTCTATGAGAAAGGCTTTCTGAATAAGAAAAACTTACCTGGAAAGCCTATGCAAATTAATTTTTTCCCAAAATGTTTGTCACTGAAGTAAATTTAGCTATTACTAAGTTATGCAGAGATAAAGTCAAGCAGGGACTTCCCTGGTGGTGCAGTGGATAAGAATCCGCCTGCCAGTGAAGGGAACACAGGTTCGAGCCCTGGTCCAGGAAGATCCCACATGCTGCGGAGCAACTAAGCCCGGTGTGCCACAACTACTGAGCCTGTGCTCTAGAGCCCGCGAGACACAGCTACTGAAGCCTGCGTGCCTAGAGCCCGTGCTCCGCAACAAGAGAAGCCACGCAGTGAGAAGCATGCACACCACAACGAAGAGTAACCCCTTCTCGCTGCAACTAGAGAAAACCCGCGCACAGCAAAGAAGACCCAATGAAGCCAAAAATAAATAAATTAATTAATTAAAAAAAGAAAATCAGTTTATCATTGTCTTATTTTCTCATATCAATGACAATGTTCAAATAATATTACACATGCCTTGACTTGTTAAGCATAATATTCTGTAATCAAACACATAGTTTCCATCTTTTCAGAATGATTCAGTCACAATTATAGTCTTTTTAAAATATTTATTTATTTGTATATTTATTTGGTTGTGTCAGGTCTTAGTTGCAGCAGGCGGGCTCCTTAGTTGTGGCTCTCCAGCTCCTTAATTGTGGCTCACTGGCTCTTTAGTTGCAGCTCACTGGCTCCTTGATTGTACCATGTGAACTCTTAGTTGCGGCATGCACATGGGATCTAGTTCTTGGACCAGGGATCGAACCCTGGCCCCCTGCATTGGGAGCGTGGAGTCTTAACTAGTGCACCACCAGAGAAGTCCCTACAATTATAGTCTTGCAAATCTTAACGTTTCCTTAAATTTGTACAATACATTATAGTAAACAGCTATAGGCTATATTATTTGAATCATGTGAAATTACGTTTGCGTTATGAAGTTCTTAAAATAATCAACGCTATTTAACTGTACATTTAATAACTCCTCCTCCAACATTTGGGAGTTCTTGAATCTACTTTTTACAGGCTTTCTTACTTCCATGTCTTACTGGATTGTAACTTTCTCTTGGTTCCATAGGCAATGTGGCTTTCTCAAATAATATCTTTCCTTATAAGGAAAAGACAATGATTTTTGTGTGTAAAACAGAAGGGCATTTTGTTAAAATGTCAGTTTAAAGTGTCATCTCACTTATTTATTGATTGATTTTTTTGAGCCTTATGGTTCTAGTTACCTATCACATACTTTTCTTTTAGTACTTTCAGGGTCAGATTCTCAAGAAAATACAGAAGGCACCTGGGAAGTGGAAGGGTCCACAGCTTGAGGAAGGGAAATTAAAGCATTACACAAGGTTTGATCCAGTGCCCATTATTTGTTGATAGTCTGATTCAAAGGAAAAAACAGAAGACAAAGGAAAAGGAGAAGTCACTCAGGAGCATGAGAAATGCAAATAAAAGGATTATACAAGATTTGATCCCATTAAAAAAAATCAAAGAAACAAAAAACAAGTAACCAAATGATCAATGAAGGAACAGGTTAATAAAGAGCCATCTTAACTATTCACATTTCATGAAGAACCTTGATAATAATATTCAGGTTTTTAAGGATTTTCCCCTTTTGAATGTCTCTGAGTTTATTACTTTAAACTCCAACCTATTATTGCTGGCTGCTAGTGTCTGTCTCCTAGTGACTCTCAGAACCTGAGAAGGACTCTAATGGAAGTATGCTGTATAATGGCAGCAAAGATGCATCCCCAGAGGCCATTCTTTGGATTCAGAGAAGAGTCAGAGGGGAGAAGGGGTGACCTGGAAACTAATCTAAGATCCAGATGTGAACCCAGACAGTTAAATCTTATTGAAGGTCCCTGGGTGCTTTCCCTAAAAATATATCAGTGGTCCTTTTATTTCACACCACTTACGCATAAGAGCAGACTATACTCTACTACCTTCCTGAACTAAGGAACAAAATTTCCAGAAAGGGAGAGGAAGACAGAAATACTCTTAAATATTTTACAGAAGAGTAATATAGCTTCTTTGGACTCCATTTACCTATGGTTAATTATGTATTATTTTTTTTTAATTTTTTGATTTCTTTCCCCTACCAGGAGAATGATCTGAAGGCTAACTCTAAATTAACACCTTTAAAAAAATTGTGGTAAGAACACTTAATATGAGATCTATCCTTTCAACAGAGTTTAAGTGAACAATACATTATGTTTTACAGCACATCTCTGAGCTTATTTACCTTACCTTACTGAAACTTTATGCCCAGCAGTTAATAACTCTCCATTTTCCCTTCCCTCTGAATTTACACTTTTAAATAACCAATTCATGGCCTCACCTTTGTATGTTAACATTGGACACCTAAATGCAATGTTTTAGTTCTTTGATCAGTCTTTCATGAATATCAGTGAGATGACATATAAAAGTGCCCAGTAAAGAGCCAGAGGTGTCCTTTAATGTTAGCGATCTTCTTATATAAATGAAATAACCTGTGTGAGGCACAATAGAAACTATTAACATGAATTGAAAGCAGAGTCTATCCTTAGAAAGTTCTCAGTCTAATAGGGAAAATCATACTTACATCTTAATAGTAGCTAAAATAGAAAAATGTTAAGAACCATTAGAAGAACCATGAAGTCTTCTAACTTTTGACTTTGAGATGACCACTCATTGTCTACCCCCATTTCCCTAATAGTAATCCATGGACATTTACCTTATCTTCCTTATCTGGCTGAGTCAGCAATGATCTCCTCCTTAATAAGGTGGATTGGTCTAGAAAGCTTGCAGACTCCTTCATTTTCAGAAAAAGTTCTGCCATGTTCCAGTTTGGGTCAGATGAGATTGGCTTTCTAGAATTGAGTCAAATGGCTTATGTGGGAATTGGAGCTGTGATAGCTATCTTTGGAAAAGTCAGTGGTTGCATACTTTCTAATGCAGAAAATCCCTTAGAGTATTCACCTCAACAGTAAATATTTTTTTTTTTTTTTTTAGAATTTGACCAGAGAGGCTAGCTCTAAGGAGACCATGTTTTATACTTTTTTAAAAAATAGATTTTAGCACATTTAGCTCACCATAGTCAATATTTAAAGTCATTTACATATTTGATCATCAAAAACAATATTGGCAGGTAGAAAGTTGAATTCTTTGGCTTTATTTTTGTCTACTTCAACAGAGCTACTAATGAGCTCCCTGGTATTCATATGGGGGAAACCTTATTTCCTGATTGCATTTAGTTCCTGTCAAGCTGAATGTGCTTTCATTTTGACACCTACATTCTGCTTTTTAAATTCCATACTATTTGCATGGAAATTTGGGTGTATATGGTCAATCTTTGACTTATTCTATCCACACTCTTGCAGAATTAAATATCTCTGCATTGACTTTGAGTACAATGGGGACATTGGGATTTTGAGGCAAGAGAATTATTTTTTAGGTCCTTCTTCTAGAGTTAAAGGCATTAATCACAGAAAATTTCTTTTTAGATTTATATTTAAGTAATCTGACATGGATTAATGGTAACATGTGGGATAAATGTAGAAGAAACTTTTACGGTGTTTTCAACCTGGATACCAGCATCATAGAATACATTTTAATGATCTCTTCTGTACTTTCTGTAGTCCTTCCAGTGATACCGTTGTCCAGGTAAAAGATGTATTTTTCACTGTCATTTTAACATTGTGGAACTGTCCTTTCACTATCATTTTAACTTGGTGTGACTGGTTTGATTTGTGGAATGAGAGAGTTCAAATTTGTCTATCCAAGGGACTTGGTAAAAAACAAACAAATCAAACTCACTTGTCTTGAAGAAGTTCCCCTCTTGCCTCTTTTCAATGAATTGTTAAAAACAAAACAAAAGCAAAATGTTTTATCTATGTCCAGAAAATGTAGACTTAAGCCCTCTAGTTTCTAATTTGTTAAATATATTGAGTCAGGAACAAATGGCATAAAATAAGTCTTGACCAGGTTAGAAAAATGACGTCTAAAATAAAAATCAGAAGTGGTTACATTCAGAAGTGAGTCATATTAAAAGAAAAGTTTACCATAAACATGACATTGTCTTGATACATTGAGACATAATTCATCATTTGGGGAAGATAGAGGTGAACCCATAGTTTTGGTAATGAGGTGCTGCCATAATCACCTGAGGTATGTATTTAGTGAGTGGGGCTATGGATTCTCAGATTCTGGTTGACTAAGGAAAAATGTTTTCCTCTAGTTTACATTCCAAAGTCAACTGCCTTGAAGTCTGTAGACTACAAGCTGGCATCTGATTGCCCCTCCATATAGCACAGTTGATAATAGAGCATCCTATGAAAATGTCCTGTCTCTAGAGCACTCCAAGTGCCACTCAATCATGTAAATTCCTGTCCTTCCCAGTGTTTAACTTTATGAACTTTACTAGTATGGTCCTCTTTGGTTAGATTCAGATTTATTTTTTTTTCACTTTTAAAAAGGAGTCAACAGTTCTTGCCCTCAAAATTATAGACTGAGCTTAAGAACATAGAAAAGATATTATTTCTTATAAGAAGATAGGCTCAAAACATGCTTTTTCTATCTCTAATCAAATTTATTTCACTAGTTGAGAAAGCCAAAAAGAACAACATTATTTATGATGCATTCCAAATTTTACTTGGCTCTGTTTCTTTGGACCAGGAATATGTTATTGGCTAAGGAGTACGAAATCAGTATAGAACTCAGCTTATTCATGTTTTCTTAGAGTCAACCTCTTAGATTTACTGCAAAATCCAATATTACAAATATGTAAAGGTGACTTGCCCTTTTTTAGCCTCATCCTCCCACCTTTGCCTTTGATGTTAAGCTTTTGGTCACATGGGCTTTGTTTCAAACTCTCATACTCATTTGTCTCTTTAATCATGCACTCTGCTTCATGGCCTTTGTATTTATTCTTCCCTTTTTCTGGATCATCATGTCCCAGGTGTTTGAATAGCTGCTTCTTCATGTTATTCAGAATTAGGCTCAAATATAATCTCCTTGCCATATATCCCCCTTCCCCATGTTTTCTTTTTTCATAGCACTTGATGCTGTCTAGAACTGTGCTGGTAGTGTGGTAACCGCTAGCCACATACAACTTTTTAAATTTAAATTTGTTAAAACCAAAGGAAATTAAAAGTTCAGTTTCTCAGTCATACTAGCCATATTTCAAGCGTTCAAGGGCCAGCTGTAGTTAGTGGTTATCTTATTCTGTAGTACAGATCTAGAACTATTAGGTTCAATTATTTCTTTACTCTTTTATTATCTATTTCCTCTCTATGTACACTGCTGCCACCTCTCTTTTTGCCCCTCTCAACTAGAATATAAGCCACTGGAAAACTGAGATCTTGTTTATCTTCTTTACTGGTGTTTCTTCAAGCCAGGAGCAATTGGTCAAGTAGTGGATTCTCCTTGAACATTTGCTCAATAAATAAATTAATGAATATTAAAGACTAGAATGAGTGGCATTCAGGTGTGCTATTCCAGAATAGTGGTCAACATTTGAAGGATGTTTCTCACTATGGAACTGATTTAAACATGAAAAAACTATACTGTATTCATCTAAGTGACAGTGTAAGACCATCCTGGGAAATCTGTATTTTTTAGAGGTTGTTTGGTTATACTACTCTATTATTAGCAACTTCTCTACATAGATTATAGGAGAATTTTCCCTCAGTTTTCAGTTCTAGGAACAGCTGTACTTCTCCTCAGTAGTTTTTTTTTTTTTTTTTTTTTTTTTTTTTTTTTTTTAATGTTTTGGACACTACAGTTGAATGTTTTTCATTTGTGATGACCACTATATCCACTGGAGCTAGTATGGTTGTTCACGTCTAGAAAATGTGCAAAACTCCAAGGTCCATATATTTTGTCTATAGATAAAACCCAGGCTTTATTTTCCTTCCCTTCTTTTTTTCTTTCAGTGAATTTCCTCACATTTTCCTTCAATTATAGCCTGGCATTAGAAAAATCCTTTTTGCAACAAGTAAAGTATGAATAAATTTATAGGAAGGATAGATAGCAATATTTTATTTCATATCAGGGAAGAGCTTCATTATAGCTTTCTATATACTTTAGGGACAGGATAGGATATTTTTAAAGTATATAAAGAGCTAAGTGTTCTAATAGATACTTTTAGAGTGGTTAGGGAATTATTTAAATATAAGACAAATCTTTAATTATTAGGGAATTTTCAAATTTCTTTAGATGACAAACTCTAAAGAAGCAGGCCTTATTTCTTTTTCATGGTTTTAAACAACTTCTGATGACAGTTTAAATAGAGCCATAACCATAGCTGCAGCTGATACTGAAAGCAGAAAGTGAGGGCCACCCATTCGGAGTCCAGAACATGACTGAGCCGATGGCATGCAGTGTTGTGGAGCAGAAATGATGCTCACTGAGAGCCTAGGAGAACAAGGCCCTCCGCAGACACTAGTCTGAACACTACACTATTTACATTGGATTAAATGCAAGACTGAAACCTACACATGGATTATCGTTAGCTTGTTCATTTGTATTTATTTGGGGATAATTATACTCTGTGTGTGTGTGTGTGTGTGTGTGTGTGTGTGTGTGTGTGTGTGAGTGTATATACGGTTGTTTTAGTCTGCTTATTCTTGGGCTTTTCAAGGTAGAGTTAGTAGGTCATAGCAGTTGGCTGTGTCTGATGAACTTTGCAAAGGGTTAATTTGATTATTACATTTTTACGTGAAGCCTACATCACAGAATTACACACAGTGGAAAGCTAGACTATTACTGTTCTATTTTCACATTCGATTCATTTCAATATTGTTAGAAAATTAATACAGCGTTGTTTTTCTGATGGTGTTTCCCATTTTAGTGACTATAGAAATGGAGCTAATCATGTCAGCTCATTCAAGGAATACAGCTTCAGGAATGAATGTGTTTTTTTTTCCTTTATATTGAAATGGTAGTTTTCTAACAGAGATACTGAGTGTTGTGTATTCAGATATCTTTAAAGGAATACTTAATTCAGAATTGAGTGCAAAGAAGCTGTAGAAGATTATTCACTCATGTAGATACAATTATATCGTGGTAGATAATGGATTTGTGTTATTCTTAATGTCTATACATGGCTACAGCGAGACTAAAGTTGTTTTTATAACTTTTCAGTACATTAAACGAAAGAAAAATATGACAGTAGAAAGCATCTGATAAATTAAATGTGACATGTTTTTTATCCATATAAAATGGTTTCTGAGCAGCTGGTAATTGTGAATATTTCAGCAGTCATTTTTGATGTGGAATACTTCTGTGTTCCACACTAATGAGTTGTGAGTTGTACTTCATCAAATTTACAGTTTCCTTACTTTTGTAAATAGGCATGCAATACACCTTGTAAAAGCTGGTAAAAGATACTCAACTCACCTTTTAAGTGTATAGAGTTTTTTTCTTTTCTCTCTCTTTCTCTCTCTCTCTCTGTTTAACTATAAACTTTTTCTCTAAGGGAAGGTAATATAAAGAGGGGCTCACATTCACTAGGTGCTTGATAATTTCCAGCATCATGCTGTGTGCCATAGCATATTCTATCCATTGGACAATTTTTACAGCTCAAATCAACTCAAAGGAAAAAGTGAAACTATGCATTAGCCAAAGTAGTAAATGAGTGCACCAAGAAATTAGGGATAGCTTAAAGTGTTTTGATATGAAATATTTGTCTTTGTTGTTGTTTTTAATATAAATTATTTTTAGAGAATAAAAGATACCTTACATTGCTCCAACTTTTATAAAACTTTATAGAATATTTTTACAACACTCATATTCTTAATAATTCTGTAAAATGGGAAGTTTATGCACTATCCCATTTTAGAAGTTAGGGAAGTTAAATAGAGATGAGTGTTAGTCACAGAGTGGGACCACAGTGCTGACACTTGTGCTTTAAAATATAGTACTGATTTCCTAAGTGATAGAAAGAAATGAATCTAACTGTACTAGGAACATGGAAGCATGTAGAATAGGAATTATCCAAAAAGAACTAAAGATGTTAAGACCAATTAATCAGGAGGTATATTTTAATAAATCTAAAAGGCTGAAATTAGCTGTGGTACTGAAATGAATAAAACATCTTGGAACTGATTGAGTGTTATTAGCAATATTAACCCAGCTAATTCTCTGGGGAAACATATAAGATTTCTACTAAAACAAGCACATTAATGTAAACTTTGAGTGGAGAGGAAACTTAGTGTGCAGCTGCTGCCAGACTTTCAAATCAGTCAGCCCTCTCTGATCTGTTTTATACTCTGGGATTCTGTATAATATCACCCTGAAAACAGAAGTCCAATGTTAACTAACATATTGTCTCACTGCTAGTTATCTATATCTTCACGTAAACTTCCAGTGATAATAATTTAGAATCTCACTAATAGAAATAATGATGATACTTAGTGCTCTTATAGAACATTATGGTTTTCCAAGGAATGTCATTTTGATGCTTCTGGAAATATGTCAAAATTAGTAACCTGAAATCACAAAATAAGAGCCTAGGCATTCTAAATAAAATAAATTTTTTGCAGGCATAGATGAGCTCACAAATAATTAAGAGATATCCTCAAAGATCATAAGAGCCAAAGAGTGCCACATACCAAAAGAGCGCCAAAACTCAGACTGGGTCAGACATGAACTGAAGGTGGACTTAACCCAGCGCTGAGGGGGGACCTGGGGTCAGTCTTGGTACCAAGGCTTGTGATTTACCATTTGCCCACGTGAACAAAATTGTAACTTGATCTACTCCATACATTAGAACCACTGAAAGACGGTAACCTAGATGGCCCAGAAAACAGCTCCTCCGTCAGCGCAGGGAAATGACAACGAAACACTCAGCGGAAATTTACTTTTGGCTCTTTCTAGTCCTGCTAGCAGGAAGACCTAATGCAAATCTGATGCTTCTCCATGAAATCGCGCCTTCACTTTATGAGACAGGTATCATGTCTCTGTTAAGCCTTGCCTTTTCTGGACTAAACATTACCATTTTTTCAAGTATATGTGGCATTATCCTTATTATTACATAATCATGTTAACCTTCCTCTGAACTTGGTTAAACACGGAGGTTAGCATGTAGAAATTCTGAGTTCCAATTCTAGCTCTTTGAATGCAGTTTCCTTGACTCTAAATTTGAGATAATTGTTGCCTGAGATATAAATGAGGTTAGTAACTATGCAGTTCCTTAACACCTGGCACATAGTTAGTGCTTAATATTTCCTTTTTTAAACTGCTGCTTGTTTTGTAAACTGCATCACTTTGTTGTACACCTGAAACTAATACAACATTGTTAATCAACTATACTCCAATCTAAAATAAAAAGTTAAAAAAACGCTGCTTGTCTATAATAAAAATCAGTTTTGCATTGATATACCTATAATCATGTTATGTCAGTGTGGACCTGTAGTAAGGAAAACCATTGTTTAGATATGCTTCACTCATCATGAAGTCACTATTCAATTCACTATTCAGTAATAATAAATATCAATCATTTGGAAGTTGTAGAAGGGAGAGTGTTTGGAATCACACAGCCTTGGGTTATTGAGCTCCATCTCTTAACACTACCTTCAGTGGGAAACTGGAAAATTCACTTAACATCTTTTTCCTCAGTTTTGCCATGTGTAGACTATAGTAGGCAATAAGAGGTCATAACTTACAGAATTGTAATGGGGATTTAATTAGGTTACATATGTAAAGTGATTAACACAGAGCATGGCACATGGTAAAGAGTAAATGCTATTATTATCATTGTCATTATAGAGATAAGAAAAAATATTTTAATCAAACTGCACTGACAAGTTAAATGCAATACAAATGTGTGCACACAGACACACACATATACACACACACTTACACTAAAATTGATCTACTTTACTTTAGAGGAGAACCAAACTGTTACTCAGGAAACCGTTGCTTAGAAAATTTTTAAAAGAAAAAAAAACCCATTATAAAGTCAGTTAAATTCACAGTAGCAAAAATTGTTAACAATACCTTGTCAGTAAGTGAAGGTACAGAACGGTTTAAAAATACATATCTATAAAACTCAAAAAGCATAGTCATCCCAAGTCATTTAGAATGAGAGCAACCAGGCCTACACACATTAATCACTGTGAAGGCATCAGCACAGACATAACAGAGAAATATCTAATACATTTCACAGAAGATGAAAATTAACCCAAAAGCTTTGGTGTTTAAGGCGTGAGTTTCCATTATCTAAAGAAATCAGTGAAGTAGATGTTTATTTCCAAATGGTGATGGATAAGTCAAGGGTTTCCATAATTGCTTACTGAATAAATAAACACTTGACCGAAGCTTCATATGCCCATTAATCCTTGATGTGCTACAGTGGGACCCAGCCAGCCAAGGTAATGCAGATTCATCTCATGTCCCTTCTGCATGCCTGAGTAGTATTTTGTTTAGTCAAGTTGTGCTTTGCTTTGGCTTCCTTTGTTATATCAGTATATTACAGAAAAAAGAAATGATCTGGATGGGAAAGTCTGTTGAAGCTGGTGTTTTGTCCTAGCTGTAATCACTATATATAATGTATATCAGATAAGCAGAATCCCAGTAAGGCCTCCATCTTTTTCTACTGTTCCAAATCTGAAACAAGAGTCACAATGGAAGTATGCAAATCTCTCAAATGCAAAGAAAATCTAAAAAGTGATATAAAATGCTTAACCATTGATCATTTGGTATTCATCATGGAAGTAAAGAATTAAATCATTGTACATTCAAAGTGGATCAGAAATTGACAGTTGTGTGTACTGGCATTAAAGAATAATTTCTATCAAAGGGGTGTATTTTAAAGATTTAGTTCTGTATGTTACCTCTTAATGAAAATTCATGGGAAAATCCTCTCGCAGAAAGGTACAAAGAATATTTACTGTTGATAGCTTTATACTGTTAGCAAGTTATATTCACAGTGGTATGAAATACTAGTTCTGTCAGTTTTTTACAATTTATGGGACTTTTGCAGACCTTCAGCAATGCAGATAAGCATTGCTCTGCTCACTCGGAATATCAGATACATCCTCCTTGCACTTTTAAAAGCAAGTAAAGTACATACATTTATCAATCCTAACATTGATCCCTTTCTACCTAGCTCAGCAAAGAATCATGTAAATAATACAAAATTGAAAAACTGGAAGGCCAAACAGAATAAGCAGTCTTATATTTTATAATTGAAAGGAAGAAATGAGTTAAGTAATTCTACTCTGATTTAAAGTAATTATTTTTCTTTTCTTAATTCTCCCTCTCTAAAAAAGCTGCATATGAGCAGGTGACTAACCACAATGAGATATGTTTTCACAATTAAAAATAAGACAAAAACAACTTATATAAAAATTTTAAGATATGGCCCTGAGGTACGGCAATTGGTTTACTGATCGCGCTTAGAAAAATCCCCAATGTGTCTAATTTCACATTAAAACAACTATTACTTCTTAAAATGTTTATGTATCATTAATAATGTGATCTTGTGTAACAAGAATTTCATTTTTATAATAAAGGCATTTGCCACAGTGGGAGGGAAATTTGAAAAGGAACTTACTTCTTCTTTGGTTTATATTTCATAGCAATTGCAACCCATGATCTCACAGAGGAGAATATGATTAAGTGTAATACAAATTAAACCGTTAAGAAATGCTTGTGATTCTGACAGTTAATCAAGAAAAAATGTGTCTTATTACATAAAAGAAAGCTATATTGTTTTTCAAAAGAAATACTCTGTTACCATACTTTTAAATTCTACAATTTTCTCTTTCTATCTTGTTTTAAAAAAGAGTATTGTAAGTAAATTAGGATAACACACTTAAATACTTTCAGGGGCCAGGCAGTGACCTAAGTGAATAAATGACTGAAGTGGGAAATGTGTAAGATTATGGCAGCAACCAGATTGTAGTTTGACCAGCATAACACTTGCCTTGTTATATTTACTATTAAAATTATTTGGGAGGCAAAGAGTATATAGTCTTGGTGTGTACCGGGCTAGGTACAGCTACCAACTAGAGCTTCCTGTTTAATGTTACTTAGGAAGATGCTCCCAGAGCCTGTTAGATCAATGGTACTCATGTGCTTTGCATTAGGAAATATTAGCCTCTTCTCAAAAAGGCAGTTTGGAAAAGCATCATCATAGAAGTTAAACAAAATTCTGTTGTATTTACTAAACGGTCTCTTCCCGTTCAATCCATAACACTTTATATTTACCGCAATAGTATCATTTGGATCCATGGGTCTTTTCATGTCTTCTCTAAGTAATTAATGAATTTAATTGGTTGAAATATCACCTTTGAAGTAAAGTCTACTCTTTTTCGTTATGACCAATACTGTCTTTTAAAACACTCTCCAGTCTGTCCCTCTCCAACCCCACTTGTTTCAGCCCTGTTCTTCTTTCTGCTTCCATATTCTAGAATATGGAAGCACATTCCTTCACTTATCCAGTAATGGAAATTGAGCACTGACAATAAGCCAGGCCCTGTGCTAGATGCCGGTGTTAAATATCAGTGAACCAGAAAGACCCCATCCTACTCTTGGGAATCTTTACAGAGGCTAATGGGGACATTACCTAATAACTATAACTCCAAGGCCTGCCATGGGACAGTTCAGGTACCATGCACTGGGTGGCAGTCTTCCAGATTGCCTGTTACTACTTTATACCTCTACCTGTTCTTCCCCTCTATGAAGCCTTCTTCAACCCTCCAACCTGCATTAATTTCTCCTTATTTGGGACAACCATTGTACCTTCTATGAATTTCTGTTATTTCATGTATCCAAAATTACTCTGAATGCAGTGGTTTGCCTGCTTGGATGTTTCCACCCTGAACTGAAATTCGTTAAGGACAAATGCTTGATTTTACCTTCCTCTGTGGTACTTATTCAGTGAGTAATAATAATAAATAAAATATTGCAATAATAATAAGGAATAAAATAATGCAATACCAGTAATAATGAGGAAAGAATACTGCATTGCTTAATTTTTAAAATTATATAAATTAGTATTGAAGCAAGTTGACATCCAGTATATGATTAGATTTGCCAAATTCAGATGACTGTAAACCTCAGGTGCTTCTACTACTGGTGTTAATGACTGACTGACAAGCTAACTTTTCTTTAAACATAATTTTATTTCTTCATGTTGATTTTTGTATTATAAATGGTTACTGTTTATCACGAGAGTGTATTTATATTTATAGTAGAGAGTTAATAAATATGTACTGCATGAATGAATGAATAATTATTCTAATTGTAGGGGAAATTGATAAATGAAAGTTTCTAATGTTTCTTTCAGGCCTGGAATTTTTATGCCAAAATGTTGATTTTATTGGAGACTTGAAAAGTAATACAGTCCAAAGCTCGAAAGTAAACATGTTGGAGTACATGAGTATACACAAATAGAAATTCTGATAATACAGAGTTGATATTTATGAAATATTTATAATAAGCATGTTTACTACTGTAGTATTTTTTAGCCCCTCCATCTTGTTATTATTAAGAACTCTAAACTCTTGACCTCTTTGCTTTGCTGTCCTTCCCGTTGCTTTTCCATTTTTGCATCTTTCTTGTGCAGATGCTGTTCTTGGGCCTTCGGTGCCACCCCATCCATATGAAATCTCTGGTATCTCTAACCCTTATTGTGTTAAGGTCTCTCCATCCCTTAACCACTGATGACCTTATTTTCTATCTGTTACTGCTTCATCTGTGATTCCAGGCTTCAGAGGAGCCTGCCCAATCTATCCTCTCTAAGGTGAATAACCCTGTTCCTTGTTGATTAGTTAGAATCTCTTCCTATTTAGTGTTTTTTTTTTACATCTTTATTGGAGTATAATTGCTTTACAATGGTGTGTTAGTTTCTGCTTTATAACAAAGTGAATCAGCTATACGTATACATATATCCCCATATCTCTTCCCTCTTGCGTCTCCCTCCCATCCTCCTTCTCCCACCCCTCTAGGTGGTCACAAAGCACCGAGCTGATCTCCCGGTGCTATGTGGCTGCTTCCCACTAGTTATCTACCTTACGTTTGGTAGTGTATATATGTCCATGCCACTCTCTCACTTCATCCCAGCTTACCCTTCCCCCTCCCTGTGTCCTCAAGTCCATTCTCTATGTGTGCATCTTTATTCCTGTCCTGTCCCTAGGGTCTTCAGAACCATTTTTTTTTTGTAGACTCCACATATATGTGTTAGCATATGGTATTTATTTTTCTCTTTCTGACTTACTTCACTCTGTATGACAGTCTCTAGGTCCATCCACCTCACCACAAATAACTCAATTTCGTTTATTTTTTATTTTTTTTAATTTTTTCAGTACGCAGGCCTCTCACTGTTGTGACTTCTTCTGTTGCGGAGCACAGGCTCCGGACGCGCAGGCTCAGCGGCCATGGCTCACGGGCCCAGCCGTTCCGCGGCATGTGGGATCCTCCCGGAAAGGGGCACGAACCCGTGTCCCCTGCATCGGCAGATGGACTCTCAACCGCTACGCCACCAGGGAGGCCCTTGTTTATTTTTAGGGCTGAGTAATATTCCATTGTATATATGTGCCACATCTTCATCCATCTGTCCTATTTAGTTTTAATCTAACACATCCTTCATATTTTCTCTAAAACTACTTTTTACCTATAGGTTGATCTTGGTTCTAATCCAGGCAAGGGCATAGGCTCCTATTGTCTATTTTCTGAGCAGAAAATATAAAGTATGCATAAACTGCATCTGAATATTTTAGTCTTCTAATCATTTGTGTTGCTTAGCTTTGATTGGAATTGGCAACTCTAGCTTCTCTGCAGAGTGTTAGTGTCTGCAGCTTTGCCTCTTAGGCTCTGTTGACAAAATCACTTTTTAAAAAAAAAACATTATTGGAGTATAGTTGCTTACAATGTTGTCTTAGTTTCTACTGTACAACATAATGAATCAACTATACGTGTACATACATCCCCTCTTTTTTTGATTTCCTTCCCATTTAGGTCACCACAGAGCATTGAGTAGAGTTCCCTGTGCTATACAGTAGTTTTTAATTAGTTATCTATTTTATACATAGTATCAGTGTGTATATATGTCAATCCCAATCTCCCAATTCATCCCATCCCCTTTGAGTAAAGATCTTACAATTTGGTATCTTTGTGCCAGGCCATCTTGTGAAATGCTGTGACTTTTCCTGAGACGAGGTTTGTTGTTTGAAGGTATGACTGCTCTTGAAATTGTCTTGCATGCGTTTTTTCCTGCATCCTCTGTTTACCATTGCTTCATTTCAGTTCACCTTGCAAGAACTCATTGAATGTCCCACTGCCATCCATTCCTCTCAGGCTGTTTTGCAGCTAGATTGCCATAAACATCACTTTATAAAGCTGGTTATTTTACCCAGTCAGTTGTCCATTTAATGTATAGAAGTGTCTGGATATAACTGAGCAAATCATTGCACAATGCCAGGCAATTAAACCACCAGGAACTGTTACTGCTTTATCGACCTTGAACATTTTTTCTGGAGTTCAGAATAACAAGAAAACCATGTTCCAGCAGCTTCTCAAAAGCGTTCAATTTATATGTTTAATCCAATCCTAGAAATATTTATTGAGAACCAACTTTCTTATAGGTTCCAGGTCTATGATAGAAGGTTTGTGGTGTGTGTGTATGTGTGTGTGTATGTAAATTAACATGAGAGAAGTGGAGAGTTCTGACATTTGTGGTCCACTCACCTATGGTTAAAGTAGCCCTCACCTGCAGGCTGAGTTCAAACCTGTTCTTCAGGCAACACTTACACAGTCTGGACAGGGAAGAGAAGCCTAACACCACCGGTTTAGATTTGCTGCTCTACGCCTTGAGATCATTGTCTCCGAGATTAGTGTCTTGGCACCCCCAGGTCCAGGAAGCAACAATTCAGACACCATATTTGCTGACTTCTCCTGGGTTTGCCTTCTTACCTAAGTTTGTCATATTTTCAGACCACACATAGAACCAGGGCCTAAAACCCATTATATTTGGTTAAGATCCCAGGTACCCAATTTAGCATTTATACCTGCCTCTATCCGGGGCTATGTCCACAAATTAGGTGATTCACCCAGAATACTCAGCTATTGTCCCTTTCTTGTCTGTATAAAAACAACCTATACTGACAACTGTGCTAAGCATTTTACATAGATTATATCCAACTCTTACAATAATATTATGTATTACAATTTAAAAACTTGAAAAAGTACAAGAGCTGAGATCCAAACCCACATCAGTCTCTGACTTAATCTGGGATACCATAAGCTCCCTAGAACTTCTGTTGCTGCATCCTTTGGAGCAGATTGGACGCCTTTCCTCAGCAGGTCAATCATGTGTAGTTATCTGAGCTTTAGATTCTTGAGTCTACCTTCATATTTTTTCTCCCTGCCGCTCAATCTTGCAGCCAATCAGTATTAGTCATTGCTCTTAATTGCAACCAACAGATACAGACTTTAAATAACAAAGGTATTAATTATAAGGCATTTGGTAACTCAGAGAATTGGTGGTCATCCTGGAGAACCAGGCTTGAAGCTAAGTCTTCAGGAGATAAGCTTACAAGCATGTCACAAGAGCATTAGCCCTGTAGCTACTTGTGCCGTAAGATGGAGGAATGCCTACCATCCCAATGAGGTTAAGTCTGGTCCAAGAATTGACCTTGCATCATTTGGGTCATTATTGTCCCTGATGCTGTTACCAGGAATAGTCATAGGCCACAGCAAAACCCCCAAACCTCCAACAGAATTAAGAGCTTCTTCCTCACATTATTCCCATCCAAATGCAAGTGTCTCAATTCCTGCAATTGATTTCTGGAGCCTCAATCACATACCTCCATCACAATTTAAGGGAATTTGGGAATATCAGTTTGACCTTTGAATGAGAATGGAGAAACTCATATTTTGAAAATTTGTTCAAGTACCAAAGGGCTTTTCAAAAGACAGTGTGCAGCCCTGTGTATGGCCAATGCCCACCACAGTTGACTAGCCCTATAACTAAATTACCCCTGTATACTCTCCACTGCCAAATACCTCCTTCAGTCGACCAATTCACAGGCCCCAAATGCCAACTGTAATAACATTTAATAACATTTGCTGTACAGAAGTAGAACTATGAAAAAGCAGTTGGAATTGAGTGTTATTTGCAAAGCTTTTTCTAAAATGAAGAAATTGTTTCCTAATATTTGCCCATGATTTCAAGTTTTACATTTATTTACTTGGGTTTATAATATTCTTCTGAAATCTATATTGTCCCTGGTTTACCCAGTACTATACTGGTCTGCCTGAGGTCCCCAAGATGAAATAAGTAAGTCAGTAAGCAAGCAAGCAAGCAAATAAGTAAGTAAAAACAAGTCATGGGTACATTGCTCCAAGATCAGAGCGCTACAGTACACTTCACAAAGGCACATTAATCAGAGTGCTGCACCATTTACAATGACAAGTTGCCCCTCCTCATTATCACTGCGACAATACTGCCAAATAACAAAACACAAATAAAACTCTCTAGAGGAAAATGGCTACAAATAATTAGGGGCAAGGAGTTTTGTGGTGACTGAAATGCTATAATTAGAAGGGAAGATTGGAGCACTATTTGATGGAGGGGGATCGATAGAAGAGTTATTTTCTCTGCTCGCAAGAGCTTTTTCAGCTATCTTTGTTCAGTGGTAAAATGGAGTTATCTTGGAGTAGATAATGACCCTGGGCTTTTAAGGACCTGGGACCGCCTTGGGATGGGGAGGGGGCCTGATGGGGCTGGGAGGTTGTGTTATAGCATGAATTTTTGCAATCATGTTGTTAATAGTAAAAAAAAAGTTATCAAAAACAATAGTGATAAATAATTTATTCCCTTCTGTTTGTTCTGGGTTACTTTTCCTTTGAACATTAGATATCATACAATATTACTTTAAGTGAAATGCTTGTTTGTGATACCCAATTAAAACCAGTTCAATACTGAATAATAATTTACTGTCACTTTGGATCTGATTACCTAGATATTTTGTTTAGAATGTTCTAAACTGATCAATAACTAAGAGGAAACTTAAACTCTGAATTCACTTTCCCATATTCCTTTTCCGAAAGTGATCATGATATTGCGTACTTATATTCATATGGTTTATTCCTCAGGCTATTTCTTACTGTGGTTTCTTTTGAATGTGTATTTTGTAATTGGGTATCCATTTCAAAAGGTGGTTAACTCTATTATTTGTACTTAGCATTACAGAATCCCATGAACAGAGGGACTTTTCCACCTCTCAGGGATGACTTGAATTTCTTTCTACTGCTTTGCTGGCCAGTGGGTAATTGACTTGCATCTACAATATCCCTAGAAAGTGGCCACCTCGTTGTTCTTGAATATAGCCCATCTTTGGACTGTGCTCTCTGACAAACTGTCCTGTTATTAACCTGAAATTTTTCTCTTGGCAGTGTCTTCTCATTTGTCCTAGTTAGTTCTTTTAAGGTTAGTAATTTTTGTTTCTGTTTTTGCTGTTTATCTGTGGCATAATATGGTTGTTCCGCAACTTTATTGGAGGGTATATAAAGTGCTTGTTATGCAGTAGATCTTGAAATGCACATTGTGCTTATATATTTGTAATAATAAATCTTTTGGCATTTTAACACATTGGTTATATTTTCAATTTACTTAAGAAAAAAAAGAATTTAAGTTTATAGAGACTGAATGGAGTGGGAGTGAGAGTTTGCAAAGTGACATAGAGAAGTTAATTTCACAGCATACAATAATTGTTAATTTTTCCATTGAGATATATATCTGTAAACCTGACTTTTACCCTGCTGTGGAGAGGGAGCTGCAGAGACTTTAAAGCAAGCTGATTAAGAATGCTCCTCATTTAAGAAAGTTATATCCACCAATATCTCTTTAATTTAATTCTTGCTTTGTTAGTGGAGATATTGGAAAGTTTTCTTTTTCCTTTAATTTGCTATTCCAGTGCTAGTAATACAAATCCCCCTGTACTAAGTCCAGAGGAGAAGATCCCCCTTGTTTTTGCTTTTACCTGGTTCTTTCTCTGGTTATACTCTTCAGTAATTCAGAACTTTTGAAAAACTGAAACCCCTTCAACAAGTTGCTGGTTTTTTTTTTTTATTTTATTATATCCACCTCATTTATATAAATTGAACCAGAATTAATGAGGAATAATAAATGAAAAAGGAAAGCTAATCAATAGGAGATACAGAAATTATAAATACCGAGAAGAAATAAGTCTTTAAAAATCACAATAGACAGAGTTCAAATAAAATTAGGATATTTGAAAGGCCAGTTGATATGTTTTTGTGATACCTGTGGGTAGGTACCACTTGGATTCCCATTTTATAAAAGAGGAAACTGAGGATCAGACAGTTTACTTTCCCCACAGCCGCAGGACTAGCAGGTGATTGAGACTAGATAACTGGATTAAATATGGAAATAGGCTGCGTTTAAAAACTGCTAGTGAAATGGAAAGGGAACTAATACCCATTGAATGTAAACTATATGACAAGTAATCTGCTGTCATTTGGTGCTCAATTATTTCTCATTACAACGATATGGATTAGATTTTATCATCTCCATTCTGAAGACAATGAAACACAAGCTTGGAGGGGTTAAGCCATTTTCCTACACTGCCCATTTGGGCAGCTAGAATTTGACCATTGAGCTCTGACTGCAAAACCTATGACTTTTCTACTCTACAAGAGAATTGCAAACTCGTTTAAAGCCAGAAAATAACTTTACTTGAATATAAATACCAAATTCTGGGCCTTCATAGAGCTGTTGTTTTTACTGTCATTACTACTCCAATGAGTCATTTAACATACTGTCTTGATTATATGTGTACATGTTCCATCTAGATTGTATGCCCCTATGGGACAGGACTTGTGTTTTCATAATTTTTGTGTCTCACACAGATACCTACTGCAGCAGTATTCCCAATGCACCCCTTCTTTTATATTTTTTCAATCATAAACAATATAAACTTACAGTTTCATGAAACCTATCCCTCCACTTAAATAGATTCCAGCTGTGGCAATGTTTATAATTTCCTTATATCTTGAACTTTCATCAAATTTCTACTTTTAGAAATGCAAATTTGCAATTAATCAATGAATCACTCAGAAAGTAAGATTCACTCTTTTGTCATAGGGCATACAGAGGTTTGTTATAAGGTATGAGACTGAACATTGACAATTTCTAACTTATGAAAAACATTTCAACCACCTAAAAAGAGATTTGTGAGAATTTGTTAGAGGACTGGAAGTTGTTCTCTGAGTGGTGTTAACAGTGCTGAGTAAATTTTTTAATAAAGTCTTCTAAAATGAAATATAAATATTTTCATTCATATTTGATAGTGTCATAAAATATCTTTGTTCCTCTTTGAAACCTATTATATTACAAAATAATTACTATATGTAAGAGGTTTTCAGTTTTCAAACACAGATATATTTGTTATTAAATATCCTAGGATAGTTTTTGAGAGTCTGAAGTTATTGCCAATTACTAACCATGGAAAAGTGCTTTTTGTGTAGGTCTTTGTTTGCATGCCTGAGGCAATTACCATTAAAACATTTTTTCATGTGGCCCCTTTTTATCAGGATTTTGTTCAAGCTTTATTGAGGTATAATTGGCAAAATTGTGGGATATTTAAAGTGTACAATGTGATGATTTGATATACATCTACATTGTGAAAGGATTTCCCCTCCCCCATTGAGTTAATTAAGATAGCCATCACCTCACGTTTTTTTCCTTTTATTTGGTGAGAATATTCAAGTTCTACTATCTTAGCAAATTTCATTTATACAATACAGTGTTACCAACTATAGTCACCATGTTACACTGATACAGTAGATCCTCAGATCTTATTTATCTTATAAGTGAAAGTTTGTACCCTTTTGCCACTGTCTCCTATTTCCTCCACCTCCATCCCCTGGCAATCACTTTTCTACAGTTTCTTAATGTTTCTATGAGTTCAGCAGTTCTTTAATATTCCAAATGTAAGTGATACCATACAGTGTTTTTCTTTTTCATTCTGGCTTATTTTTTCACTTAGCATAATGCCTTCTAGATTCATCCATATTGTTGCAAATGACAGGATTTCCTTCTTTTTTAAGGCTGAATATCTATGTGTCTATATCTATATCTATTTACTTGCCTACCTACCTACCTGTATCTTATATTTTCTTTATGTATTCATCTGTCAAGTGACACTTAGGTTGTTTCCATGCCTTGGATATTGTGAATAATTCTGCTGTGAACATGGGAGTATGTATATCTCTTCCAGGTAATGATTTCATTTCCTTTAGATATATACCAAGAAGTGAGATTGTTGGATCATATGGCAGTGCTATTTTTCATTTCTTAAGGAACCTCCATACTGTTTTCTATAGTGACTGTATGCATTTATGTTCCCACCAGCAATATACAAGGTTTTCCCTTTCTCCATGTTCTCGCTAGCATTTATCTCATCTTTTTGATAATAGATGTCCTAACAGATGTGAGGTGCTATCTCATTGTGGTTTTGATTTGTAATTCCTTTATGATTAGTGATGTTGAGCACCTTGTCATGTGCCTGTTTGTCACTTGTTTGTCTTCTTTAGAAAAATGTCTATTTAGATCCTATTGGGTCTAACCAAATTGGGTTATTCGTTTTTGTTTTATTACTGAGATGTATGAGTCCCTTGTAAATTTTGGATATTAACCACTTAATGGATATGTGATTTACAAATATTGCCTCCCATCCCACTAGTTGTCTTTTCATTTGTCAAAGGTTTCTTTTGCTGTGTAGAAGCTTTTTAGTTTGATGTAGTCCCACTTGTTTATTTTTGTTTTTTGTTGCTTTTGCTTCTGGTATCAAATCCAAAAAATCATTGCCAAGACCAATGTCAAGGAGCTTATCCTCTATGTTTTCTTTTAGGAGTTTTACTATTTCAGGTCTTACATTCAAGTCTTTAAACCACTTTAAGTTGATTTTTGTATATGGTATAAAATGATGCCCATTTCCATTCTTTTTCATCTGACTGTCCAGTTTTCCCAGCATCATTTATTGAAGAGACAGTCCTTCCCCATTGTGTATTCTTGGCTCCTTTGTCATAAATTAATTGACCATATATGTATGAGTTTAGTTCTGGGCTCTATATTCTGTTCCATTGATCTATGTTTGTTTTTATGGAATACCACAGTGTTTTGATTACTATGGCATTGTAATATAGTTTGAATGCAGCAAGTTTGATGCCTCCAACTTTGTTATTTTTTCTGAAGATTACTTTGGCTTTCAGGATTTGTTGTTGTTGGTGGTGGTGGTTCCATACAAATTTTAGGATTGCTTTTCCTATTTCTGTGAAAATGATATTGGAATTTGATGAGGATTGCCTTGAATCTGTAGATTGCTTTGGGTTATATGAACATTTTAACAGTATTAATTGCTCCCATCCATGAACATTGGATATCTTTCCATTTATTTGTGTCATCTTCCATTTAGTTCATTAATGTCTTATAGTTTTCAGGGTACAGGTCCTTCTCCTCCTTGGTTAAATTTATTCCTAAGTGCTTTATTTATTATGATGCTATTGTAAGTGGGATTATTTTCTTAATTTCTCTTTCTGATAGTTACTTGTTGGTGTATAGGAGCACAACTGATTTTTGTTGATTTTGTATCCTGCAAATGGACTTAAATCATTTGTTAGTTCTAACAGTTTTTTGATGGAGTCTCTAGTGTTTTCTGTATTTAAGATCATGTCATGTGCAAGCAGTGACCCAGTACTGGAAGTCCTAGTTGGACGAGAAAAAGAAATAAAAGGCATCAATTTGAAGTAAAGGAGAGTAAAAGTGGCAAGAGCAGGTATCATTGTCTTGTTCCTGATTTTAGAAGAAAAGTTTTCAGCTTCTCATCATTGAGTATGATGTTAGCTATGGCCTTGTCATACATTGCCTTTGTTATGTTGAAGTATGTTCCCTCTATAATCACTTTGTTGAAAGTTTTTATCATGAATTGGTGTTGAATTTTGTAAAATGCTTTTTTTTTTTACATCTATTGAGATGACTGTATGATTTTTGGCCTTCATTTTGTTAATGTGGTATATTACATTAATTGATTTGTGGATGTTGAACTTTCTTTGCATCCCTGGAATACATCCCACTTAATCATGGTGTATGATCCTTCTAATATATTGTTGCATTTGGTTTGACAATATTTCATTGAGGAATTTGTGTCTATGTTCATCAGGGATACTGGCTTATACTTTTATTTTCCTTGCAGTGTCCCTACCTAGTCTTGGTATAAGGATAATTTTGGTCTCATAAAATGAATTTGGAAGTGTTCCTTTCTCTTCTGATTTTTGGAAGAGTTTGAGAAGAATTGGTGTTAATTATTCTTTAAATGTTTGGGAGAATTCACCAGTGAAACCATCTAATTATGTATTTTTTGTTGTTGTTGGGAGATTTTTGATTACAGATTCAATGTCTTTATTAGTAATTGATCTGTTTATATTTTCTATTTCTTGTTGATTCAGCCTTGTGAGGTTGTATACTTCAAGGAATGTATCCATTTCTTCTAGGTTGTTCAGTTTTTTGGCAGATACTTGTTGGTTGTTCAGGTTTTTGGCAGATACTTGTTCACAGTAGTCTCTTATGATTCTTTGTATTTGTGTGGTATCAGTTGTAATGCCTTCTCTTTCATTTATAGTTTTATTTCTTTGCATTCTCCCTGTTTTTTATCTTGGTAGGTTTAGCTAAAGGTCTGTTGTTTACCTTAAAAAAAAAAAACTCTTAGTTTCATTAATCTTTTCTCTTGCCATTTTGATCTCTATTTCATTTATTTCTGCTCTGATCTTTGTTATTTCACATGGCCCTTTAAAAGACATTTCCTTGTGGTTACGTGAATAAATTATTAGAAGCTGTGTTAAGGATTATAATTTTATATATATAGTAATGACTTTTCTTTTGACCAGCTTGGTGAAAGCCATGCTGACTGAAGACAGTTTGTTAGAGTTTTCAAGTTTTTAGAAGGCAGTTTACTCAATGTATTTGACAAGCCTTGTAATCCTACATTCCTGCCCTAAGGCATGATCTCCCTTAAAATAAAATATAAAACCAACTCGGGACAGTTCTACTTAGAAGTTTTACTCAATGTTTTTAGTGCACAGTAGGGTCGGGATCATACACCATACTTCATGAAGCAAACTTCCTAAGAAATCATTTTCTTCCTTCTCTTTCTCACAGGGTCAGATTCACCCAGACAGCTCTCCACAGCTCACTTCTCCAGCTCTAGCTGGAATTCCAGCTCTAGCTCCAGGCCTTTCTCATTCCAGTTTGACTCTCTTCTCCCTCTTAATTTTACATTTTCTGTGGCATGTAATTCATTCTTGTATAAAGCAGTTTAGCCTCTCAAAGGGTCTTCTAATTTTTCTCTACATTGAATTCCTAAATCAGTAGAAGAGTTTTTGGAGCCAAGCAGAGCAATGGAAGAGTCCTTCTTAGAAGGTGCAGATAGCAGAAAGCTTGTGCCTATTTATACTTTGATATTTTTGCCCTATCACAGTGAGAATTTAAGATTTCAGTTTACTTCTGGGCAATAGTCCTTTGGGAAAGCCACACCAATAGGGCCTCACAAGTTAGCTTTACTTAGGTTAATTTACCACCTTCCAGGGAACAGCCCTCAGCTTTGTAATGAATCTGATTTTTATGATCATCCAAGAGCACTTCTGTCTCACACTAATCACAATCATATGAGACCCATGTGTAAAATCAGAATGATTAATTTATATTGGCAAATGCAACTTTTAAGAGGGCAGGTCTCTGTTTGACATGCCTAGTTCATTTCTTCCCTGAGGACGACCTAGGGAGAGAGCCAAATTTTATCCTAGGAAAATTGTTTGTTATATCTAGAATAAGATTGGGGAGATTAAATAGTTCATTCTTCCATTCATTCTACCAGTATCATTTGATCACTTAGTCTAGGACAAGGGCTCTGCAGGGAAGCAGGACTACAATGATAAGTATGTCATATCAACTGTCCTCATGTTGCTTAGTGTTCATGAGAGTGAGTAACACCTGGCTGACTGAATATATGGTTAGAAAAGGCTTTTCCAAGGAAGTGATGTTTTAAGCTGACTTCACTTGAAAATGGCTATGAGTTAGCAATGAAAAGAGATTTTGTGTGTGGAGTTGGGTGGGGTGGTGGAGACAGTGGGAAGAAGGGTTTTTCAGGCAAGGGAAATAACCTGGCTAATGTGTAGATTGTGGGACTGATGTTATGTACCTAGTTAAGGCTTTGGAAATTTGTTCTGCAACAAGAGGAGGCTTATTTTCCTGAGAGGACTAATACGATTAAATTTGTATGTTAAAAAGTTAAGTCTGTTATGGGTAGAGAATATGGTTGGGGGTGAGGGAGACCCAGTGAGGCCAATTAGAAGGCTATAGCAGAAAATGCAATTAGAATGTGATGGTCATTTGGCTTAAGATGCTAAAAGGGGAAAATGAAAATGTAAATGACTTCCACATATTTATGAGGTCAAATCCATAGTATTTAAGACTGATTAAATGTGGGAGATGGATAGTAATAAAAGTGACTCTAAGGTTATTAGCATTAACAGCTGGGTAAATGGTGGCATAGAACAATGGGGAATAACCAGGTTTGAAGGTAAGGTATTATTCAATAAATTCAGTTGTGTACCAGGTACAACTGATTTAGGCTGTGTAAAATCCAAATAACAGTCATTTAAACCATGTAAACCCCTCTACCCTGATATATCAAGAAGACTGAGAGAGTAGTTCCAAGGTGATCCATTGGTTCAGTGGCATTTGCCCTTTTGTTCCAAGTTTGTTGCTTCATTGTTACAATGCAATTGTGTTTTCATTGAAGGCATGAGGATGGAAGAGTAAAGACTTGACAAGATCTCCTCTATTCTTTCCCCTTTTAGAATAAGCAGTAAGTAAATGTTTTCCTCTAAGACCACCAGAGGACTTCTTTACTTCTTTATAGTTTTCCCTGTCCTTGGCCTCCCCTTGCTGCAAAGAATGATGAGTGCTTGGTAAAAGAGAAAGGGATCATCACAGTTGGCTTGGAACAGTGGTTCTCAACCCTGTTAGACACCAAAACCCCTTTTAGTAATCTGAAGTGAAATTCATAGACAATATAATTTGCCTATATACCTCATATGAAAAATATATTTAATGATCTATTTGTCATAAAATAGAAAAATTAAACGATATGTAAATGTTTAGGCAAGGTTCAAAATGAGGTAATTGGATGTTTGCAACTCTATATATAGTGCAGTGGGGTACATGATGTTTGCAGCAATATGTAGAATCACCACAACATAGCAGTGGTGATCAGACTGACACATATGTGCTGTATTGGTGTCACAAACAGCATGAGTGGTGTTGCTATCAACCTCTTCTAAAATGTTGAACAAGTCTTGGTAACACAGTGAATAAAACAAACTATAACAACATGCTAGTTCCAATCCTGGAGGTACATTGAAGAGCATGTGGAATGCAGAACAGTTCTACAATATGTACTTTTGTCCCTCATATTGCAGGGAGACACACCTGGGACCCCACCAACCTATGCCAGTACTGTCTCTGATCATTGTGACAAGCAAATTTCCAGGAAAAAAAAAAAGTGTGATTGATACACTGTAGAGCAGAGAAGAAATGTAAGAGCAGCTGAAGGCGAAGAAAGATTGATTTCCCTGATTTTGAGTGGCATCTCATAAATTCCCATGTACTGTCTACAGCTATTACAGACATTCACCATAAAGTTAAATTAAAACTTACCCTGCACTAATTCTCATTATGTGTCTAGCCCTAAGGAGTCTGATTAATTCTGTCCAGCATAACACTAATTGAAGGTCAAGGTTTCCTTGCGAAATCTTGCTCAATACCTTAGGCACTGGGGAAATATATCTAGTGAAAACAACTTTTAATCCATGTTCTCAGGACTTTCAGTGAAATACCTAACTTATATTGTTTGATCTCTAGAAAAAAATTTTCATCATTTTAGGATATTTTCTTTTAAATTATTGGCTCATGTAGTTCATCATCCTATACTGAACTAGCTAGACTTCAACTTTTTCTTTCTTATTATTTACTATAGTCTAACTTGCCAAACTTTTTTGCTGATGGCTATTTGCCCATTAGAAATCAAAAGTTAAAAGCAGTTAATCTTGAAAATGATTAACAGAGAAACAAAAAGAAAATTAGTATAATAAAGTTTCAAATGCTTGGCTTTTTTTCTTCTGCTACATGAAGGAAATAAGAATTTTTCTTTGAAATCTGGTTCTCCATCTGCATGGACAGCCTAGTAAGAAAATAATTTTGAAATAAAAAATAATTTTGAACAACACATTAGTATTTTTAGAGACATTAAAATTATATTTTGCATTTAAGTTAAATTAGAATTATTTCACCAAACAATTTCAAGTAGCAAATAGAAAGAGATGTCAAGGAATGAATTTAAATATCAATATTTTATTGTTTTTCATTTGGAATATTTTAGTGAAGTCATTGGTCTTAAAATTTCTAAACCCCATTTAAAATATTTAGTTTAGGTAAGAAATAGTCATTTTATTAATTTATCAACCCAAAATGAAATATTTGGGGAATAGGACTTTACAGCAGAATTTGGAGAATACCCCAGAATCACAGCATTTAGGCAGGAAGACAAAATTGTGTGTGTGTATGAGTGTGCATGTGTGTTCTGTAAAATAATAAAGACTGTTACCTCTATGAATATGTGAAGTTTTGTAGTTTATTGCTATGAGGTTTGAGATCAGAAAACTATAAAGCAGGACAGATTAGCAAAAGATTAGAGAAGAGATTAGTGAATGATAGATTAGCAAATCATGGGCATAGTTTTTAGCAGGGGCTTGAAGGAAATGATGAATATGTGACAGTGAGAATATTGATATGACATTGAGGGCTAAGAAAATATGGAGAAAATAAAGCCATCTTGAACTGGTCATGGAGGAAGAATGGCTTGGCTGCACTGATAAAACTGTGTTAATGAGGAATTGAAAAATGCTTAGAAATATGAATGTTGAGAGAACGAGGAGGTGGTTGATTTAATGTCATAGATTCAGATGACAAAATGCCAAAATCTTCCAGAGATGCTTTAGGTAAGAGGGTGGTGTTACACGAACTATATGTGAAATAGATTTATGGTATCTTATTGGATAAGGGCAAGGTTAGAGGGATCCAGAACGGTTATAAAATTGTTGAAGTAGTTCAGTTATGAGGTGAACAAGGACTAGGTGATTAAACTGCTGGAAAAAAAAAGAATACAGATGCTAGAAATAGAACCTGGTAATGAAAAAATGAAAAGATATGTTTGTGTGTGTATCTATCTATCTATCTACAGGTATATATATATATATATATATATACTATTTAACCAATTTAATCAATTTTATTAAATATGAATTAAAGGAAATATTATTTTTCATTATTATTTCACAGTATATAACTGTAATTTTATTTCCTAGGGGATGGAGGTGGGGATGAGAGACTGAATTACAAGGTAACAATCCTTAAATTATTTTGAGACAGGGTTTGAAAGTGCAAACAAACCCAGACAAAAATTTCCAAAATTTAATGCTATTATCTTGTAGGTTTCTACTGAATCAGCATAAACCACATTTGTTAAATTAACCATATATCCTTGTGAAGTGAATAGAATGAAGGATTGAATTAGCTGCTGGATTAGTAATGAATCACTTGTAAATTCAAAGATAAATGTGCTGTAGTAAAGTAAGAAAACATTTATTCTGCTTACAATATACTTATTTTATATATGAGTTTAATATTTAAATCTTTAATGTTCTTAACTATCTTCAGGAATCATTTCTTTTATTTTAGTTTAAAATAGAAGAATTTTTAATGATAGCTAGTATTCCTACCTGTACATTTTCATATTTTGTCTGACACTTGGAAAATACTAATTTCATAAAATAACTATATGATAAAAGAAAGAACAGACTTTCCCAGTTTGTATATACAAAATGGATACTTTTAGAATCTGAATTCACTCTTGCAGTAACAGGATATGCTCTGAGATAAAAAACATAAACTCACTTTTCTAAAATTTAATAATTTCCAAATAAAATTTCTAATATACAATTTTATAGTTGTATTTACTAGACATGCCTTGTGCAATCCAGTAGTCATTAGCTACGTATGGCTTATTAAAACTAAATTAATGAAAATGAATACAATTTAAAATAGTGTGTTCATCTCTTGCTGTGGAGCACAGGGGTGTTATTTGAATACTCTTTGATCTTTTTAGGGTTTACTTGTTTCAGTTAATGCTAGAGTTTGGAAACCCCATACTCCTGTAAACTACTAAGAAATATTTTCTGAGACCCTCCCAGGTAAGCACTTGTGCTAGATGATAAACATGAACATTTTGTATTAATCTAATAATTGTTGTGAAGTTTGTAAGACATTGTATTAACATAAAAACTACTTACTTGTAAAAGACATTGAAATATTCAGGAACTTTCTAGTGAAAGAGACACTGAAATGTTCAAGAAAGTTATAATGAGTTATTCATTCCAGTGAAGATTAAACACCAATAAATAAGACAATACAGAAAGCATCCATTTTTTTAAATTGAAGTACAGTTGATTTACAATATTGTGTTAGTTTCAGGTATACAGCAAAGTGATTCATATATATATATATATGTATATATATATATATATTTAAGAAAGCATCCATTCCTAATCTTGACTGCAAATAGGACAAGAGGAAGCAGAGGGCACAAAGATACTATAGAATAAAAGATTTTAGTTAGATATAAGGAAATGTTTCCTGGTGTGGAAAGTAATTCCACACTGGAAGGATTTACTGAGTGACGTTATGGGATTTCTGGAAATCTTTAAAAATAGAATACATTTCGATCTCTCTAGAGAGGTATGTGATATGCCGGCAGGCATTGAGTTGGAGGATGAATTAGATTCATTGCCATGTTTTTTTCACAGCAACAGTTCTATGAATCTGTAGAGGACAATGACATTGGATAATTCTCACTGTGCTCTGCAGGGAGTCAGGTCTCCAGACTGCTTGTCCTTACAGAATCAGGGCCAAAATATTATCCTACATTCAACAACTTCTCAAAAACAGGAAATTAAAAAACCTGAAAAATACAAAATGCTAGTGTTTTGCCATTTTAAGAAGCAGTTTTTCTTGAAGTGAATTAGCATTTCCTTTCCTATGCACGCTTTAGAAGCTGTGCATAGTTCTAATTATGTCAGACTGTATATTCAAACTGTAATTTTATGGTTTAAAAATTAGAAAAGTATGTAAGGAAGTATAATTGCCACTATTTTAAAATAGTTCAGTTAAATACTGCTACAATATTTGTGTTGTGCTTGAAAATATGTACAGTTTTTTCAATGGTAATACCTTTTCCTGTCCTTAAATATATCTATAGAGTGCCTTGATTTTAACATTACCTTTTTTCCAACATTATCTTTTACAAATATTAATAAGAGTTGTTGCTTTTAGAAACTCTACAGGAAATAATAGCTGGAAAACCCTCTGTAGCTTAAGGTCAGTCATTAAAACTCACAACAGGGTAAGTAATTAGAACTACCCACTCTTAACTTGTAAATAAGCATAATTCGTTCCAAAGAGGAAATATCGAAACTCGGTTCATGTCTACTGTAATGTATTACTCAGATACTACTGAGCATTGCACATTAAGAACTTATTTCAACAACCACAACAAAGACCAAATCTGAACTGCTGATGTGGCTGTTCTGCAGTGAATGGGCTAATGTATTTACTGTGATTTCAGAATACATATGAAATAATGATTTGTGCCTTTAATCTGAGTGACATGATAAGCCCCACTCCTCACTTTGTGTGAAAATATTCCATCGGAGTTATACAAGTTTGATGTTCCAGCTACCTGGATTGTGTTCTAGCACTCCAATATTCAAGCCTGCGGCTGTGATGGAAATGAGGCAGTGGGCACCCAGGTCAGAGCCACAGAGAACCAGGAAGTTGGGAAGTGGCCTGAGTACACCCACTAGGGAGGCATTGGAAGAAACTGGACAGTTAGGAAACTGGGACAGGAGGACTAGGTAGGTTTGCTGCCATAGTTGACGGCATGGCTGCTTCAGAGCTGCAGTGAATCTCGTCACATGTCCTGTACATCAAAGAAGAAATCCAAAGCCACAGCTCACCCGAAAAGCCAATGACTAATTTTTTTTATCCATTGATGTCATTCTTAGCCAGATTTAAAATGGAAAGCAGAAGCAGGTCAGGCTGAGTCATACTCACAAGGCAGAATTTGGGAGAAGCAGGAATCAAAGGCTGGACCAGATGGCATTTTAAATCTGCAGAAAACTGTGTTTGAGAATAGCCGACCAAATAAACAATGAAAAATAATAACTGACCCTGGAAGGAGAACATGCTCCTGGGAGATGGGTGGGTGAAGAAGTCAAGATAAAATTGCCTGTGTGAGGCTTCGCCAGAGAGAAGGTTCTTTTGATAGGCAGCCTGATGTAGCAGAACAAGCCGCTGCTTTGGGGTGAGACAAACACAAGTTTATTCTCATACACTGGCTGTGTGATTCTGAGCAAGATACTTACTTAATCTCTGTTTCTTCATCTGTAAAATTCCAATAATAATTCTTATCTTCCAGGTTATTCTATTTAAAATCGAACAAGTACTGTGCATAATAATGTAGTAGAGAATCAGTGAACATTATTATGTTGAAGTTTCAGTGGATGGAAAGTGCCTTTAGCATTCATTCATTCACTGCATCATTCCTTCCTTCATTCATTCAGTAAGTAATTCTTGAATAGACACAAAATGCCAGAGAGTGCTGGAGGCAGAGGATACAATCAGGAGATAGTTACATTTCCTTAGAATATAGATCACTGGTAGCAAAGTATCAGCATAGTACTTGCTACAGAGGGGAAGGCACCAAGATTTAAGTAAAGTACAGAGAGGAATTGCATGAGTTGGGTATTTGTTCTTATCGGGATCATATGGTTTCAGACATCTCAACATTTCATGTGTCCCTAATTATTCTCTCTAGAGGGATTTCTTCCTCTCTGGGTAATAGCACTTTAGCCAGTCTCACAGGAATTGAGGCACTTACTAAAGGCTTTCATATATATATATATGAAATGTGTGTGTATATACATATATATAATATAAATTAGAGTTTGAGTAAGAAAGCAGAACCATCATGAGTGGTTTAGACTAAGGGATTTTTTTTATTATTATTGGAATTAAACATTTCACAATTGTAAGAAACACTGGGAAAATAAAGATCTGAAAAGGGGTGATTGAGGGATCCGAAAAAAACACTAATTAATGGTGAAGAAGTTCTGTGGAAAGCTGCTACCTACGCATGTGATGACAAGCATGACGTCCTTGTAAGTCAACTGGACAGCTGGACGTAAAGCAGAGATAAAGCAAGGACAAGCTGGGAGCCAATGAGGACACTCTGGAACCCACAAGGACAAACCGGAAGCCACGTCCATCTGTCACTACATCTAAACTCAGTGTTGTTGGCTATTTGCTGAAGAAACTGATGGCCTTCATCAGGGACCTGCACATGCACCTCACTCAGGACACCAAGGAACTGGAAGAGGATGGGGAGAAGGGTGAGTTTGAACGAACTGCCAGTTTGGCTGCTTTCCTGTGCGATATGGTGCCATCAAATTAGCCACAAAGGGAGTGAAATGCAGCGGCTCGCGGGGCCCTGCACAGACCTCTTGAGGATAATGAGTGATGCTTTATCGCCACCTTCCAAACATCGTGTATATTCCTGTATGGCCAACCTAACCCAATACCACAAAGGAAAGGGAATTCCGGGAGATTCAGTTTTCAGCCTTTCCAGGCTGGCACAGTGCAAAACCACCCCTGAGACAGGGAAGCCTTTTGGTATCGTTATCCTTATAGACAAACTCCCTGCAGTGTGATTCCATTAAACCCTGTCTGCATCTGTGATTCTCAGAAAGAGGCAGAGGAGGAGTTGAGAAGGGTAGAGCTAGGTGAATAAGGGGAGGCATCCAAGAATCACTTCAGGAGCATTTTCTAACTGCTCACCTCTGCTTCTGTTTCTTCACCTCCCAACGCCCTGAGATTTTAATTACATACTTTGATTTACAGCAAGAGAACTTACTCTGCTACTGCTGCAAAAATCACAGCACAGGGCTTCCGTGGTGGCGCAGTGGTTGAGAGTCCACCTGCCGATGCAGGGGACACGGGTGCCATGGCCGCTGAGCCTGCGCGTCCGGAGCCTGTGCTCCACAGCTGGAGAGACCACAACAGTGAGAGGCCCGCGTACCGCCAAAAAAAAATCACAGCACAGCAATTACCGATACTGGTGGAAATGTGCCCCTTCCATTGGATATGTCTGTGTGGAATATAGATGAGTACCGCTGTTTTGTATGCTATAGTAGTATTTGTTTGTTTTTACTACTGAATTCTCGGCTCCTTAAAGGCAAGAGGAGAGTCTTTCTTCTGTCTTTCACACTCTGTTCCAATTTATGTTTAGTCTTGTTATGCAGTAACTCTCAGTTCTCAAACTCAGGTGCCCTCAAGGGCCAAATACACAACACAAATGTGCGACCAAAGAGGATGGTGGGGGCTGAGTGCTAGAACCAGAGTAGCAGTACCTAACCTAAAGCCATTCACATGGGGCGGGGCAAGTGGGAGGCAGGGGAGGGAGAGCGAAGAGTGAGAGTGATTGATAGGGGAAGAGACCAAATAAAATGCATATACCATTACCACCTGCCCCACCCCCTGGGGACGTCTACACACCACCTGCCATCACTTCTGGGAAAATGGTGGAGGTTGCCATTTTAATATATAAAGTTTACTTTTATTACTAGGAGCCTAAGGTTCATCTAATGTGGCTTACATTAAGGAATCAAGTATTATGGATTATACTGTGACCAGCAAATGATGTTCATAAACAATACAGATCTCTAACAGCTTTGACAATAACCCTCTAATGGAAACTAAAATATTTTAATATTTCAATGAAGTAGCATATGACCTACTTAAAAAGCCCTTGATTGCAACTTATTGACATAGCTGGAGGAAAATAAGAAGTGTATTAATATATAACATTGGCTTATTTGTTCCTCCAATTAGTAAAATATTAGTTTAATAACATTAAAACTGTGAATGTGATCTGGTATTAAATAAAATGTCGTTTACTGTTATAATTAAATTAAGCTACTAAAAGAGTAAATGATCCTGAATTTACAAAAATAAATAATATTTATGTTAGTAAAAAGTCTGTATGTTGTGATAAATCTTGAGTTTCATAAATGCTAACTTATAAAACATGGCTTTGCATTTTAAAAATTTTACAAACAATACTTACTAAGAAAGTACATTTCACACCAGTTCTTCAGTTCATAATTTTTTCTAGTTGTTCAGTTTAAGCTTTTAAAATGTTGCTAAAATGTTACATCAGAAAATTAATTGCCACATTTTAAGATAAATTAATATATAATTTAGAAAAGTCTACCATATATTGGATACAGAAATTTAGAGAAAATCTTATTTTCAGCTCCAATTTTCAATTTTTTTTTTAACTTTCTATGCAATGCATGTACCCCCCCCCCCCCCCCACTTGCACTTCAGGGCACAAACGTCCACTGGCAGTGAGAGGCACTATTAAACTTTCATAGGTAATAAACCAGAGTTGACAACTGGGACATGCTTGGTGCTTTTGGAACTGCTCGCTGATGAACAAATAACTGAATGAGTAAGTAAATAAATGAACGATTTCTACGCTTTGATTATTAACTAGTCTTCCTTTTAATGGTAAACTATCCTCCAGTCAGTTGTTAAAATACATAGCTGTTTGGGAGTTTCGAGATATACCAGTCTGATACATTTTATACTTTACATAATGTTCCACCTGTCCTTTCTTACATATTGAAGGCACAAATATGTCTCTCATATATTCATCCAATATTTTTCTCATTTACAGATAGACACTATTTGTTTTTCTTTTCCAGAGTTTATTAATTACTTATAAATCACTCTTCATCTGTAGGATGAAACAGATTTACAGTGTTGCAAAACTAATGTTGGCCACAACAGTCAATACCTTGCCTACACTCTATAAGCTATTTATGTAAAAAATTGATGTTAGTCATTATAACCCAATTTATATCATAAATAAAGGGATAAAAAAATGAACAGTTAAAAAGAAATTATTGGCAGTGGAAGGTACCACTGATAGGGCCTAGAAAATTAAATTTATGAAAGCAGTGAGATACATATGATGGAAAAAGAATAAAGCTTTACGGGTCGGTGAGCCTGTGTGCTAACTCAATACTGACATTATATTCAGAGATTTTGGGTGTAAACAACAGAGAGCAAATATGGGTTTTAACCATGAAAGGAATTTTTTTTGGAAGGAAGTTGTTAGCTCATAGAGTTAAATGGAATGCTGGAAACCACAGATTTCAAAATGGTTAGGAACTTAAGACAGCTACTTGGCAAAATCATGCCATTGGAATAGTGGCTAGGATCATTCTGTTGCTGATACTGGACCCCACACTGACCATACTGACACTATTGGCACTGACACCACACGTGGGTGCTGCACTGTGGCTGTGGTTATAGTTGGTTTTTAACTGCCCTTAATTCTTTGGGTCACTTGCTCTAGATTCACAGTCCCAGATGATGTCTTCCTGAGTCACATGTTGATGCTCTGAGGCCTGGAACCAGAGAAAGCAAGCAAGTAACTGGAATGTTCTGGTTCTACTGCGGGAGGGAAGACCCTACCTCTAACCAAAAGATAATAGGAAGACAGAGTCTCCAAAACTGGAAGCGTGAATTGTATGTATGTTAAAGTGAAATTTGTATGTATCAAAATGACTAATAAGCACTAAAACCATTAAAAAGCTGTGTGATCTAAGAGGGCACATGATTCAACTTCTCTGGATATAATTTTATTTTTTTTTAATTAATCAATTAATTTATTTGGCTGCATTGGGTCTTAGTTGCAGCCTGCGGGATCTTTCATTCTGACGTATGGGCTTCTCTAGTTGTGGAGCACTTGCTTGTATCTAGTTGTGGCGCATGGGCTCCAGAGTGCACAGGCTCAGTAGTTGCGGTGCATGGGCTTAGTTGCCCCGCAGCACATGGGATCTTAATTCCCTGACCAGGGATTGAACCCGCATCCCCTGCATTGGAAGGTGGATTCTGAATCACTGGACCACCAGGGAAGTCCTTGGATATAATTTTCAAACCTGCAAAATGAAGACGGGATATCCATAATGTCTACCTTAAAGCAGCATAGGTTTTAAGTTCACTTAGAAAGATAATGCAAGCACACTGTGCAAACAACAACAACAATCAGTGAGAATCTGGACCACTGGGGGTGAAATGATAGAGTACTGGTAAAGAACATGTTTACACTATTTGATAACTAGTGATATCAGAGATGAGTAACTTGGGGGCTAGTCAGCTCTTTACCTGCATGATGTATACAATTCACCACTTCCATGAACACCATAATGACAGGTAGATGTTATTACTTTTAAGGTAAATTTTCACAAGAGTGATGAAAAGGATGAGAGCTTTTGGGAGGAGCAGGAAATAGAGTCTGTGACAAAACATAGCAATCTTTCAGGTTATTTACAACAGAAAGTGGGGTAAAATATTGTGGAGTTTGGGGAAAAACACTTTACAGAAATTCTCTTGAAAACAAAGTCAGCTACATAGTGATTGGAGAGAAATGTACCTCATATAATATACCATTATATGTTTCATAATTTTTCATATCTTTCAATATAGTTTATATCTGTAAGAAAAAAATTACTACTTTTCAGTTGCCTTAACAAATCCAAAGGTTAGAATCATCATAGAAGTACTCAAGTATTTTTCAGAATATTTTTATTTTAGCAAATTTTGCCTTGAGACATAACAGTCTCTCCCATACTTCTTTTGATAATAAATAACACTTTTATAACACCTTTTATCTAAGACCACTTCAGTATCACTATAATTTTTCCCTATCCTTTTGCTCATAATTTAGTTAAGGTATCTAAGCAAATATGTAATATTGAAAGGGCTTAAACCTCAGTGGACTAGAATTTTTAAAAATCTGTGTTTCATTGATTAAAATTTAAAAAAAAAAAGATTGTAGAACCTCACTATCACCAACTCTGTGCTTAGGAAGTCACTTTTTCTCTCCCCTTTCCAATGTTCTCATATGACAATGAGAGAGTGTCCTAAATGATTTCTAAGATTACTTTCATCTCTGAATCTATGTGATTCCATCATACCACTTCTTACTTCAGCAAGTCACAATCTCACACTGTGTGCATAAGTAGTATTGAGTTGATGTTTCTTGACATATTTAACTCTCCTGTTAAGAATGTGTAGCTGACAATGGAAAGTTAAATGTGTAAGAAACACAAATGTCCATGTATCTATTTGGATATGTGCTCTCTCACTCTCTCTCTCAAAGAGAATTATAGATATAGGTAGATAGATCTCTGTGTCTATTACATGTATGTTCTTAAATTATGATAACATAATTTATTCTATGGATATTTATATTTGTACTATTATAATTCCTGATGTAAGTCTCTTATCTAAAAACCTTAGAGGCATGTTTTTGAATTTATAATCTGAAAAGTAATATAATGCATATACCATGTTTTATATAACACCCCCAGAAGGATTTGGACAGCAACCCATACTCAAATATTCTACAAATATTTCTACATTCAAATATTTCTATGTTGAAATGTATTTACTATTCACAAATAAACATTGCAGTTGAATTTTTACCATGTGCATGTATTATACTTAGATAAAATCAAAATACTATTAAAAAAAGAAAAGCAGAATATTGTGTTCAGAAAATAAAACCCTGATGTTTAAAAAAAGAAAAAAAAACAGATTTCAACAGCTTCACGTCAAGTTCATGCCTAGTTTGCCAAATTAGTTCAGATCAGGTCAAGTTTGCCATCAAATGAATTAGAAAACAAAACCTTTAGTTTTAAGAGATTTTTGGATTTTATTTATGTGCATAATGGATTTTGAACATGTCTATGCTTTGTCTGACCAGAAAGGCCCTCTTTTTAGAAACAGTTTTTGGATTTGCTTCTGTTCCAACTAGATGTTCTGCATTGAAGCTTAACGACATCTACAGAACACATCCCTTGCTGAACACAGTTGCTTAGCCCACCTGGGGACATTTACCTCCAGCTATGACAATCATATTTTTCCTTGGGAATTTTAAATTACAGCAAAAAGACATGAGTGCATCTGTCACTTTCTCTCTGGTGGCAGAGGTTTGAGAACCATCAGGAACCCTGTTTCTTGGCTTGCGGGAAAAGTTTGGCCGCACAGAGAGAAAATGAAGGGACCCTATATGGAGATACAAGGGTGAGAAGTGGAGAGTGTCCTGTCAACGTTGCAGTCTCTGATTCTTGTTCCTGAAGCATCCCATTTGCAACCCTCTCCTTTCCAACAGTTTTGTGGTTCCCATGGCTTTAACAAACCAGTGTACATTCATTTACCTTTAGTAGTTTGAACTGGGTTTTAATTATTTTCATCTGAAAGACCCCTAACCAAGAATGGAAATATCTTTGTTGAGCTGCAGATGTTCATTTTGATATTTGAGCCTTTCCATTTGTCTTGAGTCCTACAGAGTAACCCAGGTGCCCATTAATACCTTCATCTCTAAAGGGCAAGCCTGTTTAATCAGAGGTAATGCTGTGGCAACAACTTAACCCAGAAATCTCCTTTGTTTAACACAGCAGAAGTTTGTTTCATGTTTACTGTACCTCTAAGTCAGTTTGCAGAGAGCTCTGCTTCATGTGGTCACCCATGGGCCAGGCTGACAGAGGTTCCACCATCTTTTACTTGCACCATCTGGGGAAGGTGGCCTCCTGGTCACTGTGAAGAGGAGGAGAGGACTGAGGGATCAAGCGCATACTCTGAAATGCTTGTGTCAGGAGTGACACACACCACTTCTGTGCACAGCCTTTTGTACAGAAAGAGTCAGTGACTCTACTGATGCACAGGAGGGCTCCTGGTGCTGAGAAATGGAGAGCGGAGCGCACGGGTTATTCCGTGAACTGCAGCCACACTGTCATCTTGGAATCCAATAAAATCTAGACTTAAGTTTAAGGGGTATCAGACTTAACAGTTGTGATGGACAAAACTTTTTTCTTGGAAAATAATTAATCAATGGAAGCCAAAGGAAAAGAGAGCAGCCTCTGTAGGGGACTGTGTGCCAACTTTCTGTCAGTAAAGGCTTCTGATTGGAGTTCTGGGCTCTGCATGTTGTTTCTCTTCTCTGACTGTGAAGACACCTTTCTGTCCAGTTCAGTCATTTCTTACAGATCTTCTGATCAAGATTTAAGTGATAGATGAAGGGAACTGGGGAAGGTCAGCGGGATAGTAGGTTATAGAAACATTTCCAGGAGAATTCCTTTCTCCTTTAATCACTAGTTTTACTTTCACTCAAGCATGTTAATGTAGATGTTCTTAAGTCAGGAGTATATTTATTTTGAACCTTTTAACACTGCAAATCAGCAAGCTGAGTTTCATATTCTAAAAGAACAAGGTAAACAAATGACACTAGTGAATAGAAAATATTAATCTCTCACATGCTTTAGTTTAAATAGTTATAGGAAAGTGCTCTCCTATTAAAATACATTAGCCTATAGCAAACCATTAAAAAATTCCAATGAATCCTTTTCTTCCCAAAGAAAACTATTTAAGCATTCAATCAGTTAATATAATGGATTAAAATAGAACATCATTTTGGTGGCACAATTTCAAAACAGAAGGAATTAGAGACATTCAGATACTGAACATTCAACACAAGCTATGATTTCAGCAGGGAGTCTTATTTGTCCTTTCTTCATTCTAACTCCATCAATTTCAAATTTCATTAACAGCAATGGGACACAAAAAGGTCCAACAGTGATGCTTTACAAAACCCTGCAAGTTTTGAATAATAGTGGTCTTTGTCATCATTTTATTTCCAAGTGTATGTGTTTATATTGTTTTGCTGAGGAATGACTCAGTATTTCTCCCAGTGGGCATTGAAGAATTAAGTTTTAAAAGACAATGAGTATTCAGTTTCACTGTGTATAGCTGAAATAATCTGATTTAACTTGGTTAGGTGTAAGAATTGGGGTAAGACTAAGATGATTACCTAATTACCTTTTGAGAAGACTAAGATGAATTACCTAACCTTCTTAATCATCTGCTGAAATAATTAGATTTTCAAGAATAAGAAGTTATTATTTTCATGTAAATTAAAGGTGTTTTCAGAGTAGTTAGAACTAACACAGGAAGTTATACACACACACACCCACCCACCACACCCATCCATACATGCATAAAGTGATGTTTTGTGTTTCAGTGTATATTGCCCATGAATTGTGTAAATGGCAAGCCGTATGATTTGTTCAGTAAAATTAGTATTTTAGAGTGGTAAGGGACAGAAGTAGGAACAAAGGAAACCAACGCAATTTCCCAGCTTCGAAAAAGTAGGTGTGCTACAAGTGATTATCAGTGTAAACTCTTCAGTACTGCTAGATGGTGGTGGTTAGCGCCATGTTTTAGGACTTGAATAATTACACAAACTACAGTTGGGTAAGTGGTCAGAAATATTTTCAACACTGTGAAGGAGCAAAGTGGCAGAAGCCTGGCAGCAGGATGAGGGCAGTACCTTTTAGTCACTTCGTGGGAATTAGGAGGTTAGGGTTGCTCTGGGGTCAGTAGGTTATCAGATTATCGGAGGTTATAAAACAAAGTCTCAAATTATCAGAGGTTGCAGAAATGCCTTGTTTCAGAGAAAGGAGAGAAAAAGAGTCTTACTAATAAGATTATTATTTCTGGGTAAAATATCCTCAAAAAGTGCTACTACTGAAAAATTAAATTATTAGGCAAACACACCCTGGTCTGTGATGTTGAGAAGAGAGATTGAATAGAATAGAGTGCTACTCCTTTTCCTCATAATCCGTTTCTCTCATGCCACACACACACACACACACACACACACACACAGAAACCCACTGATTTTGCATTATGTTTAGTTTCTTTGTTTCTTTTCTTTTTTTTTGCGGTACACGGGCCTCTCACTGCTGTGGCCTCTCCCATTGCGGAGCACAGGCTCCAGACGCGCAGGCTCAGCGGCCATGGCTCACGGGCCCAGCCACTCCGCGGCATGTGGGATCTTCCCAGACGGGGGCACGAACCCGTGTCCCCGGCATCGGCAGGCGGACTCTCAACCACTGCGCCACCAGGGAAGCCCATGTTTAGTTTCTTAAAAGTCTCCCAGAATCTCTATTTCTACTGTCTTCTATTCCCCTGTTAAAGGAAACCTCTTCAATTCCCATTTATTCAGTTTATTACATGCCAGGAGCTGGGCTAAACACATTAATGTATTTAATATTATCTGGTTAAAAAATTTTGTGATAACAGGCATTGACACTATTTTTCTCTTCACCATGAAACATATCTGTGGGCAATATCCTAGGAGGGAGATGTTTAGAGATTTTTAGTGGAAATATTTAGTGGCATTTAATACCCCTCACTCTTTCTTTCCAACAAACGAAAAACAACAAAACTGTTCAAAACTTACTACTTCCTTATTATATTTCTATATTACATTTTTTGTGATTATAACTGCAACTGTCATAATCATAAAGGAGAGCAATGTAAGACCTCTGGAGCTCAAATTCAGGAAAAATGGAAAACAAATTTATAGTAATCATTCATATGTATATAGGGGAAACTTTTGACATCTTATTTAAGTGAACTTACTGGACACTAAAATCCAAAGTCCTTAGGAGACTACATTCTGAAATGTAGCTTGGCTACATTTCATTAAAAAATTATTAGACTTTCTGGGATGATGACTTCCCCATGAGAAGATGCCACTTGCAAAGGATTTCCTTCATCTCTCTGCAAGATAGAAGAGGAAACACAAGGAGTGCCTGATGCAGAGCCCCAATTCCTACTTCATGAATGTGAAATGCCTAGGATGCTATAAAATCACCACTGTCTTTAGCCATGCACGAGCAGCAGTTTTGTGTGTTGGCTGCTCTACTGTCCTCAGCCAGCCTGCAAGAGGAAAAGCAAGGCTTACAGGAGGATGCTTCTTCAGACAGAAGCAGCATTAAAAGTACCCTGAATCAAGATGAATAGGAAACCATACCATAAACACATTTTGAATACAAAAGCATCATTAAAGATGAGAAAAACTTTAGATTCTTCAGCAAATTGGAGAACTGTTCATAAAGGTAAACCCTTTGAAGATGTCTGCCTTAATGGACAATGTTCTTGAAAAAAAAGTAAAGTTGGTAAATTTTAATTCTGATGAATTCAGGAAGCACAGTGAGAATTCAGTGTTGTGGAAGGTGATAATGACACTGCATGCAGCCAGCTTATAAGACACTTAACAGCTCTGATTAGCAGTAGAATAGCCTGGCCAGAGCATTAAGTCGTCTGCATGAATTTTTAAAACATAAAAAACCGAAAAGAAAATAAAAACCAAGAAGTATTTAAAGTGCTTGGCAGCAACTGAAGTAATTTATATGTAAACCATGCTAGAGATTTCAAGATATAGAGGAAGAGAGAGAACAGTGGAGACATGGTACCTCCTGGCTGCTAATGGAGGATGTCCAGTATCCACAACAACAAAAACTGTCCCTGGGCACATTTTTGTGAACATTTCTGATGGTTATCTACCACTAGGGAAAAAGGAAGACCAGGTATTTGCCTTCTGAGAACTCTGGCGGATGAGTGGCAGACATTGGGCTACACTCAGCCAATCATAAGCATCCTCCTGGTGTGTATTTAGTCTGGATGTATCATTAAAAAACAGGGATAGTTTAAAATCTATTCTGCAAGTGGCAGCAGCAACAGCACCCTCTTGGCTCCAATAGGGTAGTGGGCATGGGAGCAAAGGAGCCAAGAGCAGTTTAAAAACACAGTCTTTGTGAGGTCATCTTGAGTGTGGTTCTAACCACCAGGATTCCTTTGATTTCTGAACATTTTCAAGCCCGAATCACCCTCATGCCCTGTCATCCAGAATCTTGACTGCAGCCCACATACAATAGCCAGATACCACAGTGGATACAAATTGTCCCAGCTTCCACTGTGAGCCAGATCTCAACCATATGATTCTTTACCATTGTGAGATTCTTAAAGTTTATACCATAAATTTACTGTTTGCAGTCTGGAAGAGAGCACATAGCGATATTTAACAAATACCTCTTGAATGAAAGAGTGAAGTAGGCATTTTATGCATAATTCAGTGGAAGTTTGAGCCTCACAGATTCAAAGACCTAAAGCTATTTTATAGAATACACTAGAGCCGGTAACAGGAAGCTATACAGAGAATTACTTGAGCACAGGCAGGGGTGTTAATGGTGCAATGGTGGTATGCAAATATATGCCACATGCTTTACTAAAAACTCAATTCTAATGATTTTTTAAACATCTTTATTGGAGTATAATTGTTTTACTTTGTTGTGTTAGTTTCTGCTGTATAACAAAGTGAATCAGCTATATGTATACATATATCCCCATATCCCCTCCCTCTTGCCTCTCCCTCCCACCCTCCCTATCCCACCCCTCTAGATGGTCAGGAAGCACCTAGCTGATCTCCCTGTGCTATGCGGCTGCTTCCCACTAGCTACCTATTTTACATTTGGTAGTGCATATATGTCAATGCCACTCTTTGTAAGAACATTCAACTTAATTTGCTGAAGTAGATATAAATAATTTATAAAGATAATGTCACTCAACAAAGGACTGGAAATGTGTAAGAGTGAAATGTGAAGTCTTTGGCCAAAACATAGCCACTACTTTGTAATGGTCAATGTACCAGAATCCTGGCTGATTAAGCAATGTGACTGCCATCCATCAAGGCTTCAAAAAGACTAGTGATTTTCATTTTCTAATCTTGCAACCTGGTGGACTAAAACAAGTTGTCAGTGTACACCCTTTGAAGAGAAAATAATAAAATGTGAGAATGGTGAGTGAATATTTTTCCATGGTTTATTTAAAGAATTTAATAAAGCAATAAGATTATTAACTGAATGACGCTACCCACGTGGTGCTTTTAAAATAATGTTTAATACAGTAGTCTCTTTTTAGAACACATTACTTTGAGAATTTCTTGCTTGGAGAAATTCTGCGTGTTCTTAATTATCCTGAAACAAGTATAGTTAAAAATAGATTTTCACATAATAGTTTTACCTCCAAGGGAATGATATTTCATGTCTTTGTAGACATCTAAGAAGAAATAATATATGTATATTTAAAATTCAATTGCATAGACACCAGCATCCTTCTAAGAACAATAGATGAGTTTGGGAGACTGGAGAATTGGCCTTCATAAAATCTCACTATGGTTGTGGCTGAGTTATTTATTTATAAAATGGGCAAAATGCATTAATCATAAATGATAGCTTTTTAGAATACAGAGCAGAGTCTAGAATTATGATTATCATGTGTTTCCCACAAGATCTAACTGATATGCCATGTTGAGATGGTAACTTCTGTCCTTGAGGCACTTCATTTGGCTCTTTTCACTGCTCTCTAGAAGAAAATAAAGCTCCTTACCCTGCTTTGAGTTTGCTGTAATATGGCCTGTGATAATTTGGCATCATAGTTTATTGCTTCAGGTAAACTCATAGCATGAAAATAGGAAACTATTTATTGAGTGCTCACCACATGAGAGATCAGATGTACTAGTTCTGGGTTTCTATTGTTTGCCCCTATACATTGAACTGCTGGTGGTCTGTGAACTTGCATTTCAAATTCAGTTTTGCCCTTGGAAACTGCCTGTTCTCTCAGTACCTATTCTGCTATCGATTGCTGCCTGTTTTCTCAGACTTAGCTCCATGTTCTATGGATATGTCCCAAATCACTTTCTCATTTAGATCAGGCTTCAGTCTGGAATATGGAAATTTACATTTGATCAGTACATTATAAAAGAAACAAAATTCTAATTGCCTCCCTGGGAAATCTCACTGAAGGAGGTATTGGGAAGATACTTAACAATTTTTGTAATCCTCTGATGGATTAGTTAATGATGATTTACTTGTAATAATTATCGATAATAACAGTGGTGAGAAGGGTGATCAAATTAGGACTAAAGTGTTTTTCACTGGTTTAAAAACAGTGCTTTATGTCACTTTGACTGATTGTACAACTTTCATTCACATACAGGGAGGTCAAGAGTTGTTAGTGCGTACATTCAAGTGCTTGTCAATAAAAGAGTAATACCTCCCAGCATTCATACTACTCTGACAGTGTATTTATATATATTCCTGATACCAGCTTTAGTAATGAATACAACTTGAAATAAATTTAATGACAATTTAAAAACTTTCCACAGGTGCCAGCTTATTAATTAAAAGATTTTCATCTACAGTGTACTCTCCTTAAAGATATATGAAAATATGCCTTTAATTTGCTTTAACACTGGTTGATTAATGTTAGAAGGTTTACATTGAGAATTTTTATGAATGACCTGATTTCACAGCATGTTTAGTGAATTGTGTTTTATCCATTACTCCATCATATGATATGAAATTTTAGTGCTGGTAGTCTATATGTTTCTTAAAAGATTAGATGCTTAATTTTCTTTTTTTAATAAGAAGACGTTTATGTAGGTATGTATGTATTTATTTATTTGTTTGTTTATTTTTGTTTTGTAGGGTTTTTTTGGCCACATCTTGCAGCATGCGGGATCTTAGTTCCCAGCATGCGGGATCTTAGTTCCCTGACCAGGAACTAAGTCCCCTTCATTAGGAGTGCCGAGTCTTAACCACTGGACTGCCAGTGAAGTCCCAGATAATTTATTACTGTAGAAAGAATATGCACTTAGGTTAGAATTCTGGCTTTGCTTCATTTGATGTCGTGCAGGTTACTTAATTCCTCTAAAGCTTTGGTTTATTTATCTGCAAAGTGGGATGAATGATGTCTATTTCATAGACTTCCTCCCTCCTCACATCCAATCTGTTTTGAGCCCTGTAATTTCTTTCTGTAAAATACTTACGAAGCATAATATTTCTGAGATATAAACCGATGTATTTTCTTCCTTGGTAATCTCTAGTCCCTGGTTGCCCATAGGTTTACATCAAGAACCACCCCTGGTGGACCTTCACTGGAGAGTTATTTTCATGTTATGGAGAAGATAATCTTTACATCTGAGTTCACAGGACTGTGAGGCTTCCTACCACTAAGAATGAGGACGAGATGATGTAAGATAAATTTAGATCACATGGGAAGAAAAATAGGAAAGCTTGTTCCTTTTGCTGCTTTAGAGTGCAAGTAAAGAGAAGCAAGCAGCCAAGTTACATGTATTTCCTGTTGAAAATCCTAGAAGTGGAGAGGGAAAGGCAGCAGGTGCTTGGGTCTTCCATCATAAACGTGGGAGAAGACTGCAGCTGCCTGGGGTAGACCAGCATCAATGGTGGCGACCCAAGCAAAGTAGGAAAGTGGTATCACAAAACACTTAAGAGAAGAGAGGGTCAAAAGTAGCCATCCCAGATTTGCCTGGCAGGATGCAGAAGTTTCTACCTGCTTTGCGGTATATGGCACGATATATGCATTCAGCAGCAGTGTACTTGTATCAAGTCCCCCATGACTGAGCATGAGGTGTCCCCCTACAGAAGCTGAGGGCTGGGCAGCTTTGGAAGGAGCTGTTGGAGGACGTGGTTGATCTTAGAAGGTCCACCAATGCCACCAACTGAAGGTTAGGCCAAATCAACAAAAACAAACAAACAAACAAACAAAAATGCCCTCCCCCCGATTCTAACAGTCATATCAGGAACAGAGAAGCCAGGAAAACTCCCAGCGATCAGGTGGTAAAGGGAAATCACCAAAAAGAAAGAGAAAACCCAATGTATAGCCGTGAGCATGCCCCCTCTACTCTCAATGAGAGTGTTTAAGCATCCTTCTTCACTAAAGTCACATTCTCCTATAACATCTTACATAATTTTAAAGCTTTACTATTTATTCCTAAGTCTTTAATCCACAATGATTTGTTATATGTGTGTACCCATAGGAGGTGTAGTCAGGATCTAACTTTACCATTTTCCATGGAGATAACTCCTTGTTAAGGAACCATTTATTAGAAAGGTGTTTCTCTCCACATTGAATTGTAATACCACCACTTTCAAACAGTATTTCTCTCTCTAAATATCTATTTATCTATCTTATCATCTATCTACCTATCTATCTATCTATGGATTCCAATCTATTCCAGTGTTCTATTTGTCCACCCCTATATAACTCAATACACCATGTTTATTTATTTATTGCCATAGTTTTAAAATTAATCTTGGTATCTGGTAGGGAATGAGCCTTAACTTTGTTCTTTTCTTCAAAATTGAAAAATGTCACTTCTTGGTAGTTTTTTATAAATTTTAGGGTCAGTTTCTCTAATTCTGTGAGAAACTTTGCTAAGATTTTGATTGAAATTGGTGTAAATTTATAGTTAAATTCAGAGACAAAGGGCATATTTGCAATGAGTGTCCTCCATCCAACAACAAACAATCTCATGCTGTTTTTTTTCCTGGTCTGCTAAAGTCTCTCAGCAATATTTTGTGAATGTCCAAAGGACAGCTCACACCTATTTTGTTGGACATTTCTGGGTACGTTATTATTTTGTTGCTATTATAAAAGGGTGTTTTATCTCCCCACTTATTCTTTCAAATCAGCTATTTCTGGTATAAAGGCATGCTATTAATTTTGTAGACTGCTATAACACCCAGCATCTTTGCAGCAGTTTCCTTAGTCCTCAAACTTTACAAATACAGTTTTATCTTTTCCTTACCAGTTTTAATATTAATAGAAGTTTAGACAGATGGTTCTTTATTATATTCCTAATTTTATGTGAATATTTTAAAATGCTTCCATTAAGTATTGTTTACTTTTCATTTTTGATAGCTATTCTTTATCAATTTAAGGGGTTTAACTTTTTTTCTAAGCATATTTTTATTCAATAGACAATTTTTTTTCAGTGTTTTTTTTTTTTCCTTTTATTGAGATTGGTACATGGTTTTCCTTTTTTAACCTATTAAGTTAAATGTTACTTTAGTAGATATTCTTGTGTTGAATCATACTCTGGTGACAATATTACTTTATCCTCTTTTTATATTCCCATTTCAACAATTACCAATGTATTTCTTGGTATGATTATTATTTTTTTTTTTACCTTGTTTCAGGTCCCCCATTTCTCAGTGTTTGACCTTGTCCTCATCCCCTTCCGCACTTAAAAATTTACATGTGCATCTCTTCTCTCAACACTCCTTCTTATCTTAAAGTAAAAGGTGTCCTTAACACTCACTCTTCCCCATTCTCTCTGTTTCACCATCTTTCCATCTTCTTCAGTTACTTATGCTATTTCATTTCTGATGTACAGCTTCTTCTTTTCTACTACTTCCATATTCTCTGCTTCCAAAGGTGCTTATGCACCTGTTCCCTGCAATTCCTTCGATCTGCACTTATACCCGAGATGGTCTACCCTTTTCTTTATTTGACATCAGATTTTGTTTGTTTGTTTGTTCTTTTGTTTTGCCCCAGTGTGTGCCTTGTGGGATCTTAATTCCCTCATCAGGGATCGAACCTGGGCCCTCGGCAGTGAAAGCATGGAGTCCCAACTGCTGGACTGCCAGGGAATTCCCTGACATCAGATATATTGGAGGGATAGAAAAGGCTTGGTGCTCAGGACCTCAGCTCCCCCACCCCCCATTGTTCTCAAACTGCACTAAGTTTATCTGTGACCTAATTACTAAGTCAATTAACCTGTTTTCATCCTTCATTCAGTTGAATCTTCTTGATGCATCTAACATGGCCTGCTGTCTTTTTGATATAGCTGTCTTCATTAGTTTCTGTGACACTGTTTTTCTTTGATTTTCTTTCTATATACTTGATCATTATTGCTGTAACTTTTTTCCTTGCTGTCTCCCCTCTAAATATTAATGAATTTGTACATAGGAAAAAAACTAAAAGCATCTTTTGAAACATTAAAGGTCTGTTGATTACATAAGTTTCACTGATGATTGGAAATTCTGTCTAATGTGGTTTTTGAATGCCTCTACATTATAAATAAATTATATGGTCAAATTAATATCATCAAAAATTAATTTTTTTGCATTAGAGGTATTTTCTCTCTTTTGTCTCTGTAATGATTGAGCATATCATACATGAGAATGTCAAAAAGTGAACATCTGCTGGTTAAAATACTTACATTTGGGATGGGAATTAAATATATGTTCTTTTTCAACATTAAACCAGCTTAAGGATAAAAAATTATTGCAGTCAAGTTTTTTTTTTTTTTCCGAAATATGACTAACATATCTCTTTTGAAATAGTTATTTTTAAGGTTGTCTTTAATTTTTTCCCATGGTTTAACATTGCTAATTAAGCCTACAAAAATCTGTACATAATGCATACTGATGCATAAAGAAAATGCATCAGCTTACCAGATTGTTCTATGATGGCTTAGATTATCAAACATTTGCAAGTTAAATTCAATATTACTGTAAAAATTTAAAGAATTGGTGGAAATTAACATAATTTATCTGCTCTGTTAATGAATAACCAAAATTTTAAAGTTCTTCAAGCTATTTTATATGCCTATTAGGGTACTTTTAATTATTCATTTTTATTTAAAAATTAAATGACGTTAAGCATACAGTGTTTGATGAATATAAAAATATATACTATTGAATTATAAATCATTTTCCCTCTAGCTTCCAACTTGAAATGCCAATCATTTCACTGATCTTCATATTTCACGTAATGTAGAACCATTTATGGTCCCTGTGCTGCCATACGGAAAATAGCAATACTCGTCAACAATTTAAGCTTCATAAAGCCAAAAGGCGTTATTTCATTTGTGAGCTTCTTTTGTAATAAATACTGATCAACTCTCCTCTCTTATTTTTCTTTGTGACTTTACATGATGTTAGGAAGTTAGCACTCACCATGGAGGGTGTTTATTTGGTTTCTCCATGGCAGGAGACCACAAGCTCAGTGAGGGTGGCAGCAGGTCTTTCTTATTTGCCATTATATTCTCAGCACTTAACATAATGAATGGTTAGCATGAATGAATGCATTTATTTTCAAACTTTTGTTTCTATGCTTTTGAATATAATTATTAATTAAAAATGAGCCACCCCTATGTCTTTATCACTGCTTGGTCCCTAGGGCGTCAGAAGAATATTAAAACATGTTGCCTCCTGTCAAAGGCCTTCAGCATAACTGGAGATACAGATTAATGAATATGGATCAGTATAAGACATTATATAATTAAGATCCTACTTGAATTTCATAAAGTATAAATCATGTAGGTATTCATTATGAGGGCCTTCTACAGAGAACTAGGTCATGGAAGTGATAGCAGAATGAAGCATAAGAGAAGAAATATGTGCAAGAAACAGGGGAACTTTGGTTTCGGCATGAATGGAGCAAGACATTGAAGGCTTGCGGAAGGAAAAATCATAAAGCACTGGAGGGGCAAGAGGACCCAGGTCTCATTAAAAAAGAAAAGAGTGTTTGGAAATCGGGTAGTATTTGTATCTTGATAATAAAGGATTCTGAAAGGCAGGTAAAGTACTTTTTACCTTAGAGAGAAAAAAATATAGGGATCTAATGAATATTTGTAGGGAAAGAATAAGCTGATGGTATATTGCAGTAACTAAGGTAAAATCATAAATCAGATAAACTGAAGTACAGTGTGAAATTCAGTGAGTGAAGACCTGGGATTTAGGTAGAGACAGCAGGAAGTAAAAGAAGAAAAAGATGGGGTGACTGACTTCAGATAAGTAAATGAAAAAGAGGTGAACCAAGCTGTCCAATTTGGGTAAAGAAATGCACTGGGCTTCTGTAGTTAGAGATAGGAAAATTGAGAGATGAAGGTGAAGTTTTGACACGTGAAATTTGAGATGGTAGCCAGATAGTTACATGGAAATGTCCCCAAAAATAACGAAACTACTTATGGGCTTCCCTGGTGGCGCAGTGGTTGCGAGTCTGCCTGCCGATGCAGCGGACACAGGTTCGTGCCCCGGTCTGGGAAGATCCCACATGCCGCGGAGCGGCTGGGCCCGTGAGCCATGGCCGCTGAGCCTGCGCGTCGGGAGCCTGTGCTCCGCAACGGGAGAGGCCACAACAGTGAGAGGCCCATGTACCGCCGGAAAAAAAAAAAAAAAGAAAGAAAAAAAGAAACTACTTAAACTATACTATACAAAATAATTTCCCAAGCCCACCTACCTGCATACATATTCACACTATTTTATTCTCTTTAATTGTGTCTGTTTCTTCTAGAACATTTTCATCTTATAAATTTTATTTAGTTTTCACTATCATTTTTTTAATTTATTTTATAAATGGGTAAGTGCTTTCAGTAGGCTACTGCAGTTATCAAGAAGAGTGAAATGTTGTACAATCATTCTAAATACAAAATTGCTTATTTGAGAAAGATATAAAGTTTCCCTTCCTTTAAAATGGAGATGATAATTCTTGCCCTACCTAGCTCACAGAGTTGTTGTAAAGATCATCAGAGATGATGGGCATGAAAGCACTTTGAAAACTAAAATCCTTTACAAATGCAAGCTCTCATAATTATGATTATACAGTGCCCTCTATATGAACCTGAAACAATTTTCAATTTTCATCTATCATGTCACTCTTCTAATTCCTGTAGAGTATGTCCCACAGATTTTTATCATAGGACCATATTTTAATCAACGACAAATGCATTTTCATGAAAGCATAATATTGTTTCTATAATAAATATTCTTTGACCTCTGGATGAAGACTAATATGCATTTCAAGGACCATTATACTTCTGAGAGTTTCTTCCTATCTCTTTCATTCTATAACTTCATCTTTTCCCATTCTGTGCATTTTAATTCTAGGATAAGCACTACCCATGGGCTCTACCTGCTTGTACCAGTCTGTCCTAGGAATCAAACCAGACATTGAAGGTCTTGTAAGAACATGGCACCGTCAGCCTCATCATTTAGAGCAGCTTGGAACTGGGGCTTGGTAACGACCAGACCCAAAAGCTGTTGTGTCAAAGAAAGTTCTAATTTTTCTTAACTCTCCTCCAACTCTCTATCAAATTAGTACTGAGACAATGCTTATAGTGTTTGTTTTGGCCATTGACATAATGATGACAACAAGAGTGGCATAATCCCTTGGGTAAACACGGGTTTTATGATTATCATCTCTTTCTGCCCCCCAAATCCAGAAAAGTAAAGCAAATAGTTCAAATTCTCTAGATGTACAGTATATATTAGAGCATTTTACATGCATATGAGTAATCAAATGCTCCATTGACATATGTTAATATTGCCATTTTTGGAAAAAATTGAGTCAATTTAGTTGTTACAATACTGGGCTAATTTTATGTTCCAAACCTCTTAAAAGATAAAAAAAAAAAGCATTGCTGGTTGGAATACTAAATGCAAGAAGTTAAATTTAATCAATTTCTAAGAGACATATAAATGGATTTTTGGATAAGACAAATTTCAGATATGTACTGTTATTTTTAAAGAAATCCTTAAAAACCATCTAATCATGTGAGAAAAGTTACAATAAAAATGAAACTTCGGTATTATTCTTACTTCATCTAAAGATCATTTTAGAATGAAAATGACAGGGACTGTGATTCCCCTGCATCTACTCTCAGTCCTCAATTCTGAAGGGCTTCTTCCTAGGTCTTGGGAGGAATAGCCCCATTGTTCTGGATCATTGCATAACTTGTATTTTTATTCCTTGACACCTCTTCCCTAGAATCTTTTACAGGCCCTCTTCTCAAGGCTGACTCTCTTTGTATCAGAACCTGATGAAACTGGTCCTAGGTTTATGAAGCCCCTTGGCCTCTGCATTGTGGCTTTCCCAGCTGCACCTAGGAAAGGTGCCAGAGGTGTCAGGGCCAGCTTTTGGTTTTAGATCAATCTCAGACATCCCACACACTGCACCTGGTAAGCTGGTCTGTGGCTGGCCCTGAGCTTGACCATTCACCCTTCTGATCTAAGTCTGTTAGCCAGTTTCACCACACTTCTAGGAGGCTGTAGTGAGGAGCTGATTGTAGGAAAAACTGCCATATTCTTCCCACTATATCATTCTGCTGCCTCATAAGATGCCCTCATTATATTTCACCCTGATAACTTTAACTGTCTCTCCCTCTCTCTCTCTTTTCGTGGCACTTATACAGAGAAATGCAAACATCCACTTAGGGAAGAGGGCATCCTGTCAGAGTTGGGGCTTCTTTGATACTTGGATTAGGTCACCAAGTCACTGCAGATTTATGGAGGAAGGAGAAGCACTGCACTTGAGAATTTGCTATAATTGCCACAAGCTCCAAACCTGTAATTACTATTGCCACTCTGAGAACTTCAAGTGAAGCCTCCATAGTTAGCTTTTGCCCTTAGCTGTCCTGAATTTCCTGCCATATTTTTCTATGTTTGCCTTTGTTAGAATGTATAGTGGAAGCAGAAATTTAAAGAATCCAGCTGAATGTTTTTAGACTAGTACAAATAATGGGTTTTTAGAAATTTGTTTGATGCATAACACGTATCAACATGCAGAGGAGAAATTTAATTACTGGTAATATAATTAACTGTTCATTTTAAGAAAAATTGGGGAGAGTTGACTGGTATTTTCAGTGTTTGTGCTCATAATATAAGACTTATGTAGCATTTTGTAATTCAGCATTTCAGTATAGTCCCATGAAGTAGGTGTTATCTTTACTCCATTTAAAGACAAGGACATTAACGGGCTTTACAGATGAGGGATACTAAGAGGTCAGAGAACTCACAGATTGGCCTGATTCAGCAACTAGGGGCTCTCAGACTGCAATACCATACTTCTGGGTTCTGTGTAGAGATCCCTACATGGCAGTGACCACTACCTTACTTAAATTCATCCCTTAGTTCCACACTGTCTTCAGGGTAAACGACCAAGGAGGGTTACAGGTATTTCATTATATCACTCCATCCTGCAGCTCTGTTCTCCTCTTGCTACGTCCCTTCCTGTACCTTGGTCATCCTCGACCTCTTGTAGAGCCCATCATTTGGAAATGTCATCCCTCTTTTTAACCTGGATAACTGACTCTTATTTTAGGGACAAGATCCTTTGGGAAAACCTAAGTGTGGTCTGAGTTGGCCTCTGATGCCACCTTGTACAATCTCTATTTGAGCCATTAGCACCGTTAATTTAGCTTCTCAGGGTAATGACTGCCTCTTTCACTTTTGTTTCTGCTTTCTTTTCATCTATAAAATAAATAGAACAATAGCTACCTTGTAGATTTATTGGGAGGATTAGAGGTAACGTATGTAAGTAAAGTAACTAACAGTGCCAGAGACATGGGAATAAAACTAACAGTAACTCATATTTATTAAACTCATTTTCTGTGTGTCAGGTACTATGGAAGGCATTTAATGTGTATTATCTATAATCCTTATGTAATGATTTTATTCAGTGGTCTGAACTCAAAGCCAATATAAGCAGAAAGCACTTTTACTTTTTGTCTTCAACTGTGTTATCACATCTTTGACCCTGTGATTTGATACATGTAAGGCAGAGGCCATAATTTTTCAGACCGTTGGTTATAAACACAATTTAATTTCAACAACTGAAATTTATTTTCAGTTATTAAAATTTTCAAGCTGTCCTAAATTCAAATAAAATTCAAAATGTCTCCCATCCCCTCAGTTCAGGCCTGCCACTAGCTCTAGCCCTGCATTTTAGAGTAATTTGTGAATTGACTGGGATTTTTCTAGTCTCTCTCAGTAATAGATATCTCCGTTACTGGCAGGAGCTGTCTGCTTTGTGGGGTATACTGGTAGGCTCTTTAGAACCCTGCTATCTCCCCCATACCACCACTATTTTGGACCTCAGCTCTCTGACAATGGACGTTTGCATTTTACTTATCACCCAGCTCCAGCACACAGTAACCAATCCAATAACCTCCTTCTCTTACTTTGGCAGGAAATACTTTTCTGTAGGATCCTATAAGGATAGCAAAATACTTTCAGTGGGATGCACCGAGCCTATAGGAGATGCAGGCATTCTTGTCCTGACAAGTAATGGAATGTAGGTCTGCTTGTCTGCTGTCTTCCAGCCAGCATTCTGCTTTCTGAATTCTCTAGGAGGGAAAGGGTCAGTCATTTTGATGCTCAAATGCTTCCCCAAAATCCAGGGGCCACAAGCCAGCTGTTCCAAAATCTTCTCATCACAGTGGTCATGCAGAAATTTGTCTGCACACTTCTGCTCAGCAAGCCTGTGGTCAGAATTGAGGCACTGGTCTGATCTGCCCCACACACTACTTTTAAATCCCTTGGAGCTGGTCCCCTAGGATAAGTGTGTGGAGTGTGTGTGCGGGGCAGGAGATAAGCTGAAACCGCTCCTTTGGATAACATCTCATTGCCTTGACGACTTTCTCTCATGATGCACTCCAAATTCTGCATTTGATGATCCAGATTAAGGGCTAGGTTTGTAGCCAGTTTTGCTGCTTGTTAGGAAACCCTAGGAGAGGTGCCTAGCAGCTACTCTTTAGAGTCCTTTCTCTTATCGTTCTCTCTTTTTTTTTTTTAACATCTTTATTGGAGTATAATTGCTTTACAATGGTGTGTTAGTGTCTGCTTTATAACAAAGTGAATCAGTTATACATATACATATGTTCCCATATCTCTTCCTCTTATCCTTCTCAATTGAGGCTTTAGCTGAAATGTTTGAAGTAACAGAAAAACCCTGCTTCACATCTTGTAATATATAAAGCACTCATTTACACCTGAAGAAACTGTCTCTAGGAGTTATGTTATTTTTCCTATGGCCACTAAACTTATTTAGTGAAAGTCAAAACTCAATTTGCATCTAGGTTAGTGTGATCCCAAACAGACGGTTCTGTTCACTGTACTGTTTACCTCTGAATGCGATCGTTCAACTGTAAGTGGTTACCAAAGGGCATCTACAAGTTGAGACAGACATTAGTGGCACTCTTTGGGATTTATTTAGATACTTACCACGTAAAATGGAGCTTTGATGCTGTAGGCATATAAAGGCTTTTCTAACTTAATTGACTCCTGCATTTGTGCTGGTAACTATTAGTCATTTTCCCCCAGTAAGTGAGGAAACATTTGATATAACAAATGTGGCACCCTGCTCATTGTGAGAATTCAGTAAATATTTGTTAAAATGAAAGACTGCAGGAATTCAAAGTCCCCGATGCATCTACTAATACTGTAGAGTTTTGTGACTGCTTTCATTATGCAGGTCTCACTGTTGTTTATCCATCCATCAACCCTTACATTCAAGGAAATGTCTTTAGCATTTTTATTAGATGACTGCATGTCTCTTTACTTGCAACTTCGAGAAAGACCAGGCATTCAAAAGCAGCCTGATTGTGTCAGTGTTGAAACTTTAATCAGCAAGAACCAATTTCACAGAGCCAAGTTGTAGCAAAATCCAGAGAATTCTAACTCTAAATGTAAAATCCTTTCCTGTTTCCCTATAGCCTCAACCTTCTTTTAGCTGTTAAATTAAAAAAATGCTTATAAATGGCCACTGCAGAATAGCTTAGTACAGTACAATAGGTATTCTCATTTTTCTCTCAATGTTCAGAGGGAAAAATTCTGGATAAATTCTGGGGATCTTTGAGGAATTTTAGAAACTGTCTTCTTGATCAGATCAATTTATTAAAGATCAGTTAGTAAAAATTCCACTGGAAATATTTAGTCTTTTTCTTATAGATAATATTATTTATTGTAAAGAGAATCTATTGAAGAGATTTACATATAAAATTATGAATGAAAACAAAAATATTAAATTCAGCTACAGCTGACTTATATATATGGTCTTGTATCTTTACACCTAGTGCATTTGAAATATACACTGAGCATTTAAAAACATCTCTGTGTATGAGATTCTAGAAAATGTAAAACTATAATGAGAGAAAGTTGATCAGTAAATAGTTGCCTGAAGGAGTTAGGAAAGAGGCCTGATTGCAAAGGGGCACATTAGTTGGAAATGCTTTACATCTTGTTTGTGGTGGTAGTTACATGAATATTTCTAGCTTCGAAAATTTATCAAATGGCATACTTATAATGGGTGAATCTTTTGTATCTACATTATATTTCAATAAACTTGGGGGAGTGGAGGAGAAAAAAATCTTTGTTATTGAGTTTAGGCTATTTTACTTGTAATATCTTTTATTCTGATAAAGTGGATAGGAACATGGTGAAGAGTTTATTTTAATTATGTTTTACATGAAATAATAATAGAATCTCAAGTTTCAAATTATCTTAAAGATCAATTAGTTTAATCCTTTCTTCTTTCATTAGCTTTCCACTTAGTTGGTATCCATGGCTGCTTTCTGTGTTTTAGGAACTGAGTTAGTTGCTGGATACATGAAATCTAAAAAGGTATAGTCCCTGCCTCAGGAATGTGTATTAGTTATCTACTGCTGTGTAACAGATTAACCCCCAGCATTTAGTGGCTTTAAACAACACACATTTATCATCTCACAGTTTCTGTGAATCAGAAATCTAGGCCCTGCTTACCTGAGAGAGATTTCTATTTCAGGCTGACTTACAAGGCTGCAGTCAAGATGCCAGCCGGGCCTGGGACCTCTCATCTGAAAGCTCAACTGGTAAAGGATCTGCTTTTAAACTCACTAATGTGTATGTTGGCAGAGTTCAGTATCTTGAGTGCCGTTGCACCTAGGGCCTCAGTTCCTTGCTGGCTGCTGACTGGAAGCTGCTCTCAGTTACTTGGCTAGTGACTTAGTCCAATATGACCCCTTCATTAAAGAGCACAGACAGAGAAGGCAATAGAGAGAATCAGCTAGGAAACTGAAGTCATAATTTTTATAACCCAATCACAGAATGACAACCCCTCAACACTGCTATATAATCTTGGTTAGAAACAAATACTCAAGAGAAAGGCATTAACAAAGATATCAATACCAGGAAGCAGGGATCCTTGGAAGGCATCTTAAAAGCTGCTTACCACAGGAAGCCTACTTGATTCAGCTAACTACCCAGGCTTAATCCCTGAAGAAGCCATCTGACAAGTGCTTTAATTCTTTTCATATTAAGAATAGTGCATAAGAGTGGGGGCTTTATAATCAGACTCTTTTTGTTTAACTTCTAGTTCTACCACTTACTAACCATACGTCTGGGAATTTATTAGACTCTTTAAGCATCAGTTCCCTAATACATGACAAAATTGCCTTGAAAATTAAACACAATAATGTATGTAAAGCTTTGAGCATGGTAGCCAGCAAATAGTAAGTGTTCAATGAATATTAATTATTTTTTATTTTTATCTGTGTACAAATCTTATTCCTGACCTGAAACCTATCTCTCTGAAACTTCTTCCTGTTGGACTAAGTTGAAAAACTTGGGACTTACTAATCAAGTCAGATTCACTATCAAACGCTAGCCCTGCCTTTAGTTTGTTGCCTCCATTTTTCCCCCTCCCCTACACATTCCAGGCCTCTCTGTTTCTACAAATGTTCCTGGTATAGCATGATTTCAAGCCTGCAAGTCACTCTCTTCTTAACATTCCTGTTAGATTATTAGTCGATCTGTAAGTTGTTACACAAAACTGAAAAAAATTTTCAGGTATATTATTTATTTATTTATTTACTTATATAATTTTTGGCTGCATTGGCTCTTCATTGCTGCGTGCAGGCTTTCTCTAGTTGTGGCGAGTGGGGGCTACTCTTCCTTGCAGTGCGCAGACTTCTCATTGTGGTGGCTTCTTTTGTTGCGGAGCACGGGCTCTAGGCACGCAGCTTTCAGTAGTTGTGGTGCACGGGCTTAGTTGCTCCGTGGCATGCGGGATCTTCCTGGACCAGGGCTCGAACCTGTGTCCCTTGCATTGGCAGGTGGATTCTAAACCACTGCGCCACCAGGGAAGTCCCTTCAGGTATTGTTAATCCATGCAAAACAAATAATTATTTATGAAAGAAAGAAAGAGAGAACAGGAGGAAAAAAGGAAGGAAGGATTATTATTAATGACATGGATAGCCTATAATTATAGAATAATTTTAAGTAATTAGTTTTTTGAACATTTTTATTGGAGTATAATTGCTTTACAATGGTGTGTTAGTTTCTGCTTTACAACAAAGTGAATCAGTTATACATATACATATATCCCCATATCTCTTCCCTCTTGTGTCTCCCTCCCTCCCACCCTCCCTATCCTACCCTTCTAGCTGGTCACAAAACACCGAGCTGATCTCCCTGTGCTATGTGACTGCTTGCCACTAGCTATCTATTTTACATTTGGTAGTGTATATATGGACATATATACACTACCATTCTTTCACTTTGTCCCAGCTTACCCTTCCCCCTCCCCGTGTCCTCAAGTCCCTTCTCTAGTAGGTCTACATCTTTATTCCCGACTGGCACCTAGGTTCTTCATGACCTTTTTTTTTTTTTTTTAAGATTCCATATGTATGTGTTAGCATATGGTATTTGTTTTTCTCTTTCTGACTTACTTCACTCTGTGTGATGGACTCTGGGTCCATCCACCTCACTACAAATAACTCAATTTCGTTTCTTTTTATGGCTGAGTAATATTCCATTGTATATATGTGCCACATCTTCTCTACCCATTTATCTGTCGATGGACACTTAGGTAGCTTCCATGTCCTGGCTATTCTAAATAGAGCTGCAATGAACATTGTGGTACATGACTCTGTTTGAATTATGGTTTTCTCAGGGTGTATGCTGAGTAGTGGGATTGCTGGGTTGTATGGTAGTTCTATTTTTAGTTTTTTAAGGAACCTCCATACTGTTCTCCATAGTGGCTGTATCAATTTACATTCCCACAAACAGTGTATGAGGGTTCCCTTTTCTCCCCACCCTCTCCAGCATTTATTGTTTGTAGATATTTTGATGATGGCCAATCTGACAGGTGTGAGACAATATTGCATTGTAGCTTTGACTTGCATTTCTCTAATGATTAATGATGTTGAGCATTCTTTCATGTGTTTGTTGGCAATCTCTATATCTTCTTTGAAGAAATGTCTGTTTACATCTTCTTCCCATTTTTGGATAGGTTGTGTGTTTTTCTTGATATTGAGCTGCATGAGCTGCTTCTATATTTTGGAGATTAATCCTTTGTCAGTTGCTTCCTTTGCAAATATTTTCTCCCATTCTAAGGGTTATCTTTTCATCTTGTTTATGGTTTCCTTTGTTGTGCAAAAGCTTTTAAGTTTCATTAGGTCCCATTTGTTTATTTCTATTTCTCTAGGAGGTGGGTCAAAAAGGATCTTGCTGTGACTTATGTCATAGAGTGTTGTGCCTAGGTTTTCCTCTAAGAGTTTGATAGTGTCTGGCCTTACGTTTAGGTCTTTAATCCATTTTGAGTTTATTTTTGTGTATGGTGTTAGGGAGTGTTCTAATTTAATGCTTTTACATTTCCCAGCACCACTTATTGAAGAGGCTGTCTTTTATCCATTGTATATTCTTGACTCCTTTATCAGAGATACGGTGACCATATGTGTGTGGTTTGATCTCTGGGCTTTCTATCCTGTTCCATTGATCTATATTTCTGTTTTTGTGCCAATACCATACTGTATTGATTACTGTAGCTTTGTAGTATCGTCTGAAACCAGGGAGCCTGATTCCTCCAGCAATGTTTTTCTTTCTCAAGACTGCTTTTACTATTCGGGGTCTTTTGTGTTTCCATACAAATTGTGAAATATTTTGTTCTAGTTCTGTGAAAAATGCCCATGGTAGTTGGATAGGGATTGCATTGAATCTGTAGATTGCTTTGGGTAGTATAGTCATTTTCACAATGTTGATTCTTCCTATCCAAGAACATGCTATGTCTCTCCATCTATTTGTATCATCTTTAATTTCTTTCATGTGTGTCTTATAATTTTCTGCATACAGGTCTTTTGTCTCCTTAGGTAGGTTTATTCCTAGGCATTTTATTCTTTTTGTTGCAATGGTAAATTGGAGTATTTTATTAATTTCACTTTCATATTTTTCATCATTAGTGTATAGGAATGCAAGAGATTTCTGTGCATTAATTTTGTATCCTGCTACTTTACCAAATTCATTGATTAGCTCTAGTAGTTTTCTGGTAGCATCTTTAGGATTCTCTATGTATAGTATCATGTACTCTGCAAAGAGTGAAAGCATTATTTCTTCTTTTCCTACTTGGATTCCTTTTATTTCTTTTTCTTCTCTGATTGCTGTGGCTAAAATTTCCAAAACTATGTTGAATAATAGTGGTGAGAGTGGGCAATCTTGTCTTGTTCCTGATCTTAGTGGAAAAGGTTTCAGTTTTTCACCACTGTGGATGATGTTGGCTGTGGGTTTGTCATATATGGCCTTTATTATGTTGAGGTAAGTTCCCTCTATGCCTACTTTCTGGAGAGTTATTATCATAAATGGTTGTTGAATTTTGTCAAAAGCTTTCTCTGCATTTATTGAAATGATCATATGGTTTTTCTCCTTCAATTTGTTAATGTGGTGCATCACATTGATTGATTTGTGTATATGGAAGAATCCTTGTATTCCTGGGATAAACCCCACTTGGTCATGGTGTATGATCCTTTAAATGTGCTTTTGGATTCTGTTTGCTAGTATTTTGTTGAGGATTTTTGCATCTATGTTCATCAGTGATATTGGCCTGTAGTTTTCTTTCTTTGTGATATCTTTGTCTGGTTTTGGTATCAGGGTGATGGTGGCCTCTTAGAATGAGTTTGGGAGTGTTCCTCCCTCTGCTATATTTTGGAATAGTTTGAGAAGGATAGGTGTTAGCGCTTCTCTAAATGTTTGATAGAATTCACCTGTGAAGCCATCTGGTCCTGGGCTTTTGTTTGTTGGAATAATTTTAATCACAGTTTCAATTTCAGTGCTTGTGATTGGTCTGTTCAAATTTTCTACCTCTTCCTGCTTCAGTCTCGGAAGGTTGTCTATATCTAAGAATTTGTCCATTCCTTCCAGGTTGTCCATTTTATTGGCATATAGTTGCTTGTAGTAATCTTTCATGGTCCTTTGTATTTCTGCAGTGTCAGTTGTTACTTCTCCTTTTTCATTTCTAATTCTATTGATTTGAGTCTTCTCCCTTTTTTTCTTGATGAGTCTGGCTAATGGTTTATCAATTTTGTTTATCTTCTCAAAAAACCAGCTTTTAGTTCTATTGATCTTTGCTATTGTTTCCTTCATTTCTTTTTCATTTATTTCTGATCTGATCTTTATGATTTCTTTCCTTCTGCTAACTTTGGGGATTTTTGTTATTCTTTCTCTCTAATTGCTTTAGTTTAAGGTTAGGTTGTTTATTTGAGATGTTTCTTGTTTCTTAAGGTAGGTTTGTATTGCTATAAACTTCCCTGTTAGAACTGCTTTTGCTGCATATCATAGGTTTTGGGTCGTCGTGTTTTCATTGTCATTTGTTTCTAGGTATTTTTTTATTTCCTCTTTGATTTATTCAGTGATCTCTTGGTTATTAAGTAGTGTATTATTTAGCCTCCACGTGTTTGTATTTTTTACAGACTTTTTCCTGTATTTGATATCTAGTTTTATAGTGGTGTGGTTGGAAAAGATACTTGATATGATTTCAATTTTCTTAAATTTACCAAGGCTCGATTTGTGACCCAAGATATGATCTATCTTGCAGAATGTTCCCTGAGCACTTGAGAAGAAAGTGTATTCTGTTGTTTTTTGGATGGAATGTCCTATAAATATCAGTTAAGTCCATCTTGTTTAATGTATCATTTAAAGCTTGTGTTTTCTTATTTATTTTCATTTTGGAAGATCTGTCCATTGGTGAAAGTGGGGTGCTGAATTCACCTACTATGATTGTGTTACTGTCGATTTCCCATTTTATGGCTGTTAGTATTTGCCTATGTACTGAAGAGTTCCTCTCTTGGGTGCAGAAATATTTACAATTGTTATATCTTCTTCTTGGATTGATTCCTTGATCATTATGAAGTGTCCTTCTTTGTCTCTTGTAATAGTCTTTGTTTTAAAGTCTATTTTGTCTGATATGAGAATTGCTACTCCAGCTTTCTTTTGATTTCCATTTACATGGAATATCTTTTTCCATCCCCTCACTTTCAGTCTGTATGTGTCCCTAGGTCTGAAGTGGGTCTCTTGTAGACAGCATATACACAGGTCTTGTTTTTATATCCATTCAGCCAGTCTATGTCTTTTGGTTGGAGCATTTAATACATTTACATTTAAGGTCATTATCGATATGTATGTTCCTATTACCATTTTCTTAATTGTTTTGGGTTTGTTACTGTAGATCTTTTCTTTCTCTTGTGTTTCCTGCCTACAGAAGTTCCTTTAGCATTTGTTGTAAAACTGGTTTGGTGGTGCTGAATTTTCTTAGCTTTTGCTTGTCTGTAAAGTTTTTAATTCTCCATCAAATCTGAATGAGATTCTTGCTGGGTAGAGTAATCTTGGTTGTAGGCTTTTCCCTTCCATCACTTTAAATATGTCCTACCACTCCCTTATGGCTTGCAGAGTTTCTGCTGAAAGATCAGCTGTTAGCCTATGGGGATTCCCTTGTATGATATTTGTTGATTTTTCCCTTGCTGCTTTTAATATTTGTTCTTTCTATTTAATTTTTGATAGTTTGATTAATATGTGTCTTGGTGTGTTTCTTCTTGGATTTATCCTGTATGGGACTCTGTGCTTCCTGGAGTTGATTAACTATTTCCTTTCCCATATTAGGGAAGTTTTCAACTATAATCTCTTCAACTATTTTCTCAGTCCCTTTCTTTTTCTATTCTTCTTCTGGGACCCCTAGAATTCAAATATTGGTGCATTTAATATTGTCCCAGAAGTCTTTGAGATTGTTCTCAATGCTTTTCATTCTTTTTTCTTTATTCTGCTCTGCAGTAGTTATTTCCACTATTTTATCTTCCAGGTCACTTATCCGTTCTTCTGCCTCAGTTATTCTGCTGTTGATCCCTAATAGAGAATTTTTAATTTCATTTATTGTGTTGTTCATGATTGTTTGCTTGGTCTTTAGTTCTTCTAGGCTCTTGTTAAACGTTTGTTGTATTTTCTCCATTCTATTTCCAAGATTTTGAATCATCTTTACTGACATCATTCTGAATTCTTTTTCAGGTAGACTGCCTATTTCCTCTTCATTTGTTACATCTGGTCAGTTTTTACCTTGCTCCTTCATCTGCTGTGTGTTTCTTTGTCTTCTCATTTTGCTTAACTTACTGTGTTTGAGGTCTCTTTTTCACAGGCTGCAGCTTGGTAGTTCCCGTTGATTTTCGTGTCTGCCCCCTGTGGCTAAGGTTGGTTCAGTTGGTTGTGTAGGCTTCCTGGTGGAGGGGACTAGTGTCTGTTTTCTGGTGGATGAGGCTGGATCTTGCCTTTTGGTGGGCAGGTCCACATCTGGTGGTGTGTTTTCGGGTGTCTGTGACCTTATTATGATTTTAGGCCGCCTCTCTGCTAATGGATGGGGTTGTGTTCCTGTCTTGCTAGTTGTTTTTCATAGGGTGTCCAGCACTGGGGCTTGCTGGTCGTTGAGTGGAGCTGGGTGTTGGTGTTGAGATGGAAATGTCTGGGAGATTTCTGCTGTTTGATATTACTTGGAGCTGGGAGGTCTCTGGTGGACCAATGTCCTGAACTTGGCTCTCCCACCTCAGAGGCACTGCCCTAATGCCTGGCTGGTACACCAAGAGCCTGTCATCCACATGGCTCAGAGTAAAAGGGTGAAAGAAAGAGAGGAAAGAAAGAAAGAAAGAAAGAAAGAAAGAAAGAAAGAAAGAAAGAAAGAAAGAAAGAAAGAAAGAAAGAAAGAAAGAAAGAAAGAAAGGGATACAATAAAATAAAGTAAAAAGTTATTAAAATAAAAAAATAATTATTAAAAAAAATTTTAAGTAATCAGAAAGAAAGAAAGAACAACAAAACCAAAAAACAAATCCACCAATGATAACAAATGCTGAAAACTATACTAAAAATCAAACAAACAAACAAAAAACGGGCAGACAGAACCCTAGGACAAATGGTAAAAGCAAAGCTATACAGACAAAATCACACACAGAAGCATACGCATACACACTGACAAAAAGATAAAAAATATATATATATCGTTGCTCCCAAAGTCCACCTCCTGAATTTTGGATGAGTCGTTTTCTATTCAGGTATTCCACAGATGCAGGGTACATCAAGTTGACTGTGGAGATTTAATCCACTGCTCCTGAGGCTGCTGGAAGAGATTTCCCTTTCTCTTCTTTGTTCGCACAGCTCCTGGGATTCAGCTTTGGATTTGGCCCCATCTCTGCATGTAGGTCTCCTGAGAGCGTCTGTTCTTCTATCATAAAGGACTGGGTTAAGGGAGCAGCTGCTTCGGGGGCTCTGGCTCACTCAGGCTTGGGGGAGGGAGGGGTACGGAGTACCGGGTGAGCCTGCGGCAGCAGAGGCCGGCATGACGTTGTACCAGCCTGAGGCGCGCCGTGTGTTCCCCCGGGGAAGTTGTCCCTGGATCACGGGACCCTGGCAGTCGTGGGCTGCACAGGGTCCCGGGAGGGGAGGTGTGGATTGTGACCTGTGTTCGCACACAGGCTTCTTGGTGGCGGCAGCAGCAGCCTTAGCATCTATCTCATGCCCGTCTCTGGGGACCGTGCTGATAGTCGCGGCTCGCGCCCGTCTCTGGAGCTCCTTTAAGTAGCGCTCTTAATCCCCTCTCCTCGCGCACCAGGAAACAAAGAGGCAAGAAAAAATCTCTTGCCTCTTTGGCAAATCCAGACCTTTTCACAGACTCCCTCCCGGCTAACGGTGGCGCACTAGCACCCTTCAGGCTGTGTTCATGCAGCCAACCCCAGTCCCCTCCCTGGGATCTGACTGAAGCTGAAGCCCGAGCCTCAGTTCCCAGCCCCACCCACCCCGGCGGGTGAGCAGACAAGCCTCTCGGGCTGGTGAGTGCCGGTTGGCACCGATCCTCTGTGCGGGAATCTCTCCGCTTTGCCCTCTGCACCCCAGTTGCTGCACTCTCCTCAGCGGCTCCGAAGCTTCCCCCCTCCGCCACCCGCAGTCTCCGCTCGCAAAGGAGCTTCTGGTGTGTGGAAACCTTTCCTCCTTCACGGCTCCCTCCCACTGGTGTGGGTCCCACCCCTATCCTTTGTCTCTGTTTTTTCTTTTGTCTTTTGCCCTACCCAGGTACGTGGGGAGTTGCTTGCCTTTTGGGAAGTCTGAGGTCTTCTGCCAGCGTTCAGTAGGTGTTCTGTAGGAGTTGTTCCACATGTAGATGTATTTCTGATGTATTTGTGGGTAGGAAGGTGATCTCCGTGTCTTACTCTTCCGCCATCTTGAAGCTCCCCTCAAGTAATTAGATTTTGACTAGTACAATGATATCCATGAATATTATTCTTGAAAATGATAGTAGTTTACAAATGATCTAATGGTGGGTATAATATTATTTAACCCCTTACTTAAATAGAGATTTATGAAAATAGGTATGAAACAAACTGAAAATGAAGTGCAGCTATATAATTTGATACCTCATGGTTCTTCTTTTATATATTTCATTTAACATGAGTAGATGATTTAGCAATAATATAATCAGGATACTTAGAGTAAAGAATCCTATTTCTGTCATTGCTTAATATTAATCCAAGCCTAAAAGCAATTCTTGAGGTTGAATTGTAATTTATTCCCTTATACATAGAAAGTGGCATTTCTTATCTTTTAAATAAAATATGTCACTGATTAAAATAATCATTTAACAGCTTGATCAGATTTTTTTCTTAGGGTTATAAATATACAGTGTTTATCAATATGCTATGATGAAATCTTAACTGAATATAAATGTGATGTTATAAATATTTTTGTCTATGGATTTTCATGACTCAATAAAATATACTTTCTTGATAATCCACAATTTTGTGCAAAGGATTTCCAAAGAAAGATAAAAGTAGCTTTAAATATTTTTTTCCTAAGTGAACAATTCTTACAAGTTCACATAGAAATAGAAAGTGCTATTTTAGAAAAGTCAGGCATAGTGTTTTCTATTTTTTCTCCTTAGAAAGTATAATGAAACTAAGATCATCTTTATTTTGGCTCATAGATTAAACATGAAATTTATTTTTAACAGAAAGGTCAATATTGTTTAGTTTTGCTTGTTAAAGTAATACATGTTCCTGGCAAAACATTTGGAGACACCCAAGATATAAAGAAGAAAATAAAAAATCATCATAACCCATAGAAACCACTGTCCACATTTAGTGTATATTGTTTTAGACATTTATCATAAGCCCACTTTTTATTGGGATATTCATATTTTATTTAATGGTTTTTAAAATGTCTTTGATTTATGTAAACATATTCATGCATGTAGTAGAGATTTAAGCTTTATGTGTTCTTTTTTTCTATCTTTGTTGTCATGTTCTATTTCCATTGAATGTTCCTTTCCACTGCAAAGACATTCTATTTCCACTGCACCTACTGCCCCAACACCTAATTCCCACTTCCCTATTTCCAATAAAAATAGAATAAAATATTTTAAAATATAATTTTATATGTATTTATTAATGAATTATGCAGTGAGGTTATTTTCAGTAACTTAGAATTTTAAGTTGAAAATATTTCAGGATTTCTTGTGATCAGAAATTTATGTTTATTTTCTTTTGTAAGAAGTGCCAATATAATTAGTTTCAAAAATCTTCAGTGTTATCTGTAAATGAAGTAATTTACCATCAGCATTTGCATTTTCCTTCAAATTAGAATAGAAATTCAAATCAATGACATTTATTATTTTTCTATTGAATAACATTGAACACATTACAAATATTCATATAATCACTGATATTTTTTAAAAACATCAACAAAATTTAATGTGCACATGGGATCCTGAGGTAATGGAGAATATTTGTATGAGGATTAATTATTTTATTTAAATGAGTTCTCTTTCCTTTTTGAGACTGATAGTGAAATAAAAACCATATCTTTGGTAAAATTTTCTAGAATGAGAAATATTAAGGGTGAAATGTTTAGAAATTTAATATAACTGTGAGGAAGCTACTTCATATATCTTTTCCCAGGGATATAAGTTTAAGTAAACTAATTTTAATTTATAGATCATGTGTTAAAGTGTTCTTGCTTTTAGATAAGGGTGTAATTCTCGATATGATCATATATTAATTTGGAAGTTGATTTATTAAACAATTTTAGAGGAAATGTATTTTTTTAAAGTCTTAACTATATTCATTTTATTTAACTTTTTGTTTTGCTGCACATAGGTTAATTATTTATCAATTAAAATATTGCTCTTGTGCCTTGATAGTAATTATTGAAAAAAATATACTAACTGTTTACAAATTCAGCAAGTTGTTAGAAATGTGTTTGAACTTGTCATGTGCATCTAGAGTAAGTCCTATATCAGGATGCTTTTAAATTAACTTGAAATAAGAATAATATTTATGGATCATTTTTATTTGAAAATGTTTGTATTGTAAGATTGACTTATTAAGGACTTCTTTAAAAAGTACTAACATGTATTTGGAATGAGGCTTGTCTAAAAAAGCTTTTATATAGTTCTCACAAGTTGATTGAACATCAGGTTTGCATTTAATATTTCAAACAGCAATGTTACTTTGCTTTGAAATGTGGAAAGATAAAAGTAGAGTTTTGTCTTTTAACATATAGCCATCTGAAATATAGCTTCATTCACTCACTCATTCATTTTAATAAACATTAACAGAACCACTTACTTGTGTTTTAAGTTCTAGGTATCTAAGCACTTGCAGACCAGAACGGGAAATGACAGACACATTAAAAAAAAAAAAAAAAAGAAAAAAGAAAGAAAAGAAACAAAAAGAATTAATGAAAATTGCTTTGACATAGACATTTAAATCTTATCTATATTTGAAATGTTCAGTTATTCTTAATTAACAGAGAGTAGCAACTCAGAAATTTAAATATTTAAAAGTTTGGGGGTTTCCCTGGTGGCACAGTGGTTGAGAGTCCGCCTGCCGATGCAGGGGACACGGGTTCATGCCCCAGTCCGGGAGGATCCCACATGCCGCGGAGCGACTAGGCCCATGAGCCATGGCCGCTGAGCCTGCGCGTCCAGAGCCTGTGCTCTACAAAGGGAGAGGCCGCAACAGTGAGAGGCCTGTGTACCGGAAAAAAAAAAAAAAAAATTGTCAGTAATCTTTATAAAGTTTGGTGAAATATGGTTTTAGAAAATATTACTTTGAAAAAAATGGTCACATTACAATTATTGAGATTTTCTTCTGGTTTTGTTTATAATCAATACACATGGGGCCTAATATCTAATGTGTAAATACATTTCCATTAAACAATTAACTTAGTACAACCTTGCTGAAGACAGAATAATGGCCCCCCAAAGATGTCCACTTCCTAACCCCCAACACCTGTGAATAGCTTACCTTACATGGCAAAGAGACTTTACTGATGAGATTAAATTAAGGATATTGAGATAGAAAGAATCCTGGGTTATCTAGTTGGGGCTTGATGCAATCATAGGTTCTTTATAAGAGGGAAGCAAAAAGATCAAGGGCAGAAGAAGATGGGATGAAGAAATAGAGGTTGGAGTGATATGCTTTGAAAACAGAGGAAGGGGCTCCAGCCGAGGAATATGGGCAGCCTTCAGGGCAGGAAAAGGCAAGCAAATGAATTCTTGGGAGCTTCCGGAAGGAGTGCAGCACCGCATATATCTTAATTTTACCCCCATAAGTCTCATTTTGGACTTCCAACCTCCAGAACTGTAGAGAATAAATTTGCATTGTTTAAGTCACTAAGCTTGTGGTAATTTGTTACAGCAGCAATGGGAAACAAATACAAATTTACACAGTAATAACACTGTCAAAAGGCTTCTATTTTGGTAATTTAATTAGAATCCTAAATTCATTCACCAGATGAATCACGGCAGAGACGCTTATCTAGTAGAGCGGAATATGAAACCTTTTTATTACTTCCAGGGAAACATAGGTAGGTAGCTGCTAACTCTACCCATCACACTAAGTCTTCACAGGAAACAAAGCAGCCCAAAAGCAGGTGCTGGTGGAACCTAGGCCAGAGCCATTGCATTTATTGATTGTCATAGTTTGTTTTTAATTGAGTCTCCAGATACCACTGGAATTCTAGGGAACAGCATAAGAATAAAACATTTGAATGTGAATACTTCAGATGCCTCCTCAACTGTTACACGTTCAAAAAAGAGCCTTTCCTGGTAAATAATCTGAGTGGTGCTGTTTGTATATCAATCGCAGACAAGCAGAGAGCTAAACCCTGTACTGCTTCTCCTGTTTTCTGGGAGTATTCAGTGTTCGAGAGACCAATACTCTTTTTTACAAGGTGAGGGGAAAAACTGTAATAGCTTCTATGCCATTATTTTTGAAACTCTAGAGTTCATTAAAACTCTCTCTGGCTTTCTTCACTGCCATCTTTCTCCCTTCTTATGACTTATTCAAGGCAGATTTCAGTTGAGGTAAACAGTTTGATTTGAAGGTTTTTGTATCTGGATTTAGATGCAGTAAGAAGTGTTAAATGTTCAGAATTTTAAGTGTACAGAATGGCACAGACTCAGCTATTAAGATGGAAGACATTTGCTGTTAACGCTCTGGGGCTGCTGTTGCGACTTCAGCTTGGTCCTGTTTGTCATTCTGAAGTAGGCAGGCATTATGGTGCCTGTAGTATAAATCAGACTTTACAGAGTGCTTGGCCCCCAAGCACTTTGAACATTCTAATCCACCTCTCAGTTAACAGAACATTTTTTGATTTTTACAAGGTAAAGTTTCCCTTTTTTATTTAACCTTGCCAATGCATTATTAATCTCTATTAGTTTTCAGGTATTCTATACCAAACAACAAAACATTTTTAGCCTACGTGTTTTCTTGTGGATAAAATGAGGTTATAAATTTTGACTTTTTCTTTCAACAAATAATGTGAAAGCTAAGAGGACCTAGGAGACATTTCATTTTTTATAAAACTCAAGGTAAGCCTGAGTTTTCCTTTCCTAATAATCATCTCCTCCTTGGATTCTGTGTCTTAATTTTAATTTTTTTAAACACTTAGCTCATGGAGTTACATACCTGAAAAAATGATGTATGAAACACATGGCTGAAAACTACATTTGCTTTGGAACTAATGGGCAGAATTGTTTCAGTGCAGTGTAGCACATTTAAAAAACCAATCCAAGGAAATCTTATTATAGTTCTGTCATTTACTAAAGTTCACTTCCCTAATGTCAGTTTCCATTAAAGCAGTCTACATAAAATTATGTTTGTAAAATTATGCCCAGGTGGTACTGCTTTTAGGCAAAGCATTTTACTCATGTTCTCTGCTCTCACATGATGTCATTAGCAGCAGGGGTTTCATTTCCTAAGGAATAATGAGAACTAACATTTATTAATTACTATATGCTAGAGCATGTGCTAAGTACATTACATGCCTTATCCAAGTTAATGCTCACACTGACTGTATGATATAGTTTTGGCTAGTATCCCACCGTATAGCTAGAAAGTTGCTTGCAGGGCAATAGTCTTGAATCAACCTCTCTGACATCAAAGTCCATGCTCTTAAATACTCTGCCAGTAATTGCAAATTCAAACATGTATAAGAACATAGATTTATGAAGTTGCCCAGTATAATGTAATATGGGATGATGGAGACTTTAGCAAATTGATTACAATTTAAATGCATTTACATTTAAACTACATACTGGGCAACCGGTACATATTTGTGGATTGTATTCAGCTTTTGTCCTCAGTTTTAAGCTCTGCACAAAGACATGTTGCTTTCAAAAGCATCTACTTATATGCATAATTATTCCTTTATTAATTTCAGTTTTATCAGGGAATATAAAAATTCCTGTGAATAGAGTATGAACAGAACTATGTTGCCCAATTACCCTTTCATGACAAAGACCTGTGCTTTTGCCTAGTCATGTGGCCTATCTGGTCTCAGGATGGAAGAGGGAGCTTCTTATCTGAGCCTGGGGCAGATACTGAAATCAGAGGGATGTTCAGATTCAAAAGTCAAGGCAAAAGTTGAGCTCTGAGGAGGGCACATATATTGAAGGGACTAGAAGAACATATTAAGATCTAGCCTATAGCATTGATTGTCTTATGGCCACAGATATGAGACTGATAGCAGCTAGTAAAGGCAACTGAGGTAATACTTCTAAACCAGTCCTGTAGGTGATTGACCCAGCCATGGTGTAGGGCAGATATGGGCCATTTTTGAGGGATGAGGGGTGAACTGTATGTAAATTTTGCACATAAAGATTTAAAGATAGACAAAGTATTTAAATTATCTAAGAGAAAGCTGTGAAAAAACTCTGTAGGTACCATTAGTTTCTTTAGGTGTGGAAATCCACTTCAGGGATTTTCATTGCCCAGTTTTCAACTAACAAAGAAAGGTAGGAAAACATTTGCTATTTGTTTGATTATTTAAGAAGGAAATATATTTTTCTGACTTAACACAGTCTTTCTGGATAAATTTAATTAAATTATCCCCTCTCAAATATCTCTAATAACTCCTCATTTTAGTTATAGCAGACATCCTTAATTTGATAAGTTATTTTAGTTCTCTGGTCTTTAATTTCCATGAAACTGGGAATATGACTTATAAACTCTCTTCACTGGATATGCCAATAAAATATGAAACTTGAAAATCACTGAGACTGTGCTTGATCAGATCCCCGTCAGCTCTAAAATTCAACAGGTCAATAGTCAGTTATGACAAGACCCTTCATTACTTGGTAACCCTTTCTACTATAATGCACTTAATACACTTTTTCCCCTATTCTATTTCATTCTTTTAAAAAACAAATTTCATTTAATCCTTGACTCAGTGGTTGCTTGTGGGAACGGCTTACTTACCATTAGGGGGCACTTGAAAACATATGAGGGAATTTTCTGTTTTCTCCATAACTAATGGAATAGAGGGGACCTATTTAGTAGCCAGAGGTCAGGGATGCTGTTAAACATCCTACAGTAGGTGGGAAAATACTCTCATGTAAAAGGTCATTATCACTTTTATGAGAAATATTGTAATGGGTCATGTCCTTGAAGTTTCAAGATCACTGCAGTAGAACTAATTCCTTTTCTGATTAAGACTTCCTTGGTTTGCTCACGCTCTCTCTGCCTCTGAGCATTTCTCTTGGTTACCCTGTCCAAAACCTGATTGTTTTTTTAAGGCTCAGCTCAGATCTCATCTCTTTTATGAAGTCACTTGTAAACCTCTCACTTTAAGCTCAGAGATCTTTCTACTTTTTGATGGCCCTTGTGTAATCTTTCTCTTGAACACAAGTTTGAATAATCTCCAAAGGCATAGGCAACTTGAGAAAAATGTCACTCCCTTACCCACTTCTACTTTCCACATCAGTTTAGCAAAGAGCCTTGTAAATGGTCAAGAGATCTGGCTTTTGTTTTGTTTTGTTTTATTTATATTGATGCTCCTATAGAGAATTAGACAATAAATAATGAAATGATAATGACATTTTCACCAGCAAAAGCATCACTGTGTTAAACATGTTACCTAAGATGAAGAGCTTGAGAGCTCACCTTACGTTGTTCATTTGTATTAATTTATTGCAGGAATTAAATTAAATTAAATCTGTTTTTTAATGCCCTTTTCTGTTGGTTTTGTCTTGAATACATGACTTAAATTTCAATATATAGACTACATAATAGTAATAAAGATTTTTTTTTCCAGAAATAAAGGTAGCTTTCACGGCTTCTCTTAAAAAAATAAAAAAAGTATATAATCTACTAACTACCAGTTGACTAAAACAGGATCAAGTGCATTGGCCCAATAAACTCAATAAAGGAATCAACACTATCCTTCAGCCTGATGATCTTGACTTTAACAAGCAAGACGTGCTGTTTCCTGCCACATGTTGGTAGTGAAAGTAGCTACTGCTAACATCGTTTCCAGGACTTATGTCTGGAAACTACATGCTCTTTCAGATTTTCAACTCATTTCAAAAAGATTAACATATCCTTTGAGTTTGTAGTTTGAAAGACGACTTTGACATTAAAGTTTTAATAAGAGAATAGAATTGTGTCTTTGAATATACTAATCTATTTTGGAAGGATATTATTCAAACCATAAATAATGATGAGACTCTTCATTCTAAATTTTTTAGTTTAATAATCTACATGTGTTCTTATTACTTTTTATTGAGATATAATTGGCATATAACATTATGTTAGTTTCAGGTGTACATCCTAATGTTTTGATATTTGTGTATATTGGGAGGTGACCAGCCCAGTAAGTCTAGTTAACATCCATCACCATACATAGTTACCAAATTTTTTTCTTGTGATGAGAATTTTTAGAGCTGCTCTCTTAGCATCTTTCAAATATAAAATATGGTATTATTAATTATAGTCATAATACTGTACATTACATACTTCATGAGTTATTTATTTTATACAAGGAAGTTTGTACTTTTTAACCCCTTTCACCTATTTTGCTCACCCCGGGCAACCACCAATCTGTTCTCTGTATCCATGAGCTTGGTTTTTAGTTTTTGTTTGTTTTTGTTTTTTTAGATTCCACATATAAGTGAGATCATACAGTATTTGTCTTTCTCTGTCTGACTTATTTCACTTAGGATAATGCCCTTAAGGTCCATCTATGTTGTCTCAAATGGCAAGACTTCCTTCCTTTTTATAACTATATAAATTTCCCTTGTGTGTGTACATATGCATGTGTGTGTGTGTGTGTGTGTGTGTGTGTGTGTGTACTGCATTTTATTTATCCATTTATCCATAGATGGACACTTAGGTTGCTTCCATATCTCAGCTATTGTAAATAGTGCTGCAATGAACATAGGAGTGCATATATATTTTAGAATTAATGTTTTTGTTTCCTTCAAATAAATACTCAGAAGTTGAATTGCTGGATCATATAGTAGTTCTGTCTTTAATTTTTTGAGGAACCTCCGTACTGTTTTCCATAGTGGCTGCACCAATTTACACTCCTCCCAACAGTGAACGAGGGTTTCTTTTTCTTCACATCATCACCAACACTTATTATTTCTAGTCTTTTTCATAATAGCCATTCTAACAGGTTTGAGGTGACATCTCATTGTGGTTTTGATTTGCATCTCTCTGATGATTAGTCATACATGTTTTCATTCTTAATGAATAATGTTCATAAGCTAGAAAAACAGTGCAAATGAATTGTAGACTTTTGCTTGATGTGAAGGAAGCAAGATGATTCTATTCCATTTAGGACCTAAAAGAAAAGGAAAACAGTTCAGTTAACTATACCACCACCTCTTTTATTCCTAATTTGGATCTCAGTGTTTTAAGTAAGAGACTGTTGTATATATGTTTACCTTTCTTAAGGCATTTTCATGGCATTGGTTTTTTCACATTTTTAAGTGGCTACACAAATAGTTGAGTAGCTGAATTAACACTTCTGGAATTCTGAGTATATTAGTAAGTGTTATCTATTTATGTACATCTAGGTGCTTATTATTCCTTCTTTTCAGTTAGAGTGTGCATTTCCAGGATTTAGGGAATCTAGTTATATTTCTTCTTGAGACCCTGGGTTGTACACTCACTTTGAAAATCAATTTGGCAATATGAAGTCACATGGGGGTAATGATGAAGGTGGGTCGGTGGTGAAAATAAATGGGGAGAAAACCTCCCTTACCTTTTGCTTATTTTACTAAATAACATTTGGGAATATAATATTAGGTAAATATATTCAAATTTATTCTGGATTAGAAAGTGCTAGGTAAGTGGAAAGTAAGAGGTGGCACTTCTGTCCATTTCCTTTTGATATAATATTGCCATTTTAAATAAATCTTTTGCACAAACATGTGCATATTACCTCTTACCCAGGAACATCAAAACTGAATACTTAAGTTTATATAATCAGGAAACATTTCAACTACCATGGGCCTAAGAGTCTAAGACATGTTGAAATAAATAAAATACCAGTGCTCTCTAAAAGCATTAAAGAACCTCTTGCATTCAGTGTTTGCTGGAATTTGTCCTTTTTGGCATTGAAAGGAGATTATGGGCAATTATACGGTCAAAGCTTCTGGTTCTCAAATATAATCTTCAAAGGAATGCTGGTGCAGACCTAGAATAATTTTAACAGACTTTGAAACATCTGGAAGCAGGGAAGAAAACTTACATAGCAACAGGAATTTTGTGAGTATTTTTTGCTTTCCTCTGTCTCTCTCTAGGAGATATACACATGATGCTTCAATGTTTGAATAGAAAATAGAGAATTGTTCTCTTACACAAAAATATTGGTAACATTTTTTTCTTAAATAATATTAAGATACATTTCAAACTTTATTTTATTCTCTATTTCAAATCCTGTAGGCTTCCTCCAACACATTCTCTTTTTTTTAAACAGCTTTCTTGGGACATAATCACGTATCATTCAATTCACTTACTTAAAACGTACAATTCAGTGTTTTGCTGAGTATTTCACAGAGTTGTGCATTTATCACTACAGTCAAATTTAGGACATTTTCATTACCCCCAAAAGAAATCCTGCACTCCTTAGTCTTCATCCCCAAACCATCCCCACCCTTCTATACATTTTTATCCCAGGCAACCACAGATCTATAATCTGTCTTTATAGAGTTGCCTTTTCTGGACTTTTCATGCAAATGGAATCGTACAATATGTTGTCCTTTGTGACTGGCTTCTTTCACTTAGCATAATATTTTTAAAGTTCATCCATGTTGTAGCCTATATTAGTTCACTGTATGCTTTTACCACATTTTGTTTCTCCATTCATCTGCTGATGACCATCTGGGTTACTTCCATTTCTCGGTTATTGTGAATAATGCTGCTGTGAATAGGAGTGTGCAAATGTCTATTTGAGACCCTGTTTTCAATTCTTTTGGATATATACACAGAATTCTGGTCATAAGGTAATTCTATTTTTAATTTTTGAGGACCACCATACTGCTTTCTAAAGCAGTTATACCAATTTCAAATCCCACCAGCAGTGCACAAGGGTTCCCTTTGATCACTTTTAAATTGGGTTATTTATCTGTTTATTATTAAGTTGTGATATATTAAAACCATATTTCCAACACATTCCTAAATAAAACCACTACATGGATTAATATAGTATTTGTTATAGCTAAGTGTATAAGCTCTAGTTCTAGAATCAGAGTACAAACTCTGGCCTTGGATGAGCTATGTCACCTCTCTATCTCCTCTTTTCCTGTTCTGTGAAATGGAGATAATAATAGCACATAATCATAGGTTTGATTTGAGGGTGAAATCAGGCACTTAATGGCACACAAAACAATGACTGACAAATGATAAGTACTAATACTGCTAGTTATTACAATTATAATAATGTTATTCTTTCAGACATGAGCATCAGATTGTTTTGACAACTTGATCTCTGTGGTGTATTTATACATCTTTGTGTACATTTTCAGTGAGTGGTAAATCCTTTAGTGGTTTCTGTTCTTGTTGTTGTGCATAGCTGGTGGTGGGAAGACGCACCCCTGCACAGCTTGCTGCCTTCCTCATCATGGCTACTAGTTCCAGAGTTTCAAAAGAATACAAAAGACAAGAACAGAGTTGTTTTTTTGTTTTTTATAATTTCTATTATAGTAAATTTCAAGCATGCAAAATTAGAGATAATGATTGAAGTAACCCTATATACCTATCACCCAGATTCAACAATGATCAACAGTGGCAAACAGTGTTAGAATAAATAATGTGCAGACATAATGAAAATATCCTGACTCAAGACTGAACAGGTTTAGTTTCCCATGTATTTTTTATGTACCTCTTATTGTATTAAAATTTCCTGTATCTCTATCACAAAGAAATGTGTTTGCTGATGTTGTTCTGTCTTTGGACAGAAGGTGGGAGAAAACAAACTTTCTGAATGCAGAGTCAATTTTTACTGGAAAATGAAATGTTAAATTATAAGTTTTTAAAATTGTTTCACTTTGAAAAGCTGATTCTCTTAATAAAACATGTTGATCTTTCATCATCATGATAACAATAATAATATTACCTATAAATATTGATCACATACTATGAACCAGGCTCAACATCATCTCAATTCTCACAGCAACCCTATTAAAGACTACTATAATTATATAGATGAATAAATTGAGGCTTATTCCTAGTTATAAATTGTCCAAGGCAAGTGACAAGACTAGAACATAAATAGAGGGCTGTCTCTAGAGATTACTTCTAAGCACTATAATGTATCTAAAAACATTTTACAATCTTTAGCCTAATAATCTAGGAGTAGGAAGGCTATGAAATATTACTTTATTTAAAAATAAAGTTTTTTATGTATTTATCATTTTAATTATACCTGCAATGATATAAATCTAAAAACTATATATATATAGGCTAGGCCAGCTGCTGCACTAATAGATCCAAATATTAAGATCCCACATGCCGCAGAGCGGCTGGGCCCGTGAGCCATGGCCGCTGAGCCTGTGAGCCGCAACAGGAGAGACCACAACAGTGAGAGGCCCACGTACCGCAAAAAAAAAACACAAAAAAACAAAAAAAAAACGATTCCAAAAAATGACTAAAATATTTTGTACATTTTTATTCAGAATAATAATAAAGGTATAGCTCATATTGATCAACTGCTTACTGTGTACTAGGCTGATCATCTCATTTAATCTTCACGATAGCTCTATGAGTTAGATGACCAATATTGTCTCCTTATAGAGGTGGATTTTGAGTCTTAGGTTATATATCTTACCTGAGGGCACAAAGATAGGATGTGGCAGGACCAAGATATGGATGTGCTTCTGACTACCATGGTGCTTTTCAAAGCACTTGTAGCCATCTAGGAATAAGAATGTCATATAGGTAGGGCTGCTAGATAAAATATCGGACACTCATGCTGTACTGGGGACATGTTTGTACTAAAAACGTATTTAGCGTTTACCTGAAATTTAAATCTAACTGGATGTCTTATATTTTCATTTGTTAATTCTAGCAACTCTACATACAGGATTATAATTTAAGAGAAATAGAGAAACTGTTGATCTTGCATTACACTTTCCTATTAATGTTTAGAATAACATTACCATTGAATACTTAGCACTGTGGTGTAATTAACTATAGACATCCTCACATGGGGAAAGTAGTGGGATAAATCTGTCTTGATTATATTATGGGAGAAAAATGTGTGCTTAACTTCCCCGAAGGAGATGACTAGGGTTAGAAGCCAGGTGCACTCATCACTAGATCATCCATAATGTTGCATAAACTAACTTTAATATGAAATATCTTAATATTTAACATTAAATGTATATCAGGGCATATTTTTATATTGTTATTGAGTTCCCTTTACTCATGTGTGATATGCATTATTTTATTCATTATATATTAAAAATTATTTGAATATTACACTAGGTACTCTAAGATATATAAGTGAAAATTAATATTATCTCTGATTCTTTACAATGTGAATAATTTATTATCCAAACTGGACACTATTGAGAAATAAAAGGATGCCCTTAATAATTATTCCAGGACAACAGGTGAAAATTGGACAGTCCTGAGAAACTGGGACAAATAATCACTTTGTTGGGCCAGCTTTTTTTAAGATTTGGGATCATAGACTCTTAGAGGAGGAAAGCAATCACAGACTTAATTTACTGTAATATTATATTAAAGTGAGAAATCTGAGGGCCAGAGAAAAAAACAATATTTTCTATAGATTAATGATTCTTATTCAAGTTGATGGCATTTTTAAATTAGTGATTAATATGACAATTTTGCCATCCATTCACTGCACTACATGGGACATAGGATCATTATATTCTAAAACAATATTAACATCAGCTAAGACTCTAAAGGTCAGAATTAAATCTTTCATATTAATAACAGATATCTGTATTAATTCCTTTAGAACACAAATTCACTTCTTCTAACCCTATTAAGTATGTGTTATGTGAAGTTTATTTTATATATATATATTTTCATCTTATAGTCCAGACTATATTTTTTATATCCTAATGACTCTATGTTGTAGAACAAATAACATGTCTCTCTTTGACAGACCATAGAGCTGAACCAAGAAATGGCCAAGCCGCAGAAGCTCCATTAATACGGTCTCTGGTAAACATAAGGGCAGAACACATCTTTGGTGTTTCTAGAGATAGCTAAATATGAATTTCACTTGAAATTACTATATTATTCTTTGAGTGTCTACCATATGCCAGACACAGGTTATTAATTGGTAAACAAGAAAATACTCTCTGAAAATTTATCCCCTGATTAACATATATTTAAGCTTTCTCCTTTGTCTACAATAATGTAAAGGGAAAGACAGTATTAAGTGATGTTAAGAATCTGCACCCTAGAACAAGACTACCTGGTTTCAATTCCTGACCCTGTTAACCTACTACAGTGATATTATGTTAACTTTTTGAGCACTTTATAGATTAAGCAAAAAAAAAAAATGATTTAATAAGAGCCACTGCCTGTGTTTGATTAAAGTGTGTTTATTTTACCATTGTCCTCTTCTTAATGCTTAAAGAAAATATTCCCCAAGTATTTAAGTTGGAATTTTAAAGTGTATATTAGAACAGAGCAGGAGAATACAGTTATTTTCTGCTTGACAGCTTATGATATACATACAAAATGAGAAAGGAAATAAACTCTAGGATGAATCTTATTTCAGTAAGTTATAGCTTTTTTACTGAAAGTGGGAGATTTTTTTTTCGAAAACAACACCCAAGGTCAATAAATGTTCTTATTCTAGGTTTAGAAACTAAGATAATATTTTTTTTCAAAAATTTCTTGAAAATGAAATAAACATATGGATGGGAATTTGACAATAACCAGAACAGACTTTTTTTTTCAAAAAATGTATCTTGTTTTCAGAATGAGCAAGTCAAATATTTTATGCTTGACTTTTTCCGATGCTCCTGTCATTGAGGATACTTACTCCAGCACCCGTGCTTTCCACTGCCATTCCTGAACTGCAGAACATTATTAGAAAAAAATAGAACAGCTTGCTGATGGGGTCCACTACCTACGAAGCTTCAGGTTAACTCTCAACTGGTATTTCACAGTCTCTTTTCTTTCTTTCGTTCTTTCCTTTTTTCATTTTCAACAACTTAATTTTGTTGCCCTTTCAGTGGCTTTTCCAATATTTCACTATTCCCATCAGTTTCACCACACTTTTTCTATTCCCTCTCCCTCTAAACCAGGTGATCTCAAGCTCCTTAACTTAAATGGGGATTGTTGAACTCTCTTCACTTTTTTCCTGGTTCTGTTCTTTAGAACAAGCAGTTCAGTTCAACAGTTTCCACCATCTGTCTGCAAGTTACTGTGGCAAGCACAGTCCTCACCATTATGAGGATTAAATGAGATGATCCATGTAAAGCACTTAGCATAATGCCAAGCACATAATAATGATAACTATTATTTCTCTTTTACCCTATTAAAGAGTGGGCAAAGATTCAGCTACGGATTATTTTTTTAAAAACTTTTCCTTCAGTTGAAATACTTGCCTTTGAAAACAAGGTATTTTTACAACTGTTGGAAATTGCCATATGTCATCTAATATCCAAAAATAACTGCATAAAATAGTGGTTAGGGGGCAAGAGCCAGACTCCCTGGGCTCAAATCCCCTCTTTGTCACAAGCTATGGGACGAATATCCAGGTACTTAAACTTGCCTGTTTCCTCATTGGTTAAGATGGGTTATAAGAGAGTCTATGGCCAGTGTAATAAAGAGGAGGAAGAACATTAATATATGTAAAGTGCTTATAAGTACCTGCATGTGCTAAACACTCAAAAATGTTAGCTATGACTAGTTTCACGGTATTCAACATTCATTATTTCAGCAAATATATTGAATCTTTAATCACTGTGATTTATTTTAGAACACAAGGCAATTTAAAATATATTCCTTCTAAGGAGGAACAAATATTAACGAAATAAATACAAAAATACAAATAAAACTACAAACTATATTAAGAGCTAGGAAAGAAAACATCCAGTGGACTGAGGGAATCTGATTGACTATGTAAAATGGAGAAAGTGTGCGATCCTAAGGATGAGTAGGTGCTTTACTTGAATTTTATTTTATTTTGTTTTGATAGAGGTAATGTTTTATTTTCTGAATATAATAAAATCTAAAGCATTATCTATGTTGTTTATCTGAATGTTCACTTAGAGTCTTCTCACATGGATCCTAGATTGTCCTTTATTAAGGAAAGCAGGACATTTTTGGTCTAGAGAGATTTTACTGTGGGTTTTGTTTATATCACAAGTGAATTGCAGATCCCAAAGTCTTTTACATTGTAAGATGATATTAGTAGTTGGGATACTAAGGTCCCAGTTTTACTCTTTTAATAACCTTCTAATTATAGATTTATTTTCCTTTAATTTCAGCCTTTATATTAATGATAAAAGTAATCTGCAATCTCTCTGAAATAACTTTTAGGCTAAAAGCAATTAAGTAGATATCTTCTGGGCTCCTTAGAGAGAAAATAGATTAGACATGCAGGAAAAACTTTGTCATTAAGGGCCCAGGTAACTGCAGTCCTCTAATAGTACAAGGAATTGGGCTCAAGTAGTGGCATATAGTATAAGGTAAAAACATTTTGATCCAAAATTCCAAGTTGCGTTCATAATTGGTGAACTTACCGAGAGGTTATGAAAGCAAAACCGTACAGACTTTGGAGGATTAGGTGGCAAGTTCACTAAAAGGAAAGGCAGGAAGAGGAATCAAAAAGAAAGAATGAAACAGAGAAGAAGTAAAAGGGTTAACAAAGGTCTTGCTAAAGAAATATTTACTAGAATTCCTTTCTCACTGCTATTTTATAATACTAATTATATGTATTACTAATTATATAAATACTAAGTAAGTAATTATGTACTGAAAGTTTTCTAGTTCTTCAAAATCCATTATCAAAATTAGAAGTCTCCAACAAGACTGTCATGTTAAGACCAAGAGAAAGTCCTGGGAATTTAAAAAAAATTAGGTATTTTAAATATTTTCAGATATTTTCAATATTTTTTAAGTTATCCATTTCTCAGTTATTGTTATACCTTGTGTAACATTTTCATTAATTTAAAGATTATAAATGAATATTATGTTTATTTATTTAGAAATATTACAGTTTTTTGGGGGAAAGTAGGTGTTATTCTAACTGGACACTATATGTTTGCAGAAGAAGGAAAAAAAAATCCCTCTTCTTATCAGACACAGCTATACTGATACCCAAATAATATGTTTAGAAATGTTTTTGGATGAGCAGCTTAATTTATTGGATATTCTAAGATCTTTCACTGTAAGTTTTGCATATGAAAAAGGAGAATTTATCTCACTTTGTCTCATTTTTTCATGATTCTCTGGAATGTATTCCTTGTAGAAAGCCTTATATTTAAAGTTGTCAAACACAGTTGATCTTCAATTAGAACATGCATAAAAGTGCAAATTGTTGTAATGTCTATCTTATGCTCTACTCAAAATGAAGGAGAAATGCATAAGGTTTTATTTGAATTGAATAGACAGTCTTCATTTTACAAATGATTTGCATATAGAATGAGTGTTATTATAGGGAGTTACTAATGTAATCAAGAAGATCAGTTTCTTGTTCTCTGTTTTAAGTCATGATCCAAATCTTTCATCAAGTATGTAGCTTAGAGTTTCCTGATTGGAATGTATTATTATTTCTAATCTTATTTTTCTTTGTATGTCTTATATGTCAGTGGGGTTTTCTACCTATTGAAAATCTAATTTTTGTATGCTAGATTTTTTATTATATTTAATGTAGTCTCAAATCCTTTTAAGTAAAGAAATCTTAATATGAATTTATAAAAGAATGTAATTAAACATAGCTTCTGGTATGTTAAAAAAAATGGTTTCACCATGTTCCTCCCTTTTTGTCCCCTGTGAGATTTATTTTCTCATAATCTCATAATAACATTTTACCACTTTGTAAATTTTCTTGAAAATTATATTCAACTCTGTTGATATAATTCTACATCAATGGTTATTCTTTGTAGTAAAGAAACATTAACAATATTTTTGCTGTTTTCATTCACTTTTGGTCTATTCTTGATGGTCCTCCTTCTATTTTAGTCATAATACATTAATGTGAATTTCCCAGGAGAAAGTTTGCTGAAAATAGCCTCTCTTATCATATATGACTGTGACTTAGAAAGTTTACTTATGTCTGTGTTTCAAATGGCTAAATGTCCTTGGTTTCTATAATGGCAGGAGAAGGGCAGCAAATGAAGATGTAGACCAAATGTAACAGACTGATGCAAAACATAGTTAGATCTTGTATCAGTCTATTATCCCTATGTTTTTGTACTTTTCACTATGATTTTATAGCATCCAAGGTAAATGATTTTGAGTATAGTTGATGTGCAGACTTTTTAAGATTCAACTACCAACATTTACATTATCATTAAAAATGTAATAAAGTTCAGGTGCCATTTTATCACTACAAGTGAAGTGTCTGAATATCTGAAAAGAAGTAACTTTAGTTTCTTTGTTTGAATTTTTATGGCTTGCTGGTGTTTATACTTTATTTTCCCTCAAAATAATAAAAAATGTTGTCCTGGGAGAGACCTTAGAGGTCCATACTGAAACCCAATTATGTGGCCTAGGAAATCTGGAATAAGAGAGGTGATTGTAGTGCTGCTGTGTTCTGGTTTCCATCCCAGTACTATACTGGTTCTCATCTCTGGATGTATATGATAATCATCTGAAGCTCTTTAAACAAGATTAGACCTATACCCTAGAAACACTGAAATCCAAGATTCAGAATGGGTCCTAGGCATTCCTAATTTTTAAATCTATAGGTGATTGTGATGGACTGTAAGACTGAAAACATTTATTTCATACATTTAATTTTCCAGAAAGAATACAGGACTCAAGTGATTTCTTACTAGCAGAACTGAAATTATAATTAGGCTACTTGATACTACCTTCACTATAAAATACTGTCTCTGTTTTTAAAGAATGGAAGTATTCTATTTGGAGACACATTTTCAGTTTAACCATAAACTTGGTAAACAGTTTCCTTGCCTGGATCCACCAGCCCGCTCTGCAATTCTAACTGAATTGTTAAATTCCTCTGTGTCCTAGAGGCACTGTGTCCTTATGTGCAGACCATATCTAGAAGTGAAAACTGATATTCTTGTATAGTTAACAAAAATAAATTACTGAGTTGCCATGGCAATATTACTTAATCTTTTAATTATGTGTATCTTTGTGTGTGAATATAGAATTTTTATGTGTAATTTTTTTAGGAAATGCACTGATTCTCTGTTATCAACACACTTCTTTCTCATTTATTCATTTATTCATTCATTCACAAAATATTAAAGGTTTAACACATCTGTTACTCTCGGATACCAACATCAGTCATCAGACTTTTTCAATGCCAACAAAACTACATGATTAAGTGTCATTTAAAGATGAATTAAAGGTTATAGACATCTTTGTATCATACAAATGTACTGCTTATTTGGCACTTTGAGATTTCTTACATAGTAATCACCCTTTGGCAGTGAAAGATATTCTGTTCTTCATATATCTGCTAACTTTTTATTCACTCAATATTTATTGAGCATTCATTATGTACCAAATACAACCTAGGAACTGGGAATACAAGATGAGCAAAATTATACCTCATTCTGGTCCTCATTATACATAAGAGCTACTGGTTAAGACAGACATGAAATATAACAAATAAATGTAGAATTCAACCTGTGATAAGTGCAGTAGCCCAAGGAGCTAAGCTAGTCTGTGGTAGGAGTCAGGTTGGATGAAGGATCAAAGGAAGGCAAGGCTTCCCTGGGATGGTGGCACTTAAGTAATCTTCAGATGATAAGGAGGCATTAAACAGGCAAATATGGGATCAAACCCGTGTCCCCTGCATTAGCAGGTGGATTCTTAACCACTGCGCCACCAGGGAAGCCCCTAATATTGTTTATTCTTGGACCAAGTTACAGAAAAATGAATTCTTGTGAATGCATACCCTAGGAAAACACTGCTTTCTTAGATGTTTTATATAATTTCTTGCTATAGAGCAATAAGCCACCAACCAACCAATCAGTGTTTAATCTTTTTCCTTCCCTTTCTTCCTTTTCTTCTTTCAAAGAAATATTTGAATATTTATAGAATGTCTACACTGTGCCTGGCCGAATGCTAGGCAATGAGTACATGGCAGTGAAAGAGGAAGAGGAAACAAAATGAATTTGAGGAGGCTTTTGAGACAGCATAGGAACAGCTGTAATATGTGCACCAATTAGGAAAGGAAAAAGAATATTTTTAGAAACATTCCTGGAGAGTAGTTTCCATTTCTTGGTGTTCCAAAAATATGAACTGAAAAATTCTATTCTTCCAGATTCTTTATGCCCAAAGCTCCAAAAACCATTTTGACAAGGTAGGGTAGAAATTAGAAAGTCCAAATTAGAATACACAGTATTCAGTAGAAGGAAGAAGAATGCTGGGAACAACCTCTTGTAAAGCCTGGACTATTTTCTTTTGATAGTGACACTACTTTTCTTTTGGGTTGCAACAAAATTCAAGGGGTAGAAATAGTATCACAAAATCAGAAGTATTTTGTGTCCTTTTTCTTGTGTGACATGCTTTCCCAGGTGAATTGAGTTTGTCATGTTCCTCATTGCTGGGACCATAGCCATCTTTCTTTCTTACTCTCACTGCATGGTATGAGATTGCTACCTTCAGATACCTAGTTGGGAAGGGGGAATGGGTTCCCTCTATGCTAGATTCCCCACACATGTATCATGATATCTCAGGGGAAAAGAAATAGGCAAGACAAAAGGCCCAGCCCAGAGACACACTTCATGTTGATATGTATCTTGCTCAACTATCCAATTCTCTCTTTTCTCCATGAACTCCATTCTGCTTTAGCAAACTCACTCTTTGTCATCACTTCTGGTTTTGCTTCCATTGTTCTGCCTGGAACTCACTGTCTCTCCAGTCTTTTCAACTCCTTTATCCAGTTCTGCACCTGTAACACCATCCTTCCTACCTTCCTTAATCTAATAGACTTACTTGTCTAGTCCTATACAGAGATGCCTATCAAAATTGATAATTCAAATTATGATCTTAACTTTTACATGTTCTTCAACATCTTCTTGTCTGATTTTGCTAAACAGCAATTCAAAACTTTTCCCTCCAGCTAATTATCAAACTCGATGTCCTATCCTGACTCCAGTGGAAACTTGATCAGCCTAACGGTGGGATCCAATTGCAGGATCAGTTGTTAGGAAGCAAGATTTGTGTGTGTGTGTTGGGGGGGGTGCAGTGCTTGGAGAGTAACATCAGCAGTTGACAACTTGAGGTGAGAGGTAAATCTGGGTTTGGTTGCTTCCATTGCAGCACGTGTGCAGTCTCACTTGGGGCAGTGAAACTGGGAAGTAAAGCATATCTCTCTCTCTCTCTCTCTCTCTATCTATCTATCTACCTATCTATCTATCTTTCAAAGTATAAAGAAATTCAGGATAACAGTATATATTTTTTTACTTATCTTTGGCTGAAAATCTCTCCAAATATCTTCCTGAACTGAGATCCAGGGCCATTTTACTAATTTTGAAGGCCCATTTACTAAGATAAAAAACAAAGAGGAATTTCACCTTGGTTATTCAAAATGGAAAAGAGCAACTGGGTATGTGGGAGAAGACTGAGTGTTAAAAGCACATTAACGGGATGGTACGTACCAATGTTTGCCTCAGCAGTTAGAATAGGCTGTCAACCAGAAGTCCAGACTTTGCCTCAGCGCCCCCATCCTTTCTCCTCACTCTCTCCAGAGTCTTTTTTGTATAAAGAAGCTGATAGTGTAGTGTTCTTGTTGTACTTTATTTAGGAATGGCTCTCAAATTTAGACTTCCACAGAAGCACCTGGGGAACTGGGTAAAATGATGATTTCTGGACTACATCCTACAGATTTAGATTCTGAGCTGGCCCAGTAGTCTACGTTTTAATTAAACATTCTGTGTTTCTCTATTGCTACTGCTCCAAAAATCACATTTTGAGAAAACATTGACCTACATAATGATGTCCAAACACATTTACATGAAACAAAAGACCTTTTGAAGTCCATTCTTTATTATCATTTTCTGCTATCTGCCCTTAAATATTTTGTGCTTATGTATATTACTTGTCTTCTCATGTTCTCTCTCCACTCTGTATGTACGTATACATATGTGTATATATACATATATGAACAGACGTAGAAAATCGTTCCAGATACTTCGCTCATATTGAAATTATTTTAAAAATGAAGATTTCTGTAGAACATATAAACTCTTAAATTATTATTTATACTTTCCTTTAAAAAACATATTATTATTTCTCAAAGCTAATATTAAACTAAAAAGACATTCAGGTGGCCAGATGGTCATTGATCATAAGAGCTTTTCCACATTCGTAAAATTTCCATCACTTCTAAGGAGTCCCGCATGTATTTTGGCTTCATTCTAACATGGGCTGTGAAAAATTGGTTTCAGTTCAGATTTAGAGTTTAAATGATTTACTTCCTTTTGTCTTATTTAGAATACAGCTAGTCAGAAATGGCTCATGGTTAAACAAAATCTTAAACACAGAGCTCTTGTTCTAAATGGATTTAGTCAGCCTTAATCCAATTAAAGATTTCTCTCTTTCTTTGACCCTTTGTCAATGTCTTTGCTTATTGCTTCCAGAAATTAAGTTAGAAATTTTGCTATAATATCTCTATCAATTTCAACCTTTTTTTATTTGCTCACAATACATGCTCACATGTGCACAGACACGCATAGAAACACACAATGTATTCATGAGATGAATTCAGAAAGATAAAATATATAAGTGGGAAGTTACCTGCTATCATTACCATAGGACCTTCTACTTTAAATCTCCTAACTTATCTAAAAAACTAGAAGTTAAATACGAAGGAAATTAAGTGTTGGTTATGTCTACTAAAACGTTACAATTTATAATTCATAAACCACTTTTAAGGTAGAACAAATACTATTTTAAGGGAGAAATTGCCTATTGATCAATTTTTCTTCTCTTATATATTTTTTTGTGTTTATTTTCACATGAAAGATTTATGGGGGTTTCTTTTCTGTTTGTTGTAACAAAATTTATGGCCACTTTTTCTTATCCAAAGAAATCCAAGAAAAGCGAAACAAAAACAAAACCCCTTTTGATAAGAAACGCAGAGTGCCTGAGTGAGAGGTGTAAGGAAGAGGTAAGAAGAATCATATTCTATGGTTTAATGCTCCGGGCTTACAAAAGCGTGGTGTTGGAATGGTAATTGGATTTCTGAGCATTGCTTTTGAGAATAGACTGCTTAAATCATTGAAAAGGAAATCATTGCAGAAAAAAAGCAGTGAAGAATTGCACAGGCTGTTTAAGTACTTACAAAATGAGAATAACATAAGGAACAATGAAGAATTGGTTTAGTGCTGTTGAGATTCGACATCTTTAAAAACCTGATATTTTAGCTGTAGTTTTGATATTTATTCTATTGTTGAATATAGTTCCAATGTATTTTGGACCAATATATAAATGAGAAGTGAAATAAATGAGACCTTTTAAATGTTTTTAAAGAAAAAAACAACATTTTTTCCTCCAAAGGCTACCTTATACTTCTGCATGAAAAATAGATGTGGACAAGTATACATCTCTATTTTTAGTTTGTTTCACATGTTTACCGCTGAGGCAGTTTAATTGCTTTTCTTAAAATGTTAGGAGATTCTTAGGTCCCCGAACTTTCATGTTAATAGAGTGGCTGGCACAGAGGAAGCATTTCCCATTTATTTTAATGTGTGTCGGGGGTGGGGTGGGGCTTAGATGATGGAGGTGGAGGAAAATCTAGATATCAGCCTCTTAAAATCTCCAATTAAATTTCCCATCAGCAATTTTAAGTAAGACATGACATTTACTAGGCAAATCGAGTTTAAGACATGTCCCCTAGCCCCCTTTTCAACAATACTCACTATCCTTGTATGGATAGCATGGACATGGGCAAAACTCTTACCTTCAGGTAACTTAAGTGTATGACTCCCACCCCAGATTTTAACATTTCGCTGCAAAATAAGCAGGAGGAAATGACAAAAGGCAAAGCACAGATTTCTGCAGAGAGTCTGTTGTGCCATTTTTCATGGAGATTGTGCAGTGCAGATTTTCACTTCTCCTTGTTAGATTTGCCACAGTAGGGACATTTGTTTAGTGCACACTCTGTGCTAGACGGTCTGCTAGTTACCTCAGTTCTATATTTACTGTGCTCTCCCCAACAGCCTTTTCCTTCTTTTACAGTGAGAGAATGGAAAACCCAGATAGTGACGAAACTTTCTCAGGGATGCCATAGCTTAGATTTCATTCCACTTTTACCTGCCTCAAAAGCCCTTCTTTCCCTCTATCATGCTATCATATATATTAAGCATTAGTTATATTTGAAGACAGTTTTGTCTTTGGGGAATATTCACTGCTTTTTGGATATCCTTTTTATATCTATACTCTGTTGTGAAGTTCAAGTGCAGATGTACTTTTCTTTTTGTTCAAAGTGTGGAAGGAAAGTCACTGACAAAGTGGTAATGCACAGAGACTAGAAGAACATTCTTATTCTCCACCTGAAACCCAGCTTTAGAGAGACAGTAAGAACCACTGTGAGAAAACCAGTGAGCGTCAGTGGCTTCCTCTAGTGTAAAATTTGAAATTATTTCATGAAATGATTTTCAGGGAGGAAATTTTAGAAATTAGGAGTTTCATGTTTTATCTGTAAACGATCAGTTCAGGTCAGGGTTTAAGTGCATAAATAACCAGCATTAGAGAGTTACCCATTTGAACCAAACATTCAAAATACACTTTTCTCTTTTTCCTAAGTAGTATGTTTGGGCTTTTTTATTTATCAAAAAATATTCTCAGGGTGTAAAATCAAGATAACTTTGTAAAAATCATGTAAAATAATTAATTATGTAAAAAGCTATTTTATAAAATCATACAGCATAAGACACAAATTTACTCTTTTTTTTTTGCGGTACATGGGCCTCTCACAGTTGTGGCCTCTCCCGTCGCGGAGCACAGGCTCTGGATGCACAGGCTCAGCGGCCATGGCTCACGGGCCCCCAGCCACTCCACGGCATGTGGGATCTTCCCGGACCAGGGCACGAACCCGTGTCCCCTGCATCGGCAGGTGGACTCTCAACCACTGTGCCACCAGGGAAGCCCTGTATTTTTTAAAATAAAATTATGAATAACTGTTTTGAATTTTTTAATATTGTAAGCATTATTTAGTATAAAATTTCCTTACTGGATAGATTCAGACTATGTAAATAAAACATATATAAATTACTTACTTTCAAAGCAGATTAGTGATCAAGGAAATGTTCCTCTAGCATGTTTCTTTTAATTTATTTATTTTTTATTTTTGGCTGTGTTGGGTCTTCGTTGCTGCACGCAGCCTTTCTCTAGTTGTGGTGAGCAGGGGTCACTCTATATTGTGGTGCACGGGCTTCTCATTGTGGTGGCTTCTCTTGTTGTGGAACACAAGCTCTAGAGTGCAGGCTCAGTAGTTGTGGTGCATGGGCATAGTTGCTCTGCGGCATGTGGGATCTTCCCAGACCAGGGCTCGAACCCGTGTGCCCTGCATTGGCCAGCGGATTCTGAACCACTGTGCCACCAGGGAAGCCCTAGCATGTTTCTTTTATAACTGGGGTTAGTTTCATGTGTTTCTAACTGTGCCCTGAGATGGGACAGTGCCTGCCACAGCATCGAAGTAGCATGTAACTAGGTTTCATGATGTCACATTTACTTTCTGTGTGATATGAGGCTTATCAGTTAACCTCCCTGAGCATGAACTTCTCTTGTTTAAAGTAGGGCTTTAATGTCTGTCTCATAACAATTGCAGGGGGAATTAACTTACCAACGTAGTAATACAGTGATGGTAGCTGGCATACTAAGTACTTAGCACTGTGTCCACAATCTCCTCATCTTTACAGGAGTTAGTATATTTACCCTCAGAACAACCTTGTAAAGTATGTCTGTACAGTTCACCTCCTTTTACATATGAGAACACTGACGGGCAGAGGGGGAGGTTACACAGCAGAGTAGTGTCAGAACCAGCGTTGGAAGCCAGATGCTTTGACTCCATAAATCAAAGTACTATGTACTTGATCAACTTAGTATGCTGACTCCCACCACCTACAACACACCAAATTTCTCTTAAAAATATCCCTATCGGGCTTCCCTGGTGGCACAGTGGTTGAGAGTCTGCCTGCCGATGCAGGAGACACGGGTTCTTTCCCCGGTCTGGGAGGATCCCACATGCCGCGGAGCGGCTGGGCCCGTGAGACGTGGCCACTGAGCCTGTGCGTCCGGAGCCTGTGCTCCGCAACGGGAGAGGCCACAACAGTGAGAGCCCCGTGTTCCGCAAAACAAAAAACAAACAAACAAAAAACCCCCTATCTATCTATCTATCTATCTAGTTATGTGTTGAATTGTGTCCCCCAAAATGATATGTTACAGCCCTAACCCCCAGTACCCCAGAATGTGACCTTGTTTGGGAAATGGGTCATTGGAGATGCAATTGATTAAGATGAGGTCTTACTGGAGTAGAGTGGACCCCTAATGCAACATGACTTGTGTCCTTACAAGAAGATGATGTGAACACACAAAGGAAAATGCCATGTGAAGATGGAGGCAGAGACAGAGGCATGCAGCACCAAACAAAGGAACAGCAAGGATTGTGGGCCACCCCCAGAAGCCAGAAAGAGGCAAAAGAAGACTACCCAGAGTGTCAGAGGGAAGATAGCTCTGCTGACATATTGATTTTGGACCTCCAGTCTCCAGAACTATGAGACAATAAGTTTCTGTTGTGTTAAGCCACCTAGATTTTTAGTTTGTGGTCTTCCTGATAGGACTTCTAGGAAACGCATATATAATAGTTACATAATATTTATATAATATTATATATGTGATTGTAAGCAATGTGTCAGTGTAATAATCACTCCATAAATGTTTATTACTATCTTTTTATAGGTTAGTGGTATGGGAATCTGTGCTTATGGCGACCTTAAAAGAAAAACCTCTTCCTATATATCATTTTCTAAAGTTAAAAATCTATAAAACCTTGGAATTCTTGTATACTTCATCAGGAGACAGATATATATCTCTGTGGACACAGGTGTTTCTTTTTCCTTCAGCCTAGTAGCAAATGTACCCAGAACTTGCACTTATAATTTATGGCACCCAGGTGGGCCTCTATATGGCTGTGCCGTATTTATTTTTATTCCATCTATGTTATTTTTTTTTTCTGTATTTAGACTGTAAATTCTTAGAGAGGAGGGATTATATTTTGTACTTTTGTAAAATACATAACACCTAAAACAGAATGATGTTTATACATGGGGTATATTTTCTTTTTCAAATTTTGAACCACGACAAGAACTATTCTTTCAATCAGTGATGTTCACATTGGATGTTTGTAAGTGGGAACCACCATTGTTCAGCTCAATGGTGTCTTTTGTTCTCAAGGAGAACATTGCAAGAAGGTATACTAGTGTGCTAGGGCTGCCATAACAAAGTACCACAGACTGTGTTGCTTAAAACTGCAGAAATTTATTTCCTTACAGTTCAGGAGGGTACTCTGAGATCAACATGTTGGCAGGGTTGGTTTCTTCTGAGGCCTCTCTCCTTAGCTTATAGATTGGCCATCTTCTGTGTTTCCACATGCTCGTCCTCTGTACATGTCTGTGTCCTAATTTCATCTTCTTACTACTAGGGACACCACCTTAATGACTTCATTTTAACTTAATTACCTCTTTTAAGACCTGATATCCAAATACAGTCACACTTTGAAGTCCTGGTGGTTAAGACTTTAAAATATAAATTTTGGAGGGACACAATCAGTCCCAAACAGAAGGCATGAAATAGCTTGTGTCTGTATGGATTTTTAGCTGAGGACCTACCTAGCTTTCGAAAGCCCTAAGAAATATTTGAAAGTAGAATTGATATGGGTAGCTAAGACGTTTCTTTAAAAGCAGATTTAGTACCATTTCAACAAAAGTCAATGTATATTAGTAATAGAATTGCTTCTCAACCTGGTAATTTTTTTTTAAGTAAGAAAAATATGTATATTTAAGTTGAGAGATTTGAGATTTCATTTTTGTTGCTATTTATTTTGTTGAAATACCTGATCAAACTGGCAATATATGTTTTGATTTTAGTATAGTATTGGGTTGGCCAAGAAGTTCATTCAGTTTTAAGTAAAAATAAAAGACACACTTTCATATTCACCAAGAATTTTACTGAATGATGTATTCACTAACAGAACGAACTTTTTGGCCAGCCCAATACGTTTCTATTATTTCAAGTAATAATATCTCTAAAAAGTAATGAATGGGAAGGATAAACTAATATTCTGAAGATACTAATATGACTATTCTAAAAAATATGACATGACCTCTTCAGTTGCCCTCATTGGATTTTAGATGGACTAAAAATGCATTAGTCTCGGGACTTCCCTGGTGACCCAGTAGTTAAGAATCCGCCTGCCAATGCAGGGGACACGAGTTCAAGCCCTGGTCCGGGAGGATCCCACATGGTGCAGAACAACTAAGCCTGTGCGCCACAACTACTGAACCTGCACTCTAGAGCCCGCAAGCCACAACTACAGAGCCTGTGTGGCACAACTACTGAAGCCTGTGTGCCCATGCTCCACAACAAAGAGAAACTACCGCAATGAGAAGCCTGCACAGCGCAACAAACAGTAGCCCTGTCTCACTGCAACTAAAGCCTGTCCACAGAAACGAAGACCCAATGCAGCCAAAAATAAAAATAATTAAATGAAATAAAATTAAGAAAAATGCATTAGTCTCTTAAAGGATGCACTGTCTCAGTTTGAGAAACTTGGAAGTGTAAGAATAACAGCTAATGTGGAAAAAAAGAAAGTCTTTACATTCTTTGATGTGTAGGATTATGTGATTCTAGGAATCTGTGATTATTTCTCTCTGTACCAGAGCTTAGTAGCCTACACGGATATTAGAATTCATAGCTTTATGTAACTCAAATTTATTTCTGTATGTGAGAAGGGATGTGATTCTCTTTCCTAAAAAACATCTAGTGTAGACATGACATTATCACTCTGTTATTGGTGGGGATGTTGCAAATCTTGGATGAAAATTTCTTCTCAAAGTGCAGATTTATGGTGCTGAGTATGTTGATTCACATCAGGCATCACCTGCAAAGAAGAATATTAAGTAATAATTTGTAGTTTTCGGAATATTTACAGAAAAAAAGAGAAAATCCCTTACTCAGAGGGGACTTTTAAATTGACTCCAGATACATTAATACATACTAAATACATAATATAAGTAAATTAGGCATGTGCTATAATTGCTTTATGCTACCTGCAATATGACAAGATTGGGTTATGTGAGGTTCTTTCCTTAGATTTTGTCATTTTTAATCTCAACATGTCATAGACCCTATAATTTCCTTGTTCTCTAGGAATCAGATATTCAGAGCAACCACTACCATACTCACCACAGAGACTGAGGCCAGCCTGTCTTCCATGAAGCCTGGTAGCCCCTACTTACTTCTAGAACTGGCCTTTTCTTTCACTCCTCAAACTAGGCATCACACTGTGTTTTAAGGTCAGGAGCTAATCTCCCCTACTCTTTCTTAGCACGGTATCCCCCAGACTCACTCCCTTAGAGCTGTCCTTCTAATAGAGATGCAGGATTGGATAGAGGATGCTTCCTTCTCTGGAAGCATTGCTGTGCTGGATTAATAATCTTCCAGCAGTCATAGGAGTCATTTTTATTCCAGCTTTCTCCCTTTTCTCTAATGTGTTCTCCCCACTGTCCTTGTTGAGACACCCCTGTTTTATATGACATATGGTACTTGTCTAGAGGTTGCCAACTCAATTAAATGTTAATTTCAAGCCTAGGTATACATAATACAAGCAGTGGCAGAGTTTCTCATGTGCACTTTGATGTAAGCATTGTTTTAGTTTGTTTTTTTGTACCATATTATTTTGAGGGGCTCTTGTTCCTATAAGTTACTTACATCATCTGTAGTTCTGTTTTCAGGATTTTTCTTTCTGCATCATGGTGACTAGATTAATTATGATTGATATATTGTTGTTTTTTATACATATGTCATTTTATTCTGATCATAGTTTTCATTTGATTTATGTTCCTAATTTTAATAATTAAAACACAGATGACTATACAAGTATTTTCTTCAGCCAAAATTAATAACGTGTCAGATTCTTATGTTTACAGTAAGGAAAAATGTTTTTGAAAATGTGTTAATACTTAATTGCAATTTAAAAAATTAGCAGGGACTTCCCTGGTGGCGCAGTGGTTAAGAATTCCCCCTGCCGGGCTTCCCTGGTGGTGCAGTGGTTGAGAGTCCGCCTGCTGATGCAGGGGACACGTGTTCGTGCCCCGATCCGGGAGGATCCCACATGCCGCGGAGCGGCTGGGCCCGTGAGCCATGGCCGATGAGCCTGCGCTCCAACGGGAGAGGCCACAACAGTGGGAGGCCCAGGTACCGCAAAAAAAAAAGAATCCCCCTGCCAATTCAGTGGACACGGGTTCGATCCCTGGTCCAGGAAGATCCCACATGCCGCGGAGCAACTAAGCCCGTGTGCCACAGCTACTGAGCCTGTGCTCTAGAGCCTGCAAGCCACAACTACCAAAGCCCGCACGCCTAAAACCCGTTCTCCGCAACGAAGAGAAGCCACTGCGATAAGTCCGCGCACCGCAACGAAGAGTAGCCCCCACTCGCTGCAAGTAGAGAAAGCCCGCGCGCAGCAATGAAGACCCAATGCAGCCAATAAATAAATTAATTAATTAATTAATTTAAAAAATCAGCTGATTGGCTATGCTAGATTTATACTTGCTAATCCTTCACTCATGAAAACCAATAATCTTCACTTGTTTAGCCTCAATTTCAAACTTTTCAAGGTAGCAATGCATAATGATGTATGCAGTCATAGTTACTTTCAGAAACAAATTTTAAATCAGTACAGTATATGATAGAATGAATATTAACTCATAATATCTCCAAGTTATGTTATTTTACATTTTTAAAATATATTTTAAAATATATTTTAAAATTTATAAATTAAATTTATAATTAATGCAGAAGGTAGGAATTTACTATGAAATTTTATGAGAGAGAAAAAGCTTACAGCATTTCATATACAAGTGACTTTACATATTAGAGCTTTAGGTAGGTAATCATTTGGAGTATTTATTGACCAACACTAGTGATATTTATTTTCAGGACTTGGAACACATACATTCTTCAAGGACTGAAAAAAGGTATGTATTTGTTAATGATAAAAGTGATCTCTTTTATGACATCTATTTTTTTTTTATAAACTTATTTATTTATGATTTTTGGCTGTGTTGGGTCTTCGTTGCTCTGCGCGGGCTTTCTCTCGTTGCGGCAAGCCGGGGCTACTCTTCGTTGTGGTGCACGGGCTTCTCATCGTGGTGGCTTCTTGTCGTTGAGGAGCACGAGCTTTAGGCGCGCGGGCTTCAGTAGTTGTGGCTCACAGGCTCTAGAGTGGTGGCGCACCAGCTTAGTTGCTCCGTGGCATTTGGAATCTTCCAGGACCAGGGCTCAAACCTGTGTCCCCTGCATTGGCAAGAGGATTCCGAACAACTGCGTCACCAGGGAAGTCCCTGACATCTAAAATTTTGACATGGCCCTAACTCTGCGAGAAAAAGAATAGAAAAGTGATTTAAAAAATAAGAGCATGCGTTCAAATTGTTTTTTTTTTTTTTTTAAATCAGTGTCTTCTGAGAAGAAAGGATAAAAATAGTTTCTACTTCTCATAGGATTATTTTGGAGGGATTGAATAAGATAATGGTACATGACAAGCACACAGGAATGCAGCTACTCTTAAAATTAATCTGCTGTATTCTCCTGTCCCTGGTGAAGACAAAGCAGTTTTCTGTCCCTCTAGTTTTACCTTTGCAAGAATGTCATATGAACGTAAATATACTGTATGTAGTCTTTTTAAAGTCTTGCTTCTTTTTTCACTTAACATTTGACATTCATCTACTTTGTTCCACGTATCAATAATCAGTTCCTTTTTATGTTGAGTAGTATTCCATTGTGTGGATATGTCACAGTTTGTTTATCCATCATCGGTTGAGGTTTTTGCATTCTTACCAGAAATAAAGGAGTGTTTTAATTGCTTGACATTTTTGCCATCATTTAGTATTATCAGGATTTCATCTAATAGTTATGTAGTGGTGATGTATTTATTTAAATAAGAAAAGTACATTTTCATCAAGCATATGAAAGTATAAAACAGTCTACAGACTAACTGGTGAATACAAATTTGTACATTTTCTTCTAAGAGAATTTCACATTTCCTCCTTTACTTCAGACTTTTCAGGAGGAGAAGCTCTGTTGAATTTCACTTTTTTCTATGAGTTTTATAAGGCTCTGTGAGGCACTCTGAAAATTCAAAATTTTATAAGAAATGGTCCTTGTCTTCAGATCGCTCATAATTTATTGGAGTTTGGAGCCCTGAATAGAGGCCTAGGACTATTTAGGAGAGAGACCACAGTTCAGCGCAGCAGTTAAATGTGTGAATTTTGTTGATCGGCCAGTATGGATTTGAAAAATGGTTGTGCTGTTTATGACCACAGGGCATAAGAGAGCTTTGAATGATAAGATTTGGACATTTAAAATTACCTTCGTTTTTGAGATAGCTATAATAATACTTAATCTTTTTCAGTTTGCTTTAGAACCCTTAAATGTGGATGGTAGTGTATTCAAAATAACGGAACAGGTAGAATGGTGAGCTGCAAGAGATAGAAGAACCGAGGAAAGAGAAAAAGGGAGGTAGAAAAAGGGAGGTGTTCTGAGTAAAACCTTAGGTCTGTGCCATCTTAAATCAGCAAATTCTTTCATATTATGATTACTTAAGTACAATTCATATTCCATTATAAGCATCAGCGTTTTTTGGGGACAAATGGGCTTTCACTTGTGGCTGTAGTCCTTCAACTGTTGACTCTGTGCTTAGAATTGCACTGCAGTCATTTGTGTGGGTTCTTGATTAAAGCATAAACAGAAACTTCCAATTGGCTTTGAAAATTCTTCTCTGGGTCAAAGTATACTCAAATGTTTTTCTCACAGATACAGGTATATGTTCCTCTAACCACCATTTAAGAATGAACTGAACATAAGCATTAAGTAGAAATACAAAAAAAAAAAAAACGCTTTGTAAAAAAATGCTATTTTAAACAAAAGGGAATATCACTGAACATTTGAATATTAGACAACAGCAAAAAAGGCAAAAAGAGAGAAAAGCAAGAAAAGCTATGGAAATACATTTGAGATGTTTGTTACCCTCTTATGTGGTTTTACTTTACAAACTCTTCTGAAATTTAAATTTTCTTGGCATACACATTTTTTGAATAAATATGAGAAAAAACTATAAATATACATCACTGTGATGACACAGCTAAATTTAAGTGGTAACAAAATATATTATGGATGCTCCGTTTTTAATTTAGGATGTCTATTTTAGCACTTGCAATTTGATTCTAATTAAATGCTTCAAATTTAAAAGCTGCATATAGAATCTATTTTCCTCAAGATCCAAACCTGTACACGGCTTTTATTATTTGTTCATTCCCTTAGTCCTCAGACAATGACCATTTTTGCTTACCTTCTACATATCAAGAACTACAAAAAGCTTTGAGGCACAAAACTGAATAATATCTCCTTCCTAACCCCAAGGTGCTAACTCAAATGTGGGATAAAGTTTTCATAGGAGCCCCTATGGAAAGAGAAGACAGACGTTGACTCAGTAATGTCTGGGCTGCAATCAAGGATGAATAGAAAGACTTTCCTATCATAGATGACAGCATTTAAGGAGACGAGGATGTGTTGAGCTGCATGTTTGGATGCAGGCTTGGGGAAGCAGATGCTCTATGCAGGTTTTAGTATTGTAAGTATCAAGACAAGGAATAACAGAAAACAACTAGGGTTTGGTCATGAAAGAACTTGCATATCATGCTACAGATATATCTGTTTATCTGCCACTTACTGAGAGGGAGTCAGCATACTATATTGGTCAAGTAGTGGATGATACTCTGGTTTGTGGAGTTAAAACGCCTGGCTTCCAACACCAGTTCTGACACTCCTCTGCTGTGTACCTCCTCATCTGTGAATAGAGGTGGCCATACACACATATCTTACAAGGGCTAATTATATAAATGCCTGCAAAGATGAGAAGATCATAGCCACATTGTTAAGTACTTAGTATACCAAGTACCATTATTACATTACTACATTGGTTGGTTAATTCTCCCCACAATTTTCATGAGCTGGATGTTAATGACCTACTTTACTGAAGAGAAACTCATGCTCAGGGAGGTTAACTGACAAGCCTAACATCACATAGGTAGTGAATGGCACCACCTAACAAAGCACCATTGGAGGTTTTTTCTGCAATTAGAAAATAACTTCAGGGAGTTTTGCCTCTATGACTCTATGAATTGGGGAATCATTGACACTAGTTAAGTAAAAAGCCCAAAATGAAGACAAGGAGAATAACTAGTGTGTCCTGGATATTTTTATTTTCAGTTAATGTTTGGGAACTCACCTCTCACAGCCTGAAGCTTCTGTCTTATCCACGCGTGAGCAGTAGAGCTGGTTGGTTGCCTTGTGGTGAGAATGTGGACTGGGAATCTTACCCCACAGGAAGAGCTTGAAATATATGAGTTTCATGCATGTTCACTCAGTCTCTTCCTATGAAACACTTAGTTCCCGCTGGTACAGAGTGAGTACTTGGGGCATGCCCTGTGATCACAATCTCAGTGCCTCTGGGAACCAGGCAGACACTGAGGAAAGCAGCAGGATTAATTCCATAATAGTTTCTTAAGTTAATTCTTTGGATGCAGAACATCTTTCTTTGAATTTTTCTGGAAGTGCACAGCCCCTTTGTTTAGCTTTAATTTTCCCATTTTTTGATATTGACTTGGATAGAAAAAGTGCTTCACTATCCTCTTAATTCTATCCTAATAAATAAAATAACACAAATTTGACGATGAATAGTGACCTCCAATGCCAGTGAAGTGGTAAAGTATGGCGTGGATGAATTGGGGAAAACATGCCACACCTAAGCAAACGTACCTTGTAGTTCTGCTTCACTGCTGATGGATGAGGCCCCAGTATTTTCTTTTTTTTCAGTTTTTCAGTGGAAGCTAGAGTAGCGGAATCTTATGTTTTATCTTATTTTTCTTTTTGTGGATACGTAATTAAAATAAAACATACAAAACAATACACTGTGTGGGCCAACAGTATGAGAGCCAGCCAAAACAGGCACATTGTGTAACCTGCCAGTCAGCTGCCTCTTTCTGGGTAAGGAGAATATCAGGAGACTGCTCAGCAGAAGACAGAAATGGTTAGATCTGCATGCTAGATAGATCACTCTAGCAGACCCATTTGTCTACTGTGTCATTATCCTAGAGGTTGTAGTGAAACCATGAAAGAAGATAAAATTTCCAGAGAAATGGAAAAAGTGGAACAATCAGAGAGTCCTGGTTGAACCCTAGGCATAACCAATAATGAGAGACGGGCATATAGAAGAAACAGAAGGAGTAATCAGAGAGGAGAAATAAGTTTAAAAGAAGTACACATCATATGCTTCAGAAGAATCCAGTGAAATAAAGACAAAGTCCTTTGAATTTACTGGGAAATTAATAGGAGGAGTTTTGGTAGATGAAAAATGGTAGTGGCCAGTATATGCTACGCTTTTGAGAAGTTTAGATTAGGAAGGAAAGAATAGGTGTTGAAAGTCAGTAGAAGGGGAATTAGCTATCGGGAAAAAGTTTATTTTTATGAAAAAGACTTAAAAATATTTATTATCAGGGAAATTTCTATAATGCTTACCCAAAAGGTGGAAAGAAACTACTTTTTATTAACAACTACCAAATGTCAGTTCCAAATGTGTTTAGGTTATCTCATTAATTCTCATAACTCTGCCGAAAGCTAGCTGAACACCTTTCTTTTATAGATGTGGGAAATTTAGTTTCATAGAAGTTACATATCTTTCAGGAAGTTATGTGACTCTATAATCAATATTTATCCTTCTGTTTGTTATCCACCCAATAGTTGTTCTAGAAAGATTTAAGATGATTTAGAAGAAGAGTTAGTACATAATCATGAACCAGGAGAAAACGAGTCTGTACTTTTTCTTTATAGCACACTATCAGAGCAATATATATTTTTTAATTTTTATATTAAAACTGTATTACATGTTCCATTTGCTTCTTGCATATCAGGGAGAACATATCATGTTCTAGTTTTGTTTGGGAAATAAAACATTAAAAAAATGTTTTCTCTCATCTCTTCATGAAATGAAGGGAAGAGGTCTGCTGATATTTAATATTAATTTATATTTTGTTATCAATAATAAATTATGCTATAAAATTTAGAGCTTCATATTTGGTCAGGATCAAATTACCTTCATTTCATTTATTTGCAATGTGTTTGAATTAATTGAAAAAAACATGGGCTCCCTCTTGTGACAAAATCAATGATCTTAAATGATTTTCTGTGCCAAACTAAATCACTCATCTATGCCTTTTTGTTTTCAAATAATATTATATATAAAATTATTTAATCATTTATACTACTTTCTTTGATAATTAATTCTTTCAGTTTTTTTTAAAAAGAGACCAATATTTGATTCTAATTTGTATTAAAATATGTATATATTTTAAAATATTGAATTTTAAAGTTATGTTGAAAATACCAAGGAGAAGAGGAAAGAACAGATTTGTCTTCCCTTCTTTTGCATTTTATATGCATTAGTATATGTTTCTGAAAACTCTTTGGAGAAATTAGTCCTTGTAATATTTTAACTGGCTGGCACTCCAAGCTACGCATACAATTTATTTTATATTCTAAATGTTCCCCATGCTTGATAGATGTGCTTGTATTTCTCAAAATGTGTGGTATTTCTCTCTGTTTTGCTCTGCAATCTATCCATGTGTATTGTTTCTACATTCCCCAAGGAAGCAGCACGCACACTGAACTATTAGGAATGTCCACAATGAGAAAGTCTAACAAGAACAAATTAAATTTTCAGCTATTTTTTTAAAGGAAGGTTATATGCTATGTTTGCATGTGTGTGCATGAAAGAGTGTAGTGGGGGGAAAAATCACTTAATAGTTAAATTCAGGGACCCAGCTCTGAAAAGGTCTTTTAAGGTCATCTCAGTACCAGGCTATGAAATAAAAGAACTGGATTTAATCTTGGCCCTATTATGGACTACCTACATATCCTTGGGAAAGTCATTTTCCTTCTTGGAATGTCTATTTTCTCACCTGTGTTATAAGGTAATTAACCCACATCAGTGATTTGCAACTTATTTTCTGTGTAAACATATCTGTGGGAAATAACATATTTCTATGACTCACTTGAGTATTAATTATTGAGGCAATGTCTGTGGGGTGATAGAATAGGGACTTTGGCAGCCTGTGAATGAAGATATCAGGAGTGAGGGCTGTAAAACACAGCCCAAGACAAACATATGTTCTGGAGCTGACAGGGGTGCCATGTAAGGGCCATTCCCCGCTGGCTAATCGTAAACAAGCTAGATTCCCAGTTTTATATTTTATGTTCTATAAGGCTAAACCATTTTGGCATTGCCATATTGGTAGGTAGTATGAGAGCCAGGACTGGGATTTTACTCTCCTACCCATGTTATTCTTTTTCTATTTCTGTAATTGATAAATGGTCCAGCATTTTGCTGGAGTCATAAACTATAGGTTATATATTGCCCACCAATTTCAAAAACTTAAATGCAGGGCATGAGCTTTCTTTCCACTCCAAGTGCTATCAGTCTGCTGTGATTTTGCATAGCCTACTTCAGTCATTTATATTACTTCTGAGACTCCAGGAGGCCATTGAGTTTGTGGCCTGAAATGACATATCAGGAACTGGGGTCCATTACCTGTGTCACTAGTGTTGCATTTTGCCCAGAGAACTTCTATGTCACCAGCATCTCCTCAGGTTGAACGACAAGCTTCTCTAGGGATCAGCCACCAGGTTCTTCACCTGCTCAGGAATGCACTCCACTTCTGAATCATCTTGTCTGGATCCCTACACTCTTCTTAGTGTCATATTCCTGGGCTTCTCTCCTTTTGGAGTGGCACCTGTGTGGACTACTTGCCTTGTCTTTGAGTTTCTTTTGATTCCTGGGGTCCATTTCTCAGATCATATGCTGGTCCACAGTCTGTGGCCCATTGACCAATCCTTCCTTTTACTCTGTACCTTGTCCAAGTGCTGATTCATCTGATATCAGTCAAGTTAAAATGAGCCACAGCAATGGCTAGCGAGATATTTAACACTGTCATTTGTCCACTGCTAGTTTAGGCTAAAAACGTTTATTGGATGAGTGCAATCTAGTAATTAGATCCCTTTTGCATTAAGAAATTTGGTACCAGATGAAACCCTTTGTGGGAAGCTCAGGACAGAGAACTGTTTCTGATCCTTCAGAGAGATATGAAAAAATAAGATGGACATGGGTATCTTGGTGTGGACAGCCAGAGCTAGAAATGCATGTGTGTATTTGTTTATTCAAGGAAATCTATTGTTTGCCTTCTAATACTGTTTTAAGATTCCACTGAGAAAGAGAGACATGAAGGAAGGGAATACATTGTAATGCACATCGTATTGTGGGTGGTGGTAGAACATACAAATTTTGTATATAAGCAACCACAGGAGCCCTTATTGTGCATGGTAGCTTTCATGCTGAGAGAAAGATTTTTGTATGGCTTAATATATAAATGAGATTATATATGAGTAACCAGAGTCAATGTCATTTTTTGTTGCAGTTATTAAAATAGATAAATTACTAGGAAGGGGCTCCATAGGTGAGAGGAGGAACCTTCCATTTAGTAGCAACTACCCTCCAGCCCAACCACCCTATGATACATACAAACCTAGTTTTTTATCTTAAGCCTTTTATGGCTTGTGTTCCTGGGCATGTGTGTGAGAGTGTGTGTAAGAGTGTGTGTTTGGGGTGTGGCCGGGGGGAACTGGGTAGGAAGAGAGTTTAGAGGTTTTTTGGTTTGGTTGTTGATATGTTTAAATTGATGGACAATTTCCATTTGATGACTTGTTATAAATAATGTTAATTCTGAAAAGTTTTTTTTTTTTGTCTCAATTCAGTTTCTGGCTTCCTACATAGTGCACAAACAATTTATGAAGAGAGATGATGTACAATTTTCGTACAGGATTATTCACACTCTAGAATTTGTGCTACATGACAAAGCACTAGTAGAGACTCTTTCTTTTTTTCTGCAGTAGGGAAATATCAGTAACTTTGGAGTATCACCTCTGTGACTCTGAATTGGGGAATCATTGACCCTAGGTGGGTAAAGAGCCCAAAATGAAGATAAAGAGAGCATCTATCTTGCCTTTCCTGAATCCTGGGGATTTGTACTTTTAGTTAATGCTTGGGAACTCACCTCTCAAAGCCAGAATCTTCTGTCTAATCCATCGGTGAGCAGTAGAGCTCCTGGGTGACTTGTCCAAACAGGGACTGGGAATCTCATCACAGATGAAAGTCTTAGGATATACGAGCTTCACACATGTCTACTCACTCTCCACGTTTAAAACTCTTAGTGCCATGCTTGGTGCAGAGTGGATGCTGGGGTCATGATAGTTCCTTTCTCTTTCTCTCAGCTTTGCATTCTTCCAAAAGAAATTCAGAATATGAACTGCTATAATAGTCTCTGTTTATCCTCACATGTAATGATAATATGCAAATATCCAGCAAACATGAGATCCAGTCCCTTCCAGATAATGGAACCAAAATATTAAAGGTTTGTGAACTATCTGATTTTCTTCCTGATTTCACTGTTTCTATGCTAATTGCAGAATGATCCCCTCTCAGGAGATTAAAAAAATAAATCCTTAAACAACAGAATTTTGCCTCTCCTAAAATATGTCTATATTTATATTGATCTTTCTTTTTGTCTTTTTAAATTGCTGTTTTCATTCAGGACAGAGCAGGACTGCAGAAGGTGCATCCTCATCCCAAATGCAAAAGTGGCGGGCTTTGAAGCACTTAGCACCTTCACAGCAAAGAGAGAAGGGATGTTATGTTCCTTGATGGATTCAGGAGAGAAAAAATGTCTTATGATTCTGTTTGAGTGCTGCTTGCAAAGCTCTTTCCCATTACTAAAAACCCTTTCCTTTATAGCTGTATTCTCTCTTCCACCATAAATGTCCCCACATGTTCTTTGGCTAAACCTAGTGGCTGAGTAAGGGATTTGCTTCTTTTAACTGTTCAGTGCCTCCGTGCAGTGCTTCCTAACCCTGGCTCCCCAAGAGAGTTTCTGAGTCATAACTCAGAATATTAGTCTTTTGAAGCTAAGGTTCAGAAGGAAGGCATTTTCATATCATGGGTGTTTAATAAATCTCAACTGAATAAAACAATGGACTTAATTAAATTTTTATGTTTTCTCAAAACTATACTCTCTCCCCTAATTGATTTGCATTATTAATTTTATTCTTCCATCCAATCTTTCTAATTTGTTCCTAATATGAGGAGGCAGTAAGGGGAAGGGGTGTATGGTAGTGTGGTGATACATCCATTTGCTCACGTAACTGCCTCATTATTGCTTTTACCATATTCTAGTGCAAAAATTTAAGTACCTGTCTCCCTAGAGTAGATTTTGTGATCCTTGATGGAGGGACCATGGCTTCCTCATTTTCATGTCCCAGGACACAAGCTCATGTCTGAATTTGTAGAAGGTGTTCAGTAAAAAAAAAATGAATGAATGGATTAGTTATAGCACTGTTCAGATTTTTGTTTAAAAGATGCGTGAAAAGTTCTAGAAGTATTTTAATTTAAGCATACATTAAAACTTTAGCTATTACTCCAAAAATATGGTTTAAAATGATACCACCTAAGCGACTGGGTCAGAATTCATTAAAACTAACAAAGAAAAAATATAATTTGGTTCTGATGCAGTTTACATAACACATTAAGGAATGCTTACTAAGAAGATGACTGCTTTTAAAGGGCCTGGGAGAACTGGGAAACTTTTGACAGGGGAAATCAGAAATGTGCAGTCCAGTGAAGAATTGAAGTACTGGGAGTAATAATATGGGCTGATGCACTCAATGTAGCAGTAATGCTCTCTGAGAAGGATAGGAAATAATTCAGTTCCTCTAGACTGCATGGAAGCTAAATACAGTATGACAAGAAATAGTAGCAGTGCTCATTATGTCTGATTGCTAATTACCCCTTTGAATGATTCAGTTATGCCTGCTACTAGATAATTAGTTTAGTAATTTATGGCTGCAGCACAAACTAGTATTTTAATTGTTGAAGCACAGTTTTCACAATACCTACAGTTCATATAATATCTTTCTTTTTTTATTCAATTCTAAATTGCTTTTTTGAAGGCCTATAAAAGAGCAAAAATCCTTGAATTTTTTCCACATTATTTCATGCAAAAGTTAGGCACTTTATGGAATTTTATTTAACTTTAAACTGCAGGAAAATAACATCTTATTAAGTCCTGTTTCATTGTGCTTAATTGTTACAATTTTGTGAGCAAAAGGGGTGAAATTTTTTAGAAGATTCTATCAAGTGACTCAATTTAACAAGATGCCAAATTTCATGTTCCAGAAAGACATTGAACTTTTGATAATTTAAGTAGATAAATTTCTACTTCATGCGTGGGTTCTGTTTCTCCTGGATATCACCTAGGAGTAGCCAGTGGAGGACAGCTGTTCGCCACTCCTACCCAAGTTTGGTGTGGTACACAAACAGGTAAAGAACTAGATTGTAGGAGGGTTCTAATATTATCCTTTATTCCTATTTGAGTAATGTGATTAATTCTAGCCAAAGAAAGTAGAATTGAGTCACCATGGGTACATTTTGGTCTTGGATCGTTTATTTCTTGAATCCACCTGCAGTCCGCCAATACAGCAGCTACCTTGATGGGTTTTGTAGTGGGGTAATGGTCATTGTCTTAAAATATTTTGTCACCGTTCATAAACACTTATTTTTAGTTCAACATTCCCATCAACTTTTAGGTTGTTTCCCAAATTCAGATAGTGTTAAGAAACTAAATCTAACGAAGTTCCCTGGTGGTCTAGTGGTGAGGAATCGGTGGAGATGCTGCAAGCCATGCGGGGTGGCCAAAAAAGAAAGAAGAAACTAAATCTGAGAGAGAGAGAGAAAGAGAGAGTGAGAAGTTGATATTATGGCATGCTAAAAAATTCTGATGATTCCAATATAATTTCAGGTTTTCAGCCCAAAGGCAACATTGATCAATTAAATTCACATGACAATTTCAAGTTAATTATATATTTATTTTCTTTATTTGTGTAAATAGTGGACACATTTGACAAACTGTTGAGTAATATTATGAATTAGGATCTGACTTAAAATATGCCTTATTTAGATTTTGGATTATGAGGGCTTGAATTCTGAGTAGCTGTTAGAAAAATTGTGACTTAAAATCAATGTAATTAAGACTAGATAATTTTCACAATGAGAGGGAGCAGCATAATGCTTAGAATAACGATTTTTTTAAAATCTCATTAAGCATTTGGTTTTGCCATCCCTAATATATTAAAATGAGTGCTTTGAATATTAGTTGACAATACCACAGACACATTTGCCTTATGGCTCAGAGTTTTTATCTAGCAACTCAAAATTAAGAATGTTTGGCATTACTTGCAGCTCCCCTTTGCTTTCTACTTGGTACTTTTTTTGTTTGTTTTTTGCTGTACTACGATTCAAAATGCCCATGGTTTGTACGTGCTATATTGTTCTTGTACCTGATATTTACCAGTGAGGGATCAATGTTCTAAAGGGCAGCCCTGACTGTGTTATTTCAGTGAACATCAGGCTGGTGTTTATTACAGACTGAATCTATGCCCTTTATTGCCAACAGTCTTACTTGAAATATGTGTTCCTTGACCCATTTAATAAATGGTTCCCCACAGATAAGGCAGTGTTCAACTCTTCCTTTTTTCTCTAGATGCTTTTTTTTAAAAAAATTCTTACGCATAAGGCAGTCTGTCTAACCATCAAAGCATCATATTGACCTTTCCAACTTTGTTCAGGGTGACAGTTGGCTGGTTGTTGATGCTTCTTTTTTTCCTAAGTTGCTAACTAGAGAGCTAACAGAATTGTGTGCTGCCAGAGTCTGAGTCCAGTCAGCTATCTTCAGATGTGTAGTTCATTCGTCATTACTTATTTCAATTCTAATTGTTGATAACCTAAAATAGAATGCAGCTGTTATAAAGTGTATAAATATATCAGTAATAAGTTAGACACAAAATTTACATGTAGATAGATTTTTGCCAATATTATAAAGCCCAATAACATATTACTTTTTAGTCTATATTATGAAATTATTTTGGTTCTCCTCCCACTAGTAAAAAACAATGAAGAAAACATTGCTTATCAAAATTGATATGGTATGTTCTTAAATGAATTAATTGTTTATAGAACTCTTTAGAAGGAAAATACTATAAATCTTGTGTTGTAAGTCTCAGCCAGCTCAAATTTTTTCAAGAGTTAAAGAAATGTTGTCATGGCTTTCAGAATTGCATTGTTCACAGAACATTATTATATTTGGTGTTGAACTTTTCATGCCTTTTTCTACACTTCTTCCTTGACCTTTAATTTTCTAAATATAAAATATAATAGATTATTAGATAAAAAAATCTAAAAGAAAGGGAAAATGTTCTTTGCATTTCTGTATATGTATATTACCTATAGTTAAGATATTTTTGGACATTTTACCTCAGGAAAAGTTAGCCCATTTCCTAATATTATAAATTTGATTTACAGTGATCACCTTTATCTTATTTGAGTACACTGCTTAAATACTTGCAGTGCAGTATGTCCTACTGTGTCTCATCAGTGCTTTTAAATAATTAATTAGACTGACATAGAATTTGATAGTTCTAAGTGTTAAGAATTTTAGTCATAATTCCTTGATATATGATATTATATTGCATCATATAACTTTGTATAAATATGTAATTTTTTATACTCACACCCTCACATATACATGTGTGGATGTATGTGTGTACATATACATACAATATACAATTGGAGTTCTTGGCTGTTTACAAGTTCAACATCCAGAGGTGCTTAACAATCTCTAGAGACTCTTGTATTCAGACACGATATCTCTGAAAACAAGGGAATGAGGGAGGAGTGAGTATGGACATCATGGTTGGTGAAGAAGTAACATTTTAGCATACTAATTATTTATTTGTTTTGTTAAGCTTATTGAGCTCTATGCCAAGAATATAAATAGGAATATAAATAGGAGCAAGCCAGACTCCATGCCCACAAAGAGTTTAAAATCTAACAAGAGAGATAAATGAACACACATAATTTATAAGCAGTCAAAACAAGAGACTGCAATCAGAGAAATAGACTCAAAGTGCTCATCTGACCCAGAGAAAGGAAAGGACAATTAATTTAGTCTTGAACAATTGTCTCAGACTGACGCTGATATTGTCCTCATTCAGGGTCACAGTATTAATGACATGAGCATTTCTTGTTAAGAAATGAATTAAATGTGCCTGATAGTTTCATTAACATTATCTCAAAAAAGTTTCATTGGTTTTAAAAAAAATTGTGTACTTTGGGAGCATATAGGTATAAGCAGACAAAAAGAGCATTTTAGATCCTTAAGTGGAAATGAAACTTTGACTGCCTTTCTGTTTGCAAAATTTTGCACCATTTTATGTTTGTATGTATGTATGTATGTTGTTTGCCAAACCCAGGTGTAGGCTAACTCAATCTCAAACATAAAAGGCTAGCAGAAGTTATGATTCTGGTATAAAAGCATGCTTAAAATTGGATATAATAGAGGATTTCATGCACTTCCAGAATTCCAGTGTCAGAAGTAGCACAACTCTGGTCTCAAGGCAGACTGGATGCTTCCACAAAGAACAAAATGAGTATACTGTAATGTGAGGGTCCTGCAGGTGAGTACCAGTGAGAAGGAGGTAGGGTCTTTTCCAGGTAAGGCAGACATTATGGACAGAATACCTATCCAGACCAGAGTCATTCTAGAGATGCAAGATGGGGGCAGTGGTAGCCAGCATCACGAAGATGAACAATTAGACATCTACAAGTTCTGTGTTTGTTTGGGGCAGTGGGGCAAACCTTTTTTGAAAATCTGTTGTGAGCTTTTGAACTCTTCCTGGAAAATTGCACACATACATACAAACTGCTGTTATGTAATTTCAAGGACTTCATAGACTAACTGAAACCTTTACCGAGTTAAGGACCAGTGGTTAAATAGAGGCAGGGATAATGGAAGGAGGGTGTTTTCCTTCAGCTGAAAAAGAGCCTTACATCTCAGATCAGCCTGACTGGTGTTCAAAATTACATCCTTATCCTGGACACTGTAGTTAAAACCATGAGCTGGAGGTCTGGGGGCTGGAGGTCATTTGGCTGATCTGGCCACGTGCACTGGCGGAATCTTTGTTGTCAACTCTTTGTGCTCTCTCTCATTTGGTGTATTCTTTCTCATCTAGTTTAAGAACTAATTCATACATTTACTACTTCAGGAAGCTGTTGTTTAACATTCATTGCTTAGTACCTTTTTTTTAATCTCATAATTCTCTGCCATAATAAAGTCACAGCTTTTCGGGAGAACGGACAGTGTCATTCATTTCTGAATCTCTGTTCCCAGCGCAGTGCCAGGCACGTAGAAGGAACTCAGGAAACCTTTATTTTATGAATGAATAAAAGCCAACTGCTATATTGTGTACAGCAGGTTTTGCTCTGTGCTAGAAACTAGGATACTCTTCAGAGCTTCAGAAAGACTAAATCAATGCATAAAAGATTCACGTAATCTGCAACAAGTTATTTTATATGGATTGAATTGGGATAAATATACACAGTATAATATAAAATGCACTGCCACGCAAAGGGGAAAAAAATGAGCCAAGCATAGCACAGAATTTGGGAACAATGACTGGGGAACAATTTTGAAGTACAGACCTATTATGTGAGCAAATCTCTGGCTGTTAATCAGTCTCTCCTGATTGTTCAGCTAATGTCATTTCAAAACAGCCTGTGCTTTCTTCATGTTAACTCTTTTTTTCTTATTGAAATTCCTCAAGGCTTCAGGACTGGATAAGGGATACCTTGAGTCTGGTATAAAAGATAAGGCATTCACTGTGGAATACAAAACAGAAAAGTGGGATTATTTTCTTCCAACAGGAAAAAAAAAAAAAGTTTATTATGAGAGAAGAAGAGGCTTTTTAATTAGAGTAGGGAAAACAAGATCAAATAGAATAAATCTGTGATTTAGCCATCTTCCAAAAGTACTAGCTTTTGCTCAAATAAGTACCCCAAATTACTCAGATGTTTGTATTTGTAGAGAAAATATAGTATTTTATAGGACTCTGGACCATTTTCTTTGTTTCAAAGAATTATGTCATTCAGGACTTAAATATCAAAAAACAGATTTAACCTAAACCTGATAGTACACAAAATCAATCACAAAAACTATGATAATCAAATATCAAGAGCTTCTTTATATTTACTTATTTTCATATACATTAGGAAATTATTTCAGTTATTCAATCTCTTGCTTTTAAGAACTCTAAGTTAACTGGACTGAAATCATCGTTAAGTCAGTTTCCATAAAAATTTTCACATCTGTTTTATCATTGTACTTGAGATCTTAGAAACATATTTGTTCCCCAAGCAATTTACATGAGACCTTACCCATGGTCATTTTCTCTAGTCTGATTTCCTAAATCTTTCTAATAACATCGCAGTTCCAGCCTGTCTTCATCCTTGCTATTTTCTCTACCTAGAACCCTAACTCCAACCTCAGTTTTATCTGATAACCCTCTAGGCCTTATTGATCCTTTAAAACTCAGCTCAACTTTTTCAGTGTATTTCAGCTGACTCATTTTGTTCCTTGAGCAAAATGTACACAACTCTAAAATACCCTTGTCTCTGCCCCACTTTGGCTTTTTGAGACAGAAACTGTGCAAAGGGTTACTCTCTAGTGCCCAACACAGATGTTGGACCATGGCAAGTTCTCAAATGTTTTCCAGTACATTAATGGATGACTTTTCAAGCTCCAATCTTACAGCTATTCTAAACACTTTACATGTATTAACTCATTTAATACAACATCCATCGGAACTTGGTATCCCTCTTATACCAAAGAAGATGGCAGAGTGTACTAAGGTTTAGAGAAGTTACTTTACTTTCCCCAGGTCCGGCAACTAGTAAGTGGCGCAGTACTTACTATAATATGATAATCGCGATACTGACCCTAGACATCTGCTGCAGAGCACACACTCTTCCTGATTGTGCTCCGTTCCCTGACCTATCCTTGAAAGTACTGGATGATTGACCTTGTTCTGAAGAGAACAATGAATGATTTATTGCTCATATGCATGCTCAAAGTACTTATTAACCTCTGTCTAGTCATTAATTCAATAAATATTTATTGCATCCCTACTATGAGGCAGGCACTGGGAATATACAAATGAATAAATATACAATGACTACGGGTGACCGAGACTCATAAAGGCAAAATGTATTATTAACATTCTGTATTTTGTTAACGTGTCATAGGAACTTTAAGTCTATATTACTTCATTTTAGAGTAAGAACAATGACATTAGAGAAGTTTTAAAAACTTTGTTCTCTATCATGTAGACATTTGACTCTGACAAAGATATTAAAGTACATTTTGTAATGAATTATCATAATTGCTCTCCATAGATGCTCAATTTTAGGAATTGCTTTTGTATCCATACATTTCTCTGCAAAGCATAGAGTTTATGAAACTATCAGAAAATAAAAGACTAATCTAAAATTAAGAATCTCTATTTTATTTTTGTACTGACAATGAAAATGCTTATCTAAAAATTTTTATTTTATTCCCTGTTCATAGCCAAGCCCAACTTTAACACTTCTAGAATCTTAGTTTCCTTTCCAGTTGTCATTCTGAAGAATAAATGGAATATAGGGTTTGGATATTTGCTTTTCATGAATAAAAAGCAGTAAAAGCTGTTTCCCCCAATCCCTAAATTATGTAGCAATGACTCACAGAGCAGATAAGGGATATTACAAGATGTCATTTTCACAAGCACTTTTCTAAACCTGGCAATGGATAATATAAAAATTTGAGTATACTTTAAAATTTTTAAATGCTTTTTGATGGCAGGAGTGGCTTTCATTTTTGTTTTTATTGATAGTGTTTTTCCTTTCTTGATTTAACTGTAGTCTAGTAGACCATTTCACTCTTTCCCAAATGTCTTGAGGCATTCTAACTACATATAGCATGTTGTTTTGCAATATTACAGAAAAGGGACATACTAACATTTCCATATTTAGAAACATTTCTTGGAAGGAATAGAATCATTTTATAATCGTGCTGTTGTATGACATCATTGTAGATTTACAAGACTTTGTGACCTGTGTGTATTTAATGCATTCTGTTATATTCTATTCTTTGCCTTGTCTATTTCATTACCCCAGTTGTGGGAATCACTCAGCTATTGCTTATTCCTAATGTCTTTTTATCTCAACATCAATCCCATTCTTTTATTTTTATATTGATAACATAGTTTTATGCTAAAGTGCAATTATAATTCTTCAATAATTTACTAATTATGAAATCTGTTAAGAACAAAATATTTTTAAAGTAAATCCTCTAAATGAGAGCATTGAGTGTGTCAGGATATTCTTTTAAAATATTGATGGAAATAATTATTAATGATGACCAAATGATTACATTTTGAAATTATGGGTGATAACTAGCAAGGCAAGGTTTAATGCTTTGTTCAAATTTTTACTGTTGCAAATATGATTGATGGGTATATTTGTGCTGTTCCTCAGAAATTACTTAACTCTTTCAAGCTTCTGAGATATCTATCTATTTATGGATCTCACCTTCCTGATGGAATGAGTAATATCATTAAGTTAGGTAAGGTTTGCATAACGGTGCCTGGATTTAGGAAACAATAAATAGTAGAAAAAGTAATTCTAATTAAATTTGTCTTTTTAAAATACATATATATCATGGATCATGGTTGAATTACAATGCTGTTTACCTAAATTTGTACTCTTTTTAAGCCTAATTGTTTGCATATGCTTTTCTCCTCTCCATTGATCTTGAACGAATGAACTTGAATTACTCACCCTTCTGAAATGAATTTTAGGTCAGAAAAAGTTAGATTTCCTTTCCTTGGTGTATCTACAGCTCTTTTTGCTTTCTCATATTATTTCCAATTACCACCTTATAGTGAACTTGTTTAGGTAACAGTCTGTCTTCTGAATTATATGATGACATCCACAAGATATCAAACTCTATCTTATTTATGCTTTTAGCCCCAGTGCCAAGAATACTGTCTGGCACAGAGTAGATCCTCAGTAAGTGTTTTTTAAACTGCTGAATAGTTTATAGTATAAAAGGCCTTAGGCATCTGCTCAACAATTAATTTTTACAGCCAAATAAATCAATGTCTTGTTTAACTACAACTTAATTCTTTAATTTGTCAGGAAATAATGTTGAAATTGTATGAAATAATCAACTTCATCTGTATTTTTCTCTAATAGTTCCCTGCATGTGACAGTTGATTCTTTGCTATTTAGATGATATGACAAATGTCAAATATGATTAACGTGTAGTCTTGCATCTTCATATACTGGTCCAGTGTACATAGTTGTAGAAATTTCTATATAGGTAAAAAAATGAGGTCACAAAAGTACAATTCTTTATTTCCAAACATGACTCAAAATTAAATCTTTCCACCACTCATTTTAAAGGATGTTGTTAAGGTTCAATACTGTATCTAAAATTGTTTTTATGTTTAATGTTGGTTATATCAAGTCTTGAGTCTTGGGACAGAAAGTCATTTTTTTTTCCAAATTTTGTTTCATATGACACTATTATATGCTTTCTCCCCTAGTATAGAACTACTCCATTATCTTTGCTCTCTTCTTAATTAAAAAAGTACATTGAAACATTTGAGAAAAAAAATTCAAACTTATAAAATATATTTCACAATCATATAAAAAGAAAAGGTACGTCAAGGCTGGAACCTACTAGTATTTATAATGCTACCTTAAGTTTATAACTGATAAGAAGAATGATGTAACACATAAAGAGAATTTTGGTTAGCTTGAAAGAAATTTCAAAAAAGATTTTATTATATTTATTATGGCCTTAAAATATAAAATCAGAAAATATTAGTGTTGATAAATGGATATTTATAAAAATATCATAAGTGAATAATTTTTATTTGATCACTCTCCACCCCAAATGAAGTATATATTTATTTTTTCCTTAAAATGAAGTGAGAAAGCACAAGAATGAAGAATTCTCATGGGAGGAAAATCATAATGATCAATTAATTTGATTTTATTTTCAAATTAAAGCATCTGGTATTAGAAACTTTTGAGACGTAGTAGTGAAATGTAAAAAAAAAAAGGATAATAAGTTAAATAACAAGTCCATGCCAATTTATTTATAAATATTTTTATAACATATTTATTTAGCTTCTACTCTGTATGTAAATCTAATGGAATCAATGTCTACCTAACAGTGATTGTATACGATGTGATAAATGCTATGGTTAAAGTCTACAAAAGTGTTCATGAGACCACCTAGAAGTGACATCTGACCAAGATGAGAGGTCTAGAAAATTTTTCTAGAAAGTGTTGCATTTGGGTTGAGTCTTGAAAAAGTAGGAGGCATAATTAGGTGAATAGTAAGTAAAATGAAATGCATTTCTAACAGGTAAGAGATTAAGGCAAACATGGCAGATCAGGGAATTGTGCGGGAGTATAATCTGTACATGGAAGTGAAGAGACATAGAAATGAGCGGGCAGCAAGGGTTCAAATTCTAAAGGACAGTGTAGGTCATGTTAAGGAGTTTATCCTAAGGGCAATGGGGAATTACTGAGAGGTTAAGCAGAAGTGCCAATGTCAGTCTCACATTCTTTTCACTGGAGGCAAAGATATTGGTAGTTATAGGGGCGAGGGAGCTGGGAGAGAAGGCAGAGAATTTCTCTTTGATAGTTTCTGTTTTCTCTATAAGTAAATTGCTGAAATCGTCCCCTGTGGGTGAAGAAGAGGAGAGTGGAGTAGTGTGTTTATGGAACATGGTGAAGACTTATAGTAGCATCTGTGGGGAAATGGGGCAGAGAACTGACCGGGAAAGTTATGAGAAGTGATTGCTGCACACTGTCAAACTTCCTTTTCAGTTTATCGTGGTACTGGTTCACGTCCTTTTTCTCCTTGCTTGGAAGTCTATAAGAAAGGCCAGAAAACACTGCAGCTAAGTCCCTAAAGCACAGACATCTCAGTTTAGGTTGATGTGAAATTTAGGCTTTATCAAATATGGGAAACAGGAACAGAGTTAAGGGTGTTGGAAAGCAGCCAAAGTGATGAGCTGTGGAATCTTGACTAGATACAGAAGGGGTTGAAGACAGGTTGGAGCAGATAGATTATATACTGAAGCCTAGTAGTCTAGAATATGTGGAGAGGACATGGGGGTATGAGAATCTTGAAAGGATAGAAGGAGATGTTGAAAGTGTAGAATACTGGAGTTTACGGTTTTAAAGGTGGAGGAATTTGGGGAAAGTTCAAGAGATTCACCTAAAAGACTTAGAAACAATGATGTAGGGACTTCCCTGGTGGTCCAGTGGTCAAGACTCCGCACTTCCAATGCAGCGAGCCCAGGTTCTTTCCCTGGTCAGGGAACTAGAACCCTCATGCCACAACTAAGACCCAGTGCATCCAAATAAATAAATATTTTTAAAAATATTCAAAAAAAGAAACAATGATGTAGTTTTATAAGAGTGAAGTGAAAATGTAATTAAAAATCAATTGTCTTAAAGAATCTTATTATTTTTACTCCTATGATTATTCACCAGGAAATAATTTAGGGTGGCACAAATATTGTTAACAACTTAGGATGTTCATCAGAGCCTTGTAAATAATAGCAATGATTGCAAAAACTTAGAAGTGCAATAACAGAGGAAGGTTTAAACAAGTTATGATAAACCAAAATATTTATGGAAGAATAAGTTAGTAGAACATTTATGGAAGCAATTTTGCCTTGTCCATCAATTTTATATGCAAATGTCATTCAATCAGGAATTCCAATTCTACAACTTTACCCTACAGATATATTTATACACATGCAAAATGAACAAGGTAGTTTGTAGCTGCATAGTTTGTAAGAGCAAAATGCCCATCAGTAAAGAACTGCCTGGAACATTATGGTACATCCATTAAATGAGATATTATGAAGTTATAAAAACTTAATGTGAAAACTCTTTACTGATGTGAAATGTTCTCTAAGATACATTGTTATTTTGAAAAGTAAAACAACAACGTTCAGAACAGAGCATGTGGTATAATGCCATCTTATATTAAAAGGGGGAAGTTCATACATATATTTACATACATATGTATATACATACAAATTATTTTCAGATAAATTTATGAGAAAATAATAGCATTAATCATTGGTGAGAAGAGAATTTGGAAGATGAGGAGGACAGAAATGGAGAAAGAACTTTCATAACCATTTTATTGTACATCTTTTCATTCTTAATGAATTTTGAATCATAAGACTGTATTACTATTTGGAAATTTAAAAAACTCATACTATTGACAAAACAAATCTAAACATAAAAGTTATTGTAAACTTTTATTTTAGTGACTTGGAGAAATGTTCAAAATAATGAGTCTGGGGACAGGGGAGAGAAAATTCAAAAGATAAGGGTATATAATGAAGGCACTGTAAGATAATAAGAACGTACACCCCAAAATATCAGTATGGATATAACAGGTGATAGGATTGCATTGCAAGCAATTTTTGTTAAAGAACATTGTGAATATATCTCAGTGAATACGCATTATTTATATTTGGGTAAGTTGAAAAGTATTTTTAAAAAATACCTTTCAATAATTCCTAAAACTTCATTCTTTCTAATGTGGAAACCATGTTTTGGATAGTTTGCAATAAAATTTAATAGAGATAAATGTGGATTCTTCTATAGTATGTTGAATTTGAACAAAAGGCCAGTCTTGTGACACATGTCCCTACCAAGAACTTTTATCTGTTATCATAAATAAAATATATTCACTTATATAAATTAAGAGAATATTGCAAGAATGAGTCTCCAAGAAAAAATTAATGAAGAATAATATAGATTGTTAGAAGGCACACATAACTCACAACTAAAATGAATGGCCATTTTGTTTTACAACTTCAGCATAACTGACAATAAAGAAGTAACTTACATTAAACATTCAGATGAGCATATCTTATAAGTACAATCTCTGCAAAATTTTGGTTTCAGGCAGAAGCTAGAAATTCTAGTGACCTAAGGTCACTGAGATTTTTGACTATGTTATCTTCTAGGTGTTTTATAGTTTTGCACTTATGTTTAGGTCTATAATCCATTCTGAGTAATTTTTGTGAAAAACATAAGGTCTCTGTCTAGATTCACTTTCTTATTATGTGGATGTCCAGTTGTTCCAACATCATTTGTTGAAAAGCTTTCATTAAAAAAATATTTTTTTTCTATTTTATCTATTGACTTTCTATTTCCACTCACGAATTGCAGGTATTCAAACTCATTTCTACTCTGTACTGCAAGTTTTCTCCCCAGAATACTACACTTTTAGAAGAAATCTTCCACGTTTTCCCCAACCCCTTGTCTAAAGAAGAAATCTCTTTCATAGCCTTCCTGCAGCTTATCATCAAATCCTTATTAAAGGGAAGGTGATGACTTCATAAAGCAACTCATACCTTGGTTGGATAACCCAGTTATAATTCATTCATTCATTCTGCACACTCATTATATGTCAGATATTGGACTAAGAAGTTACACTGAGCCTAAAATTAGAAGATCTTCGTGCAATTCTCTTGAGCAATATACAAACGTCAATGTCCTCTTCTATTGACTTTGTTAGATGTTAGAGTGCCTCTCACTCCTTCTTTCATCTTAACACTTTTCTGTTCTTTCAAACATTCCTAATGTGACATTGATGCACCTTAATCAGAATGAATTATTAAGTAAGCCTTAAATCTTTGGTGTTCTTGCTGCCAAAATGGCATAATACACCATTATATTAAATTCATTATGAAGTTAACATTTGCCTGGTGGTCATATTCAATATTGTTTCTTAAATATAGAAAATGTCACTATGAGATGCCTTGAGTGAATGTAAGAGTAGGGGACTAATTTTAATTGAACTGAACATTATACTAAAGTATCCAAAGTACTATAATAAGAAAAATGCTGGATATGGCATTGGAAGGCCCAAATTTAGCTTGTATCTGATACATATTAGCAGTTGTCCACAAGTAAGTTATTTAACTTCTTTGAGCATCAAGTCCTTCTCTGTGAAATAATGAAGATAACAATACTTGCCCCATCTATCTTCTAGTGAGTTTTAGAAAATTAATATGGAGACATATATGAAAATAATTTCTAAGTAAGGTTCACTGAAGAATAATTTACATACAGTAAAAATCATCCTTTTTAGTGTACAGTTCTATCAGTTTTAACAGATCATACAGTTATGTACATACCACTGCAATCATGGTATAGAATGATTCTACCACCCATCATATTCCCACCAGCCTCTTTGTGGTCCACCCTTAATAACCACTAATATACTATATGTCTTTATAGTTTTGCCTTTTCCAGAATGTTATATAAATGGAATCATACTGGATGTGGCTTCCTTCACTTTTCATAATATTCTTTGATACTTATCTATGCTGTTATATTTATCAGTAGTTTGTTTCTTTTTGTTGATATATAAAGAAAAAGTAGTTTTATATAATTGTATTGAAATCCAATTAATATATTTTGAGAAAAAGATAAAAAAATATTTCTTTGATAAAATTATTATTAAATTACTTGATTGAATAAAGATATGTAATACATCTATTACCATAAAATATAGACAATGGCATTTTAATAGTTCTCTTAAGCCCTGTACCATCATTTTGGAAATATTTATCTATTTCTTTCAGGTGAAAACTGAATTCCCAAGGGCATAGTTTTCAGAAACTATAACTTTGTAATGTTTGTAGTCATATAGTTAGAGATGAAATTAAAAACAGGAGGTGGTTTCCTTGAAACATGGGATTGAAAGGCCAAGGTATGACTGATTGTGTAGGATTTTTTTTTCCTGTTGCCAAAAAAATGTCTTTTTGAGCTGAACAAGAGAGGTATAAAATTAAAGTAATTGCACACTTCAGATTTTAGTAACACTGTGAAATCTTGTTGGCAGTGTGCTGTTTTACAGACATTGTGGCCTGCTGGCCTGTTGCGAGGTACATCACATGTGAATGCTGTTATTATTCCCAATGATTTTCTGAATGATCTTGTGGAGTAGCTCTTATGATATAGCAGCAGTACACTGGCTGAAAGGCAGCTTGTGTTCCAGAGCCTGCTTCTTTAAATCTGAAAGTTATTCCATTTCCTTTTTTTTTGTTTGTTCCTAATTCCCTGGTCATTGTGTATAATTATATGTTAGAGGGGTGATTACACAAACGAATTACAATCACACTTGGCTTGTTAGTACATAAAGCCTTGGTTGTTAATCGCAGTTATTTAAGCAGGAGCTCACTCTCCCTGAAATGCAGATGCCACGTTACTATCACTTAGAGTTCCTCAAATCAGGCCCTGTTGATGTATCAGAAGGACCATTTTGGTGTCGTGTTCACCATGTCACTTTTGTTTAACACTGGACATTGCCTCTTGGCTTTAACATTGTTTGGTGAAACGAATCAATATACAGACATGGTGTCAGAAGTATGATTTCTCCTAAAAATTGTGATGATTTTCTAATTGTTTTTTTTTACATAGAAAATCAAATTACACCACACCTGGTGGGGAACATATTGAACTATTGTATTTCAAAGTTATTGCTGTAAACAGAAATAGGGATTTTTAAAATAACGTTTTTGATTTGAGGCTTTTTAAAGACAGAAAACAACAAGGATTAGAAGTCTCCCAGTTTCCCAAACGTCACATTACCATAAATTAGGACATATAGGATTATTTTACAGCCAACATTCTACAAAAACAAACAAATAAGCATTTTGTAGAGCAAACCTCACTTGAAAGATGCAGCATAGACCATGTATCCTCACTGTGACCTTGGGTAAATCTCTTAACCTTGTGAGCATCAGTTCTGCGTCTATAAAATGGGGATGCTAAACTTTCTCATGGGATTTTATGAGGAAAAATGAATTATATTGATAAAGTTCTTGGGACATTTACTTGGCTCACAAAAAACACTATGGAGTGTTTGTTATTTAAAAGAAATAGATCTGATAATCTTGGCAGTATATTGAATTACAATACTTTGGACAATGACTTACACATAGAAATTAGGGGCTCAGTGTTTGTCTACTACATGACAAACTTCTCAGTAAAAACACTTTTATGACTTCATTCATGATTGGTACTTTAATCTTTACCCTTTTATACAAAATATTCTAAAAATTTACCCTGGATTAGCTAATATCTCATCTGCTGCTAATCCGGTAGCCATGCATTGATGTACAACTTGGTAAAAATATCTTTTGTCAATTCATTCTTTCATTTGACCGTTCATTCATTCATCATTTATTTATTCATTCAGAATCTACTGTGTCCTTGGCTATACATATCTGTATAAGGTATTCTGCCTCTCCTTTCAAGGGAGATAACTATATGAATTTTTATAATACATGGGGATAAAATGTTACTGAACGCAAGTTTGTGTGTCCAACGCACAACAAAGAAACCAAAATGTCAGGGTTTGGAGCAGAGAAAGGTTTATTGCAGGGCCATGCAAGGAGATGGGTGGCTCGTTCTCCCCAAACCCCAAACTCCTTGAAGGGTTTCAGCAAAGCACTTCTAAAGGCAAGGTGAGGGAGGGGCGTGGTTAGTTGTTGCAAACTTCTTGGTGTCAGAATTTTTTTTTTTTTTTTTGTAGCTGTCCATGTAGGTCAGGTCACTATGTTCCTGTAAACCTCCAACAAGACAAATGTTATTCTCTGTTCTGCAAATTTTAATCTCTATATGAATGGACTCTTAAATGTCCGAGCCCTGAGAATAGGCTATCCTGTCTATTTCAGGCTATAAGTAACATTCTTTTACAAAAGGTGCAGAGCCAGCATGACTAAGCACAGGAAAAGGAATAGATCTAATATGGAGTCAGATTTGTTCTTCCCTATTACAAAAAGTTGTTTGGTGGCAGAAGAAAGATGAAGAAAAAAGTCCCAAGGGAGTTCAGAAGAGAGGAGCTATTAATTCTCTCTGAGATTGGGGAAGGCTTTAAATTGAGCTGAAGAAATAGTTTGAAACATGTAAAGAGAGAATTCCAGGCAAAGAGAACTATAGAACCAGGGGATCAAGCAAAGTATCTTAGTGTTGGGGACCTAGTCCATTTAACTGGAACACATCAGGTACATAAAGAGGGGCTGGGGGAAATAAGATTGGAAATATAGTTGGACCAGCTCATAGAGGGCTTTGAATGCAAATGAGGACTTTGTGCTTTATTCAATGGCAGAGTGTGTGCATTCATACCTGGAAAAGAGTAGATGAGTTCACATCTTTTAATGAAATCAAGCTGGATATTACTTAGATCTTGAATGAGGATGAAAAATGCCATATGACTTATTTATTTTTACTTTTCTGAAATCTCTCCTTCATTATAATAGCTTCAAAATTATTATTTTCTTCCCAAAACTGTTCTATGTGGATCACCTACTAGCTTACTCCCTTATAAGGATTTATTTTAATGGAATTGTCTTTGAAACTCTGCCACAAAACTCTTTTTATGGCAGCTGTGAGACCAAAATCCTTGACTTTGGTGGCTCACAACTTTAGAATACTGTCAGCAAAAAATAAATAAATAAAAAATAAAGGAAAAATTTAGGAAGCTTTAAAAGAATTTCTTGTAGTAGTCCTTTACATTCCTGTACATATCTGTGGGGAGAAGGGGTGGTTCATTTAGAATGATCCATATACTAATAGTATGTTCTATTTTTGCCCCCCTTTAGTCTTTTCAACTGATTTATTCAGATTTCTTTAAGAATTAAACTTCCATATGTAATATAATATTTGTGCTACAAATTCTTAAGAAGTCTCTAATTTAAATTATACACTTAAAAGCAAAGGAATGTCAAAGAAAAGTTTTACATTGAGCAGATAATCCAGTTAGGTAAATAATGATAGAATACACTTGACTCTGCTTAGATGGGATATGTTAGGCTCTTATTATCATCATCATCATCTTTAAGATGTTTAATAATCTTTAAAATACTTTTACCAAGAGATAAATAAAAAATTAAAAGTGAGTTTATGCAATTAACATTTAGTATAAAATACTCAAATTTACTTATTACTTTTACTAATAGATCTCCTTTTTTAAATTATGTTTCAAACTTTGGATGTTTTAAAGAATGAAATCTTCCTCTTTATTTGATCTTTTTGCTTTAAAAAAATAATCCTCATATGATAAAGTATTTTAATACAATATACAACATCCTATATATCTCACACTTTTGTATGTGTTAATTTTGTATACATTTCATAATTTAACAATGTGCTTTGAGTTTCCATTAGTTATTAGAAATAATTTTAAGTTGGGAAAATCTTAACATTTCAACCTGTTAGATGAAGGCAGTATTAATTCAAGAAATGAAATTTCCATACATTTATAGGTGCCAAGCCATATTATTTATGTTACATTTATTACCCTGGTCTGACATATGAAACCTGCATAATATGCAAATAAATTCCTTCTATATAAAGTATTCTGTGTTATTGGTATTGTTATTATAAATACTATAATATTATCACTGGTATGCATAATAAGATTAATTTTTAAAAATCTCTGCCTCAAAGAATAAAATGGAATTTGGTTTATCAATATGAAATTCTTGATTATATTAAAGTGCCTTCTAATTCAGGGAATTAATGTTTCTGATGCATTAAGTAGCCTAACTATGAGATTCTTGTCATTATCAGGTATAGGATGAAATAAAAGTGGGTTTATTTGCTGTTTTAATAACTGATTTCTTGTCAGCTTCGCCACTATTGGCACCAGCTTTGCTACAAAATTTAAAATGGGAAAGAAACGGAGACTTAATAGTGAAATGAAGTGTTAACTGAAGATTATTTCAAAGCAGAAAGGTTAAATTAGCTGAACACAAAATTTTAATAGCACATAATTTCCACTTCAACAGTTTCATGCTTGTGCCTGTAAAAGTCTTATTGTTATTTGCCCAAAATTTTGGAAATCTTTGGAGTTGTTTGAGTTTTAAAAAAAATCTTTTTAGTAAAAGTAGTAAGAAACTGTTATGGAAAAGTAAATTTCTAATTATTTTTCCCTATTAGAAATGTGTGTTAATTAGTTATAAACTATTGTTATAACAAGGAAATGGGATAAGTGCAAGTTTATGAGCAAACTGCATGGAACTATAATAAATTTTCTAGCTCTTTAAAGCATGTACATGTGGAATAAGTTCCTCCAATGGAGTTTCAAGCTCTGTAGGTTATTACTTAGGAAATACATTTGCAATTATATTATGCAATAATCTCTCAGACTTTATCTTGACTTTGTACTGAAGGTGAAAAGTCCAGCTCCATTGCATTGGAGCCATCCCTGCAAATGTACTTCCTACAAGTGCATTTGCTGAGGAAACTTCAATTTTTAGAAGTATGTTAGACTAAGTTTTGTGTGGTGAGTGTACTCTGTACTCAGCTCTCTATTTCTTTGAAATAAAGAAACAGAGCTTCCCTGGTGGCGCAGTGGTTAAGAATCCGCCTGCCAATGCAGGGGACACGGGTTTGAGCTCTGGTCCAGGAAGATCCCACATGCAGCGGAGCAGAAGCTCGTGCCCCACAACTACTGAGCCTGTGCACCACAACTACTGAAGCCCTCATGCCTAGAGCCCGTGCTCCACAACAAGAGAAGCCACCACAATGAGAAGCCCGTGTCCTGCAACAAAGAGTAGCTCCCCGCAGAAAGCCTGCCCGCAGGAACGAAGACCCAACGCAGTCAAAAATAAAATAAATAAATTTATTTTTAAAAAAAGAGACAGAAAAATCACGGATGTAAAGGCAACTGCTTTTTAAAGACATTTTAAAATGTATAAAACAAGTTTGGACAGATTGGAAAAGTCTCTACTATAAAATTTCCAAGGGCTTAGTGAAGGGCCAGAAAGATAGAAAAATGTGTTTAGATGTGTACTGAAGAGGGGAGACTATAGTTTCTTTTATGAGGATTGTGAATTGTGATAAATTTTAGCTGGTACGTTAGACAATAATGTTAAAAGAAGTTTCTAGTAGAGAAGATGTTTTTGGTACCTAGTGGCTAAAGAAATTATTGGTATGGTCTCTAGGATTTTTTTTTTTTAACCTACTGCAGTTGCTACTGTCTCCTCACTTTGAAGTGGATCAAGTCTGTTGTATTAATGAACTCTTTCAAGAAAACATATTAGGTTGGCATATTTTGGTTGAATGCATGATATATAAAAGTATTAACTATTTAGTCAAAGGAACAACAGTAGAGAAGATTTTTCAATTTGGCTTTAAGGTTACTAAATGACACGAGGTGAAATATGAATCAGTTTAAGAGGTCGGAAGGATTATATTAATAACAGACATTCATTCAACAAATATTTGAGTTATTTTTACCTTGTGTCAGGGATAAAATGGTGACTGAAAATGGATACAGCTCCTGACTTTCTGTATCTTACAGTCTTAGATAGAGGTGGTTTTAGGGTCCATATGGAAAATCACCATTAAGAAGAGGAACGTGTCTGTGGTGGAGCTTTTTGACTAGTTGGGGAGGTCAGAGGCTATGCTCATTAAAACATGGGATGAATGCAATCTTATTTCATATATCCAATTGATTATTTATATCAAAGGAAAGTTAGCATGGAATCATCTCTGTATAAAACTTTTATATTCCACAAACAACCTAATAAATATCAAAACATGTCTCAAGCTTCTACTTATATACCCAATGCCTTGACTCTGTGGAAAATCTGCCTTGCTTTCTAAAAAGATCAAAATCAAGAAAGCTGAAGTATCCTTAATCTTTTTTTAAATCTCATCAAAATGCTATTCCTTCAACTCTTATCATTATTCCCTTGAGGTTAACAGAGGTTTACTTGCTGATAATCTCTAAAGATTCATCATATTCCTTTTGATACCTGAAGGTTCTTGACTCACACTTACTATCTCTTCCAACCCGTATCCATCAGAATAGTATCTTTATTCCTTCATTGCCACATTTCTCAAATACATTTAATCTACTTATAAAGATATCCATGGAACCAGAGCAAACACATTTCTCATGCTCTCCCAGGCTTGTGATGTCTTACTAATTGGGGGAAAATGTTGGAGCTATAAAATGATGCAGAAAATGTAGAAGAGGTGCAACCTTAGAAAGATGTTTTAATTCAGTTTTGAACATTTTCATTTTGAAGAGGCCCTGTAGGTAACTGCAGTAACTACACCTGGAGCTCAGGTGTAAATACACCTGTAGCAAAACAGATTTTGTAGCATTAGATTTTTATATGGTAATTAAGGCACAGTTTTGGAAGGTGAAGTGATTCAGTGATATAATATAGGGTAAAAGGAACACAAGGAAGACCTCCGTGCTCCTCACGCAGGGTAAAAACATTGTGATAGAAGATTTGGGATCATAATATGCAACTTTCTTTGCTTCTGTTTGATTCACTTATCCTTTTGTAAAGTATTGATACAAATCTTACCCATACTTTATTTTCTAGATTAAATCTCAGATCTTTCTGTTCCTATTATCCCCACAATGGCTGTATTGGTCATTTTGACCTAACTCACAGAAGGCTTTGAACTTCTTTACATCATTCATGCATGTACATCTAATTTTTGTTAGGCAGATTGTAAGTGTTGAGTTTTCTCCTTTAGAATCCAACCCTGTGTCTTTCTCACCAAGAGCATTCTCTCTATTTGTCAAAATTCATTGTGACTCCTGGTTCCTTTTCATAATCACTTTAGGCAAAGGTAAAAATACTAAGCAGTTTTTGGAAGTTGCATTTCAGACAAAAGAATTGGATTACAGCTTCACAGAAAGTGATTTTTAGCATTTCATCTTGATTCTCAGAGCAGAGACAATAATATTTCTAGCATTATTTCTCATAAAATGACTACCAGTGATATCTTTAACTCCCTTCAGGATTCAGAGGAAGTTATGATACCTGTCAAATAGGCTTAAACAATAATTGCATCAGACCAAACAAGTAAAGTGTAAGAGTATCAGAATAGAAACTCCTTTTATTCCATAGGTGAGGAATAGTTTTCATTGATTTTTGTAATGTCTCCAACTAAATACTTGTTGAATAAATGAATTTTTTTTTATATTTCACAGCTTGAATAACATTTTAATTTTTTTTACTTTAAAACTCCCTATTTCTTGCAAGCATGAATTCTCAGTCTGAAATTATCAGTAAAAGTCTTTGTGATACAAAATATGTATTAATGTGGATTACTAATAGTTTTAAAATCTATTTTAGATTTTAAAACTATTAAAATTTAAATAAATTTTATTTTTAAAATTAAATAAATAAATTTTAAATAAATAAATAAATATATAATATATAATATATATAATTATATAATAATATAATAAATAAACAAACAAATAAATAAATTTTAAATATTATTTTAAAAATAAAATTTAAAACACTTGTATGTTTGTTTATGTATGTTGATACAGGTGTCACTTATCTGTGATTTATTTATTATTTGTTTATTTATTTATTCCTTAACGAAGTCCATCCCTACCTCTGTTCATAATATTACTGATTTATCACTACTAAGGCCATAAATGCATCTTGGTTAAAGAGGTGAAGAGATTGCCCCCTATAGTGAGAATTTATCACCAAATGGAGGAAAGACAAAAAGGTAGATAAATAAATAAATAAATAAATAAATAAATAGCAGTATAACATGTTCTGAAGATGGGAAGGGAGAAAAGGAAATCTGACCTAATGTCTAAATAAAAATAACTACAACGTCCAGATTTCTATGATAATCACTTTTTGCACAAGCAAAAATACTGAGCAGTCTATCAATATTGTCTATATGTCAAAATCATCTATTTTGGCCTTACAAATTACAGATGCCTGGCCCTACCCTAAATAAATTGAATCAGAATATCTGGGGATGGAAACTGTTTCTCTGTAATTTAAAAAGCTCTAGATATTATTTTAATGACCTCTGGAAATAAGATAACCATACATCTTGTTTGCCCAGGAGAGTCTTGGCTTCCATGCACTAATTTGCCGGCAGTCATTCTCTCTATCTCTGTCTCTCTCACTGTTTCTGCCCAGAGGTGTCTTCTTCACATACTTTCTTCAGGCTGTGTCATCACCACCTCCCTTTTATCCACTCAGATGGTATGGACAGGGCTCTGCATGTCTCTTGTGCTTTCCCCTTAATCTCACACACTTTTGTAAACAATTTCTGTATTAAAATCTCCAAAATACCCCAAATTAAATGTGCTTTCTTTTCCTGAAGACCATGACTGTTCATCATCATTATACACAAATACTACATGACAATTAGATGCTTAAAATAAAGCTCCTGTTTTGAATGCAGAAATCGATCTTTCCTGCTTACTTCCATAAACATTGTAACGAAGATGGGCAGCATAGAATAAACACAAAGGAACATTTGGGCCAACCATTTTATTAACCACAATAAATGGCACAAGATTTTTCCCCCAAATGACTGGAACCTGTGTTTAAGATTCAAATAGTGCCTGATGTTCCAAAACTAAGGATACATTTCACCTTGGAAAGCAATGAGTAGTTATTTGCAAATTATTTTAATTCATATCTTTAAAATAGTCAATCAGTTGACACTTTAGAGGACTTTATTCTGGAAACTCTAGTATATTGTTGGTATAATTAATGATTATTCTTATAAGAGAGGAAAATTGTAGTGTAGCAGGAAGTGCACTTTACAGACTACTTTGCTACTACTTATACTGTTGCCTCCTCCTCCTGAGTCTGGTTTCTAGATATTAAAAACAACATGAATTGTAATTCTCAAGTGTCCTCTTTCTTAAAGTTGAAGTATAGTTGCTGTACGATATAAGTTACAGGTGTACAATGTTGTGATTCACTATTTTTAAATGTTATACTCCAATTATAATTATTATGAAGTATTGGCTATATTCATTCCCCATGTTGTGCGATATATCCTTGTAACTTATTTTATACCTAATACTTTGTACCTCTTACTCCCCTACCCCTATATTGCCCCTCCCCCCTTCCCTTTCCCCACTAGTAACTACTAGTTTGTTCTCTCTATCTGTGAGTCTGCTTCTTTTTTGTTATATTCACTAGTTTGTTGTAATTTTAGATTCCACATATAAGTGATATTACACAGTATTTTTTTCTCTGACTTATTTCACTTAGCATAATACCCTCCGAATCCATCCATGTTACTACAAAGTAGTCTCTTAATTAAAATCCAGCTGTTTTCCATTTGAGCCAGTCTTCTCAGTGTAGATTACTTAGTCTGCTGAGAATTTGGAAACATTAACCACTTCAGATAATCAGAACATCTTTTAATGTCCAGCAGTTGTAAACTGCTTTGACTGAAGTTGGAAATTACATCCTGAGATTTGGTATTCAAAGCAGATTTGGGCAAATGGATTCTGATCCACAGTAGCATCATAGACTAATCTTACTGAAAAGAGAGAGAGAGGTAATACTGGGACATGGTTTTGTTTTCAAAGGAATTGATACCAGTTAATTCCCAGATATTTACTGAGAGCTTAGGCTGTGTCCTACTTGAAATAGTTAACAATTGTATTTTTAATTTAATCTGCTAACACCAGTAAACCAGTAGACAAATGGGGCCCTTGCTCTTATTGTTGTTAAATAAATAGGCTTTGGTTATTAATTAATTATATTTAAAGCTGAATATAAACAAAATATTATTCTGAACTCTTCAAGAGATATTCATCTAATATATATTCCAAATTTGGTACATTATGAAGAATAACTGGAAAATATAAAATAGAAAGGTGCACTTTAATTCATGACTATGACTCATTATCATTATCAAAAGAAAACTAAAATGAGTTAATGATCTTGAGTTTGAGTGTACATTGGTGCTTGTAATGATCTTGCCTCAGTGAGGGAAACAATGCTTACTTTAAGAGCTTTCTACAGGATTCCCTTAGGAAGACAACTGTCTTTGTTTAGCAAGGCACCTTAATGAATGCCTTTGGCTTTCTAATTAAGGACACCTGTGCACATCCTAAATTGAATAGAGTAAGAAAAACAGATAGCTTAAAAGCTCGGTGGGAGAAACTACTCGGCAGAAAGATACACAGAGAATTTTGGAGGAGGTAGGCAAGTAAGTCAAAGAGGAGATGGGGAGAAGAAAGTCAAAAAATGTAGTGATAGGCTAGGGTTCAAAATAGAGTGTTGTAGTTTCTATTGGGCTGAAAAGAGAAACCATTTTCTAGAGTCCCTGGTAGAAGGTAGAAGGACTAGTAATAGTGGAGAAATGACTTTTATATCCCTGCAGATTGCTGATTCTGAGCAATAAAGCATAGCTATGAATGTGTGCCAAAAGTAGATTTAATAATCTTGGTTGTAATTAGTTTCTGCTGCAACTGAGGGATGGTTTTCTAAAGTAAAGAGCTAGTACTCCATGAAAAAGGTTTAAAATAAATTAAATATTTTAATATTCCTTTAATGTTTTATATTAATATAATGCTTAGTATCATCTGAATTTACAGATCACTGAGTATATTAACTACCCAATACATGCTTTGTTACCATAGACAATTATTATTATTATTTAACATCTTTATTGGAGTATAACTGCTTTACAATGGTGTGTTAGTTTCTGCTGTATAACAAAGTAAATCAGCTATATATATACATATATCCCCACATCCCCTCCCTCTTGCGTCTCCCTCCCACCCTCCCTATCCCACCCCTCTAGGTGGACACAAAGCACTGAGCTGATCTCCCTGTGCTATGCAGCTGCTTCCAACTAGCTATTTAACATTTGATAGTGTACATATGTCCATGCCACTCTCTCACTTTGTTCCAGCTTACCTTTCCCCCTCCCCATGTCCTCAAGTCCATTCTCTATGTCTGCCTCTTTATTCCTGTCCTGCCCCTAGGTTCTTCAGAACCATTTTCTTTTATTTTTAGATCCCATATATATGTGTTAGCATACGGTATTTGTTTTTCTTGCTCTGACCTACTTCACTCTGTATGACAGTCTCTAGGTCCATCCACCTCACTACAAATAACTCAATTTCATTTATTTTTATGGCTGAGTAATATTCCATTGTATATATGTGCCACATCTTCTTTATTCATTCATCTGTTGATGGACACTTAAGTTGCTTCCATGATTGACAATTATTATAAAGAGCAGAAACAGTGTTCAGTGTGCCAGCAGACGAATGTGTAGAAGTCTTGGCCAGGTCAGGATATAAAGGACAGCTAGAATTTGAGAACAGTCTATTTTTAAGAGATTATTTGTACCATAAACATATTCATCACCTCAAAGTTTCCTCCTACCCTCCTTATTTATTATTCTTATCTCCAAACTTATTAAGTTATATACATTAAATATGTACAGCTTTTTTGTCTATCTCAATGAAGTTGTTTAAAAAAGATTCATGGTTATTATAAATTGTATTTTTCTAAATCTCATTTTCCAACTGTTCACTAGATTATATAGAAATACAATTGATTTTTTGTATGTTGACCTTGCATCCTACAGTGCTACAAAATTGAGGTATTGATCTTCTAGATTTTTTTATAACATTCATAAGGATATTTTCCATAAACAATGATATTGTTTAAGAATAATGACCATTATACTTCTTCCTTTCCAATTGTTATGCCTCTTATTTCTTTTTCTTAGAGTACTGCACTGGCTAGATATTCCAGTGTTGAAATAAAATGGTAATAGGAGACATCTTTTCCTGGTTCCTTCCCTTAGGGGAACAAAGATTGATATTTCATGATTATGTATGATATTAACTGTAGAACTTTGGTAGATGCCCTTTTTCAGGCTGAGCAAGTTCCCTTCTCCTCCTATCTTGAATTTTATCAAAAAGATATTTTCATTAGTGCTCACAGAAAACCTGTTTATAATAGGCAAACCTGGAAACAATCTAAATATTCATCTACAAGAGAATGGGTGAAACACTTGAATAGATTTTTAAAATATTCATACTCAGCAATAAGAAGGAAAGGAACTACTAACACATGGACCCACATGGATAAATCTTACAGACATTATGTAAAACATAAGAAGCTAGGGCTTCCCTGGTGGCGCAGTGGTTAGGAGTCTGCCTGCCGATGCAGGGGACGCGGGTTTGTGTCCCGGTCCGGGAGGATCCCATGTGCCACAGAGCGGCTGGACCCATGAGCCATGGCCGCTAGGCCTGTGTGTCCAGAGCCTGTGCTCCACAATGGGAGAGGCCACAACAGTGAGAGGCCCGCATACTGCAAAACAAACAAACAAAAAAAAACCCATAAGAAGCTAGACAGAAAATAGCTCATATTGCATTCCATGTATGATAACAGAAAAGTAAAACTAATTTATGGAATTAGAAGTTAAAAAGATGATTGCCTGAGGCTGGATAGTGTGGTTTGACTAGGAATTGACAAGATACTAGTGAATGATCTTGTTTTATTTTGTTTTTAGTTTAAATAAATTAAATAATAAAAAGCTAAAGTCAGTGACCTTCAAAAAATTAAATTTAAATTAAAAAAAAATTTAAATAAATAAATAAGAGCATACCCAAGCAGAGCTTTTTCTTCTTCCATTTTTTTGAGATATAATTAACATACAGCACTGTGTAAATTTAAGGTGTACAGCATATTGATTTGACATACTGATATCATGAAATGATTATTACAATAATTTTAGTGAATATCCATCAGTTCATATAAATAGAAAATTAAAGAAAAAGAAAAAAAATGTTTTCTTGTAATAAGAACTCTTAGGATTTACTCTCCTAACAAGTTTTATATATAACATACAGCAGTGTTAATTATATTTATCATTGTTGTATATTATATCCCTAGTACTTGTTTGTCTTACAACTGAAATTTTGTATCTTTTGACCACCTATATCCAGTTGCCCCCTTGCCCACACTCCTCCTCTGGTAACAGCAAATCTTATCTCTTTTTCTATAAGTTTACTTGTTTGTTTGTTTCTGAAGTATAACTGACAGACACAACTATGTTAGTTCCTGTTACACAACATAGTGATTCTATATCTCTATACATTTTGAAATGATAGAAATATGTTACTTAGGTATTGACTATATTCCTCACACTGTACATTTCATACTTGTGACTCATTTATGTTGCCACTGGAAGTTTGTACCTCTTAATCTCCACCTATTTTTTTTCCTGTCTGACCCCTCTTCTCTCTGGCAACCACCTACATGTTCTGTGCATCTAACTCTGTTTTAGGTTCCACATATAAGTGGGATCATACAGTATCTCTCCTTCTCTATCTGACTTATTTCCCTTAGCATAATACCCTCTGGGTCCACCTGAGTTGTTGCAAATAACAAGATTTTGTTCTTTTTCATGGCTAATATTCCATTTATATATACACACACACACACATACACACACACACACACACACATATACATACTATATATATATATATATACACACACATACAATATTCCATTATGTGTGTGTGTATATATATATATGTGTGTATATATTTACACACACCACATCTTCTTTATCCATTCACCTATTGATAGGCACTTAAATTTCTTCCATATCTTGGCTATTGTAAATAAATGATGCTGCCATGAACATAGGGATACATTAATCTATTCTAATTAATGTCTTTGTCTTCCTCAGTTAATTACCCAGGAGTGGAATTGATTGATCAGTTTCTATTTATATTTTTTTTTGATGAATCTCCTCTATTTTTTTCATAATCTCTGCACCAAATTACATTCTCACCAAGAGCCAATGAGGGTTACTTTTTCTCCACATCTTCACCAGCACTTGTTATTTGTTTTTCTTTTTGATAATAGCCATTCTGGTAGGTGTGAGGTGATATCTCATTGTGGTTTTGATTTGCATTTCCCTGATGATTAGTGATGCTGAGCATCTTTTCATTGCCTGTTAGCCATCTATATATTTTCTTTGGAAAAAATGTCTATTCAGAGCTGCTATTTTTAAATCAGGTTGTTTATTTTCTTCACATCGAGTTGTATGAGTTCTTTGTATATTTTGGATATTAACTCCTTATTGGGTATACTGTTTGCAAAAATCCTCTCTCATTCAGTAGATGTTCATTTTGTGTTTTTGATAGTTTCCTTTCCTGAGCAAAAGCTTTTTAGTTTGTTGTAGTCTCATAATTTTTGGTTGTTTCCCTTGCCTGAGGACACATTTCCCCCAAAAATATTACTAAGTCTTATGTCAAACAGTGTACTGACTATGTTTTCTTCTACAAGTTTTATGATTGCAGGTCTTACATTTAAGTATTTTATCCATTTTGAATTTATTTTTGTTCATGGAATGAGAAAGTAGGCCAGTTTGATTCTTTTGCATGTAGCTGTCCCATTTGCCCAACACCATTTATTGAAGAGACAATATATTTTACCCATTGTATATTCTTGCCTCCTTTGTCTTAGCCCATGTAAGTATGGGTTTATTTCTAGGTTCTATATTCTGTTTCATTGATCTATATATCTGTTTTTGTGACAATACCATACTGCTTTGATTACGGTAGCTTTGTAGTATGGACTGAAATCAGGAAGTGTGATGCTTTGTTCTTCTTTCTCAAGATTGTTTTGGGTATTTCGGAACTTTTGTGTGTTCATACAAACTTTAGAATTATTTGTTCTAGTTCTGTGAAAAATGCCATTGGTATTTTGATATGGATTTCATTGAATCTGTAAAATGCCTTGGGTAGTATGGTCATTTTATGTATATTAAATCTCCAATCCAAGAGCAACTTTCCATCTCTTTGTTTAATCTTCAATTTCTTTCATCAGTGTCTTATAGTTTTCTGAGTAAAGGTCTTTTACCTCCACAGATTTATTCCTATGCATTTAATTCTTTTTGATGCAGTTTGTAGATGGGATTGTTTTCTTAATTTCCCTTTCTAATAGTTGGTTGTTAGTGTAGAGAAATGCAATAGATTTCTGTATATAAATTTTGTATCCTGCAACTTTACCAAATTTATTTATGAGTTCTATTAGTTTTTTGATGGTGTCTTTAGAATTTTCTGCTTAGTATCATGTCATCTGCAAAGAGTGAGTTTTACTTCTTCCTTTCCACATTGTCTTCTTCAACTATATATTAAAAGGACCATTCATCATGATCAAGTAGGATTCATTCCAGGATTCATGGATGGTTCAATATCCACAAATAAATCATACAAGCAAAAAAAATAAAAAGAAGAAATCTATGCATCCCATAGATTTTGCATCACTGTGTTTTCATTTTTATTTGTCTCCACGTATTTTTTTTAATCAGAATCCATTGATAGTATAGTAGCACATTGTTTAACTTCCATGTGATTCTTGTGTTTGTTTGTTTGTTTTACAGTTCTTTTTTGTTTGTTTATTGTAGTTGATTTCTAGACTCATAGCATTGTGGTTGGAAAATAAGCTTTATATGATTTCAAACTTCTTAAATTTACTGGGACTTTTTTGTAGCCTAGCGTGTGATCTATTCTGGAGAATGTTCTGTGTGCACTTGAAAAGAATGTATATTCTGCTACTTTTGGGTGGAATGTTTTCCCTATCTCTCTACCTATCTATCTACCTATCTATCTATCTACTGTCTATCTATCTGGTCCATTTGGTCTAATTTGTTGGTTAACTCTTTATTAAAAACATTTAACTTTTCAACTCTATTCATCCAATTTATCTTGAGTTCTTTGAACATCTTTATGATCATTACCTTGAACTCTTTATCAGGTAGGCTGTTTATCTATACTTCACTTAGTTCTTTTTTGTGGTTTTATTGTGTTCCGTTGTTTGGAACATATTACTTTGTTGCCTCATTTTCTCTAATTTGCTGTTTTTACTTCTGTGTACTTGATAGGTTGGTTTTGTTGCCGAACTTTGGGGAAGTGGCCTTTTGTAGGAAATATCTTATGTGTCTCAGCAGTGCACTACTCTCTGGTCACCAGAACTCTATTCTCTAGGGGTGCTCCATATGTGGGCTGCATGGGTCCTTCTGTTTTGGCAAGCTAATGACTGTGAGCAGTCTGGTAGGCATGGCTGGCCCCTGGCCCAGTTCATTGCCAGACCCTGTCTTGTATGGTGGCTACTGTGGCTGGTAGGCAAGGTCAGGTCACAAGGCAACTTTCTGCAGAGTGTTTGGTGGTGGGGATGTGGTGCCTAGCCCACTGGTTGGTGGAGCTGGGATCTGGGGTGGGTGACTATGGGTCTGTGGGGCTATGGGACCAGCTCTATTGTTGGCCTGCTGGTAGGTGGGGACAGTTCCTGACATTGCTGGAGGCAGGATCTGAGGTGTCCTAAAGATGATGTTGGCCTGTTGGCAAGTGGGGCTGGATCCTAGGGAAGCTGGATGAGGGGTTCAAGTTGTCTTAAAGTTGGTATTGGCCTGCTGATGGTCAGAGACAGGGTCCAGGGGTCCCAGAACTAGTTCCAGCTCAGTGGTATGCAGAACCTGGTCCCAGGGACTCTGGGTGAAGGACACTGGGGTCCTAGAACTGGTGTTTACCTGTTGATGGGTGACATTGGTTTCTGACACTGTTTTTGTGGGATCCAGGGTGTCCCAAAGTAAGTGTTGGCTTGTTCTTGGGAAGAACCTGAGCCCATGGGTTCCTGTGGCTGGTGCCATCCTGCTGGTGGGTGAGACTGTGTCTTGACATGGCAGACAGTTGAACTATGGTGATCCTGGGGCTGGTATCATGCCAGTCTACTGTAGGCACAGCCTGGTCCTGGGATCTCTGGCTCCAGGGCTCTGGGAGTCTTAGGGGCTACTAGTTGGTACACTCAGCAAGGCTGAGGCCTAAGACCTCTGGTAAATAAGGTCAGTTTCTAGGATGGCTGTGTGGTCGGGGGTCTTTTGGCAGCTGGCTTGCTGGTGCATTGGGCTGTGTCCCCTCCTGGCTAGTTGCTTGGCTTGATGTGACCCAGTACTGGCTGTTGGGCATGGCTAGGTCCCAGGGTTAATAAGTTAGAAGGAGGATTCCAAAATGGTGCTTAATAAGCACCAGTGACCTCATGGTAAACAAGTTCACAAAATCAGCTAATGCCAGTGTCTATGTCCCCAGGGTGAGCTTCAGTTGTTTCCCGCCTCTCGAAGAGGCTTTCAAAGATCAGCACGTGGATCCTACCCAGGATCCTTTTAAATTACTGCTTCTACCCTGGTTCCCAGAGCATGTGAGATTTTGTGTGTGCCCTTTAAGATTAGAGCCTATTTCCCAATGCCCTCTGGCTTTCCCTTAAGTACGTCCTGCTGACCTTCAAAGCCAAAATTTCTGGGGGCTTATTTTCCCAGGCTAGGACCTCCAGGCTTGGGTGCTCAGACTCCTCACTCCTAGAGGAGTACCTCTGCAAGTTGCCCCTCCTGGTGTATGAGTCTTAACTATACTGCATCTCTGCCCCTCCTACCCATCTCATTTTGGTTCCTTCTTTCTCTCTTTGGTTGTAGAAGATCTTTTCTGCTAGTCTTCCAGTCTTTCTTATCAGTAGTTGCTCTGTAAATAGTTGTAATTTTGGTATGCCCTAGGGAGGTGAGCTCAGGATCTTTCTACTCTGCCATCTTGGTGTCTCCTTCCTAGCTTGATTGACCCAAATTTCCAGTGATTCTCAAGTTAGGTCCTAACTGTCAGAGTTAGTATATTCTTAAAATTTCAGGTTCTAATTATAAGTATGCTAAATTTTTTTAAAGAAGAATTTTAAGAACCTGAATTTGGCACTACTTTTTTAGTTCAATTTATTAATGTTTAAAATTTAAACTAATACAATTATATATCCTTAGATAATTTCTAGTTTACATTTTTAAAATTTATAGTAATACCTCAGCATTAGCCACCATGGTGAAGTTTGAATCTAGGACTTAAAATCTTTGCTTTAAGTATGTTTTCAACAAAATGGATCCATTAAATAAAATTGTTCCTTTGATTAAAAAAGGTGATGACTGCTTTGTTATTCCCTATTCAGAGTAGACAAACATGTAATACTGGCTGAAATATAGACTTATCACAACAAAAGTAAGAGACCAGAATCTAGTTTTTCTTGGTTGTTTTAAGACATACCCTGGAAGAAACACATACTTCTCCACTAAAAACCCAGATATTGGTTACAATCCAGCCCCTTGGTGGTTTCCATTTAAAAAAGAAAAGAATAGGGCTTCCCTGGTGGCACAGTGGTTGAGCGTGCGCCTGCCGATGCAGGGGACACAGGTTCGTGCCCCAGTCCAGGAAGATCCCACATGCCGCGGAGTGGCTGGGCCCGTGAACCATGGCCGCTGAGCCTGCGCGTCTGGAGCCTGTGCTCCGCAACGGGAGAGGCCACAACAGTGAGAGGCCCGCGTACCACAAAAAAAAAATAATAATAAAAATAAATAAATAAATAGAAAAGAAAAGAACAAGAGAATATCATAGAGTGATAGAAATGTGCTATAGCTTGCTTGGGCAGTATTGTGTAAATGTGTACGTTGTTAGCCTTCATAAAGTTGAATATTGTATTCAAGTGTTCATTTTTAATGTGTATGAATAACACCTAATTTTAAAAAGGAAAAAAAAAATGAAACTGAAAATTTAAAAAAGAACTGTGTTCTAATGTTGTCTAGAAATATATTCAAAACCAGATAAGGAAAATTGATGTTTTTTCAATAGTGTGTTTTCTTCAATTAATATATGATTTTGCTTTACTGTAGTACTTAACAAAACCAGAAAATTAAAAAAGAATAAATCGATTGGTAGAAACACATTATTGAGAACAGAGGAGTAATATCTTATTTTTTTCCTTTTTTAATTTTCCAAATATGGATAAAGATAGTATCCCATATTAGATAGCATTTTTGAAAAAATATTGTGTATAACAAAGTTGTTTCCATTTTTAATCCTATGGTCTGTAATAAAAGTACTTTGCTGGTCTGGTGAGAATGAATATTTAGCACACTAATTTTATTTTGGTTTTGACTTTTTTGTGTGCTGTTTTATGCTCAAAGAATAATTTTGTGTTTTTCTATTAAATGATTGAACTATTTATCTGTATTCTTCTGCAAAAATTTAGCTAGTCTTAAATTCCATTCAACATTTAGCAACCTCAAAAATCTCCATCAGTCTGTAATTGCCTGCACTCAAGTTGCTGAAAATGCTCATGAAAAAAGACCAACAGAACATAGACATGCACTACAAAGATCTGTGTGTGTCAGGGTATATGTTTTTTTAACAGTGGTTCCCAGTAGCACTTGCTTTTATTTTAACAATTGCTATAGGGACCTGTGCATCTGTTTCATTTCCTGCTCTTATAGGTATAAGATCATCTCTACTAATGCACCCATCATTAAAAGAATTACATTATAACCAAATAATTTGGTGTGTGATGGCATAAAGTGTAATGGTATTTGCACTTTCATGAGAAATAATGACACCATTGTAGGTCACTGATTCACTATTGATAAATGAAAGTCCTAAGCAGACACACAGTGAAAATAGCACTTTTGATTTTATCCCCAGATTGGTAAGGCACTGTATATAAGAACTATATTTGATATTATTTTTCTGTATTGTGTCTCAATTAACCTCCTTATGGAAAAGATATACTTTTGAGGTTCTTTGCTGTACGGTATATTTTAAAGGATCTTGACAATACATAAAGCAGAGAATCAGAATAAAATCAACATCAAATACAGTATTCATGTAGATTTAGCATTTAAAATAAAGATAAAATTATTTATTCCAATTTCTAATTGCAGATTTCAGTTTTATGTCTAAATGTGATGTTATTTTCCTCTAATTCACATATTTATATAACATGATATGGTGCTTTGCTAATACTCTAAAAAGGCAGCACTTAAATTTTTTCCTCTGGAGATTAGACATCTTATTTTCAAATACTGATATTGGTACATCACTTTTTCCTCTTTGTCTTCTCATTGAAATGGAGAGTATTAGTTGCTGCTATAACGTAGCAACTGTGAAGTCACTGAGGAACTCTGAGTGCTTGGGGTCAATCAGGTCACAATGTTGTGACTAATTAATAACTTTCTTAGGATGCTAACACTCTGAAAATTTTAACACCTTAATAGTACTCTGCTCTCTGTTTAATAATAACACAATGATTATAAATCACTTAAATAATGTGCCTTTGTCCTTAAGCTTAATTCCACCTATGCGCAGCCAAGCAAGCACATTGTCAATTCAAGGGTGGTAAATGTAATAATTGATGAAAGGATGAGATGATTAACTGGGAGGGCAGTTATCATCAAGAAAGAACAGAGAGACAGAATTATCCTATTTTTGCAAAGCTGTTAAGAGATAAAACAGAATGGATTGGAACTGAAAGCCAGTTTTGAAAGAAAAAAAAAAGCCTGCCACTTTTTTATGCAATGTCATTTTCTAAGAGAGAATATAGTTTTACTGTAAAATATTTCACATCTTCTTTCACTTACTCACTTTACGTATTTTCTGTTCCTGTTATAATGTTCAGATCTCCTTTTAGATAGACATTACTGAATTACATCAATTCAAAGATGTAAATAACTTTTCCATTTTAATATTTCTGAAATTAAGTTGCATTTTTAAACTGGCATATGTTTAATGCAGCTTTCCTTTCTGGAAAAACATTTCTTAAGTCTACAGGTTTTCTTGAAATAGATAGCACCTTAGAAGTCAAGAAAAAAGGGTCATTCAATAAACTAATTCATTTAACAAATATTGAGCACCTGCACTTCCAGGAATAAGGTTAGATGCTAAGAAAACTGCAGCAAGGACAGACGAGATTTCAATTTTCTTAGAGTTTTAGAAGGTAAAATAAATATATAAACAATTAGCTATAATACAATCTAGTAAACTACCACTGCAGTGTAATACAGATATATTTAAAATGCCATAGGATAACCAAAGAGAGAGTTAATAATTCTGGACATGCTATTCAGAGGAGAAAGAACTCAAGTGGTAGGATACCAAGCAGGGGAAGGAACATAAGCAAAGGCAGGGAGGTGTGAAATGTCAGGGTGTGTGCAAGGAATGATGAGTAGTCTAGAAGAACTGTAGTATAGGGCAGTTTCTTTCAAACATGAGTAGTGAACAGAGCACTTTAAAAGGAAAGAAATATCTTGCCAATCTGTAGTGTTGACTCAAGTTATTTTTATTGTTATTTTAAATATGTAATATTTATTTCATTCTACAATGATAAAAGTCCAAAAATGTATTTATTCATTAAATATGAACAAAATCACAAAACCAATTAAAATATAATTATCAACATTAATTTAAAGTGATATGTGAGTTTTATTTTGGAGCACAGTGAGCTTCAACTAAGCAATGAACTAGTTTTTATTTCTTTTTTTTTTTTTTTTTTTTGTGGTATGTGGGCCTCTCATTGTTGTGGCCTCTCCCGCTGCGGAGCACAGGCTCTGGACGCGCAGGCCCAACGGCTATGGCTCGCGGGCCCAGCGGCTCCACAGCATGTGGGATCTTCCCAGACCAGGGCACGAACCCGCGTCCCCTGCATCGGCAGGTGCACTCTCAACCACTGCGCCACCAGGGAAGCCCTGAACAGGTTTTTTTAACTAGTTTTTTTCACTGATCTGTGAATTAGATATAGACCAATCAATTTAAGTATATCACAAAATATACTTATGACTAACAATGGTTAGTTTCATTGAGTGCATACTGTATGCAAAACATTGTACTAACTTTTTTCAGTCAATATCTTATTCTTGCAAAGACTTTTTCAGGTGGCTTCACATACACCATACAGAAGTGTGCTTCCTCTCTGGTTACCCCTCTCAGACATCTTTGCTGATATATCCTCTTCTTCTAAACTTCTAATGCTGGAGTGCTTAAGGATTCCATCTTTGGTTCTATGTACTCTGTTCTTTGGTAATCTCATTTAGTGCCATGTATTTCATATCCCTCTATATCCTAGCAACAATCACATTTCTATATCCAACCCAGACTCCTCGCCCATACTACAAACTCATATATTAAACTACCTACCTGACATCACCACTTTGGTGGCAAATAGATATTTCATACTCAACACATCCAAATTTGAATTACTGATCTTCTCACCAAACCTGTTCCTTTTACAGCCATCATCATCTCAGTTGATGAAAATTCTATTCCTACAATTATTCAGCACAAAAAACCTTGGAGGTCTTCTTATGTTTTTCCTCTCATCTCATGTTCAAAGTTCTCCAGGAAACTAAATGGGTTTAATTTTCAAAATATATCCAGAATGAAGCCTGCTCTCACAGCCTTCACTGTTACCACTATTATCTATTATGTCATCCGTATTTTTGAAATAGCTCCTCATCAGTCTCCTTTCTTCTATGCTTAACTCTCCCATAATCCATTGCAATGTGTTCTTTTTCTTAAATTAATTTTTATTGGAGTATAGTTGCTTTACAATGTTGTGTCAGCTTCTACCGCACAGCAAAATGAATCAGACATACATATATATATATATATATATATATATTCCTTCCCTTTTGGATTTCCCTCCCATTGAGGACACCACAGTGCATTAAGTAGAGTTCCCTGTGCTATACAGTATGTTCCCATCAGTTGTCTATTTTATACATGGTATCAATAGTGTATATGTGTCAATCCCAATCTCCCAATTGCTCCCAGGCCACTCCTTTCCCCCTTGGTATCCATACTTTTGTTCTCTCCATCTGTGTCTCTATTTCTGATTGGCAAATAAGGTCATTTATACCAGGGATCCCCAACCCCCTGGTATAACAGCTGTGCTGTTAGGAACTGGGTGACACAGCAGGAGATGAGCTGTGGGCAAGCTTCGTCTGCCACTCCTCAAGGCTCCCCATTGCTCACAGTACTGCCTGAACCATCCCCACCCCTGTCCGTGGAAAAATTGTCTTCCATGAAAATGGTCTCTGGTGCCAAAAAGGTTGGGAACCATTAATCTATACCATTTTTCTAGATTCCACATATATGAATTAATATATAATATTTGTTTTTCTCTTTCTGACTTACTTCACTCTGTATGACAGTCTTTAGGTCCATCCATGTCTCTTCAGATGACCCAATTTTGTTCCTTTTGGTTTTGTTATGTTTTAGTGTGGTTATTTTACCATGTAAGCTACATTATGTCACTTCTTTAATTACAAAAAAAACATTTTTTTCCTTTTTTAAATTTAAATTTTATTTTATTTTGTAGCATAGTTTATTAACAATGTTGTGTTAGTTTCAGGTGTACAGCAGAGTGATTCAGTTATATATATATATATATATATATATATATATATACACGTATCAATTATTTTTCAAATTCTTTTCCCATTTAAGTTATTACAGAATATTGAGCAGGGTTCCCTGTGTTATACAGTAGGTCCTTGTTGGTTATCTATTTTAAATATAGTAGTGTATACATGTAAATCCTAATCCCTCCCACCAACCCTTCCTTCCTGGTAGCCATAAGTTCTTTCTCTAAGTCTGTGAGTCTGTTTCTGTTTTGTAAATAAGTTCATTTGTATCATTTTTTTTTAGATTCCCCATATAAGCAATATCATATCATACTTGTCATTCTCTGTCTGACTTACTTTACTTAGTATAATAATCCTCAGGTCCATCGACAGATGAATGGATAAAGAAGATGTCGTACATATATACAATGGAATATTAATCAACCATTAAAAACAATGAAGTAACGCCTTTTGCAGCAATGTGGATGGACCTGGAACTTATTATTTTTTCTAAGAGTGAAAATTCTGACAATGGCTTCTAGGGCCCATGTAATCTGCCCCCTAACTCTCCATGTTATGGAGTGTGACAGCAGTGTGCCTACTATACTTGACACTCGTGGGGGACTCTTGCTTAAGACTCCCTTCCTCTATACAATAAAATATATTTAGTAATAATAATGAAATGAAACAAGTAATCATAATGGTCAGAAAAGGATTCCAAGCAGTGAAATTTTTCTTTTATTGAATTTGTATGTATATACCAGTAAACATAAATAAATAAAGAATTAAAAAATAAAACAAGTGTCCAGTAATGGTGCTTAATACTTACAAATTATATTAATACACTTTGGGAAAAAAAGGAAAAACTATGTTTTAGTTTTTTGCAAAAATAAATACTAACATTTTGTTTTCCAGCTTTAACTTCTGCAAATTTTCAATGACTTTGTCCAAATTAATCTTCTTTGTATATTCATGTTCAATAGACAGTATAAATAGATTTGTTGATCTATCTATGCTCATATCTGGGAAATAAGAGATATACACAAACATAGAAAAATATTCTTAATATAAGACTAAATTAGAAAGGGATGCATAAAAATTCCACTTCACAATAAACTCCAGAAAATTTATAAATACATAAAAACAACAAGTAATGACATCAAATGACGAAGGTAAAATAACTCACATTCAGTTTCTTCTTGTGTATAATCACAGTATCATTCTTGTTTATATCTAGCCTACGGTTTAAGTGCAGGGATAGGGATATGCAGTAGCACAGGGTTTGGAGACTGAACTGTGCCTAAAGTGGGTTCAAATAATCCAAAACTTCACAGAAACTTCACTCTTAAAATACTCATGGATGCTCAGAGACTGACTGTATAACAAAGTCGTCAGAATTAATGTCCATATAGAATGTCTTTTTATTTATTTTTAAGGATAAATAATAAAAACAGAACAATTTGAAACTTACAAATAAAGCATTAAAATTCAAAAATAACCAAAGCAATTGTTTAGAATTTAGACCCATCAACAATAATTTTCATGGAAAGGATTTTTCACTGACACTGGTTAGAATCACCTGCACCCTGGTATACTGCTCCCACTGCCCCACCCTTGGTAGATTACTGGATTACGGGATAATAATAAGAAAACTAAGATAAATATACTTTAAAAGAATTCTTTGGATACATTTGCAGAAGTCAAGTTCTGCTTCACTTTGGCTGAATCTTTGATATACAATAAGTACACTCTGGAACTGGTGGTTGGTTAATAGAAAAAGACCTTTAATGTGTGAAATTATTACCAGATTTTTAATATAGAGCAGAGGTCAATAAACTATTGCCCAGAGGTCTAATCTAGTCTACCACCAGATTTTGTAAATAAAGTTTTATTGGAACATAGCCATGCTCATTCATTTACATATTGTTTATGGTGCTTTAAGCTACAACGGCAGAATTGAGTAGTTGAAATAGATATCAAATGGCCTGCAAAGCCTAAAATTTATACTCTGTCCCTTCATAAGAAGTCTGCAAATACCTTTGCTATTACAGTTGTGTACAAATTGGGTGTTAAAGTTTACTTTATAATGAATTTATTTATTAAACTCTGTTAATGAGAAACAGAAAAGCAAATGAAATTGATCTAGTTTGGCAAAGATGTACGCAGTAAGGATTTACTATCAGAGAAAAATGTTACTGAGGCAAATGTTTGTAACAGGACTGTGAATTCAACAGAAGAAAGATGTTTGTTTCCATTGAGTGAGATTATGAAACATTAGCTCTGTGTTTGCATTAATATTGGAACCAAAATAGCATTATAGAGAAAGAATGATTGAAGTGTTAGCATCTGTGCAAGGTAGGATAAGAGGAAATAATTTATCATGAGATAATTTATAACTTCACTTTATACAGACAGTTATTTTCATGGTACACATACTTTATATCTGGAAAAGATTGTAACAAATGTGATTTTTTTTCCGCTTCAGCTTAAGTTGTATGGCCTGCTTGACAAGTTTGGTTGTACAAATATGATTGAATACTGTACTTGTGCAATTAACTGCATGAATTATCACTTACAGCGTTTAGCAAAGAGCTTAATATTAACTTTTAGAGGCCTTGTCAATCCAGAATTGCAATGGGTTTGGAAGTTTCTTAGTCTAAAAACACACACAGGTGAGTAGTTTGGAGCCCAATACCCAAGAGATTCCCATTTTCAAACGTCCCTGGTTTTTATTGTTGTCCCTGGGTTTTATTTTTGCTCCTGTTTAATTGCTATAAATTGCTCCTGAATATAAAATTTCAGTCTTCTCTGGGTCCTGGGCTGAACCTCTGTGCCTTGCTCGTTTTCTTCCCAGGAGTCTCCTTGGACTCTTTTAATTGATCTATTTCCTCCTTTACTTTCATTTCTTATTACCAAAGGACACTGGCTGGGGCAGTGTTAGTCAGACCATTGGAGGTCAAATTATCCCCTGCTCCCTGTTCTCTGAAAGATGATTACTCGCCATGCATTTGCATAGCTGAGAGACCAGTTAGTAGACTACTATAGAGAAGATCATTTCCAGGGTAATACTGAGCCCACCTTGGAAATAAATGGACTATATATAGCTTCCTGTTTCTAAAATAATGTTTAACATCTGCCTTACAGTGTTGCCTGGAAAAATTCCTGGAGCCAAGCAGCTTTTAGTTATTGGTGTTTTAATGCTTCCACTAGACACTGAAGGCTGGAACTGTCAAGTAAGAACACGAGTCAATGAGAATTGACAAATCTGTTGAGACATTTGACTGTAGGAGGAAGGAGAAAAGGAAGGCAGGGGCTAGAAAAGAATTTGAGAAGAGAACGCATATTTATTATGTGAAGGAAAAGAATGTCTCCAAGAATACGTTTCAGGAAGAAAAGATTTGAGTGCAATTTAGGCTTAGGGTAAATTAGAGATGGAAAATTTCAACTTTAAGAATGGCAATTGGTGGTATTTCTGTGAAGGAAGCAAGGATTTCTAGAGTACAGGTAGAAGAATTCTGGAGGGATCATTCAAAATTATTTAAATTTATATTTGTATATATTTCAAACATTCATTCATATTTTTAGAGATCCTTCATATAGAGAAAGGATTCCATTTATTTTGTGGTATTTTGCAAACAGACATGAAGACCTCTGGGAGGAGTTATGAGGAGTCAAAACTTGGAAGAACTCTTTTTCCCAAAATAAGAATAGATTTATTGTTTCCCCTGATTATATAAGTAGTCATGCTAATAATTTTTAAAAATGAAGACAAGTATAGGTAAGAAAACCAAAAAAATCTGAAGTCCCATTACAAAAAGTCTTTTTGCTAACTATTTTTCATACCACTTTCTCTATAAGTACCCCTACATATACAGTTGAGGTAAATAGAATTATATGATACATGGTATTTTCATCAGGGGTCATTTTTTAAAATAGCCCTAAAAATATAGCTCTTTTTTCTTTTTCCCATTTTCCTTATACTCTCTAACCTTACCTGTCTCCAACTCAGATAACCATAATTAATGATATTGTGTATTAATCTGTACCTTAGAATCCTTTATAGTATTTTCTCTGTCATATTTCTAGTTTCCTAGGATATAAGTGAGGAAATCTTATACTATCTGACTATTTTCCTGTAAGTTATTATTATTATTATTTTTGTCTAGAGGTCATAAAATTTTGTCTGACACTTTACCTGAATATACTTATGTGTACTTAAAAAAAATTCCTGTTTGGAACTAGCCTTTTTGTGACACAGAATTAAATCTTTCCTCAAACTAGGGAAATTCTGTATTATTATCTTTTGAATTTCTGCCCCTTCTCCATGAGTTAATGTGTTTCCTTCTAGTATGACTTGTGTTTGCATTTTCTGTCTCCTGGTTTTGTCATAACCTCCTCATTACTATATTTCCCTGATTATTTTTATCTTTTTACATGTTTTCTCTATGCTTCGAAATACATTTTGCTTTTCAGTAGTGAATGACATTTTGTCTTTTAGTTCCTGAAGTCCTTAATACTTTAAGTTGGAATTCTCATTAGGGGGCTCTTTTTTCTTTCCTTCTTTTTCTCCTTTTGTCCTTTATTTCTTCCATGAAAAGACAGGGAGGAAGCTTAAATACATAATACTAAGTTAAAGAAACCAATCTGAGAAGGCTATATACTATATGATCCCAACCATATGATATTCTGGAATGGCAAAATTATAGAGATGGTTTGTCCTTCCTTCTTTCTTTCCTCTTTTTCTCCCTTCCTTCCTCCCTTCTTCCTTTCCTTCATTCCCTATTTGGGAAAATTGCTGTCTTTCTCCTCTAGCAGTGTTACTTTTCTGGGAGCCACCTATTCTAGTACTGTTTTTCCCCCTTTCCCTAGTTCTGAGGTCTGAGGTGCTTGGTATTCTCTTTTATCTTCTCGTGTCTTTGTTGATGCTTGGGGCAGGTCAAGCTAGTGGGAAGTCTCAAGAGGAAACAAACCAGCAGATGCAGGAGCAGCAGTGTCTTCTGCTGTGGCTGGTTTTGTACCAGTTCTTAAGCTCTCTGTCCTCCATTGAGCAGCCCCTAAGCTCCCAGGTCTTTATGGTCTCAAGACTTCGGCAAATCTCGGCTGAGGGATAGGACAGAAGTCAACCTACTTTGGTAGCTTTCAAAGCAGTTCTTACTAAGCCAGGGATACTCAGTAGGTGCTCCTTTCAGGGGTGGGCTGCAAGGTATGGCCATGCAGGTCATTCATGGTTCCACTTCAGAGGCCACCATGCCCATAGATTATCATAACAATGGCATCTGTAATGCTGCAGCCCTGTCCTGTGGACCAGGGAGAGTTGAATCTTCACCTTACCACCATGCTGCTGCAGTCCTCAGTGTTCCTGTGTGATCCACGGGACAAGAAATTCACTCTCTCTGTGCGTGGCAGAGTGTAAATCATCCACACACGGACAGAGCCAGCCCATCTGTTAGTGTTGTACTAAGTCTCACAGGAGAGTTTCTTAGATACAATGTGAGGGTGGGGGCTCTGGAAGTGGCCCTACATTTTTTCAGCATTTTTTTATGCTTTAACAAGAATTAAAGATGAAAGTTCCAGGACAAAACTTTCTACTATCTAGGGATTTGTAAAAAATGAAGTTGGATGTCTTATAAAATAAGTAGTTAACCTAGATCAAAACTAGTCTTACAGACTTTTTTTTTTTTTTTTTTTTTTTTTTGCGGTACGTGGGCTTCTCACTGTTGTGGCATCTCCCGTTGTGGAGCACAGGCTCCAGACGCGCAGGCTCAGCGGCCATGGCTCACGGGTCCAGCCGCTCCGTGGCATGTGGGATCTTCCCGGACCGGGGCACAAATTTACAGACTTTTTAATGACAATTTTTAGAGAGGTTTTAGATTCACAGTAGAATTGAGAGGAAGGTAGAGAAATTTTCCATATACCCTTTGCCCCCAAACATGCATAACCTTCTCCAATATCAACATCCTCCACCAGAGTGGCGCACTTGTTACAATTGACGAACCTATATTTTTGCATTAGAATTACCCAAGTCCACAGTTTGGTTCACTCTTGATGTTTTACATTCTATGGGTTTGGAAAAATGAGTAATGACATTCATCCCTCATTTTAGTATCATAGAGAGTATTTTTGCTACCCTATAAATCCTCTGTGCTCAGCCTATTCACCACCCTCCCAGCCCCTAACAACCACTGATCTTTTTACTGTCTCTATAATTTTGCCTTTTCCAGATTGTCATATAGTTTGATATATCAGTGCCCTTTTAGATTGGCTTATTTCACTTAATAACATGCATTTATGGTTTCTCCATGTCTTTTCATAACTTGTAAGCTCATTTCTTTTTAGTGTTGAGTAATATTTCATTATCTGGATGTACCAGAGTTTATTACCTACTAAAAGACGGCTTGGTTCCTTCCAAGTTTGGCAGTGATGAGTGAAGCTGCTAAATATCCATGTGAAGATTTTTGTGTGGACATAGATTTTCAGCTTCTTTGGGTAAATACCAAAGAGAATGATGGCTGAATGATACAGTAAGTGTATGTTTAGTTTTGTAAGAAGCACCAAACTGTCTTCCAAAATGACTGTACCATTTTGCATTCCCATCAGGAATGAATGAGAATTCCTATTGTTCCATACCCTCACTAGCATTTGGTGCTGTCAGTGTTCTGGATTTTGGCTATTCTAGGAGCTGTGTCATAAATTTCTGATAATGATCTTTCATGGATGCTATAGAGTCAATTCTAATGTTAAGAAGCAAGTAGTTTTATAACACAGATTTCTTTCTAGTTTTATTCTTATTCCCTAGATCCTTATCATTCCACTTTTTTTGGTAAAATTATGAAAATTAATAGGTGAACAGCAATTTGTGCTATCCAGTTTTAAAGGTAAAATTTTTCATACAAATAAAGCAATGTTCTAGAAGTCACACAGTAATTATAGAATCAGTATTTGACTTAGAACTATAAACAACCAACTTTTTTTTAGAACTCTAACATTGCCACTTGACAGTAACAAAAATTTAATTTGAGAGAATGGAAGATTCAAATACACTGCATAATGTAGTGAGGATTTATTTCCCCTTCTTTTCCTACATTACTTTTAAATTTCAGTGTGAAGGTAATACATAACCATGGTTTTAAAAAAATAAAAATAAATGATAGAAAATCAGCAGTAACTTTCCATTCCAAACCCAAAACAATAATCCCTGTTCTGAGAAGCAATCACGCTTAAGAAACTCATTTATGTAATCCAGTTGTATAAGTTAAAGCAGAGCTTTTTAATTAATTTTTTTTTTTGGCGGTACGCGGGCCTCTCACTGTTGTGGCCTCTCCCGTTGCGGAGCACAGGCTCCGCACGCACAGGCTCAGAGGCCATGGATCACGGGCCCAGCTGCTCTGCGGCACGTGGGATCTTCCCGGACCGGGGCACGAACTCGTGTTCCCTGCATCGGCAGGTGGACTCTCAACCACTGTGCCACCAGGGAAGCCCCTAAAAATATTTTTTAATTAATTAATTTATTTTTGGCTGTGTTGGATCTTCATTGCTGCGCGCAGGCTTTCTCTAGTTGCAGCAAGCAGGGGCTACTCTTCATTGTAGTGTGCGGGCCTCTCACTGCGGTGGCTTCTCTTGTTGCGGAGCACGGGCTCTAGGTGCACAGGCTCAGTAGTTGTGGTAAACGGGCTCTGTTGCTCCGCGGCATGTGACATCTTTCCAGACTAGTGCTTGAACCTGTGTCTCCTGCATTGGCAGGCGGATTCCAAACCACTGTGCCACCAGGGAAGCCCAAGCAGAGCTTTTAAAAGAGATTTGCTTACAAAATATTTTTGCAAATATTTAGATATTGTATTATAACTCTGCTCCAAAAGCTAACAAATACTTCGGTAAATCCTCCTTGCTCTCTAAATTACATTCAAACTCCTTTGCTTAGCATTCAAAATCTCCACAATCTGACCTTAATTTGTCTTTTCAGCATATCTACAAACTGCTTCTTTATATGTATGTAGTACATTCATCAAATTGAATATTCTATGAAGCTGTTCATGTTTTTTTTTAATCTGTTGAAAACCTTTCTCTTTAACTAACCATTCAAATGCCTCAAGCTTCATTAAGTGTACTGGATACCATAGAAGATTGTGTTTTTCCCTACTATGATTACCCATAATACAAATGGGTACACATTATACAAATGAATGAATACATCTTTAACAAGGCATTACACATAACAGTTTCTTGTGTTATAGTTATATTTGTATTTATGGTTGTATTTGCCCTTTAATAGATTATAAACTCTGAGAAGGGTCCCATTATTATATATTTTCCACACCAGAGGACCTACTTAGAACAGACACAACATACATTCATCTTTGATATACACAGTAAAGACTAAGATCTTCACTTTAGCTCTTCCTTGGGGAACAAATTTCTATTAAAAAAAAAGTGACCTGCAAATAAGCAAATGGTGGATACTTTATATGCGTTTAGATGTGCCTAAAGTGGTACATGGATTCTCCCTCTTTCCAGGATAACTGGAACAGTGTCAGAGAGATGTAAAATATTTTGAGACATCGATTTAAAAGTGTCATTTTGAATTTGTGATGGCTTATTTAAAGCTCTGTTTATTTAAATTTTGTATTTTCTGTTTTTAGTACACATTATTCTTTGATATTTTAAAAATATCCATCAATAGATGATATTTTAAAGAAACATAACGATATAAAAGCATGCAGTTTCATAGTTTTACATATTTACCTGGAATATGGAAGCTTTTAGGAACAGGTAACTAATTTATTTATATAAGTTGTATGGTATTTGGAAATTGTTCTGACTATCTTATTGATCTTTCATTTCCACTTATCTTCATTCTGAAAACTTTAGGTACTCACTTTTCTTACTTTTTACAGCCTTAAAATTAAACAGTTTTATGTTTTCTCTTCTATCTGTGCTCTTTGGCTCTTTTTCACAGTATGAATAGAAGTAAATGTATAAGGCATCTCTTCAGAAGGAGCAGGAATGAGGAAACCATTGAATTACCAGTTACTGGTTACTATTTACTATTTTGTAGTGCAAAGATAATAGATTTTTTGAGGATAGACACACTGATTCAACACTCTCTAGCTGTATGCTTTTGAATAATTATGAACTTCTCTGAGTTTCCATCTGCTTATTTATAAAATATTTAATATGGCTTGGTGACATTTAAGTATAAGTGGAAGCACTGTGCCTGACACATGTAGGTACACATTTATTGAATACCATCTACTGGAAAAGTTGCTCTTTATGGTACAATAAATGATTTCAGTTAGTGAGACTATTAATAGAAGCAGAAATAAAAACCATATTGAATTTATTATTCATTTTATTTTGTTATTTTAGGTTTAGTCATGGTGTTATGGGCCATTTAGACCCCAGTCTCTTTTCCACGTGAACAAGCAAGGTAGTGAAAGGACTGGTTATACATGGAATATCAAAGATAGTCACGTTCCAAAGTTTGCAAGCTAGTTAGTACTATCACCAAGTGTTCAGTTTTGGATTAGACGAGTATGTTTGGAATGCTGTAGATTCCCTCAAAGGGCAGTTTGACAGGGTTGACATGATATTGTCCTTTCCAGTGTTGTTTAGATATTTCCTTCTGTGGTAACAATCAACTCGTAACCGTGCCTTTAGTAACTAAGCAAATTTAACTACTGAGTATATACTCAAATAATTTTGAGACATAACTATCATTCTCAGAATGAACCCTCTTAGTGAAGCAAACTTTAGCTTATCTATATTCATGAAAAAGATGCAATGATATTCTTATATGTAACCTGGGAATATATATCTAAATATATCTACATACGTATCTAAGTGTATGTGTGTGTGTGTGTGTGTGTGTGTGTGTGTGTGTGTGTGTGTGTGTGTGTATTTCCAGCCCTGACTTTTAACTTCCCAAGAACACGTCAAACTACGGTCAATCAGATTCAAAGTAATGTAATTGCAGTGTTATCTTCACCCTTCTCCCATGTTTTTGTGTTTATTATAAGTAATCAGTATAATGTTAGGGCAATTTTGATATTTTTTCCATGGTATTATGGCCCCCAAATCCAAAAAAAAAAAAAAGAAAAAGAAAAACAACAGAAATCTTCCTCTCATTCTTACTGGAATTCTCACTGAGGCTAAACACATGAAGAATAACTGATAAGAACCAAAATGTACCTTAATAGCTGCTGGAGCACTTAACATTCTAATTCAAACTCTGGAAAAACTGGGTCATGACACCGCTTAGGCTCACGATCTAGTAAGGGGCTTCTTACTACCCATTAAAACCTCCATCCAGATCTTGGGATCCTACTACCATCTGGTAGTAGATAGAGAACCAGTAAGTACTACAACATGGTATAGAAACGTGTCTATGTGATCACCACTCAAATGTCTACATGGAGACAGAACAAGAGAGAGGGAACCTACAGGGCCTCTTGTAAGGCCTGAATCAATCTACTGACTCAGATCTACAAAACAGGGAGCAAAGTATGGGTTTATACCTTTCATAACATGGTGACTACACCTGCTAGTAACTGTAGTTTATTAGATGACTCAAAATCAATTCACCTATTTAACTGCTGCTTCCTGATTTGCACATATGTGTAGAATGGAAAGAATGAGCTTTGGGTAAGAAAGTTAACTTTCTACCCTTTCATGATATGCTAAACTCTTAAGATTGTATATATAGGTATAGCATTGTGTAGGTTATTAACAATATTTTATTTCATCTATATCATAAGAAGAAATGAATTTCAGAAGAAGAAATGAATGATTTTTAAGTTTGCTTTTATTTATTTATTATTTTTTGTGGGTGGTACGCGGGCCTCTCACTGTTGTGGCCTCTCGCGTTGCAGAGCACAGGCTCCGGACGCGCAGGCTCAGCGGCCATGGCTCACGGGCCCAGCCGCTCCGTGACATGTGGGATCTTCCCGGACCGGGGCACGAACGTGCGTTCCCTGCATCGGCAGGTGGATTCTCAACCACTGCGCCACCAGGGAAGCCTGCTTTTATTTTTGAGCAGTAAAGAAATCATCTCATTCCTATTTGCTAGAAGCCAACATAACTCTGTTGTAATTATTAATCACTGAGAGCCGCATGCTTATCATGTGTCCTGTAGAAGCTAGTATAATACCCAGGTTTAAAAATTAGAAATTCATAAAAGTTTCATGCTCCAAATGAATAAGCTCTCTTGAGTTTGCATGTTGTAGACTGAGTATCATCACCCTAGGATATTATTTCCATTATATGATTAGCTCTTCAAAATTCTAACTACTTTATTGAACAGTATCAAATCCTTCTTTTTATATTCAGTGTCATTTTCTGTGATTGAATTGAATAATAACCATTATTCATAATTCCATTAATTACTTATTTTTACTAAAAAGCCTCATCGCAATGACTAATATATCCCTCTTAGGGCTTGTTAACATGACACCTCGAATAAAGCACTCAGTGTCTGGTAGCAAGATGTACTTCTAACCTTCCTAGTATTGAAGATGCCCATTAATAGTACTTTTAACCTCTAGTGAGGGAAATAGGAGATGCTGGAATTGATATGTATTTAAGTTTAATCATCAAAGCTTCCATAGAACTCTATATATTTTGTTCTTATTCACATCTAAATGAAACTGCCTTTTTGTAATATATTCCTTTAGGAGAAACAGGGTAATTCTTACATACTTTTCAACATGCTAAGTTGAAATGTTGTATTTCCTAAGACAATAGGAAAGACTTTCTATAATTCCATAAGAACAAGTCCAAATAATATCCAGCATTAAAATTATATTCATAGCTTTTTTATTTCCTTTCACCTAATGATGATTGATGAACACCTGTTAATTCAGGGTATAAAAGATTTTTGCTGATAGTTTATCTTTTTATGCTGCCTTAATACATGTTTCATTAGGCAAACTTTATTAAATATTTACTATGGGAACAGCCTTGTGAGTAAAAGGAAGAAATACAATATTGAGAATATGCAACCAGCTTTCTTCAGTAGCTTATATTGTGGTAGAGGAGCTTATAATGAATTCTTTAAATTGCTTTTTCAAGCTGAAGTTCTTCCTTGTTATCAATAAAATACCGGTTTGGGGAAAATAGGAGTAAATATTAAATTAGTGAATTGTGAGGTTTCTTGGCAAATCTTAAAGAAACAAATTATCACCACAATCAAGCATTAGCTTGACATATCCATCACCTCACAGAGTTAACATTCACCACCACCAATATCCCACCTTCATAAGGATACTTACCTACTCCCTTAGCAAATTTCAAGTATACACACTGTGGTGTTAACTGGCACCACCTGTTCTTTGGATTTCTAGAGCTTACTCATCTTGCAGAGGTGAAACTTTGACTATTTGACTAACATCTCTCCATTTGCCCCTCCCTCCAGCGCTGACAACCACCCTTCTACTCTCTGTTTTTGTAAGTTTGACTATTTAAGATTCCATACATAAGTAAGATCATTTCATAATGTATGCATATATTAAAACATCAAGTTGCACACGTTAAATATATACAATTTTTATTTGTCCATTTTACAAGCTGAAAAAAAAAGACTCAAAATGAGAGACATTGAAAATCATTAATAAGATCTGACAATTATTTTTTTAATTTTTATTAAAATATAGTTGATTTAGAATGTTGTGTTTCAGGTGTAAAGTGATTCAGATATATATATATATATATGTATATATATATATATTATTTTTTTACATTCTCTTCTATTATAGGTTATTACAAGATATTGAGTAGAGTTCCCTGTGCTATACAGTAAGTCCTTGTTGGTTATTTATTTTACATATAGCAGTGTGTATTTGTTAACCCCAAACTCCTAATTTATCTCTCTCCTCCCTCCCATTGGGTAACCATAAGTTTGTTTTCTGTCAGAGTCTATTTCTGTTTTGTAAATAAGTTTATTCGTATCCTTTCTTTAGATTCCACATATAAGTGATATACTATATTTGTCTTTCTTTGTCTGACTTACTTCACTTAGTATGATAATCTCTAAGTCCATCCATGTTGCTGCAAATGGTATTATTTCATTCTTTTTTATGGTTGAGTAATATCCCACTGGGTATATATATATATATATACCACATCTTCTTTATCCATTCATCTGTCAATGGACAATTATTTTTATTTAAAGTTTGTTTACCCGTATTACCTCCTTTTAACCAGTAAAGCAGTGGTGTATTTTAAGCATTGAACACAGACAGTGGAGACTTGTTGTGCCTTATCCTCCTACGGTGTGATTTAGGGAACTCCCAGACAAGGCAAAGCCAATCAAGAAAAAATCATGGTGCTTCCTCACATTTCTAGGGAAAAGGTCTAACCTTGCACTTAATTGAGGGATCATTAAACTCATTGGCATTTCTTGAGCAAAAACCTATTCTCTTTTTTGAGAGTTTATAGATAAGATGATTTGTAAATAATTTATTTTCTTTTACAACCAGGATAATCTGAAGTATAATTTAACATCATGTATGTAGTACTAACTATAAAACTGAAATACAATGATTTAAAAAAAAACAATCTTCAAAATGTTGCAAATCGTTGCTTTTCTGTGTCTTTTAGAGCTGCAGTGTTTATTTTGCAAACTTGTTCTGGCCTTTTACTTCATGACATCTGGTAAACTTTACTGATAATCAAAGCTGAATAACTTATAACATCTACAATCAGAATGCAATCAAATCTGATGAAAAAACATTACACATGCTTATTTCATTCCTATATATATATAGTTTTTTTTTAATGAACTATTTTTAAGTGCTGCTATTTAACATCTTATCCTGTAGCTCTAGAATTAGAAAAGTTCTTTTTGTTACTGATGTCCTGGCATGAATGGGAGTGTTCAAAATTAATGTGGTATTAATGATGGCAATTAAAATCCAGGTCTTTATGTTTTATTCTGCTTGTCCTTATCTCCATTCTAATACTGATTTGGGGGTTAATACAGGTATTTGTAGGAAAACTGCATTCTGAGGAGTCACTTCTAAATACTTGGCAACCAAAATGTTACTAAATGAAAATTAATTGCTTTTCATAAAAAAAGGACATTTTACAACACTGTGCAATCATATTAAAATAATGACTGGCATTACTAATGGAAATTAAATGTGGTCTGGGTGTTCTGGCAGCATAGCCTGGGAGCTAGGTTTGCATGTCGAAGTGTAATTTCTACCCCCGTTGAGCAGAATTTTATTCTCAAAATAATTAGTTCTGTCAAATAATTAATGTTGTTGACAGGACTAAGTTGAGAATATGCAACCTCCCTCACATATATTATAATTATTGGGAATGACAAGATGATATTAAACAATAATCTTCAATTCTGGCTGTCAAACTTGATTGGATAGTTTCTTTTAATACTGAGGTTCATGTTAATAACCTTGAATGTAACATATAAGTCATCATCTGCAATGCTGTTTACATATGGAATGTTCATTGTACTCATCGAATTTACTCTGTGTGTGTGTAGGAAATGTTACTGTTTTTACAAAACACTGCAGTTCACAAGGAGATAAGTTCTAGGCCAACATTCCAATTTTAATATACTATTTTCTAAGACTCCTTAAAATGATGCAGTTATATAAATTTATGTGTTTCTTTTGCTCTTCAAACTCAAATAACATTTAAAAAATACATACTGTTACCCTTCAAATGTCATTTACACATCCAATTTAACTTTCTTCATAGATTTTTTAGAATGTTAGAAATAATGAATCATGTCTTATATACACATTCACACACAATTGATTTGCCAACGTAATTCTTTATAAAACTGTGAAACTTTGTGATATTACAATTCAAGTCATCAAAATACTTCCTATTTAATATTATTCTGTTACGTCCATGGTCAATGCAATAAGACATAAACATAATAACATATTTCAGAATGATGATTTCCCGCAGACAAAATGAAAACCAATTATATAAACCAAAAAGAACACATTATAATAAACATGTGTTCAAGAAAGTTAGAGTATATTAATCTATTGATCTATGTCTATTTTTAAGTCTGCATTTCTATCTTTCTGTCTCAGTCTCATAAAATCAAGATCTTTGGGGATGGAGCCCAGCTGTCATCTTTTTAGAAACTCCTTACGTGGTTCTTTTGTACTTCCAGGACTGGGACCTATTGATCTGTAATTTAAAAATTAGAACTTTACTCAAGGATTTTAAAAGAAGCCTTAAGTAAATTAATATATACCAGCCATGTTTCTAGGAGGCAAGATTGACTATTGTAAAGATATAGATTTTTTTCAAATTAATTTATAGTTTGTATAGCAATCCAATGAAATACCAAATTCTTAAACAATTTGGGAAGTGACAAATTATTCCAAAGTTCTTATCTAAAAGTATATAGTTACATTTCTATACACTATTTAAAAGAAACGTAGTAAGAGTAGCACTTTATATATTCATACAATACACATCTGTACATACAATAATTAGCATAATCCTCATGTGTATAAGAAATGTATTGCAACCATTGGCTAACCAAATTATTGTTCAGTGAATGGTGTTGGAATAATTGGCTGTTCTTAGGGGGGAAAATCAGATGAAGATACAGAAAAATCAGGTACATCCCTTGATCAATTTATTTTTATTCTAGGAATCCATAACAAAGTTAAAAATTAAAGTGCACAAAGATGTAGACTTACTTATGATTAGTAATAGGGAAAAATAAGCAACTCTAAAATTCCAGTAATTATTAAATTCCCATGACAGAAAAGTCTAAAAATAGAATACCAAAATTTTATTTTTAAAAAACTGAAATAAGAAATAAATTGGAAAGAAATATGACAGAATTAATTATATCCTTTGGGGGTTATTTTTATTCTTGTGTGTTTTTAGTTTTCTTAGTTCCCATGTGCTTTTAAACAAACATGAACTTATCATGAGTTAAAAAAATATATATCGAATACTATATATGGGAGTTAATTTATTCACTAAAACTTTTAAATTTCACTGAATATAATAAAATTATCTAAAAAATGGCTGAAAATATTGCTGTATGGGAAGACTTAATATCAAAATGTCTTTTCTAAAAATTTAATCTGTATATTAAATTCAGATTCCATCAAAGACCCATTTTTTTAAAATGTAATCATTTGGTACCTCCAGTGTCATGCTGAATAGAAGTAGTCATGGGGAACATACTTGGATTTTTCCCAATCATTGAGGGAAAAACTTCAAGCTCTCACCTTTAAAAATGATGTCTAGGACTTCCCTGGTGGCACAGTGGTTAAGAATCTGCCTGCCAATGCAGAGGACATGGGTTCGAGCTCTGATCTGGGAAGATCCCACATGCCACGGAGCAACTAAGCCCGTGCACCACAACTACTGAAGCCTGTGCTCTAGAGCCCGCGAGCCACGACTAGTGAGCCCGAGCGCCACAACTACTGAAGCCCGTGTGCCTAGAGCCCGCGCTCTGCAAGAAGAGAAGCCACCACAATGAGAAGATGGCACACCTCAACAAAGAGTAGCCCCTGCTCACCATAACTAGAGAAAGCCCGCACCCAGCAAGACCCAACACAGCCAAAATTAAATAAATAAAATTTTAAAAAATTATTTAAGAAAAGATGTCTAGTGTTGATTTTTTCTCAGCTTTATCGAGATTTAATTGACATATAACCTTGTGTAAGTCCTTTTAAGGTGTACAGTATGATGATTTGATACATGTATATAAAAGACCCAATCTTTTAAAAAGCTGGAAAAATAATGTACAGTATATTGTGAAGAATGAATTGGAGAGAAAAATTTGAAAAGGAAAAACATTAAAGAATTTTTTGACCCATCCATTTTGATATCAGAATGTTGGCATAGCAATAGATAAAATATTATTAACTAGAAAGAAATTCCAGAGAAATTTTTGATTACTGTGAGAATTTAATGTATTAAGAGGCCTCATTTGTTTCCAATGGAAGAAATGGTAGTATAGTTGATAAATAACATTGATATATTGGGCCATCCATCTATAAAAAAACTCAATTCTACCTTTAAACCTATAAAAATAATGAAAACAAACCAAAAATATCCAGAAGATTGTAAAGATTCAAAAGTGAATATTAATTATTCAAGTATTAAACAGATATAAGAAAGTATATTAATCAAGATATGAAAATGATTTAAAGGAAAATATTAATATACCTAATTTCATAAGAATAAAAATGCCTTGCTGATGAAAGTCACCATAGAATCAAGATACAAAGAGAATACTGGGAGATACTTAAGTAAAATAAAGAATTACTATGGTTCTTGTGCAAAGAGCACCTAAAAATTGATAAGAAAAATACAACTAATGTAGTTTAAAAAAATAGACAAATTATGTTAAAAGGAAATTCAAAGGGAGGAAAAGCATATGGATAATAAATATATGAAATGTTAAAAATCATTAATAGAGAAATGTAAAAGGAAATAACAATGAGCTATCTATTTCACCCATCAGATTGGCAAAAACTAAACTTTTAATAATATTGAATGCTTTTGTGGCAATGGAAAAATTGGTACCCTTACATGTTTCCGGTGGAACTGTGAGTTGCTATGAATAATAATTTTGGAGTTAAGATCACCATATCTAATTAAAATTTTAAAAAGTATATAATTTTACCCAGTAATCACGTTTGATAATTTTTCTACATAAACAAAAATGCCAATATATTAATCATACATGCATCGAATGTTTTTGCGGTATGCGGGCCTCTCACTGTTGTGGCCTCTCCAGTTGCGGAGCACAGGCTCCGGACACGAAGCCTCAGGGGTCATGGCTCACGGGCCTAGCCGCTCCGCGGCATGTGGGATCTTCCCAGACCGGGGCACGAACCCGTGTCCCCTGCATCGGCAGGCGGACTCAACCACTGCGCCACCAGGGAAGCCCTGCATCGAATATTTTTAAATTATTTATTGCAATGACAAAAATAAAGTGTTTGCATGGTAATGGTATAAGGGACTGGTTAAACAAAATATATTTAATCTGTTGTAGAAAATATTATGCAAGATTTAAAAAGAATAAGTAACTTTATATATACTGACTTGAAAGGATGTCCATATTGTATTGTTAAGTAACATAAGCAAGTTGCAAATAACGTGTATGATATGATACTCAAGTGTGTTAGGTAAGTTATAGCATATACATAGACAAACAGACACATGCACACATGTATACACACCAAGTAAAGCTATACTGTTTCAGATTTAATTAGTCAAAAACAATCAGTACAGAGAAGAAGTGAACCAGTGTACTTTAGCACTTATTCCCTTGGCCCCAAGGTCATGAGCTGGGAGACTGGAGAGGCTCAATTATTGCCACTCCCGCACTCCTACTCTTTTATACTGAACGTATAAATAACTAATTGGGAAAAATTTTAAATTGTCGATTTCTGTTATGCTGTATATTGACTCACCTGTCTTTGGAGTCAAATTCAGTATCAACAGCACTTCATTCCCATCTGAGGGAAGAAAGGAGAGTCAGATGCTGCCTATCCATGAACAGTACATCTGCCTCCATCTTTTCAGCATCCTAGGATTCCCATTTACCATCAGCCTGCACTGGATTCTGATTCAATACCTTTTAATCTTCTTGGTTCTAAAATAGAGTTTCATCCGGGCTCCGCAATTCCAGAAACATTTCCCTCTTTCATAATGCTTTTGTGCCTAAAAATTTGATATATTCCTATATACATTTTTTTGTCTATGTTTATATATGCTTCAAACAAGATGGGCAAATACACATTAAACAATTCATATTTTAATGGAGAGAGAGGAGAGATGTGTTAATATTGAAAGAAAAGATTAATTTTTATCTATAATTTTTTTCCTGCGTTGTTTTACTTGTCATATACTAACAGTAAATTGTATGATTTTTATCAGTTAAAAAACATTTCATGAAAAGAAATAACTAAAATTAAAAAATATATAGAATAATGTGGAGATTTTTGGATGATTTAATATTAAATGAAAATAATCTAAAATTGCATGAGATTAGAAATATTTTTCAAAAGGTAATCCCAAAATAGAATAAATAAATAGCCGTAAGGGAAATTTATTAAAATTTTAACAATAGTTGTTAGGTGGTAAGGTTAAAAAGATAAAGTTCATAAAAATGTTGGCAGTAGTATATTGTGCATAGAATCACTGAATATATGGTGACTATTTTTGTTTATTTTCTAATTTTTACTCGTGTAATTATCATTATGTGTTTAAGCTTGTTTTTCTATTTTGTGTATCTTCTTTATATTTGTTAGCATATTGTGGTACAGAACTTCATAATTACTATTTAAATGGTAGCAGTGACAAAGTTAACATTGATTAAATTGACCATGACATTAGAATGATACTATTCTCTGCAACTCCTGATTTGTTTTTATGCATCATTGTTTTTTTTGCTTTATGACCAACTCTGTTCCAACTAGATCACCATGCTGTAAGTAATATTTTAAGTGTTTACTATGTACCCAGGCATTGTAATAATTGCCTTCATCTTCTTTCTGGGTTTCTGAGAAAAGTGACATCATTATCCTAAATTTACAAATAGAGTAAACAAAGGTGAAGTAAGTTACATATCTTTCTCAAAGACATGCAACTGCTGGGAAATTGTGCTGCCATTTGAACCAAGGTCATTTGATTCCAGATTCTATGATTTTAGTATTCTGTTTTTGCCTCCAGGTCTGTAATTTAATTCATAGAAAATTGGATTTTTCTAAGTTTTATCTTTGTCATTAATTATTACAAACTTTATAATTCAAATTATCATTTGCTAAAGCACTGGTAATCAAAATATTTTATGAAGTATTAGGTTATTAGATTTTTTCAGATTTGGAAATATATTTATTTATGCTAAATGAAACAATGATTTTTCTTATGACAAGGAAGTTAAGTAGTTTTTTCTAAATCCCATTAGGATTAAAAATGGTTTTGAAATTTTAGTCAAATAATAGATTAGGTTGCAGTAGACTAATTTCCAATTACTTTGTATTTTGTCCAAAAATATGGTTTAAATTATTCAGCAGATAAAAAAATAAATCTACATTCATAAGATACACGTACTATTTGTGACCTTTAAATAGCTTAGTTGAGATGGAATAAAAATAAAAATGTACCTGGTTGAAATATCATTTTTAGATTGCATCCTTTCAGCCTAAATCAATCTGTTCTTTAAACTTTCATGATACCTGATATTTTGCTCTCTTCTGAAGGTAGCAAAGGCAATATAAGTTTCCACATCTGAAACCTGTCATAAGGCAGAGCTCAGTTTAACCAAAAACTGTATAGACTTATGTAATCAGAGAAAAGCTGTCATCTAGTTGGTGTTTATCTAGAAACCACTATACTTTGACAAATGTGTCTAGAACATACGATAGAACTGTTTTTTCTTTTTTCCCATCGACATGGTAAATTAATGATAGTGGAGTTTGTATTGTCCTCCACTATTTCTACTCTGCACTTTCCCTGCCCCATCTCCTTTTCTTAAAGAAAAACAAAAATGTTCTAGAATTACTAGGATACTATCCCCAAAGCCTATTTATCCATCAGATCTAGAAACATAATTGTTTGAGTTAGAGATTCTGTTTTGATTGATTCTTATTAACTTCAGGTGCACAGAATTAAACTAATAATTCTTGGTTGATGAGACAGGCATTATTGGTCCATATGTGACCCATTTTATTTTAATTAATTATTTAATTATCAGATACTAAAATCTAATTATGAATTCTTCAAATGTGTCATTCTTAGTAAAGCAATATGCAGAGATTGTGGCTGGGTGGGATAAACTAATAGTTTTCCAGTCTAAAATGCAGGCTGTGGCATCTGGTTAGTATCTTGCAATTAGGAGGAAATAAAAAGGTCCATCTAAGTACAAAGTATATTAATTTGCCATTAAGGATGGATTGTCAAGTCTCATTAAGCACATAGGGTTTTTCTTTGCTCCTTTCCTGCTCTGTGACACAGGAGATAAGCCTGAGTGACTTTACAGCTAACAAAGGTTTATATTTCCCTCCAATGGCAGGGCACAGGTTTGACACAGAGGTCTTACCCTGTATTCACAGAGGTGAGCTTTAGCCAATGACTTTGGACATTGGCATAGACAATTACAAGCTATTTGCTTGGGTTTATATTTCACACAGTAATTATTAGGTCCTTATAACAGTATATTTCACAATTAGCTAAAAGAGAATTTTAAATTTTTGCTCTGGAAGGCCTTGTATACAAAGTTAACCCTTTCTGAAGGAGGGAAATCAAGGACATATTTCACTAGTTGATACCTGGCAGTAGATTAATGACTGACATTTCCAAGACTGTGTTGAAGAATGTAAATAAATACTAAACTTGATGCATTAGAGTCAATGTGCTCTTGTCTCTATCATTATAAAGGGAAATGATTCAGAGAAAAAATTAAAGGAAGTCATGTTAGGCACATGGAAAAGGTCTTACAGAACTTCAGAAACACTATTTTTTTTTAAAGATTATTATCCCTCAGAATAGAATTCTCATACAATTTAATGTTCAGGTTTGCACACCTTGAAAAGAAAGTAAGATCCTCTAATTTGTGAACAAGGTAAACACTTTTCCAAGTATTACTTTTGACGGTCACTAAAGTTACAATGAATGAGTTAATCCAGTGGTTTATACTAAAATACATCGCAAACAGAAAGAGTGTTATATAATATAAATGCTGCTAAATTAGGTGTTAACTGGTCCCCAGTACTCAGCTCTGTAGCTGCATGATCAATATCACTGGATATTTGAGCTTTAGTTGGTTTCTGTGTAAACAGCACCAGTGATACAAGTCCCATCTACTTCACAAGGTTATAAAAATCAATGAGATAATAGTAATTAAGCATTTCGTGAGCTTCAAATTACTATATAAATATAAACATAAGCTAAATAAAAATCTCGAAAGGAACTGTAGTGTGACAGATATGCTGATCATTAACATTTATTAAATGAGTACTATTTGCTAAGTACTGCACAAATTATCTGTAATATTTTTTTAAAACTGAATTTTTCAAAGTTTGCCTTGTGATTGAGTTTTATCTTATAAAATGTATAACCCATTTTACTCAGAGGAAATCAAGAATGCGAAGTTAAGCATTTTGCCTTAGATCAGGGGTCCCCAACCCCGAGACCACGGACCGGTACCAGTCTGTGGCCCGTTAGGAACCAAACCTCACAGCAGGAGGTGAGCAGCGGGGAAGCAAGCAAAGCTTCATCTGTATTTACAGCCACTCCCCATCGCTTTCATTACCACCTGAGCTCCACCTCTGTCAGTTCAGCGGTGGCATTAGATTCTCATAGGAGCGTGAACCCTACTTGAGCTGTGCATGCAAGGGATCTAGGTTGCACACTCTTTATGGGACCCTAATGCTGGATGATCTTAGGTGGAGCTGAATCAGTGATGTTAGCACTGGGGAGTGGCTGGAAGTACAGATTATCATTAGCAGAGAGGTTTGACTGCACAGAGACCATAATAAACCAATGCATTTGAATCATCCCAAAACCATCCCTGCCCCCGTCCTTGGAAAAATTGTCTTCCACAAAACTGGTCCCTGATGCCAGAAAGGTTGGGGACCACTGCCTTAGATTATGATTCTTAAGCTACCACTATTTCTATTGTACCAGGCTGATGATGCATTGTAAAAATTCTAATAATAAAGGAGTTCAAACAAATCTTTTAAACTCAGACATATTTTATAAAATTTAAGAATTAATTATAAGAAGGATATACATAAACATGTTAGATGAACATGAATGTGACTATAGTTTGTAAATAAATAAATAAATTTTGGATTCCCCAAATATTGTTCTGCTTACACATTTGCTTGCCAAAATACCTTTAGAAAAAATATATACATAGCATGTTGATTTTATATATATATATATATATATATATATATAATACTATAAAAGGTATCTGGTTGGAGAAAGAGACATTTCTAAAAACAACACAATGCATTATATGCTACAGTTTAAAGAATTGGGGGGTTATCTGCCTGGATGGACACATCTAGGGTTGATGTGTCCACTCTGGTTCACTAGGATTGATGCTAGTACTTCAATAGGGTTCTTCAAAGGAGAAGATCTTCTCAGAATGAGAAGGAATTGCATGTTTTTGAGTTGCTCTGCTTCTTTGTCAAATCCTCCAATATTGAAATTTTGAAATGAATTGTGATACTGAATGAGGTATAATAGCATGATGGACTGGAATGAGGCCCACTTTGGTCTGAATCTGAACTCCACTGCTTTGTAGTTGTGTCACTTCAGACAAGTTAGCCTCTGTGTGCATCATTTGTTTGATCTCTGCAACGTGAGTAACACTGCTTGCTTGCTGTTTTTTTTTTTTTTTTGATTTAGTGACAACTTATGAACTATCTAGGACAGTCTCTGACAAATGCCCACTGAAGGGCAACTGTTAATAACCCAACACAGAACTGACAGGATGAAGTCTAGCTAAAACCTTGATAGTTCTCCTGGTTTTGTTTGTTTGTTTTGTTTTTCCCCTTGGTTACTCTTTCTTTTCTTTTTCTCTTCTTAATTTTCAGACAACGAAAAGCTATTCTTCTGGGTTTTTTTGTTGTTGTTATTGTTGGTTTTTTGTTGGTTTGTCTCATTTCCTTGCTTAGAGGTTATAACTTATGACTTACACACCCAACTTAGATTGTGCCTCTTCTCTGTATACTGTGTGTACAAAAGCGAAACATATGTAAGCCCGGATATTGTTGAAGTATTACTTTTTTAACTGTATTGACAGGTAATAAGGATTAGTTGTCCATTGACTGTCAGTCCTTACATTAATGCCTTAGTGAAGAAACTTACCAGCCAGAAGACACTATTTAAGAAATGATGGTGTCCATGGGGGTTGTGGCTGCTGATTCTCACTGAGGTTTGTACTCCACAGTGCACAAACTCATGATTTTGAGCCATTTCTTGAACATCCTTCTTTGAGGTTTGGTATCAGGAAATGTAATATCTTGTTACATTTAGATAAGGTTTCACTGGTTTAGTTTTTTTAAATGATGCATATATTCTAAATTAACTTTCTTGCTGATAATAACTATAATAGATATAAATCAATTACCTCATGAAATATAAAATATGGAAGGAAATTAATATTAATGAAAATGTATCTAATATAAACTCCTTCTCTGAAGATAAGAAACACCAATGTGTGACACCCACCTAGGTGTCCTGACCTACTTTAGCTTTACAAAGTAAGGAAGTACAATGCTGCTTCCTCTAAATAATAGTATACTTGGGAATTTACTATCACTGAAGAGTCAGAAGAGCTAATAATGTGGTAAGACCTTCTTAATGTCAGATTTTGTTTGATCTCCAAGTGTTTTTAAAGTTTAACAATGGACATCAGTTTTATCTTACTCTAAGAATGGACATTATGAGCCTTCACCGAAATTCTAAGCAGTCTTTGTGTTGTGCGTGGCTTGCACACAACGTGGGCTACCCCAGAAAAGACACAGGGTTTCGCAGATGCTAGCATTATTACAGATGAGGAAGTCCTCTGGAGAGCCCTTGGAGTTCTAACAGGTGGTCCTCTAGAAGTGGCTGTTATATGTAAAGTGTTTTATGGAAACTCAGAGATAATCAGATAACACTACAGATAATGCCCACTAAATATGCAATAGGTAAGAAAGTATCAGCACTCTTTTAAAAATCATTTTGCCTTCTGGACTCTCAAGACTATAAAATCTACTTATATATTACAATATCTATGTTTTTCTGTATAAATCTTTGAAAAGTTGAGGACCTTACTGACTGTGTTTATGACCCTAAGTGACATTCAAGTTTATTTTACCAAATAAACTACACAGCTATCAACTAAACAATAGCTACAAAGGGATAGCTATTATTTCTAAATATACTTTAGTAAAATACAGGCTTTTTTTTAATATCATGGAGGGAACTACTCCCCATCCAATTTTCTTAATAGCTCTTATTTCCTGTTTGAATCTATTGTGTATTGTGGGTGTTAAAATGTTTTCATAGTGAGGAATGTGTTTTTACACCATTTTAAAATAATGAGATCCATTTCCAGTATGGAATTGCATGTCCCTTAATTCAGTATTGAGTACATATTCCTTTCAATGCTGTTCACAAAAATTGTGAAGATGTTTAAAAGCATACCATTAAAAATAGTAGTCAAAAGTATTTCTTACATATATCAGATTCTCAAAATTGTGCTTTTTTCCTCCAGAAATATGATAATCCCTGCCAGATTGTGTATTTCAATCTATTTAGTTTACATGTGTATTTAACTTATATAGACTCTTCTATTTGATTTAGATGGTTTGCACATGCCAAGAAGGACAGTAATCATTCTTTGCATGTATAGGATATGTATATATGGAATAAATTTTCAGTTGAAAATTATATATATGGAATATATAGTATGTATATGTGTGTGTGTGTGTGTGTGTGTATACACACACACACACATATACATGGAAAAATTTCAGTTGACACAACTGGGAAAAAAACATAGCTCTTGCCAATGAGATATGACACAGCCTTTTACAAATGTTAACCTGTCAGAAAGATTTTTCTCCTCCAATGGAATCTCTTACTGCTTCTGTCAGGAATTTTGACTCTCAACACAATTCATCATACAATCATTGAAGGCAATGAATTTACCAACGAATATTGTCTTATAAAATTATCTCAAAGGTTAAAAATAATAATCTAATTGCTATTTGTCTGGTTGGGGAGTTGGAGTGGTAGTGTTGATGTAGAAGTATATATTTAATTCAAACTAACAACATCAATAAGAACTAAAAAGAATTTTAGACACTATTTCAATCATTCATTCATTTTTTAAAATTTTTCATTTACAAATTTAAATGAACTCAGTGAGAGTTAAGCATCTGTGGTATTCAAAACCCTGAGCTAAATTATATCACAGAGTTAAAATGTATATTATATATAGGTGTGTCTATATATGTATATACACATGTAATGGATAATATATTTCATTCCTGCATTTAACTTAGTAAGAAAATAAGAGACGTGTGAAAGGATAGATATAGGCCATAAGTAGTTCACTTTGATCCTACACATTTTCCCCTAAGTTGTCTATAAGGTCAAATGTACAACCATTTTATGCCTATTTGCAAAATTTTATATAATTCATTGACCAGAAAATTAAATATCTTAATTGAAACCATAACCTGAAGAAGGTATTTTGTTGCTTACATTTGGACCTGCATGAATTCTTCTAGGATTATAGTTTGAAATATTTTAAATAATAATATGTTCTGAGAAAAATTCATATATGAAGTTTGTTTTGAAACTCTTCAGTGACAACTCTATTGAACCAAACTTTCATGTCAACCCAAGGTTAAGAGTCTCTTTAACGTCAAGAAAAGCTAGAATACCTTAACTGCAGGACAAAGACTGTATAAAGCAGGAGACTCTACACCATTCTCCACTTCTCAGGTGTAAGCCTCCCTGGGTGTCCAGTCCCCAGGAGGATATCTCACTGCAAATTGTTTCCCTATCCAGGGTGGTGTTCCCTTTAGCTGCGATCCAGGTTTCATATGTGTGAGACACACAGAGCTGTTCTGCCTGCACCTTGTCATGTTGGCTTAGTACAGACATTTGTAAATTATAAACCATTTCTATCAGTGTGCATGTATGTGTGTGTGCAACTTACCATATGAATATTAATTTCTATCTGTTTCATCACCTTGGAAGCTAATAGAAGCCCAATGCAGCATATTTCTGAATACCTACAGTAGTCTGCATACAATTGGCCAATCTCTGAAATCTGACTTTCCCAGAATTTTACCCCCACAGACTATCTCATTATTTCTAGCAGAAATTATATCATTATTTGCAGCAGCATCTCAAATTTATAGAAGAAATTTCTAATATAAATGTTCAAAAAGAGCCCTAACCAACACTATTACCTGAGTACATGAAATGTACACTCCAGATGAAGCTTAGATCCACATAATTCTTGTGGTCCCTCTGTAGGCTATTGCAGACGTTGCTTGCAAAATCAAGAACTCAAAGAGAAGATGTATAAAACATGAAGGTTATTTCGGAAATTTTATGTACAGACCAAAACACTAGAACTTCTATAGCATCAGCCCTTGACAATGATACTCAAGGGCTAGGTCATATTGCCAAAGGCAAGATACCTGTAGAATCACAACTGCTCATGAATACACAGACTCAACCAAGGCTGTGATGAGTCACATGTTAATTAAAACCTCTCCAGTATGTTGATTCACAAGAACCCCTTTTGAGAACAGCGTGCTGACTTTAAAGTTGCAATGATCTCAGATATAATATTATTTGAATCTGTGTCACTCTGTGTCTCTAGAATTCCCTGTAAAAGCACTCCGGGAAACATCTGGTATAAAGCACTAGAAATCAGAGTCCAAATCCAGCCTCAGAGAAGTTATCAGATTACCAGAACATTGCCTGAGAATCTGGAAGCAGTCAAAGGGGAGATGTAAATTATCCTTGGGTCAACTCTATGTATCTGAAAATGGATAAATGTAATTTTCACTGAAGAAAAATAATCTAGGGAATAACTTTCTAACCTATCCATGTATTCTGAATAATAACTCAGCGAACATTTTTTAATGAATTCCTGTGTGCCAAATACTGTATTTAGTGCTTTACTGCATCTCTTTTAAGTCTCTTAGGAGTCGTATCAGTAATTGCTATTGTTATTCCTAAATTTCGGGTAAGAAATGAATATCAGAGGTTAAATAACTGCTCAAAGTTACTCACCTAAAAGGAGGCAGAGCTGAGACTGGAATCATTGTGTGTGTAACTCTAGTGACAGCATTCTTTAAAAGGTAGGTTTCCTCCTCAAGTCTGACAAGTTATACTAGTTATGCCAATATTAAAAGCTACTCTATATGTGTTACCAAGTCCAAGCTTGTACTGCTTGCTGCACAACAGGTCAATAAATCGAGAGACAAGTTGTTGGGGAGTAATAGCGACTTTATTCAGAAAGCCAGCAGACTGAGAAGATGGTGGACTAGTGTCCCAAAGAACCATCTTACCCAGGTTTGGATGCTAGTTTCTTTTATAGAACAAAGATTGAGGAGGTGAAGCAGTAAAGTAATAAAGGTGATAGTTGCTGCAAATATTTCCTGGTTTCAGCCAGGCTTAAAGGATGTTAATTTCTTATTTCCTGCAGCCTTTCATGGTGGGTCTGGTCAGAATGTTTTTTGTGAACTGAACAAAGGTATTTTAGCTTAAAGTTCAGGCATGGAAGGCGAGGTTCCCAGAGATGAGCCAGTATATATGCTTTAAGTTATAGGTAACAGCAGTTTAGTGATTAACTTGTAGCGAAACAAATAGAATGCAAAGGTTAAAGTAAAAAAAAAAAAAAAAAAAACAGATCTAGGGCTTCCCTGGTGGTGCATTGGTTGAGAGTCCGCCTGCCGATGCCGCAGAGCGGCTGGGCCCGTGAGCCATGGCCACTAAGCCTGCACGTCCGGAGCCTGTGCTCCGCAACAGGAGAGGCCACAACAGTTAGAGGCCCACATACCACACAAAAAAAAAAAAAGAAAAGAAAAAAGAAAACAGATCTAATATGGAGTCATATTTGTTCTTCCTTATTGAATGTGGAGACTGCAAACATCTAGAGAATTAAGACACTTAAGTGGCATAGTTATGTCTTACCTAGAGTCAACCCTCTTCTTACCTATTATTTCAGGAGTAAGGTCTTAACAAATGTTAACTTTTACTAAGCGTATGAATGGGTGATCATTAATAATAATCCTATAGCTTTTATTCAGAAAAGGGAATCCATAATTTTTAATTTCTACATCACTTGGGATTTTCTAATGTTTTGTGGAGATTCTGCCTTAGATAGCTAAGGGGAGGGGAGAATTGGGAAGTCTTGATTGTCATCATAGAAAATTATATCAACAGGGCTGGGATTTATTCCACCAAGGAGAAATTATGTTCTGAATTAGCTTTTTCAATACGTGGGTTGCTAGATGCTATCATGAATAACACTGCATCTGCCTTCATAGCTGTGGAGTTTAAGGAATTTGTAAACAAGAATTTTATCTGATCTAGACATACAGTAGGCATTTTCACTATATCATTTTTATTGCTACTTAATACAACCCCAAACATTAAAGTTTGTGAAGGGAAATTCACCGTTGCACTTATTGTAGGGAATTTATTTATATTTTAGGAGAGTACAGAAATTTCAGGGGATTGGTTGTGTGATTTAAGACCTTTCACTCTAGGGCCAGTCTTCCAAAGCCACATGGATAATGATTGAAAATTGTTCATCTCTGCAGGCAATTTAGTAGCCTACATGAAATCACTTAGTGGTCTGAATTTAACTCCTGAGGGAACAGTCATGACTGACGTTTGAACAAAGAGGACAAGAGTGGAATGGACCTGTTAAGTAGGAGTGAGTGAATTTCTCCTATGGGCATGACAATGTTTACCTCCTGCAATTTAGCTTTAAGTGACCTAAGAGTTTTAAAATGGAGAAGGATGCTTTGTTCAGTGGAGGCATACGGGGGATAAAGCAGAGTTTTATTTCAATGAATACACAAGAATAATTCTCTTACTATTTCTCCATTGCTGGCCTCATATCGTACATCAATTAGAAATGAATATTATGATGCTTTTACTTCGAATCTCCATATTTTCTTTATTATACTTGATTAAGTGAACTACACCATACCATTTACTATTTTGTGAGTCACAGAAGAAGGAAATACAAAGTTGTATGCTTTCTATTCTTTTATATTATTTCAGGGAAAATCTAGTTGGAGTTAGTAAATAGATGGATCTTATAAATTCTGGGAAAAAAATTATCAGAATAATCTCTGGGCATTCTCAAGATACTGTGTTACCTATGTGTCATTCTTAATATAATTTTTAATATAAATCACAGACTGAGTCTTAGCAGTTTGTGGTTATTCCTGTTTCAGCATAATGTGAATAGTTTTGGTGGTGAAGAGGCTTCTCATTATAGAACCCTTGGGCACTGCAGTGATCTGTGTCTTCTTTAAGTAACTTGGAACACTTCTCTGGAAATACTCTAGATCCCAGAGGAAATTAGAGGAAAAGGTAGAACCCTCTCCTTACTACTGTATGTGAATGAATATTTTAATAAGCACTTAAACCAACAGCAGGTATATAATAAGTGCCCTGTGCTTGGTAAATATAAAGTAAGTGTTTTAGAACTGCTTTTGAGATAGTTTTAATAATTTATAGACCATGTTTTAAAATACAAAATCTCCTAAATGGAACCTGTTTAGCAATGTTTATAACAGGCATTACAAAAGAAGAAGGGGGGCTTCCCTGGTGGCACAGTGGTTGAGAGTCCGCCTGCCGATGCAGGGGACATGGGTTTGTGCCCCGGTCCGGGAAGATCCCACATGCCACGGAGCAGCTGGGCCCGTGAGCCATGGCCGTTGAGCCTGCGCGTCCGGAGCCTGTGCTCTGCAACGGGAGAGGCCACAGCAGTGAGAGGCCCGCATACAGCAAAAAAAAAAAAAAAAAAAGTGTTATGTGACAAATAATGAAATGACACTGAAAACTTGTTCCATACTTTATTTTGACTGCGTGGTCCCAGCCCACTGAGGGATCTTTTCAAATAGGTCTTGGTCTCTACTTGGATGTGGTTGACTACTCACAAACCAAGGTACTAGTGCCTCGTGATCCATGGCTCTCTGCCAACTAATGGTTCAAATAGCAGTCAGTGTCATAGGGCTGTGTCTGTCCTTGTTGTATGATCCCTGATAATATAGATGTAGCGCCAATCACAACATCTCCAGTGGTTCAGAGGGAGCTTGTTTCTTAATTTTTCCATTTCCCAAGACCCTTATATCACAAGTGGGTACTAACCCTGATTGACCCATTTCCCCCAGTCAAGTCGAAAGAGTCTAATTATTATTGATTTGACCTCCCTATATAACTCAAAACAATCTTCTGCCTAGGTCATGTTGACCAGTAGAAAGTCATCCTGGAAGCATAATTACAGTCATTATCTTGGACAATTTGTGTGATTAAAGGCTCTATTTTGCATAGAATATCATATGCAGTAAATTTCATAGAATTATATCAATTTGTTCATATTCTAGAGAATATAAGTGTACCTAAGGACTTATAAATGCATACTTTTGAGTTATACCATCATATAGTTTTATCTCTTTGAATCTTTTGGTTTTAAAGTTGTTAGCAAATTTTTCTTATTTGTAAAAAATTCACTGGAATCTTTCACACTGAATGTAGTTATTGGATAAATAGACAATGTTTACATGATCCCTGATAGAATAGATATAATATCAGTCACAACATTTGTAGTGGCTCAGAGGAAGCTTGTTCCAATTGCTGAAAACTCCAAACACAAGTGGGTTCTTAACTTTGGGTGACGTGAGCTTCTATGGACTAAATTATGTCCCCTCAAAATTCATACACTGAAGCCTTAACCTCCAGTGTGATGTTATTTGGAAGAAGGGCCTTTGGGAAGTAATTAGGTTTAGATAAGGTTGTGAGGGTAGGGCTCTCATGGTGGTATCACTGTCTTATAAGAAGAGGAAGACAGGCCAGAGTGCTCTCTCCACCATGTGAGGACACAGTGAGAAGGTGATGTCTGAAAGCCAGGAAGAGAGGTGTTACCAGGAAATGAATCGGTTGGCACCTTGATCTTGGACTCCCAGCCTTCAGAACTGTGAGAAACAAATGTCTGCTGTTTCAGCCACCCAGCCTATGGTAATTTATTACAGCAGTCCAGATGACTCATGCATGAGCAAAGAAAGGAGTTACACTGATATATTCCCTAATTTATCCTTGATGCTTGGCCCTGCCCAACCATGTTCTATCATATTGGCCATGATTTCCATATGGATGTGTCTGATCTCTCACAAACCTAGGTGATGGTCTCTTAAAGACTGTAACCCTCTGCCCAATAATGGTTGTATCTGCAGCAACTCATTAAATGTCTCTCAATAGATGGTTTAACACTTATCATTACTCTGTTTACAAAATTTACTAATTTGCATTTTCCAAAATAATTTTAACTCAGTTTAACACAAAAGTTGATTAATATCCCAAATTCTTAACTAAGTTTGAAATGCTGCCTTACCAATATTCATTGCTTTCCAATTTTATAGTTATAATAACCAATAAAAAATCATTAACTTTTTATAACTATAATTGTTACATTATCTATACTTATATATTTATTTTTTTCTCACCAGTCAACTACTTGATCTCAATCTCTAGATGAAAAATACTTATTTCTCAGTAGCTAATGATTCTTTTCAGATCTACTCACTGCTATGAAGATATTTTAGCTAACATAGTTTGCTTTACAAAATTAATGCCATTTTTATTTATATAGTAATTTTTTCAATTGCTTACACAATTTTATTAAATTTTTATGTTCTGCCTTGAGCTATTGAATGAATTTGCCTCATTTTTTAAACCTTTCTACATCATATTGTCATTTTAAAACATGTTTCTTCCAAAAATATCTCATATTAATCAATTTCTATGAAATTTATCATATCACCTTTATTATTAGTGAGTCCTTATTAAAGAAAACTATTTTATATTTTTAAATATTTTTACACATAGATTTATAGATAAAAAGGAAAATGAAAAATGGGTTTCTAGTTTCTTATATCATGCTACTGTCACAATATTTTACTTGGTTTCTGAGGCACATAGTTTTAAAAAGGTGTAAAAAATAATATGATGTGAATATAATTAATATGTTTTCAAAAACTGTATAACTAGGAAATTTCACTTTTTCTTCTGAATATCATTCATAATTGTAGCAACTCAATTGCAATACTAAGATAGAAGGGCTATCTATCTTATCAAATGTTTTAATATGTAGTGTTTTTTAATTTCTATATTATCAACCATTAATTTTTTAATAAACATTGAACACATACTATTCACCAATATTTTAAAATATAATATGTGGATTTAATAAAGTGTGCATTTAACAAATGAAATCAGAATAACGTTTACTACATTTTAAAATAATAATGACTTTCATGATATACCTGGAAGCTCCAAACATTAATTCATTTTCCCTGAGTACAAGGGAATTAGGCTGTTTCATTATTTGCCTGTCTAGCTAAGCTCTTAAACAAACTTCACTTACTTCATTTCAGAGATCAGATTATCCCTCTCATTTAACTTATGATCTGCCCATTCCTCCTTTTCAACCTATTGAGTCAGAAAATACTTTGAATACTTAGGGAAGAACTGGCAGGCATCAAAACTACTTTGAGTAACCTGAAAGAGCCACTGCTGCTGGGAGAGGAGACGTGCTCAACCTTTCCAGAAAGTAGCTGAGTACTGATAATTAAATAACTTAAAAATATATTTTTTCCATCTTATATTATAGATTTTTTTGTGATCTAACAAAATTGGAATCAAATTTAATATTCATTAAGAGAATGAAGATTATGGTATAGCTTTATTACTATGTAACTATTTGTTATATCCAGTAAGATTATTTAACAACATGATAAAATGGGTATTGCAGTAATAAGTAATGGCACTTGGATGTAAATTATGATGACTTTTTTTTTTTAATTTACATTTTTTTCCCAAGTACTAGAAAGAAATGACAAAGAAAATACATCAAAATTTTAACAATGAGTATTTTTTCAGGTCGGGGTTATATTTTTTCCTTCATTGCACACATTCCCTAAAAGTCTTTACTTTTGAAAAACTACATTTGGCTTATTTCAGGGAGTAGTTTGAGGCTTAAGAATTGAATTTAATTCTAATTGTGATATTTGTTTTTATGAATGGTAGAGGTATCACCAAATATACTTGGTGATTGCCCCATGGCAAAAAAAAAAAAAAAAAAAATCAAAAGATTTTTCACAAAATAGTGTTTATGATGCTTAAGATCTGTTGAAGAATTGTCACTGCCCTGATGGATATGTTGTATCTTTCTGAATTGGGGATGGTTTTCTCAAGAATAAATTCAGACTTTTCTTTTCATTTATTTTGTCCAGAAGAGTTGCTTAAAAACATTAGTTTATTTCAGTTCAGTTTTTCTTTTTCCTTTTTCTAATTATAAGTCAAAGCAATTTTATACCAACTCGTTTAATGAAAAAATTATTCAAGTATGTGTATATGAGTTAAAGTATTTAAAAAAACAACTATCTTTCTGTGAATGCTGAGAAACTAACTGTATGCCCAGTGAATTCTTAATAATATCCTTTAACGATTAATTCATATATCATCTGCTTCAAAAAGTTGTCATTGGTCTTCTTCTCATTTGGATATGATCACTTTTTTTTCTGAAATTACAACTTTAGTTTGTATATCTTGCAGCATTTGCCAGGTTTTACCTTATCTTATAGGATTGTTTTGAGTACCAGCTTTAGATTTCAGCATATGATGAATTTTAGGGTATGACTTGGTTTTATAAATTCATTTTTGGATCCCTTTAATCTCTTCCCGGGTTCTTGAATACAGTATGTGTTAATATTGTTGTTTGACTTTTTGAATCCTGGGTATTTCTCATTGTTATTCTTATTTTTGTTGTTTGTTTCTTTTTATGGCTGAGTAATATTCCATTGTATATATGTGCCACATCTTCTTTATCCATTCATCTGTTGACGGACACTTAGGTTGCTTCCATGTCCTAGCTATTGTAAATAGAGCTGAAATTAACATTTTGGTACATGTCTCTTCTTGAATTATGGTTTTCTCAGGGTATATGCCCACTAGTAGGATTGCTAGGTCGTGTGGTAGTTCTATTTTTAGTTTTTTAAGGAACCTCTATACTGTTTTCCATAGTGGCTGTATCAATTTATATTCCGACCAGCAGTGCAAGAGGATTCCCTTTTTTCCACACCCTCTCCAGCATTTATTGTTTGTAGATTTTTTGATGATGGCCATTCTGACCGGTGTGAGATGATATTTCATTGTAGTTTTGATTTGCATTTCTCTAATGATTAATGATGTTGAGCATTCTTTCATGTGTTTGTTCACAATCTGTATATCTTCTTTGGAGAAATGTCTATTTAGGTCTTCCGCTGATTTTTGGATTGGCTTGTTTGTTTTTTTGATATTGAGCTGCTTGTAAATTTTGGAGATTAATCCTTTGTTAGTTGCTTCATTTGCAAATATTTTCTCCCATTCTGAGTGTTGTCTTTTGATCTTGTTTATGGTTTCCTTTGCTGTGTAAAAGCTTTTAAGTTTCATTAGGTCCCATTTGTTTATTTTTGTTTTTATTTCCATTTCTCTAGGAGGTGGATCAAAAAGAATCTTGCTGTGATTTATGCCATAGAGTGTTCTGCCTATGTTTTTCTCTAAGAGTTTTATAGTGTCTGACCTTACATTTAGGTCATTCATCCATTTTGAGTTTATTTTTGTGCATTGTGTTAGGGCGTGTTCTAATTTCATTCTTTTACATGTAGCTGTCCAGTTTTCCCAGCAGCACTTATTGAAGATGCTGTCTTTTCTCCCCTGTATATTCTTGTCTCCTTTATCAGAGATAAAGTGACCACATGTGCATGGGTTTATCTCTGGGCTTTCTATCCTGTTCCATTGATCTATATTTCTGTTTTTGTGCCAGTACCGTACTGTCTTGATTACTGTAGCTTTGTAGTATAGTCTGAAGTCAGGGAGCCTGATTCCTCCAGCTCCGTTTTCCTTTCTCAAGACTGCTTTGGCTATTTGGGGTCTTTTGTATTTCCATACAAATTGTAAAAGTTTTGTTCTAGTTATGTGAAAAATACTAGTGGTAGTTTGATAGGGATTCCATTGAATCAGTAGATTGCTTTGGGTAGTAGAGTCATTTTCACAATGTTGATTCTTCCAATTCAAGAACATGGTATATCTCTCCCTCTATTTGTATCATCTTTCATTTCTTTCATCAGTGTCTTATAATTTTCTGCATATAGGTCTTTTGTCTCCTTAGGTAGGTTTATTCCTAGATATGTTATTCTTTTTGTTGCAGTGGTAAATGGGAGTGTATTCTTGATTTTACTTTCAGATTTTTAATCATTAGTGTAGAGGAATGCCAGAGATTTCTGTGCATTAATTTTGTATCCTGCTACTTTACCAAATTCATTGATTAGCTCTAGTAGTTTTCTGGTAGCATCTTTAGTATTCTCTATGGATAGTGTCATGTCATCTTCAGTGGCAGCTTAACTTCTTCTTTTCTGATTTGGATTTGTTTTACTTCTTTTTCTTCTCTGATTCCTGTGGCTACAACTTTCAAAATTAGGTTGAATAGTAGTGGTGACAGTGGGCACGCTTGTCTTTTTCCTGATCTTAGGGGAAATGGTTTCAGTTTTTTACCATTGAGGACAATGTTGGCTGTGGGTTTGTCATATATGGCCTTTACTATGTTGAGGAAAGTTCCCTCTATGCCTACTTTTTGGAGGGTTTTTATCATAAATGGTATTGAATTTTGTCAAAATCTTTATCTGCATCTATTGAGATGATCATATGTTTTTTCTCCTTCAATTTGTTAATATGGTGTATCACATTGGTTGATTTGCTTATATTGAAGAATCCTTCAATTCCTGGGATAAATCCCACTTGATCATGGTGTATGATCCTTTTAATGGGCTGTTGGATTCTGTTTGCTAGTACTTTGTTGAGGATTTTGGCATCTATGTTCATCAGTGATATTGACCTGTAGTTTTCTTTCTTTGTGACATCTTTGTCTGGTTTTGGTATCAGGGTGATGATGGTTTCATAAAATAAGTTTGAGAGTGTTCCTCCCTCTGCTATATTGTGGAAAAGTTTGAGAAGGATAGGCGTTAGCTCTTCTCTAAGTGTTTGATAGAATTTGTCTGTGAAGCCATCTGGTCCTGGGTTTCTGTTTGTTGGAAGATTTTTAATCACAGTTTCAACTTCATTGCTTGTGATTGGTCTGTTCATATTTTCTATTTCTTCCTGGTTCATTCTCAGAATGTTGTGCATTTCTAAGAATTGGTCCATTTCTTCCAGGTTGTCCATTTTTTTGGCATATTGTTGCTTGTAGTAATCTCTCATGATCTTTTGTATTTCTGCAGTGCCAGTTGTTACTTCTCCTTTTTCATTTCTAATTCTATTGATTTGAGTCTTCTCATTTTTTTTCTTGATGAGTCTGGCTAATGGTTTATCTACTTTGTTTATCTTCTCAAAGAACCAGCTTTTAGTTTTATTGATCTTTGCTATTGTTTCCTTCATTTCTTTTTCATTTATTTCTGATCTGATCATTATGATTTCCTTCCTTCTGCTAACTTTGGGGTTTTCTTGTTCTTCTTTTTCTAATTGCTTTAGGTGAAAGTTTCAGTTGTTTATTTGCGATGTTTCTTGTTTCTTAAGGTAGGATTGTATTGCTATACACTTCGCTCGTAGAACTGCTTTTTCTGCATCCCATAGGTTTTGCGTCCTTATGTTTTCATTGTCATTTGTTTCTAGGTATTTTTTGATTTCATCATTGATTTCTTCAGTGATCTCTTAGTTATTAAGCAGTGTATTGTTTAGCCTCCATGTGTTTGTATATTTTACAGATTTTTTCCTGTTATTGATATCTAGTCTCATAGCATTGCGGTTGGAAAAGATACTTCATATGATTTCAATTTTCGTAAACTTAACTAGGCTTTGTTTGTGACACAAGATATGATCTATCCTGGAGAATGTGCTATGAGCACTTGAGAAGAATGTGTATTCTCTTGTTTTTGGATAGAATGTACTGTAAATATCATTTAAGTCCATCTTGTTTAATGTATCATTTAAAACTTGTGTTTCCTTATTTATTTTCATTTTGGATGACCTGTCCATCGGCTGAAAGTGGGGTGTTAAAGTCCCCTAGTATGATTGTGTTACTGTTGATTTCCCCTTTTATGGCTGTTAGTATTGAGGTGCTCCTATGTTGCATGCATAAATATTTACAATTGTTATATCTTCTTCCTGGATTGATCCCTTGATCATTATGTAGTGTCCTTCTTTGTCTCTTGTAATAGTCTTTGTTTTAAAGTGTATTTTGTCTGATATGAGAATTGCTACTCCAGTTTTCTTTTGATTTCCATTTGCATGGAATAACTTTTTCCATCCCCTCTCTTTCAGTCTGTATGTGTCCCTAGGTCTGAAGTGGGTCTCTTGTAGACAGCATATATATGGGTCTTGTTTTTGTATCCATTCAGCCATTCTATGTATTTTGGTTGGAGCATTTAATACATTTACACTTAAGGTAATTATCAATATGTATGTTAGTGTTTCAGGTTTCTTATTGTAGGTCTTTCCCTTCTCTTGTGTTTCCTGCCTAGAGAAGTTCCTTTAACATTTGTTGTAAAGCTGGTTTGGTGGTGCTGAATTCTCTTAGCTTTTGCTTGTCTGTAAAGGTTTTAATTTCTCCATCAAATCTGAATGAGATCCTTGCTGGGTAGAGTAATCTTGGTTGTAAGTTTTTCTCCTTCATCACTTTAAATATGTCCTGCCACTCCCTTCTGGCTTGCAGAGTTTCTGCTGAAAGATCAGCTGTTAACCTTATGGGGATTCCCTTGCGTGTTATTTGTTGCTTTCCCCTTGCTGCTTTTAATATTTTTTCTTTCTATTTACTTTTTGATAGTTTGATTAATATGTGTCTTGGCGTGTTTCTGCTTGGATTTATCCTGTATGGACTCTCTGTGCTTTCTGAACTTGATTAACTATTTCCTATCCCATATTAGGGAAGTTTTCAACTACACACCCTTCAAATATTTTCTCAGTCCCTTTCTTTTTCTCTTCTTCTTCTGGGACCCCTAGAATTCGAATGTTGGTGCATTTAATGTTGTCCCAGAGGTCTCTGAGACTGTCCTCAGTTCTTTTCATTCTTTTTTTTCTTTATTCTGCTCTGCAGTAGTTATTTCCACTATTTTATCTTCCAGGTCGCTTATCCGTTTTTCTACCTCAGTTATTCTGCTATTGATCCCTTCTAGAGAATTTTTAAATTCATTTTTTGTGTTGTTCGTCACTGTTTGTTTGCTCTTTAGTTCTTCTAGGTCCTTGTTAAACGTTTCCTATATTTTCTCTATTCTATTTCAAAGATTTTGGATCATCTTTACTATCATTATTCTGAATTCCTTTTCAGGTAGACTGCCTATTTCCTCTTCATTTGTTAGTCCTGCTGAGTGTTTGCCTTGCTCCTTCATCTGCTGTGTGTTTTTCTGTCTTCTCAATTTGCTTAACTTACTGTGTTTGGGGTCTCTTTTTTGCATGCTGCAGGTTCATAGTTCCTGTTGTTTTTGCTGTCTGTCCCCAGTGGCTAAGTTTGGTTCAGTGGGTTGTGTAGGCTTCCTGGTGGAGGGGACTAGTGCCTGTGTTCTGGTGGATGAGGCTGGATCTTGTCTTTCTGGTGGGCAGGTCCATGTCTGGTGGTGTGTTTGGGGGTTTCTGTGGCCTTATTATGATTTTAGGTGGCCTCTCTGCTAATGGGTGGGGTTGTGTTCCTGTATTGCTAGTTGTTTGGCATAGGGAATCCAGCACTGTAGCTTGCTGGTCATTGAGTGAAGCTGGGTCTTGGTGTTGAGATGGAGATCTCTGGGAGATTTTCGCTGTTTGATATTACGTGGAGCTCGTAGGTCTCTTGGGGACCAGTGTTCTGAACTTGGCTCTCCCACCTCAGAAGAACAGCCCTGATCCCTGGCTGGAGCACCAAGAGCCTTTCATCCACACGGCTCAGAATAAAAGGGAGAAAAAATAGAAAGAAAGAAAGAAGATAAAATAAAATAAAGTAAAATAAAATGAAGTTATTAAAATAAAAAATAAAAGAAGTATTAAGAAGAAAATTTTTTAAAGTAAAAAAAAAAAAAAAACTGACACACAGAACCCTAGGACAAATGGTAAAAGCAAAGCTATACAGACAAAATCACACACAGAAGCATATGCATACACACTCACAAAAAGAGAAAAAGGGAAAAAAGTATATATATCTTTGCTCCCAAAGTCCACCTCCTCAATTTGGGATGATTCATTGTCTATTCATGAATTCCACAGATGCAGGGTACATCAAGTTGATTGTGGAGATTTAATCCTCTGTTCCTGAGGCTGCTGGGAGAGATTTTCCTTTCTTTTCTTTGTTTGCACAGTTCTCGGGGTACAGCTTTGGATTTGGACCCGCCTCTGCATATAGGTCACCTGAGGGCGTCTATTCTTCGCTCAGACAGGATGGGGTTAAAGGAGCCGCTGATTCAGCGGCTCTGGCTCAACTCAGGCCGTGGGGTAGGGAGGGGCAAGGAGTGCGGGGAGAGCCTGTGAGGCAGAGGCTGGCGTGATGTTGCACGCTGTGCATTTTCCCGGGGAAATTGTCCCTGGATCACGGAATCCTGGCAGTGGTGGGCTACACAGACTTCCGGGAGGGGAGGTGTGGATCGTGACCTGTGCTTGCACACAGGCTTCTTGGTGGCGGCAGCAGCACCCTTTGCGTCTCATGCCCGTCTCTGGGGTCCGCGCTGATAGCCGCAGCTCACGCTCGTCTCTGGAGCTCCTTTAAGCGGTGCGCTTAATCCCCTCTCCTCGTGCACGGGAAACAAAGAGGCAAGAAAATGTCTCTTGCCTCTTCGGCAGCTCCAGACTTTTTCCTGGACTCCCTCCCAGGTAGCCGTCGTCGCGCACTAGCCCCCTTCAGGCTGTGTTCATGCCGCCAACACCAGTCCTCTCCCTGCTATCCGACCGAAGCCCGAGCCTCAGCTCCCAGCTCCCCCTCCGCCCCGGCGGGTGAGCAGACAAGCCTCTCGGGCTGGTGAGTGCTAGTCAGCACAGATCCTCTGTGCGGGAATCTCTCCGCTTTGCCCACCGCACTCCTGTTGCTGTGTTCTCCTCTGCGGCTCCAGAGCTTCCCCCCTCTGCCACCCGCAGTCTCTGCCTGAGAAGGGGCTTTCTAGTGTGTGGAAACCTTTCCTCCTTCACGGCTCCCTCCCACTGGTGCAGGTCCCGCCCCTATTCTTTTGTCTCTGTTTTTTTCTTTTTTCTTTTGCCCTACCCAGGTACGTGGGGAGTTTCTTGCCTTTTGGGAGGTCTGAGGTCTTCTACTAGCATTCAGTAGGTGTTCTGTAGGAGCTGTTCCACATGTAGATGTATTTCTGATGTATTTGTGGGGAGGAAGGTGATCTCCATGTCTTAACGCTCCCAGCATCTTGAAGCTCCTCCTGTCTGCAGTAGAGTTTTGATTACCCCTTGCAGAAAGGGCAGGAGCAAACTCAAACTGCTTGGGTCTCTGCTGCATTTTAAGTCTTTACACTCCTTTTTTTTTTTTTCCTTTCCCTTTGTGCTTATTCTTTCACTTGCTCGTAGGATGCCTCACTTGGAAGCCTTGTACCCAGTGCTTCAGATGGAGCTCCTAGTGAGAAAAAAATCAATTTTTCATTTTAGATATTACAGTTTTCATCTTTAGATGTTCCACTTCATTCTTTCTTGTATTCTTTAATTTCTCTCCTGATTATGGGTCATAGTTTTTGATCTTGGGATCTCTAGGAGGTTTTAACTGGATTCTAAAGATTTTGTATTTTATGTTGTTGACTGTCTGAGTTCTAGTTTTCATAAAGAAGTATTACGCTTTGCTCTCATAGACAGTTAAGTTGTTTTTTGGTTTAGTTTGATCATCCTGAGAGTTGTTTTTAAGTTTTGTTGGGGTGGTCCTTGAGTACTTTTTACTCTGAGGATTATTTATGCCCATTACTAAGGCCTGGTCCTTCTGATGTCTAAATTTAATGATTGAGGGATTCAATTTGGACTTTCTACTGTCACTTGTAGGAATTGAATGATACATAGCCTTTTGTGGGTCTGGGAAGCATTCAGCTCACAGCTTTCCAATAACTTTTTAACCAGCCTCATAGAAGTTCATCTACTGCATGCATATCCTAGGAATCAGCATAGATTCAAGGGACCCCTAAGGTGATTTCTGGAATTACTTCTCTGTATAGCTCTCTTCTCTCTAGAAATCTGCCTCACAAATTCCTGCCTCTTTAGACGCCTTAAACTCTGATCTATCACATAAATTCAGTAAGGTCACTGTCTCTGCTTTCAGTGATACACACACACATGCACACGTGCACACACACACACACACACACACACACACACCAACTCTATGACATGACATATGCTTCCCAGACAGAAAGCTGGGGCAAGCCTAGACCTTACTTTGTTATTTATTTACTTATTTTTGCTCAGCTGTCATAGATCTGCACTGCCTATGGCTTAATGTCAGAAAAAAAATTTGTTCCATGTATATTAGCCTGATTTTCTAGTTGTTTGAGTCAGAGAGGTAATTTAACCCTTGTTATTCCATCATGATGGAAAGTGGAAGTCTTTCTTCAACTGACGAAGAGTCATGTAACAGAGAAGCACAAACTAAATATTACATTATGAGTTAAGGCTTAATTTTTCAGAGAATATTGATAGTGTACAACACAGTGACAAAACTCTTTCATTAATAAAACCTGGTAGAAACTGGCAAGTCAGTCTTTATGTGAGCAGTTAGATACACAGAGACTTTAAGGTGATCAAAAGTCATTAAGTGGAATTACACAAAAGGCAGTTTGGACTTACAGTTATGAGAGTCATCTACATATAGTAAAAGGTTGGAGTCAGAGAAAGCATGTTGACACTTACAGTAAGAATTCAGAGTGCAGCTGTGCCCTCATTTTAAATTTGACTCAGGGTCACTGTCAAAGAAAGACCACTGGGCTCTGTAAACCATGTTTATGACCTCTTCTAACAATTCTTGTGTTTCCATTTTAACCAATTTATTCCTGTCCAGGAATAAATTTTCTTTCCTGTCCAGGAAAGAAAATGTCAACCATAAGAATCATTAATTCTTAAAAGTAGCTTTATGATATTTCTAAAAATATCTATCACATAAGAGCAAAAAGAAAATAATATTATTTCTATGGATTGCATTACTGATGTTGGACTAGAGTTGTAAGAAAGGTAGCCCTTAATACATTCTGGAGCCAAAAAATGGATATTTAGTTTATTTTTCCTCTTCAGTGTGGTTAAAATACACTAGATTATATGAGGAAGCTAAATGTTTAAAATACATATGTACACCTTAATTTTTCTTATTTGAATTGATTCTCAGAGCATTAGCTTAAGGTATGCAATAGCTCAAATTGCAAAATTAACAAAAAAGAATCAACTTTCATTTCCTTCAACCCTAACCTTGAATAATTCTTAAAGGAAGCCCTTAAATGTAGCTAAGCCAAAACAAAACAAGGCAGCAATATAATCCCTGTTTTTAATGATGCCATACTCAATTTTTATGTGAATAGCTGTTTATGAAGTCAGCCCTCATTATAAAGAGATATGTATAATGTTGTGTCCAATATTTAGTAAAATTTTAATAATCCAAGAAGTAATCATTAACAGCCTAATTTGAAACATTTTTGTGTTATGTGGTTGCTCTTGATTTTAGAAGTAGCTGCTTTAAATGAATAGTGAGTAAATTTTCAAGTATATCTAATTTACATGCCTTTAAAATTTCCACCCCTTTAGTGCTCAATTTAGAAATGTCATTTTAAATTGTTTTTAAAAAAATATACACTTATTATTTATATAGCTATAAGATTTTAAGATATTATTTGTATAAAAATATGTCACTGATAAAATGTATCAATTAGCTAGTGTTCAACAATTATCATCAATATTAGAGATTGTATCCTTGTTGAAATTTTAGTTTCACCATACTAGTTTCTTTAAATTGGTAGGCACTTTAGAAGATGATGTCTGGCAAAAAAAAAAAAAAAAAGAAAAAAGAAAAAAAAATAGTGCTTAATAAATATTGTTGAATGAATGAATGCATTTTTAAAGGCTTAAAAAATAAATCTGTAAGTGCTGGAGTACTTGGAAATAAAAGTTTCATTGAGTTTAATTAAGCACAATTAAATACTCTGCCAAACTCACAAAACAGTTTTTAGAAATACTAGCAGTCCTTAGGCAACATAGGAGCCATTAGGTAAATGAATTAAAAATGAGGTTGAGAATGGAAATTTCAGTACAGATGCCCAGTCTACTAATTTGCTGATCATTGATGAAAACTAGCTACACATGCTGTTGTTTTTTTTGTTTTTGTTTTTGTTTTTAAACTGATATTTGGTATTGGTTACAGAGAATGTACAGAATTAATTCTGGTTAAATCTTTTATTTTCAAAATATGTTTTTCTTATGTTAAATTTTCCAATAAAATTTTTAATTCCTTTTTTTCTCTTCCACAGCATTTAATGAAAATAATTGTTAGTTTCTGATAGAAGTGTTTTGATAATGAAATAGCTAACATATCTACGTATTATAGAAAATGTAGAAATTAAAATGCATGTTCTCCACCATAAATGGAGGTTACAGTACTATATTCCACCATCAGACCTTAGCCATTCTGGATTTTCTTTTTCACTGATAGATTAAGGTGGCTTATTTCTCATACTTGCTTCTGAAATATTGATAGACTTAAAAATAAAAACTACAAAAACTATCACTGTGCAGGCCTGAATTTTAGATAAATTAATCAGGAATTTATTTATAACTGTATGCTAAATAATTATAATTATTTTTCTACTTCATTTTGCAATGCAATATTCACCTTTTATTAATATATTATTAAATTTTCTTCTCAAGAAAATCAGTAGTACTTGGGGATTTGAGTTTACCTGATACACTATTGAAAAATTGTTAAAAGCCAGTGGTATCCATTCAATCTAATTATTTTCCTTTTGATTTTTTTGTTGTTGTTGTTTGTTTAAGGACTAAAACAAGGTGAGCCAACCATGACTGGCAAAACACAGACCAGCAATGTCACCAATAAGAATGACCCCAAGTCCATCAACTCGCGTGTTTTCATTGGCAATCTAAATACAGCCATTGTCAAGAAAGTTGACATTGAAGCCATTTTCTCAAAGTATGGAAAAATAGTTGGCTGCTCAGTTCACAAAGGTTATGCATTTGTACAGTACATGAGTGAGCGGCACGCAAGAGCTGCAGTGGCTGGAGAAAATGCCAGGATCATCGCAGGCCAACCACTTGGTAAGTCCCTCTCCGGTATGGGTTTCACATTAGTGTTCTAGTTTCTGAGCATATCTGGACAAGCACTACTATTATATTTATCTCTTAACCAATTATAGTACTTATATATTTATAATTTATATTTTTTTCTTGTTCTCATATTGGTTTACTTATAAGTGCCTTATTTTCTCTACAAATTTATAAGCTTGAGATCGTCTGCTTTGTAATACTTGTTACCTCCACCAGTCTTAACAGGTCCAGGCAGATAAAAGATACGCATCATGTTTAACTTTATTTGACTTGCAATGATGTCTTATCTTCTAGGAAACACTTTGTGGAGCAAAAAATAAAATAAAATAACTACTTTTTATACTTATAGCACTTGCTCTGAGGGGCTAATGTATTTTCCTCATTTACTGTTTTTTTTTGTGGGGGGAGAAGGGATAGAAAATAGCAAAAGGAAGTAAATCTTAATTACTGGAAAAGGAATATAAACTATTCTTTCTTATCTAGGCAGGAATCTTGTATGTCATGCCTGTTCAGTCATGTGCAATAATCACATTTATGTCTGATGTCCAGGGAATAATATAGTTTTTTTTTTCAAAGAAATAAGAATATAGTCTGAAGTAAAAGGAAAATTCTTAGGAGAAAATACTTTGTAGTAAGTATGCAGATAAAAATATGAATTAGACACTTTTTTCTACATAAGGAAAAAGTATAATTAACACATCAGTGATTCCCTAATTTATATCTCTTGTGAGGTTCAGATTCTTATATTAAACTGATTATACCAGGTCTTCTTTTGGATATCCACATCGCAACTTCCTTCACCTGCATACTTCTCCATCACAATAAATGGAACCTTCATTTATCCAGTTTTTCAAACAAAATCCTAGGTATCAACCTTGATTCTTCTCTTCCCCCCACACTCCAAATGTAATCCATCATCATGTTTCTTACCATCAATATATCCCAAACCCAATCAACTTTTAAATCTATACCAATAGCCGTCTTATACAGGCCACTATTATCTCAGGTGGACTACTGAAATAACCCCCTAACTGGTCTGCCTCTTCCCAGTCCTGCCAGTGTCCCTTTAAAAACATAAATGAGATTTTGCCATTAATTTGCTCTTAAGTCTGTAATGCCTTTCATTGCACCCAGAATAAGGTTTATATTCTATACCATGGCGATGATGCACCACATTACCACATCTTCAACTCCATCTCCTTCTCTCTGCCTTCTTGTACCACTTCAGTGTTGCTGGCCGTCTTGATATGCTACAAACATTCCAAGATTGTTCCTACCTCAGAGGCTTTGGACTTGGTATTCCCTCTGCTCAGAAGACAGGTCCTTGCTAATCATTCTTTCCCTGCTTTACTGTATACTGTGCTCAAATTTTACTTTCCCAGAGAGGCTTTTCTGACCAACTTATCTAAAATAAAATAGTCTTCTACCCTCTTGCCTGCACTGTCTATTCTATTATTGTACTTTGTATTTTTTTCATAGCCCTCATCAGTATCTGGAATTATATATTTTTATAAAAAAATTTTTGGCCACACCGCGTGGCTTGCAAGATCTCAGTTCCCCAACCAGGGATTGAACCTGGGCCATAGTGAGGAAAGGCCAGAATCCTAACTGCTAGGCCACCAGAGAACTCCCTGGAATTACATATTTTAACTTATGATGTTACTTCTATCATGCCCACAGACATAATAAAGATGAAGGAGCATATAAAAGAAACAAGCTATAAAAGCATAAACAAATCAAGTTAGAAGAATGTTAAGAATGTTGTATTATCAAGTTATACAATGTAATTACAAAAAATTGGGGGGAAGGTGTGGAATTCAATAAAGTGAGAGTGAAGCCTGAGGTAATAGTCTTGAGGAAAAAAAGATGTTTTACATAAGTGCTTGCAATAAAACCACAAATAATCATTACCGTATAAGAATATAGTTTTATTTATATTTCTCCAATTCACTTTTCTATATTTTAAAGAAAAGTAATGCCATCCAAAAGACATTGGTAAGTTTTACATATGTTTTTTTTTTTTTCAATGTCCCAATTCTACTTGTTTACCTTGATATTGGAATTTTCTGACCAATTTTGCTTTAACTTCTAAGTTGAAATCTCTACTTAGGGCCACATCTGAGCCAAAATCAGAGAAATACCCATTTATTGCCTCTACCCTGATTGTTATGAGATTAGTACATACTAGTAGAGATGCATTTAACTATTAATTTTTAAAAATTAATGACCAATGTAAAGTCCAGTTCACGTGTTAATGAACTATAGATAATTTTCCAGAGTCCCTTTCCTATGTCAGGGAGGGGGAAATTTCCCCCTCTACTCCTCTTGAGTACTTGTGGGTGGGCTAGTAATAAAATTGACACAACACAGATTAACAGGAGAAAAGGGAACAAATTGTAATTTGTGCACATGGAGGTCTCAGAAATGGGGCCTGAGAAGTAGCCAGAGCAGGCAGCTTTTATACTTTTGAGACAAAGAAACAATAATTTTTTTTTAACATCTTTACTGGAGTAAAATGGCTTTACATTGTTGTGTTAGTTTCTGCTGTATAACAAAGTGAATCAGCTATATGTATACATATATCCCCATATCCCCTCCCTCTTGCCTCTCCCTCCCACCCTCCCTATTCCACCCCTCTAGGTGGACGCAAAGCACAGAACTTATCTCCCTGTGCTATGCGGCTGCTTCCCACTAGCTATTTTACATTTGGTAGTGTATATATGTCAGTGCCACTCTCTCACTTCATCCCAGCTTCCCCTTCCCCATGTCCTCAAGTCCATTCTCTACGTCTGCGTGTTTATTCCTGTCCTGCCCCTAGGTCCTTCAGAACCGTTTTTCTTTTTTTTTTTTTTTAGATTCCATATATATCTGTGAGCATACGTTATTTGTTTTTGTCTTTCTGACTTACTTCACTCTGTATGACAGACTATAGGTCCATCCACCTCACTACAAATAACTCAATTTCATTTCTTTTTTATGGCTGAGTAATATTCCACTGTATATATGTGCCACATCTTTTTATCCATTCAAAAGAAACAATAAATTTGAGAGGAATTGACAGGACAAAGAAACTTAGGTTTGGGGACTTAATTAGTAAGGAGTTTAAGCAAAGTGTGGGCTTGAGTAGCACGTTAGTAAAGAAGTAAGAAGGTTTGTTTAGACAGGTTTCTCTGCCCAAATTCCCTATCGCTGGCAATAAGGGTGTTCTTCTACCTCCTGTTGTAGGGAGGGCACCTTTCACATGAGAGAGATTTATTTCCTGACTTTAGAGAGACAGAGAGGAGGGTTAGTGTCCCTCTTGCATCAGCTCTTTCTTAAGTAACTTTAATTCAAAATAATCAATATGTCAATGAGGCATATTTTGGAGCACACTACCCTGGGCCCTAACACCTGTCACTGCTCACTTATTCACTGTCCTTTTGAGAAGAATGCAGTGAGGAAGGAGCAATACCCACACTAAAATTTAGTGCCTTATTTAGAAAAACCCAAGGAAAAAAATGACGACACCAAATTACTATGCTTTGAGAGCCACAGAATTAAATTGTGCTTCTAATAAGATACATTTTTCATTCCCAGTCATTCTGGGATCCTCTCTCGGTTGTGTCCTCCAGTTAATCTCTGGAGCACCTATTTAATCAGCCATAATCACCCTTTCTGCCTGAATCCAAGTCAAAGACTTTATTCTTTTAGTTGAAATCTAGTCTCTCACTCCTTGTGTCTAAGTTGAATGCCTTTTCATACAAAGCAAGTGCTTTATAACTTAATAACCTTGCTTTTCAGGGCAAGTGTTTCAACATACTCACCTTTTCTTAAACCATATTGCTGGAGACTCAGGAACATCTTGTCTTCCAGATGTTCCTTATAGGAAGCTGGTTCCTGAAGAAAACGGTTTCCCGGGAGGTATATTAATTTCTGGCTTTAAGTATTTTGCTTTTGGTGATAGGGGAAACTTAGGTTTAGGTAAAATCACTGGCTTCTTGAAATTTTTGATACTCAAATAAACGTTTTATGATTCACAACTCCCACTAAACCCTATAAGCCCTTGACTTGAAGTGGATTGATTATGGATAAAATATAGACCACTGACATAAGAAATAGATATTAACGTCATGTACCACAACCTATTTAAGCATTGTTATTTCTCTTTAGAGTGGGAAGAAAATTAATATTAAGCCATGCATTGGGCTAGTACTTTACCTATATTATCCTATTTGACCTCAATGCATATTCAAGTAACTTCTTCTAAATAGAAACAATCTTCATATAACAATGTATTTAAAATTTATATGTACAATTTAGAAATTAGAGTTAAACATCAATAGTACCAGAAAAAATTAAACATCCTAATGTGAGTTCTTATAGTACTATGGAATTATAGATTTATCCTTAAACTAAGAATCGGTTATGCATGTGATGAAACCTAGCATTTATTAAATGGAAAATATTAATAACCATTTTGTGTCTACAAGTAAGGGGAAACACTGAAATATTTTAAGTTGGGGAGTAATATGTTGACATTTTTTAATTGAAAGAATAATCCATTAGCAGATTGATGGATGGATTAATGTGATATAAAACTAGAAGCAAGGAAATGTGTTGGGAGCCTACTGGAAGAGTCAAGGTATCTAATTATGGAAATGAAGAAGGAAAATGAGATAGGATCAGTAGGACTTAATAACTAGTTGGCACACTGGGTGAGACAGAGGGAGAGAAGACTCAAGAATGATTCCCATATTTCTGGGTTGAGTTCTCTGTTGGATTGACTTGCAGAGCACTAGGATGATGGAGAATGATTTCCAAAGGGAAAAAGATTTTTGTGTAAGACAATGAGTTCAGGATTGAATAGAGGTATTAAGATTGATGTACATGCCTCAAGATATCCAGGTACCTGTATCTAGTAGAATCTTGAATATGCAGGTCCAAACTAAGAGGAGAGATTTGGACTAAGAGTAAAATATTTGTGAGTTGGGCTTCCCTGGTGGCACAGTGATTGAGAGTCCACCTGCCGATGGAGGGGACACGGGTTTGTGCTCCAGTCCGGGAAAATCCCACATGCCGCGGAGTGGCTGGGCCCGTGAGCCATGGCCGCTGAGCCTGCGCGTCTGGAGCCTGTGCTCCGCAACGGGAGAGGCCACAACAGTGAGGGGCCCGCGTACCGCAAAAAAAAAAAAAAAAATTGTGAGTCATCAACACAGATAGTGTTAAAACTATGGGGATGGATAAGCTCACTCTGGGAAAGTATATAGAGTGAGAAGAATATTGGCTGAAGACAGATCTGTGGAGAAATCTTTGGGTCCAAATAACTAGAAGAGACTTTCTGATAAGCCTTCTGGAAATCTAAATCTGAACTACTTTATGCACAGCTCTTTGATCTCCCAATTCTAAGTTGTAGTTACTATGTCCTTCCTAAACTTCCTAAACTTATTGGATGACTACTTTCTTAGTTATTGATTCTTGTATCAGTTCCTTTAACCTACTAATGATTTCCAAACTGCCAAGGCCATATATGCAAGTGTTCTTTTTGATTCTAATATTTAAAAAACTCATTTAGGAGAGCTTAGTCATAGGACCTTTAAAGCCTAAGTTTCTTTCCATTTCAGTGTCTTCTATACCCAAAGCCATCTGCCCAGCTGAGTAGCAGAGAAAACATAAAATGAGAAATTATTTTAAAAATTGCTGGATTCTACCTAAAAATTATAGTTCATAGAGAAACTAAGGGAGATCAGTAATGAGAGCTCAAAATATTGGAACTCTAATCTGATTTTTGAAAATAGGTCACAGTCTATTATGGTTTGATTAACTTTTCTTCCTTGGATATTTTATTTTTACTCTATTTTACTATATTTTACTATATCGACAAAGATTCCTAAATTTTATACCGCAACACATGAAAAGTCACCTTGAAATAGTTCCATGGTCTGTGCATTTTACTAACATGATAATGAATATTTTATTGAATACATGTTTTTTTTCCTGAGGTTATTTCCCTTAAAGACATATAGCATATAAACTAATAATTAAGGTGATATTTTTCCCTTGGGGTAAGACTCCTATATATTTATTACCCCAGAGCAATTAAACAAAAACAAAGAAAAGTACTTATTTCCCCAAACTGCAATGAATGTTCACAGTTCTTTTTTTTAATCTATGATCAAGGTATGTCCCAAACTTGATTGTGACTTTGACATATTTATTTTGGGTGCCCTGTCCCCTTTTCTGTACTACTCTTTAAAGTTTATGCCTTTTGTTTTTCATTGCACAGTTCACTCATTCAAACTTGTGTGGCATGTGACCTCATGCCAGCTGTGACCCCAGTCTGTGAAACGTGTTTCAAAATCATTCCCTCTTCGTTTCCCCAGTGATATCTCCTCTTCTTATTCCCATGTCAAGGTTGGCACTCTGAGGAAATTTACCTGATAAATACCCTTTGTCATGTGTTTTGAGATATGATAACTTAACACATTAAAGGATTTTAAATAAATAAACTGGGTGAAGACATGGATTTTTGGTATTGCTGCCTTCCGGGTACCCATCACAGCATACACTGTGGGTATTATGAAGAAAAGGAAACTTGGTCACAACTTAATTTTGCTGTATTATATGTTTTCAGCTCTTCAGCACATCTTTTTCACCACAGTAGAAGAGGGGATATCCCTTTTTTAACCCTGGCTTCCTGCCTTTGACATGTAATGAAGGATTGCTAAACTGTGGAAAAGAACAATTGATTGTATTTTCATCCACAGTACTTGGGGATTCTTAAAAAATCAAAATCTGTGAAATTATTCTGAATAATTTTTGTAAAAAACACATTTTCTATAATGTAAAGCTCACTATAAAAATGTATTTCAATTTGGTTATTTAAAATAATTTATATTTAAAAATTTAAGAGAATCCTCTCCTTAATAATTCATTGAAATTGGATTCTAAATTTTGTTAATATTAGAAATATTTATTATATTTTTAATCGAAATTTAGCCATTGCAACTGTTTTTTCTCAAACACATTATGTGAAAGGTGAAATAAACATCTTAAATGTTTAATACTGACAATTTTTATATGAGAGGTCACACATAAAGTGTTCTTTTGTACCAAAATACCATGCAGAGGTTGGAGACTAAGTCTCGATCAATGTCAATTTCTACTGATTGCACTTTGTTTGATTACACACAGGCTATAAATAGACATTTGTAAGGTCTTTATTTTTAGATACTTTCACTCTTAGGTTGGTTGCAAAAGCACAATTTATGAACTTAGGAAGTCAGTTATTAATAATAGGAAGAATCCAACACTAAAAAATCATTTATCTGTAGAAATCATTTTTTCTCTAAAGCCTGTATACAGGTTCTTTTTGTTGAGGACCAAAGTCTAGCTTAAAAAAAGAATACATAAAATAGAGAATTAAATTAATTTTATTACATTATAAAGGTCTTATAAATGCTTAAGGAATTCAAAGAAAGAACATGAATAGGGATTGCTAATTTTAAAGTAAATCTGGTGAATATTCTTAATTCTGATCATGAGGGAAGTAATGGAAAATTCATTGATAAGAAGGAATATATTGGAGAGCAATCCTGGGTGTCGACAAAGAAGAAGAAAACAAATGCTGGTAACGATCTATCAAGGGTGTCCTAGGAGTAATGGATTTCAAAATTGTTTTTATTCTCAGCTACCATTTTGCATCCAGAGTGATCTTTTCAAAATACAAATTTAACCGTATCACCCTTTGATAAAAACTATGTATGATTTTCCATTGTTCTCAAAAAAGAAACTGAAACACTTGCTGTGGCCTACAACTTTCTATGTGATTTGTTTTCTGCTCATTTGCAGACTTACAACATCATCTTCTGAGCCTTTCTTGGTGCTCCATCTGAATTGACTTATATCAGTTCTTTGAACAAGTCATCTTTTCCTCACCAGGACATTTGTGCAGGCTGTGTGAGTGTGTGGAATATGCTTGCCAAGCTTGCCACCATCTCACCTCACTTCCCCACTTCTTCACTCCCTTCAGTTGACTGTTCATCCTTCAGATCGCAGGTCAAGTGTCATTACTTTAAGGAAACCTACTTTGATACCTCAAACCTACTGGTATCCCTTTCTAGCACATACCTTCTTTTCAATTATATTTTTATATTTACTGTTTTGTGATAGGTATCTTTTCCTTCTCCCCATACGCTAAGCTCCTGGAGAACAGTGACTATATATGTTTACATTAATCTTCTTAGCACCTTGAAGTGTGCTGACACTTCCATGGCAAATGCTCAGTAAGTATGTGCTGGGTGAATGGTTGGATGTTTAGAGGAATGGATGGATTTCACTAAAGGGCATTTTACCCCCATTTAAAAGTGTAACACAAGAAGATGAAGAGAGAAAGAAAAAAGGAGAAGGAGGAGGAAGAGAAGGAGAAAGAAGAAGAAGGGTTGGTTGCAAGTTCCCTGAAAAGCAAGTAATTGCAATGGGTTTGCTGTAAAGGGAAGGCAATATGGTCTCCATGCAAGGGGATTCAGTCTCTCAAAAGTCAGACACCTGAGAAGTAGCTATGCAATAGGCCTGATTTCTCTAATGATTAGCAATGATGAGCATCCTTTCATGTGTTTGTTGGCAATCTGTATATATTCTTTGGAGAAATGTCTGTTTAGGTCTTCTGCCCATTTTTGGATTGGGTTGTTTCTTTTTTTGATATTGAGCTGCATGAGTTGCTTCTATATTTTGGAGATTAATCATTGTCAGTTGCTTCGTTTGCAAATATTTTCTCCCATTTTGAGGGGTGTCTTTTCGTCTTGTTTATGGTTTCCTTTGCTGTGCAAAAGCTTTTAAGTTTCATTAGGTCCCATTTGTTTGTTTTTATTTCCATTTCTGTAGGCAGTGGGTCAAAAAGGATCTTGCTCTGATTTATGTCATAGAGTGTTGTGCCTATGTTTTCCTCTAAGAGTTGGATAGTGTTTGGCCTTACATTTAGGTCTTTAATCCATTTTGAGTTTATTTTTGTGTATGGTGTTAGGGAGTGTTCTAATTTCATTCTTTTACATGTAGCTGTCTAGTTTTCCCACCACCACTTATTGAAGAGGCTGTCTTTTCTCCATTGTATATTCTTGCCTCCTTTATCAAAGATAAGATGGCCATATGTGTGTGTGGGTTTATCTCTGGGCTTTCTAGCCTGTTCCATTGATGTATATTTCTCTTTATGTGCCAGTACCATACTGTCTTGATGAGGTATCACCTCACACTGATCAGAATGGCCATCATCAAAAAATCTACAAACAATAAATGCTGGAGAGGGTGTGGAGAAAAGGGAATCCTCTTGCACTGCTGGTGGGAATGTAAATTGATACAGCCACTATGGAGAACAGTATGGAGGTTCCTTAAAAAACTAAAAATAGAACTATCATATGACCCAGCAATCCCACTACTGGGCATATACACTGAGAAAACCATAATTCAAAAAGAGTCATATACCACAATGTTCATTTCAGCTCTATTTACAATAGCCAGGACATGGAAGAAACCTAAGTGTCCATCAACAGATGAATGGATAAAGAAGATGTGGCACATATATACAATGGATTATTACTCAGCCATAAAAAGAAACGAAATTGAGTTATTTGTAGTGAGGTGTTTGGACCTCGAGTCTGTCATACAGAGTGAAGCAAGTCAGAAAGAGAAAAACAAATACCGTATGCTAGCACATATCTGTGAAATCTAAAAAAAAAAAGATTGGTTCTGTTGAACCTAGGGGCAGGACAGGAATAAACATGCAGATGTAGAGAATGGACTTGAGGACACAGGGAGCAGGAAGGGTAGGCTGGGACGAAGTGAGAGAGTGGCATGGACATATATACACTACCAAATGTAAAATAGATAGCTAGTGGGAAACAGCCTCATAGCACAGGGAGATCAGCTCAGTGCTTTGTGACCACCTAGAGGGGTGGGATAGGAGGGTGGGAGGGAGAGGCAAGAGGGAGGGGATATTGGAATATATGTATACATATAGCTGATTCACTTTGTTATACAGCAGAAACTAACACAACATTGTAAAGCTATTATCCTCCAATAAAGATGTTTAAAAAAAAAGCCTGATTTAATTTTTCTAAATATAATCCTGTCTTTAGTAAGCATCAAATGTTAACATATACATATTTTATTCAAAGTTTATAGTAAATGATATATGGGTTTAAAGAAAGGTTTTATTCATTGAATACTTCCTTTACATTCCTTAAAATGGTACACTTTCATAGTTTTGTCTTATTAATGGCTAGATATTTGCACTGTACTTCATCATTGTCTAAGCTTTTCAAGCACAGATTATCTTTTTTGATGCCTATTCTGCTGGATAAGAACTGAAGCTCTGAGAAATAAACTTGCCTTATAGCACACAGATGCTTCTGCAGGATATCAAGCTCATGTAATCTCATCCTAATTATTTTCAATATTTATTCTCACCAGCAATTTTTTTCATATAAGTATATTAGTAACATGACTGTACATCTTATCATCCAAACCAGGATACTTCTGAGAGTGAGAAGGGATGCTATTAATGATTATTCTGTGATGTCAGGCTTAAACCAGCCAACTTGAATGCATGGTCTTTATTATCTATTGCATTTTTACTTAAAGTAGAATCGTCAACTTACTTGATCTTTCTCATAAGACAACTATTGTATAATATTTTAGTTAAAGTATACCAGCCTCAGTGTCAGATAAACCTTGACATTTCAATAATTAACATAATAGAAATTTATTTCTTTCTCACATAAAATACAATCAGTGTCCTAGGGAGGAGGTGGGTGAGGATGGAAGCTCTGCCCCTCTTTCATCCAGGGACCAGGCTGTGGGATGTTCTGACATCTTTCAGTGAGTGGCTACTATAGGGGAGGTGAACATTTCCTTTCTTCTCTTCAAGGTTTTCTGGCTGATATAATTATTAAATTAATATAAGACAGATTAACAGGAGAAAAATTTAATTTGTACATACAGGACCTTATAGAAATATGAAACTAAAAAAAGTGACCAAAGCAGGCAGCTTTTATACCTTGTAGACAAGGAAACAATAAATTTGTAAAGAATTGACAAAACAAAGGGGTTTGCCCTTGGGGTAGTAAATTAGTAAAGAAGTAACAAAGTTTGTTTATACAGGTTTCTAGGCCTCAAATTCCCTATTTCTGGTGATAAGGATGTCTCTTTAATTCCTGGAACAGGAAGGGTACTCTTCCCATGGGAGTTTCTTTTTTTTTTTTTTTGCGGTACACGGGCCTCTCACTGTTGTGGCCTCTCCCGTTGCGGAGCACAGGCTCCGGACGCGCAGGCTCAGCAGCCATGGCTCACGGGCCCAGCCGCTCCGCGGCATGTGGGATCTTCGCGGACCGGGGCACGAACCCGTGTCCCCTGCATCGGCAGGTGGACTCTCAACCACTGCGCCACCAGGGAAGCCCTCCCATGGGAGATTTATTTCTTGCTTTCAGGGGGACAAAAGAGGGTTAGTGTGTCCTTCCTGTATTGGCTGTTTCTCAAGTATTAATAACTATAATTCGAAAGAATCAATATGCCAAAGTGACATATTTTGGGGTGGCCTCTCCTGAGCCCCTCACTATCATGGAACACGGAAAGAAGTCAAACCAGCAGACTGGTGAAAAAAGAGGGAGGATTGTGCTCTGGAAGTTTCTGCATTTCAAGCCTGGAAGTAGTCCTCATCTTAATGCTTACATTTCATTGACCACACCTAGATGCAAATAGGACTAGGCAGCCATTCCCACCCATAACCAGTGTATCTTTAGTGTGCAGATGATTCTTTGCCACAGTGGTAAAGTAACTTGAAGAAGTTATTCCCTCAGAATTCATTTCCTAGCCTGTAAAATGGAAATAGTAGTGTTTAGTTCAGTGTACAATGCAGAACTCATATGTTTGTGAAGTGCTTAGAACATTGCTTTTATATGGTGCAAGCCCTGTAATAAAAATTTACACATGGTGATTTTAGCCCCTGAAATCATTCTAGTGCTATGAGAAATCCTCTGTTTTTTTTGCTTTTTTTTTTTTTTCTTTTTTTCTGGCTGCACAATTCTGAGCAGATTTTGAATAGATGGTATAGGCAGTCCATAATAGTAGGGTTAGTGATTGCTGAGAATAAGAAATTATTTCAGGTGATTACAAGTGTGATGGGAGATAACTCTAGAAGAGGAGAGATTTCAAATTAGTGTTATAAGGATGGGCAGATATGGAAAGGTAATTCTAGGTGGATGAAGCATTATACCTGGAGTCCTAATTCAGGCAGAAGTGAATAAAGCCCTGTGGATGAAGAATGGTCTCATAGAGAAGAGTGGAGAGAGATAAGATTGACACCAGGCTGTGCAAGGTCTTACATGATTAATCTAAGTGAGTAGAAATACTTATGAGATTGTATTCAGTCTAATAAAGACTGGCTTCAAAGGAATATCTTATATTTGTTAACTATCATTTAAGTTGCTGTTATGCTTTAGTTATGTAATATATTATTTAATATGCACATTGATTTCCTAGTAATGTTGAAATATTCATTCACTTCTTCATTCATGTGTAAAAGAATTATTAATGTTCTATTACAGCCAGGACATCAATTAGGGTGAGGTCCACAGGAAATGAAAATTACTCTCAGATTTACAATTGTTACAAGCTATTTACTGAATATTTTATTTTTTATTCTTGGTTCTCATAATGTAATTATCTGTCATTAAGTAACATGGTGCCTGTATTTTGCAATTTCTGGTGGACTGTATATAGCACTGCCTCTGTTTAGAGCAGTGTTTCCTAACCTTGGCAGTATTTAAATTTTGGGCGTTTGTTATGAGGGCTTGTTCTGTGCATTGTGGGATGTTTAGCAGCAACCCTGACTTCTACCCACTAGACACCAGTGGCACCCACTCCTAGTAGTGACACCTGAAGATGTGTCCAGATATTACCAAAAGTCCTCGGAGGGAGGACTAGTTAAAACCACCACTGGTTAAGAAGCACTACTTTAGAGTAATCATAACAAAACAAACTCCATTAATTTAGAAATCTTACAATAGTTTTAAACAAGATAAACTATATGAAAACAATGCCTTGCATTATTTTGACAGTAACTCATAATTTATAATATGGATAGATCTTTTCCCGTTGTCTGGTATATGCATTTCAGAGCAATTATTATAATGTGTTTATGGCCATAGCTTACCACTTGTATCACCAGTTGTTTTTTGTTTGTTTGTTTGTTTTTGTTTTTTTTGCGGTACGCGGGCCTCTCACTGTTGTGGCTTCTCCCGTTGCGGAGCACTGGCTCCGGACGCACAGGCTCAGCGGTCATGGCTCACGGGCCTAGCCACTCCGCGGCACGTGGGATCTTCCCGGACCGGGGCACGAACCCGTGTCCCCTGCATCTGCAGGCGGATTCTCAACCACTGCGCCACCAGGGAAGCCCTCACCACTTGTTTTTTTTAATCCGTAAAAACACAAACACCAGAAACAAATTAAACATCTATACAGTTGACATGTTTATACGTTTACCTATTTAAACAGTTTTTAAAGTTCTCTTTCTCTACACATCTTTAATATAATTCCTTTAAGAGATGTGATTTTTTTTTCATTAAATCCTTCCATTCAAACATTTCAGATCACCACTAGAAATTATGAAGAACAAGCCTTATAAAAATGTTCCATGAAAAATACTGAGTTCTGAGACTACTCAGATGCTTTAATGATGTTCAAATATATTTTATTCAACAGTACCAGTAAAAGCTTGTTAAAACAAAGAAATTAAGAATTGCAGCATCCCTAGTTGATGTTTTCTCTAGCAAATACATTAGTTCTCCCATTGTGTCTGTCCTACTCCATTTTGGTAAGAGTTATTCTCCTGCATATGCCTTCATGTACAAGTTAGATGCAATGTCTGAACATCCAGTAAGGACAGACTGACAGAGAGCCTGGGCTGAAATGATGAGCACAGTTGATCACTTCAGACATTGTAGTCTATTGCAGAACCCCTTGCAAAGTGCAGAACCCCTTGAGAAGTATACAACCCTTGTAGGGGCTTCTAAGTTATGAAAATCTTGTAGAAAACTTCCAAAGAATGCTGCCAGTAATAGAGAACATTTTTAGCAAGGCATCATTATATAAAACAATTACAATTTGTATTGATAAAAAAATAATAGCTTTTGCCTGCCTCAGTGTCTAAAGAACATATTATCATCATAATTTCTCAACTTGATAGTTTGACAAAGTTTTCAATTCCCAGGATATGACTCGTAAGCTAATCCTTCAGTTAATTTAAACATTAGCTGCAGTGAGAATATGAAAATTGAATTAGTAAATCTTTGACTTTTTTTTCCTTTTGAACTATTTGCCATTCCAGCATTTTTGTCCACTAAAGAAATGTCAAACACATCCCTATAGTTGAAACAACCAATTTTCCAACAAATTTTATATTATCCAGATATACAAAGTGGTTACCAGTTGCAAAATGTTATATTTAGATGGCCATTATATTTGTTTTCAAAAATCTATTCACAAGGCTGTGAAGGCTCTTGAATGGTATACATGAGTGAAGGCACAAAGAATTACTTATTGGATGGTATTCAGTATAAGTCATTTTTATTTCATCTTTTCTGTAGTTAAGAGAAATATGTTACCATTCTAAAATAGTAGATTTGGGCTTTCCTGGTGGCGCAGTGGTTGAGAGTCTGCCTGCCCAGGGGACACGGGTTTGTGCCCCGGTCCGGCAAGATCCCACATGCCGCGGAGCGGCTGCGCCCGTGAGCCATGGCCACTGAGCCTGCGCGTCCGGAGCCTGTGCTCCACAACGGGAGAGGCCACAACAGTGAGAGGCCTGCGTACCGCAAAGTAAATAAATAAATAAATAGTAGATTTTAGCAAGAACATTTTCAGCTATATGTTATTTTCACTCATCAAACTTCTCAAAGAAGTTCAAGATTCACTTCATTACATTTAAAAAATAACTTTTCAACATCCTTCATGGATGCTAGATAATTAATTTCATTAACCCCATTTTACAAATAAGGAAATCTTATACTGTACTAAATGTTATAGAGAGCATGTTTTCAAGAAAACAAAAGCCTTGAAACTTCCTTTTAATATTTTTCAAAATTACTGTAGATTATCCTTCATTCTACTCTCCAAACTATACATATTTGGTAACTGCTTGAGAAGTCTTTGTCCTCTTCTTCCTCCTTCCATGTTCATCCTCATAATCCACTGTTCTCAGATAATAAATACTGAAAACAACACTCTGGACTGCAGAGCACAAAACACTTTTCAGGTTTTCAATAATTAAACAGGGCTACTTTATGTGCTCTAAACAAATGCTAATTAGCAAAATTCCAAGATATGGTGAATTAAAGAACTAACGTTTGTCAGCCAGGGAGATACATGCCCCCATATATGATAGAAAGACTGAGGTATTTTCTTTATGTCTCTAAAATTGTTTATTTGACTCAATCACTGAACCTAAATTAGTGAAAGCAGTCGTAGATACTGTTTATGAGCAATTTTTCACTAAGACTATCACTGGAAACTCCTGAGCAACAGTGAGAAGAACCTTATTAGCTCTAATTTGTTCTAACTTCTTCCCTAGAACAAAGCTGGACACAATGATAGATAAAATGCAATGCCTCAAGTTATCCTTTAGTCTTGTTAGTAAAATATCTGAAAATCACAGTTGAATTAATTTCAAAATGCCTTACTGATAAGAGCATTTATTCTTTCAATAGTATTTGTATAATTGTGTTAGATGCTTGCCAACACATATCAAGCTCTAGAAGGGAGTAGAAACACAATGCCACACCAAAATAAAATAAAATTAAAATAACATCGAGTAAATTATAATGTAAAATAATACAATAAAATAGAGGACTGCCCTTAGGAAATATTTTAATCATGTAGTAAAATATGTAGACATAAAATAATATGCAACTGAATACAGCAAATATAAAATAAAGCATGAAATAATGCAGATCAAGTACCACAAAAGGAAAAGTATTGTAAGTTTATTGGGGCAGTTGTTGAGTGATATATACTGGTATTAAATCACATACAATAGAGGGTGGAAAATGTAAGATAAAACATATTATAATGCCAACATTAAGTATAATGCCAACATTTTTTTAAAGGGATGCACTATTGTAAGACTGGAGAAGATCTTTTGGGAAATGTAGACTTGAATTTAATTAGCTCAGAAACAGTCGGTGGCAAAAAATTCAAATATTAATCCTATCTAATTATAGATACTGCAGTTCTGAACTTAAATGAATTGAAACTAAAGCACAGGAATTGAAATTATACCTTCCAGTGTTTGTGAAAGATGGTGGTTAAGAGTACAGGCTCTGGACTCAGGCTTCCTATGTTAGAATCCTAGCTTTCCACATACCAGTTGGGTAATTTGGGGCAAGTTACTAAAGATCTTGGTGTTGTTCCCTTGGTGTTGTCTGTAAAATAGAGATAATCATAAGAGAACCCACCTTATTCAGTTGTTTTGAAGATTAAATGCTTCAATATATACAAAATGCTTAAAACACCACCTGGGACATATAAAGTGCTATAAAAAGCAAAGGAAAATAAAAGGCTAGGCATCTTATTAAGTCCTATTGTTAAATTGTTCTCAAAACCTTCTAAAATTTAATTCAGAAAATTGGAGTCCTGGTCTTTGATTTTGAGCTTCCTGGAGGTGTTGAGCCTATTCAAGAATGTTTCCTGTCTGGGCTCTGATTTCCTCATACGTGAGCAGAGCATGGGCTGTAAGTCCCCAAGAAGTCCTCATGTCCGTTATGGTTTGTGCACTTTTTGTCCCATTGAATAACTGCTTACTCAATTGTCACAAATACATCCTCCAGGTTGCCTTCTAAGGGGATTTTTGAATTTTATTATTTACATTTATATTTTAATACATCTGGAATTGAATTTTTTTATGTTGCCTGTTAGTGAACAAATTCACTTATCCTCATATGAATATCCAATTAATTCCATTTCTGAAGGATCTATTCTTTCCTCACTGCCCTGAAATGTCAGTGTGGACACAGAAAAATATGTAAATATTTATATATAATATAAAATATATTTCATATGTAATTAGACATATAATTTTATTTAGTATCTATTTATATATATAGTTACATTTGTGCTATAGATATTATACTGTAAATGGTACTGATACTACTGTAAATGGCATCATTTTGGACATTTCATTTCTTAATTGTTCATTACTGGCATATTTATTGATATACTCATATGTCTTCTGAATCCACTTATTACCTTGTGGTCATAAAAGATACTTAATATGATTTTAGTCTTGTCAAATTTATTGAGACTTATTTTGTAGCCTAGCATGTGATCTTTCTTGGAGAATGTTCCATGTGAAATTGAACAGAATATTTATTCTGCTCTTTTTGGATAGAATGTTCTGTATATATTTATTAAGTTCATCTGATTTAATGTTTTGTTTAAGGCCAATGTTTCCATATTGATTTTCTATCTGGATGATCTATCAATTGATGTAAGCAGGGTGTTAAAATCCCCTACTAATATTGTAATTCTTTTAATTTCTCCTTTATGTTTGTTAGTATTGGCTTTATGTATTAGGTACTCTCATGTTGGGTGCAGATATATTTGCAAGTGTTTTTTTTTTTTTATTGCTGAATCATATGATAATTCTATTTTTAGTTTTTTAAGGAACCTCCATACTGTTCTCCATAGTGGCTGTATCAATTTACATTCCCACCAACAGTGTAAGAGGGTTCCCTTTTCTCCACACCCTCTCCAGCATTTGTTGTTTGGATTTTCTGATTGATGCCCATTCTAACTGGTGTGAAGTGATACCTCATTGTAGTTTTGATTTGCATTTCTCTATTAATTAGTATGTTGAGCAGCTTTTCATGTGCTTCTTGGCCATCTGTATGTCTTCTTTGGAAAAATGTCTATTTAAGTCTTCTGCCCATTTTTTGACTGGGTTGGTTGTTCTTTTAATATTGAGCTGCATGAGCTGTTTCTAGATATTGGAGATTAATCCTTTGTCCGTTGACTCATTTGCAAATATTTTCTCCCATTCTGAGTGTTATCTTTTCGTCTTGTTTATGGTTTCCTTTGCTGTGCAAAAGCTTTTAAGTTTCATTAGGTCCCATTTGTTTATTTTTGTTTTTATTTCCATTACTCTAGGAGGTGGATCAAAAAATATCTTGCTGTGATTTATGTTAAAGAGTGTTGTGCCTATGCATGTTTTCCTCTAAGAGTTTTGTAGTGTCTGGTCTTGTCTTACATTTAGGTCTCTAATCCATTTTGAGTTTATTTTTGTGTATGGTGTTAGGGAGTGTTCTAATTTCATTCTTTTACATGTAGCTGTCCAGTTTTCTCAGCACCACTTATTATTATTTTTTGTGGTATGCGGGCCTCTCACTGTTGTGGCCTCTCCTGTTGTGGAGCACAGGCTCCGGACGCACAGGTTCAGCGGCCATGGCTCACGGGCCCAGCTGCTCCACGGCATGTGGGATCCTCCCGGACCGGAGCACAAACCCGTGTCCCCTGCATCGGCAGGTGGATCCTCAACCACTGTGCCACCAGGGAAGCCCCCAGCACCACTTATTAAAGACACTATCTTTTCCCCATTGTATATCCTTGTCTCCTTTGTCATAGATTAGTTGACCATAGGTGCATAGGTTTATCTCTGGGATTTCTATCTTGTTCCATTGATCAATGTTTCTGTTTTTATTCCAGTACCATATTGTCTTGATTACTGTAGCTTTGTAGTATAGTCTGGAGTCAGGGAGTCTGATTCCTCCAGCTCCGTTTACTTCCCTCCTGACTGCTTTGGCTATTTAGGGTCTTTTTTGTCTCCATACAAATTTTAAGATTTTTTGTTTTAGTTCCATAAAAAATGCCATTGGTAATTTGATAGGGATTGCTTTGAACCTATAGATTGCTTTGGGTAGTATAGTCATTGTCACAATATTGATTCTTCCAATCCAAGAACATGGTATATCTCTCCATCTGTTGGTATCATCTTTAATTTTTTTCATCAGTGTCTTATAGTTTTCTGCATACAGGTCTTTTGTCTCCCTAGGTTGTTTTTTCCTAGGTATTTTATTCTTTTTGTTGCAATGGTAAATGGGAGTGTTTCCTTAATTTCTCTTTCAGATTTTTCATCATTAGTGTATAGTAATGCAAGGGATTTCTGTGCATTAATTTTGTATCCTGCAACTTTACCAAATTCATTGATTAGCTCTAGGAGTTTTCTGGTGGCATCTTTAGGATTCTCTATGTATAGTATCATGTCATCTGCAAACAGTGACAGTTTTACTTCTTCTTTTCCAATTTGTATTTGTTTATTTCTTTTTTCTTCTCTGATTGCTGTGGCTAGGACTTCCAAAACTATGTAGAATAATAGTGGTGAGAGTGGACATTTTTGTCCTGTTCTTGATCTTAGAGGAAATGGTTTCAGTTTTTCACCATTGAGAATGATGCTTGCTGTGTGTTTGTTGTATATGGCCTTTATTATGTTGAGGTAGCTTCCCTCTTAGCCCACTTTCTGGAGAGTTTTTATCATAAGTGGGTGTTGAATTTTGTCAAAAGCTTTTTCTGCATCTATTGACATGATCATATGGTTTTTATTCTTCAATTTGTTCATATGGTTTATCACATTGATTGATTTATATATAGTGAAGAATCCTTGCATCGCTGGGATAAATCCCACTTGATCATGGTGTATGATCCTTTTAATGTGTTGTTAGATTCTGTTTGCTAGTATTTTGCTGAGGATTTTTGCATCTATATTCATCAATGATATTGGTCTTTAATTTTATTTGTTTTTGTAGTATCTTTGTTTGGTTTTGGTATCAGGGTGATGGTGGCCTCATAGAATGAGTTTGGGAGTGTTCCTTCCTCTGCAATTTTTTGGAAGAGTTTGAGAAGAATGGGTGTTAGCTCTTCTCTAATTGTTTGACAGAATTCACCTGTGAAGCCATCTGGTCCTAGACCTTTGTTGGTTGGAAGATTTTTAATAAAGTTTCAATTGCAGTGTTTGTGATTGGTCTGTTCATATTTTCTATTTCTTCCTGGTTCAGTCTTGGAAGGCTATACCTTTCTAAGAATTTGTCGATTTCTTCCAGGTTGTCCATTTTATTGGCATAGAGTTGTTTGTGGTAGTCTTTTAGGATGCTTTGTATTTCTGTGGTGTCTGTTTTAACTTCTCCTTTTTCATTTCTAATTTTATTCATTTGAGTCCTCTCCCTCTATTCTTGATAAGGCTGGCTAATGGTTTATCAATTATTCTTTATCTTCTCAAAGTACCAGCTTTTAGTTTTGTTAATATTTGCTATTGTTTTATTTGTTTCTATTCCATTTACTTCTGCTCTGATCTTTATGATTTCTTTCCTTCTGCTAACTTTGGGTTTTCTTTGTTCATTCTCTAGTTCCTTTAGGTGTAAGGTTACATTGTTTATTTGAGATTTTTTCTTGTTTCTTAAAGTAGGCTTGTATAGCTATAAACTTCCCTCTTAGAATTGCTTTTGTTGCATCCCATAGGTTTTGGATCATCTTGTTTTCATTGTCATTTGTCTCCAGGTATTTTTTGATTTCCTCTTTGATTTCTTCAGTGATGTCTTGGTTATTTAATAAAATATTGTTTAACCTCCATGTGTTGGTATTTTGTACCATTTTTTCCCTGTAATTCACTTCTAATCTCATAGCTTAGTGGTCAGAAAAGTTGCTTGATATGATTTCAATTTTCTTAAATTTACTGTGGCTTGATTTGTGACCCAAGTTGTGATCTATCCTGGAGAATGTTCCATGTGCACTTGAGAAGAAAGCGTAATCTGCCCTTTTTGGATGGAATGTCCTATAAATATCAACTAAATCTATCTGGTCTATTGTGTCATTTAAAGCTTCTGTTTCCTTATTTATTTTCATTTTGGATGATTTGTCCCTTGGTGGAACTGAGGTATAAAGTCCCCCACTATTATTGTGTTACTGTTGATTTCCTCTTCTATAGTTGTTAGCAGTTGCCTTATGTATGCAGGTGCTCCTATGTTGGGTGCATATATATTTATAATTGTTATATCTCCAACTTGGATTGATCCCTTGATCATTATGTAGTGTCCTTCCTTGTCTTTTGTAACATTCTTTGTTTTAAAGTCTATTTTATCTGATATGAGTATTGCTACTCCAGCTTTCTTTTGATTTCCATTTGCATGGAATATCTTTTTCCATCCCCTCACTTTCATTCTGTATGTGTCCCTAGATCTGAAGTGAGTCTGTTGTAGACAGCATATATATGGGTCTTGTTTTTGTGTCTATTCAGTGAGACTGTGTCTTTGTTTCAAGCATTTAATCCATTCATGTTAAGGTAATTATCGATTTGTATGTTCCTATAACCATTTTCTTAATTGTTTTGGGTTTGTTTTTGTAGGTTTTCTCTTCTCTTGTGTTTCCCACTTAGAGAAATTCCTTTAGCGTTTGTTGTAACGCTGGTATGGCTGTGCTGAGTTCTCTTAGCTTTTGCTTGTCTGTAAAGCTTTTGACTTCTCCATCGAATCTGAATTAGATCCTTTCTGGGTAGAGTAATCTTGGTTGTAGGTTCCTCCCTTTCATTATTTTAAGTATATCATGCTACTCCCTTCTGCCTTGTAGAGTTTCTGCTGAGAAATCAGCTGTTAATCTTATGGGAGTTCCTTTGTATTTTATTTGTCATTTTTTCCTTGCTGGTTTCAGTAATTTTTCTTTGTCTTTAATTTTTGCCAGTTTGATTACTATGTGTCTCAGCGTGCTTCTCCTTGGGTTTATCCTGTATGGGACTCTCTGAACTTCCTGGACTGAGATGGCTATTTCCTTTCCCATGTTAGGGAAGTTTTCGACTATAATCTCTTCAAATATTTTTGCGGGTCCTTTCTCTCTCTCTTCTCCTTCTGGGACCCCTATAATGCGAATGTTGGTGCATTTAATGTTGTCTCAGAGGTCTCTTAGGCTGTCATCGTTTCTTTTCCTGCTTTTTTCTTTATTCTGTTCCTTAGCAGTGAATTCCACCATTCTGTCTTCCAGGTCACTTATCCGTTCTTCTGCCTCAGTTATTCTGCTACTGATTCCTTCTAGTGTAGTTTCCATTTCAGTTATTGTATTGTTCATCTCTGTTTGTTTGTTCTTTAATTCTTCTAGGTCCTTGTTAAACATTTCTTGCATCTTCTCCATCTTTGCCTCCAGTCTTTTTCCGAGGTTCTGGATCATCTTCACTGTCATTATTCTGAATTCTTTTTCTGTAAGGTTGACTATCTCCATTTCATTTAGTTGTTTTTCTGGGTTTTTTAGCTTGTTCCTTCATCTGGTACATAGCCCTCTGCCTTTTCATCTTGTCTATCTTTCTGTGAATACGGTTTTTGTTCCACATGCTGCAGGATTGTAGTTCTTCTTGCTTCTGCTGTCTGCCCTCTGGTGGATGAGGCTACCTTGTGTTGTGTTTTCTTATTGGATTGATCCCTTAATCATTATGTAATGTTCTTCTTTATCTCTTGTTACAGTCTTTGTTTTAAAGTCTAATTTGTCTGATACAAGTATTGCTACTTCAGCTTTCTTTTTGTTTCCATTTGCATGGAATATCTTTATCCATCACTTCGCTTTCAGTCTGTTAGTGTTTTTAGAGCTGAAATGAGTCACTTGTATGCAGCTTATACATGGGCCTTGCTTGTTTTTATTCAAGCAGTCACCCTATGTCTTTTGATTTGAGCCTCTTTTCTATTTACATTTAAAGTAATTTTTGGTATGTATATACTTATTGCCATTTTGTTAATTGTTCTCAGCTGTTTTTGTAGTTCTTCTCTGTTCCTTTCTTCTTCTTTTGCTCACTTCCTGTATGATTTAATAACTATGTTTAGTGTTATGTTTGGATTCTTTTTCTGTATTTTTTGTGTATCTATTATATGTTTTTAGTCATGGTTAGTTTGAGGTTCATATATAATGATTTACATATGCATCTGTCTATTTTAAGTTGATGATCTCTTAAGGTTAAATGCATATAAAAGCCCTAAATTTTTACATTTCCCCCAATGTTTTATATTTTACATCTTTTTATTTTGTGTATCCCTTAAGTATTCATTTTAGATGTAGATGATTTTACCACTTTTTTCTTTTAACCTTATTACTAGCTTTATATGTTGTAGACCCACTAACTTCATTATATGTTTGTCTTTACCAGTGAGATTTTTTTCTTTCATCCATTTTTATTTCTAATTGTGGCTGTTTCTTTTCTGCTTAAAGGAACCACTTTAATATTCCTTGTAAGGCCAGTTTAGAGGTGATAAACTCTTAGTTTTTGCTTGTCTGTAAAGTTCTCTATCTCTCCTTCAGTTTTTTTTTTCTCCTTCAATTCTGAATAATAATTTTGCCATGTAGATTATTCTTGTTTGTTTGTTTTTTTCTTTTAGCACTTTTAATATATCATATAACTCCCTTCTTGTCTGCAAAATTTCTGCTTAAATGTCTGCTGATAGCCTTATGGGAGTTCTGTTGTATATAACTAGTTGCTTTTCTCTTGCTGCTTTTAAGGTTCTCTGTCTTTACTTTTTGCCATTTTAATTATAATGTGTCTTGGTGTGAACCTCTTGAGGTGCATCTTGTTTGGGACTTCTGTCCTTCCTGGACCTGTATTTCTGTTTCCTTCCTCAGGTTAGGGAAGTTTTCAGCTATTATTTCTTCAAATAAGTTCTATGCCCCTTTCCCTCTCACTTCTTCTTTTGGTACCTCTATAATATGAATATTAGTATGCTTGACGTTGTCCCAGAAGTTCCTTAAACTATCTTCACTTTCTTTAATTCTTCTCCCCCACCCCCATCTCCAGCCTGGGCTTGTGTGATTTCCACTAGTCTGTCTTCCAGATCACTGGTCTGTTCTTCTGTATCATCTAATCCACCATTGGTTCCCTCTAGTATATTTTTCATTTCAGTTACTGTATTCTTCAGCTCTAATCGGTTCTTTGTTATATTTTCTTAACTTCCTACTGATGTTCCCACTGTGTCCATCCATTCTTCTTCTAGTTCTTTGAGCATATTTATGATCATTACTTTGAACTTTTTTTCAGGAGGTTGCTTATCTCTTTTATGTAGTGGTTTTTCTGAGTTTTTTTCTTGTCCTTTTATTTGTAATATACACCTTTGTCTTCTCATTTTGCCTAATTCTTTCTATATATTAGGTATGTCCATTATATCGCCCCATCTTGGAGAAATGGCCTTATGTAGGAGGTGTCCTGTAGGGCCCAGCAACATGCTCTGCTTTGACCACCAGACCCAGATGCTCCAGAGGTGTCCCCTGTGTGGGCTGCATGCTGCCTTCTGTTGTGGTGTAGACAACTGTTGCTGGAATGCTGGTAGGAAAGTGAGGTCTCTGGCCCAGTTGGCTTTGAAGCCCTGTCTTACATGGTAGTTGTGGTAATACTGGTGGGTGGGTCAGGCCTCTTGGGACCTCAGCATGGCTGACTAAGAAGCCCAGCTGCATGCAACTTCTGTAGGCCCACTGGTGTAGGTGTGGTACCCCTATGCGACTGGCTGCAAAGCCTGGTGTTGTGTGAATGCTGCAGGCACTGGTTGGCAGGGCAATCCCCCAGAGCTAATAGGCTAGAGAGAGAATTCCAAAATTTCTCCTGTCACACTGGTGTCAGGACTATACAACAAGATAGCAAAAATGGCTGTCACCAGAGCCTCTGTTCCTGAAGAGAATACTAACTGCTTCCTGTCTCTCTGGGAGGTTTTCTAAGATCAGTAAATGGATCTGACCCAGGTTTTTTTCAAACTAAGTGCATCTGTGCTGGACACTGAGCATGTGAACTTTTGTGCATGTCTCTCAAGAGTGGAGTTTGCAGCATTTACTGTTTTTTAGATTTTTTGATGATGGCCATTCTGACTGGTGTGAGATGATACCAAAGGGAACCTTCCTACACTGTTGGTGGGAATGTAAATTGATACAGCCACTATGGAGAACAGTATGGAAGTTGCTTATAAAACTAAAAATAGAACTACAGTATGACCAAGCAATCCCACTCCTGGGCATAAACCCGGAGAAAACCACAATTTGAAAAGATACATACACCCCAATGTTCATTGCAGCACTATTTACAATAGTCAGGACATGGAAACAACCTAAATGTCCATCGACAGATGAATGGATAAAGAAGATGTGGTATGTATATAAAATGGAATATTACTCAGCCATTAAAAAGAACAAAATAATGCCATTTGTGGCAACATGGATGGACCTAGAGATTGTCATAATGAGTGAAGTAAGTTGGACACAGAAAGACAAATACATATGATATTGCTTATATGTGGAATCTAAAAAAATAGGGTACAAAAGAACGTATTTACAAAACAGAAGTAGAGTTACAGACGTAGAAAACAAACTTATGGTTAACAGGGGATAGGGGAGGGATAAATTGGGAGATTGGGATTGACATATGCACACTACTATATATAAAATAGATAACTAATAAGAACCTGCTGTAGAGCACAGGGAACTCTACTCAGTACTCTGTAATGACTTATATGGGAACAGAATCTAAACAAACAAAAAATGCAGATATATGTATATGTATAACTGATTCACTTTGCTGTACACCTGAAACTAACACAATATTGTAAGTCAACTATACTCCAGTAAAAATTTAAAAAATAAATAGATAAAGAGTGGAGGTGGATTCCTACAGCTCTCTGGTTTTCCTAAATGTAAGCTTTGCTGGTTTTCAAAGCTTGATGTTTTGGGAGCTTGTCTTCCCAGTGCAGTGCCCCCAGCTGGGGAGCTGAATATGAGGCTCAAACCCCTTGCTTCTCAGGGAGGACCTTCTATGTTGTGATGTGCTTCCTGCTTATTGGTTGCTGTGCCAAGGATGGGGATCCTAATTATACTACATCAAATCTTCTGTTAACTGTCTCATTGTGGCTCCTCCTTTATATTTTTAATTGTGCAAAATCATTTCTGCTAGTCTTCAGGTTATTCTCAGTAATAGTTGCTGTGTACGTAGTTGTAATTTTGTGGTACCCATGAGAGGAGGTGAACTCAGGAACTTCCTACTTCACCATCTTGATCCCAACTTCTCAATAGTTTTATTTCTTATCTCCCAATGTTTATTTCTTTCCCTGTATTATTATATTGGCTATTATCTCCAGAAAACTATTCAAGGGCAGCAGTTGTAGCAAATATTTTTCTTATTACATGAGAAAGCTGTCAATATTTTGCAATTATCATTTGCCATAGAATTTTATTTTTGTGGAAATTCCTTATCAAATTAAGAAAGTTCTCCTTATATTTCTATTTGGCTATTAGTTTTCATTGAATTGTATTCAATGTTTTCCTATATAGAAATAAATATGATTTTTCTCCTTTATTCTGTTGATATGAAGAACTACAATTGATATTTGGATGTTGAATCAATTTCACACTCGTGGAATCAATGTAACATGATAATAAAGTAGTATCTTTCTTTTTAAACCTTTATGTTCATGATAGAGATTTAGAGATTGGCCTGCATTATTTTTTTTCCTGTTATGCCCTTACTAGTTTTGTTATTGAGGAGATTCTGTCTTCATAAAATGAATTAAGATGTGCTCCTTTTATTCCTGTTCTCTGGAAGAGTTTGTACATGATTGGTATTATTTCTTTATATATATTTGGAGAGTCTACCAATTACGTGTTTTGGGGTGGGAATATTTTGTGGAAGCATTTTTAATACAGATTAAATTACTTTAATAAGCATAGGACTATTCAGATTTTTAAAATTATTCTTGTGCCAGTTTTGGAGAGATATTTTTTTTCCAAAGGATGTGCTAATTTGATATACATTTTCAAATGTATTGGCATAAAGCTCTTCATGGTATTCTCATATTTTATAGTCATTAGGATCTTCAAGTGATGTCTTTCTATTTTCTAATCCTAATATTAGTAAGTTTTCCTTAAATTTATTTTTTAAATCACTTTAATCATTTATTCCAATAACCAAATTATGGCTTACTGTATGTTCTCTATTGCACATTTGTTTTTGTTTCATTATTCTGTAATCCTATTATTTGTTTTCTTCCATTCTGTTTGGTTTAGTTTGCTACTCTTTTTATACTTCATGAATGAAGACCTAGATAATTCACTTTCAGCTTCTCATGTTTTTAAAAAATGCATTTCATCTTATAATTCTCTCTGAGCAGAGCTTTAGCTTTATCCCACAAGTTCTAATACATCATAATTTCAGAATCAATAATTGATAAATATTTTGTAATTCACATTGAGATTTCTTCTTTGATCTACGGGATTTTTTAGAAAGTTTGTTATTGAATTTATAATTTTTAAAATTGTTTTTAGCTCAATTTCACTGTAACTAGAGAATAAATTAGAATTCAAGGAGACCTTTTTCATAGCTCTGCATATCGTCAGTTTTCATAAGTGTTCTTTCATAAGCATTCACATGTATTCTGCTGTTGTTCTGTGCAGTCTTTTTATGTGTCAGAAAAGCAAAAATCACTAACTGAATCTCTCTGATTTGCTGTATCATTATTGATTTTTGTCTTTTTCTATCAATTATTAAGAGAGATGAATTATGATTATTGATTCATGTGTTTACCTTTTGAGTTATTTTAATTCTTGCTTTATATATTTGAAGCAATAATATTTGGTAAATAAAACTTGAAATTATATCTTTCTAATGGATTCATCCTTTTATTAGTATGATGTATCTCTATCTCTAGTAATTATTTTTGTCTTAAAGAAAAAACGTCTAATCTCAATATAGCTGAACTCACTTCTTTTGATTAATGTTTGCATAGTATATCATTTTTCATCCATTTTAATTTCAGTGATTCTGTCTTAATATTTAATGTATGCTTGTAAGCAAGATACAATCTGTTCAAAAATAGTCTTGGAGCCTTGTCTTTTCATTGTAATAATCTATTCACATTTAATTACTGATATATTTGAATTTATATCTACAAGTGTGCTATTTTTTGTTCATGTGTTTCATGTTAATTTTTTCTTTTCCTTTTAGATTAATCTTTTATTATTTTATATTTTCAATTATATTAGTATGTAAATTACATACACTTCTACTGTTCTTATAGTATTACCCTAGAGATTGCAACAGATATCCTTTATTTATCAATTTAATGTAATTTATTTGTTACTTCCCAAATCATCCTAGATTCATAGAATACTTTAAGTTCATTCTTCCCCTTCTCACCTTTTGTGTTATAACTGTCATGAACTTAAATTTTGCATATATTTTGCTTTATTTCTTAACTTTTTATTTTGGTGATTTTCAAGTATATTTTAAGAGTGAAGAAACCAGCTTAATGAACTAGATGTACACATGACCCTATCTTAAAATTATCAGTACATAACCATATTATTTTTTCTATACCTCAACCATTTCCTTCCTAGTCTCTAGATTGTTTTGAATCAAATCCCAGTCATCATTTAATCTGCAATTATATGTATATATGCATATATATAATATATATAATGATTTTTAGAGAAAATAAAAGCATGATCTCACTGAATAAAATTGCTACAATTCCTTAGTATCAATCTAGTAATAATTTCCTGTTTTTATAATCCTGTTTTATACAGTTTTATTAAATTATTTAATTGGAATCCAAATAAGATACAAAGATTAAGATTCATTGATATGTCCCCTTCAGTCTCCTAATTTATACATTCTCCTGATATATTCTTGTTGGAGGAGGTCATAGAGAAGATGTGACCACCACTTGCCACGTGAACTGGACCCAGGCAATTGGAGGCTCCTTACTCCCCACTGCCCACCCCCATTCTTGGAATGTGCATTCTGCTTGCCTTTCCCATTCCCAGAAACTGCCACAAGGATATAGCCTTGAGACAATATGTGGTGTTGAGACTATCTGGATGGTATATGTGGCTGAACCCAATTAAAGCCTGTATATAAACTTAGCGGGTGAGTGTGGAAAATTAGTCCTCTAAGGGCCACTCAAGACAAGCCTCATAATTTCCCTAGCTTATTAAACTTGCCACCTACCAACATGGAGTGGTCTGCTGCTTTCTTCAGTCTCTATGGCCTCCTTGTATAGGAGTCAGTTTCAGATTACACCCTGGAAGCTCCCAAAGAGGTTGTGAACTAACAATTTCCCCAGCTCCCTTTGCACTTTATCTGAAAGAACTGGGACATCTGTCCTATAAAGTTTCACAAATTCTGCAATTTGGTGATTGCATCCCTGTGGTACCATTAAACATGCTTCTCTCTTGATTGTATTTCCTAAAATTTTTTAACTGTATCTAGAGGCTTGGTCAAATTCAGGTGGAAATTTTTAAAGATTTCTTCATAGGCGATTATGTGTACTTGTATCAAAAGGTACATGTGTCTTTTTTTCTTTTCTTTTCTGTTGTGATGCTAACAGCTACTGAATATAGTATTCTATTTCTATCATTTTTATTTGCTTATTAGCTGGAATTATTCTAAAATGAAAATTCTTTCAGCATGTATATGGTTACCCTGAGTTACTGTTATTTAGGGGAAAAAAAGGATAACTTCTTTCCCTTTATACTATTATTCAGTATAGTAAGGTGATTCCTTAGCATCCTTTAAAGATTAAAGTGAATTTTAAGAAATTGTTAATAATTTTATAAGTTCAAGAATTAAACATATTTGGTATGTTTTAGTCCCTAAAGAATATTTGGTGTGTTTTGCAGTTGTGATCTCAATTAATGATTAAATTATCCTTTTTCTTGTGGCACCATATTCACATTGTTCCTGGCTCATTTTGATATAACTTTAGTGGGGTTTTTTTGTTTGTTTGTTTGTTTGTTTGTGTGGTACACGGGCATCTCACTGTTGTGGCCTCTCCTGTTGTGGAGCTCAGTGGCCATGGCTCATGGGCCCAGCTGCTCCACAGCATGTGGGGTCTTCCTGGACTAGGGCACAAACCCATGTCCCCTGCATCGGCAGGCGGACTCTCAACCACTCTGCCACTAGGGAAGCCCATTCTAGTGTTTTTGATAGTTTCCTTTATTTTTGATATGACAAAATGTTCCAAGACCATAATTTCCTGCTTCATACTGGGAATCAGTCAGTTCTCCAAAGAGCTTTGAGCTTTGATACCATTTAATGGAAAATGTTATTTAGATCCAACATTCTTCTGGGTGCTAAGGAGGCTCATTGCTACTGAATTGTTTCTTGATTCTCAGTTGCTTCAGCAGTCAGAGCTAGACTACACACACACACACACACCCGCACACCGATACACCCCCACACACACATTAAAGATAAATAAATCATTTCTGTTTATATATGTATACTTCCTATTAAAAATAAGGACTACAGGAATTTTAGTTAACCTCATCAATCTTACATCTATATCTCCTTTCAGCATTACCAGAAATCTCACTTCTCAACATCACTTTATAATTACTCATTTGATTTTTCCATAGCATACATTTAAGTGTCTCACAAAATAAGTATCATCAGCACCAATATCATTATGATTTCTGAAACAGTTTAATATTTTCTTTTTTTTGGTGTGTTTTTTCATAAAGAATATTCTACTAGGTAATAACAACAAAACTATAAACTTTTAAAGTCCTTTGAGGTGGTTCCTTTCTGTGAGATTATGTCATTAAGTAGATACCCAATTAAAATGCTGGATTATTAGGGATTGTTTTACTTTTTTGTTTTAACTTTATTGAGGTATAATTGTTGTAAAAAATTACACATATTTAATGCATACATCTTGCTGAGTTTGGACATATGCATACATTCATGATAGCAACTCCACAATCTAGATGCTAAACATCCATCACCTCCACAAATTTTCTGTTCTTTTGTGTATTTTTTGTGTGTGGTAAGAAAACTTAACATGAGATCTATCCTTTTAACATATTTTGAGGTGCACAATACCATATTGCTAGCTATTGGTGCTATTTTGTATAGCATATCTCTAGATATACACCAGCTCCTGGAAACCACCGTTCTATTCTTTGCTTCTATGAGTCTGAGATACCTCATAGAAGTGGAATCATGCAGTGTTTGACCTTCTGTGACTGGCTTATTTCACTTAGAATAATGGCTTCAAGGTTCATCTACATCAAACTAAGAAGCTTCTATAGAAGAAGAGAAACAACAGAGGTGAAAAGGCAATCTATGAAATTGGAGAAAATATTTGCAAACCATTTATCTAATAAGGGGTTAATATCCAAAACACAAAAGAATCTCCTACAACTCATTAGCAAAAAATTTAAAAAATAAAAATAACCTAATTAAAATGGACTTGAATATACATTTCTCCAAAGAAAATAAACAAATGGCCCACAGGTATATGAAAAAGTATTCAACATCACTAATCATCAGGTAAATTCAGATAAAAACCACAATGAGATATCACTTCACACCTGTTAAGATCACTATTATCAAAAAAAAAAAAAGATAACAAATGTTGGAGAGCATGTGGAAACATTAGCCACCTTGTATATACTATTGTTGGAAATGTGAAAGGGTGCTGTAGATAAAAAGTATGGAGATTCCTCATAAAATTAAAAACAGAACTACCATTCAGTACAGAATTTCCACTCCTGGATATTTATCTAAAATAATCTCAAAGAGATATCTGCACTCCCATGTTCACTACAGTGTGATTTACAATAGTCAAGATAACCCAGTGTTCATCAAAAGACAAATGGATAAAGAAAATGTGTTATATACGTACAATGGAATATTATTCAGTCTTAAAAAAGAAGGAAATCTTTCCACTTGCTTTTCTTAAACTTATTTTGTTTTACAACTATGTGCAATACTTACATGACTCCAAAATCAAAGTTAAAATAAGATATATTCAAAGACAGGTTAGCTGTTATCCCTAGCTCCTCTAAAGTATGCTCTCACCCCTATTTATAAATTTTTAAAATTAGCTGTCTTTTGTTGGTCTGTCTATCTCATTACTTGTCTATTATGTAAGATCTAATCTATTTATCTATACACTATCCATTTTAGATAAATAATGACATACTAAAAATACTTTATCCATATTTCCTTTTTTTGTGTGTAGTCTCATTGGGTAACAATTCCATATCTCTGAGATATTTTCATTCTTCTTTACAGCTGCATAGTATTCTTTTGTGTAGATGTTCCATGTACTGTACCTTTTCCACCAGACCTCTGAGATGGGTTTTTGAGTTTTCCCAATCTTTTTCTACTACAAATAATGCTGCAATAAATAAGTTTTGATATGTTCTTTCATATTTTACTCAAGGTTCTCTGGAATGGATTTCAAGAAATGAGAGTGCTGTGTCAAATAGTAATAACATCTTACATTTTGCCAGATATTTCCAAATATCTCATTTGTAGATGTTATTCGATTTTACATTCCATCTAGCAATGCATGGCTGGGCCTTTTCCCCACAAACTCCCTAAAAATGTATGTTGAAAGAATTCTGAATGATTTTCCCACCTGATGTATGATACATGGAATCTTATATAGCTTGAGTTTGCATTTCCCTAATTATGAGTGATGTGAGTTAATATTTTTCATGTATGTTAGTTTTCCTCTGCTTGTGGAAATTAAAAAATAATAATTATTTAATTAAACTCATTAACATTTTCACTGTCACTCTTGAATCATACTTATATTTATTTATTTTTCTTTTATTTTTCGGCTGTGTTGGGTCTTAATTGTGGCACATGGGATCTTTCTTGAGGCATGCAAGCACTCTTCACTGAAGAAGCACTTGGGTTTCTCTCTAGCTGCGGCACTCAGGCTTCTCTCTAGTTGTGGCATGTGGGTTTTCTATCTCTAGTTATGGTGCGCAGGCTCCAGGGTGCATGGAGTCTGTAGTTTGCAGCATGTGGGCTCTCTCATCGAGGCACACAAGCTCAATAGTTGTGGCAGATGGGCTTAGTTGCCGCTTGGCATGTGGGATCTTAGTTCCCCAACCAGGGATCAACCCGCATTCCCTGCATTGGAAGGCAGATTCTTTACCACTGGACCACCAAGGAAGTCCCTTGAATCATATTTATAAAAATGTTTTTCTATTCCTAGGTTCTATAAGAACTCACCCATTTTTTAAATTCTGTTCCTCATGATTTTTTTTATATTCATTGCTCTGATTCATTTGGAATTTATCCTGATATGTGAATAAGGAATTTTCTAATTTTACTATATCCCATATGGCTATCTCATTATAACATCATCACTTATTTTAAAATCCATCTTTTCCTTTATGATTTTGAATCCTGCCTTTATGGTATACTAAATTTCCATAAGCAATTTGTTCTGTTTTTGAATATTTTTTCCTGTTCCATTTGTATGTCTCACTTAAAACCAATCAATACTAAATTATTTTCATTAAAGAAGGGTGTGTCTTGACATTTGGTAGGGTATATCCCTCCACAATGATTTCCTTTTTTCAAAAATGTCCTGCATCTACTACCAGTTTACTCTTTCAAATCATTTTTTATTCAAATTCAAATTTTTATTCAAATTTTATTCAAAATTTTTATTCAAATTTTTATTCAAATTTTTAATTCAAATTTTCTAGGTACAGAAAAAAATATTTTTTATTGGGTTTGCTTTAAATTTATAAATTAACACGGAAGATTGACATCTTTGTGATAGAGACTGTAACCAAGAGCATGGTATGTATTTCTACTTTAGTATCTTTCAGCAATGTTTTATGGTTTATTTCATATGTTATCCATATATATTTCTTTTTCAATTTCCACTTTAGTATATTACTTTAATTTTTTTAGTGTAAATGGAGTCTTTTCTTACATTGTATCTTATAACTCATTTTTTATATATAGATACTATTTTTGGTAGTACACTAATGATCTACTAAGATCATTAACTACTTAAACTGTCTATTAAGTGGTCATATTGATATTTTCTGGTTGTACTAGGATTATGGCTCCTTTTATAATTATCACTGCTTTTTCTTGTCAAATTATATTGAGCTCCAAATGAAACAAATATTAGTGGAAGTAGTGGGTGTTTTTCTGTTGCTCCTGATATTGTAGGAAAGTTTCCTGTGTTCCCACATTAGGGTTTTGGTTTGGGGAGACCAAGTTTATGTATGTTTGTGTGTGTGTGTGTCTGTGTGTGTGTGTCTGTGTGTGTCTGTGTGTGTGTGTGTGAGAGAGAGAGAGAGAGGAATTTTAATGTAAATGTGTACTGAATTTTATCAAACATCATTTTAGCATTTATTGAGATCATATGACTTTTATCACAGATCCATTAATGTGATATATTCATAGAAATTAATGAATGTCTTAAATATTGAACCATCCTTGCATTACTAGAACAAACCTCACTTGATCACAATATGTTTGTTATTGTGTTGCTGGATTCTGTTGGATAAACTTTAGAATTTAGTATTTTACCTTGATTTTTATGAGTGAATTTGATTGGTTGTTTACTTTTTTTGAGAAATCTTAGTCAGAATTTGACAATAATATTATACTCTATTCATTATATGAGTTAGTTTGGAAGTAGTCCTTCTTTTTCTTTGCTTGGTGTAGGCTAAGTAGGTTTGAGATTATCTGATTGCTTAAAGATTTGGCAGGATTCTCCTGGATAATCTGTGCTTAGGTGCTTGGGGGTGTTTGGAACACTTAAATTACTTTGTTTATATCTTCAATAATAATTGTGATATCTTACCTCTCCCCAACCATTTAATTTTTATTATGATAGTGGTCCATTTTGTTGAACTTTTCAAAGGAAAGCTCTTGAATTTATTATTTTTAGTTATTCTATTTTTACCTTCAATATTTTTAGTATTTTTTTTCTTTTCCCGATTTTTGAGTGTGTACTACTTTTTATTTTTGATTTTAAAGTTTTATAGATTTTTATTGCTATTTGTAGCATTTGATATATTATGCTCTTATTCTATTTTTAATTCTGTAATTTTATTTTTATCTACCCTTTGATCCAAGTTACTTAATATTTTCTTTTCTCTTTTATCTTTAGGAATACCTTTTATTGTTATTAGTTTTTTGTCTTACTGAAGTTTTCTTTGTAGCCTAATTTGCGGCCACATTTTAGTGAACATTGATGTCTTCCATGTTAACTTCAAGAAATGAAGTCCCCAGTATTATTTTTTTTAATTTAATAAAGTGCAATAATATCTATCTTACTGATCATGTTGTTTAGGTTTTCTATACTCTTACTATATTTTAAATGCTCACCACAAGTACTTATCTATGTCTCCAGTGGTTTTCCTTGTCTTAAGCTTGACTTAAGCAGATTCCTCAGAAAGGCTCATGGGAATAATATTTCCTGAGTTTTTACATTTTTCCTCAAAGCTGTGGCCTTATTGTTGAAAGTCAGTTTGAATTGATATGAAATCCACCTCTTATTTTGCTTTCCTGGATTCTTTCTTTTTTTTAATTGAAGTATAGTTGATTTACAATAGTTTCAGGTGTACAGCAAAGCAATTTGTGTGTGTGTGTGTGTGTGTGTCTGTATGTGTGTATATATCTATATATATATATGTAGATATATATTCTTTTTTTGATTGTAGGTTATTACAATATATTGAATATAGTTCCCTGTGTTATACAGTAAATCCTTGTTTTTTTAATCTATTTTATATATGGTTGTGTGTATCTGTTGCTTTCCTTGATTTATAATTACATTTCTGCATGGTCTTCTGCTGTAAAGGTTTGCTGTAGGATTCTGATGACTAACTGACTTTCTTTCCATTATAAGTGACTCAGTGTTTTTGACAGAATGTCAAAAGGATTTTTAAACTATGTTTTAAAAGACACTATCTGTTGGTGTTGGCTGCTTGGGGTCAATTTTCTCAGGTATGCAATGTTTTCTTTTATTATATATTTTCAAGTCATCTTTTCTTTCAGGAAAGTATTCTTTAATTATAATTTATAATTGTTAATTTACATTGTTTGAAGTTTCTTTGCTATCTTCTATGTCTATCACTTTTTCTCAAATTCTTTTTATCATTTTTCTTCACTTATTATTGATTTTAAAAATTTACCTCCTTTCCATCTCCTACTTCTCCTAAGACATTATCTGATGTGTTTACTTGTTCATGTGTTCCTCATAACTTAGATTTTCTTTAAGAAATTATTTTTTTCTATTAATTACAAAGTTTCCTGAGTTCTGTCAGATATTTACAGATATATTTCCACTCACCTTATTTAAGAGAGTTTCTTATTTTGATCTGTGTAGTTATTTCATAAACTTCTGTAATTTCCTTAAAATAGTTAACTAATTTAGAAATTGTATGGTATAATTTTGTTGTGTTTGTAGCCATGTATTTTTGGTATGCTTTTATTGCCTATATGAATGCTTTCATCTTCCTTATTATATTTTATTTTCTCTTAAAACCTATTTTGGGACTTATGTAGCATCTATTTTTGTTTCTCATTCTAAAATTAAATTCATTATCTAATGTTTTTAGAAGAGAGACAGTAGGACAAAAAAGGTTTTCTCATTCACAACTTTAAAATTCTTATATTGTTTTCACAAATGATTTTAAAACATGTCACCTTACAATCTGAGATCTCTTTCCTGTGCTCACTTTTCAATTTAAGCTGAACCTTTCTTTTCTTTCCTTTACTTTTCTTTCTTTTGCCCTTATTGTCCTGTTCTGTTAAATTTAGAATTTTTTTGCCTGCAAATTTTTGTGGGATTTTGCTTGGAATAATATTGCTGGTTGTTAGTTAAGAGCTTAAAAGGTCAAAACTTCTCTGGAACAAAAAAGGTTTCCTGAAAATTCAGACCCCTCTTTCCAACAAATTGGATAATAACAGCCATCTTAAGGTTTTGGCTTCTATTTCCATATGGGTCTATTACATTTTCAGGGAATCACTGCTTGTAATGCTGACCAGTTATTGTTATTACTCTTCATCCAACACAGATGCAGTCATGCTTTATAGGTATTTTAGCAGGTGATGATTTTGTTCCATGTACTTACTCACCCTCAGAAGTCCAAGGGCATATCTTTGTCAGGAGCTCAGCTGAGCTGGAGAGAGTTAGCTGCCAGATATCAGAACAGTTGATTAAAACAAGAAGCCAAAATGAAAGTAATGGTCAAGCTTTTCATGTGATATACCATCATATCTTGATGGTATAAGCAAGAGATTAAACTGAGAAAAGGGCCAACTCCTCCGTGTTCCATTTTTCCCCAAGGGCTGGCATACTGGTTGAGGGTCAGGTGAATTAGCAGAGATGTGGGGGTCATCATCGTCTTCTCATTGCTTAAGGGGCCATGAAGAAAAGCTTCCTGCCTTTTTATGAACCTGAGGCTAAGGGAAGAGCAAAGGAGAAGGGTTCAGTGTGGAAAAGTACTGAGTATTGAGTCAGAATGTAGAAGAGTATTTCAAGGCTTCCTGCCTCCCCCAGCTAGTAGGTTTTGGCAGAGACTCTGAGGGAGATATCTTGGAAAGGCACCACACAAAGAAAGTTTTGAAGAGAGATGCCTGGGATAGGAATGCAGATACTCAGAAGAGCACGGCTGGCCAGGGCACCCTGAGTTCCTGACTGCAAGTCTGCAATGCCATTCAGAGACTGCAGTACATTGGCTGTGCACCACATCTGGTGTAGGGAGACAGCTTTCCCTCATGAGACCCTTCAGGTAAAGGCTTTGTAATTACAAAGTGTCAGACCTGAAAAATCCATAGGATTTCTGGCTGGGAGATGAACTTCTCAACATCCTTACTGATATTTGTTGCATATGTTGTATTTGGATTTGTACTTTCATTGCTCTCTCTGTTAGAATCCATGCTGCCACCATCACCTACCCATAATATTCACTACATGTATTTTAAGCAGTGTGAGATTATATGTTTATTTTTCTGTACAGCCAATAACCGTTAATATTTACCCAAATATTTACCCTTCCTGTTACTCCTCATTGCTTCTCTTTTTTTCCTTGTTTCTCTCTGAAGAATCCTTTTAGCATTTCATTAATATCAGTCTGATTGTAAAACTTTCTCTCAATTTTTATTTATATGGCAGTCACTCTCTCTCCCCCTACCTTCTTGTCTGGTTTCACTCTTGAAGGTTCTTTTCACCAGTTATAAAACCTAGGTTGGCAGTTATTTTGTTTCAGCTCTTTAAAGATTCCAGAGAAGTACTAGGGGATATAATATAGATATTTTCTAATAATTGAACAGTCTTGCTAACATAGCAATTAAACTTTAATCAAAATATGTGAACAAAATTATTTGCTTTATGTTTCCTCCATGATATTGAAAATATTATCAGGTTTTAGATTTCAAATAGTATTATAGCATTCCTTGCTTAACCATTTAATCACTAAAAGTGAGCTGAAAAACCTGCCTATGTAGATTTAGTTAATATAATGATTATCCAGTTCTAAAAAATATACTTTTTTATTATACAGCTTTCTACCTTACTTTGCAAAAGTAAAAGGGGGTTTATATTATAACAGAAATACTGTAGCCCTTTAGAAACTCATAAGACAGTCTCACTATTTCAGAATATAAAACTTATAAACAGAACTTCTACAAATGCTATTATTCTGAAAGTTTTCTCCAACAAATCTTTATGAAAATAAAGTTTTCTCCAACAAATCTTTATGAAAATATTTACAATAAAAAAATAAAGACTCCAAATTTCTTAGTAAGTTTTAACCTTTTTTGTTTACTAGCTATAAAATATCATAAGAAACCTATAAACAATTATTTTTCAAGGTAAGAAAATAATTACAGCATTGCAGTTGAATCTTAGTTCTGTAACTATCACTCATAGTAGAAATATAATCTAATATTTAAAAGAAAAACAAGGAAAATGAGGTACAACAAGAATTTTCAAAGCTACAGACATTTAGATGCAAACTAAGGAGACATTAGCAAGAGAATATGTCAGTTTTTCCTAGTTTTAAAGTTAAATTTACTATATTTATTATAACTTCCTGTTTTATTTATTTTCCTACTGAAATTTAGATCTTTTCTAGATAAACTCTAGAGAAGAATGCAAATGGCACATGAAATTAACCTTTTTGAAATAATTATAACAGAAACATCCAAAGTCATATTTTTGACAATATAACTTTTTATTGTTTCAGTTAACAAGCTTTTACAAAAAAAAAAAAAAAATTGTGGATGAGCATAGTTGTTGCTGTTTTGAAAAATGGGAATAATATAAGACAATTTGGACCTCAGGATCATATAAATCTAAATCTACCTGTAGTTCATAGGATTAATAGATTATTTTATATATACTTGCTAGGTGAACATGGTATAAAAAAGAGAGGAAGTTAAGATGGGATTAATTAGGTAAAGTTTTTCTGCCCTAAAAAGTGACTTTTGAGTTAAAAAAGTTGTCATTAATGAGGTGGTAGAGTTATAGGTAAGCACATTGCAGGTAAGAGGAATAGTTAAACAAGAAAGAACTGTAAGGAAAGAATATTCTTAGGTGGATGATACATACAGGTACCTAATGGCAGTGATTGATTACACTGGAGAGCAAGGAAAGGTAATTACAAAAAAATAGTGGGGATATGTTGGGGACAGATACCCACATCTACGTTGTTCAGGGTTGTATGCCCTTGTCCTAGGCTAGTGAGTGGTGCTGAATAAATATTTGTTGGAATAAATCCATGTCATTTCTTCCATGGTTGGACCAAAATAGTAACTGTAAATGAAAAGGATTCATTAAATCAGTCATTTTTCCTCAACTCTGCTTTGAATGCCTACTGCAAAGGGAATAAAACATTGCCCTGGTTCTACAGATCTTCACATTTTTCTGGAGGCTATAGAGTGACAGGAATATACATAATTTCAGTACATTTTGATAAGTTCAAAAGGAGAGTGATGAATAAAGTAGGAGTAACTCTGTCAGAAACTTTTAGGAGAGGAAGTTTTATGACTTAGTTATTGGATATCGAAAGTAGAAAAAAAAAGTTGAGAGAAAATGAGTTTGAAAATCACTCCAAAGTTGAGCTGAACTGGGAGCAATGTGGTTTCAGAAAAGTTCTGGAAAAAAAAACAAGATGGCTATACTTCCAATTAAATTTAGAACATATTTTTTTTTTCATCTGTCATGTGAACTACAGTGAGATGTGTATTCATTTGGGAAATGGAAATTCAGCAAGGTAGTTGTGTCAAAGTGGGGTCATTGTTGGTGAATCTGTCTCCCAATATGGCCTCATCCAGACACACATCTTGTTCTTAAAAGGTAAAGCAAATCAGCGAAGTTTTACAGATGAGAAAAGTCCCACTTACAAGCTAAAGCAAACAATCCTGTTAAGATATCTGTGGCTCCTTTCTTGATGTTACTTGATTTTATAATCTTGCTATTATTCAAACCTGGCACTCTGATTTTGGATCTTTGTTGTGACTTTGGCTTCCGAATTAGACCCACTTTTTTCTTCATATTCCAACTGCTGACATTTTTTATAGCTTCATGTAGTGGTCATATTAATTCTATCCAATTTACCAGCCTCATGTTTAAAATATTTCCATCAACTCATTATATATAAGAAGTGACTTTTGAAATTTGAAATAAGAAGTTATTATATTTAAAGAGTGTTCAATGTAAGACAGAGTGATAACAGAGATGTGGTTATTCAATTAAGTAGTTTAAGATGCTGGGGTGGGAGTCAAAAGGCATGAGAGAGAAAGTCCACACCCAGACACACACACACAGACACATACATAAATGAGCTCGTTGAGGAAGAAAGAAAACTTATGCTATTATTCAAAAAAATTAAATGTCAAGACATACAAATTTTAAACAATTTCAAATTCACATACAGTAAAATCAATCAAATCTTATATAATATGTTAAGGAAAAGACACTACTCATTGTTGCCAAGCATGGAGGAGAGATCAATGACATATTCTGGGTCTGAGCAAGTTGTTTCTTACAGATCTTACCTATAAACCTTACATCACCCCTCAAGCGAGGCATGTTTTCAGGACTGAGCTATGTACCTCAAACTGTTTCAAGGCAAAAATAGTAACGCTGAACATTAGAAGTGTTCCTATAAGAGTGTCTAATAAACTATTTAGTAACCTCTAAAACGAACTAGAGTAACCTTTTCTTGAGGTATTTAGAACACCATGAAAATTAGTAGCTTCCTGGCCTCTGTGCCCGGAAAACATATGAATGAATATGTAATGAAAATCAAGTCATAAACCCAAGTAAAATCAAGTTATAGGTGACAGTGGACCTTTAAGAAAATTAATGTTCTTGGCTTTTGCTGCCCATTTCCTTTTTAATATGTATATCTATGTTAGCAGATATTTATATACTATTAGCCTACTGATATGAAGTGGTGTATGCAGAAAAAGTAACTGTTGTACAAACATTTGCTGTGAGGTGAATCATCTTTCCATACATATAACTATTTAAAAATATTTAGAATACTAAATTAACCTCTAAAAAAGCATTTAAGACAGAGTTAGTGTGACATAATCACATTCTTAATATAGTTTTATTTTCTCATATTCAATTATCTTACAGAATTGAAACTTAGTAGGTTTCTTTTAGAAACTTGATTATAGTGATGTAATAGTAGTTTTAAAATAACAAAATTCCTTGCAAAATTAAGCTATCATAGCTGAAAGACATTTATTCATGTTTGTGTAGGCAACAGTGTTTTATCATTAGCTGAAATCATCTCAGTATTTTTCACTTTAAGTTAATTAGACTATCACACATTTAAGAAACTGAAAATGTAACAGACAACAATTTTTTGCAATTTCTGGGAATTCATTGTGTTTTTCTTTGCAGTCAGGATGAGTTCAGTTCAATGTGAGTGTGTATCTTTTGAAGAGAAAATATCAAAATGACTATTACTTGTCCAGTGTTTCTATTATACATAAATATAACTATTAAAAATCCAGTTACCAGGTTTCTCTGTCTTTGCAAGGGATATTTACAAATAAACACAGTTGAAAGAAGCAAAAATATAAAGCTTACCAAATACACCGCTCTGACCTATTGTTTTCTCCAGCAACTGTTAGTTCTTGGGAGTCTTGTTCTCTGCCTCAGAAAAATCCTTTTACCCAGAACAAATTCCATTTCCTTATCACAAACCAAATCTCAATCATTTTCACCCTCATTTCACTACCTCCTTTGCAACATCCTCCTATACAACAGCATCTCATGCCCTAAGTTAAATAATCCTAGATAAATCCAAGTGAATAAAAGGTAAATGTCCAAAGCATTTTTTAGGCCCAACATACAATTTTTTATAAATTATTTCTTCCAAAATATAAAGAATATGGTGAAAAGGCATCAACCTTTATAATGTGAGTCATATATTTTTGGTCTATTTAAGGGATTTTTCATACATGGTCATTCACTGGGCTCTTGATGGGCCCTATTGAACCTCATTAGGCTGTTGCATGCCACAGACTCACTGGAGGAAATCACTCCCCTCTGTTTCCCTAAGTGGTATAGCTCCATCTTAAGAACCATTTTCCTAACCAATGAACACTTGAATGAACAAAAGTAATGCTAAGGTTTTGGTTAGAAATTTTCATTTAATATGTTCCAAGGTTTCCTTTACGTTTTTTTTTTTTTTTTTGGAAATAGATTTAGCTTCTGAGAAGTGGCCTCTTATCTTCTGGAAACTACAACATGCTCAACATGTAGATCATCTCTTAAGTATGTGAGGATCATTGTAGCCTATATAACATTTTCTTAATTTGAAATACATAACAATCAAGCTACTGGCTAACAGTTTAGTGTGAAATAAATATAATAACATGTAGTTACTTGCACTAGAAAGAACAGGGGGAGTGTATAAAATTTTCACTGTTTTGGATAATTTGCTTTCGTGAAAAGTCATGAACATTAGAACATCAGAACGTAAAATGGCCTGCTCACTTGAGCTTACTTTTACACATGTTTTATTATGAAATTTGTCTACTCCCTTCCCAGATTAATTGCTTTCATATCATATACATTTGCAGGAACAATGTGACAAATGATAAAAACAAAATAAGGTCATTTTATTTGATTAAAGACAAGAGTGATTCATGCAAAATAGTATTAAAAATGACTATTTAAATTGCACATTGCTTGAACTTTTCAGAATTAAAGGGGTATGAGGTGTAGAGATGATGGATGAGGGAGAGGTGGAAAGCATATTAATGTACAAAATTCTAAGAGGATATTCAAGATTTTTACATTATGTACCTCATTTAATACTTAGAATAAAGCTCTGAGACCGATATTATTAATTTTTTTTTTCAGTTGAGAAAACTGAGACAGAGAGGGTTTGCTCCAGATCAAACAGCTAGTGAGTGTCAGAGTTTTAGTCTCATCATGGCTGCCTGACTCCAAAGACTGAGCTTCTGGCCACCAGGAGGGATTTGTAAAAGACAAGAAAATCAGCTATATTGTTTAATCACATCCCTAACACATTATTTACAGTGGTAATTTTTGTAACATTGGGCTCAGTTTTTGACTTCTTCCACACTCTTGCAACGAGTCCTTATAGGCCGAGTTTTTCTCTACCCAGTTGTCAGGGTTGCTCATGAAACTCGTTTTGACTAACAGAACATGAGAGGACATGAAATATGCTACTTCTAAGAAGCAGCTTTAAATGTGCTCATATTGTTTAATTTTGCCGCTTCTGTTTATGACCATTGTTAATGTAACAGCATGTCTCAGGCAGGGCTGCTCCTTCAGCCTGAGTCTCTGAGAAGACAATACTGCAGATCTGAACACTGACCACACTGACCACAGCCCAATACAAAGGCATAACCACTATAATTTGAATGGAAAATAAGTATTAAAGCCACTGATATTTTGGACTTAGTTGATCCTCAGCCTTAGAGAAATCTGAATAATTCATTTAGCAAGCATCTAGGAAATAATCTTACATCTAAATTGACAATTGGGAGCAATTTACAATAGAAAACCTAACTTGTTACAGTTCTTTTTTAGCATGTATGGAAAGCAGAAAGTTATTCTAGAAAAATATATTCATCCTATATAGATAGCATTGGTTAATTAAATTTAATTCTGTCAACATAGACAGAATACTATTTTTCAGCATAGTTTGGTTTACCTAATGCCAAGAAAGGGGCTTCTATGAAAATATACATCCTTACTATGGTAGGTGATAGAAATTCATTCATTTTGTATAAGCAGTGCTTTCTCTACCTAGGTAGCTTTTATAAATAATCCTGGGAGTGGTAACTCATTATGAAAACAATGCTTTACTGTGCATGTGTTCATCAAAATAATTTTCTCCATGATTGGACAGGTCTGGGGTGGGCACAGAACAATCAGTAGTTACTGAATGGAAAGGAAAGGATAGAAGTCTAAAAGCAGAGGGAAAAGAGTCACAGGCTGAGGAATGAAAGGACTATTGTGACTTCCTTTATATCACTGTGATCACTTTATAAAACAAGTTGGAATAAACATTCTCTTTAAACATTTTGATATATGTATTATGGTATGTGAATGAGAATGATACACCATAATCTGAATTGTATGAATGACCATCTTTTAAATGTGTATATTGCACAATTTCAGTGCTAGAAATTTACAAAAGTTTGTATTTACAATAGAGTTGGCCCCGAATATCACAGCTATAATTTCCTGGGCTAATGGGAAAAGAACAAATGCTGATGTAATAGGCCGTTGATTCATTTGAGTGAAGATAAAAGTTACAAGACTTCAAGTCACACTGCCCGAAGGAAGATTTTGCAATAGTTTAACAAGAAAAGCCATAAAATGTTGTCATTAGTGTCATAGCCCTGGGATTTAACACAATGCAGAAGTGTAAAGAACTGCACCACGCAGCTAAGTTATGTGTTCATTTTGTAAGCTGCTATTTAGTTTATGATACAACTTTATCCATCACATTAAATTTATGTTGATAATTTGAATTTATTGATATTGTGGTTTTTTTCATTTATGTCAGTTCAATTTTATATGTATAGGTTATGTGTTAATTCTATACCTAATTTATATATAAATAGTTTATAACTAGTTTCATGTTTATATATATTTTAAGTAGTACAAAAATATAATCTAACTCAGCACTGAGGTTTGCAAGAAATTTGCTTTTTCTTTATAGAGTTCTACTCATTAAAGAAATCCTATTCTCAAAGTATGCATATATATTAATTTATATATGTAATATCCAGTTGAGATTCTTAAGTGATTTACTTATAAAATGTCCCTACTCTAAGTAGGGCATGGGTTAGAAAATCTGTGTTGGATAAATGAATATTTAGAGAGAATGAGACTGGAAATCCTGAGTTCATAGTCTACCCTACTTCAAGGAAGTTTGGGAAGCAGTTGTGACAAAGCCTACTCTTGACAGAGCCTTATTTTAATTTTATGTGAATTATGATATCTATATTTACAGCTAACCTAATGAGATATGAAAGGGTATTTTTTGTTTAAATCCAGTAATCTTTACTGATGAAATTTAGAATCCTTTGAAGGCAATCCTTGTTCGATGTAACAACAGCAATAAAAGGCTTTGTTCACAGACACTAGCATCTTTATGCCAGGTTTTGAGAATATTGACATACATTCAAGGTGCTTACATTGATGAAGAAATAATTATGTGTTCTAAGTTCTCATCCATCATTAACTGATGACTTCCTTGGCTTGTCATGCATCCAGCTGTTGCACCCTTCTACCCAGATTGGCTTTTCAGATGTTCTCCTACACAACTAGGTACCCATTAGATGCCCTGTAGTTCTTTGAACTATAACCCAACACCCTGGAGAACTCTGCATGAAAGTTCCTTGAAACATCCTCCTCTTCCTGGAATAGTGTAGGTTGTTCATCGGAATATCTGAGTATTTTGTGAGTAAAGCTGCCCAGTTTATTGTTGTGATCATTTTAAACTGTTCTTCAAAATAATATTAGACCCATACATTTCATGCAGAGAAACTTCTTCCTTGAAACTGATGCAGCCAATGCACCTGTGTTCCTGGCCAAATTCCCTGTGATTCCAAGTGATAAAAATTTTTCCATTGAAAAAATTCATCAAACCCTTTTTCTCTTCTTTTCAACTGACCTTTATGATTCATTTGAGGCTGTAGTTTCCTTGTGAAAATATATGACTCTGCAAAACTGATCATTAAGAGGTGAGAAGTCACTATTTGTGAACTGTCATTTATAGACTTTTAGTTGTAGACGATTGGAGCATTTCTTGTATTATATTTAAGAATACTTTTTAAAAATTTGTTTTGAAATGATAGTTGCTATTTCTGTTAGTGGAACTCACTTCTGTACTATTTCTTTTAGCTGAAATCACTTCTCTGGGTTCATTTCCCAGTTTTGCAATTATCAGTTTTTTTTTTTTTTCTTTCTGCGTTTATGTTGACCTATATATACTAAAATTTGAATTTAAAATTTCTGGTCGCTGGAGATGAAAGTTTTCCTACAGAGATAATTAGGCAGTATGGATGTAGTTTTTCAACATGTGCTATAAATTTCAGTAAGGATTGTCCTCTATAATTGCTTTTAGCACTTTCTAATTTTGTCCTTGGCACCATGTTTTGAGTTCCGTGGCACCTGAAACACATCATTCTCTTTCCTCTGAAGAATGTCACTAGGCTTTGCCCTATGCAACTGCAACTGTCCTGAGACTGTGAGAGAGCACAATGACAACCAACAATAACATTAAGCTATAAACAATACCGTAATAGCACATTAAACATTAATCACATTTTCATGTAATTATATTTTTTCTGAAAAATAATTGAATGTTTGTTAACTGAAGCTCAAAATAGTACTTTCCATTCATTCATATGGTTCTTTCTCTAATATTTTTGTTTCAGTTACTGAATGATATTTGCTATTTATTTGGGAAAAAAGTGATAAAATGTTTTTTTATCCTTATATTAGTAGTTTGATTAATGAAGTGTTTTGTAGCAAGTTTATAAGTATTTAATATAAGACTTATTTTGTAATCATAAAAATGCACAGTGTGAAGACATACAGAAATAATTGTACTTACGGATGTAAGAGTGGAATTTTCTTAGAAGCAAACAAGAATTTTGTTTAACCTCCTTTGGAACCACAAAATACATCTAAGGACACTCTCAAAAAGCAGAATTGAGACTCATTTTGTTCTTTCTTTCTTTATTTATTTTTAAATTTTGAAGCTATTAACACAGCCTTTGCTATAACCCATTCGGCAGTTTGAAAAATATTTATCTTTGATGGAATTAAATTTATATTTCATGCTGATTCATTTTTCATGTAAAAGATCATGATTTTAGCTTATTGTATTGACTATTGTTTTGAATAATCATGGGAGCATTAGAAGTGGTATAGTAGAATGGGAAAAATTAGTATATGATTACTAAATAAATAGTAACAAGGCAAAGATCTGGCTGATAAAAATTACTGTTAATGACAGTGAGAACTTATTTCAGAATATAAGGGGCTCAGGTGGGGAAAAGGTGGACATCTCAGGATGTGACCAATCTGTGGTCAAGTTTTCAAAATAGATAAAATCAGGTCAGAGCAGAGAACTAACACAGGTCAGCTATGAAGGGGCTAGAGATGGGAGGAAAAGTAGGCTGCTCAGAGATAGTGAGGGTTAGGTAATAAGTTCCAAGGGAACTGTGGAGGCATATTGAGAGCATGCAAAATCCCAATCACGTCAAATCAATGTATCCTAATTTTTTAAGTTCCCAGAAATAGATACTAGGCTAACCTAAGCAAAAACAGAATTGATTGAAAGGCTGTGTGAGAGCTTATAGCATCCAGGAGAAGATTAGAGAAACAGACATGGAAAACAATAAATCCCAAGTAACTCTAGGGTCTAAAAAGTATGACTGCTTCCTAGACTCATGGGGGCACGTTTTCCGTTTTCATTCTTATGCATGATTCAGATTATAAGGAGAGAGTCCAAATGCCAAGCTCAGGTTACCCGAGCTACCTCTTGGCTAGAGAAGGGCAACGCAATTTGATTAAGGCTCTCCCTGGGCTACAAACTATAGAAGAGGAGACAATTTCTCAGAAGAAGAAATTACCCAAAGAAGGTGAAATGGATACTAGACAACAACAACAGAAATTAATAATAATAATAGCAACAAAAGGTAGAAACTCTCTAATGCCATAAGTAATTCTATAGATACCTAACAACTTCTGAAGGACCAACACAACAACAGTGGAGACACCATAGCATAAGATATAATGATATTTTTATTAAATAATCCACCATGATCACTATTTCAGTTTCATAATTGTGATTACTAGTTGTAGCAATGCTTTTCCTCCCTGAAGAAACTATGAAAAACTCTCATCAAAGATATCAAAGTTAAAGCATGTCAGTTAATCTAATTTTTAAATTGGAGCTAAGTATATATGAATACGTAAAGAATATCTAAAGAATAATATCGAGGTAATAGCTCTGGAAGAGGAAAGAAAACAAAATTGACGAACATGGAAATTGTGCTTCATTCTGTGTTTCTCTTTGCAAAACTGCTGGTTAAAAGAATTACCTTGGTTTAGGTCATCCACGTACTTTGAAGTATGATTGAAGCCTGTATCTATGAACCATTTTCAATGCAGCCTTTCAGATTTTCCCCAACAGTCATTCTCTGATTTCAGAATGTAGGATGGTTTGGTCTACTGCCATTTCATCCACAGCCATGCCAAGCTTCAAGCTGTAGTTCAGTTTAACTTCCACGTGTTTGCTCATCTACTCTGCTTATATTAGTGATTAAATGTCCAAACTCAATAGCCAAACATTCTTGGATTTAAATCCTGACCACACCACTTGCTAGTTGTGTGACTTTGTGAAATATATGCCTCTGTTTCCATATATCTGCAAAATGGTGAATATAAAAAATACCTGCCATGCACAGCTAAAACAGTTAACCAGGTACTGTTGCATAATAAGCATTCAAAAGATATTAGCTGTTCCTACGTCATTGTTCAATTCACTTGGCTTCCCTTCTTAGAGAGTCATTCCAGAAGTGTTCCATTTGAGTGACCATAGTTCTGGTTTTGATCAATTGGGCAATTATAGAAAACTGATGTATTTTGTTATTTAATGTTCAACAGAAGCCCTCTAGAAGATTGGTTACCGTCATTTCCTTAGTTTCGTTTATATTTTGACCTAATAGTCCTACTTTTTAATTGTCTCCTATTGTTTGATTATCATGAATCATATTATACAGTATAAGAGAACAACATTCCCCATAATTCCTAAAGTATGTTGGGTTTGCATATAGTTTTCCTGGCACAGGTTTATATGTATTCTTGCTATCCTTTAGAGCTAGGAATGACTCAAGTGTTTATGATATAGACTGTAAGCTCAACAATGGCATATGCTAAGTATTTTTTAACTTGGGCACAAATGGGCTTGACCCTCAATGACAAAGAGCTTGACCCTCAATGACAAAGACTAGGGAAAGCAATAAAAAATTGCATCTGGCACAATAGTCCATAATCACACCAACTCAGAAATCTACCAAAGGAATAAGCTGCACCATCTTGTAGCAGCAGAGTTCAACAATGCAGCAGTGCAGAAAGTCAGAAGAAGGGAGGCCATTCTGACATACTTGGTTTATGCCTTCACAGCCTCGCCTACAGAGGCATCCCAGGCACATGCCAGGATGCTCTGCAGCTCTGAAGTCCTCTGCAGCACCTTCTGTTTACCCTCCAAGCCCTTCCCCAAGGAATCTTGTCAGATCCTCCACATTTGCCCAATTCCTTCCACCAGAGGAGAGCTTACCAGCTAGAATGTAAGCCCATCCTTGATTGATATTTATTTTACTGGCATAGGGTTTTACTCTTTATAATATGATTTGCCTATGGAGAGTGAACTGTAAGCCGTCCATCATGGTTAAGGCCAGCACAGCCCTTTCCACCTCCCTGTGGTTAACTTCTGCCATGACATTGATGCCCTCCATTTTTAAGGGTATCAAAAATCTAGAACAGGGCTTCCCTGTGGCACAGTGGTTGAGAGTCTGCCTGCCAATGCAGGGAACACGGGTTCGAGCCCCGGCCCGGGAAGATCCCACATGCCTCGGAGTGGCTGGGCCCGTGAGCCATGGCTGCTGAGCCTGTGCATCTGGAGCCTGTGCTCCACAACGGGAGAGGCCATAACAGTGAGAGGCCCGCGTACAGCAAAAAAAAAAAAAAAAAAAAAAATCTAGAACAAAACTTATCCATGTCTTCATATATGATTGGGACCAACGCATATACTAAAAATTCACCACTTTAATACAAATACATTTATATCAATATAATCTACAAATCATTTCAAAGCAAGCAAAATTATGAGATTATTTCTTCTTTTTTGAATTTTATTTTGTTTTTTTATACAGCAGGTTCTTGCTAATTATCTATTTTATACATATTAGTGTATAAATGTCATTCCCAATCTCCCAATTCATCCCGCAACCACCACCTCCTCCCACCCTGAGCTTCCCCCACTTGGTGTCCATACATTGTTCTCTACATCCATGTCTCTATTTCTGCCTTGCAAACCAGTTCATCTGTACAACTTTTCTAGATTCCACATATATGTGTTAATATATGGTATTTGTTTTTCTCTTTCTGAATTATTCACTCTGTATGACAGTGTCTAGGTCCATCCACGTCTCTACAAATGACCCAATTTCATTCCTTTTTATGGCTGAGTAATATTCCATTGTATATATGTACCACATCTTCTATATCCACTCATCTGTCAATGGGCATTTAGGTTGCTTCCATGACCTGCCTATTGTAAATAGTGTTGCAATGAACATAGGGGTACATGTGCCTTTTTGAATTATGGTTTTCTCTGGGTATATGCCCAGTAGTGGGATTGTTGGGTCATATGGTAATTCTGTTTTTAGTTTTTTTAAGGAACCTCCATACTGTTCTCCATAGTGGTTGCATGAATTTACATTCCCACCAACAGTGCAAGAGGGTTCCCTTTTCTCCACACCCTCTCCAGCATTTGTTGTTTGTAGATTTTCTGATGATGCCCATTCTAACTGGTGTGAGGTGATACCTCATTGTAGTTTTGATTGGCATTTCTCTAATAATTAGTGATGTTGAGCAGCTTTTCATGTGCCTCTTGGCCATCTGTATGTCTTCATTGGAGAAATGTCTATTGAGGTCTTCTGCCTATTTTTTAATTGGGTTGTTTGTTTTTTAATATTGAGCTGCATGAATTGTTTATATATATTGGAGATTAATCCTTTGTCTGTTGATTCATTTGCAAACATTTTCTCCCATTTTGAGGGTTTTCTTTTCCTCTTGTTTATAGTTTCCTTTGCTGTGCAAAACTTTTTACTTTCATTAGGTCCCATTTGTTTATTTTTGTTTTTATTTCCATTACTCTAGGAAGTGACTCAAAAAGGGTCATGTTGTGGGCTTCCCTGGTGGCGCAGTGGTTGAGAGTCCACCTGCCGATGCAGGGGACACAGGTTCATGCCCCGGTCCAGGAAGATCCCACATGCCACGGAGCGGCTGGGCTCGCGAGCCATGGCTGCTGAGCCTGTGCGTCCAGAGCCTGTGCTCCACAACTGGAGAGGCCACAACAGTGAGAGGCCTGAATACCCCAAAAAAAAAAAAAAAAAAAAAAAAGGGTCATGTTGTGATTTATGCTGAAGAATGTTCTTCCTGTGTTTTCCTCTAAGAGTTTATAGTGTCTAGTCTTACATTTAGGTCTTTAATCCATTTTGAGTTTATTTTTGTGTATGGTGTTAGGGAGTGCTCTAATTTCATTCTTTTAAATGTAGCTGTCCAGTTTTCTCAGCACCATTTATTGAAGAAACTGTCTTTTCTCCATTGTATATCCTTGCACCTTTGTCATAGATTAGATGACCATAGGTACGTGGGTTTATCTCGGCTTTCTATCATGTTCCATTGATCTATATTTCTGTTTTTGTGCCAGTACCATACTGTCTTGATTATTGTAGCTTTGTAGTACAGTCTGTAGTCAGGGAGTCTGATTCCTCCAGCTCTGTTTTTTTTCCCTCATGATTGCCTTGGCTGTTCGGGGTCTTTTGTGTCTCCATACAAATTTTAAGAATTTTTTGTTCTAGTTCTGTAAAAAATGCCATTGGTAATTTGATAGGGATTGCACTGAATCTCTAGACTGCTTTGGATAGTATAGTCTTTTTCACAATATTGATTCTTCCAACCCAAGAGCATGATATATCTCTCCATCTGTTTGTGTCATCTTTGATTTCTTTCATCATTGTATTATAGTTTTCTGAGTACAGTTCTGTTACCTCCTTAGGTAGGTTTATTCCTAGGTATTTTATTATTCTTGTTGCAATGGTGAATGAGATTCTTTCCTTAATTTATCTTTCTGCTTTTTCATTGTTAGTGTATAGGAATGCAAGAGATTTCTGTGCATTAATTTTGTATCCTACAACTTTAACAAATTCATTGTTTAGGTCTAGAAATTTTCTGGCAGCATCTTTAGGATTATCTATGTATAGTATCATATCATCTGCAAACAGAGACAGTTACTTCTTCTTTTCCAATTTTGATTCATTTTATTTATTTTTCTTCTCTGATTGCCATAGTGAGGACTTCCAAAACTGTGTTAAATAATAGTGGCAAGAGTGTTCATCCTTGTCTTCTTCCTGATCTTAGAGGAAATGCTTTCCGTTCTTCACCATTAAGAATGATGGTTGCTGAGGGTTTGTCATATATGGCCTTTACTATGTTGAGGTAGGTTCCTTCTATGCCCATTTTCTGGAGAGTTTTTATCAGAAAAGGGTGTTGAATTTTGTCAAAAGATTTTTATGCATCTATTGAAATGATCAATAGATATGGATTTTCTTCTTCAATTTGTTAATATGGTGTATCACATTGATTGATTTGTGTATATTGAAGAATCCTTGCATTCCTGGGATAAACCCCACTTGATCATGGTGCATGATCCTTTTAATGTGTTGTTGGATTCTGTTTGCTAGTATTTTGTTGAGGAGTTTTGCATCTATATTCATCAGTAATATTGGTCTGTAATTTTCTCTGTTTGTAGTATGTTTGTCTGGTTTTGGTATCAGGTGATAGTCGTCTCATAGAATGAGTTTGGGAGTGTTCCTTCCTCTGAAAGTTTTTGGAAGAGTTTGAGAAGGATGGATGTTAGCTCTTCTCTAAATGTTGGATAGAATTCACCTGTGAAGCCATCTGGTCCTGGATTTTTGCTTGTTGGAAGATTTTTAACCTTAGTTTCTATTTCATTACTTGTGATTGGTCTGTTCATATTTTCTATTTCTTCCTGGTTCAGTCTTGGAAGGTTATACCTTTCTAAGAATTTGTCCATTTTTTCCAGGTTGTCCATTTTATTGGCATAGAGTTGCTTGTAGTAGTCTCTTATGATGCTTTGTATTTCTGCAGTGTCAGTTGTTACTTCTCCTTTTTCATTTCTAATTCTATTGATTTAGAGTCTTCTCCCTTGTTTTCTTGATGAGTCTGGCTAATGGTTTATCAATTTTGTTTATCTTCTCAAAGAACCAGCTTTAATTTTATTGATCTTTGCTATTGTTTTCTTTGTTTCTATTTCATTTATTCTTGCTCTGATCTTTATGATTTCTTTCCTTCTACTAACTTTGGGTTTTGTTTGTTCTTCTTTCTCTAGGTCCTTTAGGGGTAAGGTTACATTTTTTATTTATTTATTTGAGATTTATTTATTTATTATTTGAGATTTTTCTTGTTTCTTGAGGTAGGATTGTATTGCTATAAACTTCCCTCTTAGAACTGCTTTTGCTGCATCCCATAGATTTTGGATGATCGTGTTTTTATTGTCATTGGTCTCTAGGTGTTTTTTGATTTCCTCTTTGATTTCTTCAGTGATCTCTTGGTTATTTAATAAAGTATTGTTTACCCTCCATGTGTTTGTGTTTTTTACCTTTTTTTTTTCCTGTACTTTATTTCTAATCTCATAGTGTTGTGGTCGGAAAAGATGTTTGATATGATTTCAATTTTCTTAAATTTACTGAGGCTGGATTTGTGACACAAGATGTGATCTGTCCTGGAGAATGTTCTGTGTGCACTTGAGAAGAAACTGTAATCTGCTGTTTTTTGGATGGAATGTCCTATAAATATCAATTAAATCTACCTGGTCTATTGTGTCATTTAAAGCTTGTGTTTCCTTATTAATTTTATGTCTGGATCATCTGTCCATTAGTGTAATTGAGCTGTTAAAGTCCCCCACTATTGTTGTATTACTGTCAATTTCCTCTTTTACAGCTTTAGCATTTGCCTTATGTATCGAGGTGCTCCTATGTTGGGTGCATATAGATTTATAATTGTTATATCTTCTTCTTGCATTGATCCCTTGATCATTATGTAGTGTCCTTCCTTGTCTCTTATAACACTCTTTATTTTAAAGTTTATTTTATCTGATATGAATATTGCTACTCCACCTTTATTTTAATTTCCATTTGCATAGAATATCTTTTTCCATCCCCCCACTTTCAGTCTATGTGTGTCCCTGGGTCTGAAGTGAGTCTCTGTAGACAGCATATATATGGGTCTTGTGTTCGTATCCATTCAGTGAGCCTGTGTCTTTTATTGGGAACATTTAATCCATTCACATTTAGGTAATTATTGATATGTATGTGCCTATTACAATTTTCTTAATAGTTTTGGGTTTGTTTTTGTAGGTTCTTTTCTTCTCTTGTGTTTCCCACTTAGAGAAGTTCCTTTAGCATTTGTTGTAGAGCTGGTTTAGTGATGCTGAATTCTTTTAGCTTTTGTTTGTCTGTAAAGCTCCTTTGAATCTGATTGAGATCCTTGTTGGATATAGTAATCTTGGTTGTAGGTTGCTCCCTTTCCTCACTTTACATATATCATACCACTCACTCTCTTCTGGCTTGTAGAGTTTCTGCTGAGAAATCAGCTGTTTACCTTCTGGGAGTTCCCTGTATGTCATTTGTCATTTTTTCCCTTGCTGCTTTCAATAATTTTTATTTGTCTTTAATTTTTGTCAATTTGATTACTATGTGTGTTGGCGTGTTTCTCCTTGGGTTTATCCTGCCTGGGACTCTCTGTGCTTCCTGGACTTGGGTGGTTATGTCCTTTCCCTTGTTAGGGAAGTTTTCCACTATAATCTATTCAAATATTTTCTCAGGTCCTTTCTCTCTCTCTCCTCCTTCTGGGACCCCTATAATGCAAATGTTGTTGTGTTTAATGCTGTCCCAGAGGTCTCTTAGGCTGCCTTCATTTCTTTTCATTCTTCTTCCTTTATTCTGTTCTGTGGCAGTGAATTCCAGCATTCTGTCTGCCAGGTCACTTATCCATTCTTCTGCCTCAGTTATTCTGCTATTGATTCCTTGTAGTGTATTTTTCATTTCAGTTATTGTAGTTTTCATCTCTGTTTGTTTGTTCTTTAATCCTTCTCGGTTTTTGTTCTTTAATTCTTCTAGGTCTTTGTTAAACGTTTCTTTCATCTTCTCAATCTTTGCCTCCATTCTTTTTCCAAGTTCCTAGATCATCTTTACTACCATTATTTTGAATTATTTTTCTGGAAGATTGCCTATCTTCACTTAATTTAATTGTTTTTCTGGGGTTTTATGTCATTCCTTCATCTGGTACATAGTCCTCTGCATTTTCATTTTGTCTATCTTTCTGTGAATGTGTTTTTTGTTCCACAGGCAGCAGGATTTTAGTTCTTCTTGATTCCACTCTCTGCCCTCTGGTGAATTAAGCTATCTAAGAGGCTTGTGCAAGCTTCCTGATGGGAGGGATTGGTGGTGGGTAAAACTGGGTGTTGCTTGGTGGGCAGAGCTCAGTAAAACTTTAATCCACTTGTCTGCTGATGGATGTGGCTGAGTTCCCTCCCTGTTGCTTGTTTGGCCTGAGGCAGTCCAACACTGGAGCCTACAGGCTCTTTGATGAGGCTAATGGTGGACTCTGTGAGGGCTCACACCAAGGAGTACTTTCCAGGACTTCTGCTGCCAGTTTCCTTGTCCCCACAGTGAGCCACAGCCACTCCCCGCCTCTGCAGGAGACCCTCCAACACTAGCAGGTAGGTCTAGTTCAGTCTCCTATGGGGTCACTGCTCTTTCGTTATGGGTTCTGTTGTGCACACCAGTTTGTGCCTGTGTTTGTTCTTCATTGCTGTGCACGGGCTTCTCATTGCAGTGGCTTCTCTTGTTGCAGAGCACAGCTCTAGGTGTGTGGACTTCAGTAGTTGTGGCACACAGGCTCAGTAATTGTGGCTCATGGGCTCTAGAGCACAGGCTCAGTAGTTGTGGCACATTGGCTTAGTTGCTCCACAGCATGTGGGGTCTTCCTTGACCAGGCCTCTAACCCTTATTCCCTGCACTGGCAGGCAAATTCTTAACCACTGTGCAACCAAGGAAGTCCTCTTTAGTGCTTCTTATTTAAACAAACAAGCAAATATGTAAATAAACATTTGAGGCATCTATGCAAATTGTCTTACTTGAAGTGTCCACAGCATCATTACTCTACTATGTCTACTTATTGTTTTGTATTAGGCCATGCCCCAAACAATCAGAGAAGATTGTACAAATTAGTTAAATGTCAGTACCTAGAACTGGAGTGGAGAATGGAGTCAAAGAAGCCAAGAATAATATCAAAATGTTATGAAAACAGTGAATTCCAGCCAGTTGTAATTAGCAGTTCCAGCAAGTGGGCAAATGATTGTAACAAGAAATTCAGGGGGAAATGTTCTCGAAAATGAAACAAATGGACATTTGGCTTTAGCATTGAGCATCATTCATCAACGAGCCAGACTTGTGACCCTGGGGCTTCTCTACTCCACATGGAGGGCACAAGCAGGCAGGGCACTTAAAGAGTTGGAGAAGGAAGTTTAGGAATATGGAAATATGAATAGACTTTCTTGCTACTTTTCTCTTTACAAATCATTACTAACTACATTAACTACTCCCTTGTTATACAAAGTATGTTCTGCAGACAAGAAACATCTACCTCACCTGGGAGACACATGAGCTCAAATGGAGACCTACTGACTCAGAACTTGTATTTTATTAAAATCTCTAGATAATTTTTGTACACATTAAAGTTAAGGAAGCATCATGTTAATCTCCTGATGTTCTCAGAGACTCATCAGAGACCATGCAGAGAGGTCTTGAGCACAGGACTTAATCACCATAAGTACAGTATAGGAACCTGTGGTTTTACAGCATAGAGTCCTTGGGATATGATGGTCAGAATACCTGGAACTAGCTTTGTCTACAGTAAAGTGTAGCTTTTGGAAATGAATTGCAGTAACTGGTACATGGGCAATCCTAGGAGTACTTACCTGATGATTCCTTTGTAACAGATGAGCAGCATTGGTGGTATAGTGGTGACTATAGCTGCCTTCCTTTGTAACAGATGAACTACACAGTACTGGCCTTGACAGCAAGGAAACCTGGCAGCAGAGAAACTTTATGATGCCTTCAGTGGAGGACACATGGCTTGCCGACTGGTATATGACAGGCCCACAGAACAGAAAGTGCAGGTTTTTTCTACATAAGATTCTATAGCATATTGCCCTGATTCTCAAAAGAAGCTCATGAGAAACAAAACAAAACAAAACAAACAAACAACAAAACAAAATTTCCCTGAGTGCACTGAGAAATTAAACAGAAAATGAAAGAAAGTAATCACCACAGACATCTGCTAGGGAAGAAACACAAATTGAAGGAGGCAGACTGTTACTTTCACCAAACAGAAATAATAACAAAAGCAACCAAAGGAATCTATTGCATAAAAATTTACACTGGAATGACAGAAACATTTGAATTTAGAAATTCAATAAATGAATTAAAGAAGAGGTGGGTTACTGCTGAGAATTTGATTATTAGCCTAGAACACCTAGAATAAGAAATATTTAAAACACAGAGCCAAAATGCAAAGAAATGAAACCATGAAGGAAAAGGTTGAAATGAGACAAGGCATTTCAAGGCAGTGCTTTATAGGAGATACAAAGAAAAAGTTAGAGATGGAGGAAAATCAATAAGTAAAACATACTAGAGAAACATTTCCCTGAGTATGCATGTTGAAAGGGCTACAGGAAAGCTTGAATACAAAAGAAATTACCTGGACATATCTTGCTAAAATTCTCAAATTCCATGCCTAAAAAGAAAAAAATAATTCAAGCTTTCATGCAAAAATAACTTAAAAGGAAGAGTCTGTTATCAGACTTCTCATTTGCAACATGAAGCTAGAAGACAATAGAATAACATTTACAAACTACTACTGAAGGAAGACGTTTACAAGTGAAGAAATATATACTTAGTCAAAACACCATTCATCTGTCAGAAAAAAAAAAAAACTTTCAAGAAGACAAGGACTCAGAGACTATATCCATATTGTGTACCCTATTTGTCAAAAATACTTTTAAAGTTACTTTGTTAAAAGTACTCTTAATGAATCAGAACAGAGACCTAAAGAAGGGAGTAGAAGATGTGATAAGGAAACAGTAATAAGCATTGAAACTTGCACACTCCGTTTGTGTACATGAGTGAATATGTATGCATGAATCTATGTGAATAATATTGGAATGACTGGGAATTTGTAATAAAATGGCTAAATAAAGATTTTCGTAATAGAGGAAATGTACTTAAAGAAAAGCCTAGTAGTTACTTGGAATTAAGATTTTTATACAATCTCAGTAGAGCCAAGGTGGTAGAGGAGGACAGAGTCAGTAGAGGGAAAGCATTCTACTGTGGGAAAGGGGGTGAGAAGCAGTGCAGAGTGAAGGGAATTTAAAATCTCATCAACCTGGAAGGGAAAAGAAGGAGGAGGTGGCAGTTTTGCTTAGTAGGTGGGGGAAGATGGATATAGCTTATATTTTTTTTCATAAAATAGAGAAATATGTGTTTGATTATGATCGTGGAAGTGGACAGCAAACCTCTCCTGGAATGGAAAAGGAAACAGGGTATGAGATAGTTATCAGTCATCAGACTAGCCCCTCTGATACACCCAACAGGTAAAAATTCAGTTATCCTGAGGAGGAATGGAGTAGAATATAGAAAGATTTAATGAGCATTAATTAGAGCATTATTAGAGCTACTTAAATTTCTCCTAAGTTAACAGTTGTGGCTAATGTTAAATATCAATATTACTGTCAATGCCATTTAATATTTAAAATCTAATAATCACTTTATATCTTTAGAATTGTAAAACTGTGAACTCATGATGGACACTGTTTTCATAGTATTTTTCCAGCAATGTCTGGTAATTTGAACTTTCTTATTGTTTGGATTCTGGAGTAGGAGCAAATATTTTCATCAGTCATCATTAATGTGAAAAAAAATCAAAAATAGCCTTTTTTAGAAGTGAAAGTTATCAGATGACTTATCTGCAAGAGATAATTATTCATATTTATAGCTGGAATCTTTGAACACACATCTGAAAGTTCACTTTGAACATATCTGAAATGATCCCAAACTTTTCATGCACTTGTTCAAATTTTCAAATGGTTACCTGTTATGCTATGTGATTGTTAGTCTTCTAAATGTAAATCTTTTGAAGTTTAACTTGGCTAGTCAAGAGATTATATTTAACTCAAGTAAAATTTAATAAATATATTTCAGGAAATAAAGAGTGAGCATGCCAATATGATATAACTCTATATGATCACAATTTCTTTATCTAAGCCTTAATTTCATCATCTGTAAAATGGGAATAATGTTTTAACTGTGACCAGCCCTGGGCAATCTGAGTCAATCTGCATCCTCACTTCTGAGTCCTTTTGCCACCTCCAGCTGCCCCACTTCTCCACATCCCCAGAGGCCAGGATGGGCAATTTCTTCAGCAGAACTGTGTCAGGGTCACGTCATGTGTTAAATTCTGGCTCTAGCCCAGTCCAGGAGATGTATATCTTCAAAAGGAGGAACAAGAAGAGATGCCTCTGTTGGAGAAAATCTAAGAATGATGAATGCATCCATTTATCCACAAACTTACCTCAAATCACACAACCACAGCGCTGGGGCTGAGGACAAGAATGGGGTATAGTTGATAAAAAAAATGAAAATCTTACCCTTATTCCACAGTTACCATAATTATCACAGTAATTTCATTTTGCAAACCCACATAATTACTAACAAACTCAAGTCCCTAAAAATATAAAATACAGTCCTATCTCATGGACACTGATATTAGATATGGAAAATGGTTATATATGATATAATTTTGCATTCTTTGATTTCATATCTTTTAAATAGTTGTTAAGCATATGGATAGGTGTTCTCTTTCTATATTTAGTGTGACTCTCTTGGAATAATTTTCTGCAGAGATGTAATTTCAGGTACCAAGGGAACCTCAGGGAAAACTTTGTGCCTTATCTTAGAAACACCAGTAGTTTGGGACAGATTTAGAGCCCTTACTGTAAGCAAAAGCTGAGCGATTAAATTGGGGAACTTTTAAAATTTTTATTTGTTTATTTTTTGCTAATTCCTAGCAGTCAATATGTTACAGTGAACTTAGACCTTTTCTTTGTTGTTTTTATGTGCAGGAAATTGCTTCACTAGAAATAAACCTTCTTTTCCTTAAATTGTGGTTAAAGATAATGCCTTAAAGTGATGTCTCTTTGTTAACTTTTAAAGTTTATGATACTATGAATCTGTTGCTTATTTTAATAACAAGATTCTATATATATTTGGTAGATATACTTTATTATAGATTTTACCAAATGTTACGTTTAATTGTTTTTTTTTATCTTTACACTTGAGGACCATAATTTTAACAGTTTAAAAATTTCAGTATTAATTCAGAAATTCCTAGATTTTTATATTTATATGAAAGCATATTTGATAATTTCCCTGGAAGAAATTAGGATATGTCTAGACAAAAAAATGTATTTACATAAACTACACTCAGGTGACTGGGTATTATCTTACAGTTTTCTTATCTCTCTCACATGTAATTCTTCTAACCATGTTTGTTCTGTCGATTCCAGCCTTAAGATCAATATAACTGATGAAAAAGTTGGATCAAAATTATACGTTAAATAGCCCTGCCTTCTCTATCATCTCTCCTTTTATTAGGTGCTCGTGTGTACTCGGAATAATGAATCTTAGGAAGCAAAAGGACACTAGATATCCCTAGCCCAATCTCACACTCAGTGTAGAAATGCCTCTGTATAATATCTGTTAAAAATGATAATTTGGCTTCTCTTGAATGCTTTCAAGAATTATTACTTTTATTACAAAATATATTCTTGGATTAAACCTAAATCTGTATTTTTCTAATGTCTACTGTTGTCCCAAGCTTTCCATCTGCATCTTTAGAGAAGCTTAACACTTTATCCATATAATATCCATTTAGATATTTAAAACTGCCATCATTGTCCTATGAAAGTCTTATATTTTCTCTGTGCTAAACAGCTCAAATTCCTTCAATATTCTTCCCATGAATGGTTTCTAGACCTTTTGTTTTCCTGCTTGTCCTTGCCTGGTTTCTACTGAAATTGTTGGTAACTTTTGGGAACAGTGGGGATTTTAAATATATAAAGACTTTTTCAATTATTGCCTGAACACTGGAAAGGAAGGTTTTCCTGGGTCTGAATCTCTTAAGCTATACTTTACCATATTTATGTTAATGTTACCCAAATTTAATGGATGACTTAGCAATGCTTTATTTTACATTGTAATGATTTTTCAGTCAAAAAATATTAAAATCTTGTTCATATAAAATAGTATTTAGGCAAGTCCCTTTCATGCTGTCTTCATGCAATTTATTTATCTGAATGTAAAACTAAGGCATTATATTTACCACTGCTAACATTCATTTTGTTAATTTGTTTTCATAATTTCCCTTTAGAAAATTGTTTTAAATTTTTAATTTTATTTTCTAATATAATAGCAACCACTCCCAGACTTGTGTTACCTATATTCTGGTGACTAATGAATGGGACAGTATAAAATTATACCCTAGAAAACCTCTCTTCAGAACTATATAAGTGACACATGTAGATGATGATAAATAATTATCTAATACTATTTGAGTGCAGAATTTCAAAGACATAAAGCTACCAAAGTATATGTTTTTTTTTTTTGAATTTTACTTTATTTTTTATACAGCAGGTTATTATTAGTTATCCATTTTATACACATTAGTGTATACATGTCAATCCCAATCTCCCAATTCATCACATCACCATCCCCACCACTTTCCCCACTAGGTGTCCATAATGTTTGTTCTCTGCGTCTGTGTCTCTATTTCTGCCCTGCAAATCAGTTCATCTGTACCATTTTTCTAGGTTCCACATATATGTGTTAATATACAATATTTGTTTTTCTATTTCTGGCTTACTTCACTCTGTATGACAGTCTCTAGATCCATCCATGTCTCTACAAATGACCCAATTTCATTCTTTTTTATGGTTGAGTAATATTCCATTGTATATATGTACCACATCTTCTATATCTATTCATCTGTCGATGGACATTTAGGTGGCTTCCATGACCTGGCTATTGTAAATGGTACTGCAATGAACACTGAGGTGCATGTGTCTTTTTGAATTATGGTTTTCTCTGGGTATATGTCCAGTAGCTGGATTGCTGGGTCATAGGGTAATTCTATTTTTAGTTTAAACTATATGTTTATATAACCATATTTCTATAATATTGCCTATTTAGCTAGCACAGGAAAATTTATGAAATATCTTGCCAAAATCAGGATTTTCAATTTCTATAGCTTTTAATTTATGTACTATTTCTAGTATTCAAAAAGAAAATATTTATTTGAGTATCATTTAGTTTTACTAAACTCAAGTTAGTTTCTAGTGTTTAAATAACTACCTGAGGATCAGAGAACTTCCATAGTAGCCCTAAACAAAGCTCTTTTTTCTGGTAGCTGCAAGGTTGATATAGCTGAAAATGAAACACAAAATGTAATTGTGTGTGTTGTTATATTACAATTCCAGTTTAATTCACAGTCTCAGTAAAGGTCTCATATGAGTCAATTAGAGCATTAACTGATAGAGAATGAGACGCTAAATCTTGGAAAGGGTACTCCTGTTGTTCAACATAGATGAAACTGACAATCTTGGGCCCCAGAGCATTTTGAGACTCCCATTCCAGTGGAAATAACTTTCCCTCCAGTATCGGAGAACACTAGCTTTCTTTCTCTTGAAAAACCTGTGATAACCTCATTTGGGATGAACATCTGAAAAAGGATGCCAATTCGCAAGAACTACTTCCTCCCCTTGCTTCTATACCCATAATTAGGATAAAATGTCATCATATTCCAAGAGCAACAGTTATATATTATTACCTAGGAGAAAACAGCTTACACACCAAAAGAACTGCAAGTCTTTGCAAATATATGTCAAGAAATCTGAGGAATGAATGGGAATGGATTCTAAGGATGTTAGACCAAAGGAGAATGGAATAGAAACTGAAATCTGGCTGAGTTCATTGATATGGGTGGAGCTGCTGGAGATTCTGTTTTTATGAATTAGGTGTGCAGCTGGAGATGGCTCTGAAAGATTACTTGGTTCATCGACTGAATGTTGTTGGACCTCATGGTAGTAGCCTACAGTTAATGAGGTTGACACCCTACTGCTCCTCTAGCATGATGTGGAACAGGGAATCCAAGGACTTAGGGAGTTAGAAATGTTGGACTGAATTTATCATGTATAACTATGTTCCGTGAGAAGGCCCAGAAAACATTGCCCTCAGTAAGGCACTGAGAAAACACTTTAGTGAGGGAATACCTGCATTCTTGAAAAGCTTTGTGGTTACTCTCCTTTCATGGAGGTAGGGCAGAATTTTTTACTGTAGGCACTATTGACATTTTAGATGGAATTATTCTTTGTGTGAGGGACTGTCCTGTGCATTGCAGGATGTTTAAGAGTATTCCTGGTCTTAACCCTCTAGATGCCAGAATTACCCTCCCCTGAGTCATGACCATCAAAAATATCTCCAGATATTGCCAACGTGTCCTGAGGGAAACAAAATTAATCCTGGTTGAGAACCACTGTTCTATGGAGTGAAGCCCATATTAGTTGCCTATTGCTATTGTAACAAATTACCAGAAATTTTAGTGGTATAAAACAACAAAGATTTATTCTCCTACATTTCTGGAAGTTGGAAGTCTGACATAAGTCTTACAGGGCTAAAACAAGGTGTCCACAGTGCCTCTTCCTTCTGGAGACTCCAGCAGAAAATCTGTTATTTGTCTCTTTCAGCTTCTAGAAAGAGCTCATGGCCCCGTTTCAATATTCAAAGTCAGCGTAGGATATCTTTTCTCTGACCACCTGCCTGTCTCTCTCTCGCTCTTAAAAGGACCCTTGCAATTATATTGAACTCACTCAGATAATCATGAACAATGTCTCCATCTCAAGATCATTAACTTAACCACATCTGCAAAGTCCATTTTACCATGTAATGTAATATATTCACAGGTTTCTGATATTAAGATGTGAACATCTTTACGAAGAGGAAGGAAGGGGATTGTTCAGCCTACCACACTATCATTAAATGGGTTCCCTGATTTCAATGGGGATTATAGGATCCCAGAGTAGCAAAAGCCAATGCCAATATTTAATTGCCGAAGACAGATAGGAACATGTGTTCTAAAGGTAGCAGGGACATATAGGTAATCAGAATGCCTTGGCCTCATAGATATCTTTGGAGGTAAGCAATCACGCTTTCTCTAGGAACAAAATACGTGGGCAGACTACTAGAGTATCACTTGACCTATGTAACTGGAAATGTTCTAGGTCTGGTGGCCATAGACCTGATCTGAGTCTCCACAATGAGGAGCCATGGCTCTTCACTCCCTTTCCAGATCTATGTCAATTCACAGGTCCAGAGTCTCTTGATTTAGGGGGAGGCCAAGTCCTCTTGAAGAAGTACCCTGCACCGCTGGTAAAACTACACACCTTAAATCTCCCTCTAATTCTTCCCCAGATGGATGTGGACCATTTACTATGTTTGAATGTGCAAAGTCAACCCATTTAAAAAGTGACCCATCAGGCTGCTAGTTTTGAGTAGGGATGAGAAAATGAGAAGGCTCTGCACCAAGTTCAGGCTGCAGTGTAAGCTTTCTTACCACACAGGCCTCATGATCTAGCAGATCCAATAATGATACTTCAAGTGTCATTGGCAAAGAGAATTTCTATATAGAGCCTCTGGCAAGCAGACCTCTAGGTTTTGGACCATATATATGTCTTCCTCTGCAGGTAATTACCCTCCTTTAGAGAAACAACTTCTGGTTTGCTGTGGGGCCTTGGTAGAGACAGAATGTCTACCACAGGACACCAGATGGCCATGCAGCCTGAGCGCCCCATTGTGAGTGTTGTCTGACCCACTTAGCCAGAGGGCTGAGATCAGCTATACAAATGGTATAAAAAAGATCCAGTTTGAGCAAGGATCCAGAAAGTTGTGGGAGGTAAATTAATTTGCATGAATGAGTATCTTGGGCTCCTTTAACATGAATCATATAGTGATTATAACTAACCAGGTATTTTAAAGACTATCTGAAACACAACTCTTTCTAAGGACAAATTAACTACTGAATTTTCCTAAAGTTCCTATTGGGTGTGCCTTTATTTCTGGTTTGATGCAGTGAGGGGGATTTAGAGTCAGATTTTGGGGGGTTCAAATTTTAAGTTTGCTATTTACTCACACTGTGAATCTTCGACAATGTACATAACTTTTCTGAGCTGCCTCAATTTCTTCATCTATACAATGGAATAAGCCCAGTTAACATGGGCTATTGTAGTGATCATTTTGCAACTTATACAAATATTGAATCATTAAGTTGTACACCTGAAATGAATTTAATGATATTTCAGTTATATCGCAATAAAAAAGTAAACAAAAAAATTATACAGTAGATAGAACAGCACAAAATTGTCAGTTTCCTACATTTCTTCATCCCGTGCCTCTCCCCAGTAACTAAAGATGAAAAGGCTTAATTGCCTTGTTCCTTAGTACATTGAACACAAAACCAATTCATTTGAATTAGGTCAGGCAGAAGTTCAGTCATTTGGCTAGTAGTATCCATCCATAATGGAAGTATTACAGTGTGTGTTTTTTCATAGGGGCCATTAGACTGTAGGCCATTTGAATGTCTTTAGAAGAAAGAATGATGATCTTGAATTGCATAGAGCATTTTGTGCTTTCTCATTCTATAACATTTTCCCTTTGCCTTTTTAAGAGAAAGTCCTTCTGCAACAAGAGAACTTAAAAACTATATCCTGGTGATATTGTGCTATATTGTAATAAAAATTACAAATACCCAAATAAATTCATAATATGAAAAAAATTGTGGGGCAGGGTTGGGGACTATGAAAAAAAAACAATCAAAACAGTGGGGATATGTTCTTGAATTAGAAACAATTATATACTGAATGACTAAAGGTTTTAGAAAGCTATGACAAAATAAGGATTTCTTTTTCCTCTTTACATATGCTACAGCCACTTATTTTTCTGTTTGATTCATATTACACTTATTATATAACTGTGGGCACTTTTACTTTTGTTAGCTATTTTATTTTATTTTTATTTTATTCATGTACTACAAATATATATTGACCTTCTGAATGTTCAGAAATAATATAACTAAATGAGACAGCACACCCATGATTTTTTCAGATGGTTGCAGACATTATGGTTCAATTATCTAAGTTAATGAAGGAATAGAGTCAGACAGCTAATCCTGAGAGTACATAATCCAAATTTTACTGGGTAATGTAGTATTTTTAAAAAGCTGAAATGAGGCAGGTGACATACAGTTTTTCTAAAACCAGTTATTATTTTGGGGTAAGTTATTTAAATTATTGAAGTGCATTAGGCCTCAGTTTCTCAGGTTACACTGTTTTGTAAAACGAGTATACTCTTGAGTCTGTGATTATATTAGGTTTTTCAGACTGACTATGATCATATATCTGAATATAATTTTCCTCATTAATGGTTTCTTTTTATACCTATCCTATATCATGGAACAACTTCTTCCTATTCATCATTTTCATTGAATGTGGACAGAATCTCATCTTAGAGTTATTCAAATTATGCCTAAGGAATGACTACTTGCCCTCATTTCTCCTCATGACTTCCAGAGGACTAAGAGGGCTATTAATGGTTTAGATTCAAAGGCCTTCTGAGGTCTTTCTGGAGTAGAGTGTATAAGGAAAAAAAAAAACAACATAGGCCATAAAGATCCCTCAAAAGACCTGCAGTAGTAAAGTGTGTTATTGTCTGCACAAAGAAGTGTAAATTGATGTTTGCTTTAAGTGTAATAATTGAAAGTGTATTGTAATCTAGAGGTTAGTGGTTCTCAAAATTTGGATTGTTTCAAATATGTTAAATTCTTAAAGGTCTGAATCCTGCCCCAGATTTATTGGGGTGGGGTAAAGGAAGTTGGGGAAGGGTAGACAGCTTTGTTTTTAATTGGATTCTAATGCATCAAAATTTACCCATTGCCAGAACCAGTATTTATGGCCTGAATATTGGCACATCCTCTTACTGAACTAGAGTGATCATATAATAACTTCTCTAAACAGGGATTCATTTGAAAGAGGGATCTCTTTAATAATTATGTCAGTACAAAAGATAGGACTTCTGGGGCAAACTAGAACCAATACCTAAAACTTTTTAAAGAGAATTGAGAAACTTCTTTCCTCTTGTGTAAAAAGGAAGTAACATCTTTTCGAATCAGTTTACATGCTGTTTCACATTGTAATATTTTCCTTAAACCTCCCCCTTTCAAAACTCATATTATTTGTCTACATGATACAAAGATAAATTGTTTTGAGGATAATAAAGGTTTCTGAAAACAGAATATGAATAACAAGTCACAACCTGGCTTGTCTTTCCTTCCTTCCATTAAATCAACTATTTAACATATTATGGGAACAGATGTGGAGATTTCTTTTTTTAGTAAATTAGGCTTTACAGGGAGATTTAAAAAGATTGATTTTATGGACTTTCCCCTGCTCAGTTTACAATCAAATGAATGAAACTCAGTTCATACACATGAGCAAAAATAGGTCATAAGCAGAAGGAAACCAACATTAAATGCATACTGTATAAAGAAGGCATCTAAGGAAAAATCAGTATTGAATGGATTTACTTGTGAGAAGGGAGGTTTTAGCAAACAGAATGATATGGGTTTTGGATTAAATAAGACGGGAAGAATGGTTCAAAAAGAAAGACAGTAAAAATGATTGTAATCAGACTCATAGGTGGGATCTAAGGTTTGCTAATTGTGATGGTTAAATTTTGTGTCTAGTCATATGATCAAACACTAGTTTAGATGTTGCTGTGAAGATGTGTGTAGATGTGATTAACATTTACACTTACCTGCCTTTTATGTAAAGGATATTAACCTTGATAATACAGATAGGCCTCATCCAGTCATTTGAAGGCTTTAAGAGCATAAATTGAGCTTTCCCAGAGAAAAAGGAATTCCGCTTGAAGACTATAACATACAGATCCTTCCTGAATCTTCAGCTTGACCTACAAATTGTGGACTCAAGACTCCAGCGTCAACTCTTGCCTGAGTTTGCAGCCTGATGTACTACCCTGTTGATTTCGGATATGCCAGCTCCCACAACTGTGTGAGCTAGTTCCTTAAAATTACACACACACACACACACACACACACATACACACACACATATATATCTACATAACATAAGTAGAAAATTTTACAATGACATATAAGGAAGCAATTTAGTCTTAAAACATCTGCATTTTAATTGGAGTGTTTAACCAATTTATATTTAATATAATTATTAACATGGTTACATTAAAATCTACCATCTTGTTAATCTGTTTCATTCATCCCACCTTCTCTTTGTTCTTTTCCTCTTTTCCTATCTTCTTTTAGATTAATTGATTTATTTTTAGAATCCCATCTTACCTCTTACTATTGGATTATTAGTTATATCTCTTTGCATTTTACTTTTCAGAGGTTGGTCTAGAGTTTACAATTTGCAAGTTTATATTATCACAGTCTACCTTCAAATCCTGTTATAATATAACTTCATGTATAAAATAACATTACAACAGTATACTTCCATAAACTTCTATGGTCCTTTTCTGGCCATTTTTTCACATTATATTTTATATATATTACTAACACCTAATACATTGTTATTATTTTTGCTTTGAACTCTCAATTATCTTTTAGAGAAACTAAAAAATGGGAAAATATTTTATGTTTATCCATATTTACCATTTCTAGTGTTCTTTTTCCTTTAATGTAGACTCAGTTTTCCTTCTGGGGTCCTTTTCCTTCTATCTGAAAAACATCACGCAGATCTACCGGCAACAAACTCTGTTAGCTTCTGATGGGCTGAATTCTTGGCCTTCAGTCTTGAAGGAAAATTTCTCTGGATATAGAATTTTAACTTGACAGTTTTTTCTGTCTATTCTTTCAAAATGTCATTCCATTGATTTCTGATTTAGATAATTTCTGATAAGACTGGTAATCTTTGCTGCTAAGTACAAAATATGTCTTTTTTTCCTCTGTTTTTACAATTTTTTTCACTGGTTTTCAACAATTTGATTAAGATGTACTTGGATATGGTTGTCTTACGGTTTACCCAGCTTAGAGTTTTGACAGGTCTTGTAACTGAATGCTTATTGGTTTTATTAAATTTGGAATATTTTTCAAATATAGTTTCTGCTTTCCCTTCCTTCTTGAACTCCAATTCATGTATTTTAAGCATCTTAATATTTTTAAACATGTGACCAAATTACTACTTTTTTCTCATTTATTTTTCTCTGTGCTTCAGTTTGGATATTTGGTATTGATATGTCTTCATTGATCTTTTTAGAATAAGTGTCAAATCAGCTATTAATCCCATCTATTTAGTTCTTCACTTCGGATACTGTGTTTTTGATTCATAGAAGTTCAATTTGGCTCTTTTCTTATATACCTTTCATTTTCTCTTCATTGTATTCATGTTTTCCTTTAAGCTTGAGCCTATTTATAATATCTCTTTCAAAGTCCATGCTGAAAAAAAACAAGCTGATTTAAAAAAGGCCGAAGACCTTAATAGATACTTCAGCAAAGAAGATACACGGATGGCAAATAAGGATATGAAAACATGCTCCACATCATAAACCATCATCAGGAAAATTCAAATTAAAATAGCTGTTAGATACTGCTACACACCTATTAGAATGTCAGAAAGTCTCAGACAAACCCTTATGCAGATTTCTGAATCTCTTTCTCCATTTTCTTTAGGCTTTTGCCCTAGATATTCGAGCTGCTTCAGTTTTACCAAACGAATATCTCTGCCTCTTCAACTCAGAAAGCCTACTGTTTCTACTTATCTTCACCCTCTTTCCACCTTTCCAGCACAGTGATCTGGAAGCAGCCTCCTTGCAGAAAGCTGGGATGGTTATCATAGGACTCACTTCGTACATTTCCTTTTTCTCTGTTTTCACAGTCCAGTGCTGTCTGCTGTTCAGTATCTGAGCATGTTTGTTTCATATATATTTTTCATGTTTTTAGTTGTTTATGGCAATAGGACAAGATGATTCTAGTAATTCTGTCAGTTGAAAGTGGGAGTAAATAATGCTTTACTTTGCATTTTTAATCCATCAATAAAGCTAAATATTTGGGTATGTCTCCACTCTTCTGTCATCAGACTAAAACTTGATTAAGAATTCTTATCATATTTTTTCTTTCATGTCCATTATTGGGCAATATTTGTTTATGTGACATACAAGGTAAAAGTCCCTGGAATGCAGAAAATTCTGGCTAGTTTTCACCCAATGTTGCAATAATCACAATTAGGTTTTGTTTTCATTTTACTTCCATAATGATGCAGAAATCTTCAACCTCAGATTTGTAAAATAAAATGGAAAAACATTGACTATGATTTATAATATTATTACATTTTTATTCTGCAGTAGAAATTAAAAGTCTTTTCTATTTATTTCAGTGATACCAAATCTCCCATTTAGTCTCCCATTAAAATCTCATATATGTCTGTTGCTGGTCTATAAGTCAGAACTAAATATTTGTGTTTATTTTTTGTTTATAATCAAATATAAACATAAAATATTGTATTTGAAATATATACCATTATGTAAAATAAAGTTCATTTTTTGAAAACTAAACTAACTAAAGATAGCTTGAAAGACTTGCTTCCTTCCATAGAATCCTAGAAGGGGAGCAACTGTTTTGTGTTAGTTTAGTTTAAGAACAATTTTTTTCCATGAAACAACTTGTTTTACAATTTTAGGCATTAGTGCTGGTCAATAATTGTCTAGTGTGGCATGGAAAGTGTTCTCACTCACAAGATTGAGAAGAACAGCTCAGTCAATAAAGGATCATTCTTGTGGGGCGTATCTTGCTGACACAGCAAAAGCTCATTCATTTTTTTTTAACACCTTTATCAGAGTATAATTGCTTTACAATGGTGTGTCAGTTTCTGCTTTATAACAAGTGAATCATTTATACATATACATATGTCCCCGTATCTCTTCCCTCTTGCATCTCCCTCCCTCCCACCCTCCCTATCCCACCCCTCGGTCACAAAGCACTGAGCTGATCTCCCTGTTCTATGCGGCTGCTTCCCACTAGCTATCTATTTTACATTTGGTAGTGTATATATGTCCATGCCACTCTCAGTGCTGGTCGGCACTGATCCTCTTTGTGGAAATTTGTCCGCTTTGCCCTCCACACCCCGGTGGCTGCGCTTTCCTCCGTGGCTCTGAAGCTACCCTCCTCCACCAACCGCAGTCTCCGCCCGCGAACAGGCTTCCTAGTGTGTGGAAACCTTTCCTCCTTCACAGCTCCCTCCCACTGGTGCAGGTCCCATCCCTATTCTTTGTCTCTGTTTTTTTCTTTTGCCCTACTCAGGTACGTGGGGGAGTTTCTTGCCTTTTGGGAGGTCTGAGGTCTTCTGCCAGCGTTCAGTAGGTGTTCTGTAGGAGTTGTTCCACATGTAGATGTATTTCTGATGTATTTGTGAAGAGGAAGGTGATCTCCATGTCTTACTCTTCCGCCATCTTGAAACTGCTCCGAAAGCTCATTCTTAAAGCACAGGTCTATCAATGAGTACCTGTGTTCCATAATGAATAGAGACTTGCACATTCCCTCCATTTTATTAATCAGGTCAAGGTAATGGGAGAGAATCCTCTCATTGCATATCCAAGAGTCTATATTTGAAAATTAGAAGAAGTGATGTCAACCACATAAATCTGATTACTTTTGAGACAGCAAGCGATTAAAGACAACCCAGGCTTTGATTACCCTACAGTCTTTAGAAATGGGAATACTGGATATGAAACAGTTGATTATTCTATCACATCCTTCCTTGATTGTAAAACAAACAAAAATACCTTACAATAGTTTATCCATTAGTTATTATCTACCATAAGGCACAATCAGTGTATATTTTCTTCAATCACTTACTTGTTAGTTTGAAAAAAAAAGACTCATTAAAACTCTGTATTTTAGACTTTCATTTATGTACACTGTGAGATTTTTATGTTAGTTTCTTCTTTACCCTAGAAATATAAATAAAACAAGCAGTGAACTTAAGTATTAAGGAATACAAGTATAGAAAAGTCTTTTTAAAGCATGTGTTTTGATTACTATAAATAAAGTTGTTTAACAGTTAGATATTTATATTTAATTTCAGATTGCATGAGAACACATGGCTGGAATTTAGGAAAATTGTGCCAACTTTTATTTTGCCTGTGACAGTAGATAAATCAGTAGCTGAATTGAATGGCAGATGCATTGGTTTTTTTGCAACCAAAAGTGAATGACTTCAGGCAATACATTTGCTCTTCCGGTTGACACAGTTGCCATCACTCCCTGTAGCAGTATAGCTTGAGGTTAAGACTGCAGTCTCCAGAGGTAGAAAGCTTGAAATTTAATTCCACATTTTCTTATGGCATGACCATGGCCACATTACTCCAGGTCTTAATTTACATATCTGAGAAATGAAGAGAATCACAGTACCTTATAGCACTTTTGTAAAAGTTAAATAAATGTATATAAATATTTCTTGAAACCATATCTGGCATATAATAAGCCAGCAACAATTGTAATAGCACTAGTAGCAGTAATAATATCTGGTCTTTCCACAAATATTTTACCTGCTTGGCTCCAGAAGACATTTGAATTTGTAACAGAAGCTCTAAACCTTAGTTTACACTGTTCCAGAACAGAGCGACATGGTTATTGGCAGAACTCCTGGCCAATCTACTTTCCAGTCTACAGAATCTATTACTATTTTTGTAATTCCACCACCTTGGCTGTTTTCCTGTTCACTGAACTTTTGACTGTACATAGAAGCTGACAGGTGTTTTTCCAGAGCTGACACCAACTGCTTCACACAGCTGCTATCTGACAGTTTTCAGGTCCTTCTGAGGAGAGCACATGACAGAAAGGCCATCAGACAAGCAGGCCAACAGTTACATTTGGCATAATTACATGCTTCTTCAAGGAAGGAAACAGTCAATCTCACAGTTTTTAGTCAGGCTGACACTATCCACCTATTTTGCAAGGTACATTCACAAAGTTCAAATAGTTGATTGACTGAAGCTGAGGAGGAAAGTCTAAATGTCAGCCTTTTAAGATGGAATTGGTGGCAGCTCTCTAGCAGCCTGGCAGGTAGAGTAAAAGTCTAGAATTAAGAGTGACAGAGGAATGGCCAGTGTTGAAGAGAAGTCTGTGTTAGCTGGAAAAGAAGAGTCAGCCCATGGTTAGAGTATGTATGGGTTTTGATTAGGGGTAGAAAGGCTAGAATGCATACTGATTTATGTTTGCACAATTATTTCAACATTCAAAAGAGAAACGTCCGTGATTTTACTAAGTTAAAGCTTTAAATCTCTTTACTTTTGTGATGTTAATATAAATTCCTCCTTTTTCAAACGATCCCAAGATACTGAGATTCTGCTTAAAGATCATTTTATATATTTATTACATTTTTATCATGCTGGTCTCTGCTTTAAGAGGTGTGAAAATCTAGGAAAATAATAAATATATTACATTGATAAGATGGCAGAAGGTAGATAAAATAAATTCAAAGTTAATGAGAAAATAAAATATGTGAAAAGTTTTGATTCATGGTATTTCAGTATAAAAATAAAGTAAATATTTTAAATAGTACAACAAAATAGTAGATAAAACATCTTTAATAAAACTCAGCATCTAATGTGACACCATTAGCTTTACTCTGTGTGTTTCTAACACTAACTCTTTTTTCCCCCCTTATTGTGAAATGAGAGGCAATTAAATTCATGTATTAGTGACCTGGACTATAGAAGTCATTGCATAAATTAAACACAGTCTTCTTGCTCTTCAGAATTGGAGAAAATTGTGAGAAGATGAGAATTATTAACTAGATTCTGTCCTATTTTTTTCATTAGTTAAGTATCTAATAAGTTTTCAAGAAAGAATTATGGTTATCCAGTTCTATCCAATAGACATACCATGTGAAACACACTTAAATTTAAAATTTTATACAAATCTAAAAAAGAAACAGGGGAAATTAATTTGTAATATACCTTATTTAACCTACTATTTAAAGTATAGTTTCAACATATAATCAATGTAGAAACTATTGTGATAATGTACAAAATATTAAGTGGTTAACCAATATAAAATTATTAATGAGATTTTTACATCATTTTTCATGCTAAGTTTTCAAACCCTGGTGTGTATTTTACACTTATAACAATTCTCAATTTGATCAATAGCCACATATGGCCAGTGGCTATCTACCACAACCAACCACACCGATTTAGATACTTTACCTTCATTTCATTCATTCACTCATTCATTCATTCATTATGTGCTCGAAATCCATAAGTGAGATAGTAATTGATGCCAGATGTATTTTATTTTCTAAATTACATACTAAACTGTATTTTCAAGTTCTTTTTGGTAATATTTTGTTTTCAGCTAAAGAATATCCACTGTTAGAGGTTTTTCTCAGACGTATCATCATTATAAATATTCTTAAAATTATTAAAAACATTGTTCCAGTTGCTATTGCTGCATAACAAGCTACCCCACATTTTATCAGGATAAGACAACCATTTTATCATGCTCACAGATTCTGTGGTCAGTATTTAAAGGGGCAGAGCAGGAGTGGCATGTCTGTGATACCCAAGTTCCGGAGCCTTGAATGTGATTCAGGAAGTCTGAAGAATGACGCAATGTCTGGGACCTGGAATCATCTGGAATCTTTTTTCACTCCCTTATCTGTGGCTCATATGGGTGAACTGGGAGACAAGAACTACCAACCACAGCACCTCCATCTGGCCTCTCCCTGTGGTCTGGCTTCCCCCTGTGGCCTGGCCTCCTTACAGCATGGCACGTCAGGGTGGTTGGGCTTTTCCCGTGGGGCTCAGGACTCCAAGTGTAAGTGATTCAGCAAATAAGACCCAAGTTGCATTGTCTTAAAATTCCCACAGTGTCATTTCCACTCCTTTCTATTGGTTACGTGCTAGTCATTAAAGTTCAGTCCAAATTCAAAAAGAGGTGACTCACTTCTCCATTTGAGTGTCAAAGAATTTGAGAACATATTTTACAATCATCATATAATTTTGCTTTTTGAAAACTTTGCTCCCCCATGTCCACAGTTATGTGTGCTCTATGAACTTTCCTCAGTATTTATCTATTGTAACTCCAGATAATCACTGTATCCAGAGATTCATCAGAGATCTCATTTCTGCATGCCCAGAGTCTGACAAAATGCCACCTTACTGCACACGTAAGTTATGGACTTGTGAGGATTACATTAACTGATAACATGGTAAGTATTCTGCAGAGGCTTGGAACACTTTATATACTCAATAACTGTTAGCTTTAAGTGTCCTAGAGAGCTGTTACCATAATGATACTCTTTAAGTTCCAGCTCTACTGCCTTTGACATGTTTTACCTTCATTAAGTTGCTTCAATTCTCTAAGTCTCTGTTTCTTCTTTGTAAAAGGAAAATAATAGTCAATTTTATAAGATATTAGGAGTAATCCATATAAATGATTATTATAGTGTCTGGTACATAGTAAGCAAAATATTTTATGAAAGTTTGTCCTGAAGTTTTAATTCCAACAAACTTCTCTATAGACTATTCTGTGGAGGAAGGACTTTTAATCAACAATGCAGAGGAAGAGGTAGTTACTTATTCTAATCAGTAGAGAGGGACAAACCTGGGGCAGTTTAATGATGATATATTTTATTACATAATATCATTTGTGTTCTTGAAATAGTCTAAGTCTAATCAAATCAAATTTCCAGATTGATATTAAAAATGACTGAGCATTGAAAATATTTATAATTAATTAAATAAAATTAGGATAATTAGGTGTCTTCTTACATGTCTGATTCTTACCCTAGTGTAGAAGGTTAAGAAAAAAAAGAGTTCCACACAATGTTTCATTGTGATATTCCTTTTCATATATTTTAGTACATCCAATACTTCCAAAGAGGCTAAGAATTGCTCTTCATATATGTTCAACCATAATTACATACTCCAGTCATGACTATCAGAGTTTAAAACTCTGGTTAATTTTACCAATAAACATTGAAGACTTTTTGAACTGCAATGATAACTACTGTTATAAAAAATGTAACTTGGATTTTTTGTTCAAATTTTACTTTTATTTCCTGAACAGTAAAAAGACATAAATGCATAAAGAATCACACTTTCTTGGAAATAGTATATCAGACTGGTGAGTTAGCATCAGCTGTTACCCACTTCACAATGTAACTGAAAAAAAGTTCCAGGCATCCTACTTAGCTTGTTAAAAGATCTGTCATTTTTCCACATGACACATTTGATTGGTATTGCTACAAATATGTAATATTTTCTTGTTTTTGTTTGTTTTTGTTTGTTTGTTTTGGGGTTTTTTTGCGGTACGTGGGCCTCTTACTGCTGTGGCCTCTCCCATTGCGGAGCACAGTCTCCAGACGCGCAGACTCAGCAGCCATGGCTCACGGGCCCAGCTGCTCCGCGGCATGTGGGATCTTCCCGGACCGGGGCACGAACCAGTTTCCCCTGCATCGGCAGGCGGACTCTCAACCACTGCGCCACCAGGGAAGCCCTGTAATATTTTCTTGAACATTTTTGTTATCCTCCTATTTATAGTTCACTTATGATGGTAAGATAACTATTTTAAAATGTAGATGAAACTGTTTAGTAAAAACATCACTGAGAGGAGTTAGGAGAGCTGGGTTGCAGTCCTGCTCAACTGCTAACAAAGTAACTGATTTTTGAGCATGCCCCTAACCCCTCCAGGCAGGTTTGGTATATAATGGTTGGTATGGTCTAGAAACTATAAGGGCCTTTACCTACAAATGTTCGTTGATTTCATAAACTATGCATAGATTTATGTCTCATTGTAATGATCAATATTACATATACAATTTTTATAGACTAAAAGCTATATATAGTTTGGGATGTTATGAAACACTAATTTAAACTTCCTTTATTCCTAAGTAATCAATGGCATTCTTAACAATGACATCCTTCCTGACTCCCATGTATTTGCATACTAAACGACACTGAGCTGCCTTAGTGACAGAAATCAATGACAGTGATTTGGTCTTTGATATCTTTGTTCCCTGTGTTTTATTTTTACGATAAAAACTGACCCAATATTTTCTTGATCTTCTGATAAACAGCAGTGCTCTTTCCATGAAATGAAATAACCTTATAGACTTTTCAATCTTTAGTTCACATGTGAACTTACTGAAATCAGCTTGCAGCTAGCTAGGGTAAGAATGCTTCCAGATTGTTGAGTCGGAAGGTTTTCTAAATTAATTGTTGAATTCCAGGATATGAGTAATAAAGTTAATTGATGAAAGCTATGTCTGTATATGGTAAACTTTCTTCCTATCTACTTTGAGACCTTAAAATGATCTTTAGATTGTTTTATATTTCTGGAAGAGTGAAGGAAACATCCCTGAATAATTATAAAGCTTAGTCCAAAAAAAAAATCCAACATCTTTGATGACATAGTATATGCCAAGCTTTGCTTGGTAGCTTAAATATCTTACATCATTAAATCCTTGCAACAAGGATGTAAGTTGTTATTGAAAAGTCAAGAAAACAGAGGCTTAGAAATAGTGAAATTATTAGCCACATTTATTCAGCTGGGAAAGTTTAGAGCCTGCATATAACCCATGATCACAAAGTTTAGGATACCCCACATTTGATGATATTTTTAATTGGAAAAAGTCAGATGATATCAGAACATATTACATGCAGAATATATACAGAAAACTTATGGAAGCAAATACACCACATTCACATAACTTCTTATCTTTCTTAAATACCTTTAGAGATTTACTCTTTAATAAATACCTTTAGAGATAATATAGATTAAACTTAATAAGGATTTAATCATTTTGATTATTTTTTTCTTATTCTCTTAAGAAAGTTATTAATATTTAAGTGTATTTTCTTTCAAGTTTCTTTTTCCATGCAGTAATATTATTTTGTAATCGCCTGAGATATGCAGAAGCAAAAGAAATTCGACTGATATTGTGTTAAAGAGCTGAGATTGTGAGTCGAGAAAAAAATAAAGTAACTATCACACAGAGGTAACGGATCCACTAAAACACATCTCTTTTCCATCTCCTAATATCTTCTTAGGATGATGGAGAAAATGCTAGACAGATGATTTTTCACTTCCACTAAAAGCTTTCTGTAAATGACATTTCCTAGAGTGACTCTGTTCTCTGCCATGTTACTCAGCATCTAGGGAAATGCAACGCTTTTTCTGCCTTACTGATTGTTCAATGAGTAATATATTCAGGGTCCTTCCTTGACTTGAGACATTTAAGTCAACCTTCATCCAGAATGTGTGCTTGAGTCTTTGTGATTGTTATGGGTATTTTTGATAATGGTGTTGAATTGTGTTAAACAATTTAGAATCTCTCACTTTCCTCTTAAGCATCAGGTATTGATGTATGTGCCATGATGTCACTCATTCTTTCCCTGAATGCATTAACCTTCATTCTCTGTGTTTGTGTCTGGTCTGCCTGTCTAATTTGGAATTAAAACTGTCTGGGAAAAGCCTAATTTGGTGCTGTGTACATTCTAAAGTCATTGCATGAGCTCAGTAAATGTTTATTAATGAATATAATTGTCAACATTGTTAGTGGGTATTATTGATTCATAGTAGTGATAATAATATGCATTGATTGTTACTGGAAGGAGGTAACTAGACCTAACTTGTCTTAATGAGAGAAATACAGTTGCGTGTGTATACATATACATCTATATTTATTTTTGTGTGTATACACACACACACACAATTATATATGTGTGTGTGTGTGTATGTATATTTAACAATGGTTGTTTTTCACATCCACATTGTAACAGAAAATGTTTCTTGGATGACTGTTTTATGCTTCATTTAAATATACTTTAATCTAAAATGACAAAGGAAATAGGAAGCATACATCTAAATGTTTGCATTGGAATTTTAATTTATTCAGAAAATACCTTTTATTTATACATTAACATATTTGTCAAATGTGCAAAATACTCTGCTACATATTGGAGACAAAGGAGAAACAAGAAATGGTCCTGTTTTCAAGCTGCCCATCATGCAAGGTACATATGAGTAAGCAGACACTTGCAGTCTTGGGTGCTGAATGCTGAGACAGGGTCAGGTGTGCAAAGCTTATCTAAGATTCCCTTAGGAAATTTGCTTTTTAGGATTCTTTCTTGATTCCAGGAGAGGACCTTATTAAGCACTACCATGTACTAGCCCAAGTTAAGCTTCAAAAGAACCATAGGAGGTATTTGATTTCCATTTCCATATGAGAAAACTTCAACTTAGCGTTATTTGTGATTGACTTGTCCAAGGTCACAGAGCAGCTATTTGAATTCAGGCTTGCCATACCCGAGTCCAAAACTCTTTCTACTTAATGACTCCCTAAATCAAGCCGTCAGATCCAAGCACTTAGAAAATTAGGAAGCCTTCCTTCATTTGATCTATTAATGGATGCATAATAAACCTATGATTTGACTTATTAAGAGTTATTATCCATAGAAGTATAGTAACTAATATTTATTTATTTTTTTTAAACATCTTTATTGAAGTATAATTGCTTTACAATGGTGTGTTAGTTTCTGCTTTATAACAAAGTGAATCAGCTATACATATATCCCCATATCTCCTCCGTCTTGCATCTCCCTCCCACCCTCCCTATCCCACCCCTCTAGGTGGTCACAAAGCACCGAGCTGATCTCCCTGTGCTACGCAGCTGCTTCCCACTGTAACTAATATTTAAATGCTTAGTCTCAAGCTAATATTGTAAAATTAAGCTGGAAAATAATACTAGTAATATTTTCTTTAAAAAAAACTACATTGCAGGTTTCTATATGCTCCTAGGGCTAAAGGTAAATCTAATATTCTTCTTAATATTTAAAAATATGTCTTATGACCTGATAATACTCTGAACTTACTGGAGAGGCATATTCTTTTCTTATGCTTTGACTCGGTAATGTAAGTGTACCATATAAAGTATTTTTGTGATGCCAACATCACTGTACAAAAATTGTATGACTCATTTTCGTTCACTTTATCTGAGTTAAAAAGCAATATTTGTGTCCAGGCCTGAAAAATGGATGGCTACAGCATGTATTATTAAATACAGTAGTCAGTGAAGTCAGCATAAGCTTCAAGTAGCAAGCAGTACTCACCCTTGAGAAGCAAGAAGTACAGACATAGCCCAGTCAAATGCAAATTATTTTTCTTGATGTTGCCATTTATCTATTCATAGAACATACGGTTATGGAATAAACATAAATTAAAAGTGGACATTTTCTTCACTCATTATGATGGGAACATTGAGATACAGTATTTTTGGGTAAATGTTATAGTATCAAATTATATTTTCTATTAATTTTTAAGTTTACTTGAGGTTGCAAGTTCCTTGAGATGGAATCACAAGAGACTAAGTCCTAGAGAATCACTCACTTCTTAAGGCATTGATAATTGACTTTAACCTACAGTCCATTCCCACTTCAGAGCAATCATATTGAATTTCAGAAGGCTGTATGTTAGTTTTTAAATTTTATTTTTAAGTCCACAAATTGTGTTTCAGAGACACTTATTCCATAAGATATAATAGTATTGACAGTTTATGTAGAAAAAGTGTTGTGTAAACAAAATTAAATAAGTATGTTTTTTCTATAACACTTTTTAGAACTTTTCATCTCCCAGAAAAGAGTTACAGAAAGCAGGGTTTCCAAACTTATTTGACTAAGAAATTTTTTATGATTAGAAACTAAAATTAAGGATTTTCCAGGCAAAATACCACAATAGTTATAACATGCTGTTTTCATTAGCTGAAATTTTAAATTATATGTATAAAACTTATATAAAATTTACATAATATATAAAACATATAATTTATATATCTATATAAAACTTAAGGACTTTCTAGATATCTCAAGTTATTGTTGAAACTCTGAAACTGAGAACAACAGCTGATGCTAGTCCACAACCTACTTAGAATGGCTAAACACATTCATAATAAGTGAGTAAAAACAGGGTGCTCGGCAGTTTTTAAGTCTCCTTCAACCCATATGAGAATGCCAGAAATTCAACAGGATGATGGCATAAAGCCATGGAAATAGAGTTGTCAGCCTCGCTAGAGACTAAAACGTCATTTCATATGCCCACTTCTATTCTGAGCCTGTACCACCCCTACACACACACACACACACACACACAGGAGTGCAGGGGACTCCTACTACCTCTCTAAGCCAAGGGAACCACTTCACAGCTTTGTGGTTTTCTGGAATGTCCAGGGTGGCATTGCTCTCTTCAGTTGGTGAAATGTTGAGCTGAAGAAACGGGTAGAACTCACGTGTGTATTTGAGGGACATTTAGCAAGATGATTCTTTTTTTTTTTTTTTTTTTTTTTTTTTTTTTGCTGTACGCGGGCCTCTCACTGCTGTGGCCTCTCCCGTTGCAGAGCACAGGCTCCGGTCGCGCAGGCTCAGCGGCCATGGCTCACGGGCCCAGCCGCTCCGCTGCATGAGGGATCTTCCTGGACCGGGGCACGAACCCGTCACCCCTGCATCGGCAGGCGGACTCTCAACCACTGCGCCACCAGGGAAGCCCCTAGCGAGATGATTCTTGAGAGAGCTTGATTTAGGTCACTAGATTAAGGAATGTATGTGAACATAGAGACTAGTACCTGATTCTCATGCTTAAGCTTTTTCAAGCTGTGGACAGTTACGGTTTAAAAAAAAAAAAAAAAAAAAAAGGGCAGAAGGAGGAAAGAGGTTTCTGTTTCTTCATGCCCAGAGTATGTTGAATGTATGAGTTTAAAGTGGACCAAGTGGCTCAATCAATCATCAAGATGGCTTTTGCACAGCAGCCACCTGAGAAGGCAGAAAGAAGCTGTGCCGCTAGGAATGGCTGCCGGAGGCGGAAGGAGCGTTAGAGCCACCTGACTCGCTTTACGGAGCTGTGCAGAACTCTGCGTAGGGTATATGGTATAGAGCAGTGTCTCGAGGATGTCTTTGAGGAAATCACATATGTGCCTCACAAAAAAGCCAGTATTTGTAGATGGGCCATAGTGGAGAGCATGATGGTCAGCCAATATTAGCCAGATGAGAACTACTAAGGAACTAAGACTTTTGCATGCCTGCCTGAAATTCCTCCTCGCTTGCACTGACCCTGGAAAATACAGGAGTTAGAGGTGGCAGGATAGCTGATGACTAAGTCACACTCCCTTCCCCACTGGGAGATCCAGAACCACAGTTCAGACCAAAATGAAGGGAAAAGAAGAGCATTTAACTAGTTATAAACATGAATTTTAGATTTATTTAGGACTGGAGTTATCAATAAATAAGAGTTGTTTTTGTTCTTTCCCCCATCCCCTGATACGGGACTTGTTCTAATCAATGATGGTGACTGTAAGGCTATAACATCTCATGGAGATGTATTCTAGGGATCTGAAAAGGATTCCCCAAAGAACACATTGAACACATGGGTCTTGAGAAAAATAAAGCTTGTTTATTTACATTTATTTTTACTTATTATTTATTTATTTATTTTGGCCATGCTGGGTCTTCATTGCAGTGTGCAGTCTTCTCTAGTTGTGGTGCGTGGGCTCAGGAGTTGTGGTGCACAGGCTTAGTTGTGGTATGTGGGATCTCAGTTCCCCAGCCAGGGATCAAACCCCAGGCCCCCTATATTGGAAGCATGAAGTCTTAACTGCTGGACCACCGGGGAAATCCCAAGCTTTTTTTCTTAATTGTATCCTATTAGATTCTGTCCGTCCGATATGCCAGTTACAGGCATTATGTTTAATTTCCTTGAAATTAATTTTATGTTGAATTATCAAGTATTCATTATTAAAATAATACAAATTTACTAACTTCAGATGAGGTTAATGATGCCACAATCTTGGAAGTAGCATATATTTCATATACAGGTGCATAATTTATATATAGTAGCTTATGAAATATTAATGAACATAATTGTGGAAATACATATTTTAGAACATTAGATTATTTATCAGGAAAATACTTTTAAACAGCTAATATTGTATTTTGTTATCCTAATTCATAGCTTAAAGCCCAATTATTAATCATATTCAGCTGATCATATCTAGCACTGTCAGAACAAGAGGTCTAATGGCAACTTAAATTAACATCTGTGTCACATTTTAGGAGAAGAGCAATAAGAATGCCAAAAGGGGAAAAGAAGCATAAGAGTATGAAATAAACTCAGGCATTCTGTGTTGTAAAATTATTTAAAAAGTCATATATAATATTTCTATATCATGTAGCTTGTGGCAGAGACATCAGTCATCATATTACCTGTACATTGAACATGATGAATTGATTGTGTTCCAATGAGAGGACCTAATTACTTAGAGAAATGAAGAGGACATATGAGAGGTCTTTAGCCCCAATGGCCATATATTATCATTAATAACACTGAATCCTGTGTGGTTTAATTCCTCTGTTCTGTACATTTTGGAGCACAGAATCTTCCTAATTCATTTCTTTAGAGAGAGATCAGATAATTAATCATTCTCCTAAAAATAGCGAGGGAAAATATCACATGAAATTCAAGCAATAATGATCAGAAGTTTTGCACATCAAATTTTTTTTTGGTCCTTGTTAAACCCCCATAGGTAACAAACATTAAGTTTATGCATAATCATTGGTTCAGAATATAGTTGTTAAACTCATTCAGTAATTTCTGTAGCATATGTGATCATCAAATTATGTTGTCACCTTGCTACAGGTATAAAACAGAATCAAGACTCAAAATTATTTCAACAGTCTGGAATTCAAGGTCAAAATCAATAAGATGAAATTTAACAGAAGAAATGAAAACTTGTGTGTTTGGGCATTAATGGTCATTTGTGCAAATGTAGCATATGGAGACGTATGTTGATAAATGAACTGCTGAATAAGAGCCCACTTAAGAGTGAGAACATTGCACAACAGTTGAAGGACACTCTTGTGGAAGGAGGATTAGAGCTGTAGGCAGGTGAAACTATGGAATTTATCTTCAGATGGTTTTAAATTCAAGAAATAACATGTTAGGGTTTCCCTGGTGGCACAGTGGTTGAGAGACTGCCTGCCGATGCAGGGGACACGGGTTCGTGCCGCAGTCTGGGAAGTTCCCACATGCCGCAGAGCGGCTGGGCCTGTGAGCCATGGCCGCTGAGCCTGCGCGTCCCTAGCCTGTGCTACGCAACGGGAGTGGCCACAGCAGTGAGAGGCCCGCGTACCACAAAAAAAAAAAGAAAGAAAGAAAAAAATAATATGTTAGCAACCAGAACTATCAAATATGAAAATGACTACTTTGCAAGATAGTGAATGCTTTCTCCCTAGTGTCCTTGGATACTTCCAAGCAATGACTATATAACTATGACAGGAAGGCTGATTCTATAAAAAGCATTTCTGCAATCAAATCTGGAAGAAATGATTATGTCACTAAGGTCCCTTCTGATTTTAAGATTCCTGGATAGTATTTTTTTTCACTTATGTAACCCATCACCTCTCTCCATGGCATTTATATTCTATCTTGCTAATCACAGCTGTTTATGTACATGTCTAGTTTCTTACTAGATTTTTTTCTTATACAGTGAATTCCATAAGATTAGTAAGTGCATTTTATTTATAGTCTTACCTCCTATAGGAGGTCTAGAAGCCTTGAACATAAAAGCACAACATAAATATTTGGGAATATTATAAAATTAATATGTAATAGTACTTTCTTGAACATATAACATTTTCATGAGAGAGGGCTCTCAAGAACTGTGAGAAGTCTGAGGTTTTACCCAGCTTGCATGTTAAGAGGTTAGCCCTACCTCAGTTTTATGTATGCTGACTGAACACTCAAGATTCTTGGGTCAGAGAATGTTAACAGAGGACCCAGGATGCCTGGGTTAGAGACACAGGATTTTATTACTCACAATAGAGTGAAGACTATGAGCATTAACATAAGTGAGTCAGTTCCCCTTACCACCAGGTATGGGTGGCGAGTGGTCATCCATATGGGCCAAGATGGTGCATGCATGTAGCCAATGGGTTGCATTACAGAAGAGAAACCTGAACTTGGAACCCCAAATATTTTATAATGGAGAGTAACCATGTTTTTCCTCTGCTCCAGAGGGAGAAAATATATCATCCTAGGCTGTTTGTTATATGAATATCTTCGGATGAAAAAATAGTTCAAAGGAAGTTTAGTTGGTGCCTCTCACAAGACATGCAAAAACACAAGAGACCCATGAAGAATTGTCTCCCACTCATAAAATGCTTCTGCATTGTGAACAAAGGGTGCAGAGTTTGAGCCACACTTTGATATAGCACTGTGTGAAAATGATGGGGAAAAAGAAAGCACTGGAACATGAAATTTATAAATACATTGTGTTAGAAGTGACCTCAAGACTATGAATTACCATTAGATAAATAATTTGTACAGGGTACAAATAGCAGTGGCTAGCTATGGCCTCTCATGATATTGGTCACTTTTTCATTGTTAGAACAACTCTGATTCTATCTTCACAATAGTTTATTTCTTCTTTGATGTTCAGATGTTACTTTTGTACCTTTGTTAGTCTGTACTTTAGTTCTTATTTTACTGGCCACACGTGTGAGCAGCTAACCTGTCATTTTGAAGGGATGGTGTTCCTAACCAGGATGGGAGACTTAAAAAAATTGACCTATAAAACACAACTTCCAAAAAGACAGGTCCTCTATAAACATTTCTGTAACTTGGTTGGTTTACATACCTTAGAGACCAGCAATTCTATTTAAAGGCATAAGAAGATGATAGTAGATATTATCATGAAAATATACAGGGACAAGATCCTTATTTACTTTAAAAGTTTCAGAGAGAGCAAGTTCCTTTTCCAAAATAACAGTATTCACTCTATTCAGAAATAACAAAGGCCTTCATTCTCTTTGCTTTCTTTTTTCTTTCCTCTGTAGATAGGCAAGATTTGTAAATTATACAGATCTATTTAGGATACACAGAATGTATGGTTTAAATTTCTATAAATTCTGTGGAATTTTTTGCTATAAATAATTACTAATTTTAATTGAATGGAACCTGTTATCATCATTAACATCAGGTTCTATTTTTGAAGTACTTAATTGAATGTGGGCCTTTGAATACTGTTGAACAATGATAATTAATGCATACAAAATCAAGTAGATGATTATAATGATATACTATCCCACAATAGTAACTGAAACAGAGGAAATATCCCATAACTTATAGTTGAACTGAGCAGACTGGGTTTATGAGGACAAAGAATAAAAATCAGAATTTTCATAAAATGTTTCAATAATTATGAAAATAACTGAATATCATTTTCATTATTAAACTTTCATTTCTGCCTTCATCACTCTCTGATTTTCATACAAGGATAAGGATATCCACTAATAGGTTAGTACTGTCTTATCTAATACATACATTTTTAGCCTGCAGGCTCTCTGAGAACCACTGAGACATTCTTCTTGGGTGAATATACTGCATTGGTAGATTCCAAAACTACATTAAGAGCATCAACATTACACATGTGCTTTTACACCTCGTCTACTTACAGTACATTTTAAAATGTACTTGTCTGGATCTTATTCTTTTACTTTAACATAAGAATAAGGCAATGACTATCTTATTCGTTTCAGAAGAAAAGATGGTGTCTCTAAATGTTACACTGAGGTTCCAGAGACCCTTATCCTTTCAGTGTGACAAGGTGGTTCTGAGCACAGGTAGAAAAGACAGCTGGATGGAATCCTAACTCTACCTCTAACTCTTTGTGCTACATACAACACGTTCCTTAATCACACCAACTTAATCCTCAGTTTCCTCTTGTTTAATGGTGACAATTCCTACCAGATGAGGGTCATGCATATCCCATGAGACAAGATATACAAAGGACTAAGCATAATCCTTTGCACGTATTCAACTATATGATTTCAGCTTCTCTGGGTCTTAATTTCTTTAACTCTAAAAATAAGATTAGACTATATGATCTCTAAGGCATTTCCAGCTCTAACTTTATTGGAATTTTACCTGGGGTTCCTCATTTAATATTGCCTATAGTTCTCCTTACTTTTGTTATCTTTCTAGGGTAAAGTTTTTTTGTTTGTTTGTTTGTTTGTTTGTTGCTTTTTATCCACTGAGTATGTAGTACCTAGAGACTAGAGTACAAATGTATGATCATAAATATATAGCACACCATCATGACAGACATCTAATAGTCAGACAGGGCAAGTGAGGATTTTTGATACGTAGTCTTGCTACTCTCCTGGCTCTAGTTCACCTTTGATAACCAAATCATTGATGAGGACCAGAAAGAGAGGCAGAGAGACAGAGAGGGAGGGAAAAAGGAACTGAGGGAGGAAGGGGAGGGGAGAGGATGAGCATCCCATAGATTCCACAAACTGAGTGCTACCTAGATGTTGATTAAAAAGATCAAGGGATAGGGTATGACAGAAATCATAAGCATTCTACAGAATTGGAGTTCTAGATTCGGAGCCTGTTTTCACTGAGAACGGCTCTTGACATGCAGAAATGAGCCCTATATTTGTAAAGGCCAATTGATCAAATGTTGTTAGACAGTAAACTCAATTGTCTCTTAAATTCTAGATATTATCTGATACTATATTAGATACTTAAAGTAGTTTAGAAGCTTTTTCAGCATGAAAAATAGCAGTAAGCAGTGTCTCTAGTATATTTAATGAGAATTAGCAGATAGGTAATTTAGAATGTATATGGCAGGCATATGACTCAATAATTACCTACTTTCACTTAAAAATTACCCATTTTCTCTGAAGTTGTAACTGTAGATGTTTTAGTTTTTAGAGGAGGCAATCATACACATACATATAAATAATTAATTAAAGACCTCAAGGCCACTGTCCTATGCAGAAGTTCAGATAGGTTTTCCCTTGCCCACGAATGTAGTTACAGATTTAGGACTTGTATTAGATCATTGTTGGTATATCTGATATAGCCCTCTTGCTTCCCTGGATTGTAAATAGCTAAAGGACTCTGTCTTAGTCATTGATATAACATTAAGACACAGAAAACGCTACCATCCTTGTCACTGAGGAAATATGTGCTGAAACAATGTGAAGTTGAACACTTGATTTTTCTCTTTTGATCTAAAAATTTCACAGACATAGAAAACAAACGTATGGTCATCAAAGGGGAGGAGGGAGGAGAGGGATAAATTAGAATTTGGGGATTAAAATATACACACTATTATATATAAAATAGACAACCAACAAGGACCTACTGTATAGCACAGAGAACTATACTCAATATCTTATAATAACCTATAATAGAAGAGAGTGTGAAAAAAGAATATATATATTTTTATATATGCATATGTATAAACGAATCACTTTACTACACACCTGGAACTAACACAACACTGTAAATAAACTATATTTCAATTTTTAAAAAAGTAAAAATAATTCAAAAGTCATTCTAATATATCTTAAAGGAATAGTTTAGTGTCTCAAACTATTTCTGTAAATCTTATATGTTTTTGCCCATAGAAATGCTGGTTTTGCTTTTCCAAAGTGTGTTCAGTGGTCTTCCAAGTTGAAATGTATGGGGTTCCTTTGAACAGCATCAGGGCTTTTCTCCTTGGCTACAGTCAGAATTCTGAGAGTATCTTTTATCTCATCAGTTGAGTGTTATATGAGAAATAACTAGCCCACCTCTCTACTTCTATGATGTGGGGAATACACTTCCTCCTTCAAGAACCTTACAGAATGTTCCTTCCTCTGTGAGGTTCTCCTGAAATCTCCTAGGCATGTTTAGTTGAAATGTCCTCTATAAGCTAGCAATACTTTGTAAACACTATTACTATAACAGTCATCACTTTGTATTGTAGTGTGTTATCTTTGTCTCCTTTGTTAAACTGAATTACCTCGTTAAGCCAACAACCAACATCTCTTGGTTATGTCATCATGAGGGTGCCCTCCTTGAGTCCCATACATTGAGCATATTATTTCAAATACATGGCATGAACAGAATACAAGTTCTCTCATTCTCGCTTGTATCCAGCCCAAGTGAGAATGAACTGAACGGAATACTTTAAAAAGTATGACCTACAAAATGTTATTTCCAATGAACCAGTTCCTCTGTTAACATTCCCTGTATTATTCTCAAGGGAAAGAAATATTTTTGCTCTTCTCAGAATTAGCTGATTGTTACCACTATGAGCTTGTAGAATATATCACCTTCTAAAAATACTTTTTTTTTTTTTTTTTTTTTTTTGCGTTACGCCGGCCTCTCCCATTCGGGAGCACAGACTCCGGATGTGCAGTGTCGGTGGCCATGGCTCACGGGTCCAGCCGCTCTGCGGCATGTGGGATCTTCCCGGACTGGGGTACGAACCTGCGTCCCCTGCATCGGCAGGTGGACTCTCAACCACTGAGCCACCAGGGAAGCCCTAAAATTATTTATCTTTTAACATAACACATATATAAAATTTACGTCTTCATTTTAAATGATTTTTATACTAAGGACAGAGAAAACATACACTGAACAAACATTTGTTATTTTGTTACTTTCAAAATGTTGACATAAGTTACAGTTATACAATAAAAAGACTTTTTCCTGTGATATATTTAGTACCATAGTTTAAAAAACTGTGATCCTATAAATCTCAGTGTTCTTGAGGTGAATAGGGTCTCTTGAAAGAAAGTGGAGGTCACAGTGGATTTACTTTATGTGTCAGACGTGTCACCTTTGGGCACTGTATTAGTTTCCTAGGGCTGCAGTAACAAAGTACCAAACTGGGTGGCTTCAAACAAAAGAAATTTATTTTCTCATAGTTTTGGAGGTTAGAAGTCTGAAATTAAAGTATCAACAGGGTTGGTTCCTTCTGAGCTTCTGGTGACGACCAGAAATCCTTGGCATTCCTGGGCATGTAGATGCATCCTCCAGCCACTGTCTCTTTATCATTGGCATTCTCCTTGTGTGTCTCTGCCTCTTATTATAATTTCATCAGTTTTTTTGGATTAGGGCTCACCCTAATGACCTCATTTTAAACTGATTACATCTGCAAAGACGCTCTTTCCAAAAATGGTCACATTCACAAGTACTGGGGGTTAGAACTTCAACATACCTACTCATATCAAACACATATGTGTTCATTATATCAAACACACACATTCATTCAAAATGTATGTATTCAATTCAGCATCTGACAGGCACAGTTGAGTCAGGGTTTGTAATTCCAGCACTAGAAAAACAAAGACAGACGTTGTTTGAAATTCTCAGCTTTACCTATGTTAACAAGCACTATTGGGTGTTTTGGGGTCTTATGTCTGTGTGCATTAGTATATCAGTTCTATACCAGGAAAACAGTTGGGCATAGCGCACATTATAAACACAAAAATCTGTTTTAAATGAATGAATAGGTTTTACTAGGAAGATCATTGAACATGTAATCTAGACACTTGATTTTACAGTACAAGAGGCTGTTGACAGTATGAATGTTGAAACCTAGGCTAGTCTCTTAATCACTTTTATGAATTCTCAAAGTTTAATTTGTGAAGAAAGAAGTCCAGGAAGATGCCTATAATACATATTGACACATTGATTTTTCTTCACAGGTAAAATTTTAAAATTGCCTAAGAATAAGAAAATTTCCACTTGAACCAAGTCATCCCCTACATAAACAGATGGGAGTTTTCTACAGGAAATCCACTGCTAAACACCCAAGGAAAGAATGGTTTCTGCTCATTAGATTTGGGGATTTTCCCTTTAATTCTTATTAAAGATCTTTCTGCATAATTCCATAGCTTCATAGCACACACTTAAGACAGTGTAGATCGTGGAATTGCAAACATCTTCATGTAAAATCTTCTGGTAGCATCTTCTGAATTCATATAATAGAGACAAACTTGTATTATGTTATGTAGTAACAAGGGTGATTCTTGTAATGGAAAATGTGGAAATGGGGCAGATAGGTGTCTGTGACACACAGCCAAAATTCAAGGGAATAGGAAAAGATATATCACTATAATCTATGGACCCTGAAAAGTTATTAATAAACTGATAGAATCCATTTTTTTTGACAACAGCTTTTTGAGATATAATTCACATATAGTGTACCACTTTAAAATATACAATTCAATGATTTTTAGTATATTCACAGGATTGTACAACTATTACCATAATCAATTTTAGAACATTATCATCACCCAAAAAAGAGACCCCATGCCCTTTGACAGCAACCCCTCCCCATTTTCCATCCACCCCCAGTTCTAGCCAATGACTAAACTACTTTCAGTCTCTATGTATCTACCTATTCTGGACATTTCATATAAATGAAATCATACAAAATGTGTTCTTTTGTGACTGGATTCTTTCCCTTAACATATTTTCAAGGTTCATCCATGATGTAGCATGTGGATATACCACGTTTTATTTATCCATTTATCAGTTGATACAAATTTGGATTTTTCTACTCTTTGACTATTATGAATAATGCCACTATGAATATTTGTGTACATGCTTTTGTGTGTACATTGGTTTTCTTTTCTCTTAGGTACACACTTAGGAATGGAATTGCTGAGTCATATGGTAGCTTTATGTTTAACCTTTGGAGGAAATGCGAGACTGTTTTCCAAAGTGTCACCGTTTTACATTCCCACCAGCATTGTATAAGTGTTTCAATTTCTCCACTCCCCTGCCAACACTAGTGTCAGCCTGTGATTATAGCCATCCTAGTGGATGTGAGGTATCTCATTATTATTTTAATTTGCATTTTCCTGATAGCTATCTAATGATGTTGAACATCTTTTAATGCACTTAGTGGCCATTTGTTTATCTTCTTTGGAGAAATGCTTAGGTTTATCAGATACATGATTTGCAAGAATTTCCCCCTATTCTGTGGGGTTTTGTTTTCACTTTCTTGACTGCGTCCTTCAAAGTACAAAGTTTTTGTTAATTTTGATGAAGTCCAATTTATATATTTTTTTCTTTGGTTGCTTGTACTTTAGGTGTCATATCTAAGAAAACATTGACTAATCCAAGATCATGAAGATTTACATCTATGTTTTCTTCTAAGAGTTTTATAATTTTAGCTCTTACATTTAGGCTTTTGCTCCATTTGAGTTAATTTTTGTATATGGTATGAGACAGGGGTTCAGATTATTTTTTTTCTGCTTCTGTAGTTCTTATATTACCTACAACCTTATTCAGACTCTCCCCTGTATATCTGATCTTCTCTACCTCATGAATTCTGCTCACTCATAACTCCTGATTACTCATAGTTTCTGCAAATCAAGCTTTCAGCTGTTTCACATTGTCTATGCTCTAACTTAAAGACTCTTGGCTTCTTTTCTATCAACTGATAAACCTTCTCCATGTATCTCCAATCTCCAGTTGAGTGTCCTGAAAAAGAAAATCTGGCTGACACTAGACTCCAGGATCTTAACTTGGGCTAAGCTTTGGAAAAGCTCCCTAGCAGCTTATCAACTGGCTTTTATCCAGTATATGCACACACTTTTTAGCATCTACCCTTAAATAGAGGACTATATGAAACAGAATGTGGACACTTAGTATATTAAATCATATGTAGTCATGTGCCTTCAAACAGAGCAGAAGTGATGGACATGTTAGAAGGTAAGCTTTAAGTACACAGGCATTTTTGGTTTTATGTATCCAGTGTAAATCTCTGTACATACAGACCATTTGTAATTTCATGGATTGTATTTTTTTGCCTCCAAGCTGGTTCATTTAAAGCAGAGGCCAGAATAGCTTATACATTTTTTATCTTAGGCCTAGAGGAATATTGCATATATTTCTTTGGTTTGAGATATAGCTTTTCCTTGGCAAAGTGAACATCTTTCTTCATAGCTGCCTAAGTTCAGGTCTAGTCTCTCTACCTTTTCCTATATTGAACACACCCATAGACGCACCAGTCTTTCTTAGAACCTCCCCATCTGCTTGTGTAAATTTATCTTCCATGTGACTATACCTCATGAGCCACTATTCTTTTCCTCACTGTCTCATTCATGGTAGCATCTGTGCCCATTTTAATGGTCTTGTACCTTTCTACATCAGTTTCCACCATGTTTTCTTACAGATCTCAACATTTTCTACTTAGCTTCATTTACATTCATATCTCCACCCTAATCTTCATTCAGTTCCTATGATCTGGCTTCTAGTTTCCCAGCCCAATTTCAGTATCATCTATCAATCAACCCCAATACCTAAAAAACATTAACATCTCTGAAATATTTATTCTTATTTAAACTTAACTTTTTTGTTAGAGATGAAAAGAGTCATAGTACAATCTACAATGAATTAGACAAAATAGGATACTTTGAGCAATATAAAAATGTTGCCTAGCATTTAGTGATATACTAAAAAATCTTCTAAATTATTAAATTATTCACCATAAGACAAAAAAGTTCCTCCATTATAGGTCCTAAGTGGAAACCTTTTAAGGGTTTATTTTATTATCAAATTATGTTATATTATACATATATATATATATATGTAAAAATGAGTATAATTTGTTACAAAAAAAATCAATATTCAGAATATTTATATTGTTATCAATAGCATTGGGGTAGCAAATAATTGAAGCATTATAATTTAACTTAAAAAAATGTGCAAACAACAACCAACCTGTCTCTTTTAATAGAGAATACATTTTATTATTATAGCACAAATCATTATTTCTCCTATCTCCACAATCATTACTTCAGTTAAAACCAATATGCTTTTGGCTAACATAGGAGAGGAGACATTTTCATGTTGACAGCCCTGAGATTTTTTTTTTTTTAACCTAAATGATTCCAACCTATTGATCCTGAATCCAAATATTCAAATAAAACTGATTCATTTCATTAATGGAATGTTTAAAACGGAGAAGTCTATCAAGTTGTGGTTTCAGCTTGAGTGAACCATCTCCATTTAGAAAATTGATAGTCCAGTCACACTTTTATTAACCTTGAATTTTTAGAGCATGGTTGCTTTTAAAGAGAGAGAGAGAGAGCAAGCGAGAAATTATCTCTAGTAACATTTTACATCATTGACAAGTTAGAGTCAGATATAAAATGGACATTAGAGGTAACTTTGTTTATAATAACCTCTCCCCACACAAGTTAAATGAATAATGCATATATTTAAATATGTAAGCTAGGTAACATGTAGAGCAGTAAGTAGGAAGTACTGCTGAATAGCTGCTAGGACACAATGCACACTGGTAATTCTAAAAAAGAAAAAAAAAACTCCAGTAAAAATAATAATTCCCCAGTGATAACTTTTATGCACTAAATTATGATAATAAGTTAATAAATTACTGAATCATATTTATGAACTGTTGAAAATGCCTCTTGACTCATTAAGAGAAAGGCATTGTTGGGATATGATTTGGTGCCCAGAATTAACTGGACACAAGGTGACTCAATCTAAGCAGTTCACAAAATACTAGAATACTTACTGGAAAACTGATTTAGAAGGAGACCATTTGGTGGAGTAGCTAGAATGCAGGTTTGGAGTCTAATACTACTAGATTCAAATCCTGGCAGCAGTGCTTGAAGTTATGAGTCTTTGGGTAAGTTACTTAATTTTCCTTAGCCCTTTAAAGTTAGGATAACATGTACTTTCATAGATTTGAATGTTAGACAAAGTATTTGTAGTTGTGATTCCTAAAAAGGAGCCACTCTAATAATGGTGGCAATAAAATATGAAACATAACTACTAAGGGCCATCGAAAATCCCATCTTCTGGCAACAGCATTTTTCCCTCTGTAGAAAATCACAGGGAGTGAAATTAAAATCAGAAAAGTGTTTTTGGTGTCCAAGAAATCAGAGCAAGAAGGATTTGTACTATGAGCCTGATGTTTAAGACACGCACCTCCAAAATAAAAAATATATATATCATGAAAACTGAGCAGGCATGATATTTAGTGAGTTTAACCCTTCCAGGGAACAAGGTTAGAGAAACTCAGACACCTGCTTCCCTAACCTCCCATTCTTTCCATCTGGTTACCACATTTCAAGTGACATACACGTTCCTTAGAGGGAACGTGAGAATTTGGGCCAGCACCATCAGTTTTCCAGAGTTAGAAGAAACAATCTTACTCAGCAAAGAACACCTTCTTCCCTCATACATTTTTGTTAAGCTATGCCTCTTGGCAATTTATGTAATGTCATTCTTAGGTTTCCTCACGGGATTAGTTCCAGGACCCCCACAGATACCAAAATCCATGGATGCTCAAGTTCCTTATATAAAATGACATAGTATTTGCATACAACCTATGCACATCCTCCAGTATACTTTAAACTATAGATTACTTATAATACTTAATAGAGTAAATGCTATGAAATAGTTCCCAGCATGCAGCGAATTCAAGTTTCACTTTTTGTAACTCTCTGAATTTTTTTTTTTTCAAATATTTTCTATCTGGATATTTTCTATTTAATCTGAAGATGTAGACCCTGTGGGCTGAATGTAATGTTAAATTCATTGGCCTTAACTGCTTGATTGTCATTCTTCCTAGCAGACAGTCTGGTGGGAACAAGTTATGATGAAGCCAACCCAGCCCAAATACAGAAACAAAAGTGAATTCACTTTTTTCAAGTCTCCAGTTTCTGTCCAAACTGCTTTTTGATACCTACAGACAAATTCTTCCTGGTCCCAACTCCCCTGAATAATTCTTAATTACCCAGTTGAGGGTATAGAGAAGAAAGGAATCCCTGGGTTTACAAGCATTTTTTTTTTCTTCCATTGGTATTCTTTGATTTGCTGTTGCCCTAGCTTCCTTCCTCCAACTCTTCAGCAGGGACCAGAGTGCTCAGCAGGGCTCTCCTGGGAAGTTGGGAGGGTTCAGTAGCTGATACAGTGTAGACACACATCAATGTGTGAGACCTTTTGCAACGTTCAATTTACTTTTGTTCTCCAGCAACAGAAATCCCACTTAGGAGTTTAAAAAAGTAGTTGGTTACCATTCATGTATTTTTCTTAATTTCCAATTAAAACACTATGTTCAGATAAGAACATTTTGTAAGTTTTTAGTTATCTATGTTCAGATGATAGTGTATAACTGACCATAAAAATCACTTACAGATATTTTATTTTATTTTATTTTATAGTTTTCATTCATTGATCTCCAGGCAAGTCAGTAAAGAAGACTTGCATCTTATTTTAATAAAAGTGATCACTTTATTTATTTATTTATTTATTTTTAGTCATCCATTTTATACACATCAGTGTATACATGTCAATCCCAATTGCCCAATTCATCACACCACCACCCCACCCACCACCACGTTCCCTCCTTGGTCTCCATAAGTTTGTTCTTTATATCTGTGTCTCAATTTCTGCTCTGCAAACCAGTTTATCTGTACCATTTTTCTAGGTTCCACATATGTGCATTAATATACGATATTTGTTTTTCTCTTTCTGACTTACTTCATTCTGAATGACAGTCTCTAGATCCATCCACGTATCTACAAATGACCCAATTTCATTCCTTTTTATGGCTGAGTAATATTCCATTGTATATATGTACCATATCTTCTTTATCCACTCATCTGTCGATGGGCATTTAGGTTGCTTCCATGACCTGGCTATTGTAAATAGTGCTGCAATGAACATTGAGGTGCATGTGTCTTTTTGAATTATGGTTTTCTCGGGTATATGCCCAGTAGTGGGATTGCAGGGTCATATGGTAATTCTATTTTTAGTTTTTTAAGGAACCTCCATACTTTTCTCCATAGTCGTTGCATCAATTTACATTCCCACCAACAGTGCAAGAGGGTCCCCTTTTCTCCACGCCCTCTCCAGCATTTGTTGTTTGTAGATTTTTGGATGATGCCCATTCTAACTGGTGTGAGGTGATACCTCATTGTAGTTTTGATTGGCATTTCTCTAATAATTAGTGATGTTGAGCAGCTTTTCATGTGCTTCTTGGCCATCTGTATGTCTTCTTTGGAGAAATGTCTATTGAGGTCTTCTGCGCATTTTTTGATTGTGTTGTTTGTTTTTTTTAATATTGAGCTGCATGAGCTGTTTATATATTTTGGAGATTAATCCTTTGTTGACTCATTTGCAAATATTTTCTCCCATTTTGAGGGTTGTCTTTTCGTCTTGTTTATGGTTTCCTTTGCTGTGCAAAAGCTTTTAAGTTTCATTAGGTCCCATTTGTTTATTTTTATTTCCATTACTCTAGGAGGTAGATCCAAAAATATCTTGCTGTCATTTATGTCAAAGAGTGTTCTGCCTATGTTTTTCTCTAAGAGTTTTATAATGTCAGGTCTTACCTTTAGGTCTCTAATCCATTTTGAGTTTATTTTTGTGTATGGTGTTAGGGAGTGGAGTGCTCTATTTTCATTCTTACATGTAGCTGTCCAATTTTTCCAACACCACTTATTGAAGAGAATGTCTTTTCTCCATTGTATATCCTTGCCCCCTTTTTCATAGATTAGTTGACCATAGGTGCGTGGGTTTACCTCTGTGCTTTCTATACTGTTCCACTGATCTATATTTCTGTTTTTGTGCCAGTACCATATTGTCTTGATTACTGTAGCTTTGTAGTATAGTCTGAAGTCAGGGAGTCTGATTCCTCCAGCTCCGTTTTTTTTTTTCCCCTCAAGGCTGCTTTGGCTATTCAGGGTCTTTTGTGTCTCCATACAAATTTTAAGATTTTGTGTTCTAGTTCTGTGAAAAATGCCATTGGTAATTTGATAGGCATTGCATTGAATATGTAGATTGCTTTCAGTTGTATAGTCATTTTGACAATATTGATTATTCCAATCCAAGAACATGGTATATCTCTCTGTCTGTGTGTATTACATTTAATTTCTTTCATCACTGTCTTATAGTTTTCTGCATACAGGTCTTTTGTCTCCCTAGGTAGATTTATTCCTAGGTATTTTATTCTTTTTCTTGCAATGGTAAATGGGAGTGTTTCCTTAATTTCTCATTCAGAGTTTTCATCATTGGTGTAAAGGAATGCAAGGGGTTTCTGTGCATTAATTTTGTATCCTGCAACTTTACCAAATTCATTGATTAACTCTAGTAGATTTCTGGTGGCATTTTTAGGATTCTGTATGTACAGTATCATGTCATCTGCAAACAGTGACAGTTTTACTTCTTCTTTTCCAATTTGTATTCCTTTTATCTATTTTTCTTCACTGTTTGCCGTGGCTAGGATTTCCAGAACTATGTTGAATAATAGTGGTGAGTGTGGACATCCTTGTCTTCTTCCCGATCTTAGAGGAAATGGTTTCAGTTTTTCACCATTGAGAATGATTTTAGCTGTGGGTTTGCCATATATGGCCATTATTATGTTGAGGTAGATTTCCTCTATGACCATTTTCTGGAGATTTTTTATCAGAAATGGGTGTTGAATTTTGTCAAAAGCCTTTTCTGCATCTATTGAGATGATCATATGGGTTTTCTTCTTCAACTTGTTAATATGGTGTATCACATTGATTGATTTGTGTATACTGAAGAATCCTTGTATTCCTGGGATAAACCCCACTTGATCATGGTGTATGATCCTTTTAATGTGCTCTTGGATTCTGTTTGCTAGTATTTTGTTGAGGATTTTTGCGTCTATATTTATCAGTGATATTGGTCTGTAATTTTGTTTTTTTGTAGTCTTTGTTTGGTTTTGGTATCAAGATGATGGTGGCCTCATAGAATGAGTTTGGGAGTGTTCCTTCCTCTGCAATTTTTTGGAAGAGCTTAAGAAGGATGGGTGTTGGCTCTTCTCTAAATGTTTGATAGGATTCACCTGTGAAGCCATCTTGTCCTGAACGCTTGTTTTTTGGAAGATTTTTTATCACAGTTTCAATTTCATTACTTGTGATTGGTCTGTTCATATTTTCCATTTCTTCCTGGTTCAGTCTTGGAAGCTTATACCTTTTTAGGAATTTGTCTGTTTCTTCCAGGTTTTCCATTTTATTGGCATAGAGTTGCTTGTAGTAGTCTCTTATGATGCTTTGTATTTCTGTGCTGTCTTTTGTAACTTCTCCTTTTTCATTTCTATTTTTATTTTTATTTGAGTCCTCTCCCTCTTTTTCTTGATGACTCTGGCCAAGAGTTTATGAATTTTATTTATCTCTTCAAAGAACCAGCTTTTAGTTTTATTGATCTTTGCTCTTGTTTTCTTTGTTTCTATTTCATTTATTTCTGCTCTGATCTTTATGATTTCTTTCCTTCTGCTAACTTTGGGTTTTGTTTGTTCTTCTTTCTCTAGTTCCTTTATTTGTAAGGTTAGATGGCTTATTTGAGATTTTTCTTGTTTCTTGAGGTAGGTTTGTATTGTCATGAACTTCCCTCTTAGAACTGCTTTTGCTGCATCCCATAGGTTTTGGATCATCGTGTTTTCATTGTCATTTGTCTCTAGGTATTTTTTGATTTCCTTTTTGATGTCTTCAGTGATCTCTTGGTTATTTAGTAACGTATTGTTTAGCCTCCATGTGTTTGTGTTTTTTTATGGTTTTTTTCCCTGTAATTGATTTCTACTCTCATAGCATTGTGGTCAAAAAAGATGGTTGATGTGATTTCAGTTTTCTTAGATTTACTGAGGATTGATTTGTGACCCAAGATATGATCTATCCTGGAGAATGTTCCATGCACACTTGAGAAGAAAGTGTAATCTGCTGTTTTTGGAAGGAATGTCCTATAAATATCAATTAAATCTATCTGGTCTATTGTGTCATTTAAAGCTTGTGTTTTCTTATTAATTTTCTGTTTGGATGATCTATCCATTGGTGTAAATGAGGTGTTAAAGTCCCCCACTATTTTTGTGCTACTGTCAAGTTCCTCTTTTATAGCTGTTAACAGTTGCCTTATGTATTGAGGTGCTCCTATGTTGGGTGCATATATATTTATAATTGTTATATCTTCTTCTTGGATTGATCCCTTGGTCATTACATAGTGTCTTTCCTTGTCTCTTGTAACATTCTTTATTTTAAAGTCTATTTTATCTTATATGATTATTGCTACTCCAGCCTTCTTTTGATTTCCATTTGCATGGAATATCTTTCTTCATCTCCTCACTTTAAGTCTGTATGTGTCCCTGGGTCTGAAGTGGGTCTCTTGTAGACAGCATATATATATGGATCTTGTTTTTGTACCCATTCAGCAAGCCTGTGTCTTTTGGTTGGAGCATTTAATCCCTTCACGGTTAATGTGATTATTGATATGTATGTTCCTATGACCATTTTGTTAATTGTTTTGGGTTTGTTTTTGTAGGTCCTTTTCTTCTCTTGTGTTTCCCACTTAGAGAAGTTCCTTTAGCATTTGTTGTAGAGATGGTTTGGAATTCTCTTAGCTTTTCCTTGCCTGTAAAGCTTTTGATTTCTCTATTGAATCTGAATGAGATCCTTGCTGAGTAGAGTAATCTTGGTTGTAGGTTCGTACCTTTCATCACTTTCAGTATATTATGCGGCTCCATTCTGGCTTGTAAATTTTCTGCTGAGAAGTCAGCTGTTAACCTTATGGCAGTTCCCTTTTATGTTATTTGTCATTTTTCCTTTGTTGTTTTCAATAATTTTTCTTGTCTTTAATTTTTGCCAATTTGATTACTGTGTGTCTCGGTATGTTTCTCCTTGTGTTTATCCTGTATGGGACTCTCTGCTCTTCCTGGACTTGGGTGGCTATTTCTTTTCCCATGTTAGGGAAGTTTTTGACTCTAATCTCTTCAAATATTTTCTTGGGTCCTTTCCTTCTCTCTTCTCCTTCTGGGACCCCTATAATGCAAATGTTTTGCATTTAATGTTGTCCCAGAAGTATCTTAGGTTGTCTTCATTTCTTTTCATTCTTTTTTCTTTATTCTGTTCCACAGCAGTGAATTCCACCACTCTGTCTTCCAGGTTACTTATCCGTTATTATGCCTCAGTTATTTGGCTATTGATTCCTTGTAGTGCATTTTTCATTTCAGTTATTGTATTGCTCATTTCTGTTTGTTTGTTCTTAAATTCTTCTAGTCTTTGTTAAACATTTCTTGCATCTTCTCGATCTTTGCCTCTATTCTTTTTATGAGGTCCTGGATCATCTTCACTATCTCTATTCTGAATTCTTTTTCTGGAATGTTGGCTATCTCCACTTCATTTAGTTGGTTTTTTGGGGTTTTATCTTGTTCCTTCATCTGGTACATTGTCCTCTGCCTTTTCATCTTGTCTATCTTTCTGTGAATGTGGTTTTTGTTCCACAGGCTGCAAGACTGTAGTTCTTCTTGCTTTTGCTGTCTGCCCTCTGGTAGATGAGGCTATCTAAGAGGCTTGTGCAAGTTTCCTGATCACAGTTTTTTTTTATAAATCTATTTTCCAATTACCAAACTATTCCATCACGTGTAATTTTGTTTCTTGACAGGACAAGTATGTTTTCTAACACTAACCTTCTCTATGGGCCAAGAACTTGCTTAAAGTTTCTACTAAGGCAGCCTCAGTGATTCTACTGAAAATCCAGTGATTTGTGTCTAGCAACTAGAGGAACCTCATACCGATCAATGGAGCAGAAAGGGAGAGATTGGTAGGGTCTCCCTGTTACTTAAAGAAGCAGGGTGCAAGCTTAAGGAAATATAAAATAAATAACAGAAAAAAAAGAAACACAAGGTTCAATAAACTGAGTATAAGCTTCAATATGAAAGTTAACTATTTTAAAAACTAGCTTCTCTGAAGTAAGAAAATTTCAAATAATGCAAGGTGCCCAGTGCAGTGAAGTATGTTCAGAAATATAAAACCAGAAAGAACAGGCAAAAGTCTTTCTAAAGTAATGAGACATAGCTTTAGTGCAGTGGAATAAGCCCTTGGTCACCATGGCATTTAAATTTCTCAGAATTCTCCGAATCTATCATTGTTTGTCCTAAACTGCACCCTGTTCACTTAACTTCTCTATCATATTTGGTGATACCACCATCCACCTAGTAATTCACTCCAGAAACCTGTATGTATTTTGTAATTTCTCCCTTAGGTTAATCTCTTAATTACCTAATTCTGCTGATTCATTGCCCAAATATTCCAGATTTTTTCCCCTTCCTTTCAATTTCTACTACCAATATCCTTGCTCAGGCTCACATAATTCTTATATTGAGTGAATGAAATAGACTCTTAATAGGTCCCTATGACTCCAGTCATGTCTCATTCAAGCCCATGCTCCATAGATTTGGCCATAGTCATACATCTAAACAAGGATGAGCAAACTACAACTTGTGAGCCAAATCTGACCTGCTGTCTACTTTTGTACAAACCGCAAACAAAAAATGATTTTTATATGTTTAAATGGCTTTGAAAAAATCAAAGGAAAGTAATATTTTGTGACACATGAAAATTATATGAAGTTCAAATTTCAGTATACATAAATAAAGTTTTATTGGAACACGGCCACACTTCTTGTCTCTGGGTGCTTTTGCACTTTAACAGTAGACTTGAGTAGTTGCAGTAGGGACCATAGTCTCCATGAAGTCTGAAATATTTACTATCTGGCCCTTTGCAGACAGCGTTTGCCCAGCCCTGCTCTAAAGCAAAAAGATGACCCCGTCATTCCTCTGCTCAAAGTCTTTTTTTTTTTTTTTTGTGGTATGTGGCCTCTCACTGTTGTGGCCTCTCCCGTTTGCGGAGCGCAGGCTCCGGACGCACAGGCTCAGTGGCCATGGCTCACGGGCCCAGCCGCTCTGCGGCATGTGGGATCTTCCCGGACTGGGGCACGAACCCGTGTCCCCTGCATCGGCAGGCGGACTCTCAACCACTGTGCCACCAGGGAAGCCCTGCTCAAAGTCTTTTGCTGATACTTCATCACCTACAAGATAAATCAGTCTCCTGAGCATGACATACAGACCTCTGTTATCTGGGACTTATGTCTGTTCAACATCAGACTCTTTGTATTACCTTCTGCTATGTGGTAGTACCTTGCCTGGGTTCCTATGTGTTTCTCCCTAGAATGCCTCCTTCCTCCCTTTTGTCAAGCTAAATGTTTCTCCTCCCTTTAGTAGTATGGAAGCCATCTCCTCCAGGGATTTCCCTACACCTCCCTCCACAGTGATGTGTCCTCCCTGACTTCTCTTGTCCCACTTATGACATATTTTGTGGACATTGATTTATGCATGTGTCTAAATAACAAGCTCTGGATTTTAAGCCTATTAGCTGGAAAAGAGTCTTGTTTACTTTTCTACCCCTGGTGAATATCACAGTGTGTTTCACTTAATATTGCCTCAAGTAGTGTTTGTTGAATAATTTAAAAAACCTGACATGTGAGTTAATTAAAAATAGCTTAGGTTTAAAAGAGGACTTTGTATATAATTATAAAAAATATCATTCTATAATAAAAATGTAACATAAAATTATTTCCAAACATTTAATTTTTATAAAACATTAGAAAAAAATATGTGATTTTCAGTTTGGGAATATTGCAGAAAGAAGTGTATAAACTTAAGTTAGTTTTTTACATGGAAAAATAAATTTCTATCATAGGGCTGGATAACACATTTAATAAATACTTAACAAATAAGCTTGTTATTATCCCTTATTAACATGTATCATTGACCAGTAAAAATTTCATAAATGTATTATGATTATAAATGGAGAAAATTAAAACCTCATGTAGCTGAAATATTTTATATGCATTCTCTAGGCTAGAAGAAAAGATTTAGTATGGTGACAATAAATTTCTAGATGATGCTTTGTATATATTTTGTGAGTTAACAAACTATATAGCAAAATAAGCTGCTTCCTCCCATAGGAGCTAATAAAATAACCACAGTAAATATATCACTATTTAAATATTAGTGAAATGTTATTTTAAAAAATTAAGATAGTCTATATTTATTGAACTTACTATGATTAAAATTTACTCTTGATTATTGAGATATAAAAAGGAATTACTTCCTTTGATATTTCTAAGGAAGAAAATCTAGTGTTTTAAGTGTTTTACCATTCATTTATTTTATCACTTCCCTCGAAAAAAAGCATGTGGAATGATTCAATTGTATGTATTGGGTTGGCCAGAAAGTTCTTTTGGGTCTTTCTGTAACATCTTATGGAAAAACCCAAACGAACTTTTTGGCCAACTCATAAATGTATGTGTGTGTGTTTCAAACAAGGGAAGCTTTGCTTCCTATATGAAAAAAAAAGGTACTCTTGCTTCAAACTAATTGTTCCTAAAAAGGACACTCTGCTTTTGTTATTGCAGAGTGATGTGAGAAATCGGTCCAGGGTTTAAGAGGGTATGTACCTATATTCTTTCTTTTGTGATCAACCTATTCATTCTCTTGGCCTGATCTAATTTGACAATAGGATCATTTTCTGTTTTGAATATAATTTTTACATTGCCACTCTTTGCCAAATTAATGGGTAATATCCTAAGCACATATAATGGTGGGTTTTCAATCACTATTTGACTTATTCATTCCTGAAACTTTTAATTTAAAAACGTGCTTTTATTTTTTGCCTTAATTTTGGTTTTATTATTTTGCTTTTTTTCCCTGAAAGCAAAATAGCTGGTGTAATCTTTAATTTCACTCTGTCCCCTAAGTGGGACTCATCCTTGTTTCACCAAATTAATTCATTTTTTTAACTTTTTATTTTATATTGGAGTATAGTTGATTAACAATGTTATGTTAGTTTCAGGTGTACAACAAACTGTGTACAGTTTATGTGATTAACTGTGATTCAGTTATGCATATACATGTATCTATTCTTTTTCAAATTATTTTCCCATTTAGGTTGTTACATAATATTGAGCAGAGTTCCCTGTGCTATACAGTAGGTCCTTGTTGGTTATCCATTTTAAATATAACAGCGTGTACATGTCAATCCCAAACTCCCTACCTAATCCTTTTTTTTTAACCATGTAAAATAATAACACCAATCCAGGGGATGAGCTGAGGCATTTGGTTCTTTTTTGTACCAACAAATCATGGACTGATTGTGAGCTATTTTCCTACATTGTTGGTTTATATTAGACTCCTTCTCTCAGCTTGATTTATTTAACCTTGTGACCATCCACTCTCTGTTATTTGCCTGCTGAGCACACAGTCTCACTTTTGCACACTGCCTAGAAAGGTCTGCTCTTTAAGAAGTTAATAGGTAAAGAGAGATTGGTATTTGAGGCAAAATGTATTCCTAGGAGGATGTTCATCGCTGACATTTGCTTTCTTTGCAGATCTCCCAGTCTGAATTTGCAGGCCTTGGGGCTCCATGCACAGCCCATCTGGTGAAGCAGCCCTATGCCAAGATGATTTGGATATGACTGAGGGGAATGAGGAGGGAATTTGAAAAAATCATTTTTATGAAGATTTGTTTTTCTTTTAATGCAAAGCCCCATTGTTGGAATGAACATGATTCTGCCACCCTGAACAAACTGACAACGTGATATTAGAACTAAACATCAAAGAGAGCCTGCTGAAATGTCCATTTATATTGGGAAAGGCATCAGATTTAATGTTTCATGTATTTCTACTTAATAGTTTGCATCATTGTGCTGTTAGTTACCATCAGGAAATAATTAGATTCAATAAGAGGTTTAGGAAATATTTAGTGAGCTCCTATAATGCATAAAGCAAGGTTATAGAAAATCTTAGATATGTGAAGGTATCTAAGATATGGTTCCTTCCTTCAAGAAGGTTCCAAAATGGCAGAGCTAAGATGTAGTCAGAGAATGCTATAAATACATTTGATATATACAAATAGGATACTATTAATATTGATAACACATATCTTATTATTATATATTATTACTTCACTAAACTATATTACAAATTATTTAATTTAATAATTTAATCTTATAACAAGTAATCCCCATTTTACAGGGGCAGAAACTGGGGCCACAGAGAAGTTGTGGTCTCATGTTCCATAGGTAGTCAGGAGTGGAGCGTGTCTGTCTTATTTCTTAACCTATGATATTTACCACTAAGCAACAATACCTAGAGAAAGCAAAGACAGAGAAGAGGAAACCAAAAATGTGTTCAATGCTGTGGTAGACGAATACCTCTATTGGAGATGATATAAAAATGAAATACTCATTTTTACCAGCCTTCCTGAAATAATGACATTGGGGCAGATTCTGCCCAAAAGTCTACTGATGAGATTTTAAGTAAGTCAGATGAGGCTGACTCTGCTTGGCTTCACCCTACCCTATCTTCCTGCTTTATACACAGATACAGTGGCCAAAGCTGTTGCCACCATCCTGTAACATAAGAAAAAATGCAAGAGAATTCTACAGACCTGGCTCAGAGGACTTTATGACCATCCCTAGCAGCTGTCCTCCTCTACACTTACTGTATATTGAGAAAAATAATGCTCTGCTGGTTTAAGTCAGTGTAAAGCAGGTTTTCTGATATTTAAAGCTAAACAGTAACTTAAATAACAAAATCCACCTTTAACCTAAGCTAGTGATGCTGTGATGATAGTAGCATCTTCCTCCTTTTGGACATTTTTGCTTTCATTGATTTTCATGGTTCTATTTATTCTTGGTTTTGGGATAACTGTCTGGTTACTATATTTCTTCTGTAGACTCTTTCACTTCCTGTCTCGGTGCAATTCCCATTATTCCCCAAGGTCACATTATTTTCTTTTTTCCAGCTTTATTAAGATATAAATGACATATAACATTGTTTAAGTTTAAGATGTAAAATTTTATACATTTATATATTGCAAAATGATTACATGACCTCACATAATTATCATTTCTTTTTTGTGGTGAGAACATTTAAGATTGACTGTCTTAGCAACTTGCAAGTATATAATACAGTATTGTTAACTATATTCATCACACTATCCATTAGATCTCAAGAACTTATTCATCTCATAAGTGAAAGTTTGTACCCTTTGACCAACATGGCCCCATTTCCCTCAGCCCCTGGCAACAATAACCAGTCTACTCTCTGTTTCTATGAGTTTTGATTTTTAAGAGCCTATATATAAGTGATATCATACAGTATTTGTCTTTCTCTAACTTATTTCATGTAGCATAACGTCCTTGAGATCCATCTCTGCCATTACAAATTGAGGAGTCCCTTATTTTTCATGGGTGAATAATATTCCACTGTGTGTGTGTGTGTGTGTGTGTGTGTGTGTGTGTGTGTGTGTGTGTATGCCGCATTTTCTTTATCCATTTGACCATTGGTGGACACTGAGGTTGTTTTCCATATCTTGACTATTGTGTCTGATGCTGCAATAAACATCAAATAGCAAATATCTCTTCAAGGTAGTGATTCCATTTCTTCTGGATATATAACCAGAAGTGGCATTGCTGGATCATATGTTACCTCTATTTTTTAATATTCAGGGGAACCTCCATGCTTTTTCCATAATGGTTGTACCAGCTTACATTCCCACCAACAGTACACAAAGTTTCCTTTCGCCACATTCTCACCAACACTTGCTGTCTCTTGTCTTTTTGATAATAGCCATTCTGACAGGTGTGAGGTGATATCTCATTTGGTTTTCATTTGCATTTCTCTGATGATTAAGTGATGAGCATCTTTCTATGTACTTGTTGGCCTTTTCTATGTCTTCTTTGGAAAAAAAATGTCTATTTAGTTCCTCTGCCTAGTATTAATTGGGTTATTGTGTTTTTGCTATTGAGTTATGTGAGTTCTTTATATATTCTGGATATTAATCCCTTATCAGGTATAATATGATTTGCAGATATCTTCTCCCATTCTGTAGGTTTCTTTTTCATTTTGTTGATTTTTTTGGTGTTGTGCAGAAGCATTTTAGTTTGCCGTAGTCCCACTTATGAAATTTTGCTTTTGTTGTTTTGTTCTTGTGCTTTTGATGTCATAACCAAAAATATCATTCCCAAGACCAATGTTAAGGAGTTTTTCCCTATGTTTTCTTCTAAGAGTTTTATAGTTTCAAGTCTAATGTTTAAGACTTTAATACATTTTGAGTTAATTTTGTGAGTGGTGTAAGAAAGGGGTACAAATTTATTTTTCTACATATGATTATCCAGTGTCCTGAATACCATTTATTAAAGGGATTTCCAAATTTTCCCACATGTTTGGAAAATATTAAGCCATTATTTCTCAAAATAAACTTTCTGCCTACATCTGCTATTGTTCTTCTGGAAACTCCAATAATTTGCAAACTGGTTCTTTTGAAGGTATCCCATAGATCACATAAGCTTTCTTTAACCTTTTTCATTCTTTTCTTTTTTCTCCTCTCTATAATTTAAAAGGGCCATGTCTTCTAATTCACAGATTTTTTTCTTCTGATTGATCTTTTCATATGTTGATGCTCTCTATTTCTTTTTTTATTTCATTCATTGTATTCTTCAGCTCCACAATTTCTGTTTGTTTCCTTTTTTATAATTTCTTTCTCTTTGTTAATATTCTCATTTTGTTCATGTATTGTTTTTCTAATCTCATTAAATTGCCTTTTAGTGTCGTCTTTTAGCTCACTGTGTTTCCTTAAAACAATTATTTTGAATTCTTTATGAAGTGCATCATAAGTCTCCATGTCTTTTTTCTTTAACAAATTTACTGGAGTATAATTGCTAAACAATGTTGTGTTAGTTTCTGCTGTATAACAAAGTGAATCAGCTATATGTATACATACCTCCCCAAATGCCCTCCCACTTAAGCCTCCTTCCAACCCTCCATATCCCACCCTTCTATGTAGTCACAAAGCACCGAGCTGACCTCCCTGTGCTATGCAGCTGTTTCCCAATAGCTAGCTATTTTACATTTGGTAGTGTATATATGTCATATAATACTCTCTCACTTCATCCCCACTTACACTTCCCCTTCCCTGTGTCCTCAAGTCCATCCTCTACATCTATGTCTTTATTCCTGTCCTGCCTCTAGCTTCTTCAGAACCTTTTTTTTTTTTTAGATTCCATGTATATGTGTTAGCATACGGTATTTGTTTTTCTCTTTCTGACTTACTTCACTCTGCATGACAGACTCTAGGTCCATCCACCTCACTACAAATACCTCAATTTCATTCCTTTTTAAGGCTGAGTTATATTCCATTGTATATATCTGCCCCATCTTCTTTATCCATTCATCTCTCGATGGACACTTAGGTTGCTTCCATGTCCTGGCTATTATAAATAGTGCTGCAATGAATATTATAGTACACATTTCTTTTAAAATTATGGTTTTCTCAGGGTATAGGCCTACTAGTGGTATTGCTGGGTCATAAGGTAGTTTTTTTTTTTTAGTTTTTTAAGGAACCTCCATACTGTTCTCCATAGTAGCTATATTAATTTACATTCCTACCAACAGTGCAAGAGGGTTCCCTTTTCTCCATACCCTCTCCAGCATTTGTTGTTTGTAGATATTTTAATGATGGCCATTATGACCGGTGTGAGGAGATACCTCATTATGGTTTTGATTTGCATTTCTCTAATGATGAGAGATGTTGAGCATCATTTCATGTGTTTGTTGGTAATCTGATATCTTCTTTGGAGAAATGTCTATTGAGGTCTTCTGGCCATTTTTGGATTGGGTTGCTTTTTTTTCTGATATTGAGCTGCATGTGTTTTTATATATTTTGGAGAATAATCCTTTGTCTGTTGTCTCATTTGCAAATATTTATCTCATTCTGAGGGTTGTCTTTTCGTCTTGTTTATGGTTTCCTTTGCTGTGTAACAGCTTTTAAGTTTAAGTCCCATTTGTTTATTTTTGCTTTTATTTCTGTTACTCTAGTGGTGGGTCAAAAAAGATCTTGCTGTGGTTTATGTCAGAGTGTTCTTCCTAAGGTTTCCTCTAAGAGTTTTATAGTGTCTGGCCTTATATTTAGGTCTTTAATCCATTTTGAGTTTATTTTTGTGTATGGTGTTAGGGAGTGGTCTAATTTCATTCTTTTACATGTAGCTGTCCAGTTTTCCCAGCACCACTTATTGAAGAGGCTGTCTTTTCTCCATTGTATATTCTTGCCTCCTTTATCAAAGATAAGGTGACCATATGTGTGGGTTTATCTCTGGTATTTCTATCCTCTTCCATTGATCTATATTTCTGTTTTTGTGCCAGTACCATACTGTCTTGATTATTGCAGCTTTGTAGTATAGTCTGAAGTACAGGAGCCTGATTCTTCCAGCTCCGTTTTTCTTTCTCAAGATTGCTTTGGCTATTCAGGGTCTTTTATGTTCCCATACAAATTGTGAAATGTTTTGTTCTAGTTCTGTAAAAAATGCCATTGGTAGTTTGATAGGGATTGCATTGAATCTGTACATTGCTTTGGTAGTATACTCATTTTCACAATGTTGATTCTTCCAATCCAAGAACATGGTATATCTCTCCATCTGTTTCTATTGTCTTTAATTTCTTTCATCAGTGTCTTATAGTTTTCTGAGTACAAGTCTTTGACCACCTTAGGTAGGTTTATTCCTTTGTATTTTATTCTTTGTGTTGCAGTAGTACATGGGAGAGTTTCCTTAATTTCTCTTTCAGATTTTCATTGTTAGTGTATAGGAATGCAAGAGATGTCTGTGCATTAATTTTGTATCCTGCTACTTTACCAAATTCATTGATTAGCTCTAGTCATTTTCTGGTAGCATCTTTAGGAATCTCTATAGATAGTATCTTGTCATCTGCAAACAGTGACAGTTTTATTCTTCTTTTCCAATTTGGGTTCCTTTTATTTCTTTTTCTTCTCTGATTGCCATGGCTAAAACTTCCAAGACTAGGTTGAATAACAGTGGTGAGAGTGCACAACCTTGTCTTGTCCCTGATCTTAAAGGAAATGGTTTCAGTTTTCACCATTGAGAATGATGTTGGCTGTGGGTTTGTCATATATGGCTTTTATTATGTTGAGGTAGGTTCCCTGAATGCCCACTTTCTGGAGAGTTTACCATAGATGGGTGTTGAATTTTGTCAAAAGCTTTTTCTGCATCTATTGAGATGATCATGTGGTTTTTAGCGTTCAATTTGTTAATATGGTGTATCACATTGATTGATTCACATACATTGAAGAATCCTTGCATCCCTGGAATAAATCCCATTTGATCATGGTGATCCTTTTAATGTACTGTGGATTCTATTTGCTAGCATTTTGTTGAGGATTTTTGCATCTATGTTCATCAGTGATATTGGCTTTTAGTTTTCTTTTTTTGCAATATCTTTGTCTGGTTTTGGTATCAGAGTGATGGTGACCTTGTAGAATGAGTTTGAGAGTGTTCCTCCCTCTGCAATATTTTGGAAGAGTTTGAGAAGGATAGGTGTTAGCTCTTCTCTAAATGTTTGATAGAATTCACCTGTGAAGCCATCTCGTCCTGGGCTTTTGTTTGTTGGAAGATTTTCAATCACAGTCTCAATATCAGTGCTTGTATTAGGTCTGTTTATAGTTTCTATTTCTTCCTGGTTCAGTCTCAGAAGGTGGTGCTTTTCTAAGAACTTGTCCATTTCTTCCAGGTTGTCTGTTTCATTGGCATATATTTGCTTGTAGTAATCTCTCATGTTCCTCTGTATTGCTGCAATGTCATTTGTTATTTCTCCTTTTTCATTTCTAATTCTATTGATTTGAGTCTTCTCCCTTTTTCTCTTGATGAGTCTAACTAATGGTTTATCAATTTTGTTTATCTTCTCAAAGAACCAGCTTTTAGTTTTATTGATCTTTGCTATTGTTTCCTTCATTTCTTTTTCATTTATTTCTGATCTGATCATTATGATTTCTATCCTTCTGCTAACTTTGGGTTTTTTTGTTGTTGTTCTTTTTTCTCTAATTGCTTTAGGTGTACGTTTAGAGTGTTTATTTGAGATTTTTCTTGTTTCCTGGGGTAGGATTGTACTGCTGTAAACTTCCCTCTTAGAACAGCTTTTACTGCATCCCATAGGTTTTGGGTAGTCGTGTTTTCATTGTCATTTGTTTCTAGGTATTTTTTGATTTCCCCTTTGACTTCTTCAGTGATCTCTTGGGTATTTAGTAAAGTATTGTTTAGCTTCCATGTGTTTGTATGTTTTACAGTTTTTTTCCTGTAATTGATAACTAGTCTCATATCTTTGTCATTGGAAAATATATGATTTCATTTTCTTGATAACAATTTCAATTTTCTTAAATTTACCAAGGCTTGATTTGTGACCCAAGATATGATCTACCCTGGAGAATGTTCCATGAGTGTTTGAGAAGAAAGTGTATTCTGGTGTTTTTGGATGGAATGTCCTATAAATATCAGTTAAGTCCATCTTTTCTAATGTGCCATTTAAAGCTTGTGTGTCATTTATTTTCATTTTGGATGATCTGTCCATTGGTGAAAGTGAGGTGTTAAAGTCCCCTACTATGATTGTGTTATTGTTGATTTCCCCTTTTATGGTTGTTAGCATTTGTTTTAGGTATTGAGGTGCTCCTATGTTGGGTGCATAAACATTTAGAATTGTTATATCTTCTTGTACTGATCCCTTGATCATTATGTAGTGTCCTTCTTTGTCTCTTGTAATAGTCTTTAAGTCTATTTTGTCTGATATGAGAATTGTTACTCCAGCTTTCTTTTGATTTCCATTTGCATGGAATATCTTTTTCCATCCCCTCACTTTCAGTCTGTATGTGTCCCTAGGTCTTAAGTGGGTCTGTTTTAGACAGCATATATATAGGTCTTGTTTTTGTATCCATTCAGCTAGTCTGTGTCTTTTCATTGGAGCATTTAATCCATTTACATTTAAGGTAATTATCAATATGTATGTTCCTATTACAATTTTCTTTACTGTTTTGGGTTTTTTTTGTTTTTGTAGGTCTTTTCTTTCTCTTTTGTCCTGCCTAGAGAAGTTCCTTTAGCATTTGTTTTAAAACTGGTTCGGTGGTGCTGAATTTCTTAACCTCTGCTTGTCTGTAAAGGTTTTAGTTTCTCCATCGAATCTGAATGAGTTCCTTGCTTATTAGAGTAATCTTGGTTGTAGGTTTTTCCATTTCATCACTTTAAATATTTCCTGCCACTGCCTCTGGCTTGCAGCATTTCTGCTGAAAGATCATCTATTAACCTTATATGTTTTATGTTATTTATGGCTTTTCCCTTGCTGCTTTTAATATTCTTTTCTTTGTATTTAACTTTTGATAGTTTGATTAATATGTGTCTTGGCATGTTTCTCCTTGGATTTATCCTGTATGGGATTCTTGTGCTTCCTGCACCTCATTGACAATTTCCTTTCCCATGTTAGGGAAGTTTTCAACTATAATCTCTTCAAATATTTTCTCAATCCCTTTCTATTTCTCTTCTTCTTCTGAGACCCCTGTAATTCGAATGTTGGTGTGTTTAATGTTGTTCCAGAGGTGTCTGTGACTGTCCTCAATTGTTTTCATTCTTTTTTCTTTATTCTGCTCTGTGGCATTTATTTCCACTATATTCTTTTCCAGGTCACTCCTCCATTCTTCTTCCTCAGTTATTCTGCTATTGATTCCTTCTAGAGAATTTTTAATTGCATTTATTGTGTTGTTCTTCATTGTTTGTTTGCTTTTTAATTCTTCTTGGTCCTTGTTAAACATTTCTTGTATTTTCTCCATTCTATTTCCAAGATTTTGGATCTTCTTTACTATCAGTATTCTGAATTCTTTTTCAGGTAGACTGCCTATTTCCTCTTCATTTGTTTCGTCTGATGGATTTTTACCTTGCTCCTTCATCTGCTGCATATTTCTCTGTCTTCTCATTTTGTTTAACTTACTGTGTTTGGGGTCTCCTTTTCGCAGCCTGCAAGTTTGTAGTTCCCATTGTTTTTGGTGTCTTCCTGCAGTGGGTGAGGTTGGTTCAGTGGCTTGTGTAGGCTTCTTAGTGGTGGGGACTGGTGCCTTGGTTCTGGCGGGTGGGGTTGGATCTTGTGTTTCTGGTGGGCAGGACCACATCTGGTGGTGTGTTTTGGGGTGTCTCTGAACTTACTATGATTTTATGCATCCTCTCTGCCAATGGATGGGTTTGTGTTCCTGTCTTGCTAGTTGTTTGGCATGGGGCATCCAGCACTGGAGTTGCTGGTCATTGGGTGGAGCTGGGTCTTAGTGTTGAGACAGAGATCTCTGGGAGAGCTCTTGCCAATTGATATTACCTGGGGCTAGGAGGTCTCTGGTGGTCCAGTATCCTGAACTTTGCTCTTCCACCTTGGAGGCTCAGGCCTGACAGCTAGCTGGAGCACCAAGACCCTGTCAGCCACACGGCACTCTTGTTTCCAACAGACGCTGCAAGCAGAGATCCAGGAGACTGACTGATGTGGTAGGAATTCTCACCTTCTGCTGGCTTCTGTCAGGTGTCTCAACATCTCTTACTGCAACAACTTTGTGGCAAGCAGTGTCCATGCATTAAATTTGTATCCCATTCTCATCCCAGCTGTTGGTTAGGAAGATTTGCCCTCTACCCTTCTAGGTTCTTCTAGGCTGGTCCTTCAATAGACAAAATAGGTAATCGGCAAGAGCTTACTCTATGGCACATAGAACTTGACTCAACACACTGTAATAACCAGAAAAGAATATATAAGACTGGTAGAATCTCATGTCCATATCTCCTTGTGGTGGGGTTCCCCCCTTCCGCATCTTTACTTAGATTCTCCCCACATGGGGAAGACAGCACCCTCAACAGCTGGTTTGCATGACTTGGAATTTGCCCCGGGGATCTCCATGTCTTCAGGATGGGTTACTGAAAGATTATAGTGATTTTTTGCCGGTGTCATGTTTTCTCGATTTTTTCTTGTTCTTTGAAATTTTTCACTGCTGTCTTTGCATATTAGGTCTTTACCACCAGCATGTTGCAGAAAATTTCCTCCCCACAGCCCTCTGACTAGGACTTCTGAGGCTTTTTTTGACCGGCTATGGATACACCTGCTCTAGGCTTCTTGCTCCCTCTTGTGGCAGAATTCTTAAGCTTGTGTGTCTTTTCTAGATCGTTCAATGCACCAGCCTTCCTTTTGTTTTTCTAAAATATGGCACTAAAGCTCAAGTTTGTGTTCTCTCTCTGGTTCACAGATTTGGGCCGGCTTTTTGTGTGTGCTCACTAGTCACCTGCCAAAGCTCTCTCTTGCCACCACTGTGGGAAGTGTGCACAGCGAGCTAGCCACAGGGTTGAGGGTTGTGTGGGTGAGATGCAAGTAGCACTGGGGGTGCCCATGGGCCGGCTGTAGGGATCTGCAGGCTAGGTATTCCCAGTGGCACATGGGAGGGCCTCTTGACAGAGTCTGTGACACAGTTAGTTGGCTCCACATCCCTTTAATGCCCTCTGAGAGCCCTATCTGCCACTCTCCCAGCCTCTCCCTGCCCCCAGTCAGGCAGCTCATGATTCAGTATTCTGGATGAGGTGGGAGAGAAATGATCCTCTTTGGCAGCATCTCACACAGCTTAGGAAACTTGGTGCTTGCTCACATGCTCTCACTTTCCACCTTGGGAGAAATCAAAACTGAGATTATCTCTATTGGTTTTAAGCTGTTTTAAGGGGCAGGGGCAGGGGGCAGTGTGATGTGGATAAAGTCAAGCTGTTCTCCTTACCCTGCTCAATGCATCTAAACTTCTTGTTGTGGGTCCAGTGGTGTGCTGGAATTTCTCTGGAAATTGGGGCTTCCACAAAGGCTCTCTTGGCCATGGGTGATTGTCTAAGACATTGAGCCTCCCAGATTGCAGCCAGGAGTGGCTGGAGCCCATTCATAGGCCGCTTCAGGGTCCACAGCCAACACTGAGGGTTATATGCCTAGTGCCTGAGACATGGGTTGGCAAGACCCATCCTGTGTCTGTTGGCATTTATTGCTGTATCTCACAGCTTCCACATGGGCACTTTTGAATGTGGATGGATGCCAAAATGTCATTGTTGAGGTGGGGACCAAAACAAGAGATGTTTGATTCAGACAGGATGCTGATGTCGCTGCCATTTCCATTCTTCTCTTCTAATTTTCTCATTGCATGCACTCGTCCTAAGTGAGCTCATCCACACTTTGCTGTCAAATAGCCATGTATTGTTGCCATAAAAGTACCCTAATCATGACATCATAGTCATTTGACTCCCCAGTCTGCATCCTAGACCTTTCCCCTGAGCTCCAGACCAAAATATACCCAACAATCACTTTAAGTTCAGAACACTCAATACCTGCTTCACATCTTTACAAACAAATTTTGTTTTCTTATCTACTCAGTCACCCAAGTCAGAAATCTAAGAAGTCCTTTTAGACTTCTCTGCATTCTCCCTTTATTTCTAATCATACACCAAATTCTGTCCATTTGTGATAACGCATGAATCTATTTAATCCATCCTTAGAGCTGCTCACTTAGCTTACCCTTTTGCAGCATTTTCTCACCTGAATTACTGCAGCAGGGCCTTGATGTATCTCCCTAATTCAAGCCTGCCCTGATTCCAATCGATTCCCCTACATTTTCACCAGAGTGATTTTCTATACTAAAAATGCATTGGTTCCATTTGTCCACTGAGATCTTTCCAGGATTTTCCAGCACTTTTAGGATTTAGTGCAAACTTTCAGCATTTCCTGACCTCTGTGTAGTTATCTAATCCATTCTCTAGCTGTCCTACCCCTTGTGTTCATGTCCATTTATCCACTGAAGAAATAATTACTGAGCACATGATATGTGTGAGAACCAGGCTAACTGCTGGGGCTACAGACTTTCCTTGACCTTCATTGTGCTTAAAATGGAGTAAGGGAGACAGACAATTTAAAAAGTCAGCGAAATGAGATCAACTTGTGATGAGTAAAATAAAATAGATTTCTTTCATTGAGAACGATGATGGGGGAGAGTAGTTTCTATTGTATGATCTGACAAGGTCTCACTGAAAAGACAGTCTTGAAGTTGAAACTTAAAGGATGAGAAGGACTCAACCACATGAAGTGTTGAGGGTAAGGATATCCTAAGCATAAGGATCAGAAATTATAAATGTCTCAAAGAGGTAGAGTCTGGAACGTTCTAGAAATTGTCAGAAGGACTGTGAGGGAGACTAAGTAGTGGGACAGATGTTAATATGAACTACTTGTAATTCCCCCCCAAAAGTGACACACTCTCTATTGCCTCTTCTTTATGTGTGCTTATAATAATAATTATTATTATTATTACTATTACTATAATTATAACTGGTCATTTTTTCAAATTCCTTTGGGGAACAGGACTTAGGTACCCCTTCCTAACTTCTCATCCAATACTGTGAATAACTCTGATAGTAATGATCACATTCCAGTGTAATTACATGCTTGTTTCTCCCCTTAGACTAAATTCTTTATAGGCTTATGCTGAGATTTATTCATGTTTAAATCAACAGTATCTAGCAGAGAAGCTAGTATTGATATGTAATTAGAACCTGATAAATGCTTATCGGATAAATGGATGCATGAATAAAGAATTGTGCCATTGTACTACTGCTACTGTGTGATAGCTGAGAAAATATGAAAACAATCAGGGAGAAAAGGGGAGGGGAAGAAAGGATTCTGACGTAGGTATGTAATTTCACCAGACTTCACAGTTCAAGGCGAGGAGAGGGCTATCATTTTATTCACTCTAGAGCAAAAGAAAACAGAGGTGAGAGAGTTCAAGTAACTCACCCAAATTGGCACCTGAGTAAGTGAAAGAGCTAGGATGCGACCCCTAACCTGGCTGGCCGAAAAGTAAGCGCTGCCCCTACTTTGAAAACTAGACTTAAATAATAAGTAATACTTTCTCTGACACACGTGGACACTTGCACTATAGGCTACAGACATGTCCTTGTGGTTATGATTTGATTAAATCTAATATCTGTGTAGCTCACTGTCAGTCACTTCATTCAAGTCTCTGCTAAAATATCACTTCTTGAAAAATGCTTTCCCAGAGTTGACGTTAAGAAAAATCTCACCGTCCTTGTTCTAGACCTTCTTTCTCAGTTTTTTTTCCTTCTTTCTTATTTTTAAAATAACACTTGTTCCTACCTGGCATTTTATATTCATTTGCCTACATTTTATGATAGGAGAACTTTTATGGAGCCAATGACTTGAGTGAGAAAGCTAATACAAAGTTTTTCCTTCTTCACGAAGTTTTCTCTGAGCAACGAGAAATATAAGATGGATATTTTTTTCCTCTTATAAAATCAGTGCCCTTCACCTAACAGCATGTCTTTAGACTAATCTATTTGAACCTTTAATGATAAATAATGAATTTCCATGCCCTACTCACTCAAAATATTTTATTTTGAGTTGCTTGTAAGCTGTGAAAGTTGGGAAAATATTCTAAATAACATGGGGCTTATTGTCTGTCAATACAAGATCTCCATTTTGGTTGCCTTTTTGTTGATCTCAAACACTTTTTTCTTAAACCTTTGCTGCCTACATAAAGGGCAGATGTTAACACATGCAATAAAGTGGATCTGAGTGCCCTCCACGCAAATGTGAGATTGATGAGAAATACACTGAAGGCTGTCTGTACTCCCAGTGCCAAAAATATAGTCCTGTTTTCTTGCTTGTTCCTGCAGGGTGTACCATGTTTCTTGCAAGAATTCTTACATACTCCTAATTCAAATTTCTGCAAACGTTTTAAAATATTTCTACAAATATGTTGAAAACACAGAGATCTGACACACACTCTTTAAGAGGTTATTGTTTCTGAAATTGTAGCACATGGTAATAGGGTTGTTTTCCATCTATTCTTATTCCTTAACCTTAACCTCATATCAGTTTGCAATCCATCGATGTGTCACATTCAGGGTTTGCTACCAAGAGAAACTTAACTGTCAGGTTTCCTTTTCCCTTTTAGAGGATGAAGCATGCTCTGTAGTTTTTACTTATTATATGTGATAGATGAAGGAAAACAGCGAACGCCACAAATATATAAAGGCAGGAAGGTAGATCTTTGAAAAGCCCTTTGGTGCCACCCTGTGGTAAACATTTGGTATTTTTGAAACTGTTTTGGGACATTGGGTTCTCAGTCTACTTGCATACACATTATCTTCCTAAAATCCAGCGGCCCCATTATCCTTGAAAAGGTGATTTTTTATTATAAAGTAAATCAACGAACTGTCTGAAATTGATTTGGAGAACATTTAACTTTTCAGCCAAAGTTCTTTCTTTCTATTTTTTTCTTTAAATGTGAAATAGGGGGAAAGTTTTAACTTACAAACTTCATTTAAGGAATTCCAAAAAAAAAGAACATTATCTTTGAACAATATCTCTCATTTGGGTTTCCATCTTAGTACACAACCTCAGGTAGGTGTATATTTGTGTTCTAATCAAAAGAGCATCATCCCTCTGACTCTTTTTATTTCCAACATTAATATGGCTTACTAGGACACAGACACTATTGTAAGCAATCCACAAAAACTAACATTTAATCTTCTTGACAACGTTTTGCAGTAATTACCGTCACCACAACCATCATCATCATCATCTTCAGTTTCCATTCCTGCACTGGCTTCTGTAGCAGAGCCCCTTCTTCACTGCTCATGGCCATGGTAAACCTACTGATCATTGCTATCAGCCTCTAACTTCTGCAGAGTCTCTCACTTACAAGGAGTGTCCCCAGTCTACAGTCTCTGCACTGGATCCATTACTAGTCCTAGACTGTACTGTGTTTGGGACAAGCCCTGTAGATGTTCAGGTCCACTGGCAGTCATTCTTTCTCCCTATGCTGTTGGCCCAACCAGCATGAACTCCTGCCACAATAACCTAGCGCACCACTTCCTCACTTCCTTTTTTTCAGAAATACATCTCAGGTTCCAGGTTAGAGAAAATTAACAAAATATTAATTTAGCAAATGATGATCCAGTAGTGGAGAAAGGACACTGGCCAGATCAGCAGGCCTGGACGTGGTGCTGGATAAGTCATTGCCTGGGCAGGTAGCTGCCTGATCATTTCTCTCATGTTTCTGAAATACATAAAACAGAGATATCAGCTTTTTGCTCTGCCTATCTGATACAGTTATTGTGAGAATAAAATGAGACAAACACAGATCTTTAGAAACTATGAAGTGCTGTAACAATCTGATTATTTATGGAAGTGTGGAGAAGGGTACAATTTAGAATATGTTTTTTCTCAATATATTATAATTATTTTCTCTCTATATATAATTATTTTCTTTCTTTTTTCCCTAACACATGTAACTTTGAGACCTTCATGTGATACTATTTTATAATTAACACAGAGAAATTTATCCGTGGCTTCAGCAGTCCCTGCTCCTAAAATTTCATTTACCAGAGATTATGAAAATATGCCTGTTTTCAGGTGTTTTTTTTTTTAACAAAACCTATTTTACATCAAAGAGAAACAGCCCTCCTAAGACTGTTTAACTCCTGATTTAGTTTAAGTACATACCTAGTTAATGACTATTTGACTAAGTAATCACCTCATAAAAACCATAAAAGAAATGTATGCTGCAAGTTTGAAACATTGGTGATAGACCAGTTTTAAGGAAATATAATTTTATATGCATATATACACATAGACATAAATATAAGGATGAAAAAAGTATTTATTACATAATTTCCAAATCAAAATTGAAGAATATTAAATTGGCAGTTAAATATGGCATTAAGACTCCAAAATTTGAAAGCCAAAAATAGCCAGAATAAGAAACTCCAAATTGTTCTGAAATGATCTAGCAGAAATTTTTAGGAGACACAACATTGTACAGATCTTCCACGACTTACAGTGGGGCACCATCCTGACAAAACCATCATTCATTGAAAATATCACAAATCGGAAATGCATTTAATACACCTAACCTACCAAACATCATAGCTTAGTCTAGCCTACTTGAAATATGCTCAGAACACTTACATTAGCCATCTAACACAAAGCCTATTTTATAATAAAGTGTTGGATATCTCACACAATTTGTTGAATACTGTGTTCGAAGTGAAGAACAGGACAGTTGTATGGGTCCAGAATGGTTGTAAGTGTATCAGATGTTTAACCTCGTGATCACATGGCTGACTGGGAGCTGCAGCTTGATGCTACTGCCCAGTATCATGAGAGAGTATTGGACCACATTATCACTAGCCTGTAAAAAGATCAAAATTCAAAGTACAATTCCTACTGAATTTGTATTGCTTTCAGACCATCTTAAAGTAAAGAATTATAAGTCAGACTATCATAAGTCAGGGACCATCTGTATAAATGTTTGCTGGTGGATAATGCTGGGGCACTTACTAGATACAGAAGGAGTGTTTTGCTAGTGGGAAGCAGCTGCATAGCACAGGGAGATCAGCTCGGTGCTTTGTGACCACCTAGAGGGGTGGGATAGGGAGGGTGGGAGGGAGACGCAAGAGGGAGGAGATATGGGGATATATGTATATGTATAGCTGATTTACTTTGTTATACAGCAGAACCTGACATACCATTGTAAGGCAATTATACTCTAATAAAGATGTTAAAAATAAAAAAATTTAAAAAAAGAGTAGCCCCCTCTCGCCGCAACTAGAGAAAGCCCATGTGCAGCAACGAAGGCCCAACGCAACCAAAATAATAAATGTTTAAAAAAATAAATTAAAAAATAAAATATATACTAAATTAAAAAAATAAGAAGGAGTGTTTTGGGGATATCATATTAAGACCTATAGTTTGAGACCTTTTTCCCTAGTGTGGTTATGGATGAAGCCAATTATACACACACACTTGACCAATTAATATTCACTCACCATGTGAAGAAGCATTCTGATTTACAAAGCCTATTTCAGTAAGCATGTTTTCCATTTAAAATTTGAAATCAGGTCAGATATCCAACAATTTTCTCAAGTGTGTTCCAACATGCCTGAGGCCATAGGTAGACAGAACCCCTGATCATTGTGCAAACTCTGCTCTCATCCATTATGAAACTGTAGAAAGCAGGGTCGTTCAGTCAAATTGGGCAACTATTTTGCTCAAACTGGACCCTGATCTTTAAAAGCTCCACTCTATCCTCCACCTCTGTTTTTCTCCGCATCTGGTGAGGAATCTGTAGGTCCAAGTGTATGTGTGCATCCGAATTCGCATCCTTCTTCTCAACAGTGTTTCTCAAACTCTGTTGGAGGAAAGACCCATTTTTGTCCCCCACTCTGTTGAGGATCAATATTTTGATTAAAAAACAATAAAAATAAATTCCTAGAAAGATAAAATTTATTTTAAAAGATATATAAATTCTAAGCCTCTAGGGTTTTTTTTTATTTTTAGTTTCAACAGACATAAAATTACTCTATCAAGTTGCTGTAATGTTCTTTACAAAGAACTCTCAATTTTTGTAGATATTGCCTTGAGTTCCAATAACTAAGAGTTTATAGACAGCAGGCTGTCTGTGAACACACATTGAGTAGCATTGTTCTAAACCGCAGTCTCAATACTTGAGACCCTCAAATTCCCTATCCAAAGGCCCCATACCACCTCCAAGGGCCTGGAGCCTCTCCTCCAAGTTTTTTCTCTCAAAGGTGGTAAGGAACCCCTAGGCCTGAGCATGGCCCAGGGACAACTGTTGGCTTGGCGGAGGTTGTAGGATTGTGGCTGGAGCTTGAGCGCGTGGGCCTAAGTGTCCTCAAGTGAGGACATGAGACCCCATGCAGGACCAGGTCTGGGATGAGAAGAGAGGGGCCCAGGCCCTCAGTAGTGCCTTCCTTTACTCTTTTCCCCTCCTTCCTGAAAATGTTGGATTTGGACTGGGGTAGCATTGCTGTTTTGTCAGTGCTTCTGTGCCTCTGAGAGTCTTACTGCTCCCCAGCCCTTCTGTCCCTTGAGTCCAATCTCCTTGGAACTGCTGGTCCAATCCTGCAGTTCCTGCCTGCCTCCTGTGTGGCGCTTCTGCTGGCCTTCATTTTCCATGCAGTTGTTTCATATACCCATCTGGGGTTATTCTTGTTCCTTTTTTTTGGTGAATGAACTTATAAACAATTATCAGGTTCTTAAAGGGAAATAAAGTGTGCATATGCTAAATTCATAGATTCCTAAGATACAATTTTTTAGAAATGACACTGATATTTGAATTCTGGCTGCTTTAACAACACCTCTTTGCCAAGCTGCCTCTGAAAAGTCTATTGAGGATACTGGTCCTGGCCCCAGCTCTGCCGTGATTCCGTGGTTCAGTTTAATTCAGCAGAGATGTGGTGCACACCTGCTAGGGGTCAGGCACTGCACTGGGTGCTGGGAGAATCAGGCTGCAGAAACCCAAGCCCATCCACTTAAGCAGTACACAGTCTCATCGGCCTTTTTTTTTTTTTTTGCGGTACGCGGGCCTGTCACTGCTGTGGCCTCTCCCGTTGTGGAGCACAGGCTCCGGACGCGCAGGCTCAGCAGCCATGGCTCACGGGCCCAGCCGCTCCACTACATGTGGGATCTTCCCGGACAGGGGCACGAACCCGTGTCCCCCGCATCGGCAGGCGGACTCTCACCACTGTGCCACCAGGGAAGCCCTCATCGGCCTTTTTTAAGCAGACATAGAATCAGAAGTCCAGAGCTTAGGCAGTTACCCCAAATCTCCCAGCCAGTGCATGGGCCAGTGGAGGAGCCTCACAACAGGCCTTTGGCTCAGAGTCCAACGATCTTTCTGCTTATCATTCTTCCTCACATGTCTGAGAATGGAGCTAGCAGAAATTTCTGAATTATGTCAGTCTTTGCTGCATACTGTATACATCCAGATGATTTGTGTAAGCAGGAGTTTCTACTAGGTCTGTTAAGTTCCTTCCAATTTGTAGGAGGCATGGAATAGTGGAAGGAGTCAGGGGCTGGAAGTCAAATAACTCAGATCTAAACTGAGCATCTTAATTTACAGTTTCTCCTTGATCAACTTCAACCCTGAACCTCAGTTCCTATCCATGAATGGGAATCTTGTCTACTTCATAGGGTTCCTATGAAAATTAACGATAATGATATACATGTAAGTACCTATCCCCAGTGCTGTGTTATATTATGAACTCAGTAAATGAGAATTCCTTTCCCTTTCTAGTACATTTTTTGAAATCCAAACACTTGGGCCTATTAGATGTAATTGTACATGTTAAAAATACTAAGTAGAAGGTGCAAATTCATTATAACTGTGCCTGGTTCAATACTGGATTTGTATCAATATACTATTTTGGGGGAATAGATTTAGATTCAAAGAAAAAAACTGAGCAGATACTGAAGAGGACATATAAATCCCAGCCCCCGCCCCACACACAGTTTCCCCTATTACTAACATCTGATATGTTTGCTCCAATTAATGAACCAATATTGACACATAATTATTAACCAAAGGTCATAACTTTTTCATATTTCCTTTGTTTTCACCTAATGTCTTTTTCTCTGTTCCAGGATCTCATCCAAGATACCAGGTTCCATTTAATTGTCAAGTCTCCTTAGGATTCTCCTTAGAATTCTTGGCTATGACATTTTCTTAGACTTTCCTTGTTTCTAATGACCTTGATAGTTTTGAGAAATACTGGTCGGGTATATTGTAAAATGCCCTTCAGCTGGATTTTGTGTGATGTTTTTGTCATGATTAGACAGGGATTATAGATTTTTGGAAGGAAAACCACAGAGGTATAGTGTCATTTTCATCACATCATATTATGGGTACATACTCTCAACATATTTACAACAGCTGACACTGACCTTGATCACCTGGCTGTAGTAGTGTTTGTTAGGTTTCTCCACTGCCAGTTTCCTTCCCTTGCTCTCCTTTCTGTATGGTGCTCTTTGGAAAGAAGTCATTTCATTCAACCCACACTTAAGGAGTTGAGAATTATGCCTCCCCTCCTTTAGGATGGAGTATTACATATTAATTTGGAATTCTTCTCATGTATTTATAAATTTACTCAGCTATTTATATCAGTATGGAGCCATGGATATATGTACACACACACACACACACACACATATATATTTGGAGTTATAATCCAATATTGCTTCATTTTATTTGTTGCTTACATTGTTCCAGCTTTGGCCATCGGGAGCTCTTTCAGTTCGGCCCTGTGCTCTTTGATATAGCCCCATCAGTGTGTGTGTGTGTGTGTGTGTGTGTGTGTGTGTGTGTGTGTGTGTGTTGTAGCACTTCCTTACTCTCTGATGCTGCAAGATGTTCCAGGCACATATTGTCTACTTCCTGTCCCACTCCCAGAATCAGCCATTTCTCCAGGGAGCTTATGTTTTTATTCAGTGGAGAATGACATTAGAAACTAAGATCCCGACACTAGGTATCTTGTTGCTCCTGGTGTGCCATTTCTTTCAGGCATTTGGATCTTAATGACCACATTCATGGTGTTATTTTATCATGGTTTATCCTATCTTGCAAAAATCTGAAAGTGCTATTCTGTGAAGAAGCTATTGAGTGTGTTTTGTAAATATTTCATTCACATAGGGTTTTCAAGTAAGTGACTCATGGTCTGACGTGTAGAAAGTGTCATTAACTTCCTATAAGTTATTATATACATGAGAGAGGTAAGGTAATTTTTTTTTTAAATTGGGGTATGACTGTTTTACAATGTTGTGTTACTGTACAGCAAAGTGAAATAGAGTTCCCTGTGCTATACAGCAGGTTCTCATTAGTTATCTATTTATACATATTAGTGTATATATGTCAATCCTGATCTCCCAATTCATCCCACCACCCCCCTTCCCCTCTTGGTGTCCATATGTTTGTTCTCTTCATCTGTGTCTCTATTTCTTCCTTGCAAACCAATTCATCTGTACCATTTTTCTAGATTCTGCATATATGTATTAATATATGATATTTGTTTTTCTCTTTCTGACTTACTTCAGTCTCTATGACAGTCTCTAGGTCTATCTACGTCTCTATAAAAGACCCAATTTCTTTCCTTTTTATGGCTGAGTAATATTCCATTGTATATATGTACCACATCTTTGTCCATTCATCTGTCAATGGACATTTAGGTTGCTTCCATGACATGGCTATTGTAAATAGTGCTGCAATGAACATTGGGGTGCATGCATCTTTTTGAATTATGGTTTTCTCAGGGTATATGCCGAGTAGTGGGATTGCTGGGTCATATGGTAATTCTATTTTTAGTTTTTTAAGGAACTTCCATACTGTTCTCCATAGTGGCTGTATCAATTTATATTCCCACCAACAGTGCAAGAGGGTTCCCTTTTCTCCACACCCTCTCCAGCATTTATTGTTTGTAGATTTTCTGGTAATGCCCATTCTAACTGGTGTGAGGTGATATCTCATGGTAGTTTTGATTTGCATTTCTCTAATAATTAGTGATGTTAAGCATCTTTTCATGTGCCTTTTGGCCATCTGTATATCTTCTTTGGAGAAATGTCTAGGTCTTCTGCCCATTTTTTGATTAAGGTGTTTGTTTTTTTTGATATTGAGCTGCATGAGCTGTTTGTATATTTTGGAGATTAATCTATTTTTTAAAAAATTAGCAGTGATATACACATATTTTCCATTTGCCAACACTTTTTCTTCCAAGGGTGACAACATCCCAGTTTTCCTGGGACTGAGGGAGTTCCCAGAATGAGGTATTTTGATTTTTAAAACTGGGAAAGTCCTAGCAAGCATTGGTTAAATGTCCACCCTAACCAGAGCTCTTATAACCATTGCAATTAGGTATTAGGCATAGACAGACTCAGGCAGAGATACATAAGTATGTGTATTTATATGTGTGTATGTGACATACACACAAACACATATTAAATTTGGGATTTTATCTGAATATTTTTATCACACATTCCCTTGCTTACTGCCTGGCTCACAGTAGGCACTCAATAAATATTTGTCAGCTAAGTGAATGATTTATTATATGAATCCATAACATGTTTGATTAATGCAATAATTATGTGGCCAAACCTCTTGTTAAATATTTTCATATTACATTTCTGTTTTTAGAAATATTTTCCATCTACTTTCTCTTTATCATAGTTCATTCATCCATATTTTCTCTATACTGTAGATATGTTGTGGTGTACAGAATAGTTTAGAAATTTTACTATTACAGCCACATCTGTAGTGGGTGTACATTCCCAAGAAGACAAAGCATTATCTTCCTGATGGACAAAATAGAGGGTTTCCTTTTGTGAGCTTGATTTTTTTTCCTGTTTTTGATAATTTGTCTCTCTTTGCTGTTTTTTATGAATTCATTATTCCTTTTTTGTAAACTTGTATTTGTATATTTGTCTTACTAATAAGAGTTCTTTCCTAGCAATGCTACTAGCCTGTTTTCTAATATAGACTGAACTTTTTTCCCTCAGATTGTGGTTGGTCTGCTTGCCATGTAGAAGATTTCAATTTGGGGAATTTTTGTTTGTTTCTAGTGGTCAAATATATTGATTATTTCTTATGATTTCTGACTCGTGTCATTGTGACCTAAAAAAGTGTTATTTATTACAAAAACAGCATCAAAAGTGGCTCATATGGCTGTCTGTGTGCAACCCAAATCATAAGTACCTGGCCATATCAGTTACCAGAATGGCAGATGTTGCAAAAGCACAGCAGAAAAGCCTAGTCCCTGTGATGAAATCTTGCATTTGTAAGCTTTGTTAGCAGTCCATAAGCTGCTTATCTCTGATCCAGAACAAGACCACTAATGCATTTTATGAAGCCAATAAGCAGCCACTACCTGCTTTGGGAAGTAACTATGAGAAACAAAATAGATCCAGCCTGTTACTGTACTCCAGAAGGGAAAAGATAAAATAAAAATTAATAAGTTTCAATATTCCTTTTTTGAGAGAATATGATTCTTTTATTTGAGGCATCACATTTTCTTTTCTTTTTATTAGAACAGTGTAAAAAACTTTCGGAAGATGTACATCTCTGTATTACTTAGGGGTACTGCTTTGTGTGGTTTGGTGTAAAAGGGAAAACTGCAAAAATCATTTAAATGTACTCTGAATAAACAAGGGATAAAAAGAGTAAGACAACTTTCGTTCAATATACTTGGAACAGCATAGCTAATGTAAGTTTAAAATGCATGCTTATGAATCCATAGTGACACAGTGACAAAGAAAAAGATTGTCACTGCATGTAAATTGCTTGTATTTTCCAGTAAATATAATTTAGTTATGGTAGTAAAACATACCGTGCAGAATGGATTATGTTCAATCTTTCTTTTGGAGGTGGTTGCAAAGTGTGATTACTTGTGATCCAAGTTCAGGGAGTGCAGAAGCTCTTGAAAAGATTAGGGGCAAAAAAAAAGAAAGAAAAGAAAAGATTAGGGGCTTATGAATTACTGTGGGTAAAGAACATAAATGGTTGGAAATATAAAATATATAAGTAAAAACAGAATTTCAATATAAAAGATTTAAAATGGAAAGAGTTATGCTTGTCTTATAGAATTATGTCAGAAAGCCTAAAGCCTTTATTTTCATAACACCTAAAAATGAATCCTTTAAACACAATAAATTTAAGCACAGTAAACTCTTAGTTGGAAACAGTAGAAACATAAAAGGTGTATTTCTTTAAAAATATACATCTCTGGGCTTCCCTGGTGGCGCAGTGGTTGAGAGTCTGCCTGCCAATGCAGGGGACGTGGGTTCGTGCCCCGGTCCAGGAAGATCCCACATGACACAGAGCGGCTGGGCCCGTGAGCCATGGCCGCTGAGCCTGCGCGTCCGAAGCCTGTGCTCCGCAACGGGAGAGGCCACAACAGTGAGAGGCCCGCGTACAAAAAAAAAAAAAAAAAAAAAAAAAAAATATACATCTCTGAAATAGTTTGTCGTGTATTGATCCTTTCAAGAAATAATTGATTCTAAATGTAATTACAAAATTTTGGCAGAAAGCTCATATGATATTTTCCTGTCTTTTAATATTGTAATAATCACGATAACAATAGTTAGAATCTACTGAATACTTGCCAATTGCAAGACGTTGACTCTTAGGTATCTTATATGTAGTAACTAATTGAACCCTCATAGCAGTCGTATGAAGGAGATTCTATTATTAACCCTATTTTAGATAAGGAAATTTATTTATTTATTTATCTATTTATTTATTTATTTATTTATTGGTTTGTCTTCCTTTTTAATTTTTTTTAAACCTTTATTGGAATATAATTACTTTATAATGTGTTAGTTTCTGCTGTATAACAAAGTGAATCAGCTATATGTATACAGATGTCACCATATCCCCTCCCTCTTGTGTCTCCCTCCTGCCCTCCCTATCCCACCCCTCTAGGTGGACACAAAGCACCGAGCTGATCTCCCTATGCTATGTGGCAGCTTCCCACTAGCTATCTATTTTACGTTTGGTAGTGTATATATGTCAATGCTACTCTCTCACTTCGTACCAGCTTACCCTTCTGCCTCCCTGTGTCCTCAAGTCCATTCTCTACGTCTGCACCTTTATTCCTGTCCTGTCCCTAGTTTCTTCAGAACCATTTTTTTTTTTTTTTTAGATTCCGTATGTATGTGTTAGCATATGGTATTTTTTTTTCTCTTTCTGATTAAATCACTCTGTATAACAGACTCTAGGTTCATCCACCTCACTACAGTAACTCAATTTCGTTTCTTTTTATGGCTGAGTAATATTCCATTGTATATATGTGCCACAGCTTCTATATCCATTCATATGTCTATGGACACTTAGGTTGCTTCCATGTCCTGGATATTGTAAATAGTGCTGCAATGAAAATTGTGGTACATGACTCTTTTCGAGTTATAGTTTTCTCAGGGTATATGCCCAGCAGTGGGATTGCTGGGTCATATGGTAGTTCTATTTTTAGTTTTTTAAGGAACCTCCAAACTGTTCTCCATAGTGGATGTATCAATTTACATTCCCACCAACAGTGTAAGAGGGTTCCCTTTTCGCCACACCCTCCCCAGCATTTACTGTTTGTAGATTTTTTTGATGATGGTCATTCTTACTGGTGTGAGGTGGTACCTCACTGTAGATTTGACTTGCATTTCTCTATTAATTAGTGATGTTGAGCATCCTTTAATGTGTTTATTGGCAATCTGTATAACTTCTTTGGAGAAATGTCTATTTAGGTCTTCTGCCCATTATTGACTGGGTCTCTGTTTTTTTGATATTGAGCTGCATGAGCTGCTTGTATATTCTGGAGATTAATCCTTTGTCAGTTGCTTCATGTGTAAATATTTTCTCCCATTCTGAGGGCTGTCTTTTCATCTTCTTTATGGTTTACTTTGCTGTGCTGAAGGTTTTAAGTTTCATAGGTCCCATTTGTTTATTTTTGGTTTTATTTCCATTTCTCTAGGAGGTGGCTCGAAAAGGATCTTGCTGTGATTTATGTCATAGAGTGTTGTGCCTATGTTTTCCTCTGAGAGTTTTATAGTGTCTGGCCTTATATTTAGGTCTTTAAACCATTTTGAGTTTATTTTTGTGTATGGTGTTAGGGAGTGTTCTACTTTCATTCTTTTACATGTAGCTGTCCAGTTTTCCCAGCACCACTTATTGAAGAGGCTGTCTTTTCTCCATTGTATATTCTTGCCACCTTTATCAAGGATAATGTGACCATATGTGGCATGCATGTGTTTATCTCTGGGCTTTCTATCTTGTTCCCTTGATCTATGTTTCTGTTTTTGTGCCAGTACCATACTGTCTTGATTACTGTAGCTTTGTAGTATAGTCTGAAGTCAGGGAGCCTGATTCCTCCAGCTCCGTTTATCTTTCTCAAGATTGCTTTGGCTATTCAGGGCCTTTTGTGTTTCCATTGCAAATTGTGAATTTTTTTGTTCGAGTTTTTGTAAAAACTGCCATTGATAGTTTGATAGGGATTTCATTGAATCTGTACCTTGCTTTGGTAATACTACATTTTCACAATGTTGATTCTTCCAATCCAAGAACATGGTATATTTCTCCATCTGTTTGTATTGTCTTTAATTTCTTTCATCAGTGTCTTATAGTTTTCTGAGTACAAGTCTATTACCACCTTAGGTAGGTTTATTCCTAGGTATATTATTCTTTTTGTTGCAGTGGTAAATGGGAGTGTTTCCTTAATTTCTCTTTCTGATTTTTCATCGTTAGTGTATAGGAATGCAACAGATTTCTGTGCATTAATTTTGTATCCTGCTACTTTACCAAATTCATCGATTAGCTCTAGTAGTTTTCTAGTAGCATCTTTAGGATTCTCTATAGATAGTATCATGTCATTTGCAAACAGTGACAGTTTTACTTCTTCTTTTCTGATTTGGATTCCTTTTTTTTTCTTTTTCTTCTCTGATTGCTGTGGCTAAAACTTCCAAAACTATGTTGAACAATAGTGGTGACAGTGGGCAAGCATGCCTTGTTCCTATTCTTAAAGGAAATGGTTTCAGTTTTTCACCATTCAGAGCAATTGTGGCTGTGGGTTTGTCATAGATGGCCTTTCTTATGTTGAGGTACTTTCACTCTATGCCTACTTTCTGGAGAATTTTTATCATAAATGTTTTATGTTAAAAAGTTTTTTATCATAAAACTTTTTATGATAAAAAGTTTTTTATCATAAAACGAATTTTCTCAAAAGTTTTTTCTGCATCTATTGAGATTATCATATGGTTTTTATCCTTCAATTTGTTAATATGGTGTATATATTGATTGATTAGTGTACATTGAAGAATCCTTGCATTCCTGCGATAAACCCCAGTGATCATGGTGTATAACCCCTTTAATTTGCTGTTGGATTCTGCTTGCTAGTATTTTATTGAGTATTTTTCCATCTATGTTCATCAGTGATATTGGCTTGTGGTTGTCTTTTTTATGATACCTTTGTCTGGTTTTGGTATCAGGGTGATGGTGACTTCATAGAATGAGTTTGGGAGTATTCCTCCCTCTGCTATATATTGGAAGAGAAGGATAAGTGTTAGCTCTTATCTAAATGTTTAATAGAGTTTGCCTGTGAAGCCATCTGGTCCTGGGCTTTTGTTTGTTGGAAGATTTTTAATCACAGTTTCAATTTCAGTGCCTGTGAGTGGTGTTTTATACTTTCTGTTTCTTCCTGGTTCAGTCTTGGAAGGTTGTGCTTTTGTAAATATTTGTCTATTTCTTCCAGGTTGTCCTTTTTATTAGCATAGAGTTGCTTGTAGTAATCTCTCATGATCATTTGTATTTCTGCAATGTCAGTTGTTACTTCTCCATTTTCATTTCTAATTCTGTTGATTTGAGTCTTGTCCCTTTTTTTCTTGATAAGTCTGGCTAGTGGTTTATCAATTTTGTTGATCTTCTCAAAGAACCAGCTTTTAATTTTATTGATTCCTGCTCTTGTTTCCTTCCTTTCTTTTCCATTTATTTCTGATCTTATCTTTATCCTTCTGCTAACTTTGGGGTTGTTTTCTTGTTTATCCGACTGTTTTAGGTGTAAGGTTAGGTTGTTTATTTGAGATGTTTCTTGTTTCTTGAGGTAGGATTGGATTGCTATAAACTTCCCTTTTAGAACTGCTTTTGCTGCATCCCATAGGTTTTGGATTTTCATGTTTTCATTGTCATTTGTTTCTGGGTATTCTGTCATGTCCCCTTTGATTTATTCACTAATCTCTTGTTTATTTAGTACTGTATTGTTTAGCCTCCGTGTGTTTTTATTTTTTACAGGTTTTTTTCCTGTAATTGATATCTAGTCTCATAGGAAAAGACACTTGATAGGATTTCAATTTTCTTAAATATTCCAAGGCTTGATTGTGACCTAAGATATGATCTATCCTGGAGAATGTTCCATGAGCACTTGAGAAGAAAGTGTATTCTGTTGTTTTTGGATAGAATGTCCTATAAATATCAATAAGTCAATTTTGTTTAATGTGTCATTTAAAGCTGTGTTTCATCACTAATTTTCATTTTGGATGGTCTATCCATTGGTGAAAGTGGGGTGATAAAATCCCCCACTATTTTTGTTCTTTTTTTTTGCGGTTCGTGGGCCTCTCACTCTGTGGCCTCTCCCGTTGCGGAGCACAGGCTCTGGACGCGCAGACTCAGTGGCCATGGCTCACGGGCCCAGCCACTCCACAGCATGTGGGATCTTCCTGGACAGGGGCACAAACCCATGTTCCCTGCATCGGCAGGCGGACTCTCAACCACTGTGCCACCAGGGAAGCCCCAATTTCCTCTTTTATGGCTGTTAGCATTTGCCTTATGGATTGAGGTGCTCCTATGTTGGGCACATAAATATTTACAATTTTTATATCTTCTTTTTGGATTGATCCCTTGATCTTTATATAGTGTCCTTACTTGTCTCTTGTAATAGTCTCTATTTTAGAGTCTATTTTATCTGATATGAGAATTGCTACTCCAGCTTTCTTTTGATTTCCATTTGTATGGAATGTCTTTTTCCATCTCCTCACTTTCAGTCTGTATGCATCCCTGTGTCTGAAGTGGGTCTCTTGTAGACAGCATATATACAGGTCTTGTTTTTGTATCCATTCAGTCAGTCTATGTCTTTTGGTTGGAGCATTTAATCCATTTATGTTTAAGGTAATTATCAATATGTATGTTCCTGTTACCATTTTCTTAATCGTTTTGGGTTTGTTTTTGCAGGTCTTTTTCTTCTCTTGTGTTTCCTGCCTAGAGAAATTCCTTTAGCATTTGTTGTAAAGCTGGTTTGGTGGTGCTGAAATCTCTTAACTTTTGCTTCTGTGTAAAGGTTTTAACTTCTCCATTGAATCTGAATGAGGTCCTTGCTGGGTAGAGTAATCTTGGTTGTAGGATTTTCCCTTTCATCACTTTAAATCTGTCCTTTCACTCCCTTCTGGCTTGCAGAGTTTCTGCTGAAAGATCAGCTGTTAACCTTATGGTGATTCCCTTGTATGTTACTTTTTGCTTTCCCTTTTCTGCTTTTAATATATTTTCTTTGTATTTAATTTTTGATAGTTTGCTTAATATGTGTCTTGGGGTGTTTCTCTTTAGATTTATCCTGTATGGGACTCTCTGCTCTTCCTGGACTTGACTGACTATTCCCTTTCCCATGTTAGGGAAGCTTTCAACTGTAATCTCTTCAAATATTTTCTCAGACCCTTTCTTTTTCTCTTCTTCTTCTGGGAACCCAATAATTCAAATGTTGGTGTGTTTAAAGTTGCCCCAGAGGTCTCTGAGACTGCCCTCAATTTTTTTCATTCCTTTTCTTTATTCTGCTCTGTGGTAGTTACTTCCACTATTTTTATCTTCCAGGTCTGTTCTTGTGCCTCAGTTATTCTGCTATTGGTTCCTTCTAGAGAATTTTTTATTTCATTTGTTTTGTTGTTCTTCATTGTTTGTTTGCTCTTTAGTTCTTCTATGTCCTTGTTAAGCATTTCTTGTGTTTTCTCCCTTCTATTTCCAAGACTTGGGATCATCTTTACTATCATTCTGAATTCTTTTTCTGGTAAACTGCCTATGTCCTCTCCATTTGTTTGTTCTGGTGGGTTTTCACCTGCTCCTTCATCTGATGCATATTTCTGTTTCTTCTCGTTTTGCTTAACTTACTGTGTTTGGGGTCTCCTTTTCTCAGGCTTCAGGTTCATAGTTCCTGTTGTTTTTGGTGTCTGCCCCCTGTTGGCAGGGTTGGTTCAGTGTTTTGTGTAGGCTTCCTGGTGGAGGAGACTGGTGCCTCTTTTCTGGCGGTTGGGGCTGTATCTTGTCTTTCTCATGGGCAGGGCCTCATCCAGTAGTATGTTTTGGGATGTCTGTGAACTTAGTATGACTTTGTCAGCCTCTCTGCTAATGGGTCAGGTTGTGTTCCTGTCTTGTTAGTTGTTTGGCATGGGGTGTCCGGCACTGGAGCTTGCTGATCATTGAATGTAGCTGGATCTTAGTGTTGTGATGGAGATCTCAGGGAGAGCTCTCACCATTTAATATAATGTGGGACTGGGATGTCTCTGGTGGTCCAATGTCCTGAACTCAGCTCTCCCACCTGAGTCTCAGGCTGGAACACCAAGACCCTGTTAGCCAAACGGCTCAGAAGAAAAGGGAGAAAAAAAGAATGAAAAAATATAATGAATTAAAAAATAAAGAATAAAATTATTAAAAAATTATTAAAATATAAATAATTTTAAAGTAATAAAAATTAAAATAATAAAAGAAAAGAGCAACCAAACCTATAAACAAATCCACCAATGATAACAAGTGCTAAAAACTATACTAAGATAAACATAAACATCAGAAACAAGTCAGTCGTAGACAGAAAACCCCAAGACTACAATTGCTCCCAAAGTTTACCACCTCAATTTTGGAATGATTAGTTGTCGATTCAGGTATTCCACAGGTGCAGGGTACATCAAGTTGATTGTGGGGATTTAATCCACTGCTCCTGAGGCAGCACAGAAAAATTTCACTTTCTCTTCTTTGTTTGCACAGCTCCTGGGGTTCAGCTTTGGTTTTGTCTCCACCTCTGTGTGTAGGTCACCCTCAGGCATCTGTTCTCTGCCAAGACAGTTTGGAGTTAAAGGAACAGCTGATTAGGGGGCTCTTTCTCACTCATCCCAGGCGGAGGGAGGGGTACAGTAGTTATAACTGGAATGTGGGGTGAGCCTGCAGTGGCAGAGTCTGGTGTGACTTTGCAACAGCCTGAGGCACACTGTGTGTTCTTCCGGGGAACTTGTCCATGGATCATGGGACCCTGTCAATGGCATGCTGCACAGGGTGGTGTGGATAGTGACCTGTGCTTGCACACAGGATTTTTGGTGGCTGCAGCAGCAATGTTAGCATTTTATGCGCGTCTCTGCAGTCTGAGCTGATAGCTGCGGCATGCACCAATCTCTGGAGCTCCTTCAGGCAGTGCTCTGCCCTCTGTGGGCAGACAGGGAAGGAATCCCCTCTCTTTGTGCACCCCATAACAATGGTCTCTTGCCTCTTAGGCAGGTCCAGACTTTTTCCCAGACTCCCTCCCAGCTAGCTGTGGAACACTAGCCCCTTTCAGGCTGTGTTCACATAGCCAACCCCAGTCCTCTCCCTGGGATGTGACCTCTGAAGCCCGAGCCACAGCTCCCAGCCCCCACCTGCCCCAGCGGGTGAGCAAACAAGAGTCTCAGGTTGGTGGGTGCTGGTCGGCACCAGTCCTCTGTGTGGGAATCTCTCCACTTTGCCCTCTGCACCCCTGTTGCTGTGCTCTCCTCTGTGGCTCTGAAGCTTCCCACCTGTCCATCCCCGTCTCTGCCAGTGAAGGGGCTTCTTATTGTGTGGAAACTTTTCCTCCTTCACAGCTCCCTCCCAGAGTTTCAGGTCCCGTCCCTATTCTTTTGTGTCTGATTTTTCTTTTTTCTTTTGCCCTACCGAGGTATGTGGGGATTTTCTTGCCTTTGGGGAAGTCTGAGGTCTTTTGCCAGCGTTCAGTAGGTGTTCTGTAGGAGTTGTTCCATATATAGATGTATTTTTGATGTATTTGTGGGGAGGAAGGTGATCTCCATGTCTTACTCCTCTGCCATCTTGAAGGTCACCCCAGATGAGGAAATTTAGACACAGAAATGTTAGATGTCTGGGGTCACACAGTAATTGGAGTGAGTAGAAAGCAGTTCAATATAGATTATTGGTAATTTGTCCCAATAAACTAAACTGCAGCTATATTTTCAAAAGGCTGGGAAAAGAATAAAAAAGAAAGAAATATAACCAAGCCACTGACTGGGGCAATTTAAAGAAAGTTATAAAATATACTTTGGTCAAATTTCATTGGACTGAGCACTTAAATCTTGTGCATATATAAATAATAAGATAAATTCAAAATTAAACAAAAACTTTAAGGAAGAAAAAATAATTTAAAAAATAAAGCTATAAAAGTGTCTTCCTAGCTTGTCAGTTATTGTTATTTCTAAATCATTGAAACTTGCAATTTAATGACTAGAGATGCTTCCTAGAGAAATTGTTCCTTAACTACATTATATAAAAGAATTGCTGGATGTGAAAATACTATTAAAATTAGGTTTCCAGTGCTGCACCCTTTGAGATTCTGAGTGAGTTGGCCTGAGCTGGGGACAGTTGTCTGCACTCTCTCATTTGTTTGTTGCAGGCTGGACTGGGCAGGTGTGGCTTCCAGGTGCCTGCTAACAGAGAGAATGAATGTCTGGTTGAGAAACACAGGAAAATTGCTTACACTATCTCTCCAAATGAAAGACGGATCTATCTTACTAAAAATGGCAAGAAGAAACTCATGTGTAGATAAGACTAGCATTAGGTAAACAATATCCATTAAAATAAAGTGGCCGTGCATTTGAGAGCAAGTTAGACAAGGCTTTAAGCCATGAATAACTTTGCCAGGAATTGCAGAAGCAGCAAAGCAGAAGTAGTGAGGCCATAATGTAATAATAATGGTAATACTAAGCTAACATGGACCAGCTCTTCCCATGTGCATGTCACTGTGCTAAGTGTTATGTTGTACTATTTAATTTAGCAACTGTTATTTTCTCCATCTTGCAAGTGAAGATTCTGAGACTTAAAGAAGTTATGTGATCTGCCCAAACCCCCAAAGTAGTGGGCAAAACAAAGATGCAGACCCAGTTCCAGTCTGCCTCTGAGCTCATAGTCCACATTAGTGCTTGTCAAAGCTAGTGTGCATATCTGCCACCTCGGAATCTTGTTACAGTGCAGTTTCTGATTCAAAAGTTCTGAGTAGAGCCTAAGAGGTCGCATTTCTAAAAACCTCTCGGGTGATGCCAATGCTTCTGGTCAGAGCTGACTACATAATTGGTAGGGTCCAATGCAAAATGAAAATGTGGGTCCCCTGGTTAATCATTTCTGAACTGCAGAGCATTAAGTCAAGTTCAGGTGCTTCTTAGCAGGGCCCTGTGCTGCTGTCCAGGTTCCAGACCCATGGAACCATCCCTGCATACCATGAAGACTATGGAAATCACCATGCACTAAAGTCTGTCTTGTCCACATAGAGCTAGTGCTTTTTGTAAGTGCTGGGCAGTAGTGGGATATCAGTAAATATTTCTCATAATAAATTTTCCTTTAAGTTTAACTGTACATTATAAAGAACTGATTTCCATGCTTCTCCTCACATGAGAATTTTTCAAGTTCAAGAACCTACTGTGCTTGGCACATAGAAGTCAATTGATCTAATTTAGATTCTTCTTTCTTTTGAGAGCTTCAGAAGCTTTCTAAATTTTCTGAGCACCCTTTTCTTCATTTTAACATATTCATACCATTCATTCTTAACCACTTACAGAATTCTATGGATTCTTTAAAATAATATTCAGGAAAGAGAGGCTTTTGAAAAACTACATAGCCTTACACAATTAAAGGATTAATATTATTAGGTTTTGCAGTCTTTCAAATATTTTTCTAATTTACACTGAATCATTTCTTAAAGTCAGAATTCTCTCTGCAGCTTTTACTCAGAATAATTTGCTTCATAATGCTTGACAAATTCCATATAGAAACTTTGCCATTCCACTTCTACAGAATTTGAGGCCTACAAGCCACCTTCTTTCCTTGGGCTACATAGTACAGTGTTTTGAGGCAAGGTATCTTCCCTTTCAAGTTACAGCTCTTCAAATTATAAGCTCTAGCAAACTAATTAAGTTATTAAGCCTTGGTGTCCTCATCTGTAAAATGAAACCCATTAATAGTACCTACCACATAGAATTGATATAAACATTATTGTTAAGATTAATTTTCAAATATCAATAAATATAAAGCACTATCGCTGTGCCTGGCACACAGTAAGGACTAAGGAAGTCTTCATTGTTGCTGTTGTTATTAATATTAGTGTTATTATTATGCTCAGTGTAGGTTTCAACGTTGGTGTCAGAATTGATCTTACAAGAACAGAAGAAAAATTATTCTCTCTACTCTGAGATTCTGTGCTGAAATTATAAGAATATGATCAGTTTACATCTTCCCCATCTCTCCAAGTAGACTCTGGCCCTAGCTCTTCGAACTTGCTCAAGAATAGGTTGCTTAACTTACCTGTGGAATAGCTGACAGATTCTTAGATGTTTAAGGCTGGAAGGGACCTTGGATATCATTGAATTCAACTCCTTGTTTCTGCAGAGGCTGTACAAACAGTGTGCTTACTAATAAAAGAGCTGGGACCACAGTCAAATTTTTCTTCCCTTCTTCCTTTTTTTCACTTTCTTCTTTTGAAAACATGTACATATTTTGGATGATAAGGAGGATGCAGTGTATATGTTGCATATGGCATTTCCTGACCTCAGGAAAACATCACCCTGATACCTGTCCTTGAGTAATGATAGCATAACTAACTGTAAAATCAGGCTATATAGGCAGAAGCCACTTATTGTATTTCCTTGTGTGCTATTATATTTTCAGTCTTTTTTACAATGCCTAATGGCTAATAGGTATTTCAAAAATACTTAATAAGCAATCATAAGCACATTTCCTTTTAATTAGAACCATCTCATAAAGTTCCACTTTTAGATACTTTATAATATTTTATGGAAATTTTTCTAAAACGGATTAGCACTTTTTTGCTGTACTCTTTTTATTAAACTGAGTTTAGTTTGCCTAATTTAAACTAACAGAGAACTGTTATGGAATCTTTCTCTTCTGTTAGATCTTGATTCCCAACTGTATCAGCTTTAAACAGCTACCCCCCGCTTTTCTGCTATCATGTTAAAAATTATGAAAAAGAAAAAGGGTAAACCAGACAGTGTCTTAGTGCTGAGTTTGGGCTTTTGCACATAATAGGATAATATAATAGTTCTATTATAATAGAACTGTGGAGGGAACAATTCAAGGCAAAAGTAGTAGTGAGTGAAAATTGGAGCTATGCTGCTATAAAAATGGGAAGGAAGATGTGTTTGATGCCCCAAAGCAGAGAGAGCAGTGGATGGTAGTAACCTAGAGAGAAGCAAAGGAAAAGCTTGTCCCAAGTTGTATTTCAGCATGAAGGGCTTGTTCAAAGTTTATTCTAGGAAGAATATAGAAGGGTTTGCTTTATTGATAATGTCAAATAAATCCCAAGAGCGATTTTCTTCCAGCTCAGAATTCAGTCTCAGACATGAACATTCATTATTTATTGGGCCAGACTATGTTGCAGGCATTGAAAAATTTTAGAATCTAATTGGGGCCATTAAACTCTGAGCAGGTTTTTACAGAGTTGCCTGAAATTTCCTAGAAAAATGGCAGCCATAAATGTAGAATTCCCTCAGGGCTAGTGTGCCCAAGGGGTCAGGTCATGTGCTCAACAGAGTCTCATGGGCATCAGTATAATTTTCCTAGAGAAGTCCCTTTAAAGATCATAAAACAAATTCCTGTCTAATTTCCTTACTGTCTAATGAGAAGGATTCAAACACCTGTGTGGTGTATAAACCCTACCAACATAAAGTCCTGTGGATCATGAAAAGCTCACATAGTATATAATGGGAAGTAAAGGAAGCAAAAATACTTTTTAGTTTGAAAAATAGACATATCTCTGTTTCAAAGTATAAGATTTGAAGTACGTATCCCAAGGTGATACCTATATGGGAAAAAAAAAAAAAACTATTACAAGATTGATTTATTAGTGAAAGATCTGTAGTCTTATAAAAAGTAAGAATTAGATAGACCCTATACCTTTATTAGATAAAATTTTAAGTGAATATCTCTTGACGGCATTGTACACATCACATGCTCAAAAATTCAAGATATGTATGGCTAACTAAAATTTAAATATGATTATAATATGTACAGTTCTCAGAAAACAAATGATAATAATGATGATAAGCCTAATAGAAACTTAAATGTCACCCTAAATGAAGAGCTAGCTCTTAGTTTTATTTCATTTTTAAATATTAAGTCAGTTCCATTCCTTGGTTATGACATGCTGTTGGATTTGTTCTTTAATTTTATTGCTTAAACCTTCAACAGAAACAGGTTTTCTATTAGGTAAAGAATTAGTGAGTCAAGTTACAATATTAGTCTAAAAGCATGAAACATTATTTTGATCTAGTTCACCACATAAAATAATTATTATTACCCATATTCTGTTTTAAAAAAGCATTCGTTCTTATGAATAGGAAATATAGTGGTTAGGATAGATGTGTTTGTGAAATTAATAAATCTCCTAATTAGTATCTTGAAAAACACTTGACCACTTAAGTCTTACTTTTTCTAGTGGTAAGTCACCAACAGCAGCAGAATTCAATTTATATTCTCTTAATGTTGAGATTATCAGTGACCTTGATAAAAGTTCTCTTAGAGAAGTATGGGGAGGAAATTTTCAATTGGGTACATTTAGGAGAAAGTGTGCTGTGGGAACATGGAATCGAGGATTACAAACAGTGCTTTGAGAGGCTTTTTGTCATTCACTAAGTTAGAGGATACTTGAGGGCAGAAAATAAGGTAATGTGAGCATACTGACATCGAGCGGCACGTGGGGATTCCAGGCTGTGCCACCAGGCAGTTGCCTTCATGTGCCTGCACTGTGTTAATTCTGCCTGGCTTTACCCTCTAAATGATTTGTCAGTAAAATTCTGAATATCTAAATAAAGAACATAGAAAATCGACTCCCATTCTCTACTGTTGTTGTATTATTAGTTTTTGACCACACGATGGAGACCTTTCTTCACTTTTCCTCATACTGATTTTTCTTTTAAGAAAATCCACCCAGGTAAATACTAGATGTAATAAAAGACATTTAAACTACCAGAATATTCCTCTGCAAAAAATGAGGCTCCATTTGACAAGGAAAATTAATTCAATGAGTATTCACAACCAGCCAGAGATTATTTCAGATGTAACTTGAGATTGCTGAAAAATATTAGTTAATTAAGGAACATCGATTTTAATGATTCTTAGAAGAGACACTGAAAAAACATAAATATATAACTGCTTGAGAAAGAATGCTGTTTCATAGTGATTGATTTAATACAAACTGTCAGTCTGAATCAAGTTTTAAATTTATTAAAAATAGTTGAGTGATTGTACACAACATATTATCAAATTACATTCCATTGTATGCATATTTCTGCCAAATTTAATATATATTACCAAAGGTTATCGGTCTTTGACCTTTGATTAATAACGTTTTAGAATAGAGTAATAATGAGTAATAATAAGGTTTATTATTAATAATAAGTAATAAAAAGTTTGGAGAACCTTACTGTTTGCTGTGTGTTCACAGGCTTTATTTCATGTGATGCTGAAGGACCAATCAAATCCGTATTCCAGAGAAAATTTAAAGGCCTGACAGATTTGGACAAAGTAAAATTGGTACCATTACCTCCCTCCATCTTACATATTTATTCTACCCTTGGCATAGCCTTGTTCTTGAATGTATCTTTAATTAGATATCCTAAGTAGTTGCAATGTTTTTAAATTAAATTGCAGCCATAGAAGGACATAGTTCTTGTCATTTCTGGGCTGGATTGAACGAGCTAAAAAACGTTGTAAAATATTAAAACTTAGCATTCCTCTCCCCAGTTCAGAATCCCGTTTTTTTCATTAGGTGGCACAACTCTTTTGGAATGATTCCCTTTTAAACCGTGATACTTTTCCATTTCAGCATCTGGGTCCCTGAAATTCCTGTCCAAGGGTGACATCTTTGTGTTAAAGCATTGTTTGGAGGAAGCCTAAGTGGTAGTACATTCATTCTTTTTTATTTTTATTTATTTTTTGTTTTATTTTTGGCTGTGTTTGGTCTTTGTTGCTGCATGCAGACTTTTCTCTAGTTGCAGTGAACGGGAGCTACTCTTCCTTGGGGTGTGCGGGCTTCTCATTGCAGTGGCTTCTCTTGTTGCAGAGCACAGGCTGTAGGCGCACAGGCTTCAGTTGTGGCACACGGGCTCAGCAGTTGTGGCTCGCGGGCTCTAGAGTGCAGCTCAGTAGTTGTGGCACACTGGCTTAGTTGCTCCACGGCATGTGGTATCTTCTCGGACAAGGGCTCGAACCTGTGTCCTCTGCATTGGAAGGCAGATTCTTAGCCAGTGCACCATCAGGGAAGCCCAATGCATTCATTCTTAACCTAATTTTCACTTAAAGTCCTTCCCACTGCTCTCCAGAAAAAAGTCTTTCTGAGCTCACCAACAGTAGCAAGGTTTATAAGTCAATGGATAATTTCTAGTATTGATATTTATCTCTTAGGGTCTCTCACTGATACACACAACATATCTTTCTTCCTGCAACAGCGTTCTTCTAGGTTTCATGCTACATTTCTAGCCAGTCTTTCTCAGTTTATTTTTCCCTATTTTCTTCACTTATGAATCTATATTCTGATAAATTCCAGATTTATTTCTCTAGCTCAGACCCCTTCTCTAAGTTCATACCTTGTAGCTAACATTGAATTCTTGATGTTTTCCACTTTCCCATTGTAACAAATGGTACAATCATCCATTCTCTCACTTGTTTAAGCCAGAAACCTGATGCCCATCCCTGATTCCCCTTTCTCCTTTAAAACCCCCAATTCCAATATACTCTTTACAATTTTTTTTTCAAATTATGTACCCCCCTCCCAAATTAAATTCTTTCTATCTCTATTGCCATCAGCTGATCCAGGCCATCATTTCCCACTCATTCTACTGTATTAGCCTTCTAATTGGTGTGATATCCTTCTCTCTTGCCCCTCTTTCAATCCATTTTCTGGAACCTCAATCAAAGTAATCTTGTAAGAATATAAATAAACATGATGATGGGCTTCCCTGGTGGTGCAGTGGTTGAGAGTCCGCCTGCTGATGCAGGGAACATGGGTTCGTGCCCCGGTCCGGGAAGATCCCACATGCCTCGGAGCGGCTGGGCCTGTGAGCCATGGCCGCTGAGCCTGCGCATCCGGAGCCTGTACTCCACAACGGGAGAGGCCACAACCGTGAGAGGCCCGCATACCGCAAAAAAAAAGTCATACAGCATCTTAGCTTTCCTTTGTAAGAGCATTATCTCTGAGAACCTGGAAGAAGGAATAAGGACTCCAAGCATAATTCTAATCACCAAAAGAGAATATCATTTAAGTGAAGGGAAATTTAGGAGAATCAGCCAACACCGTTTAGAATTTGTTCCACCTAAGATTAGCACAGAAAATTACAAAAAAGAAAGAAAGCAAGAAAGGAAGGAAGAAAAGAAGGAAGGAAGGGAGGGAGGATCTAAATTGAAAATAATTCAGAATGGGTAGAAGACTCTGGAAACTGAAAATCTGACATCACAAAGGTTCTACTGATTAGGAACCTGGGAGTCATCCTAAACACAGCTTGGCTACACAGTGTGCTCTGCAATGAATTCTTTTTTTTTTAAATTTATTTTATATTGGAGTATAGTTGATTAACAATGTTGTGTTAGTTGCAGGTGTACAGCAAAGTGATTCAGTTATACATACACATGTATCTCTTCTTTTTCAGGTTATTTTCCATTTAAGTTATTACAAAATATTGAGCAGAGTTCCATGTGCTATACAGTATGTCCTTGTTGGCTATCTGTTTTAAACATAGCAGCATGTGTATGTCAGTCTCAAACTCCCAATCTCTCCCTCCCCCCACCCTTCCCCTCTGGTAATGATAAATTCTGGAGATTATCATACTAAGTGAAGGAAGTCAGACAGAGAAAGACAAATGATACCATATGCAAAATCTAAAAAGGTGATACAAATGAACTTAATTACAAAACAGAAACAGACTCACAGACTTAGAGATAAAACTTATGCAACAAATTCTTATTATAAATGGGACTGGACTTATGTGAAAGGAGGTTTGTAACACACATCAGATATGTGCATATTGCCAGGGAGGCCAATGAGCTTTCAAAATTTTTACAACAGCCATTCTTACAGGTGTGAGGTGATAACTCATTGTAGTTTTGGTTTGCATTTCCCTGATAATTAGTGATGTTGAGCATCTTTTCTTGTGCCTGTTGGCCATCTGTATGTTTTCTTTGGAAAAATACATGTCAGAACAGATATTGTCAAAAAGACAAGAAATAACAAGTGTTGGCGAGGAAGTGCAGAAAAGGGAACACTTGTACACTGATGGTGGGAATGTAAATGGGTGCAGCCACTATGGAAAACAGTATGGAGTTTCCTCAAAAAATTAAAAATAAAACCACAATTTAATCCAGCAATTTAACTCTTGGATATTAGTCTGAAGGAAACTAAAACATTAATTCAAAAATTACAGAGAAAGGAACACTCCCAAGTTTGTTCTATGAAGGCACCATCATCTTAATACCAAAACCAGACAAAGATATCACAAAAAAAGAATATTACAGACCAACATCACTGATGAACATAGATGCAAAACCCTTCAACAAAATACTAGCAAACACAATCCAACAACACATCAAAGGTATCATACACCTTGATCAAGTGAGATTTATCCCAGGGATGCAAGGATTCTTCAATATATGCAAATCAATCAATGTGATACACCATATTAACAAATTAAAGAATAAAAACCATATGATCATCTCAATAGATGCAGAAAATGTTTTGGACATAATTCAATACCGACTTATGATAAATGCTCTCCAGAAAGTGGGCATAGAGGGAAAATACCTCAACATAATATAGGCCATAAAGGACAAACCCACAGTAAACATCATTCTCAATGGTGAAAAACTGAAAGCATTTCCTCTAAGATCAGTAATAAGACAAGATGTCCACTCTTGCCATTATTATTCCACATAGTTTTGGAAATCCTAGCCATGGCAATCAGAGGAGAAAAAGGAATAAATGGAGCCCAAACTGGAAATGAAGAAGTAAAAGTGTCACTGTTTGCAGATGACATGATGCTATACAGAGAGAATCCTAAAGATGCCACCAGAACACTACTAGAGCTAATCAATGAATCTGGTAAAGTGGCAGGATACAAAATTAATACACAAAAATTTCTTGAATTCCTATACACTAACAACAAAAGGTCAGAAAGAAAAATTATGAAGCACTCCCATGTAACGTTGCAACAAAAAGAATAAAATATCTAGAAATAAACCTACCTAAGGAGATAAGAGGGCTGTACTCAGACAATTATAAAACACTGATGAAAGAAATAAAAAATGACACAAACAGATAGAGAGATATAACATGTTCTTGGATTGAAAGAATCAATATTGTCAAAATGACTGTACTAGCCAAAGCAATCTACAGATTCAGTGCAATCCCTATCAAATTACCAATGGCCTTTGTCACAGAATTAGAGCAAAAAAATTTTACAATTTGTATGGAAACACAAAGGATCCTGAATAGGCAAAGCAATCTTGAGAAAGAAAAATGGATCTGGAGGAATCAGGCTCCCTGACTTTAGACTAGACTACAAAGCTACAGTAATCAAGACAGTGTGGTACTGATACAAAAACAGAAATATAGATCAATGGAATAGAATAGAAATCCAAGAGATAGATCCACACATCTATTGTCACTTAATCTATGACAAAGGAGGTAAAAATATACAATGAGGAAAAGACAGTCTTTTCAATAAGTGGTGCTGGGAAAACTGGACAGGCAGCTACATGTAAAAGAATGAACTTAGAATACTCCCTAACACCATACACAAAAACAAACTCAAAATGGATTACCGACCTAAATATAAGACTGAACACTATAAAACCCTTAGAGGAAAAAATAGGAAGAACACACTTTGACATAAATCACAGCAAGATCTTTTTTGACCCACCTCCTAGGGTAATGAAAAGAAAAACAAAACTAAACAAATGGGACCTAATTAAACTTGAAAGTTTTTGCACAGCAAAGAAAACCATAAACAAGGTGAAAAAACAACACTCAGCATGAGAGAAAATATTTACAAATGAAGCAACTGACAAGGGATTAATCTCCAAAATACACAAGCAGCTCATACAGCTCAATATCAAAGAAAACAAATAACCCAATCCAAAAATGAGTGGAAGACCTAAATAGACATTTCTCCAAAAAAGATATACAGATGGCCAAGAGGCACATGAAAATATTCTCAACATCACTAATTATTAGAGAAATGCAGATCAAAACTACAATGAGATATCACCTCATACTGGTCAGAATGGCCATCATTAAAAAGTCTACAAATAACAAATGCTGGAGAGGGTGAGGAGAAAAGGGAGCCCTCTTGCGCTGTTGGTGGGAATGTAAATTGCTACAGCCACTATGGAGAACAGTATGGAGGTTCCTTAAAAAACTAAAAATAGAACTACCATATGACCCAGCAATCCCACTACTGGGCATATACCCTGAGAAAACCATAATTCAAAAAGACACATGCACCCCAATGTTCATAGCAGCATTATTTACAATAGCCAGGACATGGAAGCAACCTAAATGCCCATCAACAGATGAATGGAAAAAGATGTGGCACATATATACAATGGAATATTATTCTGCCATAAAAAGGAATGAAATTTGGTCATTTGTAGAGACATGGATGGACCTAGAGTCTGTCATACAGAGTGGAATAAGTCAGAAAGAGAAAAATACCGTATATTAATGCATATATGTGGAATCTAGAAGTATGGTACAGATGAACCTATTTGCAGGGCAGGAATAGAGACACAGACGTAGAAAATGGATGTGTGGATATGGTGGGGGGGGGGGAAGAGGGATGGAATGAATTGGGAGGTTGGGATTGACATATATACAGTACCATGTGTAAAACAGATAGCTAGTGGGAACATGCTATATAGTTCAGGGAGCTCAGCTTGGTGCTCTGTGGTGACCTAGATCGGTGGGATGGGGTGGAGGAGGTCCAAGAGGGACAGGATATATGTATAAATATAGCTGATTCACTTTGTTGTACAGCAGAAACTACACAACTTTGTAAAGCAACTATACCCCTATTAAAAAATAAAAGATATAGCGCACCAATGTTCATAGCAGCATTATTTACGATAGCCAAGAAAAGGAAGTAACCTAAGTGGTGTCCATCAACAGATAAATGGATAAAGAGGATGTTTTATGTTTATATACAATGGAAAGTGTATATATATATATACACACACACACTCACACACACAATGGAATATTTCTTAGCCATAACAAATAATGAGGAATCTAAAATAGTCAAACACATAAACATAGAGAGTAGATTGGTTGTTGACAGGGGCTGGGGGAAGGGGGAAATGTGAGTTGCTGTTCAATGGGATCAGGTTTCAGTTATCCAAGATGATTAAGTTCTAGGGAGCTGCTATTCTACCTTGTGCATATAGTTAACATGGTTCTGTACACTTAAACATTTGTTAAGAGGGTAGATCTCATGATAAGTCCTCTTACCACAATAAAAAGAATGATTGTATAAACAACAGACTGATGAACTTGACAATAATTCCTAGTAAAATTCCATAAGTCTTATGCTTGTTTTAGGAACATTCTGGAAGAAAAGTGGTGATATGAGAGGACAGCATGTGATCACTAACAAGCGCCACACCTCATTTCGTTTTCTGATAGTGTCAGTAGGTTGATAAATTAGCTAAATGCCTATATAACATCTCTGAATTTCAGCAAAATCCTGATTATCTTTTCTAATTACTGAAAATCTAGTAAGATCCATATTCATATATATATATATATACTGCATACATATATATATACTGCATATATATATATATACTGTATACATATGTACTCGCATACATGCATGCATGCAAGCACACACATGTCTTCTTCTCTTTTCAGTATCTTTCTGTCTGAACTTTACATTTAGTATATTCCAGTATAATAGTGACCTTGATTTATTCTTGCTGAAAGCAATGTTATCAATTCTATTATTTTGTAAAGTACTGCACAGAGACTACTTGGAAGATAGTTTTGTGGAAAACCTTATGAATATCTCCAAACAAGCATTATTTTGAATAAGAAATGAAGGAGAGATTTTCCCAGAGGAATATACAGTGTTTTCACCTCAGCAGTACTGAATTCTCACTGCACACTATTTCAGAGCACAACTCCATAATGTCTTCGTGCTATGTGTATCACATTTCCAACCGGAATGGAATACAGTTCAGTTTAAATATCTATCTCACAAATGTTTATGATAGTAACTGCAACTGGCTGCCTTTTTCTGGCTATAAAATTAAAGAGTTTAGCCATAGATTTAGGCTTAGCATAAATTAATTTCTTTACTACAACTGATAGAATTGAACATTTTTCCCTAATATTGCCTGTGGTTGTTAGAATTCTGGAGACTTTGTCTTGAGTGAATCTCCATTTAATTCACTTTTCTGGAGATACACTATAAAATATATTTGTATTACTTTAAAATACCCTGTTTCTCAATAATAAAGTCTATAGCTAGGTATGATCACAAGCTAATGACACCCAGGTAGACCGTGGACAGTAGGAGATAACTAATTATCATATCAGGTAAATAAAGTGGAAACTGGATCTCCCTTGTCTTCTTTTTAGATTTTTTTTTAATTTTTAGCTGCACAATTTGAAATAGCAAAAGATGGCTGTTTCAATAAAAATAACATTTTAAAATGGATTTGATATTCAATTGAAATACAGCAACTTTACAAAATAGGGTCCTGATTATTTCATAGATAAAAATTCCTTTTGATAAAAAAAAATAAAAATTAAAAAATTGGAAAAAAACAATCCTCTATTGACAGACATGTGCTAATACAAAAAAAATAAAAAAGCATACAATTTCACATGTGTGCAAAAATAACTAGGCCATGTGCCTAGAAGTAGGATTTTTGCTTTAAAAGGTGCAATTAATAAATTTGCTGGACTTTAATAAAGTGCTGTGTGGAATAAAAAATCATTTTGATAAACATGATATCCTTTTTAAATTAAGATAAGAGAAAGGAGTAATAAATCATACATATTTAAAGCAAGAAAATATCACCACCACCACCAATAAAAAATATTAAAAAACAGACTATGAGTCAATACTAACTACACATTAAATTGCATGTGATATTTGAGAAATGAAGACCAAACAGCTTATTTTTGCATATATGCTAACTTTTCTGGTCATACCTTTGCAAATTAGAGCAGCTGGGAATATTTTCATCTCTCTTGCCTGTTTTCACTCTTAAGACAGAGAGGCATCCTAGCATCATAGAAAGAGCTGTCAAAGACTTTGCAATCAGTCAAACCTAGATTTGAATACTTCTCCCACTTGCAGTTGTTTTAATTTGGGGCAAGTTACTTAATTATTTTAAACATTTCTTCAAAGTTGAATTGTAAAAGTTTGTACATTAAGAAGGGTTAACTAATGATCAAATGATGTACTGAATGAACTAAGCACAGTTCCTGCCAAAGAAAATCTTCATTAGTTAGTAGTTGTCTTCATAGCTGTAGTTGTAAGGATTGCAGATGAGATTAAGATTCAGCCTGATGGTATTAATTTCTGTATTAGACTAGATTAGAATTTTATTAGATTATACTTTGTGCATGATTTCCAAACTGAAATGAGTGCACATGTAAACTAAATCCTCTAATCACGCAATTTATGTGCTTCCCCTAAACATACCCTCTTCATATTTGCTTCTTTCCTCTATGCTTTTGGCAAACCTTCCCTTGTCTTCATATCTACTTTTCAAAGACCTATGCATTAATTAAAACCCAGCTGAACTGTTATATCTTCCATGAAGTCTTTTCAGATATCACAATTCAAATAAATCTGTCCCTCTCTGCCATTCCCATAGTATCTATCATGTTCTTAAATTTGTACAGCTATTTATGAAATATCTGTCTGCCCAATTAGCCTGTGAGCTGCTGGAGCCAAAACACTGCATGTATTCAATTTTATACGCTCTGTGGCTCATAACACAGCCTTGTGTACTCAACACATCTATTTGTTTAACCACAAAATTTTCTAGCCTTTTCTATTTGAAAGGCATTGAGGATACAGCATCCATAATAACAGGTAATAACAACACATGTTTTGCACTAAAGATTTGCTTTGTCTAGTTGTTACATTTCTAGTAGACTCTGCCATCAAGAACATAGCTGTGAACCTGAAAAAAAAGGAAAAGCTTCTAAATACTAGTGAAAACACTTCTCCTGAAGATCATGACTTACTCTGTAGGAGGCACAGTACTCAGGTCAGAGTGTACTTACTTAATAATGTATGTAAAATTAAATTAAGGGATTCATATGTTAGTTATCTGGTTTTTACTGGCAAAAATAGTACTCTTTAAGTCCAGGTGCCATAGGTTATAATCAGGAATGGATGGAAATCACTTGGAGCAGACTAAATGACAACATTATAAAGTGTCAACAGTGATGGATGATATAGAATAAATTATAAGAAGTAGCAGGACACAAAATTAATGCACAGAAATCTCTTGCATTCCTATACATTAATGATGAAAAATCTGAAAGAGAAATTAAGGAAACACTGCCATTTACCATTGCAACAAAAAGAATAAAATACTTAGGAATAAACCTACCTAAGGAGACAAAAGACCTGTGGGAAGAAAACTATCAGACACTGATGAAAGAAGTTAAAGATGATACAAACAGATGGAGAGACATACCATGTTCTTGGATTGGAAGAATCAACATTGTGAAAATGACTATACTACCCAAAGCAATCTACAGATTCAGTACAATCCCTATCAATCTACCAAGGGCATTTTTCACAGAACTAGAACAAAAAATTTCACAATTTGTGGAAACACAAAAGACCCTGAATAGCCAAAGCAACCTTGAAAAAGAAAAATGGAGCTGTAGGAAACAGGCTTCCTGACTTCAGACTATGCTACAAAGCTATAGTAATCAAGACAGCATGGTACTGGCACAAAAATAGAAATATAGATCAATGGAACAGGATAGAAAGCCCAGAGATTAACCCATGCACATCACATATGGTCATCTTATCTTTGACAAAGGAGGCAAGAGTATACAACTGTGAAAAGACAGCCTCTTCAATAAGTGGTCCTGGGAAAACTGGACAGCTACATGTAAAAGAAAGAAAGTAGGACACTCCCCAACACCATACACAAAAATAAACTCAAAATGGATTAAAGACCTAAATGTAAGGCCAGACACTATAAAACTCTTAGAGGAAAACATAGGCAAAACATTCTACGACATAAATCACAGCAAGATCCTTTTTGACCCACCTCCTAGCATAATGGAAATAAAAACAAAAATAAACAAATGGGACACAATTAAATGTAAAAGCTTTTGCACAACAAATGAAACCATAAACAAGACAACCCTCAGAATGGGAGAAAATATTTTCAAACAAAGCGACTGACAAAGGATTAATCTCCAAAATATACAAGCAGCTCATGCAGCTCAATATCAAAAAAAAAAAAAGACCCAATTCAAAAATGGGCAGAAGGCCTAAATAGACATCTCTCCAAAGAAGATACACAGATTGCCAATAAACACATGAAAGGATGCTCAACATCACTAATTAATAGAGAAATGCTAATCAAAACTACAGTGAGGGGCTTCCCTGGTGGTGCAGTGGTTGAGAGTCCGCCTGCCGATGCAGGGGGCATGGGTTCGTGCCCTGGTCCGGGAAGATCCCACATGCTGTCGAGCAGCTGGGCCTGTGAGCCATGGCCGCTGAGCCTGCGCGTCCGGAGCCTGTGCTCTGAAAGGGAGAGGCCACAACAGTGAGAGGCCCGCATACTGCAAAAACAAACAAACAAACAAAACAAACAAACAAAAAATCTACAGTGAGGTATCACCTCACACCGGTCAGAATGGTCATTATCAAAATATCTACAAACAATATATGCTGGAGAGGGTGTGGGGAAAATGGAACCCTCTTACACTGTTGGTGAGAATGTAAATTGATACAGCCACTATGGAGAACAGCATGGCAGTTCCTTAAAAAACTAAAAATAGAACTATCACATGACCCAGCAATCCCACTACTGGGAATATACCCTGAGAAAAGCATAATTCAAAAAGAGTCATGTACCACAATGTTCATTGCAGCTCTATTTACAATAGCCAGGACATGGAAGCAACCTAAGCGTCCATCGACAGATGAATGGATAAAGAAGATGCGGCACATATATACAATGGAATATTACTCAACCATAAAAGGAAATGAAATTGAGCTTTTTGTAAGTGAGGTGGATGGACCTAGAGTCTGTCATACAGAGTGAAGTAAGTCAGAAAGAGAAAAACAAATACTGTATTCTAACACATATATATGGAATCTAAAAAAATAAAATAAAATTGGTTCTGAAGAACCTAGGGGCAGGACAGGAATAAAGATGCAGACATAGAGAATGGACTTGAAGGCACAGGGATAGGGAAGGTTAAGTTGGGACAAAGTGAGAGAGTAGCATTGACATATATACACTACCAAATGTAAAATTGCTAGCTATTGGGAAGCAGTTGTATAGCACAGGGAGATCAGCTTTGTGACCACTTAGAGGGGTGGGATATGGAGGGTGGGAGGGAGATGCAAGAGGGAGGGGATATGGGAATATATGTATATATATAGCTGATTCACTTTGTTATACAGCAGAAACTAATACAACATTGTAAAGCAATCATACTCTAATAAAGATGTAAAAAAATATATATATAGAATGACAAGCTGGGCCTTTTAGTGGGAGAGCAACCAACTCCACCCATGTTAATAGACTCTGAAGGGTTCCAGTTGAGTAGAAATAAAGTAAACATCACCATGGTTAAGCATGCCTTCAACAAAGAGTCCTTTGTAGCTATTAAATAATTCATCATCAGCTAAGATAAATGCACTCATCATAGCAAACAGCTGTAGAAACCAAAAGCGGCCACAAATTTTAACAGTTAACCACAGGTCTTACAAACGTGGTCATAGCAGTACATCCAAGTTGGAAACACTCTAAAATGTTTGTAAGCTATCTTTACCAAAATAAGAATTCTGTAACTACTTAGGATTTTTCCATTAGTGGATAAAACTTTACTGAATATTATTTTATAGATAATTAAAAGACATATTCCATATGTTGTATAAATCCAGCTAGTCAAGACCCATTTTGATTGAAACATCAATTGGATTAATAATAGATTAACTCAGCTATGCATTCAACAAGAAGAACATGAAAATAGCAATTCTCAGGCATAATAATTCCAAAATATCTTGACTAATTTGAGATTGTATTCCTTGTTGAGCTTGGAGTTATGATTATGACATAAAATGAGAAGAGGATTATCATATGTCTGGATTCCTGGAAGTGCTTAGCAGTATTTAGAGGATATTAGCTTTAGATTAACAGTGGTCAAACTAAAATTGCAGTAGATCTATTTAATTGATAGCTGAATCGACAGTTGAGCTCACCATCTAGGAATAAACTTATGATTCAGTGTTTGGAGTCATCAGCATATAAATTATAGTTGAAACCATAGAATTACACACAAACATCACCAGATAGAGTGTGAAGGCAGGGAATCTTCTAGGATTAGAGTTTAAACAATAGGGAAAGTTCAATAAAAAACAGAAGGAATGGTCAAAAAGGTAGGAGGGAAACCATTGTGCAGTGTGTCACAGAGAGAGAACACCAAAAAGTTGGGGGAGGTCAACATGTTAAATTGACAACCACTCCCAATTTTCATGAATTCATTCTATTGATGCACAAATGGTGGAAAAGTGGTAAACCACTATGCTCCTCTAGGTTGGTTCCACTACATTTATTGAGTTGAAGCCTTTCACCCTGTAAGTCACACTCCCAATTCTGTTTGTGACTCTGGAAAGTCCACATCCATATATTCATCATGTGGTTAGGGATAACCTGCTGTTAGACAGATTATGGTGGTATAAGGATATTACAAAGATAGTCATGATTCCTGATTGCTGCCATTATGAAGTGTACATCCTATTTACTAAGGATGGTGTTTGCTGAACATTTACATTAGGTTAATTAATATGTTAAGTATTCTCTAGTTGTTTTCTCATTTGATTCTCACAACAATTCTACAAGGAGGTATGTCATATTATAATCCATACTTAATGAAGACAAAATCAAAAAGTGAAAGAATTTTTTTTAAATTTATTTACCTTATTTTTGGCTGTGTTGGGTCTTCGTTGCTGCAACAGGTTTTTCTCTAGTTGCGGTGAGCAGGGGCTACTCTTCGTTGTGGTGAGCGGGCTTCTCATTGTGGTGGCCTCTGCTATTGTAGAGCATGGGCTCCAGGCACATGGGCTTCAGCAGTTGTGGCAAGCGGGCTCAGTAGTTGTGGCTTACGGGCTCCAGAGCACAGGCTCAGCAGTTATGGTGCACAGGCTCAGCAGTTGTGGTGCACAGGCTTAGTTGCTCTATGTCATGTGGATCTTCTCTGACCAGGGCTCGAACCCATGTCCCCTGCATTAGCAGGCAGATTCTCACACTGTGCCAGCAGGAAAGCCCCCAAAAATGAAAGAATTTTTAATTGCTATGCTATGTTGGGAGAAGATAAAATAAGTCCAATTATTTTCTAGTTTACATCCCTTCCAATTTTTATAACAATTGTCGTGCTCTCTAAGTACTATCTTTTGCAGAAGAGCTATTCCTTTTATGACAAAATTTTCAGGCCTTTTGTTTTCCTGGATAAATTTATCAGGATATTCTAAATGTGCACAATTACCTCTTCTAAAGCATTTTTCGATATAGTCTTTCAAACACAGTGGAATAATCACCTCTTTTATAGTGGAAACTCCAGATCTCCTAACATTACAGTCAGCTTTTCAGCAATTATATACAGTGTTGAGGGATTTAAACAAAAGTCATAAAAACCTGTCTTTCTTTTCATATAAAGTGGAATTATGTCACCTTGTCCTTGGATACGAATAATTTGGGGGTCATTATTTCTTTAGATCTAGGAGATAAAATGGCACTGAAAGTACAGATCTGGGAGGAACCTTATTCCACATAAGGTTTTTAATATGACACCTGGAATATGCATATTCAATAAATTTTAGCACCTATTACTATCAGTTTTCTGTTCTAGAGATGAGGAAATTGAATAATTCAGCTTTCTCACTCTCAACAATTAACTTTATGCCCTATAACCCAATCTCTGGATTTACGGCATCATTGGTATTCTCACTCTGAGCATAATAAAGACTACCTTTGGCTTATGAACCTCTGCTTATTCCTGGCTTAAGACGCTGAGACACAATTTTTTCAGTCCTTCCACCCCAATTCACTCTGTTTATTTGATCTCTTTCTATAATGTAAAGTGTACTTTTCCAACAAAATCCATTTGAGGGTCTAGTAGCACTACACACCTTCTTTAGAGCTTCTGATTTTTTCTTACTTATCAGGATTATCTGATTGTATTACCAGAATTTAATTTTTACACACATTCAGAAAAAGCCACCTTCCTTTTTAACATCACTCTTTAAAGTTATTCTTCTTATATTTGCTCTAAAATTTCTACAATTCACTCTCCTAAAATTTGGAATTATGATCCTTATCAGTGATTCCTTTCTAGATGATATAAATTCAAAATTGGAAACAAATGTTTCTCTCTGTAGTTTGTTAAGCTGAAGCAACTTCCTTTATTATCAGGGAAGGACCCTTCTTGTGACACTTGTAAGTAGGACAAGTTAAGAGATATACACATTTCATTTATAAGAGTAAAGGTATCCAGAAGAAACCCCAAAAATGTCTCCCCTTGTGACATCTTGATTCTGTCAGTTGGATGACCTTCAGTAGGACAGACAGATCACCATATCCTGTGTCTAGCTGGCCAGCCTGTGTGGAATACATTCCCACAAGAATAACACTTCACTTTTTTCCCTTTCATTGACACCCAAATGTTTCTCTCCTTTTTTCCACCCAGTGATTCTTTTACTAGTGTTTATCTTGTTGACAAGCAGGGCTATTCCACACTTATTTTTTAGACTGTTTTCTTTTTCACAAAGAAAATCATTCCATGGCCATAAAAATCTATCACACACAGTGACATGGATTTTTTTAGAATGTGAGGAGAAGAAAAATATATAACAGTATTAAAGTACATCTTCAAATCTATTTAAAGTTAAGGTAATGTCTTGTGTTCCTTACAGAAAAAAACACCTTCACAGTTTATTTCTCTCCATTTCACCCAAATGGAATGGCTCTTTATCTGACTTTCTAACTACTATGCTGCTGCTTGTCTTTATCTATGTGAAGCTTGAGTTTGTTGTCATATCTGAAAATTAAAATAGGAATATAGTCAAACTACTTTACTTTTCAGAAAATATACATAGAGCTATGTATACATAGAGCTGTATATACATAGAGCTATATTTAATTATGATATTAAAGTTTTCTATACTTCATGTTCCAAAATTCTGTGAGTTTATGATTCTAAATGCTTGTGAGACTCACAAATTATTATTTCATTTGATATTATTACAGTTATGGCTAATTCACATTACAAAAAGTTCTAAATGTACACCTAAACACCCTGAAATGTTTTTCAAAATTTATTTTTCCATAGAATTAAACACAATGAAAATGGGGAAATGGAAGAAAATCGAAGCTAAAAGAGAACCATATGTCTTAATATTGGCCCCTCACATATTTTATGCTTGCTTATCACTTGTGTTTTCTGGCATGTTAATTCATTCAGTGAATTTATGGTGGGTGGAAATTGAAGGCAGGTATTGAAGTATGATGTGCACCATGATAATTAAAATTCTATTGAGTAAAAATGTTTTTATTCCTTCCTTAAATTTTACTACTACTCAGTTGAACAATGTTTCTGTCAATGAAGAAGGGATGCGGTAGAGAAAACTGGAGCACCACTTGCAGACATTTCATCTAAATAGCAACAATTAGATAAGATTCCATCAATTCAGCTTTTGTCTCCTCTAGGATAGCTTGGGTCTGTCAAAACAATATTGCCAGGTATTTAAGGACACAAGGAGTTAGACTTGAAAATATTACTATTGTTATTGTTATTATTAAATGCATCCAGGGGTCAGGTGGGTCTTTGCTAAAAGATTTTTATGCATTTTCTCCTGTTCTCATATCACAGGTAAGAAAAACAGATTAAATTTATTTATTCATTCACTTAACCAATTATTTATCGAGCTTTTTTTCTGACCCCAGAGAATTCTTTTTATTACATCCAAACAGGGAAGGTGAGCTAGTGATGTCTTCTCTGGCGATGGCCATGTCTCTGCACATACCCTCTCTCCCAGCCACCTCGGCCCTGAGCTCAGCCAGCCCGGAGGGTCTCTCCTGGACAACAGAGTGGAGGCCGGTGGGGGCAGCAGGAAGGGAAACAGCTGTGGGCTCCGGGCCCCTACATGGCATCCCAGGTCTCCCCCTTCCCACCCACTCTGAACCACCAACAGCCAAGGGCCAGACAAGGCTAGGAGACAGGAGGGGAAAACTGGGAAGTAATCTCTATAAACAAACCACCCTGAAATTCTAGAAATTTGGTATATGCCAATTTAAAAAAACAGCTGAAATATTTGCTGTCATTGGCTGATGTTCTAATAATAAATTCACTCACTTACTATTAGACATAATAAATGAAGTAAAATGTATATTAGATGTGGATACATTCTTTAGAAAAAAGAAAGAGTAGAGCAGTGTGAGGAAGATCTGGATTGCTGGAGGGATAGCAGGGGAGTTTTGGATTATAAAGTGTCATTCTTTCCTCAGTTAAAGTTTTTGGCTTAAATTCTACTTTATTTGACATCAGGATTATAATCTCTGCATTCTTAGGTTTCATCTTGTCTGGTAAACTTTGCCTGTTTCTTTGGTTTTTAGCCTTTGAATCACTGTATTTCAGGTTTATCTCTTGTGTATAGCATAGTATTTGATTTTGTTTTATGAGCCAAATTGAAAATCTATTTTTTCATTAAATGAGTATACCCTAATGACATTTATTAAATGACTAATATGTTGGGTCGCAGTTCTGTCATAGTATTTTATGTTGTAATTACCATGTGTATTATGTTATCTTATTTTTACAGTGTTTTTCCTCTGTGTTTTGTATGTCCTCTTTGTTTTTGATATTGTCTGTTTCTTTCATTCTATACTATATTTTGGTACTTATAAAGGTTTCTATTTTTGTTCTAGTAGTTACCTTTGTTTTAATACTTTTACCATGATCTTAATTCTTTTATTTTAGTTTCTCTTTTAAATGTTTATATCTCTTCTGTCAGTTTTTAATTAGACTCCTACATAATGCAGATGCAGTAGTCAATGAACTAATCTTCCTTCTTCTTTCCTCATTTTTTCTTTAAATTTCATTATTTTGTCAGAACATATTGTATTTGCATAGTCTTCTTCTATACTTCTTAATTCTATAATTAAACATGTGAAATACTCACCATCAATCCTTTTGCCAGAGTTTCTCCAGTCAGCTTTCAACTTGAAGTTCATCCTCTAATAGATTCCTTTGGAAAGGCACATGTGTTCTTTGAATTTTTGCACATTCAAAACTGAGTTTCTACCATATGACGTTATTTATAAGTGGAATCTAAAATATGACACAAATGAACTTATCTGCGAAACAAAAACAGACTCACAGGCATAGAGAACAGACATGTGGTTGCCATGGAGTGGGGGGGAGGGATGGATTAAGAGTCTGGGGTTAACAGATGCAAACTAGTATATATAGAATGGATAAATAACAAGGTTCTATTGTATAGCACAGGGAACTATATTCAATATCCTGTACTAAACCATAATGGAAGACAATATAAAAAAGAATGTATATATAATATACAACTGAATCACTTTGCTGTACAGCAGAAATTAACACAATATTGCAAATCAACTATATTCCAATAAATAAATAAATTTGTAAAAAGAAAAAAAAAAACCCTGATTTTCTATTACTTTGACACTTGAAGAGCTCAGTTGGTGTCAGAATTTCTTTTATTTATTTATGTTTTTCTTTTTTGCGGTACGCGGGCCTCTCACTGTTGTGGAGCACAGGCTCCGGACGTACAGGCTCAGCGGCCATGGCTCACGGGCCAAGCTGTTCCGCAGCATGTGGGATCTTCCCGGACCAGGGCACGAACCTGTGTCCCCTGCATCGGCAGGCGGACTCTCAACCACTGCGCCACCAGGGAAGCCCTCTTTTATTTCTTGAAAATGCTGGTTCACATTGCCTTGCTTTATATTTCATTTTTGAGAAGTCTGGTTGCCTGTCTACTTCTCATGACTTTGGTCTTCATCAACTTTGGAGGACCTGAGGATGTTTTAATTTTCTCTAAAGTCTAAAAGTTTTACTTAGATATATTTTGGAGTTGCTTGTTCCAGTTCAATTTTTTCTGATATCCAGTTGGCCCTTTCAATGTGCAGATTCAAGTCTTATTTTATGGAGAGTTTTCTTGGATTATTGTTGTAAATATTAGTTCTGTTCCATGGTTTTAATTTGCTTGGTCAAGGACTCCAGATATACAAATATTGGACATCCTTTGCTCATCTTCCATGTCCATCATTTTCAGTCTGACCCATTCTGTTTTCCTTTTTTGTGTCATATTCATTCTTCTGGTGGCTGTTTTCTTTCATCAAGGCCCTTTTCATTTGAATCTGTTCTCACTTGGTTATCTTGTACCCTAGCCTTCATTTGTAATATTTAATTTTTTCTTCTGTTTCTTTCCTGTGTTCAATTAATTCTCATTTTATTTCTTTCTCTTTTATCTATTTATGCACTGAATGTTTAATTTCCAATTCAAAGTATTTTAAAAGTATTTCTTAATGTTTGTTTGAGGATATTGAATTCGATTTGGCATATTGTGTTATAGTTCTCATCAGCTTTTTGGTTGGTTTGTTGAGAAAATTTTCATAAGCTGAAATTCTTTAATTAAATTTTCTTGATTTTTGCATGATAGTTTTGTATGGATGTAGTCTGCTCTTTTCTGTTCCTCTATGTTTCATAGTTCGAGAGTGTTCACTTGTTTTAGTTCTGCCCTACTCTGTGCAACTTCTTTTATAAATGGTGTTTTGAGAGCGCTGTGGTGAGTGGAAGGATTTGTATGTTTTTCCTTTTTGTGTCTTTGGTTTCTTTAGCTTTCCCCTCTTGTTTCATCCTTGTCATTCACAGCCATATGTCCAAGTTGTACCTCCTCATCGTCATCTGACTCCTCCCCTCTCCCCAGAAGCAAAGGTTCCTAGCAGTTGCCACTTTCAATGCCACTCACTATCCCCTAACGCAGTGCTATGAACCACCAAGTCCTCACCTGTGCTCAGTATTTCGGCATTTAGTATTGAACTTTCTCTCTTTAGTTATGATTTCATTTGTGTTTTATCTAAGTCATCTTCATTTATGTATTATTTTCAACTGATTCTCCTAAGCCTCCTCTCGCTCTCCCTCTCAACACCCACAGGCTTACAGGGTGGGCATTGGAACTGCTATTGGAATTTTTTTCCTACTATTTACAGGTAATCTGAAGATTACTACATTTTCTGTTTCCTAGTGTTGCTAAAAGTGTGGATCAGCTGTGATTATACCTGTGGATCATCTCTCATTGCTGGTGTTGTAGGTTTTGAGGGGAGGGTGAGTAGGGAGAATCAAACTCAGGCAGCCACCATTGACTTCTAAACTCATCGATCTTCAAGATCTGAAATAAGGTCAACAGAGGAGATTTTAATGAGAAAGTTACATCAAACAAAGACCTGTAGGAGATTACCATGGGAATTTGGGGGCAGAAACATTCAAGCAGAGGAAACAGAGAAGGTCTAAGGTGCAAACATGTCTGACATGTTTGAGGAAATAAATGAGGGGGCTGGAGTAGCCTGTGGATGTGGATGTAGGTGGTGTGGGGAAAAGAGCAGTGTGAGAGGTCAGAGAAGTGAGGGGATGGGGAGCATTGTAAAGGCTGAATTAACTTGTCTGAGGATTACATTTGGTGGAGGTGATATTCAATTCTAAATCTGTCTCCAACCTGTGTTGTTTGCACAATATAATGTTAATGTCCATAAAAAAGTTTTATGAAATTCATCCAAATTAAAACTATAACTCAGAATCTCCAGTTTTGGATTGGTAAAATAATCTTGCAGTGTGGAAATATGGACCCAATTTATCTCTGGTGTCTGCCCTTCCCTTGAGCCTGTTATACATTTCCACTGACATCCCAGTACACATTTCTAGGGAAGAATTGAACCATTTTAACATGCAATTCAAAACAAATAGACAATCCTTTACTTTATACCCTTTAAATCTCTAAAAAAATATATATAGTAAATATAACTAACGAAACAATAAACCAAAGATTTATTAGAAGCAAAAGTGAAACAGTGAAAAAATTACAACTCCTAATAATAAAACTTATAAGACTGACATTATGTAGTGTTTATTATGTGCTAGGAGCCATTATAATTGCTTTCTATATGTTAAATCATTCATTCCTCAACAACTCTAAGAACTAAGTATCCTCTCAATTCTATTCTAAAGGTGAAGAAATTGAGGCACAGTTAAACATCTTCCCTAAGGCTTCCCATGAAATTTAGCTGATCTTGTTTATAGAATCATTGCTCTGCACAAGTGTAGATATATTATCTCCACAAAAACCTATTGGACTGTTAGAGGGAGATTAAGTTCTTTCTTCTAGCTGCCTTTTCATATCTGATTATTTCCCTCTTGTTTGTCATTCCCTGATAATTGACACTAGGTTGGGATCTACTTTCTCATATGACTCCACTTCCTTAGCAAATTGATGCGTCCTTCCCTTTTATCCACAAAGAAATAAATTCCATAGCATTCTTACTGTAAACACACTGGGGGTAAGTGTGTGTATTTCTTTAAAATAACCTAGTGGATGGGACTTCCCTGGTCATCCAGTGGTAAGACTCTGTGTTTCCAATGCAGAGGTCATGGGTTGGATCCTGGTTGAGGAACTAAAATCCCACAGGCCGTGCAGCATGACCAAAAAAAAAGGAGTGAACATTAATAAATAAATAAATAAATAAATAACCTAGTGGAGATTATAAAACCTCTCTTCTGTTTTAAATTTCTTTCTAATATCTTTGTGTCTAGTTAGTCACTGAGTTTATTGAAAAAGATAGACAAGTTTGATCTCTCTTTTGTGTTGTCTTGCAATTCATTAGATACATGCTTTCTCATCAGGAGCACCTGGGAGCATCTGAAAAAGAGGAGTGAAGGAACCTTTTAAATAAGTCTACTCCATTTAAACTCTCACCATTAAACATTCTATATTCAAGTAAATGAGTCACTTCTAAGGGCCAGGAAACAAATTCAAATAAATGAATGAATGCATTAGGTTACAAGGATGAATAAAATTGTAAGCTGATCATTAAAGCACAGGACAATGTGTTCTGTAAATAGACAGAGAAGAGCACAGAGGAGACCAACGTTCTTTAAGTCAAAGATAAGTCAAGATAAACCAGTGTGTCCTAATCCTCCCTCTCCCCATATTCTATTAGTGGAATGTTGATCTGTGGATCCGTTTCCTTGCATCCTGCAAGAAAGCTTTGTAGAGAACTGTCAAACATACAAGTATTTGCACAGTGACACATACACATACATACTGCAGGCACAAATGAGAGAAAGAGTATTTCCTGTATGTGTGCCTAGTACACACAACACACTCAGCAGAAATGTATTATATACTGGAGAAATTAGTGGTCACTTTAGATGCATTCTTTTTCTGGTTAATTTAGGAGAGTTGAAAAGTAAATCTCTTGAATGACGTAAGTTAACATGAAACATTGGGGACATTTTTGTTGGCAAAGTTAACATGAAACCTTGGGGACATTTTTGTTGTGCACAGGATGAAAGTATCATAGCTTGTGACAGTAGAAAGAGCATGTGAAGTATCATGGATTCAAATCCTAGCTTTGCCATTGACTAGACATTCATTAATTTTCCCATTCATTTATTAACAAATGTTTACTGAGCATCTAATCTGTGCCAGGCACTGTTTTGGTGTTGAGATGGCAGTCATGAACAAAAACAGGTAAAATTCCTAGTATCATGCAGCTTATATCCCATGGAGGGATACAGACAAGAAGCAAGATACATAAGTGAAATATGTGGTATAGCGATAAAAGGGGACAAGAAATGTGAGGGGTGTGGTGTTCAAAATTTCAGGCACAATAGCTAGTGAAGTACTTACTGGAAAAAAGTGCTATTTGAATTAAATACCTGAAAGATATGAAGGGCTTAGTGCAAGATGTTTAATCTCTCTGCATTTAGTTTCCTCATCTGTAATTTGGGGAAGGATTAAATTGAATGGTCTATGTCAAAGTAACTAGCTAAGTAATGGCACCTAATTGATGCTTTCTACATAGTTGTCCTTTTGGCACCCAGGTTCAAAGTCAGCACCACAGAGGATTGTCAGAGGTTCTCCAGCAGAGTTGAAATGCTTTAAAGGAAAAAAGACATACAACAGAGCCAGTTAATCATGGTAAAGGTTATTTTGGCCTCTGATTATACATTTCAGCATGAATATCACCTGTGGAGGTAGACCCCAGCAGACAAATTAAGGCAAGTTTTCATTCATGATTAGAAGGCTACATCTGATTCCAAGGGTGCAGCGTACATTTACCGATATATCTGACTGCATTAACTGCTGTCAGTGTTGATGGCTCCGGCTACTGATCATCAACGAAAAATGAGAAAGAAGAGATTATGTTTTATTCATTCAGGACTAATTTGCATGTGTCTTGATGCAGAAATAATGCAATGCAGTCAATAGATGGTGCCAGAGAGTTGGTTCTCATTGCAAGGTCAAAATTAGTGTGTGCAAGGATTCTGACTTCTTTTCTCAGACCATGTTAAACATTTCTCATATTTGATGAACTGTTAACATAAGAAAAATCTAAAACTTTATGTTAGATTCACATTATTGTACATCATAATTAAACATCTTCAATTTAGTAAAAATATTACATACGTTATTTGAACATATATCCAATGTACTGAATTGAATTATGAATACATATGTGTGTGTGTATACACATATTTTTTTTTAATTAATTTATTTATTTTTGGCTGTGTTGGGTCTTCATTGCAGTGTGCGGACTTTCTCTAGTTGTGGCGAGCGGGGGCTACACTTTGTTGTGGTGCGTGGGCTTCTCATTGCGGTGGCTTATCTTGTTGTGGAGCACGGGCTCTAGGTGCGTGGGCTTCAGTAGTTGTGGCACGCGGGCTCAGTAGTTAGGGTGCACGGGCTTAGTTGCTCCGCGGCATGTGGAATCTTCCCAGACCAGGGTTCAAACCTGTGTCCCCTGCATTCGCAGGAGGATTCTTAACCACTGTGCCACCAGGAAAGTCCCACACACATTTTAATAATATTGGAACAGCTTAACACAAATTATGCAGGGAATACATCGTGGTGCTATCTACCTATTTGAGGAGGTTTTCCCATCAAATCATTCCTCATTGTAGTGTCTTCTTCAGGATGGAAGGCACCATGTCTTATTCACCCATCAGTCTTTTGATCAAAATGACATTTCATAGTTTCATTCATTCAGGAAATATTGTTTGAATTAAAATATCACAGAGTGATACTGTTTTCAAGACCTCCCACCTTTTGTATTATTTTTATAAAACAGTTTAGTAATTAATAATATTCAATCTTTTATATGCATACTGATTACACATGTTTTATCCAAAACTTTGTTACAACATGGAGTACGTGATTTTTTTTATAAATTTATTTTATGTATTTATTTTTGGCTGCTTTGGGTCTTCATTGCTGCATGTGGGCTTTCTCTAGTTGCGACGAGTGGGAGCTGCTCTTTGTTGTGGTGTGCAGGCTTCTCATTGCAGTGGCTTCTCCTGTTGTGGAGCACAGGCTCTAGGCACACGGGCTTCAGTAGTTGTGGACATGGGCTTAGTTGCTCCGCAGCATGTGGGATCTTCCCAGACCAGGGCTCGAATCCATATCCCCTGCATTGGCAGGTGGATTCTTAACCACTGCACCACCAGAGAAGCCCCAAGAGTACATGAATTTTTAAAACCATTAAATTCACTTAGAATAGTGCCAAGCAACATGGAGAACATAATATCAATGTTGTTATTAATATTATTAATATAGTTAGTATCATTGATGTAGTCCATGGTTATAGTACTATTAAATAATATGCATAGAACCACATTATTAGATTACTTATTTCAAAGCATAAGGAATGATAAAAATATGTATTACATTAAGACAAATAGGAAAATTTAATGAATCACAGAGATGTACTTCAAACTCCAAGTTTTGGCAGAATTAAGTTTACATATAGAAGCAAATGTTTTCTGTGTAATAAATATAGTGTTTGAAGTTATTTCATCTGAAAACGTTTGAGGTGTCAAAAATAAGCAGCAGAATCTGTAATTTTGTCATTTAAAATATACTACAGACTATGTAAATTGACAAAAGTTAACTATTGAAAATTATAACAATTTCATAAAACTTTACATATATGAAAAATTGTTTAAAATAGAAATAGACATTTTAGTAAAGATGAGGAAATAAAGACAATTATTGAAGTAGATTTGGGGAGCAAAGTAGATAATGTATTAAGCCAACTGTAGTTGAGATGGAGCAGAATGTCAAATTCTGTGCATAAAGCCTGGGAAAGAAAAGCGGGTTAATTGGATTAAGGTAATTTAAAAGAGCAGAGAAAGGTCTGAATATCTTGAATTTCAGAAAATGAGAAGATTTCAATGTCTTTGTATAGAAAGCATCTTAGAATCTTTTGCTAGTACACTCAGATTTGTACTTGACATGAAAATTGATCATGTTATTAAATCTCAAGAGACTGGAATGTCCCATAAGGATTCCAGTATGAGGCAATTTGGTGTCAAATGTGTTTCTACAAGTAGATATGACATTGGACTATAATTTTAAGAGGAGATGAAAATTTTAAATCTCTTCTACTGAAGAAACTTTTTGTTAGCAAAACTTACAATTTTGAATAAATCAATGACACCTAAAAACTTAAAAATTATTTCTTTATTATGAGGTTCATTGTTCTAATAACAAGACAATGGATACTATGTTTCATGATTCCATCACTTCCATTTTATTATGATTTTAGTTAAAGAAATGGGATTGCACTATTATTCATGCCAGAGTATACTCATAACCACTGCTGCTTACTTTGTTACTCACTGAGTAACTATAGTTCTAACCTACAATGGCTTTAGAGTAACAGCCTAGGAAAGCTTCATAATAATCCCCTTTCAATAACATCTACAATAATTGAACATAATTCATTAAAATTTCCCATTTTTTGCTGAGATCTAACTCCTTAAAATTGCTCTGTCCTGGACATGTATGTGTTTTCATCTGAATAAACTATCTTAAGCAACGAAGTTAGGTTTCACAACTCCATATTATGGGTCTAAAACAGCCTGGATAAACTTCCTTAAGAGATAAGGCTGTTTTTCAATTCTATACCTGCTTAACCCCAAAATTCTTGTTCAGTCTATTTCTATCTCTGGGGCCCATATGGTCTGGTGTCTGGGACAGTTCTGATTTATGCCCTTCTAGTTTAGCATTTGTCCTCCACCAAAGTGCCCTACTTTAGATGATAAATTATATGGTCTCTCTAGATCACACTAAGAAACAAGGATTATTTAATCAGGATTCAGATACTGCATCAGTTCACTGGAAAGCTAGAAATGTGGTTTCTACTTAACAGCTTTAAAAAAAATTAAAAAGAGAATCTAAACATCTAGTCAAGTTAGTGTCTATAAGACATTTGCATAAATATCACTGTGTACAACAGTTAGTCTAACACTAAAAACAAACATGGTATGAAACTTGGGGGTGAGTATCAGAGATAAATATTAGAAATTTTTCCATGCTGCAAAAATGATTACTTTAGAAAAAATTTTTCTCTGAGTAAAATATTAATAAAGGATACTCTTCAAGTGCTTTTAATTCCCTGCCACTATTTTTTTTAACTGACATACAACAAAATAGGTTATTTTTTCAGCCAAGGGAGTTCTAAGAATATTATTATCAAAATAATCATCTATACATAAATATAGATCAGCTGAGCATGAGGCCAAAGTCCTTAAATAGCCTATGGAGGCTTTGCAATTGCTGTTCCCTGTACTTTGGAATACTTTTCTTTCTGAGATCCCCATCACTTGCTTCCACTCCTTCAGGTCTTTGCTCAAATGTCATCTTCAAATGGAGCCCTTTTTAGTTGAATTAAAGCAGTAGTCCCACATTCTCCACACACCTTATTTTTTCCCCTGCTTTACTCTTCTCAACAGAACTTGTGCTTTCTAACATACTGTGTAGTTTACATTTTTCTTATTCTTTATCTGCCCTTCTACAATGTAAGCCCATTGAGAGTAGGGTTTTTATTTTGCTTTGCTTTGTTTTTTAGGTTTATTTCTTTCACTGGTATTCTTGTGATGTATAACACAATGTCTGGCATATTGTAGGTCTTCAATAAATATTTGTTGACAAAAAGAATGAAGAAATAGATTCTGAATATGCTGAATTTCAGCTTTGAGATGATGCTTTGACACTCTTGTTGGAAGTATGTTTCAGAGATTAGCATGGTGACCCACTGGAACAGCAGCCTTTTTTGATTACTCTTAGATATTAGCCATCTCTGAGAAACAGCAATGGTTAGCACCTTATGTGCATACATAGTACAAAAGCTCACAATAATGCTACAAGATAGATATGAAATTAAATAATATGAATCTTTCTTGTAGTTATCAAAGGATAGAGGGTTCAGTTTATGACCAGTCAGTTGTTGTTTATTTGTTTGTTAGTTTTGTTTATCCTGTTGCAATGGGACATATTTGCAATATGACTGAGCACAAAGTGTAAGACTGATGTTCACTCCTGGATTGTGGATCTAGCCTCATTTCCTTTTATATACACCACGTTTGTTTGAAGATCTGCTTCCCAGGGCCCAAGACAGCTTTCTTTCTGATATTATTGAGGTTCTCATTTGATAGGCAAATATTAATCAGTGATTCTATGGGAAGACTTGAAAAACAGTTGTTCCCTTGAAATAGCTTTTTCCATTCATAGTAACATGACCAATCTCATTTAGATTAATCCATGAAAATGGGACAAGAAGTGAAAATGTTATCACTGACTGATTACTGACAATGTGCTAGGTATATCCAGTCATTGTTCGAAACTAACAAGATGAAACATACTTTTTAATTAAATTTTTATTGGAGTATAGTTGATTTACAATGTTCTGTTAGTTTCTGCTGTACAGCAAAGTGAGTGAGTTATACATATACATATATCCACTCTTTTATAGAGTCTATTCCCATATAGGTCATTACAGAGTATTGAGTAGAGTTTCCTGTGCTATACAGTAGGTTTTTATTAGTTATCTATTTTACATATAATAATGTGTATATGTCAATCCCAATCTCCCAATTTAGTCCTCTGACCTCCTTCCCCCTTGGTAACCATAAGTTTGTTTTCTACGTTTATGACTCTATTTCTGTTTTGTAAATACGTTCATTTGTGAATTTTTTTTTTAGATTCCAAATATAAGTGATATCGTATATTTGTCTTTCTCTGTCTGACTTAGTTCACTCAGCATGACAGTCTGTAGGTTCATCCATGTCACTGCAAACGGCACTATATTGTTCTTTTTTATAACTGAGTAATATTCCATTGTACCACATCTTCCTTTATCCATTCCTCCATCAGTGGACATTTAGGTTGCTACCGTGTGCTGCCTATTGTAAATAGTTCTGCAATGAATATTGGGATGCATGTATCCTTTCAAATTATGGTTTTCTCCTGATATACACCCAGGACTGGGATTGCTGGATCATATGGTAGTTCTCATTTTAGTTTTTTAAGGAATCCCATACTGTTCTCTATAGTGGCTATACAAATTTACATTCCCATCAAAGTGTAAATGCTCTCCAGCATTTATTGTCTGTATATTTTTTGATGATGGCCATTCTAACCAGTATGGGGTGATGCGTGATTACAGTTTTGATTTGCATTTCTTCAATAATTAGTGATGTTGAGCATTTCTTCATGTGTATGTTGGCAATCTGTATGTCTTTTTTGGAGAAATGTCTATTTAGATCTTCCACCCATTTTTTGATTGGGTTGTTTGTTTATTTGCTATTGAGCTGCATGAGTGGTTTGCATATTTTGGAGATTTTTTTTTTTTTTTTTTTTTTGCAGTATGCGGGCCTCTCACTGTTGTGGCCTCTCCCGTTGCGGAGCACAGGCTCCGGACGCGCAGGCCCAGCGGCTGTGGCTCACAGGTCCAGCTGCTCCGCGGCATGTGGGATCCTCCCGGACCAGGGCATGAACCTGCATCCCTGCATCGGCAGGCAGACTCTCAACCACTGCACCACCAGGGAAACCCGAGATTTTTTTTTAACACCTTTATTGGAGTATAATTGCTTTACAATGGTGTGTTAGTTTCTGCTTTACAACAAAGTGATTCAGTTATACATATACATATGTTCCCATATCTCTTCCCTCTTGTGTCTCCCTCCCTCCCACCCTCCCTATCTCACCCCTCTAGGTGGTCACAAAGCACCGAGCTGATTTCCCTGTGCTATGCGGCTGCTTCCCACTAGCTATCTATTTTAGGTTTGGTAGTGTATATATGTACAAGCCACTCACTCACTTTGTCACAGCTTACGCTTCCCCCTCCCCATATCCTCAAGTCTATTCTCTAGTAGGTCTGTGTCTTTATTCCCCTCTTGCCCCTAGGTTCTTCAGGTTCTTCATGACCATTTTTTTTCTTAGATTCCATATATATGTGTTAACATACAGTATTTGTTTTGCTCTTTCTGACTTACTTCACTCTGTATGACAAACACTAGCTCCATCCACCTCACTACAAATAACTCAATTTCGTTTCCTTTTATGGCTGAGTAATATTCTATTGTATATATGTGCCACATCTTCTTTATCCATTCAACTGTTGATGGACACTTCAGTTGCTTCCATGTCCTAGCTATTGTAAATAGAGCTGCAATGAACATTTTGGTACATGACTCTTTTTGAATTATGGTTTTCTCAGGGTATATGCCCAGTAGTGGGATTGCTGGGTCGTATGGTAGTTCTTTTTTTAGTTTTTTAAGGAAACTCCATACTGTTCTCCATATTGACTGTATCAATTTACATTCCCACCAACAGTGCAAGAGGGTTCCCTTTCCTTCACACCCTCTCCAGCATTTATTGTTTGTAGATTATTTGATGATGGCCATTCGGACTGGTGTGAATTGATATCTCACTGTAGCTTTGATTAGTATTTCTCTAATGATTAATGATGTTGAGCATTCTTTCATGTGTTTGTTGGCAGTCTGTATATCTTCTTTGGAGAAATGTCTATTTAGGTCTTCTGCCCATTTTTGCATTGGGTTCTTTGTTTGTTTGATATTGAGCTGCATGAGCTACTTGTAAATTTTGGAGATTAATCCTTTTTCAGTTGCTTCATTTGCAAATATTTTCTCCCATTCTGAGGGTTGTCTTTTGCTCTTCTTTATGGTTTCCTTTGCTGTGCAAAAGCTTTGAAGTTTCATTAGGTCCAATTTGCTTATTTTTGTTTTTATTTCCATTTCTGTAAGAGATGGGTCAAAAAGGATATTGCTGTGATTTATGTCATAGACTGTTTTGCCTGTGTTTTCCTCTAAGAGTTTGATAGTATTTGGGCTTACATTTAGGTCTTTAATCCATTTTGAGTTTATTTTTGTGTATGGTATTAGGGAGTATTCTAATTTAATACTTTTGCATGTACCTGTCCAGTTTTCCCAGCACCATTAATTGAATAGGCTGTCTTTTCTCCACTGTATATTCTTGCCGCCTTTATCAAAGATAAGGTGACCATATGTGTGTGGGTTTATCTCTGGGCTTTCTATCCTTTTCCATTGATCTATATTTCTGTTTTTGTGCCAGCACAATACTGTCTTGATCTATATTTCTGTTTTTGTGCCAGCACAATACTGTCTGTTTTGTGCCAGCACAATACAGCACAATACTGATTCCTTCTGCTGCGTTTTTCTTTCTCAACATTGCTTTGGCTATTCAGGGTCTTTTCTGTTTCCATACAAATTGTGAAATTTTTTTCCAATCCTGTGGAAACTGCCAGTGGTAGTTGGGTAGGGATTTCGCTGAATCTGTAGCTTGCTTTGCATAGTAGAGTCAGTTTCACAATATTGATTCTTCCCATCCAAGAACATGGTAAATCTCTCCAAATATGTGTATCACCTTTCAGTTCTTTCATCAGTGTCTTATAATTTTCTGCATACAGGTCCTTTGTCTCCTTAGGTAGGTTTATTCCTAGATATTTTATTTTTTTGTTGCAGTGGTAAATGGGAATATTTTCTTAATTTCACTTTCAGATATTTCATCATTAGTGTATAGGAATGCTAGAGATTTCTGTGCATTAACTTTGTATCCTTCTACTTTATCAAATTCATTGATTAGCTCTAGTAGTTTTCTGGTAGAATCTTTAGGATTCTCTATGTATAGTATCATGTCATCTGCAAACAGTGACAACTTTACTTCATCTTTTCCTATTTGGATTCCTTTTATTTCTTTTTCCTCTCTGATTGCTGGGGCTACAACTTCCAAAACTATGTTGAATAATTGTGGTGAGAGTGGGCAAACTTGTCTTCTTCCTGATCTTAGTGGAAATGGTTTCAGTTTCTAACCATTGAGGACGATGTTGGCTGTGTGTTTGTCATATACGGCCTTTATTATGTTGAGGTAAGTTCCCTCTATGCCTACATTCTGGAGGGTTTTTATCATAAATGGGTGTTGAATTTCGTCAAAAGCTTTCTCTGCATCGATTGAGATGATCATATGGTTTTTCTCCTTCAATTTGTTAATATGGCGTATCGCATTGATTGATTTGCCTATATTGAAGAATCCTTACATTCCTGGGTTAAACCCCACTTGATCATGGTGTATGATCCTTTTAATGTGCTCTTGGATTCTGTTTGGTAGTAATTTGTTGAGGATTTTTGCATCTATTGTCATCAATGATATTGGCCTGTAGTTTTCTTTCTTTGTGATATCTTTGTCTGGTTTTGTTATCAGGGTGATGGTGGTCTTGTAGAATGAGTTTAGGAGTGTTCCCTCCTCTGCTATATTTAGGAAGAGTTTGAGAAGGATTGGTGTTAGTTCTTCTCTAAATGTTTGATAGAATTCACCTGTGAAGCCATCTGCCTGGGCTTTTGTTTGTTGGAATAATTTTAATCACACTTTCAATTTCAGTGCTTGTGATTTGTCTGTTTATATTTTCTACTTCTTCCTGCTTCAGTCTCGGTAGGTTGTCCATTTCTAAGAATTTGCCCATTCCTTCCAGGTTGTCCATTTTGTTGGCATAGAGTTGCTTGTAGTAATCTCTCATGATCCTTTGTATTTCTGCAGTGTCAGTTGTTACGTCTCCTTTTTCATTTCTAATTATATTGATTTGAGTCTTCTCCCTTTTTTTCTTGATGAGTCTGGCTAATGGTTTATCTATTTTGTTTATCTTCTCAAAGAACTAGCTTTCAATTTTATTGATCTTTGCTTCATTTCTTTCTCATTTCTTTCTGATCTGATATTTATGATTTCTTCTGCTAACTTTGGGGGATTTTTGTTATTGTTTCTCTAATTGCTTTAGGTGTAAGGTTAAGTTGTTTATTTGATATATTTCTTGTTTCTTAAGGTAGGAATCTATTGCTATAAAGTTACATCTTAGAACACATTTTTCTACATCCCATAGGTTTTGGGTCGCTGTGTTTTCATTGTCGTTTGTTTCTAGGTATTTTTTGATTTCATGTTTGATTTCTTCAATGATTCCTTGGTTATTAAGTAGTGTATTGTTTAACCTCCCTGTGGTTGTATTTTTTACTGATTTTTTCCTGTAATTGTTATCTAGTCTCATAGTGTTGTGGTTGGAAAAGATACTTGATATGATTTCAATTTTCTTAAATTTACCAAGGCTTGATTTGTGACCCAAGATATGATCTACCCTGGAGAATGTTCCATGAGCACTTAAGAAGAGCATATATTCTGTTGTTTTGGGATGGAATGTCCCATAAATCTCAATTAAGTCCATCTTGTTTAATGTATCATTTAAAGCTTGTGTTTCCTTATTTATTTTCATTTTGGATGATCTCTCTATTGGAGAGAGTGGGGTGTTAAAGTCCCCTACTATGACTGTGTTACTGTCAATTTCCCCTTTAATGGCTGTTAGTATTGGCCTTATGTATTGAGGTGCTCCTATGTTGGGTGCATAAATATTTACAATTGTTATATCTTCTTCTTGGATTGATCCCTTGATCATTATGTAGTGTCCTACTTTGTCTCTTCTAATAGTCTTTATTTTAAAGTCTATTTTGTTTGATATGAGAATTGCTACTCCAGCTTTCTTTTGGTTTCCATTTGCATGGAATATCTTTTTCCATCCCCTTACTTTCAGTCTGTATGTGTCCCTATGTCTGAAGTGGGTCTCTTGTAGATAGCATATATACGGGTCTTGTTTTTGTATCCATTCAGCCAGTCTATGTCTTTTGGTTGGAGCATTTAATCCATTTACATTTAAGGTAATTATCGATATGTATGTTCCTATTCCCATTTTCTTAATTGTTATGGGTTTCTAATTGTGAGTCTTTTCCTTCTCTTGTGTTTCCTGCCTAGAGAAGTTCCTTTAGCATTTGTTGTAAAACTGGTTTGGTGGTGCTGAATTCTAGTAGCTTTTACTTGTCTGTAAAGGCTTTAATTTCTCCATCATATCTGAATGAGATCCTTGCTGGGTAGGTTAATCTTGGTTATAGGTTTTTCTCCTTCATCACTTTAAATCTGTCCTGACACACCCTTCTGGCTTGCAAAGGTTCTGCTGAAAGATCAGCTATTAACCTTATGGGGATTCCCTTTTGTGTTATTTGTTGTTTTTCCCTTGCTGCTTTTAATATTTTTTCTTTGTATTTAATTTTTGAT